>NW_027223763.1:48295497-49525913 GCF_028538775.1 Myotis yumanensis | reverse complement strand
GGTGACAGTCCCCGCGAAGAGATGGCCCCGCGAGGCGCAGCAGGCCCTGCTTCCCCGCGTCCGCCGCGGACGCCGCTGGAAGGGGAACCGAAAGGAGTTGGCATCTCTGGACCACCCGCGTGCTCCTCCGCCCCAAGGAGCGCGACCCCGACGCCGGCCCCCGGCAGAACACCCAGCGCCGCCGCGAACCCCCGAGAGGGCCGGAGCGGGCTGTCACCGGCTCCCGCCTCCCTCCCCTGCGACCACGGCCGAACGCTCTCGCCCCAGCTTGACAGTCCCGGCGGCCGCGGACCGAGCGTCCCAGGTCCGGCGTCTCCACTCGCCCGGACGCCGGCAACCCCTGCTGCCCCGCGCGGAGGGGAGCAGTGCCGGGAAGGTCGCCCGGGCCCTCCCCTGCCGCCCCGATCCCCGGGACTCCGGAAAAGCGGTTACCTGGCGCGCGGGCGGGGTGAGGACACGGCCCGGGGGAGGAATAGGAGAAGGAAGACGGTGGCCTCCGGCCCAGAGAGATTTAGGAAATTCGGGAGACTTGTTCCGCACTGGGTGACAGCTGCTCGCTGCGCACGCGCACCCGGCTCAGTCCGCCGATCCCCCCACGGCTCCTCACCCTCCCGAGGAGGAGACGGAGGCAGCGGGAAGGCGCGCGCACGGCGCTCGCCCGCTGCCCCTGCGCGAGGGCGCGCGCGCCGTCACGTGACCCCCGGGGCCCCGAGTCACGTGAACTGCCAGAAAGCTTAAAGGTGCCCGGCTTCTTCTTACTTTGGGCTTAATCTTCCGCCCTGTTCTTAATCGGTGTTCGCTGTCACGTCTCTTGTTCTCCTGTGCACTTTTTTTTCCCAGAGGGAGAGACGCTGGAGCAGAAGAAAGGAACCGGTGCACAGAACCTTGCCCGGCAGCGCGGACGGTGTTCCCGCACGGGTGGCCCTGGGGGCCCACGCGCCACACGTCGTCCTGGGCTCCGCCGCGGGCCTATGGCGGCCCCCGCCGCGCGGACGTCGGAGTGGCGTTGCCATGGGTGGGGCCTCAATGCCCGGTGGAGTATAGCCGGCGTCGTGTGTCCAGGGCATCTAACTCTCAACCACAATGGGAGATCCCGAGTGCCTGAAGGGCGTCCACCTGCTCACCTTTTAACAAATAATTCAAGCTAGAGGCCGTGTTATTGGCCCGGGGGGAGCGAAACTCCCGTATTTGGGGGCAACTACGGGCGGAAGTCAAGCCCTGCACTTGAGCTGGAGACACCAGAGGATGGCCCCAGTAGGAATATGGGCTGGGGATGTCTCCAAAAAGCTAGGGATGGCAGCAGTGTGGCCCGAACTGTAGTAACAGGAAGTGCAGGTGCCTCCGACCCCGAGAAGGCACTTAAATTAGCTGCTCGCCGCAACTTGTTGCTCGCGCGCTGTCACTCCGCCTTGCAAGGTGTCCTAAGGAAACCGCATCGACCTTAAGCATTTGTTTGTGCAGGCAAAAACAGATGGCTGAGCACCAGATGTTTCACAAAACTGAAACTTTCTCTTTTTTTTTTTTTTAACTTCGACAGAGTTCCCAGCTGCGTCTGATGTGGAGTTTCCCGTAACATCTTCTCTGCTAAGAAAGATTGGGTAGATCATAACACTACCGAGCACACTTGGGCTCTCTAAATATGCTGGATTTTTCTATTACAGTTCATTGATTTCTGCTTTTTTAAATACCTCAAATACCACTTGCCACGCCCTTGAAGTCTTTTCTCGCTGGGAGGAGCATTTCAAGGACAAATTAAATGTGGTTAAGTGAGACTAGTGGGATTGTTGGACCACTACATTTTTTTAGTGGTTAAATGATAAACAAGATTTAAGCTGTACTACCCACAGACACGTCTGAAACTTGCCTCTAACATGTACACTCAACTGGGAATTTTCCAAATGTGTATACTGTGATGATCCCAACCCTCCTTACAAGTAAATTGGATATGCTAAAACAATAAACATATAATTTAACATTTATTTAACACTTACTGTGACCTTGATACTGTTTTAAGAGCTTTGCATATGTTAATTAAATTAACAGTTGTGCTCGTTCAATGAATAGCTATTATCTCCTTGTTACAGACATGAAAACTGAAGTACAGAGATTAAGAAATATGTCAAAGAGATCAACTAAAGGACTTGTATGCATGCATATAAGCCAAACCAATGGACACGGACAACAGGGGGATGAGAGCATGAGTTGGGGGGAGGGAGGTTGGAGGTTAATGGGGGGATGAGAACACATTTGTAATACCTTAACCAATAAAGAAATTAAAGATAAAAAAAAGAAATATGTCAAACAGCTACTGAAAACCAGGGTCCTTGGTACATCAGAGTAAAAAGTCTGGAAACCTGAATTCCAGTCCATTTGTAGATGCATGACGTTGCACAAACAACATTTGATGAACACAGTAGATAAAGTCTCTCTTTTAAAAAATATATATATTTTTAAATTTATTTCAGAGAGGAAGGGAGAGGGAGAGATAGAAACATCAATGATGACAGAGAATCATTGATTGGCTGCTTCCTGCTTCCTCCTGGAGATTGAGCCCGAAACCCGCACATGTGCTCTTGACCTGAATCAAACCCGAGACCTTTCAGTCCACAGGCCAACACTCTATCCACTGAGCCAAACCAGCTAGGCAAGTCTCTCTTTTTTTAACCAAAAAAATGAGACACACATACCAGCCTTGCTGACTTCTCCAAGCACTTTTGAGCATCAAGAAGATAATGTAAAATGTCAAATACTTCAAATGCTGAAAAGCACTGTGTGAATCTATGAAGCACTTCATAGTTTTGGAAACTGAAGTGAGCCCACTAGAAAATCAACTGGATTCATAGCACAGAGAACAGTGTTGTGTGCCTAATATATCAAAACTAGAGGCCCGGTGCACAAAAATTTGTGCACTTGGGGGGGGGTCCCCCAGCCCGGCCTGTGCCCTCTCACAGTCTGGGACCCCTCGGGAGATAATGACCTGCTGGCTTAGGCCTGCTCCCGGGTGGCAGAGGGCAGGCCCAGTCCCTAAGTGGAACCCCTGGTCAGGCTCAGAGCAGAGCCGATTGGGGAGTTGGGGCGCCGCCCCATCATGCACAGAGCAGGGCGGATCGGGAGGTTGCAATGCCACCCTCAGTCACTTTCAGGGTAGACTGATTGGGGGGTTGGGGCACCGCCCCCTGTTACACATAGAGCAGGGCCGATCAGGGGGTTGGGCGCTGCCCCCTGTCACTCACAGAGCAGGGCCAATCAGGGGGTTGAGGCGCTGCTCCCTGTCACTCACAGAGCAGGACCAATAAGGGGGTTGGGGCGCTGCCCCCTGTCACTAACAGAGCAGGGTCCATCAGGGGGGTTGGGGCGCTGCCCCCTGTCACTCACAGAGTAGGGCCAATAGGGGAGCTGGGGCACCGCCTCCTGTCACACACAGAGCAGGGCAGATCAGGGGTTTGGGGCGCTGCACCCTGTCACACTCAGGGCAGGGCCAATGGGGAGGTTATGGCTCTACCCTGTCACACACAGAGCAGGGCCGATCAGGGGGTTGGTGCGCTGCACCCTGTCACACACAGAGCTGCAGGGCAATCGGGGGATTGGAGAGCTCCCCCCCATCAGGCACAGAGCAGGGCTGATCAGGGGGTTTGGGCGCTGTCCCCTGTCACGCTGATCCCGGTGCCGGGAGCCTCGCTGCTCCGCTGATCCCAGTGCCGGGAGGCATATTACCCTTTTACTATATAGAATAGAGGCCTGGTGCATGGGTGGGGGCCGGCTGGTTTGCCCTGAAGGGTGTCCTGGATCAGGGTGGGGGTCCCCACTGGGGTGCCTGGCCAGGCTGGCTGAGGGGCTGAGGGCTGTTTTCCCCACTGGCAGTTGACTAAAAGCTCCCAACCGCTCCTTGTTTTCTTTCTTTCTTTTTTTTTTTATTCTGGGCCAGCTTTAGCTCTGAGGCCTCGCTGCTGAAAACGTGGATACAATGTTGCGGTCCGGGGCTGACTGAAAGCCGGTTTTGTTTAGCTTCTTATTTGTAACATAGTAATAGTTGCTTAGAGTTGCAGTTGAGAGGCCGGCAAGTGAGGCGGGGAACGTTGGAGTCTGCAGTTCCTGGAAGAAGCAAGCCTCCCTGCTCGCTTCAGTGCATGGCTGCCGGCCGCCATCTTGGCTGACAGTTAATTTGCATAAGGATACGCTGATTAGCCAACGGGAAGGGTAGCGGTCGTACGCCAATTACCATGTTTCTCTTTTATTAGTGTAGATACCTCTATATTATCAGTTACAATGAA
The DNA here is from genome assembly GCF_028538775.1 of Myotis yumanensis. Lineage (NCBI taxonomy): Eukaryota > Metazoa > Chordata > Mammalia > Chiroptera > Vespertilionidae > Myotis > Myotis yumanensis. The sequence goes on along the minus strand of NW_027223763.1, from coordinate 49,521,642 downwards.
AATTAAAAATTAGCTATATAGTTTATTAATTTATTTAGTCCCAACTAAAAACTCCAAATACAATAAGGTGAAAGCTGTATAATGGATACATAGAATCCCCCTAAAGCTTGCTATGTGAACTGTTGTTTAGATTACCTCAGAGACAATAATTGCAAATTTTTTAATTCACAGGGTGTCCCCAAAAAATGTATACACACTTTACCAGCTGATAGCTCAATTTTTAAAATGAAATGTATTTTATTTTTTAAATATGTTTTAATTAATTTCAGAGAGAGGAAGAGAGAGGGAGAGAGAAATAGAAACATCAATGATGAGGGAGAATCATTGATTGGCTGCCTCTTTATTGAAGTGTGTGTGTGTTTAACCAATCTATAGAGAAGACCTATTAATTCACTCATTCAACTTTCATTGAAATATGCTAGGAAATAGGGTTCTGAATTAAACAGGGAGTGAATTACAAAAGTAGGTTTACAGTTGTCCATATGGAAAATAATACAATAAGTAATAAATAACAGTATAAGAATAGTTATAACTGTAAACCTACTTTTGCCCCACCCTGTAGAAAAGAAATGTTCTATTTCGTGGAGAAATTATTGTGACCCTTGTCCCAATCAGAAGCAAAACAAAATTCTACTGGTGTTTTGAGGCACACACACATTATATCTGTGTTTCATAGGTTAACTCTTATTTTCCATACAAAATTGCTTTGGGGTCTTCAATAAGTTAATCTTAAATGAAAGACAAAGAGGCTGCTTTTTTAAAAATATATTTTATTGATTTTTTACAGAGAGAAAGGGAGAGGGATATAGAGTTAGAAACATCGATGAGAGAGAAACATCGACCAGTCGCCTCCTGCACACCTCCTACTGGGGATGTGCCCGCAACCAAGGTACATGCCCTTGACTGGAATCGAACCTGGGACCTTTCAGTCCGCAGGCCGACGCTCTATCCACTGAGCCAAACCGGTTTGGCGAGGCTGCTTTTATTTATTTACTAGAGGCCCAGTGCACAAATATTTGTGCACTGGGGGGGGGGGGGGGGGGAGTCCCCCAGCCCGGCCTGTGCCCTCTCGCAGTCTGGGACCCCTCGGGAGATAATGACCTGCTGGCTTAGGCCTGCTCCTGGGTGGCAGAGGGCAGGCCCAATCCCTAAGTGCAGCCCCTGGTCAGGCTCAGAGCAGGGCCAATTGGGGAGTTGGGGTGCCGCCCCCTGTCATGCACAGAGCAGGGCGGGTTGGGAGGTTGCGATGCCACCCTCAGTCACGCTCAGGGTATGGCTGATTAGGGGGTTGGGGCACCGCCCCCTATCACATTCAAGGCAGGGTCGATGGGGAGGTTGCAGCGCCACCCCCTGTCACGCACAGAGCAGGGCCAATCAGGGGGTTGGGCACTGCCCCCTGTCATGCACAGAGCAGGGCCCATCAGGGGGTTGGGGAGCTCCCCCCTGTCATGCACAGAACAGGGCCGATAGGGGAGTTAGGGCACCGCCCTCTATCACCCACAGAGCAGGGCCGATCAGGGGGTTGGGGCACAGCCACTGTCACACTCAGGGCAGGGCCAATGGGGAGGTTATGGCTCTACCCTGTCACACACAGAGCAGGGCCGATCAGGGGGTTGGGATGCCGCACCCTGTCACACACAGAGCCACAGGGCGATCAGGGGGTTTGGGCGCTGCCCCCGTCACGCTGATCCGGTGCCAGGAGGCCTCATGGCTCCGCTGATCCCGGTGCTGGGAGGCATATTACCCTTTTACTATATAGGATAGAGGCCTGGGGGCCGGCTGGTTTGCCCTGAAGGGTGTCCTGGATCAGGGTGGGGGTCCCCACTGAGGTGCCTGGCCATCCTGGATGAGGGGATGATGGCTGTTTGCAGCTGGTCACACACCCTCTAGGGTGGGGGTCCCCACTGGGGTTCCTGGACAGTCTGGGTGAGGGGCTGAGGGCTGCTTTCAGGCTGGCGGTTGTTGATTGAAGCTCCCAATGGCTCCTTTTTTTTATTTTATTCTGGGCCAGCTTTAGCTCTGGCTCTAGCTCTGAGAGCAGGTATCTGGTTTGTTTCGGTTCTATAATCAAAACAATGTATAACTCCAGCTCTGAGATCCCAGCCTATATTTGTTAGAATGTTTCAAACTGCCAGCTCAGAGGCCGGCAAGTCAGGCGGGGAACATTGGAGTCTGCAGTCCCTGGAGCAAGCAAGCCTCATGTTCGCTTCCAGCTGCCTGGCTGCCGGCCGCCATCTTGGCTGACAGTTAATTTGCATAAGGATATGCTGATTAGCCAATGGGAAGGGTAGCGTTCGTACGCTAATTACCATGTTTCTCTTTTATTAGTGTAGATTAATAGGAAGGGAGAGGGAAAGAGAGAAACATCAATGATTGGCTGCCTTCTGTACACCCCACACTGAGCCCACAACCCAGGCATGTGCCCTGACCAGGAATCGAGCCATGACCTCCTGGTTCATAGGTGGACATTAAACCACTGAACCATACCGGCCGGTCAAGGCTGCTTTTATATGTGTGTGTGTATATATATGCATATATATGTATATGTATACATATAATCTTTTAGCTATGTACTACCTCTTTGGAAAACTGATACTATCTGCTAAAGTTGAATATATGCATACTCTGTGACCCAACAAATTCTCTCCGAGGTATTTACCCAACAGAAATGCATGTATATGTGCATCAAAGTACATATTAAGAGCATCATTACTTATAATTATCAAAATCATATTACTAAAGATAAAAGGTGGAGCTCTATGTTTACAGATTTAACAATCATGGAACAAGGCTGTTATTTCAGGTAGAGGCCAGGTGTGCTTTCTCTTAGGCCTAAGGTGGAGTCCTTACAAGGTATGGAAGAAAAGTTTTATGCCCATGAAGTGGAGAGCAAGGTGGTCCAAACTGACCAGAAGGAGGTAGAAGTCCTGCTGGTGGTAAGCTTGTGATAGACAGTGCAAAGGAGGGTTGGGATTTGTACCGAGTGAACCAAGCCATCCAAGATGGTAAAAGGGGGAATTTGTGGGGATACTGATTAGTAGTAGCATCAGGGTTCCAGTCGAAGCACATCTCTTCCATTAATGGTCAGAGTATCTGTAATTTCACAGACCATCCTTCATTACTGAGGAGTACTGTACTTATCCACCCTCAGGCATGAATTTAAAAGATCCTTCAGACTTATATGCATGCATATAAGATTAACCAATGGACACAAGACACGGGGCGGGGGGGGTGGGGGGGGGTGGGGGGTAGGGGCCGGGGGAATGTCAAGGGGGGGGGGGGGGGGGAAGGAGACATATGTAATACATATGTAATACTCTTTGTAATACTTTAAGAAATAAAAATTATCAAAATATTTAAAAAAAAGATTACAAAAAATAAATAAATAAAAAATAAAAGATCCTTCATTGAGAGAGCCATTAGATATTGTATTACTATTTTTATAAAGACTCTAATTACAATAGGAAACAAAGCATTTGGCATCTTAGAAATGAAATTGATGTATTATTTGGAAAGAGACTACAAAATGTCTTCTTGGAGTTGCTTTAACAATTCCTGGTTTTCAGAGTACTAGCAACTTTTTTTATTTGTTCTTCTATTAAAAAGTTGGCTTAGTTCATCTCTCCAGCAACTGCTCTTTCATTTCACGAGGAAGGACCCAATTATCATGGGCATTCCTGTGCAGAAGAAAATGTTGCCTTATATTTTCATATTCTATAGTTTATCTCTATTTTATTGAGTTCACTGATTTTAATATTCCCCTTCCTTTGCTGACTGCTTCTAATGTTTTTTCTGCTGAAATTCTTCCAGTGTGGTATTCTGTCTGATCAATTTTTAGCTTGAAACTTTATAATACACTTTCTAGAGGCCTTGCAGTGACTACAGTGAACAAGTACTTTGGGTTTTCTTTCAATCATGTATAATTGACATTTTAGCACTCAGCTAAAAGTTGTAAATGCTTTTTTCTTTCTTTCTTTCTTTAGTTGTAAATACTTTTTTTTCCTTTTTTTTGTTTTTGTTTGTTAATACTCACCCTAGGATATTTTTTCCGTTGATTTTCAGACAGAGTGAGAGGGAAGGAAAGAGAGAGAAACACTGATCGATTGCATTCTGTATGTGCCACAACCAGGGATCAAATGTGCGACCCAGTTATGTGTCCTGACCAGGAATCGAACTAGCAATCAGATGAAGCTCAACTAACTAAGCCACTCCAGCCAGGCTGCTTTCTCTTCTTGAACTAATGTTAATATAGCTCGGATCTTTGTCACATCCATGTCATTTCCTGCTGTGATAAATTGTAAAATATGGCCATAAACTCCTCCCAGGATCCTATGCAATATGACTTTGCACTTCCTCCCATCAAGAGGTTGTCTGTTTCCCCACCTTTTGAATCTAGGCCAGTGATGGCGAACCTTTTGAGCTCGGCGTGCCAGCATTTTGAAAAACCCTAACTTAACTCTGGTGCCGTGTCGCATATAGAAATTTTTTTGAAATTTGCAACCATAGTAAAGCAAAGACATATTTTTGATGTTTATTTTATATATTTAAATGCCATTTAACAAAGAAAAATCAACCAAAAAAATGAGTTCGCGTGTCACCTCTGACACGCGTGTCATAGGTTCGCCATCACTGATCTAGGCTGACCTCGTGACTTGCTTTTATCAACGGAATGTGGCAGAAGAGATGTTATGTGATTCCAAAGCCAGAGAATTGCAGCTTCTGCTTTCACCCTCTTATCTTACGATGCTGCCCAGAGAACAGGAGGTCAAATGTACGAGAACCAAGGCTCACAAAGGACAGCCAGCACCAACTGCCAGACATATGAGTGAGACCACCTTGACATTCCAGCCCAACCACCTCACAGCTGAATGCAGCTGCAAGAGTGAGCCTAAGGCAAAACCAGCAGATAAACTGTTACCCAACCCAGATAATCATGAAAGATAGAAAGAAATCACTACTGCTGCAAGCAGCCACGTTTTGTGGTGGTTTATTACACAGCAACAGATAACTGATGAAACTGTCTTCTCTCACTTTCTCAACTTATAAGTCCTGGCTCTCTCTTGTCTAATTCAGAAAATACAATTACTTTCCTGCCAGGGTCCAGCTGGAACGGCTTACGGCACTTTCCTATTCCTTTTTCCTCAGTTTCAGAAATGATCTGCACAAGACAGTTATTTAAAACTTTAGCAGCATCACTTTTACAATCAGATTATTTCCTCTCTTTTGAAGACCTCTGGCGTACTGTCAGACTTTCCTGAACTTTATGTTTTGCTCATTCCAACTTCCTCTTCTGTCACTGATAGGAAGCCCTCACTTAACTTTCTCAAGCAGCTTTATTTCATTAAGAGCTATCTTTTCTCCAAAAGGTTCATGGAATTCTTATGCATTTTTTCATATGAACTTAAACATTTCTATAGATCTCTTTACATTTTCTTCTTAGTTTATAGCAAAACAAGTAATTTTTCCCACTTCATCAGAGATGCTTTCCTATTTTAATGGTTGCTCTCTTCAAGCAAGTTCTTAGCTTGTGAAATTTCTGGTGAAATTCTGATACCTTTCCAGGAACTGGGGTTTTGCCCATTAAATTGAAGTTTATCCTTCTCAGCAATTGATATTTAATTACTTTGGTATGACCTGTTATTTTTTACACAGGAATCTTCTCCAGACTAAAGGACAAATACCAGCGAGGAGTTTAGGACAACATTCCAGAGCACACCTTGTAAATTCCACGGGTTACTGTCTATATTGCACCAGCAGCCTAGATCCTGATTAAGGTTCCACAGGGCTCCTATCTAAATTGTTCAAGGAAGTGAAAGGCCCTGTTTCTAAACTGTGATTTTTACTTTTTGAGCAGTGGTTCTCAAAGCTTTTTACAAAAATTGGCGAGGCTAAAACTATTTTCATAATAACACTAAGACGTTATTTGCCCATTTCTCTCTTATTCATTCTCATTCACAGTGGAGTTTTCTAAGGAAACAGGGTTGATTTTACCACTAGTTACTCTGAAAGCTAATGGAATGTGTACTTCTGTATTAGTGGGCTAACATTTTTTGTTTTAAAATCCAATATGATAAATATCGATGATATATCCATAAAGACTTTATTTTTCTTTATTTTTTATTGGTTTATAGTTTTATAATTTTATTCGATGATCAGCAGTTAGTTCTCATCCACATTAAGTATTATATATGTTTCCTTTTCCCCCATTGACCTCTCCCCAGCCGTTCCCACCCCCCAGCACCACATTGTTTATAGATTTTTTTTCCCAATATTAACAACACACTTTTTTTTCTTTTTATATTTTTATTGATTTCAGAGAGGAAGGGAGAGGGATAGAAAGAAATAGAAACATCAATGATGAGAAAGAATCATTGACTGGTTGCCTCCTGCAGCCCCCCCACTGGGGATTGAGCCCACAGCCCTGGCATGTGCCCCTGATCGGAATCGAACCTGGGACCCTTCAGTCCACACTGGATCCTGATGAGGGAGCATGCAAGAGGCAGCCAATGGATGTTTCCATCTCACATGGATATTTCTCTAAGAAAAAACAAACAAAAGCAAGAAACAAACAAAAAAACCCAAGCAAACCTAATAAGTGGAGGAAAACATTTTTGAAGAATGTGTTTCAACAAGAGTAACCAGGGGAAATTATGCCAAATATCCTGAGAGGAGCGGACGGGGAATACCAGATACAGTAATAAACCTCTAGTAGCGGTGGATCAGTCCTACTACCATGGGGTGGGGATGGAAATCGAGGACAAGGAGGAAGGTATTCCTTGAACTGGATAGCTAAAACCCTAAAAAACCGGGGCTATTTATATTTGATATGCCCATATGGACCATGGGACAGGTCTGAGTTAAGCCGGGGGCGGGGGGTTGAAATGCAGAGGCTGCGGGGCAGAAATTCAGAAAGTGGTGTAACGCCCTGAAATGCCTCAGCGGAGGAAGCGGCTGTGCTTTGCCTACGGGTGGGAATATACTCGTGGGACGCCTGGGGCGTCTCCCAAAAGAGCCCAAGGGAGAGAGAGGTGACGGCGACAATGCTGCACGCGAGTCCCTACTCCACCTCCATCACTACGAGCACCAGACACACCCAGTACCGGAGCGCCAACGGGCCTCTGGGTGGCGACCGCGAAAGTCTCAGCAGACGCCAGCGAAAACTTCCTGTTCCCGGCTCCCCTGGCCGCCAGTTCCGAGATTACCTTCTCCTCCAGAGCCCAGAGGGGCGGACGGCTCGGGCGCGCGTCTCTGCACCCCGGAGGGAGCAAGGGAAGCCGGGCCTGGGCGACAGTGCCGGAGAAAGCCCTGTGCTGTGCATGCGCCTAGGGACGGGGACCAAGGCGGGTGGGGAAGCAGAGCGGCCGGAAAGGCACTGGCGCCCGAAACTACTACTACAAAGAGTAGTCACAAGCCACCGAAAGTCACGTGATAGCAGAGCCGGAGCCGTCACGTGGCCCTCGGGGCGGGGCCTGTGGAAGGTTAGGACCGGTTAGCGAGTCCCGTGCGCCCCGGTGAAGGCTTCAGTATCTTCAGCGGCACCGAGACGGGCGCCATTTCCTTGAATCCACTTGCTCCCCGGAAATGGGGACGCCCCTTTTTGCTAGAAGGGGAAGTTGGGCCGGAAGGAGAAGCAGGTGTCCGGGCACCGCGCGGAAGCTCGCTCCGCTGCAGATGTAGGACCGGCGGGTATCCACGGGTGTCCCAGATACAATAGGTTCCGTTGCGGTCCTAGGGGGACGCTGCCGCGTGGTGACGTCAGAATACGGTTTCCGGGGAAACGGGCGTTGCGGGCAGGCTGCATCCCGAGTGATCTTGCTGTTTCCTCCCTGGCGGGCTGTGGCCGCCTTTTGGCCGCGTTTCCCCAGTTCTGTGGTCGAGGTCCCTGCGGAGCTTTCGGGAATGGAGAGGTCCAGGGAGGTACTTTGCCCATGTGCAAAACGACTAAAAAACTTAAAAGAATCGTCCAAAATCTCCCCACCAAGCAGACTCCAGGCAGCCCTGGCTCTTTGGCAAGTCCAGCCAAACGTAAGGAAAACAAAATTTCCATCTTAATCAAATACTTCCAGGTATATGAGGAACGGGCGACAAAAACAGTGAACAGCCCTGGCCGGTTTGGCTCAGTGGATAGAGCGGCCGCCTGCGGACGGAAGGGTCCAGGTTGGATTCCAGTCAAGGGCACAGGCCCGGGTTGTGGGCTTGATCCCCAGTGCGGAGCGTGCAGGAGGCAGCCAATCCATGATTCCTCTCTCGTCACTGATGTTTCTATCTCCCTCTCCCTTCCTCTCTGAAATCAATAAAAATATCTTTTAAAAAACAAACACAAGAAACGGTGAACACTTCAACTTTTTATGAAGCCTAGTAAACTAGTAACCCTGATAGGAAAACCTGACAGGAACAGCAAATGAAGGAACATCATATGCCAGTTTTGCTCATAAATGTAGATCTAGAAACTCATAAGCAAGGAATTAACCAAATCTAGTGTTATATAAATAGAATAATACAATATGAGCCAGTTAGGTTGTCTTAGCATAAGAATTAAAGGTAATTGATTGCTCTAACCCGTTTGGCTCAGTGGATAGAGCGTTGGCCTGCCCCAGTCCTGGTCCAGGTGCATGTGGGAGGCAACCAATGGATGTGTCTCAAAAAGATGCTTTTCTCTCTGTCTCTGTCTCTCCCTTCTACTCTCTAAAATTCAATGGAAAAGTATTCTCAGGTGAGGATTAACAACAACAAAAAAGGTTATTGATTAATGGAGAAAATATAATCATCTCAAATGTCAAGAAATTATTAAATTAAAAACGTATACACTGTGGGTGCTCATGGAAAACCAGGACTATAACCAAGCCTCTTGTGATTTTTTTTTACAAATTGATTTCAGAGAGTGGGGGGAGAGAGAGAGAAACATCAATGATGAGTGAGAATTATTGATCGGCTGCCTCCTGCATGCCCCACACTGGGATTCAAGCCGGCAACTTGGGCATGTGCCCTGACCAGCAATTGAACCGTGACCTCCTGGTTCATAGGTCCACACTCAACCACTGAGCCATGCTAGCCAGGTGAGCCCCTTTTGATTTTAATGCCCCTGGTATTTTTGGTTGCTAGAATTAAATAATTTAATTCTTATTCTGGCCTTTGTTCACATGTTAATAGCCTTTCCTGCTCAACTCCTTTTGTTCTCAGGAATGTAGTTATAAATTGCTGGTGTACTGTCTCTTTGTCAAACAGGAGATACTTTTAGGATGGCCATGAGTATTTATGAGCTTATGCTGCAGAAGGAAATAATGTCTTCAAGGTAGCTGAGACCAGCTTTTGATGCCCAGAAATCTGATGTGAAAAAGTGTTATTTGTGACTGAAGAAACACAGACTTCTCTCTCAGTTCCCTGAAACTCTCCCTCCTTCTTTCTCTCCTTTAAAACTCTTCTGCTTGGTATGGAACTTTGGAGATGGTCTTTGGACATTAGCCTGCCGTCTTCCTGAATAAAGCAAAATTTCCTTTTCACCCAACACTTGTTTCTGGAGTATTGGCTTTAGAGCAGCGAGCAGCCTAACTTGGGTTTTTCAATAACAGGAGTAGAAGGAAAATTAATCTAATAAAGGGTATCTGCAAAAAAAAATCCCACAACACATTACTTAATGGTAAAACTTTGAAAGCTTTTTCTTTACGTCCTTTTCTAAAAAAAAAATTTTTTTTGAGAGAGGAAGGTGGGGAGAGAGAAAAAAAGTCCATATGAGAAAGAAACATTGATCAGTTGCCTCCCTGTGCACCCCAACTGGGAATCTAACTTGTAACCTGGGTATGTGTCCTGATTGGGAATTCAACCGGCAACCTTCTGGTGCATGGGACTATGGTCAACCAACTGAGCCACACCAGGTAAGGCTCATTGTTTGATTCTGTATGTACCCTGACCAGGGATCGAACCTGCAACATGGGTGTATTTGCTTGATGCTCTGACCAACTGAGCTACCCAGCCATGGCACCAACATATCTGTTTTAAAAAAAAAGATAAACTGCACATTTAGCATGTTGCTACTTTAAAAATTACACACACATTCAAATGTACATTTAAAACTTTAGATATACATCAAAATATTAAAAAAGATTAAGTGGGTTTTTTGAGATTATTGTTACTTTTTAATTGTTTACTTTTTTCCTTTAAAATAATATTCAGTGGAGTGGAAGGGGTTAATGGGGGAAAAAACAAAGAGGACATCTATAAAACTTTCAACAATAAAGATAATTTTTAAAAATATATTTTTATTGATTGCAGAGAGGAAGGGAGAGGGAGAGATAGAAACATCAATGATGAGAGAGAATCATTGATTGGCTACCTCCTGCACATCCCCCATTGGGGATGGAGCCCACAACCCAGGAGTGTGCCCTTGACCGGAACTGAACTCGGGACCTTTCAGCCCTCAGGCCAACACTCTATCCACTGAGCCAAACCAGCTAGGGCCGTGGTTGGCAAACTGCGGCTCACGAGCCACATTCGGCTCTTTGGCCCCTTGAGTGTGTCTCTTCCTAAGACTTAGGAGTACCCTAATTAAGTTAATAACAATGTACCTATCTATATAGTTTAAGTTTAAAAATTTTGTCTCTCAAAAGAAATTTCAATCGTCGTACTGTTGATATTTGTCTCTGTTGCCTAATGAGTTTGCTGACCACTGAGCTAGGGCAAGATAACTTTTAAAAAATAAAATAATTTTCATCCCACCACCAAAAAAATGAAATAAATTTAAACATTGATTACAAGCTTATTTTTTAAATTTAGAAGTCTTTAAAAATAACATCTCCATTATTTTTACAACAATGCAGCCTATCATTTGGTTTTAATGCTCATGAAGATAAGGATATAGGGTACTTTTGGGAAATATTTATTATTTATTGCTCATTTTCCCTTTAAAATCACATAGTTCAGTTCTTACAAAGTTGACGCAAATTGATTTGTAGTTAGCACCTGTTGTTTCTAACTTAGATATTTGAAAGTTGGTTTAGGTCTCAATGGTACAATTTATTTCAAGAACATTAATATGCAGAGGGTTTTGTGTTTCTTCAGTGTTGTGGTTCTCAAGCAAGGATACTGTAGAAATTTATGAGGATATTAACCAGGATTTGTGGGCTATATCTGGGGTAGGGATGAAAATGCATAGTTTGACAGGGTATATTCTTTTTTTAAAAAAATATTTTTATTGATTTCAGCAAGGAAGGAAGGGAGAGGGAAAGAGAGATATAAACATTAATGATGAGAGAGAATCATTGATTGGCTGCCTCCTACACACCCCACACTGGGGATTAAGCCCTCAACGCCGGCTTGTGTCTTGAACAGGAATCGAACCATGACCTCCTAATTCATAGGTCGACGTTCAACCACTGAGCCACGCCATATATATTCTGATTCTTTTCTCAACTAGCTTCAAAAAAGAAGGCAAATTAAACTGTCTAGGCCTCTATTTTCTTTCTTTTTAAAAAATATATATTTTATTGATTTTTTACAGAGAGGAAGGGAGAGGGACAGAGAGTCAGAAACATCGATCAGCTGCCTCCTGCACACCTCCTACTGGGGATGTGCCCGCAACCAAGGTACATGCCCTTGACCGGAATCGAACCTGGGACCTTTCAGTCTACAGGCCGACGCTCTATCCACTGAGCCAAACTAGTTAGGGCTAGGCCTCTATTTTCTTATCTTTAAAATGGGGATAGCAATATTAACTCTCTAGTTCCTCATTTACACCTCAATACTGCCAAAAGTTCTGTTGTACTTTTGATTATCAAAATTTTCCAAAACCTCGGATCCAATAACAAAACAGTTTTAAAATGGTCCTTGCTGAGAGGAAGAATGGGTGCTTCTAGTTTTATGAAGTAAACACTAGATGGCAGCATTTGGGCGGGATTTTCTGTTATCAAACCAACTGGGTTTCTCCCTTCGCCCACAACTCCTCTCCCCCAAAATAGAACAGAAGTCCAGAGCTCGTCCTGCTTGTCTCAATTGGAACAGCAAGTGAGGGACAATATTTGACAGTATTTGCTAGGGACTAAACTAAAAGTATACTTGATAGGGGAGGGGAATAACAGTAAAAGCTTATACTGTATAATATTTACATTTGGCAGGCACTGTTCTAATAATTTTACATATGGTAAAACAAAGAGTAAATAAATTAATGAGCAAAATCTTAGCCCACAAGCCATATATATATATAACATTAGAAAAAATGAACAAGAAATGATTTCATATTTATTGTAGTGAATGGGCAGGTAGATTATTTTTCAATGTCTTCCTTTTTTCCCTTCCTTTCTGAAAGGTTAACATGGTTGGTGCACGCAAGCAGGCTAAATAGCCATCTCAAGACGGTGATTAAAGAAAATGGAATTTATTTAAGAAAAGGGGCTAGGGGATGGGATATCCAAAGGGAAGGGCTGCACAGCACCGAGCCAAGGGGACATTGTGTCGATGATGGCAGCCCCCAGGAGCTGGAATTTCATCCTTATATGCAATCACTGGTGGGAAACGGTTGTCATTAGTGGGTTTGGGGGCTGAGGAGGTGGGCTTGGAGTGTGGATGGAATGCAGGTGTGCGATCAGGTGTCTTTTAGAACAGTTTCAATTCCTTGTATGGTCTGATTCCTGATGTCTAGCAAGTCTTCTTGGCCTTTGTTCTCCTATGGCAGGAAGCTTACAAATGGCTGTTAAGGATCATATTGCCCTATAGTCCTAACACTTTCCTCTTTTATTATTTTTTTAAAATATAATTTTTAGTAATTTCAGAGAGGGAGGGAGAGATAGAAACATCAATGATGAGTGGGAATCATTGATTGGCTGTCTCCTGCATGCCCCCTACTGGGGATCGAGCCTACAACCCAGGCATGTGCCCTTAAATGGAATCAAACCCAGGACCCTTCAGTGCATAGGCCGACGCTCTATCCACTCAGCCAAACCGGCTGGGGCTATTTTCATTCACGCTTTCAACAAAACAAGTATTTCTTAAGTATATGCTATGTTCAAGATACTAAGAGTCTCAGTTTGGGAACAATGGGAAGGTGAAATAATTCCTATAAAGTTAAGCCTCAAATCCCTAAGGGCACTACAAACTGAAGAACAAAGAGGACACGCATGTTAATACTACAGGACATTGCCCTGGTAGAGTGTTGGCCCAAGCACCGAAAGGTTTCAGGTTCGATTACTGATCAAGGGCAGGTATCTGAGTGACAGGTTCATGCCTGAGTTCTCAGGAGGCAACCAATTGATATGTCTCTCCCACATCAATGTTTCTCTCTCTCTCTCTCTCTCCCTCCCTCCCCCTCCTCCTTCCCTCTCTCTCTAAAAATAAATGGAAAAAGTATCGTTGGGTGAGGATTAACAACAACAACAACAACAAAAACACTATAGGACAAAGTGGGATGTATGATGTGCACATTTTGTTTTTACAAAAGAAGTTTTAATGGACAGCAAAGGAGGTATGAATTATTTTATATTGGGATGAACACACAGAGAGAAAAGAGATTAACATTTATTGAAAGCTTACTAGTGCTCGCTTTGGCAGCACATACTAGTATACTAAAATTGGACCGATACAGAGATTAGCATGATCCCTGTTTAAGGATGGCACACAAATTTGTGAAGCATTCTGTATATATGTATGTATGTATGTATGTATGTATTGTTAATCCTCACCTGAGGATATTTTTTTCCCATTGATTTTTAGAGAGAGTAGAAGGGAGAGAAACATTGATGTGAGAGAGACACATAGATTGGTTGTGTCTGACTGGGGCTGGGGGTTGACCCTGCAACAGTCTAACCACTGAGCACACCAGCCAGGGCAAGCATTCCATATTTTATTTTATTTATTTATTTTTAAAATATTTACTGTGTTCCAGGTGCTGTGATGAGAACTTTATACACACTGAGTTATTAATACTCCCATCCCTATGAGACTGGTGGTATTTTCTTTTTTTTTTTTTAAATATATTTTATTGATTTTTTACAGAGAGGAAGGGAGAGAGATAGAGAGTTAGAAACATCGATGAGAGAGAAACATCGATCAGCTGCCTCCTGCACATCTCCCACTGGGGATGTGCCAGCAACCCAGGTACATGCCCTTGACCGGAATCGAACCTGGGACCTTTCAGTCCGCAGGCCGACTCTCTATCCACTGAGCCAAACCGGTTCCAGCATTCCATATTTTAAAAAAGAAAAAAACAAAGCTTACTATATGCTAGGACCCCCGCAAGGCATTTTACATACAGTATGTCACTTATTAAAATGTATTGTTATTTATTTTTAATTTATGTTAAGTGGTTATTAAAAATCCCATTTTCAGGTGAAGATATTCAGTCTTAAAGCGAGTAAGTAACCTGCCCACAGGTACACAGATAGGAAAGCGTAGAATAAGGCACTGTGGATGGGTAACAATTGCTGCTCTTTGTTTCAACTTAAAAAAGAGAATACAGATGTATTTTCAGAATATCAAGTAATAGATGTACATTATAGGATGGTAGAGTTTTGATAGGTCACATGGAGGTAGAAGAGCCTCTAGGCCAGTGGTTCTTAATCTTCCTAATGCCGCCACCCTTTAATACAGTTCCTCATGTTGTGGTGACCCCCAATTTCATTGTTACAAATTGAACATAATTAAAGCATAGTGATTAATCACAAAAACAATATGTAATTATATATGTGTTTTCCGATGGTCTTAGGCGACCCCTGTGAAAGGGTCGTTGGACCCCCAAAGGGGTCGCGACCCACAGGTTGAGAACCGCTGTCTTAGGGTGACTCGATCTGAACTCCTACAATCACTTGGTGGTGTTGGAAAACACTTCAGCAGTCAGTGCCCAAGGCTGAGTTGTACACACAGTTTTGGCAATAACTGACCTGGTTCTGGCCCCAAATCCCTCTCACTTCCTCCCTTGCTGCAGACCTTAATTTATCTCAGACTCTAAGAGTAATCCATTAATCTGGTCTTTAAGCAGGGTAAATATTTAGGAGCTTAGTTTTCCTGCTTAGCCTGGGGTAGGTGTGGGTGGTGACCACTTGGACCCTATTCCTGGTTCCAATAACTTGAGATTTTGTCTGGATTTTTAGTAATGGGCATCCTGTATCATTTATTGACTCTGCCACCAAGTTATTTTAAGTTCTAAGTGGATGTTCTCTTACCTCAGTGTCTCTAGGTCCCTATAGTTTTGGAATTTATCCTCCAATTCAAGTGACTAGACCTTTCTTTGGAGTTATTGCTTGCTGGAACCTCTGCCTACTACAACTTAAAAAAAAAAAAACAAACAAAAAAAAACAACTGCCTGAAGCCAAGCTCTGGCTTCTGGTGGGGAAAGACCTTCTACCCACCCCACAGTGGCTGTTGCTAACAGCTGAACACCCCCCCCCCCCCCAGATCCCCACCCTTATGCCACCCCCTGAACTGTGAACTAGCCTCTTGATCCTTCCCCTCTCGCAGGCTCTGCGAGCCCCTCCTCAGAGACACCACCACCACCAGTCAGGGCCAGTCTGACAAAGTTGGGGGTTTTCATCTTGTGTGTGGTGCTTTCATCTCCACTCTACTCAGTCTTTTTCCTTTTTGTTTTATTGTTGTCTTCTTTTTTGCAAGGACTGAATTTGTCTGGACTCCAGCTTCCCCAGACATAAGGAAGAGCTGTGCATTCTCTGAAGCAGTGTCTCTAATACACTTCTTTTTCCAAAATGGTAGAGAAGGTGCTCTTCCAGAGGTCATTTTTTTTAGAGATAATGGGATTTGGGGGGGTGGGGGCAGGCGGGGGGGGGGGGGGGGCGGACAAACACCCATGGTCTGTTTGCTCTTTACACAAGCTAGCCACCAAGTGAACTTTGGAATTGACTCTGATACCTGTTGGTGTAAAACTCTGACCAGGGAGTGCCGGGTTACACCACCGTGGCCAGCACCGTCCAGGACACGGCATGACAGGACCTCAGAAGAGGTGAACCACATGAATGAACCACCCAATGCCATGAGGGTCAGGGTCTGCCCGTTTTGAAAACTATCTGTCGTTGTTCTCTCAATCACCAGAGGATTTTATTCCCTCCTTTCTTCCCCAGACATCTCAAGCGGAGGACCAGAACCTACCCTCCCCTGCTCACTCTCTCAGCTCCAGCGCTACGTGACAGGCTTTAGACCTGGGGCAATTCTCTCTCACAGGTCACAGGGGTCTCCTCAGTGTAAACTTCAATGAATTTTTCCTGTTTCCCTTTCCCCTGACCGCTTTGGAGAATCTGGGTACAGTGCCCATAGCCGTGCCTGACATCTCTTCCTCTCTCAGAGTCTCAGCCTTCAATTGCCAGGACTCTAGGCCATCCTGTGCTCCTCCCTTTTTCTCAAGACTTATTTGCTTCCTTTAGGGACTTTGCTTTTTCTCCTCAAATAAGGGTGACTCTCAACGTTTGGACAGATCTGTTTGGTTAAATCCCTTCCCAGAGAGCTGCTTCCCCTGGAAGTAAATGGTTCTTGGGCCTCGATCCCCAGCAAGGGGTGTGCAGGAGGCAGCCAATCAATGATTCTCCTTCATCATTGATGATTCTATCTCTCTCTCCCTCTCCCTTTCCTCTCTGAAATCAATAAAAGTATATTTAAAAAAAAGAAAAGAAACATCCATGAGAGAGAAGCTTCATCGATAGGCTGCATGCCTCCTACTGAGGATCAAGTCCACAACCTGGGCATGTGGCCTAATCTGGAATCAACCATGACCTCCTGGTTCATAGGTCAACGCTTAACCACTGAGCAACACTAGCCAGGCCTTTTCTTATTCTTTTTTTAAAAATATATACTTTATTGATTTTTTTACAGAGAGGATGGGAGAGGAATAGAGAGTCAGAAACATTGATGAGAGAAACATCGATCAGCTGCCTCCTGCACACCTCCTCTTGGGGATGTGCCCGCAACCAAGGTACATGCCCTTGACCGGAATCGAACCTGGGACCCTTCAGTCTGCAGGCCGATGCTCTATCCACTGAGCCAAACCGGTTAGGGCTTCTTATTCTTTAAAAAAACTTTATTGCTTAAAGTATTACAGATGTCCCCCTTTTTTTCCCATAGGTCTCTTCTAGCCCGCACCCTCCCCCTGCCCCAGGCCATCACCACACTATTGTCTGCATTCTTATTCTTAAAGATCATGTTCCCAAATAATGTTCTGGCTTGTGTAATTCTAAGAGGGGTGTCACAATTCATCCAGAAAAAATCACTGCCTTACTGCTTTCTTTTTATTCACACCATTAAGACCACTCTCTGGCCCTAGCCGGTTCAGCTCAGTGGATAGAGCGTCGGTCTGCGAACTGAAAGGTCCCAGGTTCGATTTTCAGAGAGAGTGGAAAGGAGACGGAGAGACAGAGAAACACTGATGTGAGAGAGACACATGGATTGGTTGCCTCCCCCATGCACCCCAACGGGCCCGGGATCAAGCCTGCAACTGAAGTATGTACCTTTGACTGGAATCAAACCCAAGACCCTTCAGTCCGGAGGGCTGATGCTCTACCCACTGAGCAAAACTGGCTAGGGCCGGATTTCTTTTAATTTTTCATTCAGGGGTGAAACCAGTGGGTTTCCTCCTTATGAAAGGGTGCGCTGGTCTGGCTCATTCCTGGTGGTTCAGTCCCCTAGGATTGGTGCTCAGGCCATGGCTTAAGCGGCCTTCCTTATCTGGATCTTGCAGGAGTAGTTTGGGGAGACTTCATATCTTGTATAGTTCTTTAAGAGACTCAGCATCAAATCAGTTCCGAGGGTGCCCATTCTTGGCATTTAATAATGAAGACATGTATTAGGGCTTGGTACGGGGTGACTAAAGTACCCAAATATCTTACCAATGTCTCCTTGACATCCATTATCCTGTACCTGACATTACTCTGAATTTATCATATTCTCAGGTCTTTTGAAAGATAAGGCTTTTGCCATTTCTGATCCTGTGGGCATGTATGACAAGATTTCTGCCCAGTATATGACCAAACAGGTCTTGTTCCTATTGCATCATGTTGATTTACCAAAGTTAGGAAATTGTGGTGCAAACAATAAAAATAGCAATCTCTGTAAATATTTAGGTTTGTAAAGATGAATACTTTGGCAGTTCAAGAAGAGGAAAAGAAGGGAAATGAACCTTTCATTTATTCATAACTCACAATGATTGTATTTTACTGAGGAATAGAGTTGGAGCAAGCTTAGGATCTGCTACAACATACACTTTCAGTAAGTGGCAGAACCAGGAATAAGCCATGGGGGTTGTGGTCAGAGAGCTGAGTTGCTGATCCCCTTCCACAGCAAATGGTTATTTGCTTGAGCTGGCTCCTTTGCTTGCCCAGAGCACTGGTGTCTTCTATGTGATTTTGTTTCCATTATAAAACAAGTTGCATTTTTAAAAAAAGTTTCATTTACAAAAATTAACGTCAAAAAGAAGAAACAGAACAACAAGAACAAAAAACCCCTCTATTTTTTATTTACAATCTGAACAAGGTCATTCAGAGCTAAGAGGTTATAGTGAGTAGGTGGCCATCTCTGCATTGAAATATCGTTACATGTACACGAACAGCCCAGGTCTAGAAGCCAATGCTGTGTGTACATTGCCTGTTCTTAACAGTGAATTATTGCTCTTCTGGGCTTTGTATTAGTCAGTCTTTTGCCGTCTGTCCTTTCACACTGCTGTGCTGGTCAATGAGAAAGACTAGAAGGATGAGCCTCTTCCAATGTGTTTTTCTACCATCCACTGCCACAAACCATTTTTCTGAATCCTCCTTCCTTCTTCAATTGTAATCAATGGAGACATGCATCTACTTCATAAATTTCTCTTTGGTAAATCCAGGGACTCTAACCAGACACTTGCAGGGCCCCACCTGAGAGGTAAGTGGATTGTCTATTTCCTCACCCTTCAAAAATCCAGAAAGCCCGAGCTGGTTTGGCTCAGTGGATAGAGCATCAGCCTGTGGACTGAAGGGTCCCAGGTTCTATTCCAGACGAGGGCACATGCCCAGATTGTGGGCTCGATCCCCAGTAGGAGGTGTGCAAGAGGCAGCCAATCAATGATTCTCTGTCATCATTGATGTTTCTATTTCTCTCTCCCTCTCCTTTCCTCTCTGAATTAAAACAAAACAAAACAAAAACACACACACACAAAAAATCAGAAATAAAATTCCGGTACCAAGCTTGCATCTAAGTCCCTAGACAATTCCACTTCTCTCAGAAAACAGAGCATTTCCTGAGAGCCAGGTTAGCTTGGTTCTCTTACTGAGAATCTAGGATCCATAAATTACTTAATCCTATCTTTTTGTTGTTAGCCCTCACCCTAGGATATTTTTCCATTGATTCTTAGAGAGAGTGGAAGGGAAGGAGAGGGACACAGAGAGAGAAACATCGATGTGAGAGAGACACATTGATGGGTTGCCTCCCGAATATGCCTTGACCAGGATTGGGAATTGAGCCTGCAACTGAGGTACATGCCCTTGACCAGAATCAAACCCAAGACTCTTCAGTCCGTGGCCGATGCTCTATCCACTGAGCCAATTAGCTAGGGCTTCTTAATTCCATCTTAAGAAGGCAGTGAGTCCTTAAAGTAATACAAATAGTCCCTGCTGGTTTCCTATGAAACAAGATATTAGAAGTTAAATCTGGGTGTCATTTAGTTGTAAGAGCAAATCCTGAACATAGATCCAAACATAATATTTGTAGGTCTAAGCCTCCATAGGGTTTGAAGAATTTTTACTCAGTGTTGATTGTGTGCTAAGCTCTGTGCTGGGCATGTCAAAAATAGTGCTCTGCATTTATTTTGTTTTGTATTCCTGTGGATTTGATAGCAGAGTATAATGCAGTGGAGGAGAAGAAGGCAAGAAATACTTCAAAGCATTTTTCCAGGTGCTTCTCTCTAAGCCCGTCAAACCTCAGCAGTATATTCCTTTTTATTTCTACACGAAAACCAACTGAGCTACTCAACCAGGACCATCTCTGTTTTCATTGGCCATCTCTTCTTACATATTGTCTACTTTTTCTAGGAGATTTAATAGAAAAAGTCTGGGTATTTTCATTTGCTTGGTGTATTAGTGAGGGTTCTCCAGATAAATAGAATCAATATACTAGTAAATAAATATTGATATTTATATGTATCAATTATATATAAGATTTTATCTATCTATCATTTATCTAAAGATTTTAAAGAATTGGCTAATGTATAGGGGCTGGAAAGTCTGAAATCTGTACTAGCAGGTAGCAAACTGGAGACCTAGAGAAGAGCCAGTGTTGCAGTTTGAATCCAAAGGCTGTCTACTACAGAATTCCCTCTTGCCTTAGCCAGTTTGGCTCAGTGGATAGAGTGTCGGCCCATGGACTGAAGAGTCCTGGGTTAGATTCCAGTCAAGGGCTCATACCTTGGTTGGAAGCTCGATCCTGAGGCAACCAATCGATGTGTCTCTTTCACATCGATGTTTCTCTCTCTCTGTCTCTCCCCCTCCCGTCCACTCTCTCTAAATATCAATGGGGAAAAAAATCAATGGAAAAAATATTCTTAGGTGAGTATTAACAACAACAAAAAATTCCTTCTTACTCAGGGGAGATCAGTCTTTTGTTCAATTCAGGTCTTCAACTGATTGGATGAGGCCCACTTTATGGAGGGCAATCTACTTTACTTAAAGTCTCCTGATTTCAATGTTAATCTCAACCAAAAACATTCTCACAGAAACATCCAGAATGGTTGACCACATATCTGGATGCTATGGCCCATCCAAATTAATACATAAAATTAACCATCATACTTGGTAATGGCACAGATATCTTATATGTATGTGTATTTATAGCAGGATCGTAAGATCTTTTCTCAAGGGTTTTTAAAAATCCCCACCCAAGGTTATGTTTTTATTTTATTTTATTTATTTATTTATTTTTTTGAGAGAGAGAGAAACATCGATCTGTTGCCTTCTGTCTCCTGTATGCACCCCAACCAGGGATTGAACCTTCAACCTAGGCATGTTCCCTGACCAGGAAGTGACCCAGAAACCCTTTGGTGTACCTGACAATGCTCCAACTAACTGAACCACCTGGCCAGGGCTCAAGGATTCTTTCTTCAGGTTCCCTTCATCTGAGAGGCTCTGGGTCTATGAACCAGGTAAGGTAAGATAACTGCTTGAGAGATTGGGTCTCTCTCCATTTGGGTGACATCAAATTTTGGTTCACCAGATTAACTAAAATTATCATAGGCTGCTCATTAATTAGTGAGTACCAAAGATCCCTGTGGATCAAGCCTGATTATTACCTCTCTGACTCTGCTGTCCATTACAGCAAGCTTGTCCTCTTTTCTCTGTGTTCTAGTGCTGCCACTGGCCTCTACCACATTGAAATGAGGGAGCCCATTTCAACAAGTGGCATCTTCCACCATCATCTCACAGGTGCCAGCATAGAAGTACAGGAACACTGCTGCTCCTCTTACCAAGAGATTTATCGATGTTTAGGTGAAGTGACTGTCCTCTCTGCTCTTCTGAGAGATACACTGAGAAGGTTGAAGAGTATGTTGCACGTGATCAATCCATTCCAACATTTCTATCTCACAAAACCTTTGGATTCTTTCTTCTCTATTATATCAATAAATTTCTAGTATCTTAACCTAGTATCTAATTTAATGAAGGCCACTGTTGAGTCTGGTTTCAGTCAATCAACTGAGAAAATCCTTAGGGCCACTCCTGGCTGATTGAGCTAATACACTGAATTTAGAATCTCTGGTGCTATAATATATCAACAATCTCAATATTATATTCCTTCTTCCTTGTTCTAGAACCCAGTCCTACACAGAAACCCTCTAGTGCCAATATACATGAGCAGTATCTTGCAATTCTTTCCCTATATACACTTCTCCTCTGGTGTCAGATGTCTTACCCAACTTCCTGGGGAATAGGGAGATCTGATTCTGGTTGTGGACATAGAGGTAAAGAAACACTGGCACACCTTTGCAAGATTGATGTTTTAGTGAAGCCATTATAAGACCTTCAAGCAAGGGATGGCCAGTATCTCAGAGAGGGGCAGAGAGACTGCTTCAGCAAGCAAGGAGGACTCTGGGGTTTGGGGGTTCAAGATACTCAAATTCAATGCAAACTACCAAAATATCCCTATTCCAAGTCTTTGGGTTTTAAATTAATCCCAAACTTTCACGTATAAGACCTAAGAAGACTGTGAATTCAACTCCTGTGATAATTTGGCAATCTTCAGGATCAAACATTGAGTCTAATGTAAATACTTTCTGCAACTACAGAAGTTAAGACAGTCTTTTAGAGCACTGAAGCTCTCTAGTTCTCTGAGCTGTCATTTTATTCTGTAAACTCTCCAAAGCATACAGAAGCTACTAGCTCTCTCAGTGGTCCTTCTAGGTACCATTCCTACCAGAGAGTCTAAGCTAGCAGAGACATGTCTTCAATAGGCACTTTATTCTCCATTGATAATTTAAGTGATTGCTTCCATTTCATGCCCAAGACTATCATGATCTCATTTTCGACTAGTGATAATGTTATCATTGACTTAAAACAGAACCAAGTCAGATAGCTAGTCCTAGATTCCTATCTTTGGGGGTCAGTTTTCTAAAGCCACCTTTGGCCTTAGTTACGGTCTCTGTTAAAAATTATTTAGGAAACAAACAAATAAAAACACTCATAAGTATTTCAAGCACAGGAGGATTAAAATGCCAGTAATAGGTGCATATAAAGCCATTGGAAGGATTGGAAGAGCAAGACAGACCTATTTTCAGGTCAATCACTGAAGCTGTCTGTAGTCCAGGACAGCAAAATATTCTTGCTGCCACCTAGGCTGGAAAACCACAGGACATTTCCATTGTGAGAACAGCGGCCCTGCTCTTCCACTGTGAGCGATTGGTAAAGAAGTACTTCTTGTCTGCTACCACCCATGCCTCTGTGTGCTGTTGCCAGAGAAACAAAAACAATAGTTTCTGCTTTTATCCCATTTTCCAGTGCTCACACAAGTGTATCTTTTTATCAGAAGATTAATAACATCTACCCTGGCTCTCTCTCTCTCTCTTTCTCTCTCTCTCACACACACACACACACACACACACACACACACACACATATTGCCTAGTGTTCTAGCTTTTATACTTTTCTGCCTCTCCCCAGTCTCTGTGCCAGTCAGCTGCAGAACCTAGAGTATGCGGAGCATGATTAAAGGAGTAAGCTTAGAGAAGAGGAAGAGCAAGAGGTCAGGTTCTCTTTTGCCCTAGTCTAAGTATGAGTAATGTTCTGATGATTTTGGTCCCACTCTCTTCCTCATATTAGAAGGACGATTGGAAGTTTGAAAGTTGCCTTTTAGTAAAAATCTCAAGAGATAGAGAGCTTAGATTTATAAAATACCTAGGTATAAATAATTTTCCAACTAAGATGACAGTGCAAAATGTACACCTTAATATATATTGTATTTTCCCATGCACAATATATATACACAGAATATACATATATGTGTATAATCTATTTTTAAATTCCATTCAACTCTGTGAGATGACAAAATTGAAGCTCAGAGGTGGAGGTTGAGTAACTTGCCCACCATCCTACACTATAAGAGAACTCTCATCTGCCCACATTGGTTTCCATGAGATACAGAGGGCAAGGTACTCCAACATTAATGCATGGAAACTGACCAACTCAGAGTGTCTGGCCTCCGGGTCAGAATCACCTTCCATCTCCGCCGAGTCCCTTAGGCACTTCGCCCGCGGCCGTCCACCCGGATCCCGCGTGAGCGAGATCCCAGACTGGCGTCCCCACTTGGTGTGCCTCAGCATCTGCCACCAGCCAGAGATGGAGCAGGAATAACTGAGGATGCCGGGAGCCAGCGCCCGAAAAGGGGGCAGGGAGAAGGGGCGGGGTGGGGTCCGCCTCCGCCCCCTACCCTCCGTTCACTCCCATTGGCCTAGCGTTCGCCGGCCCCATTCCCACCGCCCGCCCCCAGGGCGACGCTTAAAGTGTGCGGAGCAGGTGCCTGGAGTGGAGCAACAACTTTGCGCGCGTGTCCGGGCTGTGCGCGCCGCCCATTCATCGCCCGGGAGCGTCCGCACCTCCTCCTGCCGCGCCGGTCCTCCTCTGGGAAGGGACTCCAGACCGGAGGCAGCCGCTACCAGAGGGACCGCGACCAGAAGACGGGCCGAGAGCGCCGCTGACTCTTGCGGTCCGGGGCTGGAGACGGTGGCTGCGACCATGCAGACGTGCGCCAGGGCCTGGGGGCTGCGTCTGGGCTGCGGGGTCCCCGGCGGCGGCCGCCTGGCGGGAGGCGCGGGGCGGCGTTGCGTGCAGCAGAGCCGTGACAACAGGAGCGGCGGTGGGGACAGCGGCGGGGCTGGGGCCTCGCGCCTTCTCGAGCGCCTCCTCCCCAGACACGACGACTTCGCCCGGAGGCACATCGGACCTGGGGACAAAGACCAGAGGGAGATGCTACAGGCCCTGGGGCTGTCGGTAAGGACCCCCCTCCGGCCCTGGGGACCTCGCCCCGCCCCGCCCGGGTTCTGCCGGCGCGGCCTCCCGACCCCCCGCCCGAGCTCTGCCTGGCTCCGCGTGGGACCCGCGTCCCGGTGCCGGGCCCTGGAGTGGAAGCGAGTGCGCGCGCTCGGTCCTCGGTACCCCATCCTTCTCCCGCCCGCGTATTTTCTCTTCGCGCTTCAAACCGCTTGTTTTTTCCAACCCAAGTCGCCCCTAACTGATGAGTCCTAACTTGGAGAGAGGAGGAACTCCCAGTTTATCCGATTATCTCCCGTTGCCGACTGCAATCCAAACCGGAGTGGCCCAATCACTACCCCACTTCATCATTTTCTCTGCTCCAAGCGATTTCTAGTTTTGTGTTTTTTTTTCAAAGTTATTCTTTCCTTTTTAAAAAAGGAACCATAATTAGGCGACTTAAATGAGGTTCCCACAAGTCTTTGCAGATGCAACACACAGAGGTGACTCTTTTAATTCCGAAGCATTTTCCTCCCGCGTTCGTGTTCACCGTCTCGCGTTTTAATTCTAGAGCATTGATGAATTGATGGAGAAGACGGTCCCCGCGAGCATCCGTTTGAAAAGGCCCTTGAAAATGGAAGACCCCGTTTGTAAGTGGCCGGGAGGGCTCCTTAGTCGCCGCTGGCTCTGGCCGGTTGTCTTCTGTGGTCTCTGAAAGTCCAGCTCTAGGTTAGGATTGCTCAAGACCGGGAATGAGTATGTTTATTTAAACAGAACAGCGGCGGATGCGTCAAGGTGAGGGAGAGAGTGGAACATTTAGTCCCATAAGCAGTCGGTTTTGTACCCTCGGATGGAGCTGATGCAGCGCCTTTCTAGGTCTTCATCGCAGGGCTGTCCAGGTCCCTGCAAACTTCCCAGGGAAGGCAGTGCACCCACAGGTGGGCGGACGTCTCCGTTCTCAGGCACCGACTGGGACGGTTCTCTCAGCCTTTGGGTTGAGAAGTTTCATCACGTCTGCAGACCAGGATAGAGACTCAGAAGGGACAAAGGAATTGCCTGTAGCCATGCAACCAGGGGAGTCACACACAAATGGGGGAGACCCAGACATCTGGCCTCCAAGCCCAAGGTTCTTTATACCAGAATAGCTTTTAATTGTTCTCTTATCTCACACTTACATTTTATTATTTGTACCTACGGAAAGGCAGCAGCAGTACGTTTTTTAAGTGTGAACGATTTTTATAGAGAAGCACACAAATAAGATTAAATGTTTTGTTCAGAGAGCTTGATTTACTCACAGACTTTCTTAGAATTTTATTTTCTATTTAAATGTTTTCAGTAGTCTGAAGATTGCCTTTCAGAGGTCTTCCAGGGCTTAGGCAGGAAACCACCAGTCAAAGGGACAGGCAGAAATGAAGAGCTCTTGTCAATTGGGTTGTTTTGTTTTAGGTTTTAGGACAGAGAGGATATATGGAAGGCAAGCTTTATTTTGTGTTAAGGTAGGTAAGTTGGAGTATGAAGCCAGTCCATCTGCGGCTGGCTAATGTAAGTCAGGCTGTGCTGAGGCTGCTTGTTGGTTTCAAATCTGAACCAGTTTCCCTGAACAGAGGATGACCGGCGCGACAGATGGCTGTACCTTTGCTCATAGAAGAAAATCTGCACGTTTTGTTCTGTTGAAGTGATTCAGATCTAGGCATAGCTGGAAGCCTTATCTATTTCCGTTTGAGGACATCTTAATCCCGATTCATTGGATGTTTAAAGAATGAAGAGTTGCATATTTTTAAAGCAAGCTTTAAGTAAATATATGAACAAGTAAATGCCTTTCTGGGACTTCCAAAGTTAGGATATTTAGGTCAGCACTTCTTACAATATAATCTAAAATAGGATGTTCTTTAGGAGCATTAAAGCCTAGGAAATGTGTCAGAGTTGTCTATCCTTTTTTAGTTCAGCTTGTTTCTAGCAGAATAATTTGAACATCGGGGACTTCCATTTCTTCTTCCTGTCCCTCTCCCTGTCCCTCTCCCCTCTCCCTATTTCTCTGTGTCTCTCTCTCCCCTTGAAATGAATCTTTTTTAAAAAATGTTTTTATTGATTTGAGAGAGGAAGAGAGAGAGAGAGAAACATTGATCAGTACTCATCCTGGCCAGGGATCAAACATGCAACCTGGGTATGTGCCCTGACCAGGAATTGAACCTGCCACCTTTTGATGTACAGGACGATGCTCCAACCAACTAAGTCACACTGGCCAGGATTGGAAGCACACTTTTTAAAAAATATGTTTTTATTGATTTCAGAGAGGAAAGGAGAGGAAGAGAGAGATAGAAACATCAGTGATGAGAAACAGTCATTGATTGGCTGCTTCCTGCATGCC
This sequence comes from Myotis yumanensis, assembly GCF_028538775.1. Lineage (NCBI taxonomy): Eukaryota > Metazoa > Chordata > Mammalia > Chiroptera > Vespertilionidae > Myotis > Myotis yumanensis. The sequence continues at coordinate 49,494,873 of NW_027223763.1, read as the reverse complement.
CCCTACTGGGGATGGAGCCCACAACCCGGGCATATGCCCTTGACCAGAATCGAACCTGGGACCCTTCAGTCCTCAGGCCAACGCTCTATCCACTAAGCCAAACCAGCTAGGGTGGAAGTACACTTTTTAAAAATATATGTATTTTATTGATTTTTTACAGAGAGGAAGGGAGAGGGATAGTTAGAAACATTGATCAGCTGCCTCCTGCACACTCCCTACTGGGTATGAGCCCGCAACCAAGGTACATGCCCTTGACCGGAATCAAACCTGGGACCCTTGAGTCCGCAGGCCGATGCTCTATCCACTGAGCAAAACTGGTCAGGGTGGAAGTACACTTTTGATAAGTAATTGGAGACTTATGTGTAAACTTTAAACCCAGCAGCTTCTGTGAGATTTGAGCCTAGTTCCATCTGGTTGGTCTGAGCTGACTCAGAAAATATTGCATGGTCCGGAGTCTTCCCTTGTCTTGAAGCAGACTAGCTCTGCAGCAGAACTTACTTCTTGGGTAATGAATATTCTCCACATAGGATGAGCAAATTGGTCCAATAGTAGCATTTCTATTTAATAGTGAGGCAGTGTTATCCAAACTTGGTTTCATATGCATGCCTGTGTTCTATTGTAGTCAGAGAGGAATCTGGACCACATATTTGTTCGCCATGTACAGAGAAAACTAGTAAGAGCTAGTCATGAGTCCTCGGTGCCCTCATAACTGAGTAAAATGATTGTGAGAACTATAGCAGCATGGAGATATGTGGGTTAGCTCTTATGACTAACTTAATAATCTCAAGAGTTTATGTAGTGCTTACCCTGTTCTGGGTACCTTGTAAAGTACTTTCATGTGTTAATTTAATCCTTATAGTCCTGTGAGGTAAATACCATTTTCACCTCTGTTTTAAAGAAGAAACCATGGAATACAAAGGACACATAACTTGCCCAAGGTCACAGCTGGTAAGCGGTGAAAACAAAATTCAACCTAACCCAGGCAGACTAGCTCCACTGTCCACACTCCAACCACCAGTCTACCCTGTCTTCATTGTGTCTTCTGCAAGGGGGTGGGTGTATAAACTAGAAAATTTCTGTCCTGACTCTCTGAAGTACCCAGTTTATGGATGTGCACAAATCCAGTCACACTGGAATCACTGCCATTTGCCAACTGCCCTATGGAAATGCAGTGGCGTGCTGAGAGCACAGGTATGGGACACCTCCTGCTGCCAGGGTGCAGGACTGGGGCTAGGTCTTGAAGGATGGGTATAGTGATGCTCTGCTGGACAAGGCCGGGAGAGGCTGCTGCAGGCAGCGGGACCAGCATGTACAGGACAGAGTGTCCTGACAGAATCGGGGAAGTACAGATGGTTCACCTGTCATGTAGGATCTTTTCTCTACCCTTGGGCACTTCAGGAAGTGCCTTGAAAGAATACTTTGATTATCAATTGGCTTCTCAGTAAGTCATATTTAGAGAAATACACAAAGCTACTCAGTTCAAAGCCCTATCAGTTTCATCCTATTTAGTGAATCCCCCCTCCCTCATCCAAATACATAAGGGGGGGGGGGGGGAAAGACGGAACATTTGTTTCTCTTGATAGTCATTATGGATGATTTTAGCTTTCTTTTTGTTACTCTGCTTTTTTCTAGATTTTCTACAATAACAATGTTTTATTTTGTAATTAATACAAAATTTGGAAGTACTTTAAAGTTGAAGCCAATGACTTTCAGCTATGGTATGCCTCACTGTGTGGTACTTTCAGGGAGGTCATCTCCGAACTGAAATTACTGAACTAGTTCGTAATTTCACAGAAGCTGCAGGGTTTAAAGTTTACACAAAATTGCACTTTGCTTATTGTGGGCATGCGTATGCTTAGGAAGAGAGAAGAAACTAAATGTTCAAGTTGGTCAACCAGAACCAAGCCTCTGAGACTTGTGGAAACTTAATGTTCTACATTACATCACTTAGACTCTAAGTCTTAGAGTGATTTTTTAAAAAAAGTTATTTGAGAGAGGAAGGGAGAGAAAAACACATTGGTTTGTTGTTTCACTTATTTATGCATTCATTGGTTGCTTCTTGTATGTGCCCTAACTGGGGCCTGAACCTTGGCATGTCAGGATGATACTCTAACCAACTGAGCTACCCAGCCAGGGCACTTAGAGTAATTTTTAATGGAGGGCAGTGAGCAGAGAGAGGGGGTGTTGTGTAATGCAGCTGAGGTGGTTACTCTGTCACCCCAGTGGGGTTGGGCACTCACCTGAACTGACCCCAAGGACACCTAGATAGCTGGGACAGCCGTTCCCCAGGCTGTGGCTGACAGTTGTCTTCCAACCAAATGATGTCTGTCATCAGGCCCTGCCTATAGGCTCCTCAGTCTATGACAAAGCTCTCCCTTGGGCATTCCTTGCTCCTTCAGTTCCAGCTTAAATTAATATTTAATCTTCAATTCCAATTGGAATTCCAATTGAAATCATCCTAGTTGAAGATGAATTTCCACAATTGTGGAAATAAGCAAAGATCAACCAAATGGTGAAAAGCAAACATTATTTATTCTGAACCTGCTGTAGGAGTTAGCCTTTTGTTTTGGCGGAGGAGTGGGTAAGCCACCTTGTGGAGTAAAGGAAAGGCTTAAGGTGTTACCTCTTTGGAGGCTGTTGGCATGGAGAAGCTACAGGCAGGCTAATTAGAAGCAGGGCTTCCTATGTGCTTGGTTAAGGGTGCATATTTCACTTTGTCTGGTTGGTCCTAAATTGGAAGCAGGGATCACAATTAAGGACGCTGTCAGTTATTAATCCTAGCCATTTGGGGCCGATTATTACAGAAGTTATTGTGCAGTTTCCTGGATTGTCATTCTGCAAGTCTAACTTATAGCAGGCTGGCTTCTGGGGTGGTTTATTGTAGGTAAGGGGGTTGGCTTCTTTATTGTAGGTAAGGTAGGTTGCTGCAGGATGTATGTTCTATGGTTATATATGGTCTGGCCACCATCTGTGTAATTCATTCTCTCACAATAGAGTCCTTATATTTTTGTCATTAATTCCTGGTAGGCAGATCCCTGAAGATCTGACTGATAACTTTAGTCAATCTGTTGCCTAATTGTTAAATTTTTATTGGCCATTTGCTTTGTGCAAGGCACTGTGAGATAGATATATGAATAAACATAATCACTATCCTCAAGGAGCTTACATCTTACCTTTGTAATAAATTAAGTCAGAAAGTTAAAAAGTCTCAAGTCCACGAGAACTATGGATAAAATGCTGTGAGTGTTCAGAAATTATGTGAAATTGAATAGAAACAACTGGGATTTCTGAAACAATGTAAAGAATTGAAATATAACTTTTTTCTGTAAGAAGCAAGGACAATATCTTTACATTGATGATTTTGTGTGTACATGTGTTATAAGAAGAAAAAGACTCAAAGAAATAAAGGTAGTACCTTTGCTCTGAAAAAGAAAATGGCAAAATGCAATGTGCAAAAAGTATAATTATGAGAGCATGAGTATTGTTGTAGTCCCATCTTTGATTTAATCTCATCAGAATAATTATGTTATAATCATTTGGGGATTCTGGAGTGTTTTCCAGTACCACCAAGCAATTCTTATGGACACTCACTGGTGTCCTACAATTGAACTCAATTCTGACATTATCTACCTGGAGATAGCATCAGATCTCATAGATTAAAGACTCAGTCCCCAAGACTGCCCCTACTTCAGATGTCAATAGCAAGTCCAGGTTGTCACCCATGCTTCTGACCAACAAGCTATAAATTGAAGGTTTTCATGACTCACTCCTTGGTTAATTTGCTGGAGTGGCTCGCAGAACTCAGATAAACATCTGAAGTTTACCAGTTTATTATAAATTATATTATACAGGATACTGGTGGACACCCAAATGGTGAGGCACATAGGGTGAGATCCAGAAGGATCAGAGCACAGGAGCTTCTGTCCCTCTGGAGGTGGGCCACCCTCCCAGCAACCATCCCAGAAACTCATCAAATTTTTTGTTCTAAAGCTTCATCTGAACCTTTCCCTTCTTCCCCTTCCCAGAGGTCTGTGGGAGGGTCTGAAAGTTCCAACCCTCTAATCATGTGGTACATTTATTACAACTGATGGGCCTACATTGACACATTATCACCTAAAGTCCATAGTTTACATTAGGGTTCACTCTTGGTGTTGTACAATCTATGGGTTTGGACAAATGTATAATGACATGTCTTACCAGTATAGTATCATCCAGAATAGTTTCACTGCCCTAAAAATCCTTTGAAGACATTTTAAAAAAAACTACCACATTCATCTAAATTAGCACACTTCCTATGTTAAATTACAATGTTTTATCTAACTTTAAAAAGTACGTTTGCTCTCAAAATGAAGTCAATTATACTGTATTGAAAATACAGTGTTACTCTTGAGGACTACTAGTATTAAGGTGCATAGGAGCATATATCCATATACTAAATGCTCTAGCCTACTCACCTTCATCACCATTGAGTTACAAGCTATTACCAAATCTATTTTCACAGCTTCCTCTATCTGCTTTTATTCCTCATTTACTGAGAGGTAAAGGATGGTAAAGATATGATCCCTGAGTAAGTGTAGGTTACAAGTGATAGGAAGATAGATAGTTCTGCAAATAAGAGGAACGGTTTGGCTGAGGGTATGACATGAGCAGAGGCATGGAATTGGGCATATATGGTTATTTGACAGATGGTGTATAGAACAGTAGGCTACAAGAGGCATGGAAAGTAAGGTATGGAGGGCTCAGAACCTGATAAGAGGTTTGTCTTCAATCTAAGAAGAGATTTGTCTTCTACATAATGGGGAAACATTAACAATTATTACAGAGAAATGACACAATTCAACACAATAGTTCTGTGTTTTGCAGAGTGCCTCTGAGGTTGGAGACAAGGAGGCAAACAGAGATTGCTGGAGAATTTATAGGTGAGATGTTAAATGCGAATTAGTTCAGGACTACCATGAAGCAGTCATCAAGACAGCATTAGATATATAAGAAATTTATTGGGAGGTGGGAGCAGGAGAAGGCAGGGGAGCCTTTAGATTGTGATGTAGTTCTGACCTTGGTGGAAGGAGGGGAGACAGATGGAAGGAAAATTATGTAGGAAAAATGTTAGACTGCAGCACAGATATAAGAAAGTTTGGTGAGCCCGAATGGGAGTCATGGCTTGCAGGAATGGATCAGCATTAGTTCTCCTGCTGGGCTTAGTAATTGGCTGGGAGCAGCCCGTGGGAGGTATGGTTTCTGTACAAATATGGTGCTTGATCCAGAGGAGCAGCAGGTGGGGCTGTCAGTCACTTTCTAGGCTGAGTGTGTTGGGGTGATGGTGATGTCATTAACAGAGAAGGAATAGGGAGAAGACGATCCCAGTCCCAGAGGAAGGCAAGATCAAGAATTTGAGCAGAATTGAGTTGGAGGTACTCATGGAACATGATTTGGAAAAGCTGAAGCAGTAGTTGGAAATATGAGTCTACAGCTCAGAGAGAGATAAGAGGTGGAGTTGCAGGTGCAGTGAGTCTTGTGAATGAATTCATGGGCATGGGTGAGATTTCCTAGGGATGGAGTATGGTGAAGAAAGTGGAAGCCAGAATGTTGGGGAATGGAGCATATAAAAGGAGGGAGACAGAGCAGTCTGAGATAGAGTAATCCAAGAGGCTGGATGACACATGTTCAGGCAGGGGGTTGTGGGTCCCAATGCCATATTCTGGACCTTTCTTAGGGTTTTGAAGACATAAGGACAGTCCACCAAGATGGAAGCTCAGTGACCCCCTTCTCTGAGCCTCTTACCTGTGAGTGAATTCAGGAGCTTTGGGTCAGGTGTTAGACTACAAGGTTGTGAGCTGCTTTCGGGCAGGTCAGTGTTTTGACTTCTAGTCTTTGTGTACTCTTTCCACCCCACCAAATAGCACTGGACCTTGATTTAATAAGTCTCCATCATGTGATGTGTGAATAGCTCATCTCATTTTGACTTCTTAGGTTTGTTTTACTTATGAAACCCAAAGTATTTCTATGAAAATGCAAACTGGGAATTTTAATAAGGATTCTCAATGTCTACTAGTATATTATCAACATACTAATTGATTAGATAATAAGGAAACAATTTTGGAAAATCCGAAATTATTGTAGGCACCGCATTTTTTTTCACAGAACTTGCTTAATAGCTGCCAGTTTCCATTTATAAATGTTTCTCTGACACTCATGCTTTTAGGGACATGAGAACAATTTGTGCGTTGATTTGCCATCATGGATTCTGTGATGGGTGAGTTGTTATGAATATTGAGCTAGCTGTATGTGGGAGTTTAAGTGCATTTTCATTACAACACCTTGATTCACGTCTATTTCCTGAGGACCTACTATGTGCATAGCAACCCACTATGCCTCTGCCCACACAAAGATTATAATTTAGTAGTTGAGATTCTGGGATGGATTACAGATTTCTCCATAGGCTTATTCTTTGATCTATAAAAATAATATCTTTTTTCTGCAAGTGTGTTAGATTGCTTGAGTTGGACTGTTAGAACATATTCTTCCCTTTTTGTTCTTGCTCTGCTGGCCATAAAAATGTACCCGCAGGGCAGCAAAGAAGAAAAACAAATACTCCAGGACTTCCACCCTGATCCTCATTTCAAACTGATCTTTTGACCAGTTATGTAGGTCAACTAGTGTTCCAGATAAATATTATGAATTGTAATGTTTCTTGAGACTATTTTCATAGCTTGAATAAAGAGAGGCAATGGAGGAGGCCTCCCACAGAAAGCAGCGTGACCCAAGTTCAAAGAGTTAATAACCAACATGGTGCCCCTCATTCCAGCTTCCCCACTGTGGAGTGCTGTCTTGGTTTTCCTGCAGCTGGTTCAAATATATAGCGTCGGTGTGTCTTTTGAGAGAGCAGGAATAGCTGCAGGGACTGTGCACTTCTTTGGAGAGGAGGGACCAAGGAGTCACCAGAAACAGTTTGGCAGTTCTTCAGCTCCTTTTACCATGAGGTGCCTGGCCAAGGAGTCTAACCCCTGTGGATCATTTGGGGCTGGGAGAGGTGGGGTATTAATTGGCTGAGCAAGAAGATGGGGAAGCGGCTGACAGGATTAGGGCAAAAATAATCATAATGTGTTTAGGGTAATGGGTTAAGGGTGGGGAACAGTGTGTACACATGTGTGTTTAGGTATAGCAGGTATCTTGACCCAGCCTGCCTGTCCATTCTGATGATATTTTTCCAGTTCTTGTCAAAATTCACTTATATGGGAAATTAGAACCTAGCCCCACGAGTGTATTGAGTATTTAACAGTTAAATCAGCTTAGTCCTGTTAGAAAGTATTCATGTGGTGGAGTAGTTGGTACAAAGTTTTCCTTGATATTTTAGGTGAAAGTGATGAAGGAGTCACTATTGAATAGGCTCTTACGTGGAATTATATAAGGAGGAAGCATTTCTTCTGAATTCTAAGAAGCAGGGATAGTGTGAGACCCACCTGCGGACTTTTCTGGAGTGGTGCCGAGGGCAGTGCACTCTGTTCTTGGTACATTAGGGCGAGGGCATTGTGCAATGTTCCGAGGGATCAGAACCAGGCGTTTTATTTTTCCACCAGAAAAGCACTTACTGCTGAGATTCCTGATGGGTAGCTTGAGGGTTTTCATGGCGTGGAGTGCACGATAATATTCAGCGTCTGGCCTGGCTGCCCTGCCAGGCTTGCCAGGCAGGCATCTGGGGAATGACAGTATCTTTATACATTTAAAAATTTTTATTTTTAAATTGCAGTGTACATTCAGTTTTATTTTGCTTTTGTTTCAGGTGTATATAGTGGTTATGCAATCATACACTTTACAGAGTGCCCGCCCATATTTCCAGCACCCACCTGGCACCATACATAGTTATAACAATATTATTTGTTATATTCGTTATGCTGTATATTATATTCCCCTGATTATTTTGTAACTACCAATGTGTACTTCTTAATCCCTTCACCTTTTTCACCTAGTCCCTCAACCCCCCTCCCCTCTGGGAACCATCAATTTTATCTCTGTATTTGAGTTTGTATTTTTTAAAAAAATATTTGTACTTATTTCAGAGAGGAAAGGAGAGGGAGAGAAATCGAAACATCAATGAGGAGAGAGACCCTCCTACATGCCCCACACTGGGGATTGAGCCCACAACCCAGACATCTGCCCTGGCTGGGAACTGAACTGTGACCTCCTGGTTCATAGGTCGATGTTGACACTCAACCACTGAGCTGAACCAGCCCAGCTGTATTTATGATTTTTTTTTAAAGGATACTCCCTTTCTCATTCTGTTTCACCCCCTACCCCACCTCACTTTCACTGACATCCACAAGGAAGAGAGAGTTACTGGAATTGGGCCTGTTTACAGGAGGAAGCTGTTAAGTGGGAAGGAAAAGTGCTATGGGGAATGTGCTATGGGGTTTGCTCTGGGGGAAATATGAAGTCTTTCCTTTCTCCTCTTTGTCCACACAAATTTCCTTGGGCTGCCTGGGCTTGAGATGACACAATTGCCTTTTTATAATGCTTCTCTTACTATGTAGGGGAAAAGGTTACCACTTTGGATCCAGATCCCACACTTTTTTCTCTAGAAAAGAATTGTTCTCCAAGGGAGAAAGGAATCTACATGTACTGTGAAGTGCAGTGGTGGATATTGCCTGGCTAAGACTGGGGCTTCTATTTAGATGAATTATACCCACAAACTTGCTCTGAGAGACTGGTCCTGCTGTGTTCCATTTCAGATAGGTTCAGCAGGTAGGTCTCTGATGTGGACTTTCCCCTCTTCTTCCATTTTCTCCATGTCTGTTGGCATCATTTAACGTAGGAATTCGAGCTCTGGGCTCCTAAATACACTGGGTTGGCTCTTCTGTCCAATGAGCCAAACGTGAGATTTCATTAGTGGACATTAGAAACGGCCTCCAGTGAACAAACAATTCAGAACTCACTACGCTGTGTGTTTGGGAAATGTTTTCATGATATGTGATAGGTAAAGCCTGAGGACTTGATTTTATCACAGGAAGAAACAGCTTAACTCTCCACTAGAAAGTATGGTCATGAGCAAAGGATGAGTGGATGGGAAGGGCTTCTCACACCATTCTCACTTTCAGAAGCATGACCAAGTACCTACGCTCATGAGTGTCCATTAGCTCGGTGTACAGAGGACTGCTCATTCCATTAACTCACTTTGTTCCCAGTAGAAGGTAAAATTGCTTGTAAAGACCAAGCTAAGCCAAATAAAGCCATATTATCAGCGTGTGGGTGGGGGAGAAAAAGACCAGGCTTAATTAGGGCCAGTAGGGAATATTCAGAATACAGTGGGGCCTTGACTTACGAGTTTAATTCGTTTCGTGACGGAGCTCGTAACTCAAATTACTCGTATGTCAAATCAAAAAGTGAACGAGTGAAACACGTGATGCCAGGCTGATGTTGTGGCATTCACTGTGACGTTCGCTGCGCCAACTAGCGATGGAGTATCTGAAGCTGGCTCGTAACCCGAATTTTAGCTCGCAACTCAAAGCAAAAAATCAGCTGAGAGACGGCTCGTATCTCGAAAAACTCGTTAGTCAGGACACTCGTAAGTCAAGGCCCCACTGTAGCTCCAAGCTAGGGGAAGGCAGAGTTCTCTGGTACTTGGGGAGTTTGGTCCTGTAGGAACTAGAGCAGCCGTGGGCAAACTACGGCCCGCGGGCCGGATCCGGCCCGTTTGAAATGAATAAAACTAAAAATAAAAAAGACCGGACCCTTTTATGTAATGATGTTTACTTTGAATTTATATTAGTTCACACAAACACTCCATCCATGCTTTTGTTCCGGCCCTCCGGTCCAGTTTAAGAACCCATTGTGGCCCTCGAGTCAAAAAGTTTGCCCACCCCTGAACTAGAGTATATGTGTTACAGGATTAGGGACTTTTGTGTCTCAAGTTGGACCCTATAGTATTTGTGCTTCCGGGTCTTATCTGTAAGTAACTATTTTACTCTTCATCTATGTTAATTAGCTTTCAAATTCATTCAAGAGTTTCATTCCTGTGTAAGGCATAGTGGCAGCTGTAAGGGATGCTGGTATGTATCTGAGCTGATGGGGAAGGTGCCAGTGGGCTCCTGGCTGGTCTGGTTGGAGGTCTTCTCTTCCTGACTGTTGAAGGTATATGGCAAAAAAGGACCAGGGCCTGGGTGGCAGGAGGCTGCTGAAGGAAAGAGGAGGGAACTGGGCTGTAGCAGAGGCTCTCACTGGGGTTCTGCCTGGGCAGCCCCACTGGGAGAGATGAGAGAATGCATTTTCTTGCAAAAGGAAACATCAGATTCCTCCTTCATTCTAGTTGAGAGTTTACTAGTGTCCAGATACATATCAGCGTTCCCCTCACAGAAGCCGCTGAAGTTTTGTGCACTTGAATGAAATACTTGAAAATTTTAAAAGGCCAATTGGCATAAATGAAGAACAAAATAATGATAGATAATACATGGAAGCCTAAAAATGATCAATATAGACACAGATGTTTCCAGCTGAGAGAGCTCTAGGGGGGAAGATCTTAGGAGCAGAGGGGCTGTACTGAGTCCAGGGCAGCCATCTCCTTGTGCCTCTGGGGATTCGTTTATTTTATTCAGTTTTCATTAACTCACTTGCTACAATCCAACCTTTTAAGGAGTTAAAAAAAAAACTTTAAAAAATTTTAATTTTATTAAAATATAGTTGATGCACAATATTACATCAGTTTCAGGTGTATGACATATTCAACATTTATGTACCTTACAAAGTGATCACAATAAGTCTAGTAACTACCTGTCACCTTGCAAAATTATTATGATGTTATTATTTTTTAAATCCTCACCGAAGGATATGCTTGGGGAGAGAGAGATAGAGAGAGAGAGAGAAAGAAAGAGGTGAGAGAGAAACATCAATTGGTTGCCTTCTGTACATTCCCTGACTGGGATGGAACCCACAATCCAGGTATGTGCCCTGACCAGGGATGCACAGGACATCCCTCAACTAACTGAGCCACTCCAGCTGGCCTATTACCATGTTGGTGACTGTTTTCTCTGAGCTGTACATTACATGCCTGTGGCTTATTTATTTTATAACAAAAACAAAAAACTTTTAATCACTCAAGAGGTATAACAGGAAAAGTCAAGCTTGAGAAGCAGGGCTTGCTGATCCTATAGCGTTCTGCCGTCACATGGCGCCCTCCTTGTATGTGTGCTCTGCATCCAAATTCCCCATTTCTTGTAAGGACACTGGTCATTGAATTAGGACTGACTCTAACACAGCACAGTTTCATCTCAACTGGATTATATCAGTGCAACCCTATTTCCAAATGAGGTCCCATTCACAGGTTCCTGGGGTTAGGCCTTCGACGTACCATTTTAGGGGACACAGTTCAACCACAACACTCCCTTTGCCCATCTCCCTCCTGGACTCGTGTGCTGGTATCTTACCACTTCTCCCTGTTTCCAGGGCCTCCCCTCTGACCTGTCTATACTACCAATAGAATTATCTTTCTGTAATGGAGGGGGAAATCATATTATTCTATACTCTGTGGCTCCCAAAGGTTAAACTTGTGATTTGACAAGCCCTTTATAGACTGTTCTTATTTGAGAGCTGGACCTTTTGTCTTCATGGCATAATATGAAACAGGAATATCTTGCACAGGATCTTAATTGAAGCTGGCCTTGCTGAGTCATGTGCCTGCCAGGAATAATTGCTCATTAATCTCCCCTCCTACTGGGCTTCTCACTCACTCAGCCCTGAGAAGTCCTTGGGAAGCAGTTGGATTTCTTGCAGGATTGTTCCTAAGGATGCTGTACTTACATATCTCATCAGATCCTGGTTTTTTATGCTTTCACTTTTATTTCCTAAACTTTCAGTGGAAGAAGGCAAGATTGCCCATCATATGGTAGTTGGATTATATTTACCCACGAAACTGATACTTATAAAACTGTCCTCTCTTTCCTTAACCCAGTCTGGCAAAATGGCACATATGTTGTGAACTTATTTTCTGTGAAAGCATGTGGAGTGGGAGGGGTGGGATGGAGGGTGAAAGTGTTTTCATGGAGGATAAAGAAGGATTAATGAGAATAATATTCATATAGAGTTCAGCGGGATAGAATCAATGTGAAGCATCTTCTTAGCCAGTTGGCCATCTTAGAGATTACTCTACCTAGACTTTTTTTCTGATACTGTAACAATAAAAGCAATCAATTCCACCATTTAAGTGACTGAGTCCCTAAGAAGATCTTAAAGGAGCCAGACATTTGCCGAAGTAGTTAAATCTCAGTTTAATTGCAGTAGTGTGATCTCCTTAGGTGCAGAGGGGCAGAGAAAGAGCCATGTAAGGTCACTTGTATCTAGAAAATATCTTTCAGTATAAGGGCTATACCTTTATCGGTCCGAACTTGGCCCAGTGGGGAACGTGTGGAAGCTGGAATTAGACTGATTGGGTTGTTATCCTTTCATTTAAAGCAGCGTAGACCTCGGTGGTTTGGCTCAGTGGATAGAGCACCAGCCTTCAGACTGAAGGGTTCCAGGTTTCATTGCGGTCAAGGGGATGTATCTCAATTCCCGGCACATCAATGGTTCTCTCTCTCTCTTGTCTCTCCCCCTCCCTTCCTCTCTCTAAAAATCAAGGGAAAAACATCCTCGGGTGAGGATTAACAACATCAACAACAAAAGTAGTGTAGCCATAGGTGAGTGATCCTCTTCAAGGCTTAGTTTCCTAAGCTGCATGAAAAACATTTGGTACAATACCTGGCAAAAGGTAAGTACTAAAAATGTCAGATGTCAAAATGTTATTATTTTGTTGTAATTATATGAATGACCCCAAAGCGGGTTTCACCTGCATCCAAGAACTTTATGAAATTCTACCTAATTACCTAAGCATCCTAGTGGGAATGCTGGTTAAAACTACACATGGGTCTTTTATTACAACTAATATTTTACATGGTGGGGTGAAGGGCTTTTTATAAGTAACTCTTTCAGTGATGCAAAGGTAAAGGTGTTCGAGGTAGAGCAATTTTAGAGAAAAATGTAGCCCACGTTAAGACTTATATCAACTATTGTTGTAAGTCGATTTAAAAGGGAAAACAACATTTTACTAAGAGAAAGTAGAATTTTTATTGAAAGGGGACAGAAGAAACCTAGAATGAGACAAGTGTTACAACTGGGCAATTCTTACAAAGCCAAGAGCTCCCTGCCCCCAAATTCTGAGGAACCTTGAGGAGTAATTGAGTGCTGTTTGGGAGTTTTTCAGATTTCATCATGCAGTGCTTAGTGTTTGGGGTGGGAGAGACAGTTCTTGTATTTTCCATACAGCTGTTCTCTTTATATAAATATCCAAACAAAAAGAGGGTTTAAAACTATAACGAGAGTTCTCTTTTGAGACACTTTCTCTCTGTAACATTTTTCTCTTTCTTACAATCAGGCGAAAATGAAATCCTTGCAACTCTGCGTGCAATTTCCAGCAGAAACCAGGTCTGGAGGTCGTATATTGGCATGGGCTACTATAACTGCTCAGTGCCACAGGCTATTTTGCGGAACTTACTGGAGAACTCAGGATGGTAATGTGTTACTTGATTAAAAACAGAAGTATTGTGATTTTATTTGTTTGGTTCTCCCCACTTTCCCACACCCCCTACCCCTGGGGGCCTCAGAACTTATCCACTGACCCCTGCACTCGTGCTGTCTCTAACCTCCAGGAACTTACCTGGCTTTCTCTGGCTCGGGAAGTTTCCTTACTCAAATTGGTGGAGGAACTAGAAGCCTCTTCCTGCTTTTATTCCCATAAAACATTCTAGAGCTCTAAATTGTGGATGCTGGTAATCTCTTTCTCTCTCTGACCTAATGTCTATTCTGCCTTTGTAAGGACATCTGAGCAAGATGTCACACCTGCAGGGGAGCAGATTCAGGGCTTTACTCTTTGGAAACACTGGGGTTTTGGGCTATAGACAGTCTTAGAGGTTAGAATCAGTGAGTCAGAATCTTGGTCCATTGTCTTTCGTCAGGATTTTAGGAGGCTCCATTGTCTCTCCCTGACTCCAATTCTAGATTCACAACCAACTGGAAAAAAAAAAAGGCAATGTCAGGTAAATGGAGATCAAAATATTAGCTTTATTACCTAGTACTCTGTAGAGAAAGAGAACATGTGAGGCCTGTGAACAGGCTCCAATGGAAACCATAAAAGAAGGAGCTGAGCTGTGCATGCTCAGCTGCTCGTTCTGTTCTTCCCTCACTCATTCCTAGTCCTCAGGGTGTGTGTGTGTGTGTGTGTGTGTGTGTGTGTGTGTGTGTGATGTCTGTCTGTCTTTGTCCTTGCATTTTCTCGTGGCTACTGCTTGCACAATACTAAATGTGTCTCCTCCACACCTAAGGAAAACTTCCCATGTCCACTTCCATAGTATTTTGTTATTTTCCATTGCCGCTTGTTATGTGATGTAAAGAATGAAACAGGTTCCCTTTCCAATACTAAGTAAGAAAACACGTTGGATATTTTTGATAAATAGAGACCATGGCTCCAAAAGTGCCTGGGAGCAGATTTGGGCCTCTCTTCCTCTGCACATGGGGAAATACGGCCAGACTGTGGAGGAGGAAAGGTGGGGACTCCCGGGCCTTTCTTTCCCTTGTTTTTAGATCAATGTCATTGCATATACTAGTATCTTTGAATTGAAACTTTATTTCCACCGATGACTTAGTCTCCAAAGGCCTGGGTGCAATTATTCCTAGCATAGAAACAAACCAAGTCCTGGCCAGGTATTCAGAGAGAGAGGAAAAGAAAGAGAAATAGAAACATCAATGAGAGAGAAACATCAATCGGCTGCCTCCTGCACACCCCACACTGGAGATCAAGCCTGCAACCTAGGCATGTGCCCTGACTGGGAATTGAACCGGCAACCTCTTGGTGCATGGGTTGACTTTTAACCATTGAGCAACACTGGCCAGGCTAAACAAAGTTTACTTTTTAAAAAAAGAAATAAAGTGTGGGGAGGCAATGATAATTTCTGATTTTATTTTTAGTTAGTATATGAGGTAATTTTAATACCCAGTAGGACCGTTATTATGTGAGGATAGAATAAGTGATGGCCTCTGCAATTGAAAGGCATTCATAGTAAGATGCAGAGATTGGTTATTTTTTTTAAATTATTGATTGATTTTGAGATAGAGAGGGAGTGAGAGAGAGAGACAGAGAATGGCATTGATTTGTTGTTCCACTTATTTACATATTCATTGGTTAATTCTTGTATGTGTCCTGTCTGGGGATCAAACCCACAACCTTGGTGTCTGGAGATGATGCTCTCATCAACTGAGCTACCCAGCCAGGGCTCAGAGATTGTCTTTTAGGTTAGCATATATTAAAAACAAATCAACTTTAGTAAAGGGAAGGTAGGCTTCCCTGGGGTAAATCATGAAATTTATCTCCATATGAGTTATTGAAATATGAAGTGCACACTCCCCAGCAATAAACCTTAAATGTTTGCTGAGCACTTTGCAACTTTTAAAAATATATTTAATAAAATTTTGTCAGAATTAAATCGAATTGTGAGTGAGCAGTATTCTCATTTCTGTGTAATGAGAGAGGGTGTTTGGCCATCAGTACAGCCAGCCCTCACCTGCTGCCTCAAATCCAGACTTGTGGTTTTGAGGACCAAGCCATTTATTTAGCTCATGGCACAGGTGGGCAGCATAGCACCTTTGCATCTTTTGTCTGCTTTTGCAAAAATGCACAGGTAGTCCTGGTTGGTGAGAGTGCTTTGTCCTGGATGCAGTTACTTGTATCCCATCATTAAAGGAGCCAGATCTGTTGGCATAATCACTCCTGCCCTGCCATCCCCATCCAGAGCTCTTAGTTACAACACACTCCATTTCTTTATTAATAACAAGACAGGAAAGAAATGTCAAAAAACTAGTCTTTCTTTGCATTGCTGAGGGCATCTTTCCACTGTGGTACTGGTGAAAGTTTGAATGGTAAACTCCAAGTTTGATTTCAAAAGCAAGTGGCCAGTCTTTCTTCCCCTTTACAAATAAGTACACAGACGGGCTGTAGCATTGGGTTGTCTGAACACTGGCCAGCGGCCTTCGCTCTTGGTGGCCATACAGAGCATTCACCATATTGGTTCCTGGCTGTGAGCTGATGTGTTAATTTACTTTAGGAGCCGCCAGCAGTGTGAGAGGGAGGCAGTGTTCTTTGCTTTTCAGCCCTGTTTTTTGGGTGCATTTTAAATAGTGTTCCTTTCTGTTCTCCGAAAGCAGATCTGAGCCAGAGGGTGCTGCTCACCTCGCCAGCACTGATAGGGAGAGCTGTGCACATGAGGGTGGTGGACTTCACCATCCCTCTGAATGGTTTCCATAGAGATGGAACCAACAAATTCCGGTGACGTGAGGTGAAAGTAAATGGAGAGCATAGCCTTGAAAGAACACAAACATTTGGGCTCTTGCAAGAAAATTTACATCAGGTCTAGAATTTACTTTATGGGGTCCACTATTCCAGATTTTTGACTGCTGATAATATCAGTAGCTAATATAAAAACAAGTCTACATTTTCTTTGTGGTTATTTCTGTTTTGTATAACTTTGGCACCAGGATTAAAATGAGAGAATCTCATGAATGTTTATTCTACTGCAAACCGCCCCCTCCCCATCTCTCTCTTTCTCAATTCCAAAAGAAAGCCACAGCCAAAATCATAGAGAATACTGATTATTTTGGAATAGTATTAATGCATGTTGAATACATCAGGCATCCTATTTAAATAGGAAAAAAAATTCCTTCTTGGATATGTAAGTACTTTTGTTTGTTTTTTTACATTAAAATACATCTAGAAACACAAACCAATTGAGTTAAACTGTCAGTTGGAACATAGACATTGTGGATCACAGACACATTTTCTTAATCACCATGTTTTGCCTAACGATTGAGGCAACTAAACCTGTGTATGCAAGATGGCAGGCCCTGCGCTAGCATTTTTATCCTCACATGAGGGTTTATTTGTTATCTCCTAGCTTGATATAAGAGTCCTTTAACAGATGATTGTGAAAGGCTTTCGTGCCTGTTTTATTTTAGTAGTGTAAAAACCTGTAGATTATAGAAGAAGTTTACAAGTATAAGAAGGGGGTCCATATATTTGTCATCTTTGCAAGAAAACAATTTTAAAGCTCTCTAATGAGCATCAGCCTAAGCTTGAACTTCTATAAAGGTTGAGCAAGAGGAGAAAGGCTGAGCAAAGGATGAGAAGGAGTGGGGGGTGGGGGTGGGGGAGGGGGGGAATAGTAAACCCCAAAGGCTGTGATGGAAGGAGTAACAGTCTCAGGTATGGAGGACTATGCTTGAAAGCTTTGGGGTTTCCTCCTGCAAGTAATGGGGAGCTGTCCCATTTGGGCAGGAGAGTCAAATACATACACTTGAGCCACAAATCTTTCATGATTTCCTATTTTAAGTACTTGCGCTGGCTGTATGGCAGCCAAGGAGAAAGGGGTGGATATAAGATTTCAGAAGGAAGACTAATGGCAATTGGTTATGATTTGGGACTGAAAAAGATCTAGAGTTTCTTCCTTGAGAATTGGCAGGAGAGTGCTACCTTTCAAGGAATAGAATATCCAAGAAGAGTGACTCGTTTATTTGGGGATCTAGTTGGATGAAGAACAGGAAATGTAAAGTTGACATGGGATATAATGAATGTCCAGGAAAAAAATAGATCCCAAGTAGAACTATCTAGTAATAGTATTTGAATAGAACTATGAGTGAATTTTTTTTGGAAAAGTCTATGTTGACTTTTTAAATTTATTTAAGGGCCAAAATAGAGGGGGAAAATAACTCTTTAAAATTTATTTTTTTAATTTGAGATAGAGATGGAGAGAGAAACATTGTTTTGTTGTTCCACTTATTTATACATTCATTGGTTGATTCTTGTATGTGCCCTGACTGGGGATCTAACCCACAATCTTGGTGTATTGGGACGACCCTCTCACCAACTGAGCTACCCAGCCAGGGCCAAAAACATCTAAAAAAATACATTTTTGTTGATTTCAGAGAGGAAGGGAAAGGGAGAGAGAGATAGAAACCTCAGTGATGAGAGAGAATCATTGATCGGCTGCCTCCTGCAGGTCACACACTGGGAATGGAGCCGGCAACCGGGCATGTGCCTGACCAGGAATCAAACTGTGACCTCCTCGTTCATAGGTCAACACTCAACCACTGAGCCACGCTGGCCAGGCCAAAAACAACTTTATTTTTATTTTTTTAAAAAAAATTTTTTAAAGTTTTTTTTTTAAAATATATTTTTATTGATTTTTTTTTTTACAGAGAGGAAGGGAGAGGTATAGAGAGTTAGAAACATCAATGAGAGAGAAACATGGATCAGCTGCCTCCTGCACACCCCTTATTGGGGATGTGCCCGCAACCAAGGTACGTGCCCTTGACTGGAATCGAACCTGGGACCCTTCAGTCCGCAGGCCGACGCTCTACCCACTGAGCCAAACCAGTTAGGGCCAAAAACAACTTTTTAAAACAACCAACATTTGAGCAGAATTTTACCATTTTCAAATGCACCATAGAGTACATTAATCTTATTTGAGTACTAAGAAAGTACAATATTGGTGATGTTAACTCTATTGATCACCAGGAGAATTTAGTAGAGAGTGTTTTAGTTACTTGTCCCAGTTCATAAGTAGCAAGTTAAAGAATTAAAGTTGAAACCCAGGGCTTCTTAGGGTTGTGAACATGCAGGGAAACCTGGAAAGCGCTCCACTAGTTAAGGCAGTAAAATCGGATATGATCTTTCTAAAGAGAACATGGCAATATGTACCGAAAGCCTTAAAGTTAATGATCTCATGATTCAAAATTCCACTTCTAGAAATTCATCCTAAGAAAATAAGACAAAGATGAGGTGGTTCATTGTTATACTATTTCTAATATTTAAATCAAAAGTAATCACCCCAACTAATTTAATGAATAAATATTTTTCAAAAAGTAGTATTCAACTTTTAGGGACCTTGTTAAATAAATTATGATAAAAATGATTTAATTCCACATAATGAAAATTATGTTGTTGAACAATATTTAAACTTATCAGAAACTGCCCATGGCCCATGGAATAACATTAATGGGCGGGGGGGTGGGGGGCGCAGAAACGAAATACTAAACTTTTCATAGAGTGTAATCTTACTTTAAATATAAATGTGACTATGATGTGGAAAAGACACTGAAATCAATCTGATTGTGGTAATCACTTCACAAAATATACATATATCAAATCATCACACTTTACATATATATATATATATATATATATATATATATGATTTTATTTATTAACTAGAGGCCCGATGCACGAAATTCGTGTATGGGTAGGGTCCCTAGGCCTGGCCGGCAATCAGGGCCGATCTGTGGGATGACCAGCAGGGCGATTGGGGGCTCCCTGCTGGCACCCACCCTGGCTGGCCTGGTGCCGCCCGCTTGCCAGCCCTGCCTCCCTGACCCCCCTCTCCCCCTCCCCCCCTGCCACTGCCACTGGTCACCTCCCTCTGCAGGGCGACCAGCACGGTGATCGGAGGGCCCCCGCTGGCACCCGCCTTGGCTGGCCTGGGCCTGCGGGCTGGGGGAAGCTCCTGCGTTGAGCATCTGCCCCCTGGTGGTCAGTGCGTGTCATAGCGACCGGTTGTTCCACTGTTTGGTCGATTTGCATATTAGGCTTTTATTATATAGGATTATTTCTCAATAAAGCTGAAGGAAAACTGTATAAAGAAAAGTCACAGACCAAGAAGAGAAGAGACCACTTGTCCAGTGTGGCTCAGTGATTGAGCACCGACCCATGAACCAGGAGGAAGGTAGAGGGAGAAAGAGAGAGAAAAACATCGAGGTGAGAGCGAAACATTGGTTAGTTGCCTCCTGCATGTGCCCCAACCGGGGATTGAACTCACAACCTATGTTTGTACCCTGACTGGGAATTGAACCCTCCAACTAACTGAGTCACACCAGCAAGGGCTGCTTATTTTTCAATATTATACTCAGTGCTGTGATGAGTTCTTTGGAGCGCCTTTCTCTCTCTCTCTCTCTCTCCTCTCTCTCTCTTTATCTCTCCCTCTCCCTATTGTATAGTCTGTATTTATCTTTATGGATATAATGAATCTTTCCCATTTATTAGATGGACTAGCTGGTACGTGCACTTGTGTGTATGTGTGCACGTGTGTGCAAGTTTGTGCATCTATTTGTCAATCAGTGATTCTGAGTAAAATGAAAGTTTAATGCTAGCCAGGCAATCTAAACATATGTCTTCCTGGTGGCCAGCCCTGCTGTGTGTGAGTCTTATCTATCTGAGGTCACAATTGCCCCTTGTCTATGCCTTTTGTGTGACTCCATTTCTGCTCAGATTCCCTTTCTACTTTGTCTGCGCCATGTATGGCGTGCCTTATTCATTCCAGTTCACCGCCCACTTAGAATTTGGCAAACGGAGTTATACTTCCTAAGCCAGGCTGTTCAAGAAGTTAACTGAAGCAAAAATTTACTCTGCTGTGCGCGCGCACACACACACACACACACACACGCCAATAAAAGTTGCAGGAAAATAATTTCAGTCGTGACATTGTACTGCTTGGTATGGCAAGCTTCCCTACCCCATTCCCCATCAAAGGTAAGAAGACATTGATTTCAAAGCTTTCAAAAAAGAAGACTAAAGGATGGGTGGAAATATCTTGAACATGATGACCAGAACAGGGAGAAAGGAGAAGGGCTTGAAAAAATCAAATAAGAACAAAACGAAACGCCTAACATTTTTGCCTTATACTCTTCTGGCTTGGAAAGACAAAACAATACAGATATGAAGCAATGTCAATCACATGCAAGAGCCAGGGCCCCAGTCTGACCCACTTTGGTGGAATGGATTCTTGGTGAAGAAATAGCAGCTCTGTCTTAAGTCCTCAGTCACCCTCTATTCTATCACCTTCTTTCCTTTTTTTTAAAAAATATATTTTTAAAATATATAAGTAATATATTTTATTGATTTCAGAGAGGAAGGGAGAGGGAGAGAGAGATAGAAACATCAATGGTGAGAGAGAATCACTGATTGGCTTCCTCCTGCATGCTCCCTACTGAGGATCAAGCCCACAACCTGGGCATGTGCCCTGACTGGAAATTGAACCTGGGACCTCTTGGTCCATGGGACGATGCTCAATCCACTGAGCCACCACAGCTGGGCATTATTTTATTTTCTTTAAAATATAACTCTGAAATAATTTCTTTCATTTATTGTCTCCTTTCCCCCATTACTGTTACCCATTGTACTTATTAGCTGTCACCAGGAGCTATCATATTTCTCTTTATAAGCATGAGGTAAATATTTGTAGGGTGAGTGAATGAATGAAGGAATGAAAAAAAAAGATAAAGGTATTGAATGTGTTACCTTACACACTTAAAGATACATATTTGGTTAATAACTGGAGGAGATTAACCAAAGATTAATTCATAAGATTAGAATTCATATTTATGCTGCCTTCTAACCATTTTTATCCTTGATATTGATAGTTATGGAGTTAACATCCATAGACTCTTAATAATTGGATAGTGAAAATTTTAAAATGAACCTCTATTAATTTCATAGGAGCATATAGAACTTCTGGATAGAGTAAAACAAATATTCTCTGCCCAATAAACAAGTTTGAGTATTAGATATAAAATTCTTGAATATGTTCCTATTGTGAACTGTAAATGGGGTGAGCTTTTTAGATAGAAGAAAGATAATAGGAAGTGAAATTTCTGTTTATAATATCATAGGCAGACTCAAGTGGATTGTAAGAGCCAGCTTACAATAAAACACATACAAAAGATCATTAAAATAGAACTGTAGCCCTGGCCGGGTAAATCAGTTGCTTAGGGCATCATCTGCTGTGCCAAGGTGGTGGGGTTGATCCCTGGTCAGGGCACATACAAGAAATAACCAATGAATGCATAAATAAGTGGAACAACAAATTGATGTTTCTCTCTCTCTCTTCCTCTAAAATCAAATAAAATTTATAGAGAAAACAATAAAATAGAAATGTAAAATTTTGAAAATCACTTAGAGCAGCGGTTCTCAACCTGTGGGTTGCGATCCTTTTGGGGGTCGGACGACCCTTTCACAGGGGTCGCCTAAGACCATCGGAAAACACATATATAATTACATATTGTTTTTGTGATTAATCACTATCCTTTCATTATGTTCAATTTGTAACAATGAAATTGGGGGTCACCACAACATGAGGAACTGTATTAAAGGGTCATGGCATTAGGAAGGTTGAGAACCACTGACTTAGAGGAATAGAAAAATAAGTACTGATTATCTCCAAACAAAGAATAATATTATTATAATTTAATTCTGAGCTTTCTTATAGAGGCAAAAAGGGAAGCTTACTGACCCATTATATATAATTCTTAAGAGTGGTAAACTTAATTTTCAGATCGTGATTTCTAAAATGAAGACATTTGGTGACCTTTTCTGAACAGTGGAGCCACAGTATGGACATGTCCTTTATTTCCCTCACAGGATCACCCAGTACACTCCGTACCAGCCAGAGGTGTCTCAGGGGAGACTGGAGAGTTTACTGAATTACCAGACCATGGTGTGTGACATCACAGGCATGGACATGGCCAACGCATCCCTGCTGGATGAGGCGACCGCAGCTGCAGAGGCGATGCAGCTGTGCCACAGGTGAGAGGCCCAGGGTGAGACTGTCGGGGTAAGGGGCATCTTCCAGACTCTCTCCTCTTCGTCAAAAGCTCTGATTATTTCCTGAGGATGTGTGCCTAGAGGTAGAATGTCCGGGTCATGGTGTATAGTTAGTTCATTGCTCTCCAGTGCCTCACCTTTTTTCTTTCTTTGCCTTGTGAGCACATTTGCTCTATCTACCTGGAGAGTTCTCATGTAGATGGTCGTCTGGTTGGGAAATCTGCCCACACTCGTGGTGTATGTGTCTGAGGTTTTGTCCTTCTGGTCCTGAATGCCCATGTAAGTCTCTTGGCTTCCGCAAATTAGAGAGGTGGTGAGCCCCAAACTTGCTCAACCCGAACTCGCTCAGCACAGGTATGGAGGCCTCTAAATTGCAGCTAGAGGCCCTTCTGCTTCCCAGGTCGCCTTGGGGGCTCTTCCTCCTGTGATGGATAAACAGCTACAAAGGAATGCTGCCCACTCACCCCTCTGGTTATTCTTCCTAGCTTTTTATTTATGGTCATCATTTCTCTTCCTCATCCATGTGTTCTCCCATCTACCACCACCGATTTTGCTAAATAGGGTAGGAATTGGATTTCGGTGGAAATCTATTCAGTAAAGCTCCTTGGTCATTATTGCCCCAGTGTTTTTGATACTGTCGAAATAAGAAATGTCTAACCCTGTGAAGAATTTTCATAAGAGTGTATTTGAGTCCAAATGATGCCAGGGAGCAAGATCTCAAATGCTCGGGAGAATAACAGGTTTGCAGCTCCTTTTATGCATTTGAAATTACGGAGGGAATGTAAGGAAGATTACATGGAGATAGGAAAGAGAGAGATGGGGATGGGATTACAGGATAGTTAAGATTATGTGCTTTCTTCACATTAGGGCTTATTTCAAAGGTGTTTTAATTGAGAGGCTCAGAAACAGTGGACAGGGCTTGCTTAAGGCAAAGGTAAATCTTTTTCTAAAGAAATTATATGCCTGGAGCATGACTACCCACCATGGCCTTCCCAGTTGGGAATTAAGGATCAGATCACCCTGTGAGGTTACTTTCCATAGCAGTCCTTTTTTTTGGGACCACAATGCTATGCTCAGAATTCCCCTAAGTACCATCTTTGCTTTGCATTCTTAGAAGTACTCTGATTTCTTTAATGTTCATGCTTGAATGTGATTTTCCTTTTCAACAGACACACCAAGAGGAGGAAGTTTTTTGTTGACCCTCGTTGCCACCCACAGACAATAGCTGTCATCCAGACGCGAGCCAAGTAATTACTTTTATTCACATTTTGAACTAGGGACACCATCATGCTCATCTTGACTGGTTCTCTTCCTTACTTCCAAATTGATTGGAGGTGAACCTGGTTTAAATTGGGGTTGTTGAGTTTTACTTTCCCTCCCACTCTCTTCCCAGGATCTTGCTGGTAAGTAAACGGTGTCAGAATTGAGGAGAAAATACACAGTGCTTTTAATTGCCTTTGCTTTCTATTATCATGTGGGTTTCTTTGTTTGTTTGTTTTTGTAAAAAGAAAATTTTAAAAATTTCAACTATGTTGCAGAAACTTTGAAAAACAGAGGGGGGAAATGGAATTCTCACACAACTGTTAAGATTTTGTGTGTGTTCATAGTTGTAGTCTGTTGTAAGTGTAGAATGATGTAGAAGAAAGCGTATTGTATTGACTAGTAGGTGTTGCAATGAGATCACACAAATATCGCACAACTACCACTTGTGGGTGTATTTATTTGCTTTCTCCTTGTAAAAGATGGGTAATCTTCCTGCTACCCATGCCACCATCCCTTCCAAAGGGGTTTCCCACAGATGTTGGAATTAGATGGTTTTAGGAACCTAAAGGAAGGTCTGTCTCTTCCATGGCTTACTGATGATTTTCTATTCACCTAAGACAGCGGTTCTCAGCCTGTGGGTCGCGACCCCTTTGGGGGTCGAACGACTCTTTCACAGGGGTTGCCTAAGACCATCGGAAAACACATATATAATTACCTATTGTTTTTGTGATTAATCACTATGCTTTAATTATGTTCAGTTTGTAACAATGAAAATACATCCTGCATATCAGATATTTGCATTACGATTCATAACAGTAGCAAAATTACAGTTATGAAGTAGCAACGAAAATAATTTTATGGTTGGGGGTCACCACAACATGAGGAACTGTATTAAAGGGTCTTGGCATTAGGAAGGTTGAGAACCGCTGACCTAAGACTTATCCAAAGTGAAAGTGGCAATGGCACTGCTGTTACAGATATTGGTTCTTTAGCCCTACGAGGCAATGTTTCTGGTCTTGTCTCAGGAGCTGGTTCTGGCAGGAAAGGGGAGTAGTGCCTGTGGTTGAGAAAAACAGAAGCTGAGCTGTTGGATGCAATTGAGTTGGTTTGAAACACTGTTACCACTGAAGGTCTGGGTATGAGGTGTGTGTGTGTGTGTGTGTGTGTGTGTGTGTGTGTTTGTGTGTGTTGGGATGTGGTGGTGGGTGGGCATTGAGAAAGTACACAGATTATGAATGCTATATGATGGAAAAGAAACTGTAGGCTATTTGATTTTTCCTTACAAACCAAAAACATGATTATTCTTTGTCTTCTCTCTTTCCAGATATGCTGGAGTCCTCATTGAGTTGAAGTTATTCCACGAAATGGACTTCAGTGGGAAAGATGTCAGTGGAGTGCTGTTCCAGTACCCAGACACTGAGGGGAAGGTGGAAGACTTTACTGAACTCGTGGAGAGAGCCCATCAGACTGGGGTAAGCAAACCTCTCCTTGTGGGGTCCGTGGAGGTGTGTCTCAACTTTGAATGATCGGTTCTGGTGCGCCTTAATTTACATACCTTTATCACTTGGAATGGTGAAGCTGTCTTTTTCCTTCCTCCTTTATTCAAGTTTGTTTTGTTTCTTGATCCCTGGCACATAAAAGGCACTCAGTAAATATTTTAAGTGAATGAGTAAGTGAAGTTCACGTAATAGGAACCAACTCTGCCAGCCTGCTTGTAATGGAGGTGATTGGCCGCTCTATCACTACTCTCAGGGACAGTAACAACCTTGTCCACTTTCTCGTTTCCTTTCTAGAGCTTGGCTTGCTGTGCTACTGACCTTTTAGCTCTGTGTATCTTGAGGCCTCCTGGAGAATTTGGGGTAGACATCGCCCTTGGCAGCTCACAGAGATTTGGGGTGCCACTCGGCTATGGTGGACCGCATGCAGCCTTTTTTGCCGTCAGAGAAAGCTTGGTGAGGATGATGCCTGGAAGAATGGTGGGAGTTACAAGGTAAAGCAACTCATGTTTCTCCTTTTTTATCGTGGCCATGATTTTCCCTGCTCCTTCTCTCTCTTTTTAAAAATAATACAAATTTTTCTACTTAGTGCTGGGCGGGATCCACAACTGGCTGGAGCTCGGGGAGCTGGCAGGTAAGGCCGGGCTGCAGTGGCGCAGAGGTCCACTGATCCCTGCAGGCCAGGCCGAGGGACCCCACCGGTGCACGGGGCCTCTAGTATATATTAATGTAGCTGAATCTTAAAAATCTTAGAAACATGTTAAGGGAGAATCGAAGATGGCGGCATAGGTAAAACACCAGAGACTGCCGCCGTGGACAACCACTTCAAAAATACAACTAAAAGTCGCTCCGGACATTAACCAGAACCACGGGAAGGCTGGCTGAGGAGAGTCTCTTCAACTAGAAGCAAGAACAACAGCATTCCGACGCTCAGCGGAGGCGCAGTGTGGAAAATTTAAAGGTACGGCGGTGCGGTGGTGAGGGTGCGCGCGCAAAGCGGGCTGGCGGCTGAGGGCGCGATTGTCGTTTTCAATCAGGAGCGAGTCTCAGACTCTGGGCTACAGATCTGGGCGAGTCTCTAGGGACCCAGACTCAAACGGGAGAAGCGGGACTGTCTGGCTACGGCCCCTCCGAGGTTTGCAGCGATTGCTGGGACAGAGAGGCAGAGCCCCTGGGGACGGACTGAGAGCGGCCATAGCTGCTCCCCCCCCCCCCCCCCCGCCCTGTTGAGCCCGCCCCGCCCAGGCCCTGCGCACAACCATTTGCCGAACGCCTCAGGCAAGGGCTGGACTAGCACCTCCCCTGAGGACTGAAGTTTTCCCACAGCTGATTTCCACCGCCAGTCGGCCTGATGGTCAAATCCCTCTAGTGTTAACTACAACAATTAAGGCTTCGCTAGAACAAGACTGCGCACAGAGACCACAAGGGGGTGCACCAAGAAAGCATAAAAGATGCGGAGACAAAAAAACATGACAGAAATGGAGGATATGGAGCTAAGAATCGCAATTTTGAGGGCTTGCCATAAATTTGTGCAGAGCCTCACGAAAACTAATGAGACCCTCGATGCTACGATAAAGAAATTAGAAAGTAAGCATACACGGACTGAAATAAAGAATATTATACCCAATAGCAGACCAGAGGAGTGCAAGAATCAAACCAAAGATTCGACAAAAAACACCCAATTGGAAAAGCATAATGAAAAAAGAATCCAAAAGTGTGAAGACAGCGTAAGGAGCCTCTGGGACAGCTTTAAGCGGACTAATATCAGAGTCATTGGAGTCCCAGAAGATGAGAGACAGCAAGATATTGAAAACCTATTTCAAGAAATAATGGCAGAAAACTTCCCCCACCTAGTGAAAGAAATGGACTTACAGGTCCAAGAAGCGAAGAGAACCCCAAACAAAAGGAATCCAAAGAGGACCACACCAAGACACATCATCATTAAAATGCCAAGAGCAAAAGACAAAGAGAAAATCTTAAAAGCAGCAAGAGAAAGAGGCTCAATTACCTACAAGGGAATACCCATACGACTGTCAGCTGATTTCTCAACAGAAACTTTGCAGGCCAGAAGGGAATGGCAAGAAATATTCAAAGTGCTGAATACCAAGAACCTACAACCAAGATTACTTTATCCAGCAAAGCTATCATTCAGAATTGAAGGTCAGATAAAGAGCTTCACAGATAAGGAAAAACTAAAGGAGTTCATCACCGCCAAACCAGTATTATATGAAATGCTGAAAGGTATCCTTTAAGAAGAGGAAGAAGAAAAAGGTAAAGATACAAATTATGAACAACAAATATGCATCTATCAACAAATGAATCTAAGAATCAAGTGAATAAATAACCTGATGTACAGAATGAACTGGTGACTATAATGAATCAGGGACATAGAAAGGGAATGGACTGACTATTCTTGGGGGGGAAAGGGGAATGGGAGATTCGGGAAGAGACTGGACAAAAATCATGCACCTATGGATGAACTCAGTGGGTGGGGAGTGAGGGTGGAGGGTGGGGTGGGAGCTGGAAGGAGGGGAGTTATGGGGGGAAAAAAGAGGAACAAATGTAATAATCTGAACAATAAAGATTTAAAAAAAAAATAAAAATAAAAATAATACAAATTTTTATTGATTTCAGAGAGAGGAAGGGCGGGGTGGGGAGAGACAGATAGAAACATCAGTGATGAGGGAGAATCATTGATTACCTGCCTCCTGCATGCCCCACTCTGGGGATCGAGCCCGAAACCTGGGCATGAGCCCTGATTGGGAATCGAACCGTGACCTCCTGGTTCACAGGTTGATGCTCAACCACTGAGCCACGCTGGCCGGGCCCCTGTTCCTTTGCTTGATCACAAAAGTTGTTGATTGTTTTTTAAACCTAACTGGGTCACTTGGGGTTGATTAAAGATGTGTACAACATAGATTCAGAAGGGAGAATCTATTTGGGGTGTGAACTAGTTAGTACCTCTTCTCAAATGCCATGAGTCTGTACATGGTTGAAAAAGTGTGTGTGTAATCCATGCCATAGTTGTTCTGAGGTTACATATATAAATTTACTAAAGTTGAAGAGTGTTTTGAGAGACTGAATATTTTATTTTATTTTATTTTTTTTCCCAAGTAGCAGGAAAATCTTCATAGTTTATTTGCCACACCTCATCGTAACAAAAGGTTCTGCCCACCACAGAACACTGCAATATTGTGGCCTTCTCACACAGCGTTCACTCACTAGCACCTCACACTTTGGGGACACAGGGTTGAGGTTTCCTAGGCTGTAAGATCTTTTTCATCTGTTCATCACATCAGCTGCTTCTGCAATATCCCTTTTATGCTTCTTGTTTCTTCTTCATCAATAATATGTCCGTCAATTGCTTATCTGAAACACTTAGCTGCTGACAGGTCCCCATAACCTGACTAAGATAAACTGCTGAGAGATGCTTGCACAGCAGGCTGTCACTCTTCCGGAGCACGGAGAAGGCAAACGCAGGACATGAACAGTAATGACAAGAAGCCAAACATGTGTATGTTTTACCAGAACTTCCAAGCACCTGGCAAACATGCCTCCCACTGGGCGATGAGATTAAAGTGATGGACTGTCGATTAACTAGGTCCAAGGCCTGGAGGTCTGATGAGCCAAAGACAAACTTCAGCAATAATAGATGCTCATCAGGAACGCGCGCCCGCGCTCTCCCCCGCACCGCCGTGGCCATCTCGCTTAGGAGCTCCTCCACCACAGCCGGCAGCATGACCGCCTGCAGCCATGGGCCTGCGGGCGCGGCCTCCTCTAAAGGCCAGCGGAGCCCTGCGCGGGCGGGTCCGCAGAGGGAGCCCAGCACCGGCCGAGAGACTGAATATTTTAGATGTGTTTTATATCTAATCATTTTCTTTCTCAAAAGTATTATGCTACATAGTTATCTTATTTTATTATTTTTTTTTAAAGATTTGCATTTTTAAAAAAATATATCTTATCGATTCTTTACAAAGAGGAAGGGAGAGAGATAGAGAGCCAGAAACATCAATGAGAGAGAAACATGGATCAGCTGCCTCCTGCACGCCCCCCACTGGGGACGTGCCCGCAACCAAGATACATGCCCTTGACCGGAATCGAACCTGGGACCCTTGAGTCCACAGGCCGACGCTCCATCCACTGAGCCAAACCGGTTACGGCTACACAGTTTGTTTGTTTTTTATAAAGTTCTTTTTTATTTTTTTATTTTTATTTAATATATTTTATTGATTTTTCACAGAGAGGAAGGGAGAGAGATAGAGAGTCAGAAACATCGATGAGAGAGAAACATCGATCAGCTGCCTCCTGCACATCTCCTACTGGGGATGTGCCCGCAACCCAGGTACATGCCCTTGACCGGAATCGAACCTGGGACCCTTGAGTCCACAGGCCGACGCTCCATCCACTGAGCCAAACCGGTTACGGCTACACAGTTATTTTAGATGTGTTTTATATCTAATCATTTTCTTTCTCAAAAGTATTATGCTACACAGTTATGTAAAGATAAGTGCAATAAGGGATTATCATGCACATATTGAGTGAGATCCACATTATTACCTAGAGGCCCGCCACTTGGCCATTGGACCAATTTCCACAAGTACTTTCTTGAGTGCTTCTCATTGAAGAAGCTCCTCAGATTAATAATTTAGCCCGGCTGGTGTGGGTCAGTGGTTGAGCGTTGACCTATGAACCAGGAGGTCATGGTTCAATTCCTGGTCAGGACACATGCCCAGGGTGCAGGCTTGATCCCCAGTAAGGGGTGTACAGGAGGCAGCCAATTAATGATTTTCATCATTGATGCTTCTTTTTCTCTCTCCCTCTCCCTTCCTCTCTTAAATCCATAAAAGATTTTAGATGAATGCCATGATTATTCTTTATTATTTTTTTTATCCTCCCCTGAGGACATGTTTTCTATCGATTTTAGAAATAAAGGGAGAGAGAGAAACATCGATCTGAGAGGAAAACATATTCACCCCTGGGGGACGAACTTGAAACCTGGTATGTGCCCTGACTGGGAATCAAACCTGAGACCCTTCAGTGCATGGGACAGTGCTCCAACCAACTGAGCCACACCGGCAGGTGTGAATGCCATGCCATTATTGGGAAATTTAGCATGATCTTTTTGACCCTTCATAAAAACTGATACACTGATGTAAGTGAATAGTTTGGAGTAGTGAATGATGGTGATGGGAAGTTTAAAAGTACTCTCAGTTTGCCACAGGGTAGCAAAAGGCGCCTTGTTTTTTAGTGTAAAAATAAGTTTCTTCAAGTATTCTCACATTAGCTTTTTTCCCAGTGATGTCTTCACCAGACAAGATGAGGCACAGGGCGTTACAATTTTAAAAATGTAATATATTAATTATTGTTTGCTGATTTTTATTTTTCCACTTACTTAGGCACTCATTGATTGATTCCTGTATGTGCCCTGGCCAGGAATTGAACCTGCAACCTTAGCATATTGGGATGATGCTTTAACCAACTGAGCTATTCAGCCAAGGCTGTCTGCTGATTTTTATATTGAACTTCTTACCTTTCTGAAAAATGGACCCCAAAGTATATTGAAAGAAAGGATGAGACTGCTAAATATTTGTGCTTATCCAAATTTTTAATTGTATTAGGAAGGGAAAATGTTGATTAGAGACAAGTGGTAAGCTGATGAACATAATTTTAATTTATAGCTATATAGTCATTTCAGATTTCTAGTACAGAGAAGCTGTTTTCTTTGTCAGATATTTCTTTTTCCTGAGTCTGCCAAGAAGCTCAGAGTGATAATTAATCCTCAATCACCATCATTATATTTGGCTGGGTAATTCCTAGAAAATTTCCTTTCAAGTTTTCCAGCCTTAATGTTTCTATCTGGGTTCCTCAAATCCCCGCAGTACAACCTAAAAATTAGTAGTTCTAGTTAGAAGGGGATGATTTGGAAGTTGTTTCTTTATGGCCTTGTACCCAAGTAAATTTGCTAAATTCACTTCAAGCTGGGAAGGAAAAAAGCAGGTCCATTTATGACAATTCCTGGTGCTGCGATTACCTGTGCTAATTGGATGTTTTATTCTTGGCCCAGAGATGCCACCGGGAAGGAAGTGTATCGTCTTGCTCTTCAAACCAGGGAGCAACACATCCGGAGAGACAAGGCTACCAGCAACATCTGTACTGCTCAGGTAGGTCACAGACCTGGCCTGTCCCCTGAATGCCTTATAGTCTATTTTATAGACATGAGCTACTCATTCATTCACTTCATTGTTCATTAATGTATGTTCCGCCAGGAATGTTACGATCTTATTGGTAGAGAAGCCTTGTGGTCTTGTCAGAAACAAAATACAGTGTATTTTACTGGTGCTCTGTGTATGTACATGCTTCACACTTTATTTTTATTTTATTTTTTAAATATATTTTATTGATTTTTTTACAGAGAGGAAGGGAGAGGGATAGAGAGTTAGAAACATCAATGAGAGAGAAACATCAATCAGCTGCCTCCTGCACACCTCCTATTGGGGATGTGCCCGCAACCAAGGTACGTGCCCTTGACCGAAATCGAACCTGGGACCCTTCAGTCCGCAGGCCGACGCTCTATCCAGTGAGCCAAACCAGTCAGGGCTGCTTCACACTTTAGAGTCTTTAGCATTTTTGTCCATGGGGCAGGTCTATTATGGGTGGTGACTGGGCCCCTTCTCTTCAGGCTTAGATGGAGGCCCTCCAGGATGGGGTGAGGAGGGCAAAGTGAGTGTGCTTTAGGTGACTGTACTTGAGGGGATGGTCCCACTGGCAAGCTGGTGGTGGACACAGGGTACTCTCACTGGGAGCTCATGAGAGGCATTCCCAAAGTGGGTGGGATAAAAGACGAGGAGTTACCAGGAAGTTGCCCAAGGGCGTAGGCCAGGGGGAGCAGTATTTTCTGATATCCAGCCAACTTCTAGGGTCAGGTGGAAGGCCACTCTGAGCACGTGGTCTATTCTGAGTCTACCTCTTTCCGTCAGGGTCAGAGAAGGCGAGAGACCTCACAGATACCTCAATGGGCAGTCCAGTGCTCTTCCCTCTCAGGGCATTGGCTCAAAGCACCACCAGGGTTTAGAAAGCCTCTTCAGGGAGCAGTTGATAAAGTCTTCTTAGAGTTAGTTCAGTCTTTGGAGACGTTACTTTCTTTTTTAAAAAAAATTTTTTTATTGATTTCATAGAAGGGAAAGGGAGAGAGATATAAACATCAATAATGAGAATCATGGATCCGCTGCCTCCTGCACGCCCCCTAGTGGGGATCGAGCCTGCAACCCAGGCATCTGCCTTTGACCGGAATCAAACCTGGGACCCTTTAGTCCGCAGACTGAAGCTCTATCCACTGAGCCAAACCAGCCAGGGCTGGAGATGTTTCTTCAGTTGGTTTTCTTATATTATTTTTTGCCTCAGGAAGGTAAGAGCTCTTCTAGTGTCACAGGAAGGAGTCAGTTGTCACAGGCTTTTCCTCTGTTGACATCTAATGGATCTTTACATGATGCCTTTATTTTCTATAGTTTACACTCCATTTGTTGAATTCTCTGCTTACATATTTTCCCTTCCTCTGCAGCTGACTGCCCCTGTCTTATCCTTTCTTCCCATCTGCTCCCAGAAGGTATCTGTCTGATCATAAGTGCATTAGAGTTTTCTAATTCTCCAGATGAACTTCGGCTGTCTACAATGAACAAGTTCTTTTTAAAAATATATTATATATTTTTATTGATTTTGGAGAGGAAGGGAGAGGAAGAGAGATTGAAACATCAATTGTGAGAGATAATCATTTATCAGCTGCCTCCTGTACGCCCCCCACTGAGGATCAAGCCCACAACCCAGGCATGTGCCCTGACCAGGAATCAAACTGTGACCTCCTGGTTCATAGGTCAATGCTCAACCACTGAGCCATGCTGGCCGGGGCTGTTAATTCTTTTTTATTTCTTCCCATTTATGTATAGCTGATATTTCATTATTTAACTGGATTATGAAAGATCTCTTTTTCTGCAAATATTAAAGTGATGTTTACCCTGAAGATAGCTATACTCTGTCTTCTCTGAGTTTCACCTTCTCATTCTGGAGATCTTTTAACTCTCTGTTGTCTGTTTCATTTCATGTATTTCCTTTTCAAGATTGATTTCATTAAACAAGTGACCACTCCAGTGTCATTCTCTTTGAAAGCGTGAAATTATTCTCTTTGTTAAAAGATGACTGATATATTTTGAGCTGTTCCTTGAACACTCTGTGTCTTTGACTCCAGATTTCTACCTGTAACAACTGCACTGTCATCTTTGCCACAGATTCTCCATTTATCTCTTGGTTATTGAAATTCACCTTCTACTGATGTATTGAAGGCCTCGGGAGAATTGTATTCCCCGAGTTCCTCTGTTTTTGAAAACTTTTGTTCTTTTTATCCTTGAAGAACTGTTTGAGTATAAAATTCTTAGACGTCACTTTTCCCCACTGAGGTCTTTATGGCTCCTCTGTATTCCAACATTACATTTTGTATCTCGATGTCTGTGACAGCCTGATCTTCCCCTTTATGGATGACATGATTATATTGCATGTATGGAACCCCTTTATATGGTCATATTTGAAGGTTTAACATCATGAGTCCACAGTACCTTGGATGCTGTGTCTTTCCCTCAGGTGTTCAGCCATGTTATAAATGGTCCCCAGGTATAGAGAATGCAGGAAATCTGATCATTTTGTTTTGTCTCTGTTTTCAATTTGGCATCTCAAGTCAAAAGAATAGTCCCTTCTATTAATTGTCTTCCATCACATTGTTGAACATAATTCCTTAAATGCTCTTTGTCATTTTAGGCTCTCTTGGCGAATATGGCTGCCATGTTTGCAATCTACCACGGTTCCCGAGGGCTGGAGCATATTGCTAGGAGGGTACACAATGCCACTTTGATTTTGTCTGAAGGTGAGTCACATATCTTTTTTAAAAAGTTGTGGGTATAACAAAACTGATAAACATGAGTAAGTGAAATTGAGAACTCACTGTATGTTCAATTCTTTATACAGAATTAAAAGTCACATAGTCAATGAATATATATAATTTCAACCTCATTATTACTCAAAGAAATGTAAATTGAAACAACAAAATAGTTTTTCTCCCATCACACTGGCAAATATGAAAAAGAATGCTGATATTGATATGACTTCTATTTTTTTAAAAATATGTTTTATTGATTTTTTACAGAGAGGAAGGGAGAGGGATAGAGAGCTAGAAACATCAATGAGAGAGAAACATCGATCAGCTGCCTCCTGCACACCCCCCACTGGGGATGTGCCCGAAACCAAGGTACATGCCCTTGACGGTAATCGAACCTGGGACCCTTCAGTCCACAGGTCGACGCTCTATCCACTGAGCCAAACCGGTTAGGCTGACTTCTTTTTTAAAGAACACTTAAACAATATATGTCAAAAGTCTTTAAAATATGTCTATAATTTGATGCAGAAATTTTACTTCTATGTATAAATCCAAAGGAAATAATAAAATAGGAAAGTAGAGGGTTTCCATTGAAACACTGTTGACAATAGCACAATCTTGGAAATAGCCTAAATGTCCAATAAAAAGTAGTTACATTATGGTACATCTGTAAGTTTGACCATATACAGCCATTAAAAACAATGATATGGGTTTTGATTTTGAGAAAAGCAAAATGTCAATGATATTACAATTATTTTTAAAGTTAAAGATATATATGTATGTGATCTATCACACACACACACACACACACACACACACACACACACAACTTCTAGAGGAATATATACCAGAATGTAACCACTAGTTATTTCTGGATGGTGATTATGGTGACTTTTCTTCCTTTTTATATATATATATATGTATACTAGAGGCCCGGTGTACGAAATTCATGCACTGGAGGGTCCCTTAGCCCACCTGCGCCCTCTTGCAGTCTGAGAGCCCTCGGACATCCTTAGTGCTGCTGCGGAGGTGGGAGAGGCTCCTGCCACCACCACTGTGCTCGCCAGTCGTGAGCCCAGCTTCTGGCTGAGCGGTGCTCCCCTTTTGGGAGTGCACTGACCACCAGGGGCAACTCCTGCATTGAGCGTCTGCCCCCTGGTGGTCAGTGCATGTCATAGTGACCAGTCGTTCCGCCGTTGGGCTGAAACCGGCTTTCCGACATCCCCCGAGGGGTCCCAGATTGCGAGAAGGCACAGGCCAGGCTGAGGGACCCCACTGGTGCACGATCAGGGCCGGGGAGGGACGCGGGAGAATGACCAGCTGGGAAGGGACCATGGGAGGGCTCCAGGCCGTGTCTGGTCCATCTTGCTCAGTCCTGATCGGCTGGACCCCAGCAGCAAGCTAACCTACCAGCCGGAGTGTCTACCCCCTGGTGGTCAGTGCACGTCATAGCAAGCGGTTGAGTGGTCTTAGCATATCATTAGCATATTACGCCTTTTTTTTTAAACATATATTTTATTGATTTTTTTACAGAGAGGAAGAGAGAGGGATAGAGCCAGAAACATTGATGAGAGAGAAACATCAATCAGCTGCCTCCTGCACACCCCCCACTGGGGATGTGCCCGCAACCAAGGCACATGCCCTTGACCAGAATCGAACCCGGGACCCTTCAGTCCGCAGACCGACGCTCTATCCACTGAGCCAAACCGGCTAGGGCAGCATATTATGCTTTGATTGGTTGAATGGCTGATTGGATGACCAGACACTTAGCATATTAGGCTTTTATTATATAGGACTAGAGGCCCAGTGCACAAAATTCGTGAACAGGTAGGGTTCCTAGGCCTGGCCGGCGATCGGGGCCAATCGGGGCCTTCTGGCTGCCGGCTGGGGCCTTCCTTTGTTCCGCACCGCCCCCTGGTGGTCAGCACACATCATAGTGAGCCATCAAACTCCCGGTCTCCCAGTCAAACTCCCATGGGGACAATTTGCATGTTAGGCTTTTATATATATAGATTTTACAATTTTCTGTAGTACAGTAATAAGCATTTAATTTTTTAAGCAGCCACAAAACACTGGGTAGGGCAGGAACAGACTGTTTTAGTAGGATTTTAATCTTTATTTCTCTGGAAAATGTCAGTGGCGGAGGAGCAGGTTTCTGTGGGGGAATCTGGTTGATCCTCCTCTCTTGTTTAGGTCTCAAGCGAGCGGGGCATCAACTACAGCATGACTTGTTCTTTGACACTTTGAAGATTCAGTGTGGCTGCTCAGTGAAGGAGGTTTTGAGCAGAGCTGCTCAGAGGCAAATCAATTTTCGACTTTTTGAGGATGGCACAGTAAGTCAACTTTCAGGTGTTTGTTGTTTTCTTTTTAACAAAGTCTCTAGGTTTTCATGACTTTTTTTAATTGCATAAATTTTCGTGACTTTTGTCATTAAAAGTTTTCCTCTTTATTTAACATGTTAAGCACCATGTCAATCACCAGTGACTGACACTATACTTTCCGGAAAGGAAGACAAAACAGGCTTGGTGCTTAACGTGTTAAAAAAAAAACACCAATATTGGAATTTTGGGCACAATCTATTTTTTAAAAAAATATTCTTTACTGTTGGAAATATTCTTATATCCCCTTTTTTCTCACAATGACCCCTTCTAGCCCACCCCCGCCCCCCAATCTATTTTTTTTTTAATAAACCATTTTCATTTCTAGTTTAGGAACATTGTAATCCTTCAAAGGATATTTGATTCTCATCTTTCCTTAAGACTGTTTTCATAAAGGAGACTTTTAGGCACATATTTTCTTACTTCTCTCTTCACAATACGACTTTTCAAGGTAAAGGCCCTGATAAATGATATAATAAAGCAAGTTAAGGGAAGAAAAAGGTGAGGATATCCAGTACCAATAGGAGTACCCTGCAGCCATCACGGTGTGAGAGTCCAGAAGTGGCTTGTAAAACTAAATCCTGTGAAGTCTGGGGCTGGTCTTAGTACCTTTTGCCTAAGGGCCAATTTGGTAACCAACTGGCACCCTGATATTTTAAAAGGACTGGGAGTTTTGTCCAGCATCTTCTCACCCTTGACCTCTCTTGGATCTAGAGCTGATGTTTTTTTCTCTTTTGTTTTTATTTCTGTAGCTTGGTATTTCTCTTGATGAAACAGTCAGTGAAAAAGATCTGGATGACTTATTGTGGATCTTTGGCTGCGAGTCATCAGCAGTAAGTGAAATAAAAGCATGCATTTCTTATAACGACTATTTGAGGTGGTGTCAAAGATGGGTTTGCTTCTTGTGGTCCTGAGTATGTATGAGACGGGGGAGGAGGTGTGACATTGGTGGCTTGCTGTTAAAATTATGGCACTGACTGTCCCTGGCAGCAGTGACTGCTGATAGAGGTTACTGCTGTGTGCCCCACCCAGGACCATGCACCCAGGCTGTTTGGAAGGATTGTCCCTAATATAGAGATTCATGACATTGGCATCTTGGTTATGTCGATTCTGAGAAAATTATGATACCCACTCACGCAAAATATATTTATTAAAGACCTAATATGTGCCAGGTAGCATGCTGGGTCCTGAGGATCGTGGTGAATTAGACATGCTTCCTGCACTCACGGAGCTTATAGTCTAATGAGGATCCAAACAAGCACAAGATTGCAATCCAAGTGATGTGTTATGATGGGTGATGTCTGAAGATGCTCTTTGAGCACAGAGAAGAGTCTTCTTACCAGGATTTGGAAGAAATTATCCTAAGCTGAGATCTGAAAGATGAGTAGGAGTTACATAGACTAAGATGGCACTATTGAAGAGGAGGATGGGGCCAGAAGTGTTCCAAACCCTGGGAAAAGCAGCCACAAAGGCTAGAGGAGAGAGATTCCTGAGAACTAGAAGCAGTTCAGTGCGATTGAGTTGGTTTCTAAAACATTGAAATAGCAGGGACATGTGAGGATAAAGGTTACATTCCATGGAATGAGAATGAAAGGGAGAGGTGTCAGTGACTACCTAGACCTGTGGCCAGGTGTTAATCACAACTCTACACGGCCTCGTGCCCTCAAAAAATATTTGATGAAAAAATCAATGAAAGAAAACATTTACTAAAGAAGTTGAAATAGGTTTTAGAGTGTTGAATGTTGCTGTCCTGGTTGTCTGTGTCCTCTTTGAGAGAGGACTTAAGTATCATAACAAATGGAAATCATCAAAGAAGTATCATATTAAACTTTAATTAATAAACAGGACTGGCCGAAACCGGTTTGGCTCAGTGGATAGAGCGTCGGCCTGCGGACTGAAAGGTCCCAGGTTCGATTCCGGTCAAGGGCATGTACCTGGGTTGCGGGCACATCCCTGGGGGGGGAGTGTGCAGGAGGCAGCTGATCGATGTTTCTCTCTCATCGATGTTTCTAACTATCTCTCTCCCTTCCTCTCTGTAAAAAATCAATAAAAATATATTAAAATAAATAAATAAATAAACAGGACTGAATAAGCATCTTCCCTCTAGAACTTTGCACTACTTTTAATCACAATTATTCATTGCACGTGTTGAGGCATGTTTATGGAATGAACAGTCACTGAAGCCTGGGGCAGAATAAGGAGCAAGTGAACTATTTAATTATATATTCTCTATATTGAACTCTTAATAGATATATGATTTGCAAATAGTTTCCCCTCCTGTGGGTTATCGCGTAACTCTCTTGACAGTGTCCTTTAATGTGCAAAGATTTTTAATTTTAATGAGTCTATTTTTTGTTACTCATGCTTAAGAAACCATAGCCAGCCCTAACCGGTTTGGCTCAGTGGATAGAGCGTCGGCCCTCGGACTCAAGTGTCCCAGGTTCGATTCCGGTCAAGGGCATGTACCTTGGCTGCGGGCACATCCCCAGTAGGGGACATGCAGGAGGCAGCTGATCAATGTTTCTCTCTCATCGATGTTTCTAACTATTCCTCTCCCTTCCTCTCTGTAAAAAATCAATAAAATAGATTTTTTAAAAAACAAGAAAAAAAAAAAAACCCATAGCCAAACCCAAGATCATGCAGATGTCCCCCTGTTTTCTTCTTAGAGTTTTATAGTGTTAGCCTTTAAAGGTAGGTCCTTAATCCATTTCAATTTACTTTTTCTGTATATTATGTAAGATCTGGATCCAACTTCATTCTTTTGCATGTGTAAATCCAGTTTTCTCAGCACTGTCTGTTGAAGAGATTATCCTTTTCCCCATTACATGATCTTGGCATTTGAATTTCATTAGAATTGTTCCCAAACATAAAAGATCAATGTCAAGTGAGACTCCTACCTGAGTGTTATCATGGTAACTTTTTTGATCGCCTTTTAAAATAACTTACCAGAACTCACTTATTATTCAAGGAACATACAGGAGATGTCAACTTTCTTTGCAGTAAAAATTGTATAGTTTTCCTTATTTTCTGTGGATGAGGTCAATAGAACTTAAAAACAGTGCTCTGGAGATTTTCACAATTCATAACTCCTGACACCTGTCAGCACACCATGTCAGATGCCTGGGGAGGTGGTGAGTGGGTGGGCGGGGGCTGCTCGGGGACTTCTGATGCTCTGTGAGAATACTTGCTGACCTGAGGCCTGGGTGTCCACACGTGGTTCTAGGCACAATTCCTGCCCTTTAGTTTCTGTGGTCTCTCCATGCAGGAGCTGGTTGCTGAAAGCATGGGCGAGGAACTGAGAGGTATTCTAGCCACTGCCTTCAAGAGAACCAGCCCGTTCCTTACAAATCAAGTGTTCAACAGGTTTGTGTGGACAGTGCGACTTCTGCACTGTGTGCCGTGGCTTGGGAGCGCAGTAGAGAGTGGCTTCTGACTTGGATGTGATATTCCCTTAATAATAAATCATCGCCATAAGGATCCCATTGCTGATTTGGGCAAAGCACACATTATTTCCTGTTGGCCCTGACCCCTTGGCACTGTAACCCCTAATTCTACTCATCAGGTGGGGGAGAGTTTAGATGCCTAGTTGCCAGGCTGAAGAGCATACCCAGGAAGTCAACATCCTCTTCTTCCCAACCTTCCTCCTATGCCCACAGGATGCTTCTTGTCCTGGGCCATCCACTGAGGCTTGTGGGGTGCCATGCCCTTCCCTCTGATGCTTTGTTGGCATGGCCCAACGTGATCTGTATGTTGAAGGTAGATCTCAGTGTGGCTGATCTTTCAGGAGGATATGTATGGACTCTCACCTAACTAGATTGGCCCCAATCATGCGTTTTGTGTTCACAGCTATCACTCGGAAACAAATATTGTTCGATATATGAAGAAATTAGAAAACAAAGACATTTCCCTCGTTCACAGCATGATTCCACTGGTAATTATTACTTTTATCCCCCCCTCTTTGGGTCACATGTAATATGCTGCAGGAGGGATTAATGGGTGGCCTTGTGGGGAGATAGAAGGGCTGATCATATGCATCATAGGAAATCACTAATGCAATTTATTTTGGTTGTGCTTCTTAAAGGGATCCTGTACCATGAAGCTCAACAGTTCATCTGAACTTGCAGTAAGTAGGTCACTTCTAAGAAGGAACTTGTTCTGGCTGTACATAACTAGAGAAAACTGCTACTGGGACGGTGAATTAATAACTACTTTAGTAATCCTTTTCCTTGTTATTCAGCAATCTTGGCAGAAACCCCAATTTTACCACAACCTGATCATTTAAATTTATGAGTCAGATTATTTTGAAATATTAAAATAATTATAGTATTTATACCTTCCTACCCTCCCACCATCTTTTGTTAAACCTGCCACATGAAAAGCTTTTATTTTGATCAATTTGTGGTTGTTAAGCTCAGAAGAACCTTAAGCCTTCTTTCTAGAAATCCATTCATAGTGCCAAAGGGTAGAGATTTGAGGTTTTAATTTCTTTCTTGTGTTAACAGAAGATTTGTGTAACCTGCTGTTGTGTTGGTAAGCATGTTTCCTAGGGTAGGATCCATTTCAACAAAGTTAGCTTGTTCCTTTTTTTCCACCGGAGTATTCAGATGTGACAAATCACATCAGGCCAAGGAAATAATATTATATTGTGACAGGAAGATTTCCCCCATTTGCTTTTCTGTTGCTTTGTTCTGCTTAATGAAGAGACAATAATGTACATGCTATGTAAGAGTTTGAATAAACTGTACTTGAAACAACTCATTGGGTTTCATGGATATAAATCTATTTTCGGGCCTTTTTGTCCCTAAAAAAGATAGAGAGAGGTTGTATTTTTGCACGAGTTCGCTTTCTAGGACTCTGGGACTCACTTCTAAAATGAAGACAGTAGTAGAACTTACCTTGTAAGATTGTGGTGAGAGTTAAATGAAGGAATATATTAAAGTGCTGAAAGCAGCCCTAGCCGGCTTGGCTCAGTGGATAGAGTGTCAGCCTGTGGACTGAAGGGTCCCAGGTTCGATTCCGGCCAAGGGCACATGCCTGGGTTGCAGGCTCGATATCCAGTAGGGGGTGTGAAGGAAGCAGCCAATCAATGATTCTCTCTCATCATTGATGTTTCTATCTCTCTCTCCTTCCTTCCCCTCTGAAATCAATAAAGAAAAATATTTTAAAAATAAATAAATAAAGTGCTGAAAGCAGTGCCTGGCACATAGTAAGCACTGCATGTCAGATCATGCTTTCATCATCATCACATCATCATCATCAAAGTTAATATTGTTACTGCTGTTACAGTATGTATATATGCATATGTTTTCTCCTTTCTTGCTCTTCAGCCAATCACATGGAGTGAATTTGCAAACATCCACCCCTTTGTGCCTTTGGACCAAGCTCAAGGGTACCAGCAGCTTTTCCGAGAGCTTGAGAAGGATTTGTGTGAGATCACAGGCTACGACCGAATCTGTTTACAGCCTAACAGGTAAGGGGATTTCATTTCCTGTCATTTTAGTTATTGCTTGGGGTATAACACAACACCCATCTTAACACTTAGAGGTTTGAAGCAACAAATATTTTGTATCCTTCTGAGTTGAGTGGACAGTTCCCCTCCACTGGGGTGGATGACCAGAAGGTCCAAAGTGGCCTCCTTCATTGCTGAGAAGTTAGTGGTGGGCTGTTGGCTGGGGGAAGTTAGTTCAGGCGATGGCTATGGATCTTGGCTCTTCTCTCTGTGGACCTCTCCATGTGATTGCTTGAACTTCCTCACGGAATGATACCAGGGTTCAAAGCACAGTGCTCCGAGGTGGAAGGATGTGGAAGCTGCAAACCTCTTAAGGCTCAGCCTCTGAAGTCACTCAGCCTCACTTCCAGAGCATTCTGTTTGCTACAGCAGGTTACAGGGCCAGCCCAGATTTCATGTGGGAAGGGACACAACAGGGGTGTGAATGTTGAGAGTCATGGTTCGTTGTGGGCCATCTTTGGAAACTAGTTACTATACCTATCAATAACATAGCAAAAGAAAGAAAGTCAAGCACACATGTTAGCTCCTGCGAAGCAGCAATGTCTCAATCTAACAGGGCCAGGAGAACCTGGATCCTGGTTTCTTCTGTCACTAACTTTGAAAGTTCCTTCCCCTCTTCTGGCCTTGGTCTTTTTATCTGCAAAGTAAAAAACTTTGAAGAATAGTGATTAGTAAAAACAGAGGGTTTTGGCAACATCTCCTGGGTACCTTTAAAAAATACAAATTCCAGCCCCACCGGTGTTGCTCAGTGGTTGAGCGTCGAGCTAGGAACCAGGAGATGGGGGTTCGATTCCCGGTCAGGGTATATGCCTGGGTTGGGGGCTCGATTCCCAGTTGGAGGCATGCAGGAGGCAGCTGATAGATGATTCTCTCTCATCATTGATGTTGCTATCTCTCTCTCCCTCTCTCTGAAATCAATAAAAACATTAAAAAATATATAAATTCCTGGGCCCCAATCCAGACCTTCTGATCATAATCTTCAGGAGTTGAGACTAAAAATCTTTATTTTTAAGAAGCAACAAAATGATTCTGATATACAGCCAATTTGGAATCCACTGCATTTGTGATCTCTCTGTCTTCCTGGGAGTGCAGACAGACCTGTTATTGGTGTGGAGTTAAGGTCTTAGGACAGCTTTGAAGAGGAGTTGGTCTCTGCTCCTGGGTTCTCTACCTCCTACGACCCAAGGTGTAATTCTTCCCCAGTAGCCTCAGCATTGGCATCACCTAGGACTTTGCTAGAAATACAGAATTTCGATTTTAAAATTCAGAAATCAAATGATTAAAAAACGGAGACAATTATTGTCTCACTTTCTGAAAGAGAAAGTAACCAAGTTTTAATCAGATATAATCAAGCTTAACCTCCTGTTTGGTAACATAGGCTACATAGCAAAGCCATGCACTTTTTTTTCCCTTTTTAACATATTTTTATTGATTTCAGAGAGGAAGGGAAAGAGAGATAGAAACATCAATGATGAGAGATAGAAACATCATTGATTGGTTGCCTCCTGCACGCCCCCCACTGGGGATCAAGCCTACAACCCTGGCATGTGCCTT
Organism: Myotis yumanensis; assembly: GCF_028538775.1. Lineage (NCBI taxonomy): Eukaryota > Metazoa > Chordata > Mammalia > Chiroptera > Vespertilionidae > Myotis > Myotis yumanensis. Next base: position 49,451,096 of record NW_027223763.1, on the reverse strand, counting down.
GACCAGGAATCAAACCATGACCTCCTGGTTCATAGGTTGATGCTCAACCACTGAGCCACACCGGTCGGGCAGAGCCATGCACTTTGAAAAACAATATACCCTATCAAGCACGAATCCTTTAGGAAGAGGGTAGATGGCACACGAAAGGACATGGAGCTCTTTTAACAATAGCCTTTCAAATCCTTACACAAATAGGAAGGAACTGATTGACATTCATGAAAGTCAGGCTTCAGTATACTCTCATTAAAATGTTATTATTCAGGGTTTTTTTTTTTTTTTTTTTTTAAGTATGAGAGGAACCTGATTGAATTCTTAACCTTAGGCAACAATGCTTTATTAAATGTTGAAAATGAAGAAATTTTGCCCTCTAGTGATGGAATAGGATTGCATCTTCAGTGTCATATTGGAGAGCAATGTTTCAAGACTAATTCTTAAGTCATTAGCTCTTGCAGTAAATTAAGGTCCCAGCCAGAGTCCTCAGAGGCTGCCCTAAGGATGAGGAAGCTTACCTTCCCTTAAAGCAATGGTTCCCAACCCTTTCTGGAAATTAGATTCACAGGGTGAGTTTATACAAATTCTGATGTCCAGATCACAATCCCAGATCCAATCACAATCTCAATGGGGAAAGACAGGAGTGAGAGAGGGGACATATTGTGACATGAAAACCTTGGTTCATGTAGCCAAGTCTTCACTTGGTCGATAGTTAGATCCCAAAGGTTTTTTGTTTGTTTGTTTTAAAATATATTTTTATTGTTTTCAGAGAGGAAGGGAGAGGGAGAGAGAGTTAGAAACATCAATGATGAGAGAGAACCATTGATCGGCTGCCTCCTGCACGGTCCCCTACCGGGATCAAGCCCGCAACCCAGGCATGTGCCCTTGACCGGAATCGAACTCAGAACCCTTCAGTCCGCAGGCCTATGCTCTATCCACTGTACCAAACCAGCTAGGGCGATCCCAAAGGTTTTTAAGAACTTGAAACAAAAGCCGAAACCGGTTTGGCTCAGTGGATAGAGCGTCGGCCTGCGGACTGAAAGGTCCCAGGTTCAATTCCGGTCAAGGGCATGTACCTGGGTTGCGGGCACATCCCCAGTAGGAGATGTGCAGGAGGCAGCTGATTGATGTTTCTAACTCTCTATCTCTCTCCCTTCCTCTCTGTAAAAAATCAAGAAAATATAAAAAAAAAAAAAAAAAAAGAACTTGAAATAAAAATGTCAGGAACCGCCCTTACCGGTTTGGCTCAGTGGATAGAGCGTCGGCCTGCAGACTGAAGGGTCCCAGGTTCGATTCCGGTCAAGGGCATGTACCTTAGTTGCGGGCACATCCCCAGTAGGGAGTGTGCAGGAGGCGGCTGATCGATGTTTCTCTCTCATCGATGTTTCTAACTCTCTATCCTTCTCCCTTCCTCTCTGTAAAAAATCGATAAAATATATTTTTTAAAAAAAATGTCAGGAACCCGGAGGGCTTTTCCAGCTTGGTGGAGAACATAGCCAAAAATATTTAATTACCTTTCCATTTCCTATTGCGCCTAGCATGGTTGCTTTGGCTTGTTTCTCATAACGCGGTGACACTCTTAAATTCATTCAGCAGCTCACAGACACACTCCAGGAATTGCTGGGTTAGAATGATATATAATGCAATGTTTAAGGCAGACAGAAACAGTAGTTAACACCTTTCAAAGATGTTACTCTAAAAGGGAAGACAATCTAAAATTATTATTAGCTCACTTGGCTTATAAGAGTGAGGAAGCTGCCGAAACCGGTTTGGCTCAGTGGATAGAGCGTCGGCCTGCGGACTGGAGGGTCCCAGGTTCGATTCTGGTCAAGGGCATATACCTGGGTTGCGGGCACATCCCCAGTGGGAGATGTGCAGGAGGCAGCTGGTCGATGTTTCTGACTCTCTATCTCTCTCCCTTCCTCTCTGTAAAAAATCAATAAAATATATTTAAAAAAAAAAAAAAAAAAAAAAAGAGTGAGGAAGTTGTTTTTATCTTTAAAAACTGCAGGGTTAATCTTGATTGTAGATAGACTGGCAGTGGCTTCCCCAGAATCTCCTCCCAAGGAAAGATCTTAAAGCAGCGGTTCTCAACCTGTGGGTCTCGACCCTTTGGAGGTCGAACGACCCTTTCACAGGGGTCTCCTGAGACCATCGGAAAACACATATATAATTACATATTGTTTTTGTGATTAATCACTATGCTTTAATTATGTTCAATTTTTGACAATGAAATTGGGGGTCACCACAACATGAAGAACTGTATTAAAGGGTCGAGGCATTAGGAAGGTTGAGAACCACTGTCTTAAGGGAAGGTGGGAACAGGCATAATCAATGGCTCTCAAACTTCACTGCGCATGACAGTCCCCTGGGGGCTTGTTATATTACTAAGCCCCTCCTCCAGAGTTTCTGATTCAATCTGGGGTGGGGCCTGGGAATTTGCATTTCTGACAAATTCCCAGGTGATGCTGATGTGCTGATCTGACCACCATGCTGTGAAAACCACCAGTGTTGCAGGGGTTCCCAGCCCAGGCTGCATATGGGAACTACTTGGGGAGCATTGAAGAACACTGATGCCCTCCCCACCCCACAGAACCTCCTCTAGTGGTGGAGCCCAGGGGTCCCAGCTCCCCAGGTGATTCTCATGCGCCAGTGGGTTGGAGATTGTATGGACCTGGAGGAACACCATAGAGGAGTGAGATCTGAAGCTGGCCTTTGAGAGCACCACCAGTCATGTACATAGTTTATGGCAGAGCGTCAAACACCTGATAACTGCCACATCCGTCTCCTTTCCTGGGCTCACGGTTATCATTGATCATCTCTGATATGCTTTCCGACTGAGTCTAGCGCAGCTTCAGAATCCTCCCCTGCAGAGCTCCAGGAGAACAGATATGGGGGACCTCTGAGTAGGGACTGATTTTCCCAAGAAACACACAAAAAATAGCATGCTCAGAATGCCAGGAAGAAGAGAAAGGATAAAGGATGAAGAGCCTTTTTTGGGAAATATAAAGCAATGGGCAGAAGGGTCTGGCCTCCCCCAATTTCCTTAACTCTCAGAAGTATAATTTTGATGTTTGTAAGGCTCTGAAGCAGTGGTTCTCACACTTGTCTGCATTCCCAGAATTTCTGATTTAGTGTGACTGGGCTGGGCAGGAGCCAGGAATTTGCATTTCTAACAAGTTTCCAGGTGATGCTGATGCTATTGTTTGGGAATCTCCAGTTTGAGGACCACCGCTTTGAGGTAGTATCCAGGTATCTGAAAGGTTAGAGCTGCTGGAATTATCCAGATGTTTCTTTTTTCTTTTTTTAAATATATTTTATTGATTTTTTTACAGAGAGGAAGGGAGAGGGATAGAGAGTTAGAAACATCGATGAGAGAGAAACATCAATCACCTGCTTCCTGCACACTCTCTACTGGGGATGTGCCCACAACCAAGGTACATGCCCTTGTCTGGAATCGAACCCGGGACCCTTCAGTCCGCAGGTTGACACTCTATCCACTGAGCCAAACCAATCAGGGCTCCATATGTTTCTGGACCAGAATTCAAAGGTTAAATATAGAACTTAGCTTCTGTCAAGTTAGATACTGATAGGTAAACACATTCCAGAATGACATGTTGAGAGGGTTTTATTTTAAGCTTATAGAAGTAGAGACTCAGGTAGCATTTGGGGTTCTTAATGTATGCAACAGTTTGGTTAAAATCCTGTTGCTTCCAAGGTATCTGTACTGGTAAATTGTCAGTCACCCTGACCTGTAAACAGCTGAAAAAAACACACACACTTCTCTGAAATCGCATACTAACTGTGGCCATCAGTGTGCACACTATGGTGTGTTAAAAACTATAAAATGATTTCCCTAGACTACTAGGGAAAAGTAAAACAAGAATAGATCTGGCAAATCTAGATAGTTTATACTTTTTTAAAATGTACAAATTTTAAATTACTGGCCCCAAAATTTAAAAACGTTAAGGATCCATAACGTGATAATTTTCTCTAGGACACATTTTTAACACTCTCTGATGTGTGTGAATACAACATCCTATTTGAGACCTCAAAAGCTGTTTTCTCAGCACAGTTAAAATGAAGTTCAGCAGTTGTTTTGGTGACTGCCGGGACTCACTCTAAATCATGAATTATAGCATATTTTGCAATCTGGCAAAATGGCTTCTGTTACTTTTTTAATTAACAACAGCAGCTATAATAATCTCCAAATATTCCAATGTAGCTAACTTCTGAGAAATTTCTGATGGTGTCTGTAAACTCAGCAACTATATTCCTTAGACAGAATAAAGAGATTACTTCATGGCTGGCCAACGATGTCTTCTGCTGTGTGTACGTCAGTGACAAATGTACACAGTTACTGACCAAAATGCCTTCTTTATAGGCTGCAATTGATTTTTTTAAATGTAGGTTTTTATTGTTTTCAGAGAGAGGAAAGGGGAGAGAGAAAGAGATGGAAACATTAATGACGAGAGAGAATCATCTATCGGCTGCCTCCTGCACAACCCCTACTGGGGATCGAGCCCACAACCTGGGCATGTGCCCTGACTGAGAATTGAACCTTGACCTCCTGGTTCATAGGTTGACGTTCAACCACTGAGCCACACCGGCCAGGCTGCAATTCATTTATCATCTTAATCCATCTGAAGTTTTATGCTTAAGAAGTGCTATGCTTTCCGCCTGTGACTCCTGGCTATGCATATTCTGTAAAATCATCCAGAAGAGCAGGCTATGTTCCCTCTCAGATAGACATATCATCTGCAATCTTATTTCTAAAATCTAGCAGAAGGTTACAAGTATCCCTTGGGGTTGAGCTTGTGTGATGGTCCAATAAACATTTTTTCCAAACATCTAAAGATGTAATCCTTGGAACTAAATTGCAGTATTTCTAAATCTCAACCTTTTTGCCCAGTTTCAAATGATAAATGTCTTTGAAATTTACTGTGTCCTTAAACTCTTGTTTTAATCTTGGCAAAAGAGCTGAACTATGACCCTAGCCCTATCATGGGATCTTCAAATTCCACCACTACCCTCACCCTCTTTTCTTTTTCTCTCTCTTTCTAAATTTACATTGAGTAGCTGCCCCGAATTTCCACACTTATGATGACACACTGTTACTAACAGGGTCTAGGTCAGTGATGGCGAACCTTTTGAGCTCGGCGTGTCAGCATTTTGAAAAACCCTAACTTAACTCTGGTGCCGTGTCACATATAGAATTTTTTTGATATTTGCCACCATAGTAAAACAAAGACTTATATTTTTGATATTTATTTTGTATATTTAAATGTCATTTAACAAAGAAAAATCAACCAAAAAAATGAGTTCGCGTGTCACCTCTGGCACACATGTCATAGGTTCGCCATCACTGGTCTAGGTTTACATAATCACAAAACTGTTGAATCCTATCAACTCCAGTTTATTATCACCTTGGTGGTCATTGTGCTTGTTATATGTGTTCTAGCTTCTTCTAGTCTACTGGATGGATTTCTCTGGATTCTTTGTAGAATGAGTCTGGGTTTTGGGAGGGGTTGTCAGTTAGTTTTTACTCATTCTATGTTAATCAGTATCACACGTAGCCATAGCCATTCCTTCAGCAGCCATAGTAAATGCCAGGACTCTCGGGACTTGTTTTTCTAAAACAGTTTAATCTTGTGCTCACTGGGCACTTCTGTGGGTCTGAGGCTCCCCATCCACGAGAGTCCTCCTTTCTGTGGCTGGCTCTGCAGGTCCAGGCCACTAACTGCTTCATTTAAAAGAGATGTCAGAAATTCACTATCCTGCCCGGCTGGCGTGGCTCAGTGGTTGGGCATCTACCTATGAACTAGGAGTCAGGGTTCAATTCCCAGTCAGGGCACATGCCTGGGTTGCCAGCTCGATCCCAGTAGAGGGCGTGCAGGAGGCAGCCGATCAATGATTCTCTCTCCTCATTGATGTTTCTATTTCTCTCTCTCCCTCTCCCTTCCTTTCTGAAAGCAATAAAAATATTTAAAAAAAAAAAAAAAGAAGAAGAAGAAGAAGAAGAAAGAAAAGAAATTCACTATCCTAGCTGCCCCTCCACACAGAATGGTTTTCTGATGATCTCTTAATCTGGGTTATGAAAATAAGCACTTACTTTTCATAATACTTTCTCACCAACAGGTGGCACTAATAACCCCCCTTTCTTTAATAGTGGACTAGTAGTAAGCCATGTGTGGCATTTAGAACTTATCTTCCACACTTTTGAGTAGAAACATAGCTGATTTTAAGAGCATCTCAGGCAAAAATATGGAAATATCGAAACAGCATTTCTGATAAAATCTTTAGCATGTTGACTTTCTCTTTTTTTATATATAAATATGTTTTTACTGAGCCACGCCAGCTGCCTGAGTTTTTAAAAAATATATATATATAATTTTTGCCTGGCCGACCTAGCTCAGTGGTTGAGCTTTGACCTATGAACCAGGAGTTCACGGTTCAATTCCCGGTCAGGGCACATGCCCAGGTTTCAGGCTCGATCCCCTGTGGGGGGCGTGCAGGAGGCAGCCAACAGATGATTCTCTCTCATCATTGATGTTTCTATCTATCTCTGTCCTTCTCCCTTCCTCTCTGAAATTAATAAAGATATATTTAAAAATATATACATATAATTTTTTCTTGTTTAACCACTATGCTGTACACCTGAAACTAATTCAAAATAATATTGAATGTAAACTGTAATTGAAAAATAAACTTTAAAAAATTCCAATGCTTAGCTTTTAGCTAAGAAATAAAAGAAAGTTTATCTAATTTATTCTTAAGCTTTGTGCTTTTAGAGTATGATCTCAAAATAACTGGGTGACTAGAGGGATGAATGCCAAACCACTGGGTCTTCCACCGAGTCAAATGATGGTGTAATTTTGCAAAATGAAGGAAATATGTATTTTGAATGGGATTAAAAAGACCTGTTAGTCATTTCCCTTTCCTTCCTGCAGAGTGTACTGAAAACATTAAATAAGAGTTTAAGATTGACTCAGCATCGCTCACTGGGGTGTTAGTCATTAAGTGCGCTCTAAAAGTGGTGCCTTTCAGGACTGTTTTGTTGGGTATGGCCGGCCGCTAGCAGCTGTGTGCATGTGGGGCCTGGGAAAGCCGACCCTGAGACAGATAGAAATGGTGCCCCTTTCAAAGTGCATAGTTCCTTGGGGCAATTTGGTCATTGACTAAGTATTTGGTGATATAAGAAATCATTGTAGTTTTAGGTGTGATAGTTGTAGTTACATTTAAAAAAAATAATTCTTGTCTTTGAAAGATACATATTGAAGTTTGAATTGATGAATGACATGATTGAGTTTTGTTTCAAAACAATCTAGTTCAGAGTGAGGAGGGTTAGTGAGGGATATAGTTGGAAACAAGATTGACCATCTATAATAATAAAAGCGTAATATGCCAATTGACCTAACCGAGGAACAACCGGTAGCTATGACGCGCACTGACCACCAGGGGGAAGACACTCAACTCAGGAGCGGGGAGTGGGCCTAAGCCATCAGTTGGACATCTCCTGAGGGCTCCTGGACTGTGAGAGGGAGCAGGCTGGCCTGAGGGGACCCGCCCCCCCCCCCCCTGCACAAATTTCATGCACTGGGCCTCTAGTAATCCATAACTGTTAAAGCTGGGTGATAGGCACATGGCAGTTCCTTATATTCTTTACTTTATTTTTATATAATTTTGAAATTTTCCATAATAAAAAATATTTTTTAGGTTCATGGTTCTGAGTGAGGGTGGAAAGGCCCATCTCTGAGTGGGAGTGGGTGAGCTTTAGGGCACAGACCTGGCTGTTCAAGTCCTGTGGGCTCATGCAGAGACCTACCGTGAGCTTTTCATGGTGTCCGGGAGTGACTTTGTGTCACTTGTTGGCGAGCACACGGCCCGGCCCCAACGAATATTGAATGGATAAATGAAAGCAAAAAGGCCCAAATCCTAATCCTTCCCTTCTTGCCTTTGCAGTGGAGCCCAGGGGGAATATGCTGGGCTGGCCACTATCCGAGCTTACTTAGAAGAAAAAGGAGAGACACACAGAACGGTGAGTATGGGCAAGTGGTGCTTGCCCCCCACCCGGTGGCATCGGGTCTAGCTCCCAGGGTCCCTTTCACTCTGTGGGACACCCCCCCCCCCCCCAAAGCTTTCTTAGAAGCAGCTGCGAGAACATATAATCAAGAAACAAATTTCTGTGGACTGGCCATTATGATTCTTGCCTCCAAGACACTTCACTGGACCATTTTGAGGGAAAACATTCAGAGATAAAAGGCTTTTGCTCAAACCCCGTCTGTAAAAGTCCGCCAGTTGGCTGTGAAACTGATCTCCTGAGGGAGTAAGGGGCAGGAATGTTGCCATTCCAAACCTCCTGTCCTTGGCTCAGCCCTGGCCCAAGCCTGGAAAAGGACAGAGGCTGAGCTATAATTCTGTAACTCCTACTGTGCCCAACCACAGTTCTAGTCATATGTGTGCTCAAAAAATATCGAGTCAAGAAATGCTCAATTAAATGATGTCAGCTCTAAGCAACGAAGGAAGATGTGGAACAGAGTTCATGGTTCTGCTTTATTGTTAGCTTTGGGTATGAGAGTCTAGTCTCCAGGGTCCAAACTGTTCTTGTGGGGACCAGCAGGTACAAATGGGCTCGACAGGACCTACCCTCATCTTCAGAGGCAGTGGCTTTAGCAGTTGATCTGACACAGACTTCAAATTGTGGCTGAAGGCCCTGACCGGTTTGGCTCAGTGGATAGAGCGTCGGCCTGCGGATGCAAGGGTCCCAGGTTCGATTCCGGTCAAGGGCATGTGCCTTGGTTGTGGGCACATCCCCAGTAGGGTGTGTGCAGGAGGCAGCTGATCGATGTTTCTCTCTCATTGATGTTTCTAACTCTCTATCCCTCTTCCTTCCTCTCTGTAAAAAATCAGTAAAATATATTTTAACCAATTGTGGCTGAAGGAGTGGTCTTCATGTTGGTGATGACCATGGCTTAGCTAGAACTTCCACAAAGTTCATAGGTGGAGTTCTTAGAAGGAGCAGTGGATCGGAGTCAAGAGCAGGACAAAAGTGTCTGCCCATCTAGGAGAGTTAGAGAAAAGGGTGCTCGGGTGGTACTGGCTGGCCAAGAAAGTGGGATATGATAGGTGGTGGCCCGATCTTAGTCCATTTCTGGTTTTATTAAAACTGGGATTGCTTATGGCTAGTTGCCTGGATTTTGCAATGAGAGAATCTAAAAACTGTTTCACTTCCCTTTCAAAAAAAGGGGAGAGGGGAGAGAACATTTTCTCTCTCATTCCCTTGCTAATTCATTCAGATTCCACGTGTGTTTTCCCAGGCCTTTGACCTGGCTGGGGAATAGAATTGATTTTCAAAGACCTTTGAAAATCAGGACATTCACTAATTGAATAAATTATTGACTACTGGCTACATGCAAGGCACTTTGTGTGCCAGTCCAGAGACACAGCCCCAGGCATTCCAACTTGTGGGTTTTTTTTTCACTTGAGTTTTCTCGTGGTTTTGAGTTCTTCAGCTTTCTAAGGAAGGGTTAGTTTAGAGCTACAGCATTGTTTTTGGACCGCAGAGCCTCAGCACTGTCATCAATTCAGAAAGGAATGTTGAGGCTCCGGTTGTCCAGGGAAAGGATAACAGATGACTGATATTAAGAGTTCCCTCTTCTGTTTTTCCTCCTTGGCCTCTGTGCACTGAGGTAGCCCCTGGAGCGCCTCATCATTATGCTCTTTAATCAGGAGGTGTCTGGGGATCTTGGGAAGGGATCTGTGTGGCCATCACCATGTTGTCCCCTCCCGGACCCCCTCTCGCTCATGGAAGGCTAGCGAAGAGCTAATGGCAAAGGGCCAGCTAAAATTCAGGTTCCACTCTCAGTGATGCTTCCTACCCTCATTGTTTCCCAGTCCTCCAGTTTGACACCCAGAAGTAGATGTGAATGTTCAGGAGTTGGGGAACCAACTGGAAAGGTCAAGGAGAAAGGATGAGAGACCTTTGGATTGGGCCTGAGAGGAGTCCTTTACCTAGAGACTCTTTTCAGCTCCTCCCACCCCCACCTTGTGTTCTCTAGTCCTCCCTTCTCTCTCCGTCCCCTCGTGTCACTGAGATGTCACGAGGGGCTCTTCCTTCCTGAAGGGTGGAGAGGAGCTGGCGCCTCATTGTAGGAAGGGGAGGAAGGGGAGGGGAGGCCACCCAGTCACTGAGTTTGTAGAAATACAGAACTCATGAGTTTGGAAATGTTGGCATCCTTTTCAGATGAAAGATTTTAACTAAAGCTGACTTTTTTAGTTAGAGAAGGGGGAAATGGCTTGTTTACATCAGAGAAGTCTGAGACAGCTGCTCCTGCACAATAGACTCTGATGGAATCCATTCAGATAGGAAGTGTGGGGAAGTCACGTGCTATGGAACCACCCAGGGTCCCAATGGCTCTCTTGTGTCAAGCTGGTTTGGGAAGTTAGTTTCACTTTGCTCTTAGGTTAAATTTCAGGCATTCTTAAAAAGCAACAGCCAACTTCTTGATTCTCCAGTTTAATTTGGGAGAATGCATATTTATTTATTAGATTATTTATTTTTTTAATATATTTTATTGATTTTTTACAGAGAGGAAGGGAGAAGGAGAGGGATAGAGAGTTAGAAACATCAATGAGAGAGAAACATCAATTCAGCTGCTTCCTGCACACTCCCTACTAGGGATGTGCCCACAACCAAGGTACATGCCTTTGACCGGAATTGAACCTGGGACCCTTCAGTCTGCAGGCCAACTGAGCCAAACCAGTCAGAGCTATTTATCAGACTCTTATATCGCAATCACCATGTGCCAGGCACTGTCCTAAACACTTTGAAATAACTCAATTTGCTAGTCAGGTTTGCTAGTCAAAGACTGTGTTTCCTATACAAAGGGAAAACATTGACCAAAAACAACAACAAAACCAACAACAAAGAAACACCTTCCAAAAACTTTTATGTATTTTTCTCTTCCCGATTGCCTGAGGCAAAGTAATGGCCTTTGATTGTTGAATTTTTACCATGAGTGAGAAATTGACTTCTCTTGCAAAGGAGCATTACCCTGAATCCTTCAAGGATCAGCTATGTTGGTTCTACACCAGACATATTGGGGACTGAGGAAAACACAGCATCTCTAAGTGGATATTAATGGATTCATTTTGGATAAACTAAACCATCAAATCTGGGTCCTGTTGTTGCTATGTCCCTCGTAACACCACAATTCTAAAGTGTGAAAAACTTATCTAAAAAATAAATATGTAAATAAATAAAGTGTGGAAAAATTAATATTAAAAAATAAAGTTTCCTAGATCCATATAGAAAACCAGAAATGTCTAACAGCAACTTGTAAAAGAATCATTGACAAAACCACTGAGACTTTTCCCCCCCTACTACTCTTTATATCAGAATGTGTATTAATTTTCAGTGGCTGCTGTAACAAATTACTACAAAATTAGTGGATTAAAATAATACACATTTATTTTCTTACAGTATGTGCAGGCGAAGAGTCTGAAATTGGTTTCACTTGGCTAAAGTCAAGGTTTTGGCAGGGCTGGTTCCTTCTGAAGGATTCAGGGGAGGATGTTTCTTTGCCTTTCTTTCCCCATTTCTGGAGGCCTCCTTCATTCCTTGGCTCGTGGCCCCTTCCTACCATCACGCCAGCCTCTGTTCAGTCATCACATCTCCTACTTCCTTTGTAATCAGGTCTCCCTCTGCCTCCCTCTGATGAGAACACTTGCGAATACATTTGGAGCCCGACCTATAATTCAGATTTCAAGAGGAATGTTAAGGTTCCAGTTGTCCAGTGACTGACCGATGACTGACATTAAGCGTTCCCTCTTCTGTTTTTCCTCCTTGCACTGAGGTAGCCCCTAAAGCTCCCCATCATTATGCTCTTTCACCATCTCCATGTAGCTTCATCCTCATCTTTTCTTAAGGTCCTTAATCTCTCATCTCAAGACCCTTAACTTAATCACATCAGCCAAGTCCCTTTGCCATTTTGGGGATAGGATGTGGGCATCGTTGGAGGCCCCTTATTCAGTGTACCATGGGTGGTTGACATTTTTAGTTTGAATGTTTCCTTTTTCTTTTTGTTAATCCTCACCCGAGGATATTTTTCCATTGATTTTTAAAGACCGTGGAAGGGAGGGGGAGAGACACAGAGGGAGAGACATCTGTGTGATAGAGACACATCGATTGGTTTCCTCTCACACGCACCCCAACCTGGGCCTGGGATCGAGCCTGCAACCAAGGTATGTGCCTTTGATTGGAATGAAAGCTGTGACCCTTCAGGCCACAGGCCGGCATCCTATCCACCGAGCCAAACTGGCTAGGGCGTAGCTTGAATGTTTTTGTTTCAGCAGAACTTCCCTGATATGAATTCTCCACTTAGGCCTTTAACAAATAGTTTATATTCATTTTTAAAACATTTGCCTTTCCCTTCCTTGATCAATGTTCTGCCCCTAGGGATCCTTTTATACCCAGATCCTTTGGTGGAATAAAAATACCTTGTGAGAAAGGACAAGTGACTCTCGCTTTGGTCCTGAGAAATTAAAGAACATTCAATACAAACGGGAGGCATTTAAACAGGAAAACGGCTTTGAGGATAACACAGCATAACCAGCATGAGATGAGGAGCCATTCAAAAGAGGCACAAACTTGCTGTCAGCAGAAGAGTGACAAAGTACTTTCATGTGTGCCTCTGCTTAGTTCTCTTTGTGCACGTGTATTTTTATTAAGGAGATGACTCTGCTGTTTTTGAGGAAACAGCTGTAAGCTAAGCTTTCCTTTTGTAAGCCCATTTTATAATGTGCATCCATTTCTCTTCAAGGGATTGCAATATTGGTTCTGGTATTTAAAAAAAAAAAAAGGAGCCTGGCCGGCATGACTCAGGGGTTGAGCATCGACCTATGAACCAGGTCACGGTTCATTCCCGGGCAGGGCACATTCCTGAGTTGCTGGCTGGGTCCCCAGTGAGGGCATGCAGGAGGCAGCTGACCAATGACTCTCTCTCATCGTTGATGTTCGTATCTCTCCCTCTCCCTTCCTCTCTGAAATCAGTAAAAGTAATTCTTTTTTAAAAAAGGATTATTTTCAGGGTGCTTGTTGCTTCTTTTTGTTGTTTTAGGAAAAGTCTGTAATGCGTTTTCCTGTACTGGGGCGTCGTCCGATCTACTTGAGCATGTGTTTTTGCCTGTGTTCATGTGATTTTGGGGGAGGAAATGAAAGTGATTTAAATCTGGGAATTCTAGCATTGCACCCATCACCCACTTTCCATTAGAATTCGATAGATCTTTAATCTGTAGGTCTTGACACACTTTCTCTTGATCTCTTTAACCTGAAGTGGCCCCCCTTCCCTTATTCCAAGTCCCCGCCCCCCGCCCCTGCACCTGTCCGCTGTAGGCATTTACTTACACACGTGGCAGTGTTGTCAGTGAACAAGTCGTGTGAGCGCAGGGCAGAGGTTGACCAGATTTAGTGCTTAGTTTATGATTCTCATGGGAACTGACAATTCATTGCACAGAATAAACAACCAATAAAGGATGACACTGGGAGGCTTTGGAATTCTGTCTGCCCTTGTCATGTCTCTTGGATCGCAGAAGAGCCAAGCAGGGCACAGACACTGTGAGGTGGGCATTTGAGTCCTAGAGTTGAGCTTCTGATCTTATGTTTTTGTAAGGTGGTGAGTGCGTATTCTAACTGAGATCAGGTTAGAATAAGCCCAGGGGTATTTTTGGTGTGCTGGGATAAAGGAGCAAAGTACTTAGGGAACGTTGTTTGGGCATCCAAACAGAAACTTCGCTTTTGGACAATGTTTTGCAATACGGTAACAATGAAATTGCAGCAGATGTTAAGGCACTAGTGGTCAGTTTAAATAAAGGAAGTGGTGCCTATTTAATTTTTGCTCCAAGCATGTTGTAGGGCAAGCATGCCAAACTTGTGGCCCGAGAGCCGCATGCAGCCCACAATGAATATTTTTGCGGCCCAGCCAATATAACAATATATGAGAAATGTTTTAATAAAAATTTCATAACTTAATTTTTATAATATCCTGCTATACATAATTATTAATAACAAACTACAACGTTCACTAATGACTGATAACTATAATCGTGTTGCATTCATTTCCCTTACGCGCCTTACGCACAGGCACACCATTTCTCTCCACTAATACTAGCAGCGAATATTTTAGCAGCCGATTGCCACGTCATTAGTCTTGTACTGACTTGTTTGGTGTGTGCAACAGGAAATATTTCGCTTTCCAAGAACAAGAAAAATAGGTTTATTTGCATTACGCTTATTCATTTGTGCAGTTATTTAGTGTCTGGTAAGTTAATGTTCAAGAAAAAAATATTAATTTTTATTAAAATGTTCTATATTTTATGTTAATGATGACTCATTTATTTCAGCCCTTTGTATTCAGCATGTCTCTATCGAAATACACCTACGTTTCTATGGAAATTGAAGCTTTTGTTTTATTGCGGCCACATGAACTTACACCTTGTTTATGTGGCCCGCGTGAGCCTGTGGGTTTGATGTGCTTGTTGTAGGGCTTTTCTGTCATGATGAATAGCCTGGTGATTATTTATCCTCCTTCCTTCCTTTCATTTCATTCCATTCCTAAGGTTTGCCTCATTCCGAAATCAGCTCATGGGACCAATCCTGCAAGTGCCCACATGGCAGGCATGAAGATTCAGCCTGTGGAGGTGGATAAATATGGAAATATCGACACAGCTCACCTCAAGGCCATGGTACCCATCTTCCACTTAACAGATGCGAGCGGTTTGGGTTGGGAAGGGGTAGTGGGGGTCAGGGGCTGGATGGTTTATATCAGCATTAGCTTCTTTTGCATTCTAATTAAAAGACTGCAATTCCTCCCCTGAATGGGTCTGGGAATAATGGTGTAAAGTCAGAAAACCTAACCGTTTCTGTAGGAACAATAAAAGGCAACAGTCACAGTTTTGCTCCAGAATTAAGCGGACCACAGTCTGGCCTTCCACTTCTTTCACCAACAGGGAGCAGGTTCTTTAAATTGAAATCCTATTCTCTAATTTATGCATGAGTAAGAAACCGAATGAATTATTCATGGTGGTAGTAAGGGTATTCCTTGGAGGACCTGCCTACTCCTGCCCAACCTGCCCCTCTTCCCTCCATTAATAATCAAACTGGCAGCCACGGTTTTTCTCAATCTTTGTGTTGGGAATTAAAACATAAATGTAGATTTTGCAAATGCTTGTGGCCATCCCAGCCATTACCTGCTGAATATCGGGCAGCATTCCACCCTCCTTTCTAAAACACCATCCCCCACTCCCAACCTCCCAACCTCCAGGAAGAGGTTGCCTAGCAACCGTATCTGCTTTCCACTGGTGGACTGGAGGCTGCATCTTAAGAGGGAAGGAAATCAGTTGAATAGCAATGTGATTTTGTCAGGGTTATTAGGCATGGAGTCTGGGAACTTCAAGTAACTGATTTCAAAAGGGAAGCTGAAAATACACAACAGTGCTCATCTCTCTCATTCACCTCCCCTCTTCCATCAGTCCACAAAGTTTTTACCAACAACTGTTTTGGGCCAGTATAGGTTACTGACATTAAAATTTTGTTTTCATTTTCATACAAGCCTGCAATGACCTGCTGGCCAGAAAAACGGGAACTTTTTCACATGCTTTCCTTTTATATATGCTTGCCTTCTGTCAGGAGGAAAACTGAGGGAGATCCCTCCCCCCCCCCCCCCCCCCCAGCAGGAGCACTCCTTGTGGGAATTCTAATTTCCATAGAATGGGAGGGAAAGGGAATTATGGTGGATATGGCAAGATGAGCAGAGAGAGATTAACTGTGAAAATATACATGTTTGGAACTAAAAAGATCTGAAATCATTACTGAGATGACTTCAAAGGAAAACCACTTTAGAGACTTGAGCCCAATCTGTCCAAAAATTTTGAGCAGTGTTTTTGGTGTTGACCATGGAGACCTAGCCTGGAGGGATCTTGTTATTTCTTTGGAATGACTAATGAAGGGAATCATGGCTGTGGGTCTTTTATTGTTGGCATCATACTTTAAGAAAACTTCAGAAATGAAAAGACCAAGAATTCATCTTTCTTAATCCTTTAAAATAAAAAGCAAGGGTTTGTTTGACCAAGAAAGAAAGGTTTCCTCCTTTGTCTCCTTCTGCCCTTTTCTGTCCCACAGGTGGATAAACACAAGGAGAACCTGGCAGCAATCATGATTACGTACCCATCCACCAATGGAGTGTTTGAAGAGAACATCAGCGACGTGTGTGACCTGATTCACCAACACGGAGGCCAGGTCTACCTAGACGGGGCAAATATGAACGCTCAGGTGGGCAACATGAGATGGGATTCCTGAGAAAACTGTTAAGTGAAAAAAAATTTTTTTCTCTGACCTTTTGAGGGTTGTCTTAAACATGACACAGTATTCAGAACTGAGGATGACAGTTTCAAACAAAGCCCCCGAATGTCACTGAGATTACAGATCCTAAATAGGTGATGGGGGACGCTGGGGAGGAGGCGAAACGGTTGAAAGGAAGGAGGGAATGAGTTGAAAGCCTTTAGCTTGTCACGGGTGTGATCCCTCTGGGGGTGGGAGAGACAAGAGGCTCACCTGACTGCCTTTCTGAGAGAATTCAGACCCAAGTTCTGGCCATCCGTGAATGTTGATCTGCCATGACCTTGGACAAGCCATTAAACCGGCTTCAGCTTCCAGCTTCCTTAGTGTGAAACAGCTGAATAGTTCTTTCCCTGAAGGCAGGTCCTGACCATTGTGGGGGGAGGGGGAAAGGAGAAGGCTTGTATGGTGTGCAAGGAGTGTCATTATCTCTCTCAGTGACTTCCTAACTTATTTCTCATTGCTTATTTGTTTTACTATTTCAGACTCTTTCTGCTTTTCTTTGCTTCTGATTTCCTTTGTAAGTGTCGTCCAGGGAGTGTGTGTTGCTTCACTAGCAGAAATGCATTCTTTATCTCTGCCCGCATTCAAAACCAGCCCTAATGCCAAAGTGGCAGGGACACCCGTTGAATGTTGTCGTTGTTGAATGTTGTCGTTGGCATCGGGATGGCCTCAGGAAAACTGCCCGCCTCCCTTCCTCTCCCTGGGCTCATCAGCATCCTCTTGGGCAGCCCTCCAGCCCCTCCCATCAGGGTGCCCAAAGGGGCCTTTGGGGGTGGGGAGTGCAGGGGGGACTAAACTGCTGGGGTGAGAGGTGCCCTTGTGCTGCGGCATTTTCTTTCTCTGCTCAGGGGGTAGGTAATTAGGAATTGACTATATATTCAACTCTGTATTTTAGAATCTAAATTAGGCTAAATGGTCAGCTGCTGTTTCCACAGAAACCACAAGGCATGCTGCCTATGGAATGCCAGGCTTCCCTGCAGGCCTCAGCCAGGACTGAGGGTATGCCTGTGAGCAGCTCTGCCTGCCTTTCCTCCGCAGGGAGGGGCCACAGCACACAGCATGGCCTCTCCAGAGCATCCTTTCCAGTTCTTGACTTTGACTTTCGGCTCTTTCCCACTGCGGTAGGTGGGGATCTGTCGCCCTGGAGACTTTGGGTCTGATGTCTCGCACCTAAACCTTCACAAGACCTTCTGCGTTCCCCATGGAGGAGGCGGCCCTGGCATGGGGCCCATCGGAGTGTGAGTTCTGGGCTGCTGGGTTCAGCATGGCTTTGGACACTGAGAATGAAGGAACAGCCCCAAACCTGCTATTATTCCCATTGAGGTCTTCAGGTGGTGAGGTTACCTGCCTATGTAATGTGCCCATAGGGCCTGGGACAGGAGCAGTGAAATAGATGCCTTTAGGGTATGTCCAAGGAAGACCATAATTAGATTTTATTAACCATAACGTTTGATTGGCCACTCTGAGCTCCCATTCATGCACAGACAGGGCACGTTTACTAAGAGTAGTGAAGAGGGAGCTTTTGCCCTAGCCGGTTTGGCTCAGTGGATAGAGCGTCGGCCTGCGGACTGAAAGGTCCCAGGTTTGATACTGGTCAAAGGCATGTACCTTGGTTGTGGGCACATCCCCAGTAAGAGGTGTGCAGGAGGCAGCTGATCGATGTTTCTCTCTCATCGATGTTTCTAACTCTCTATCCCTCTCCCTTCCTCTCTGTAAAAAAAATCAATAAAAATATATTTAAAAAAAAAAAAAGAGGGAGCTTTGCTGGAGGATTATGGATCAGAACTGGAATATTAGCACCTGGAAATGCTTAGACTTAGACTTCTTTCTCTTTAAAATCAGCTGATGGTTACATTGAAAGTGAATTGCCTAATAACAACAACAGCAAAAGAACTTCTAGCAGAAATGGCTTTGAATTCTTATTACATCTGAGATAAGTAAGGAGAAAATAAACCTTATTATTAGAAATAATTGGATGAAGTCAAAATAAGACCAAAGGAGTGTCTTGTCGATGTTGTATATCTTTTTACACTGTGAAATCAAGTCATCTTATGAAAATGAGGCTAAGCAGCCATGTCCTGAGCTTCCGTCTTCCAAAAATGTGCCAAAGGGGCCAGTCTTCAGGGCTTGGATTCTGCCCCCTTTCTTCTGCTTTCATTATTATTATTATTATTATTTTAATTTTTTAAAATCTTTATTTTTGAGATTATAACCGAGAGCCCTTCTGCTTTCCTTTTTGATGGTTATTATTTATTGTAAGTGGGAGAGGCCCAGTGCCTCAGCTGTGGGGAAGGTGGGGTGAATGGTTCACATGCAGGCCTCTGATGTGTGGCCCCATGGGCTTCTTCCAAGCAGCATCCTTCTCTGTCCCTCAGGTGCCTCAGGACAGAGTGTGGGGCTGGGAGGGACCGGGTATGGGGCTGGGATGTCTGCACATCCCGGTGAGCCTGCCTCAGACAAATCCTCCACCACAGTTCCTGGGGGAGCCCCTGGGACACCCGTGTCTGGTGAGCCGTGCTTCCAGGGGAGGAGGAAGGCAGGGACACTTCCTGAACGTCTGCCTTAGCGCTGTCAGGTCCCTCCCACACTCGGAGTGCCTCTATTGCAGTGGTTCTCAACCTTCCTAACGCCGCAGCCCTTTAATACAGTTCCTCATGTGGTGACCCCCAATTTCATTGTTACAAATTGAACATAATTAACGCATAGTGATTAATCACAAAAACAACATGTAATTATATATGTGTTTTCCGATGGTCTCAGGCGACCCCTGTGAAAGGGTCGTTCGACCCCCAAAGGGTTCGCGACCCACAGGTTGAGAACCGCTGCTCTATTGGGAACAGCTTCCTGAGAGGGCCCGGCATATACCTGGCTGGTTGTAGTGGATCTTTTTTTTTTATATGTTTTATTGATTTTTTTACAGAGAGGAAGGGAGAGAGATAGAGAATTAGAAACATCGATGAGAGAGAAACATCGATCAGCTGCCTCCTGCACATCTCCTACTGGGGATGTGCCCGCCACCAAGGTACATGCCCTTGACCGGAATCGAACCCGGGACCCTTCAGTCCACAGGCCGACGCTCTATCCACTGAGCCAAACCAGTCAGGGCTGTAGTGGACCTTTTTAAATCTTCTGAATTTGTACTTAAAACTACAGGAAGAAGCATCTTGCCCCTTTCCTACCCAGTCATCCTGTCATTTCGTTAACGTCTGATGAGGATGCCCGGCCCGTGGGGACCGTCAGCGCAGCCCCGTGGGGCTCCAGTTCCATCCTGCCCATTTCATGGGCTTACATTAAGGTGAGGCCTGTGAATGTGTGTTAGGTGGGCGGGGGGATGTGATGTGTGGGCGGGGAACTAAGATCGCAGACTTCCTTCTTAGTTTGAGAATGAAAAACCCCCACAATCTGAGATGTGATTAGTGAAGATTGCCGATGTCTTTGGGTGGAAGAATCCTTCCTACAGAGATCAGCTAAAATGTATTTCATCTCGTCTTCATTATGCTATTTCCTTTGGGTTTTCACAGGGGGTTTAACGTCAGAGAAATGAACACACCAGATCTGTTTTTCCAGACAGAGTTTAAGTCCTCTGAGTCATGTGGCTATTCTGGCCACGTCATCTGGTTTCCTGGAGGATTTGGATGACCGCTTTTTGCAAGTGACAAACAGTGTGCATACTAAGTCTTACACTTGGTTGAGATCCTGGGATAAATTCTAGGAATACATCTTACTTCACTTTATATTTCTCGGAAGCCTGGGGGAGCAGATGAAAAGTAGCAGACATTTGCTGATGTGGTGGTTTCCTGAAGCTCTTTGCCCTTTACGGCCTGTGGAACTGCTCTCTCGGGGGCAATTAGACTTTGTCAGAAAACAGGCTTCCTTCCTTTGTGTTTCTCCAAAAAAACACTAGCGCCAGAGTCTATGCAGCTCTCGTTCGAACTGGCCTGCCCGCCTCCTGGGCTGACCGGACTGTGTGTTGGAGAGGAACCTTCCTTCAGCTGCTGATCAGAGCCGCCTTCCCCCATTGGCTCCTCCCTTTAAAGGAAGGGTGGCTTCTGGTGAAACAAAACCTCAAACTCAGCCATGCAAATCATGCCGGATGGCTCTCCGGGGCTGGCTGCGCTTCTTGAACAGTGTGGCGTGTATGATTCTTAAGGAAAACTTTCTGGGAAGCTGGAACAACAATTCCGTACCTCAGAGACGAAAACCTTCTTTTTTAAATGACCCTCGAGTTGTTTTGCGATTAGGAGACAACAAAGACCATCATAATAAAGGCCTGCTTCTTTGCAAACGGAATCTAATTCCCAGCTTCCTTTCGGTCCTGGGTTGGAGATGATTTCCCACAGATAGAAAATAAATGCCCTGGGCCGACTTGGCTGGGTGCCAGGAACACCAGGCAGAGCCTCAGCGTACGAGTGAAGTAGATAAAATAGGGGTTAAGCGACCCTTTGACTTTGGGCCCTGTCTTTACTTCACCTGGACTCTAGAACTACCTTTTCTCTCCCTGTTTCAGTCCATTTTGGACATTCTCCCTGAAGGCCCCCAAATCCACTCCTTGCTTCCCTTTGCAATCACCACTGGATCTCACTAGCCTACATAGAACTCTTAGGGGATTCTTCAAAAATGCACATGCCTAGGTCCCAGAGAGAATCAAATGCAGTGTATGTAGGGGCGGGCTTGAGCCATCGAGCTGCTCAGTAACTGATATACAAGTCAGAAAGCTAGTCGCTGAACCAAGTCCAAGTCCTCCCTCGCAAAAGTTTGAGGCTTGCAAGAGGTAGTCACAATGCACCAGGCTCTACAGCAGTGGTTCTCAACCTTCCTAATGCCGTGACCCTTTAATACAGTTCCTCAAGTTGTGGTGAACCCCAATTTCGTTGTTACAAATTGAACATAATTGAAGCATAGTGATTAATCACAAAAACAATATGTAATTATATATGTGTTTTCTGATGGTCTTAGGCGACCCCTGTGAAAGGGTCGTTTGACCCCCAAAGGGGTCGGGACCCACAGGTTGAGAACCACTGCTCTACAGGAACTCCCAGACTGCAGCTGTGTGCTTTCCCTTCTATGCCTTCGTTTTTGCCGTTCTTCTCACCGGGAGTGTCTTCCCCTTTCTGGTCTATCCAAATTCTACCCATTTTTAAATTTCCATTCAAGTTCTAACTTTTCCCAGGGATCTGTGACCAGCCTGGCAAAATGTGTCTTCTCCTTACTTTGGACTTTGGTGCCTCTGTTGTTTTATTTGCTGCTTTCTCATGCGCTTTACATTAGTTATGTACTTAATACATATCAAGCCTCCATCATATGTGATGTATTCTGGGAAGAAAGTACGCAATAAAAATTGTGCAAGTCTTGACTTTAAGCCCTTTACCCCATATAATCACAGAGACTTATGAACCACCAGAAAAAGGTATAATTGAACCCAGCAGTTGTTAAACATAAATGGCCTTGACTGTGGACAGTTGGAAGACAAACCACACAAAATTGATTCAGTGGGGATTTTGGCCAAGATCCCATGGGATTCTTGGCAATCATCAAGGCATCTCAAATTCACAGTAAACAAACAAAAACTCCCCTAAATGAGTATAACCTAAAATAATTCTTTTCCCTTTTTAGGTAACACAATAGTCAGCAGTCAGTTTTACCCTGTAGGCTTTGTTACTGTAATAAGCAATGTAAAATTACCGTTCAAAGGAGAAAACCAAAAATTGCTTCAGGATTAGAGAGGACTGACAGATGTCCTTGTTAGGATTTCCACTCGCGTGCAATTTACAGTGATGGTGGGCTGACTTTCTTTGTAGGGGGATTTCTTAGGAGGTGTCTTTGGTTTGTGCCCATTGGGTTTACCTGTTCCATAGTTGATGGCTCTTTCCCTCTGTTACAGATGATGGGAGGCAAGGGCCTTAAACAAGCCACGGAAGTTGCTATATTGAATGCCAACTACATGGCCAAGAGATTAGAAAAACACTACAGAGTCCTTTTCCGGGGTGCAAGAGGCAAGTATTAACTTTAGTCACGTTGGTTTTTTCTTGGCCAAACCAAGTTTGTCCTAGTAGATCTGGTTTTCTGAAGTGGGTGGAAAACTTGTGTTTCTTAGTGTACACCAGAGAAAAGTGTACAGTTATTGGAAATGCTTTTAATTTAGCTAACAGATCAGGGGTATCTGCATTTGCAAGGCTCTGCAATGAAGTTAGTTCAGGCCAACACGAAGCCCACACCACGGAGAGATATATACGTAAATTCCATGAGCTCCTTACCTTACAAAGCGATATGGGAATGGCTCCAAAGAGGGGATAAATTCGGATTGGGCAGAGGCAGGATGGCATTTTTGGGACAGCCTCTGGGAGGAGCCCGTTGAGATGAGCCTGGAAGGAAGTATACAGAGTCCAAGTAAACAGAGACCCAGGAGAAGCCAGGGACAAAGGAGTGGTCCAGGTGGTGGGAGTGTTGGGTGGGTTGAAGGACGAGATAGGAGGAGAAGGATCCGATGAGGATGAAGCTGGAGAGGTAGCATGGGGCCTTGAAAGTCTTGGAAGGCCCCGGACTTGACCTCTGAGCCAGAAAGGTTTTGAGGAGAGGAATGACAAGATGAAGAGAACGTTGAAATCATTAAGTCGGTGGCATGGCATGAACATGCTATTAAAAGTAGAATCAGTGAGTCTTAGTTACTGATAAGTTGAGTGTGAAGATACATTTTAGGTATGCCTCTCAGGGTTGTAATAGAGGCAATAATAGACGGAGGAACAAAGTCACGTCGGACGTGATGGGAGGGGATGGAGTCAGGTAGACATGCAGAGGACACAACCTCTGAGAGCAGACTCTTGGAAGTGGGGAAACTCAAGAAAGGGTTTCGAAAGACCAGAGCAAAACCCCTCAAGCAGATGGCTACATTAAGAGGGGCCCTAGCCGGTGTGGCTCAGTAGATAGAGCATCAGTCTGTGGACCAAAGGGTCCTGGGTTCGATTCCAGTCAAGGGCACGTACCTATTTTGCAGAATCCCCCCTGGCCCGGGCTCTGATCAGGGCCTGTGCAGAAGGCAACCAATTGATGTGTTTCTCTCACATCGATATTTCTCTCTGTCTTTCCCTCTCTCTCCCACTCTCTCTAAAAATCAATGGAAAAATATCCTTGGGTGAGGATTAAAAAAATACCTATATATATTAAACTAACAGAAACAAGTAAATATTCACTGAAGAAAAAAAAAAGAGGAGTGCAGAAGTCCCCCTACCGTGAGCAGAGACTCCATTCCTGAGGTGGCTTTGAGCACCCTCTACCACCATTCTTCACAGCCCCTTTCCCCAGAAACCCTCTGCTTGTCCTTCCTGCCACTATTCTGGCTTCACCTCCTCCCTGGAGCCTCCCTTTCTGGATGAAGAGAACTACTTCCTCCTCTTGGCTCCCTCAGCACCGAGGATTTCTCCCACTTAGTTTATCCTCTGGCTCTGCCATCGACTCCAAGCTCCTGCAGGGCGGGGCCTGCCTGCTGCAGTTCTGGAGCTCCCATGCCTGGTGTCATGCCTGGCACAGCTCGAGCCATCAACAAACAAATGCACAGTGCAGCGCGCAGAGTGCTGGTTGTATCTGATAGGTGTCCTCAAAGGCACCTTTGCCTTTAACAGCTAGGAAGCCCTCAGTCACCTTTGAAAGCAGAGGAAGATGGTGAGGCAGATGCCTGGTGGGAATGGGCTGAGTGGGCTGAGGTTGGGGAGGAGATGTGGGAAGCTCTCGTGGTTTGGGGGAGTTTGGAGGTGAAGGGGTGGTAGGAGCTGCTGCATAGGATGTAGTTTTGTTTTGTTTCCATGGAAAAAGCAGTGAAGAGGGGAGAGCGAAGCTTCAATGGAGAGAACAACAGACGGGGAAACAAAGTCACCCTGGAGGTGATGGGAGGGGATGGCGCCAGGTAGGCACACAGAGCGTGGGCTCAGAATCGGAGAAGGAACAGAGGGGACTTGGAGCAGAGACCGGTCAGTAGGCAGCAGCCCAGACTTTGGGCCACAGGAAGGAGGCCACTTTTTGGCTTTGGGTTTCCTGCACAGGAGAGTGTACATCTACATCTGTGATTTTTTTTCATTTAAAGGCTGGTCTTGCCTTTAAATATGTACCCAAGCCCTAACCAGTTTGGCTCAGTGGATAGAGTGTCGGCTTGAGAACTGAAGGGTCCCCGGTTTGATTCCGGTCAAGGGCATGTACCTTGGTGGCGGGCACATCCCCGGTAGGGGGTGTGCAGGAAGCAGCTGATCGATGTTTCTCTCTCATCGATGTTTCTAACTCTCTATCCCTCTCCTTTCCTCTCTGTAAAAAATCAATAAAATATATTTTAAAAAAATATGTACCCAAGGGGTGGTTCTGGATTTTGGAAATAGAAAAGAGCTAAATAACCAGAAGCTCAGGTAGAAATGCTCCCTAGAGAGGAGGAAAGAAAGTTGTGGGCAATGTGTCTCTAAGCAACACAAGAAGTGCTTCTGAAGTGGATATTAAAGAAGCTACTAGAGCTACTAATTAATTCAGATACAGTTCTTGCGCTGTGAAATGCATCCTGCTTATGTATTGGCCTTCAGGAATAGCTTTAGTATTTGTTTTGTCTGGTTAAATAATAATATATAGGTGCCCAACATGAAAAATTTGGAAAATAAAAAAGTATGAGGAAGAAAATATAAATGATCCATGGTTCAATCTAGCAGACACAACTGCGATTAATATGTTGCTGTATTCCTTCTCATCTTAGTTTTAGACAGTTGAGATCATATTATAAGCACAGTTTGTGTCCTGTTTTTGTTGTTTCTTGTTTTGTTTTTAATCCTCATCTGAGGATATTTTTCTATTGATTTTTAGAGAGAGTAGAAGAGTTAGGGAAAGACAGAAAGAAATATCAATGTGAACCCTAACCAGTTTGGCTCAGTGGATAGAGCCTCAGCCTGTGGACTGAAAGGTCCCAGGTTCGATTCTGGTCAAGGGCATGTACCTTGGTTTCGGGCACATCCCCAGTAGGGAGTGTGCAGGAGGCAGCTGAATTGATGTTTCTCTCTCATCGATGTTTCTAACTCTCTATCCCTCTCCCTTCCTCTTTGTAAAAAATCAACAAAATATATTAAAAAAAAGAAAAAGAAATATCAATGTGAGAGAAACACATCGATTGGTTGCCTCCTGCATGGGCCTGGACCAGGGCCTGGACTGGGGAGGAGCCTGCAACCGAGGTACGTACCTTTGACCGGAATCGAACCCAGGACCTTTCGGTCTGCAGGGCGACGCTCTATCCACTGAGCAAAACCATCTAGGGCTTGTGTCCTGTTTGTTTGTTTTTTTAACTTTATTTTATATTGTGATTACTTCCCCATGCCATTACATGTTCTTTGAAAGTGACTGCATCAATTCTATTGTGTGGGTATACCACAATTTCAGCAATTCTATAGGTTTTTCCCTGAGTTGTTTGAATTTCTTAGATTAAAAAAAAATCTCTGATTGTTTCCTTAGGTTAGTCGCCGAAGAGAAATTATTATCTCAGAGGCTGTCAACTCACTGAAGCTCTTGATACAGAGGGCCTAGTTGTCCTCCCAGAGACTTTGCACTGAATTTTTTCACAGTTAATAGATGAGAATAACCATGGCACCAGGGCCTGGTGAGCACAAAAAAGCAATGCAAACCTAAACCAAAGTATCTTTGCCAACTTGATGAGTAAAACACCATATTTGTGCTATAATTTATCAATATTTGTTTTTTTCTATTTTTAATTTTTTTTCTATTGACATTTTCCCTTATGATTAACTTTGACAACTTCATTGAGATAGAATTCACGTACCATGCAACTCGCTCACCTAAAATGTACAACTCGGTGATTGCTAGTAAGTGCGCAGAGTACTGTGATGCCCGGTTTACTAGTAGTTGTTTACAGCAGGAATGCTTGTTGCCTGGACTGTGGGGGATGGGCGGCTCTCCAGGACAGAGGAGAGTGAGCAAGCATTTCTCAGGTGCCCACCATGTGCTTAGCAGTGAAGTGATTTCTATGGGCATAGATGGTCCCAGTCCTAGGGATTTGCAGCATAAAAAGACAGATAACATTTTCCGTTTGTTTTGACATTTTACCCCAGAATTAAATAATGAATCCTATTTATCATCCCAAGCAGAAAAGGACTGGTGAATACAGACTTTATTACCCAATCCCAAAGTCCATGAAACCAAAAATTGTCTCCTGTTTGGTTTGGTAAACACATTCATTATACAATTTGAGGCTTTGTATTTTAAGGCCTAGAAAAGAATTATCAGTTTATCTCCCAAGGGCCCAAAATAGAAAATGTTTTTAAACATATTGTATTCCAAAATGTCTAATGGCAATATCCGAAGACCGTTATTCATTTTATTCCTATTTACTAGCTCTAAAAAGACTTCAGAATTACCCATGACTGTGAGGCAACAATTTTAATGAACTCCAGGCTTCCCTTTATGAACCATTTCTTTGAGAGTTTGAAAATACCAGCTAAACGGTTGAGGGTTATAGTTTTGTGAAGCAGAGGAGTGGCAGGCAAGAATTGGGATGGAGAGCAGCAGCAGTATTTATTCTGTTAGGATATGGAAAGAAAGGAATTACCTCAGGTAAAATGATACTTTTTTAAAGGAGAAATTTAAAAAATTCACAAGTGTCTACTCTTGTGGGAGGCTAAGGTCAATTTTTAATCTAAATGGTGTTCCTGTCAGTGGAGTAGACAATTTTGTTCATATCCCATTGTTTTAATTATGGTTTAAATTCTTAAATGCCTGTCCTGTTTTGTCCTTGGACAAACCTAACGCTGCTTGGAAATTCCTGCCCCTGAATAGGTTTCCCTGGGGCCTTTATGGGTGGACATGGGCCTCAGGAGTGGGGCCCTCAGATCCCTGGCTGGGGAGAAACACCTCCTGAGGCCCAATGATGAGAGAGAATCATGGATCCGCTGCCTCCTGCACGGCCCCCACTGGGGATCAAACCCGCAACCCGGGCATGTGCCCTAACTGAGAATCAAGCCGTGACCTCCTGGTTCAGAAGTCGACCACTGAGCAACACTGGCCAAGCTCAAGAGGGGTTTTGAAAAGTCCTTTTTTTCTGGAGCCTTGGAAGATAATTAACTTCCGGGGGTTGGGAAGGGGCATGTTCCAAGCTTGGAGCCAAGCCATTTTTATTTTGCTTTTCCATCATCCCACCCCCTCCTCTCCTTCCTCCTTTGACTTGCTGTCTAGTCAGACTCTCAGTTATAGTCATGGTCAGGCCCAGCGGAAACACCTACTCAGTGAAAACTTGTGCTGATCAGCTTATACAATTTCTACTTCAGATTGCCCCGACTCACCCTATACCATAGAAGGTTTGTATATCTTTCCTTCTTAAAAACTGCAAACAAAGATGAACATCTTGGGATCTGGCCTCCAAAAGCCACCAAGTTTAAATTTCACCCTTTGCCGGGCTCAGTAGCGGGGGTTAGAGAAAAAGATGCTGAAATTCCACTACCGTTTCCATCTGAATGCATTAGACGATGGATTTAGAAAATAACATCTGAACCTCATTTTGAAAATGGAGCTCTTCCCAAACCACTAGGCTGTGGTGGGGGCCTCTGCGGAGAAGCCTTGGTGTTAGCAGCGCTTGGATGGGGCCTTTCAGCTATTACTGAACCTCTGGAAGATTCTGCTCCCTGCCCACCAGCAAGAGCAACTCCTCTCCACCCTCATGTGTCCCTGTCCTCCTCCTCCGCTGCCGCCGAGTGTCCTTCAGAGCAGCGGTCGTCAACCCGTGGTCCATGGATCACTGGTGGTCCGTGAGGTCCGAGAGGTTGGCGACTGCTGCTTCAGAACATTAGTCTCCTTCCTTAAGTCATTGTCACAATGCTGGGTTGGCTGCCAGAGGCCCAGCGAAGAAAGGCCAAGGGTTGGGCTCCCCAAATGGAGTAGTGTAATAGGGCATTTAGGATCCTTGGAATTAATAGTTGATGAGGACTTGAATCTCATGATTTTCCCCCTGATCATTTCAACTGGCACTTTCCGCCCCCCACACCTATGAATACAACTTCCTACTTTGGAGTCACACTCCTCACAAATGTAATTGCCATCACTGTTACAAAGCAGGCGTTAAAAGTAAGCATGCAGTAACAGTCTATTCAAAGCCTCAGGATCTCATACTTTTATTTCAAACAAAACCAATTTATCCATATGTGTTCACTACATAAAAAGCAGAGCCGTTCACAGACTATATTCAGGGGCTGCTAAGGACTGGAGCTATTCTCTAGGCTGAGGACTTGTCTGCTCCAAGGACCCGTTAAGTAATTCACTGTTTGCTGAAAATCAGCAAAGCAGGTTAAGAAAGAGTACATTATTACCTCATGTATAGATGCTTTCCTTGAAGGAAATTCATCAGTTGTGTGGGCATGGAATTTGGGAAGCTCCCGGGAATGTTGTTCTATTTATGGAAATGCTGACTTAACTTTGGTGGTTTTTGATGATGGATGGGTGATCAACAGCTCATGCTGGGGAGACGGCAGCCTGGGCATAGCGAGGTGATCCGTTTCCATACTAGAACAAAGTGAACAGACCCCTCAGAGATTTTGGCCTTATCAACTCCTTGCCACTTGTGGTGTGTGCTTTGGCAACTCTTATTTCTAATTCTCAGTCTGAAACCGAAACTTCAAAAGCCCCTTTGAAGAACCACATAAAATTCTGTGTCTTATGGATATATGTTTAGTATATTTGCACACAGACAGAAGAAACAGTTACTGGATGTTGGGGGGAAAGTTCCTGAAAAGGGTGTCAATGGATCTTTAGCTTTAGAAATATTTTGTATATAGGATCAGGCCTGCGATGACTGTTGCAGCTAGATTTTAGGTTAGAAGTAATCTCATCCCCAGAAATCTCTGTTGAATGTTTCAGCGGAGCCTTAGCACTGAAGTCCCACCTCCCATTAGCTTCTTGGCTCAAGGGTGTGCTATGCACTAAGGATCGGATACATTGGCCT
Source organism: Myotis yumanensis (assembly GCF_028538775.1). NCBI lineage: Eukaryota > Metazoa > Chordata > Mammalia > Chiroptera > Vespertilionidae > Myotis > Myotis yumanensis. Next base: position 49,421,748 of record NW_027223763.1, on the reverse strand, counting down.
GGCATGTTAAACATTTTTATTTGCAGTAAGAACGAGGAAGTCTTTGTTTCCACCTATAAACTCACCAAGTGCCCATGCTTTTCAACTTGCGTTATAAGGCTGATTTATTTGCCCATTTGTTTGTGTAAAACAACAAACTGATGCTAATCTCGAGATGAAACAATTTTCCCTAACAGGTTATGTGGCTCATGAATTTATTTTGGATACAAGACCCTTCAAAAAGTCTGCAAATATTGAAGCTGTGGATGTGGCCAAGAGGCTTCAGGATTATGGTGAGTGGCCTCCTGGGAGTGACCCCTGGTAGGTGTCGGGGTGTGGGGGTGGGTGGGGGGAGGGATGGGGACACGGACTGGGGCTTTTGACATTCACACAGATGCTGGAGCTGGCTGTGGACCACTTCCTGGAGGCACAAACCGAATGTGCAGTCACCACAGGAAACTGATCCGTAGGCTAAGTGGGGAGCCCAGGGTTCTAGGCAACCTTTGAAGTGATAGAGAAAAAGCTCCCCCTTATGACTGCATTTGTACTGCCCTTTGAAAGATAAGTCATGTGTCTTGACTCCAGGCAGCCAAGATGTCTGTATAGTTAACAAAATTAAAAATCCCAAAGAAAATTATTGTTGTTCTCTACCTATGTTTCTGGTAAATCTTATTTCTTTCCCACGCTTGGTACACAGAGAGGTCCATGAAGAGGCAAGGTGGTATAATGGGGGAAGAAGTGGAGCAAGTTACCTGTGGAAGTGTTAGAGACAAGTGGCATTTTATATTCATATTTACAACCATTTCAGGCATGACACAGCTGTTTCCGCTGCTTCTAGAGACGAGGAATAGGCATATGTTTTCACAGCGGTGACACAATTTTCTTTGAAGGATTTTAAGAGACGCAGGCCCTTTGTATATTAGTGGATGTTTGCTCAGCACAGCCCGTATTAAAATACATTTTCTTAGTGACATTATTAATAATATCAAAGACCCTTCAATTCTCAGAAAGGCTAAGTTGAAGAGAACTTTGCCTTTCAATGGATGTGGAGTCCCAACTGAATTTTAATGATGATTTTGAATGACTTCTTTTAATAAGTAAAATGAAAACTTTAATAATTTAGTAGGTTTACTACTGCATCTTAATGGGAGTCCCGTGTGTGTGTGTGTGTGTGTGTGTGTGTCTCATTCTCTCTCAAATGAATGATCTTATTATGCAAAGTTATACTGATAATAAATGGGAAAGCCAGAGAGTGGTTTCATTAATGAAATTAGCACCTGCCTCATCAGAATCTCCTCATGACTCTTCCAATAACCTGACTCGGACTCCTGGCATCTCCCGTCTGACTGCAGCAGCATTTGGAGGGAGAGAGAGAAGGGGCCAGGAGGGAGGTGGTAATTGAAGTTACCATCTAGTACTTCCAAACTTTCAAGTCCTTTACTATCTCCAGCCTTGATAGTGTTCTCCCACCCTCCTCTCCCTCTCTCCCTCCCTCCAACCTTCCCTCCCTCCTTCCTTCCCTCCCTCCCTTCTTCCTTCCTTCCTTTTTTTGTTAGTCCTCACCCAAGGATATTTTTCCATTGATTTTTAGAGAGAGTGGAAGGGAGGGGGAGAGAAAGAGAGAAACGTTGATGTGAGAGTGTCTCTTCCAAACCGGGAAGGTCAAAATTAATGTCACATGTTCTCCGGTCTCCCTTGCAGGATTTCATGCCCCTACCATGTCCTGGCCAGTGGCAGGGACTCTCATGATTGAGCCCACTGAGTCGGAAGACAAGGCAGAGCTGGATAGGTTCTGTGATGCCATGATAAGCATTCGGCAGGAAATCGCCGACATTGAGGAGGGCCGCATCGACCCCCGGGTCAATCCACTGAAGGTCTGTAGGCACTGACTTTATTCAAAATGTCCCATAGAGGATAAAATGGTTGGGCCAGTGTGTCAGCAAGCCCCGAGCTCCCTCATCAGAAGATGATATTCTTGCCTAGAATCAAGGCCATTCTTCTGAGATGATGCATTCATTACTTGGAAGTTTAAATCTTGAACATGGCTGTTACTCAAGTGTAATGTAGATATTTTCTATGTCTTAACGTTGTTTATGTCATTGTTTTGGGGGTTGTGGCAGCTACACACCACATGCACCCAACTGGTTGCCACAGAGGGAGCAGAGGCCTAAGGGCTCCATTTAGTTGAGGAAGTCTTATTCTTTGTCTCTGTTTGGTGCAATCCAGTGAGATTATTTACCTCACAAACTCAGGGTAAAGGTAACTTCTTACATTAAAGACAAGCAGTTACCTCTTAGAACAACTGGATTGTTCCTTGAATGTTTTATAATGTTTGTGGCTTATGTTGGAGAACAATTTGTTAGGCATTATCCTGCCTCTTCTACAATATGTTTATTTCATATTTAGTGAGAGCTCTAAGTTTCTCATTGGGTCCAGATATTAAGCCGGGGTAGCGTGAATTGAGAATACCATGAAGGCTGTGGTTGTGTTGTTATGGCTCCAAGCCGGACAACACATCTGAGATGCTGAGCAACTTTTAAAACTGCCCAGCAGAAGGTGGAGTGCGGGGGCCAATGGGTGACAGGAGAAGGCAGGTACCTTACTTAGTGTGAGTTTGACAGGGTAACGAAGGAAGACAATATGATCATTTGTACTTTTTTTTTTTTACTCTGGTTACTGCTGATTCTCTCAGGATTTAGGCTGTTTTTAAAATGGCAATAGATGTCTAAAGGACATAATACTGTGTTACAAAAGCAAGTGGAGAATAATACTCATAGAATGATACATGGTTTAAAAACTATGCTATATGCTGTTTATTAATATACGCAATAATAATATAAAAACATGATAGGACTGGTGAACACCAAATTCAAGATAGTGGTCATCCCTGGGGAGAAGGGCAAACAATGAGGCGGAGAGGGGAAATCCAGGCAGCTTCAACTGCCTCCAGTGTTTTTTATTTTAAAAGGTTAAGCAAATATGACAAAATGTGGAGTGATGTTGGTTAGTAGATATGCTTATTATATTACCATAACTTTTTGATATTTGAAATATTTCACAATAAAAAATTTCCTACCAAGATTTCCTTCCCCCCAAAGTGAAACAAAACAACAGCCTCCTCTGTCCACGGGCTTCCGTTAGAAGCTCCCTGATGGGGGAGAAGGCGGTGTTCTGCTCTGATCCCTCTCCCATCCATGTCTGTCCCAGATGTCTCCACACTCCCTGACCTGCGTCACATCCTCGCACTGGGATCGGCCGTATTCCAGAGAGGTGGCAGCCTTCCCACTCGTAAGTTCTCCTCGGAAGCTGACTGTGCCAGCTGTGAGAGTGTCCACGTGCCTGCGAGGGGCCATCGCCTACTCGGAGGGGCTCCCACTCTTACAGTCTCATAGTAACTATCTGTGGGACACATTGTGAAATGTGGGCCCTGACAAGGGAAGTCCTCAGAGCGTAGACGTCTCTGAAGTCAGAGTCTGAGAATCTGCCAGGGCACACAGTGGAGGAAGTCCCAGTAGGAGACCTTGTGAAGTAGATGTTTTCTACCACCATCCAATAGTGAGATGGCTCCAAATGCAATTATTTCTTTTTTTTAAAAATGTATTATGTCACATTTAAAAAATATATACATATTTATTGATTTCAGAGAGGAAGGAAGAGGGAGAGAGAGAAACATCAATGATGAGAATCATTGATTGGCTGCCTTCTGCAAGCCCCCCTCTGAGGATCGAGCCCACAACCTGGGCATGTGCCCTTGACCAGAATTGAACCTGGGATCTTTCAGATTGCAGGCTTACGCTCTATCCACTGAGCCAAACCGGCTAGGGCTATTTCTTTTTCTTTTGTGGTTCTTATATGAAGGAGAAGATGCTGTATAGTTTGTTTGATGGGACGAGAACAAGCTTTTAGTTTCTTATACTTTTTTTTTTGTTTGTTTTGTTAATCCTCACCAAAGGATATTTTTCCATTGATTTTTAGAGAGTGGAAGGGAGGGGGAGAGACAGAGAGAGATCTATGTAGAGAGACACATTGATTGGTTGCCTCCTGTATGTGCCTCGACCAGGGCCAGGAATTGAACCTGCAACCAAGTACATGCCCTTGACTGGAATTGAACCTGGGACCCTTCAGTCTGCGGGCCGACACTCTATCCACTGAGCCAAACCAGCTAGGGCTAGCTTCCTGTACTTTTTGAGTACTTGTTGGGCTAGTGGTATACTAGGCTGTGGGAGTATCATGGTAATATCCTCTCACAAGATAAACCTCTCAAAATATGGCAGAATATTTTTTTCATCCTTTGTTCTTACAGCCCTTCGTGAAACCAGAGAACAAATTCTGGCCAACCATTGCCCGGATCGATGACATCTATGGCGATCAGCACCTGGTCTGTACCTGCCCACCCATGGAAGTTTATGAGTCTCCATTTTCTGAACAGAAGAGGGCCTCTTCTTAGTCTCCCCCTGAGTCCAAGTGACTGATTTGATGCCTCTCTCTGGAACATTTGATAAGCAAGAAATATTTCATCACCTACCCCAGACTCAAGCAGGGGTTTTATATACTGTGTATATTTTTGTAATCTCTGTCAAGGTAAATGTAAATACAGTTAGTGTGGTGAGTGGGAGCTCACTGTTGGAAGACTGATTTGCTTCCATGCCTCTGCCTCCACATGTAGCAGTTGATGTTCAATTTGCCTTGATTGGTGGCCATTTTTAGTTTTTTGCATAGAAAATTTGGGGTGTGCTCGGAACTTTAACTTTCAATGGAGCAAGTTCACAGACATTGTAGAGGCTATACTGATAGACATATTTTTGTTCCAAATAAGTCCTTATGGACTGTGCCAACTGTGGGAAGTCACAGGGCAAATGTTTACATTTTGTATACACTGCAGAAATCTTCCTTCCAACTAATTTGCCTAATCAATAATAACATTTGTTTTCACTTTTTTTTATCTGCAATTATTAGTGTTCTAATAAAAGCATTTCAATTTGAAGAATGCCTTCTTGATCCAGTTTTCATTCTTATGTCCATGTCCAGGTTCGGAGGAATTTGAAGGGTAAGGAGAATACCTAACCCACTAACCACTGTTCCGTCACCAGCTTTGTCTCTGGCTGGCTAAAGAAACAGTGTGTATGCCTTGGTTAGCACTTTGGCCCTTTTTGTAAGAATTGTGTTAGGTTGCGTGTAACTGAAACCCAACTACAGAAGTTTAATCAAATAGTAGTTTGTTTTTTCTTGTTTAACAGTAAGTTCAGGGGTAATAAGCCAAGGGCTAGTGCTCCTTCGGTCTTTCTTTTCTGCCTTATTTGGTGTATAGTCTTCCTCCTCATAGTCCTGGATGGCTGCTGCATATCCAGGCATCACTGCCATTCCAGATAGGAAAAGGGGGAGAAAATGAGAGACAAAAGGCAGATGCCATCCAACTTGGCTTCTTCTGAAATGCTTTCCAAGAGGTTTCACCCAGTAACTTCTGCTGACTTTTAACTGGCCAGAACTGGTTCAAATTGCCACTCCTAGCTGCAAGGGGTATGGGGAAGACTTTTAGCTGGGCATGTTACTGCCCCAAAGAAAACCAGGAGTTTGTTAACTGAAGAAAAGGGGAAGAATGGGTTTCGGGTAGGCAAGTAGCATGCCTGCCACAAATAAGTTTCTCCTAGAAATAGCAAACACTTCAGATGGTCTTCCCTGATAGTTATTAAGCATGTGCTCTAGCCTGGCTACTTGGTTCCTCGTGTGGCAGCTGTTATGATAGTGATCTGGACAAAAGTCCGAGCGCTCTATTGAATGCTCTACAAGTGGCCCACTTACTCTCACACTTTTAAAAAAAGTTTGTAAAACAATTTATTCCAGCCTAACTAAGCAATAGAGAAGTGATGGGACCCATGGCTCCTTTTTAGCATACGTTTTTATTTGTTGATTGCTTTTAGAGAGAAGGGAGAAACATGGACTGGTTGTTCCACTTATTTATGCATTCATTGGTTGATTCCTGTATGTGTCCTGACCTTGGATTGAATCCACAACCTTGGTATATTAGGACAGCACTCCAACCAACCGAGCTACCTGGCCAGGGCTAACAAAATACTTAAGTGATTACTGTCTATGTCAGGGGTGGGCAAACTTTTTGACTCGAGGGCCACAATAGGTTCTTAAACTGGACCGGAGGGCCGGAACAAAAGCATGGATGGAATGTTTGTGTGAACTAATATAAATTCAAAGTAAACATCATTATATAAAAGGGTACGTTTTTTTTTGTTTTTTTTTATTCATTTCAAACGAGCCGCATCCGGCCCGCAGGTCGCAGTTTGCCCACGGCTGCGTTAGATACTTACAGGGGCCATGTTTTCCAATGACACTGGTGCCTTTCATCCAAATAAAGGATGTAAGTGCCACTGTTGGGCGCAAGAAGCCCTCTGGGGCATGTAGTTTAGAAGCTGAGATGCTAGTGCTTTTAGCGGTTCCCAGGGCTCTAAGACAGACATTTTGGCTCAGACATTGGACAGGCTCAGAGATGTTTCCCAGGGCAGTGATTTTTCAAACCTTTGTGTGTCTAGATCACTGGGAGGGCTTGTTGATGCAGAACGCTGGGCCCAGGCACCAAGTCTGATTCAGTAGATCTGGGGCAGGGCCAGTTTCCATTTCTAACAAGTTCCAGGTATTGCCTCTCAGCTTCCTTTGTTCACATTTCAAGGAAATTTCCAGAACTCTTAAGCCTTTAAAGGACGATGAGGGTGGGAAAGATGCTGAACTTAGTCATCCTTGTATTTTTTAAATATATATTTTTATTGACTTCAGAGAGGAAAGGAGAGAGAAAGAAACATCAATGATGAGAATCATTGGTTGCTGCCTCCTGCACGCCCCATAATGGGGACTGAGCCCACAACCCAGGCATGTGCCCTGATTGGAATTGAACCCGGGACCCTTCAGTCCACAGGTTGACGCTCTATCCACTGAGCCAAACCAGATAGGGCCACCTTTGTATTTTTTATGCAAATCTTACTATTTTGAGAGGAAATCCCTCTTTGCTGGCTTTGGTTAAGGCTCCTAGGGCTGGAGGAGACTGTGTGAGCCGGTGCCACTGCGCTCCAGCCTCGCTCTCTGATCTGCTACCCTCACTCCTGCCAGCACTGAATCAAGGAAGCCTTTTATTTTTTAGATCAAAATGTCAGCTTTTGGGGGGGAATAAAGCTGACTGGAGACTGCTTTTTTAAAGATCTCTAGCCAGAGGGCTTGCTCTCCGTTTTTCCCTTGATGCTTCACAGTCTAAGCCTGCGACTCCCACCCCAGGGAGTCTGTCTGTGACTACAACTAACCCAGGATCGCTGGCCCTGCCAACCCCAGGTTTCCTGGTGCTGGTGCAGTAACATGGATGAGCGGAAGCCATCAGCCACCTTCTTTATGGAGAGCAGGCAGAGGCAGGCGTGTGACATTGGCTGAGGCCATTCCACAAAGGAAATAGAAATCCAGGAAGCAAGAGTTGGTGCCCAGCGTGGACCACACTAGTCCTGTAAATCCGGTTATTTTCTTGCTGGGGAGAGTGCAGGGTCGCAACGAGAATACTCGTTCTGTCGTCAGACTGCTTTTGGTCATATCCCAGCTCCCCTATATCCTAACTGTCTGATCCTGGAGAAGATAATTAACATCTCTGAGCCAAGACTCCTCATCTGTGAAATGGTACCACCTACAACTCCCAGGTGAGTAGTCAATATATTGTTTTGAGCAGTGCCTGGCACAAATTGAGTAAATGTTAGCTCTTACTATTCTCACCCTCTCACTTAGGTCCTTGTGTTCTATACTGCACCTCCCTGCACTCCTTGCCCCAGGGCAGGAGCCTGACCGTGATCTGATGTACCTCACATTCAGACCATCTTCCCTTCGTTTTCCATTCCTAACGGTCCCTTCCCTCTGCATTGCCAGATGAAGTGAAAGGAACATGGGCTGTGACTTCACACAGATACGGATGAGATTCTCGGGTAGGGCCCGTTGTTTTGAGACAATAGACAAAATGCTCTTATTCTTTCTGCACTTGTTTCTTAAGGTATAAAATAGCAATAATGAAAGAACTTACCTCAATCAGGCTTGTTATAAGGATTAAATGACATGATAACACAGAGTACTTAGCACAGTGTCTGGCACCAGGAATCACGACCTTATTCAGCAAACACTGACTGAGCCACTATGTACCTACCAGGTAAACAGGAAAGATGAGGCCTTTCACGGAGCATCAATCCCAGATGGGTAAACAGACAACACATAAATTAAGATTTCACAATGTGAAATGCTCTTTGTAACACAGAAACTACTGTGGTACCTGTGTCAGGGTTGGGACCCCTTTATATGAGGTGGGTAGGGAAGGATTCTCAGAAAGCTGCCTTTTAGGAGAAAATCTGAACAAAAAGAAGCCAGCCATGACTAGGTGTGGGGGAGGGGAGTTATTTAGAAAGAGAAGCATGTTTAAAAATTTTAATATCTGCATTTTTAAAGAGCCAGTTTCCTTTTCTTTTTTTAAAATATATTTTATTTTTTACAGAGAAGAAGGGAGAGGGATAGAGAGTTAGAAACATCGATGAGAGAGAGAGATCAGCTGCCTCCTGCACAACCCCTACTGGGGATGTGCCCGCAACCAAGGTACGTGCCCTTGACCGGAATCGAACCCGGGACCCTTCAGTCTGCAGGCCAACGCTCTATCCACTGAGCCAAACCGGTTCGGCTTAATATCTGCATTTTAACATTTATTTTTAATCTCATATGTAAAGGGTTTTAAGAATCCCTGAGAAATAGGGAGGGGAGGAAGATGAGGAATGAAAGCTGGGTTTGAGGCAAGGTGTGCAAATCTTGCTGGGAGTCAAAATGGGGAGGGGGTGTTTGAGCCTAGAGTCAAGATCATTGAGAATAAAATTAGGGTCCAGAGAAGAAGGGGCCCCTGACTCAGGTGGAAGGCTTTGAGGAAAAAGGGGAAAAGGTGTGTGTGAGTGTGTGGGGGGGGTGTCCTTGTGTCAGGAAGGGAGGAAGCATTTGTAAAGGAGGGAGTAGGAATGGAAGTGGGAGAAGATTCAGGTTATGAACAGGAAAAAATGGGAGAGGAGGAGATAAGGGCCTATGGTGGGAATGAGAAAGAATTAAGATGTGAAAGTGGAAGAAAAATGATGGCAGACGAAAGAAGTCGGGGGGGGGGGGGGGACGACAAAGCCAGAGATGGTGGGAAAAGGCTGTTCAGGATGGGATGAGAAGGGGGTCAAGAGCATGAGCAACAAGCCCAGGAGAAGTCTCCCTCAAATCAGGACGAGAGAGATCACAAGAATGGGAAGGGAGATGATTAAAAAGTCAGCCTACGATGGCAAAGGGAAGGGGTAGAGGGCAGGAAGAGGTCCCAAGTTTGAGAGGAGGGCAGGCAAGGGAGAAACAGATCTGGGGTCCAAGTCCTTGAATGAGAAAGAGAACAGGGAGCACCAGACAGTAGAGCAAAGGCCAGGGAGTGGGCTGGCCCGTCAGTAAAGGGGCCGAGGGAGGACCCCATGCACAGGAGGGAAAGGCATGGGAGGGGAGGGTCCTGAGAGAAAAAGAGCCAGGGAGCCTTTTTTGGAAACCAACCAGGCAGAATGACTGACCTGCGGGGACCAAGTGGGAGGGAATGCCAATGCCAGGGGTTAGAATGTCTTGGACGTTGAAAATTAAGTCCACACAGCAGCAAGCCCTGAGGACAGGGCTGGTGGACACTTCCCAAGACCACAGCGGCCGAGGGGCTGGAGGACCCACTTGTGCGTTACTGCGATGCGTGTAGGCGGGCTCCTGACGTGTGATTAATGTGCTTTTCCTTCCTTCTGTTCATGTGTCATTCCAGTGCTGGCTTCACTGAGTCCTTGGTTTCACCTCCCACCACAACTCCTCTAGTCCTCCCAGCCTGGCCAGGCTCTAACTTCCCAACCTTCATCCCTGGAGCTTTTCCCTACTCTCCTCCACACCTTTCATACATACAGCTTCCTGGGGATGGCCGTAAGTCCCCAATATGAAAGTTACAATTCTGGCTGTCAGATCACCCACCCCAAAGTTTGTTTGGAAATGTAGTTAATTTGGAGATGGAGGTTTCTGGTGCATGGAAGTGGCAGGGTTAATTGGTGCCTTTTCCATACAAGAGTGCTGATTGATAGATTATGGCTTAATTGGCTTTATAGGCTAATCTGGGAATCTAGCCATTTCCTCCATATCATTTCCTATAGGAAATATTTGTACAAACAAGACCATTTCATTTTTAACCTACATCAAGTCACAGGTCATGGATGTCATTATTTTACAAATTAACTTCAATGACGCAAGTTGGAGATGGCCTGCAATTCTTCTGAATTCAAAAGAACTGGTGGATGGTAGAAGAAATCAACTCTAAGCTATTTCTTTAATGTGCCAACAGGACTTTTTGGGTGTCTAGACCTCTCTTAAGAGGTTAGGGTTTTCAAAACTGATGCAAGAGAAAGAGAAATTTTAGTGTGCTTTTGATCTGATTGTGCATTGTGCTTTAACATTATCAGTAAGTATGTTTGTATGGTTCGAGTGTGACATTTTAAATTTTCTACAAAAGCACTTCTGAAGATCAGAAAAAAACAAAGCCTTGGTGAGATTTAAGTACTTTAAATAACAGCCAAACTCCCCAAACAGGGTGGAATCCCAGGGCACCAGGAGTGATGTCAGGCATCCTAAAAAAATGCAGACTTCCCGCCCCAACAGTGCTGCCACTGGGAACTTGATCCAGAAGTGTTCCTCTCTGCAGTAGGAGCAGCCAAGGTAGAATTCTATGCAAACAGATTCTTTTTAAAAGACTGGCATAAGGAATGGAAAAAAAAATAACTCACTTCCATTTAATACTTTTTATCCAATGTGAACTTCACAGGAATATGAGTTCCTCAAAATAGAAGAACTAAATGCTTTTATTGGTTAAAAGAAGCTGCTTCAAATGCATTCCAAAAGACAACGAGGAAAATACTTTCTGTGGAAGGAGACAGTTGGGTAGGCTGTTAAATAAACTTGCAAATAGCGAAGGAGTGAGTGTCAGATGTGATGCCAGCCATGTGGGGAGGTACGGGGAGGAGTGTGGCGAGTTAGCGCTACTTCTGTGTTTTGTCAAAAAGAGAGCCTTTCGTCTGGGACAGTGTCTGCCACTCAGAAATGCTGTTAATCTGAAGCCTAATGCCAGGGAGCACGAGGCAGTTCTGGAGGAGTGGCACAGTTAAGCAGGCTCAATACAGTCCTAAAAATTTTTCATTATTTCCCAGAAATCAGTTTCATTTAAGAATGCAGCCCCTTGCCCTAACTGGTTTGGCTCAGTGGATAGAGCATCAGCCTGCAGACTGAAGGGTCCCAGGTTCGATTCCTGTCAAGGGCATGTGCCTTGGTTGTGGGCACATCCCCAGTAGGGGGTGTGCGGGAGGCAGCTGAATGATGTTTCTAATTCTCTATCCCTCTCCCTTCCTCTCTGTAAAAAATCAATCAAAAAAAAAAGAAAAAAAAAAGAATGCAGCCCCTGGTTGTTATAATTAATGAAAATGAGAAGAGTCTCTGAAAGAAATAACGTGCCATACAACAACCATACATTTTTTTTTAGATGAAACTCAGTCGGATTGCACATTAGTTCTCTTTCAAAGTGCCCAAACCTGGTTTTCAAAGGGCAAAAGGATGTAATATAACTAAAAAATAAATAACACAGTGAAGCAGAAAATAACACACAGCATTGAGATTAAATTCTAAGTCTACTGCTGACTGCTTGTGACTTAGGGTGAGTAACTAACTCTGAAACCACTACCTTATCTGTAAAATGGAGATAATACCATTTACTTCACAGGTTGAGAGTAGTAAATGAAATAATGAATGAAAAGATACTGGTAGCATTTCTTTCTTTGTGGAGAAACTGGACAGGTGTGTGAAATATTGCCATCCCTGGTTCAAAGACATGGATACGATGGCGAAACATCCCTCTTTCCCCCATTGAAAAATAGCAACAAAACGAAGCAGGGGGCAGGGGGCAGGGAGCAGGGGGCGTGTGTGGGTCGACCTATGAACCAGGAAGTCACAGTTCAATTCCCAGTCAGGGCACATGCCTGGCTTGTGGGCTTGATCCCCAGTGGGGTGTGTGCAGGAGGCAGCCAATGGATGATTCTTTCTCATTATTCATGTCTGTTTTTAAAAAAATGTTTTTGTTAATCCTTACCTGAGGATATTTTTCCATTGATTTTTTTTTAAAGTTATTTAAAAAACATTTTTATTGATTTCAGAGAGGAAGGGAGAGGAAGAGAGAGAAATATCAATGATGAGAATCAACGATCGGCTGCCTTCTACATGCCCTCTGGGGATCGAACCAGCAACCTGGGCATGTGCCCTGACCGGGAATCAAACCATGATCTCCTAGTTTATAGGCTGACGCTCAACCACTTAGCCACACAGGCTGGGCAGTGCTTAAGATTTTGTATTAGTTCTTGTTACCGAAAATCAAGAGCGAAAAATTGTGAAAAATATCTGTAGCAATACAACTAAAAAAGAACATCACTGAGAACCATCTACAATCTGGCTGAATGGTCATGTGCATGTTATATGCAATAATATTCTAATAACTATGTATAGTATCAGATCGGTAGATTTATCAGTGTGATCACTAGTAAGTTGTATAATGTCTAATCACTGGGTGTACACCTGAAACTAATAATATTGTATGTCAACTGTAACTGAAAAATGACTTAAATTTTTAAAAGACTGTGTAATCTTGGATATTGAATACATGTCATCATACATTCGTCCAAACCCATAGAATGTACAATACCAAGAATGAACCCTAATGTAAACTACGGACTTTGGGTAATAATGACGTGTCAATATAGGTTCATCAATTTTAACAAATGACTGCTCTGGTGGATGATAAAGATAATAGGGGAGGTTGAGGAGGGAGCAAGGGAAATATGAAAAACTTCTGTACCTTCCTCTCAGTTTTGCTGTGAACCTAAAACTACTACAAAAAATAAAATCTCTTTAAAAAAAAATACCTGTATCAATAAAAACGTACAGTGAAATACTCTGGAAATGACTGATTCTTAAACACACACACTATAAGCCAGACAAATGTAAAACAGTGAAGATGAGCTGTTTTGCTGGTCATAAAATATTTATTAAGGTATACTTTAGGGAGCAGTGAATATAAAATTTAGGATCACAATATGAAGCAATTTCAGCCCTCTCAAAAGTCAGCCCAGTCCTCAATGCTCTACAGATGTAAAACCACTGGTGAGACTCAATAAAAGCAGTTTGACTAGTACAGAAGACGCTTTTCATAAACAGTTAGTTACAAGTAGAGCATCCGAATACTTCTTTTAAGTGCAAAACCACACATTACAATGCATTCATATTGTTCTCATTAGTCATTAGTAGTCAACTTGCATAAAACACCAGAAAAAAGCACAATGGAGCTCACAAAATGGGCTAAAAAATGAACTTGTTCTTGTAAAACACACATTGTAATGGAAGATATTAAAAATGTATTTTGCACACTACAGAAGCTGCATTCATTCCAATGATCTCAAATGTCATTTCCTTTTCTGTAAAATCAAATTACATGAACCAGGCACAACTAATATCTGGGAGGCAGTGTGTAGCTAAAATTTCATTTAACTAATTATTCAATGATTTAAAAATTCCCATAAATCTTTTCTGTCCTGAGGTAGTTGCAAAATAAATCATAACTTGGATATCAACTAGAGCTGAGGCTTTAACTTCTACTCATTACAACTAGTTGTTACTGACAGGAACTACCTTTTGATATTTAAAAGACAGTTGAGAAATGGGCCTCTTACTACACACACAAGATGATGGCTATGTAGGAAAAGAGGATTAGCTGCTTCAGAACATGAGAGATATGGTCCACCATTGCTTCCATCCCTACCCACCCCCAACCACTTTAGATTCTTTATTGTCCAAAAAAAGTCACCAGGAGCAACACAGTGGAAGCAGACAGATCATCGTCCTTTGCTGTAGCCAGGGAAGAAAAGGTCGAGTAGAGTCTGCAGGATCTCATTGGGAATCATGATGTAATTCTGGCCAAGATCATGCCGGCAAGCAGGGCAAGAGAAAACTTGAGCCTTAAAGGAACGCTGTAAACAATCCTAAGGTAAAACACAACAAAACAAAAACCCAAAAAATACACCCAATTTCATCTGGTAAAGCATGTAGAAAAGGACTCAAACAATTTATGCTTTTAAATAAGAACTAGAAACTTACTGTTTAGCAAAAAGAAAAACATAAAAGATGAATACCAATAAAGGCCTGAATCTATACTATGAACACTAGTCTAAAGACATGGCTTTAGCTCTACCTCTAGCACAGCAATTTCAACTTCCTTTTTCATCTCATGGCACACATAAACTAATTACTAAAATTCTGCAGCATACCAAAAAATCTACTTTTTGCCAATATGACAACAAAACAAAAAAGACTTTTTAAAAATTTATTTATAGGGGGAAGGGAGGAAAGAGGTAATAGTTAAGTACCTATCCTTATTGCTCCAAAGAGACTTTTTAAAAAATCAGGTGCCTACACTTGTCTAAAGAATTCTGGTACCAAGAATTAACCAATCTGACGCAACCTTATTATGCACATGACCAATAATATGCAAACTCTATTATATAACCTATATGTTATTTATGATTTGAGACAGAGCATTCACACTGGATGGCTATTGTTGTGTTGGCTGTTGGCATTTTTTTATTTTGGTTGTTGTCATTTATTTTATTTGACAATCTAAGGAAAAAGAGGTCAGTGCCCCAACCAAATAGTCAGGTATTGCACTTTTTAAAAATTCTTGCAGCACACCAATTGAAAATCACTGTTCTAGCACATACTGTGAGTTCAGGTAAATGATTTAACTTTTGTATGCTTTAATTTCCTCATCCAGTAAAATGAGGGTGTTAAAGATTATGGTTCTTGCCAAGACCGGTTTGGCTCAGTGGATAGAGCGTCGGCTTGCAGACTGAAAGGTCCCAGGTTCGATTCCGGTCAAGGGCATGTACCTGGGTTGCGGGCACATCCCCAGTGGGAGGTGTGCAGGAGGCAGCTGATCGATGTTTCTCTCTCTCATCGATGTTTCTAACTCTCTATCTCTCTCCCTTCCTCTCTGTAAAAAAATCAATAAAATATATTAAAAAAACAAACAAAAAAAGATTATGGTTCTCACTAGCCTCATCTTCTAGGTTGGATTTTAATCCTGTTCTTTTCTGATAGAGCACTAAAGAAAAAAAACCTCAGGATTCCCCGGCTTAGAACTAATCACTTGACTTATAATGTAATGTGTGTTCCAAAAAGATTTTAAAAAGAACTAAATCTATTATACAGTTAGCCAGCTCAAGGTCAGGGACAAAGTTATATGTGGAAGGTTTATTTCCATTTTACAAAAGAAATTCAAGTTTGGAACTTAGGTCAGGGCACACAACCACCAAGCAGGAGAGCAAGATTCCAACCTTGTTTTTACTATAGCTCAAATCTCCCTTTCACAACCCAATATTCAATTCCTCTGGGCATGCTGCCAGATAGAATCTGTTTTAGATCTCCTTACGCACATGCAACTATTTCAGTTTGCACTAAACTATACAAAACATATAAAAGGTGTAAGAAAAAAAAGCAATGATACCTTTTTCTTTTCTCCATTTCAACCCCTTCCTAACAATGCCAAACATGATAGAATACCTCAACTACATATATTTGATTTGCTATTACTATCTAATTAAAACGCGCACTTACCACTAAGGTGTAATTATAAGTGCTTCTGAATTGGCAAGGTTCTATGATTATTTTGTTTTATAGAAAAATGCTTCTTCACACGGTAAAAGCAGTTTTGGAGGGTAGTGTGCCTTCTGGCCTAATAAGGGAAAACGGGAAAGGGATTCTACTTACTTTACAGACATTGTGGAGGCAATCTGTTGTTACAGGCTGGTAAACTAGCTCTTGGCAGCAGACACACATAAAGGATTGTTCCAATTTTTTCAGAAAATTCTAGATGGTACCCAAAGGGAAGAACAAATAGGTTAGCATTTCATAACATATTAATAAAATTCAAAATGATTTTTTTCAAGTGTCTTGGTTACATTTAATGGTTTTATAGTTAAGAAAAAAATCAAGTAGTGATTGCAATGATTAGCAAACATGCCATAGAAACAGGAAAAAACCCATTTCGTAAGATAATACACATTAGTTTTAAATCTCAGGATTGGGTTGGAAAGGTTGCAAAGTCAAACATATAACATTAAAATATAAATGCCGCCCACCCAAACCTCACGTTCCAAAGATTATTATTTTTCACTGTTAAAAAATATTATGGCTCATGGACACACACAACAGTGTGGTGACTGCAGGGATGGGAGGCTGGGGGTGGTGGAGGTGGAAGAGGGTATATGGGGGATAAATGGCAATGTAAAAAAACAACAACACAACAAAATAAAGAAAAAAAATCACAGACAGCTTGTCTCAAGATCATTATATACATTTTCCAAAAAGCTATATGGTATTCCAGTATATAAAAATGCATTATTTATTCAATCTTTTGCTATAAAACTTGAATATTTAAGCTTAAAAAAAAAAAAAAAGCAGTGAGTAATAATACTCTATAATATCTAAGAGCCCAAAGAATCAACATATTTTCCTGGGACTATCTTCTGTAATGTTTTGCCTCAACCCCAAAATCCCCTATTTCCCTCATGCTAATGTTTACTCAAATTGGGACTAAATTATAAACATCCAATGGGTGTTCTATACTCTTCAAACGATTACTCGTTCCATTCTACCCAAACTTTTTGTTTCTTTTAAACTAGGATAAGCAGTTTTTTGAATAGTCACAAGGATAATTCTCCATTCAGTTATTTTTAGTAGACAGGGAGTATATTTTATACTATTGTAAATAGAAAAGTAATATTTACAAGAATTTCAAGTAAAAATAAAAAATCAAAGATCCCAAAGTATAAGACAAATACCATATGATCTCACTTAGATGTGGAATCTAAACAAACAAACCTAACCTCATAAATATAGAGGACAAATTAGTGGCTGCCAGGGATGAGGTTGGGGGTAAGCCAAATGGGTGAAGAGAGTCAAAAGGTACAAACTTCTAGTTATAAAATAAATAACTCCTAGTGATGTGATATGCAGCATAGTGACTATAAGTTAATAATACTATATTGCATAGCTCAAAGTTACTAAAAAAATAAATCTTAAAAGTTCTCATCACAAGAAAAAAACTCTTGTTAACTATGTATGGAGACAGTTGTTAACTATACTTACTGTAGTGATCATTTTGCAATATATACAAATACCAAATCATTATGTTATATACAATGAAACTAATAAAATGTTTTATGTCAATTATGCCTCAAAAAAAATCAGATGCAATTTCAAAGTTATGTCTTGATACTAACTTATTTATAAACATGGATTATGAACGTCAAGTGAATTACCCACAAAGTATTATGCAATACATTAAAAGAATATACCAGTTCGGGGAGCTGTGGAAAAAACTATAAATTTAGTACCAGGTACCCTCTCCCTGACAAATGCCTTTTTTTAAAGACTGATATTTCCCTGGTACCTCCAGGGTGCCTATAATATGTACTAAAGGTATTTTGAATTGACACAATGTGCTAGGCACTCATTTACATAGCAGTGATAAAAAGGTCAATTCTCTATGCTCACAAAACTTTATATTCTTTTAGGAGAGCAAAATAAAAAAATAAATAAATGAAATTTCAGATAGTAATAACCGAGGAAACAAAGCAAATTAAAGCAACAGGGTAAAGGGTGGCTACTTTAGAAAGGGTAGTCAGCAAAGACATCTCTGAGGAGTGTAATACTATCGCAGAGACAGAATATGAAGGAGCCACAGGAAGATGTAGAAAAGAGAATTTCAGCATGTAAAGGTCTAGTAGCCAGAATGGGCTGAGTGTGTTAAATAACAGACATCAGTGTAGCCAAAGCAAGTTGGGCCTGAGAGAGCAGCAAGAGGAGACTGCGGAAGTAGGTAGAGATGACAGGTCATGTAGGACCTTGGGAAGGTGTTTGGATATAAATGTAGATATTATATGTACATTTATTTAAAAGTCACCATGGCCCTAACCAGTTTGGCTCAGTGGATAGAGCGTTGGTCTGCGGACTCAGGGGTCCCAGGTTCGATTCCAGTCAAGGGCATGTAACTTGGTTGCGGGCATATACCCAGTGGGGAGTGTGCAGGAGGCAGCTGATCGATGTTTCTAACTCTCTACCCCTCTCCCTTCCTCTCTGTAAAGAATCAATAAAATATATCTTTAAAAAAATAAAATGAAATAAAATAAAATAAAATAAAAGTCACCATGGCCAACACCTGATTTTTCCGGCTTAATAAATGTGTTTCTGGATTATCGGAAGAAAATAGGCATGCAAACTGCCCAGGGCAATAAATCAATAACAGTACATAAATGTCCAAAGTAATCACTAGAAGCTACATCGCAATCATCTGACCCAAGCAAGTAAGATTCTACCACAAGAAGGCAGAATGGTTAGGAGCCAGTGGTTCTGGATTGCGAGAGGGATATCCGACTGCCGGTTTAGGCCCGATCCCACAGGGGTCCCAGATTGGAGAGGGTGCAGGCCGGGCTAACACCCCCCTCCCCCGCCATGCACTAATTTGGTGCACCAGACCTCTCGTAAAGTATGTAAGTGTCTAATCACTATGTTGTACACCTGACACTAATATAATATTGTATGTCAACTATACTTAAAAATAAAGTTGAAAAATAAATTAAAGGCATGTAATTATAATTTTAAAAAAATCTTTACATACTGGTCCTTCCACAAGATATGCAAGCACTTCATCCCATAGCTTCTGGTTTTGATGATCTTCTCTGATTAGATGCTGTTGTTCAGGGGTTAGTTGGAAAGCCTCAACTGCTTCTGCTGAATCTGCTTTGAACACCTTGGAGGTACTTTCACAAGCATCTAGATTAATTTAGAAATATATCAGACTTATAAGTGGTTCTAAGCAGAACTATGAAACATTAGTTAACTGGCACCAGTAAAGTTTAGCACAAAGATAACCTGCATAAAGCAGCATCTAACTTCCCCTGGAGTGTAGGATACTGTATTTGCTGCTGTTTTGGTTGTGACACTACCAAAATACAATAAAAGTACCCCCCCACCCCCCACTGCTCTGCCACCACCCCTCTTCACTTTGCTTTTAATTTCTTACAAGTTTTTCAATTTAGTCTCTTAATGTTTCTTTTTATTAGAAACTGTATTAGGATCTATTTTCTGTAATCATTACCTACCATCATCTGGAGCTGGCCTTTTTGAGGTTTCCCCTGCCTTCTTTGACTGTCCTTTAGTCTTCTTCCCTTCCTTATCCGAAGGGTAACCTACTGGATACTGGTGGGGGGAAAAAGTACAATGTAGACTTAAGCTTCACAGAGAAGGGGAATTCTAGGTCCTGGTGAGAAATTTAAAAAGGGAGAGAGGAGGAGTCTATACTTTCCCTAACTGAACAACTTTATATAAAGGAAACAGACATTTAAAAGAAACAAAATTAAAGGACAGAAGACATTAAAATCCCCAATTCAGTGTAAAACCATGTAGTTTTGATTGTTAAGAAATTCCATTTGATAATACAGTGATCTTAGTTTCAGATCCAAAACAGGAGAGAGAAGTTTACAGGAGCTGTGACTAGGTGGCTTAAAAATTTTGAGGAAGAAAGAAAAGTGGAATCTTGATATGAAGATATGTGAAGATCAACCGCAGAGCACAATAGATGGTACTCACATAGATGGGATTACACTAAATTGTGGGGCCAATCTAAAAAACAAAACAAAAATCCACCAAAACATTAAGGGCCAAATTTCTTCTCTCTCAAAATTAGGGAAGGGGGAATAAAAGCTTTTAGAAGACTTCATACCACTAAATCATTGAATTCTTTATCAGCCAAAGGTCAAACTTTAAGAAATAAATTCTACCTATTATGCTTGTATTTTACTGGCTAGGTTTTTTGTTTGTTTGGGACATGCTTTGTGATAACACTCATGTTTAAAGCTCAATATGTTTCAAGCCTCATCAATGATACATTAACTCATCATAGTAGATAGGCTTATATGCTTCCACTCACAGTTTCATGTCTAAACTATTTAAAACATTCTTTGATGAACAATGGATCTGAGAAAGTCTTTTAAAAATACAAAAGATTTTTTGAAATATCAGTTACAAAAAGAATTAGAGTTGACCCTTGAACAGCCCAGGTTTGGTTTGTGTGGGGGCTCACTTATATGTAAATTCTTTTCAATAAATATACTGGAAAATTTTTTGGAGATTTTATTACACAAAATTGTTTTATCTCTAAATAGATATAAATTTCTTTTTCACATTATCTTTTTATGTTTCATCTCTACTGTTAGTAACACATATTGTCTTGTATCATGTAGGACAGTGGTTCTCAACCTTCCTAATGCTGTGACCCTTTAATACAGTTCCTTATGTTGTGGTGACCCCCAACCATAAAATTATTTTCGTTGCTACTTCATAACTGTAATTTTGCTACTGTTATGAACTGTAATGTAAATATCTGATATGCAGGATGTATTTAGGCGACCCCTGTGAAAGGGTCATTCGACCCTCAGGTTGAGAACCGCTGATATAAGACAATACTGATGTAGGTACTGACAGATAATTCATCTTATAAACAGATGATGTAAATCTATAGTATCATTAAATACAGTATTGTAAATGTATTTTCTCTTCTTCAGATTTTTCTTAATAACATTTTCTTTTTTCTAGTTTAATATAGTATACTAGAGGCCTGATGCACGAAAGTCATGCAAGGGGCTTGGCCCTTGCAGCCCTGGCTTTGTCCGGAAGATCACCTGGACAGTCGTTTGGCTGTTTGGCTGTCCGGTCTAATTAGCATATTATGTTTTTATTATTATAGATAATACATATAACAAACAAAATATGTGCTAATAGTCTATGTCAGTGGTCGGCAAACTCATAAGTCAACAGAGCCAAATATCAACAGTACAACGATTGAAATTTATTTTGAGAGCCAAATTTTTTAAACTTAAACTATATAGGTAGGTACATTGTTATTAACTTAATTAGGGTACTCCTAAGCTGGTCTTTGCTAAAAACGTCCTCAATCTGATTGAGGTACGTTCGCTGAGGTCGACCCCTTCCAACTCTCCCATCCACACTCGTCTTCTATACTTATTTCGCCTATCTCCATTTGTTCACCGTCTCTGTGTCCAAACCATCTCAACATACCTTTCTCAATCCTCGACACTACATCTTCTTTCACTCCACAACGTTCCCTGTACGTGCGTGCCCGCACATGGTATTTTGTCAAAGAGCCTCACTCAAGGGGCCAAAGAGCCGCATGTGGCTCGCAAGCCGTGGTTTGCCGACCACTGGCCTATGTTATCAGTAAGGCTTCAAGTCAATTCCAGTAAGGCTTCTGGTCAATAGTAGGTTATTAGTACTTAAATTTTTGTGGAATCAAATGTTATACATGGCTTTTTGACTGAGCAGGGGTTGATGCCCCTAACCCTTATATTGTTCAAGGGTCAACTGTATATTGGCAGTTATTTTAGCAGCTGATGATGAGTCTCACTTAAATAATGAATTCTATGATTTCAAAAAGAAAACAAAAACAGATACAGACTTGCACTAAATGACACACACTCACCTGCCTGGGTGGTCAGACACTTGCCCATAGTTCAGCCCCTACACATGCAGTGTTGGCAGAGCCAGGGAAAATGATAAAGCTGGTAGTCTTTACGGAAAGCACAACAATGGGGAATGATGGCGGATGAACTCAAACCATGCTCTGAAGTCAGTGTCAGGGACAAAGTCTAGGCAGTGCAGGGGGAATGTAGCCATATCATCCACTATGCACACAAAACCAACGAAGTCTTATATGAGTTAACAGCTGACATGGGCAAAGGGGAAAAAAAACATAACACTAAAGGTGGTGACAGGGCAGGGAAGCAGCTTTGAGGGGGAAGAGAGAAAAGGGGTGAGGAAAAGTGAGAAGGGTAGGAAGCAGACCACTCTAACAAGCCACCTCCCCCTTTCCCTTACCAGACACACCCCCTGTGCCATCTAGGATACACATCCCTTCTCATGGCTTCCTATACTTAAAGTTTATGTGTTCCTTTCCCTCAGACTTCAAGTCAATTCCATATTGAATTGGAAATACTTTACTTTCATTGACCAGCCCAACTTTTCCCAAGCACAGTTCTTGGTCTGAGGGCAGTTTGAATCTAGGATGCTACCTTTTACTGCTTTTCCTTCTGTATACTTGCATGATCTCATTCTTACACCTTACCATCACTGATAAACTGCTGTGGGTTATATCCAGTGTTAAGGTATGTCTATAGTAGAGGTGTACATTTTTATGATTATATAAGTAGCCTAGACAAATGTAACCTAACCTGTAAACGTAGGCATAATCTCCTTGACCGTTCTATTCCTTCTGAGGTCCAAGGAGCAGGTTCATCATCATCTCTTCTTAAAAGATAACGCCAAACCAAGAATCCATGGCTTGTTGATTTCTCTGGCCAGTATTTCACCACCTAAATCATAATATTTCAGTACTAGTTTGAGATTTAAAGTAAACTTATTCATAATGTCATCCTATTAGTGATTTAAACTAGCCAAAACTAAATGCAACTTCAAAAGGTACTTCTTTTGCTGTAGTAGCAAATAAAGAATATTCAAATTACTATTGACCTTATTTCTTATTAAGATAGTTCCTTTATAAGTACAGATTGCTATAAATTTGAAATACTAACAAGATTATGATCATTAATAGAATTTTGCATAACGCTAAATAGAAATGGTGACAGTAAATGACTCTATTTGTTTAAACAAAGAATACAACCTATTTAAAAATTATACTGTGCTGCTTGAAAATCGATTACAATTAAACTCATTCTGAAAGCTACATAAGAATCAAGATCTACAATGGCCAAGTTATTTAAATGGTTTTATCATAGAGAATATACTTATAAAAAGCTTAACCCCAAATATAGCTCTGCCCTTATGGTCTTGAAATTAGTCTTAAAAGAAAAGTATCAAAATTAAGGTCACTTTGTGTATCTGCTATATATCCAGAAAAAGTAGAAAGACCAACTAAGATAGTCTACTGTTTCCTCCAGCCCACCCACAGTAGAGTAGTTCCCTGTGGTAACTCTGTCCTAAAAGCCCAGGAAGAATGACTAACAAGAGGTCATGCCAGATAGAGCACCTTATAAATGCCATCATATCTGTTGCCTTCTTCAGGAGCATATTTGCTGATCTTCCTCCCTTTAAAACTGCGTATCACTCTGACTGGCTTACCAGCTCTCCAATTCCGAGATTCTGCTCCAACTTTATCATCCAATGGAGCATCACAGTTTAGGGCCAATGCCCTAAAAAATAAAGCAAAGTCTTTATACCAAGTAATCTTTCTCCAAGTATATAATCACATCAGTAGCTCAATTAAAAGGTGAATTATGCCTTACCTGATGGTTAAGATTCTATGATTCTTTCCATATTATTCCAGATAATAGGATTATGCTTTCCCCCACCAGCAGAGAAGACAAATCAGTTTTCTGATGTCATCCCCAAGCCAGGGGATTGGTTCTCAGATAGCCTGTAGGGTTCTTCTGAAAGTAATAACATCTGTGCCACGTATAATAGAAAACAACTAGAAATACATGGAATTTTCTTTAAATAACGTTTGTTGAGGGAAGGGAAAAGTTGGAAAACTAAAGCAAGTGATTGTTGTAATAGTTATTTTTGATATGGGAGTGAAGTAAATCGCTGAAATAACGTAGAAAGAAACCCAGAAAAATACATTTGTCAGCAAGGTACAAATGACCTCTCTAGCTCCACTTTCCAGACAACAGAGATTCCTTAAAGTTTAGAAAATATTAAGAACAAGTTCAATACGAAAATATCCTTTAAAAACCTCCAGTAAAAAGTTTAAATAAAACTGAAGCATTCAAATGTCTGTGCTAACTCATAATAAAGACGTCTGGCTGCTCAAGATCAGTGCATTTAACTGATGACAAACGAATAAGCAGGAACACTAAGCTGGAAGCAGCACCTGATTTAGCTTAAGCTTCCTAAGTATGCGTACTCCGTAATAATTAATCAGTAAGGTTACTAGATGTTAATCTTTCTTGGGAGAACTTAGTCCAGCCAAAAAAAAGACCAAACTAGAATCTATGTAAAATTAGTATTTTTTTTCTCTAAGACACCTACTTTCTAACTTAGGTGAAAAGAAACCACTGAGAACACATCAGGTCAAAAATACATACACATAGCCTGAATGGCGTGGCTCAGTGGTAGAGTCAACTTATAAACCAGGAGGTCACACATGGTTCAATTCCTAGGTGAGGCCCAGGCCCAGGCTGTGGGTTCTCTCTCATCATTAATGTTTCTATATCTCTCTCCTTCCCCATTCCTCTCTGAAATCAATATATTAAATATATATGTATAAATATACATATGTAAATAAATATATAAATATATATATATTTTTATATACAGAGGGGCCTTGACTTACGAGTTTAATTCGTTTCGTGACGGAGCTCGTAACTCAAATTACTCATATGTCAAATCAAAAAGTGAACGAGTGAAACACGTGATGCTGGGCTGATGTTGTGGCGTTCACTGTGATGCTCGCTGCGCCAACTAGCGGTGGGGTATCTGAAGCTGGCTCGTAACCCGAATTTTAGCTCGCAACTCAAAGCAAAAAATCGGCCGAGAGGCGGCTCGTATCTCGAAAAACTCGTTAGGGGGGACACTAGTAAGTCAAGGCCCCACTGTATTAAAAAAATACATACATATACAATCTGGTGATACAAAATACATGTTCAGGGAGGGTATAGTTCTCTTTATGCAGGCTCAAAA
The DNA here is from genome assembly GCF_028538775.1 of Myotis yumanensis. NCBI lineage: Eukaryota > Metazoa > Chordata > Mammalia > Chiroptera > Vespertilionidae > Myotis > Myotis yumanensis. Next base: position 49,396,857 of record NW_027223763.1, on the reverse strand, counting down.
AATAGGTCTGAAGACTAAATGACAATCTACTAAAATAGCATTTTAAAAAAATGTATCTTTATTGTTGAAAGTATTACAGATGTCCTCTTTGTTTTTTTCTACTAAAATATATCTTGAATAAAAATACAAACTAAAACAATATCTTGATCATAGTTATATTGTTAAAGTAAATGAACTTAAGAAAGTGTATCTTAAACAAACAAAAACCACTTTTATAGATATGGCCAAAAAGTTAAAGCTTATTATGTTTTTTATCTTAAAGGGAGATACATTTCCTCTGGGAGGTAGAGGAAAACACAGGCAACGACTCTAGGTATAGTATTACATCTTTATGGACTATCTATCTCAATACACACTTCATCTTCTTAAAGAGCTAACATAAAGATAACTACTATCTTCATGTTAATGAGTGCAATGCTTTGGTGCTCACAGGTTCCTTCAGTCATAATGACTGCCACCACTAGCTGGCATTAACTCACTTCCAGCTTAACTTAAGTGCCAGGCTGTTCAAGTTATTGAAAAGAGTCCAAGACGATGAAACTAGCTAAAACAAGGCTCTTCCATTACTCTATCCACAGCTCAATTGGTTGTCTCTAACTAACCTGACAAAGGATGGCCTGGTTACCTTGCTATCCCTATCCTTTCAGTTTCATAAAGAGCAAGAGTTTAGAAGAAATAGGAACAAACTTCTGAAAAGCAGGTATCAAACTACCTCTTAGCAGAGAAACAAAAATGAATTGGACTATATACTAGTCAGGAAAGAGTATACTGTAGGTCAGAGCTAAAGGCCTTTCACCTAGTTTTCATGCTCACAAAACATACAGGTACCTTTGCCTAAGAGGTCTTCACAATGAATCACAAGGCGTACTCAGAGCTTAATGTATAAATTAACTGAATGGATATTAGAGTTTCTATGATATATCAATCCTAAAGTGTTTTGAGCTAATATTTCATTTTCACTACCTTCCTTTTAAAACATTTTTACTACTTGTCAATCGTTTGGTAACAAGATTATAAACATGGTAAACAGGGTATACTTATTAGATTCTTCAAAAGCTTAAAAGAATCTACTGTGTACATTTCAAGTGCAGGTAGTTATGAAAGAAATCTCATTCAAACAAAATAATCTATCATTACAGGGAAAAATATAATTTTCAGATCTGACAACCTGGAATAGCCTTTTTCAAATTTGAGATACATTTTCATTGACAAAAACACATAAAATCTAACTACTTTTAAGATCACTCCCCCTAAAGAGCTGCTATATTGCTAGAAGACTAGCTAGGGACTGGATTCCTGCCTCAGGAATGTTGCACCAGCAAATCTGATCTGTCTCCTCTGCTGGTTCAGTAAAATAATCCTACTGCCAGAAATAATATAGAAGGAAGACATGAAAATAGAATCTATATAACCTGGTATGCAACAAAGTCTTGAAATCATACTGGTATATTCTTTACTGCACACAGTAATCAGAAATTATGGGTACACTATATAAAACCGAGTAATTTAGACTCAAGAAAGCGAAAAGTACTCACTTTTACTTAACCCACAAAATACCCTTATTAATATAATATAAAAAATTTAAACTTTATGAAATGATGACAAATTATCAGCATGACAAGTTATAATGTAGCTGTTGCTGTATCATGGTTTGGGTTACTAAATTTATTATTACTCATATTAGCATGCACTTATGAAAGAAAACATTTTGAAGTTACTACATTTTCTGTTCCCATGGAAGCTAGAATGTCATTAATATTTCTATAAAATCAAGGACAACACAAGGTGGCTTTTTTGTAATACCTTACAAGCATTTAGTTTAAAAAGAACACTTTTGTCACTAAATAAACATTCTCCTAACATTTAAAGAATCTTATTATAAATCCTAAAAACACCCTGAGTGTAATTCTGATTAAGCTATATGATGTGTTATTTAAGTGCATAAGTATGGCTCCCTGTCCCACATTAGTGTCTCTCCTAAAAAGAACTTTGTCACTTTAAATGTGTGTGTGGGGGGAAAAAAGCGCAAGATAAATCTGTGGCCCTTGCCCTACCCGGTTTGGCTCAGTGGATAGAGCGTTGGCCTGCAGACTGAAGGGTCCCAGGTTCAAGTCTGGTGAAGGGCATGTACCTGGGTTGCAGGCACATCCCTAGCAGGGAGTGTGCAGGAGGCAGCTGATCGATGTTTCTCTCTCATCGAGGTTTCTAACTCTCTATCCTTCTCCCTCTCCCTTCCTCTCTGTAAAAAAAAATCAATAAAATATATTAAAAAAAAAAATCTGTGGCCCTGGCCAGTGTGGCTCAGTTGGTTGGGTGTCAACTCATGCACCAAAGGGCTGCAGGCTCGATCCCAGGTAGAGGGCATGCAGAAGGCATCGATGTTTCTGTCTCTCCCTCTCTAAAAATCAACTTAAAAAGCTTAAAAAAAAGAAAGATAAATCTGTGTTCAGTAGAACATAACTCTGACCTGTGGGGTAGTAGATAAGCCACCTTGTCCTTGATTTTACATAAGTTATATAGTCTTCTTTCTTTCAAAGGATTCAACATGTTTTCAAATGCAAAGTACAGCTATTAAAATTGGAAAATGTCATTTTAAAAATAATAATTTCAAGAAATGTTTGGATTTGAGAACAATTATATAATCAGGTAATGGGATTTTAATTTTAGATCTTTAACTTTCAATGTACGATTCTCCTCTACAGTCTAAGTTATAAACTATAGTCCTATAATCAAACATTTATACAAAGCCCATATTCTAAATAGTCCTTACAAACTCTAACAATAAAGAGTACCTGTTCATGTTTGTTAATGTCTGATCAGCCGATGGTGAACCAATTCTTTTATTACCAGCCAAGTTTTTACCACCACTCCCAGTGTATGTGAATTCATCACCTCGGTCCTGTAGAAGAAGATTTCTTCATCATTAAGACACCTAAACCCAAGTATAATTTCATCAATTCTCATTTCAAAGTCAGAACACTGGTTAGGATGTTGTAAACTGACATGGTCTGCCAAGGTATCTACCAAAATAAGGCCCAATTCAAATGCAATCTTATGTATAGTATACTTTTAAGTATATACTTAATCTAAAAATCTCTTTTTAAAGTTACACACCTCCAAACAGGGCGATTCTCATAATAAATATATATATAAAATAAAATAATCTATAGAACGTTACAAAATTAGCTCTTATGGGTTGGAAATATTATTTCATTTAACTTAGTGTTGTTAAAATAAACTTATCAATATTAGCTTGGAGTACCATTTTAAAAATTCTCCATAACACATTTATTATGTATTTATTATTTATTATACTAGAGGCCCAGTGCATGACATTTGTGCAGTGTGTGTGTGTGTGTGTGTGTGTGTGTGTGTGTGTGTGTCCCTCAGCCTGTCCTGTGCCCCCTTGCAGTCCAGGAGCACTTGGGGGATGTCCGACTGCTGGCTTAGGCCCACTCCCCACGGGCCTAAGCCGTCAGTCAGCAGAGGTGGGAGAGGCTCCTGCCACTACCACTGTTCTCACCAGCTGTGAGTGGTGCTCCCCCTGTGGGAGCGCACTGAACCCCAGGGGGCAGCTCCTGCATTGAGCATCTGCCCCCTGGTGGTCAGTGCATGTCATTGCGACCGGCTGTTCTGCTGTTTGGTCGATTTGCATATTAGCCTTTTATTATATAGGAGGAGGATATTTATGTATTTATTACTTCTGTAGATATGATTTGCCTACAGTAAAAGATCAAAAGATTGGAAATGCTTACAAAATATAACATCTCCAGAGACATCTTAGTTGGCAATCTCTAAGCCTAAATAAATTATTCTTTGCATTATTTAATAAACTTAGAATCAATGGCATAAGACACTTCTTTAGCACTTTTTCTCCACAAATGTTTAATGTTTAACTAGTAAATATATTCAAAAGATGGGAAAACAGGAAGTGATAACACCCATCTAACTTTAACTGGGTACGCATTTTTAGTTTTACAATTACAGGTTTATATGTTTCATATATTTAAGATAAGCTCTGATCCAAATCACAGAACTGTCTGCATCCTTATTATATGCCCAGGACTACATAAATTACTTCATTCAAAAATCAATACTTTCTGACATAAAATTATGCTATTATTTTTTCTATTTTACACCTGGGGAAACTGAAGTTTAGTGGAGTTAAATAATTTGGCCAAGGTCTCACACACAAAGGTCAGAGCCCAGATCAAAAAAACTTATTAATTGCTAAAAACATATGTTGAAGAGATTCCACTTTAGTTGGTTTGTTTTCTTACAGAGTCTTAAAAAAACACACAAAAAACTAAGTGCTGATTTTAATAAGCTATATAACATTCTTTATATTTCTAAAAAATACTTAAAGATATAACTTCAAAATATGCATGTCAACTACCATACAACCCAGCAACTGTACTTCTGAGCATTTATCCCAGAGAATTGGAGACTTAATCAGCAAAACAACAACAAAAACCATACACAAACGTTAGAGTTTTATTCAAAATAAATAACCCAGATGTTCTTCTAGAGGTGAATGGTTAAATAAACTGTGGTACACCTGTATCATGGACTACTACTCAGCAATAAAAAGAATGAAGTATTGATACATGCCATAGTTTGAGAATTATGCTGAGCAAAAAAAGCCATTTCCAAAGGTTACATACTGCATGATTCCACTTATAAAGATTTTTGAAGTGAAAAAATTTTAGAAATGAAGAACAGATTAGTGGATATCAGGGGTTGGGGGAACAGATCTAGTATGTGTATCTATAAAAGGGCAACAAGAGGGATACTTGTGGTAAAAAAAATAATGTTGTATTCTGAATGTATCATGCCAATATCCTGGCTGTGACATTGTTTTATAATTTTGTAAAATGTGCCATTGAGGGAAAATGGGTAAAGAGCACAAAGATATTTATACTATTTCTAATACTACATGTCAATCTACAGTTATCCCAAAATTACAAGTTTAATTTAAAAAATGAGATCTACAGGGAATGTATTCTCACTGCAATAACCAGTTAACTATATATGGTAACTGATTATATATCAAAACAATACAAAGATTAAATACTGTCAATTGATTTACCCTGAACCTGTATAGAACTTCAACATAAATATTACATTAAAAAGACGTAGGATTTGATATACTCTAGACATAACTTCTGTATTTTACTGAATGATCAAAACAGATTCTAAATAAAGTACAAGGTTGTATCATGACTTACTACTTCATCTGCAAATCCACCAGCCAGGACAAGAGAATAAGCTCCATCATTACTTCGACCATGAATTCCACCAACATGGGGCCTATGTACACCTGCTTCACTCACCTATAAAATAAATAGAGTCTCAAAATACCTTTGAACAGTTAATTAACTGTTACATTTACAAAATGCTTTCACATATACCTTTTGACCCCAAAAGCCTCCAATTAAGAACTGCATTGTCACTCAGAGTTCTACTTTTTGCTCAATAATTCCTAAAAGTGCTCAAGCTTAGAATTCTGAGTTTCAAAATAATCATTAAGTAATCTTTTTTTGTCTATTGCTAATAATAGCTCAACTGGGGTAAACAAGAACTTTCTATCAGTGCTACAGATCTCTTCCCTTATTTTTCATTTTCGATTATGCCACTGTTCACTAGCCATGTCAGAAAGGCAGAGGTCATTTTAGCCTCAATCTTCTCCATTATTGTTCAAACCCATTTATTTGGTCACAAATACTGCTGATCTGATCTCCCAAATCTATCTTTTTCTCCTTTCATGGTTAATATTAGTTTGAGTTGTTAATGCTTAAACTAGACCCTGTTTCACGGCCTCCAGTTTTGTTCCTTCAAACCCATTCTACCCACCACAAACAGAATGATCCTTTTAAGAAGAAATCTGCTTAAAATATATTAAATGGTATGATAGTCAGTCTATAGAGTCCAAGTTAAGTATTACACATTGTCCTCTCTCAATCTGACTCCTATCTCCATATCTCCATCTTCTCCTTCATGGAGCCTCTGTGTTTGAACCAAAACTACTCAATGTTATTCAAACATGGTACCCATTTTCTTAGTTTACTCATGCTATTCTACTTCTTCAAAAGCCTACTATTTTTTCCATTTACATTCACATCTGTCTCACTAAACCAAGTCACGTCTTCGTGTAGTTCAAACTCCCTCAGAGAAGCACTATAATTCATCTGCTTAACATACAATTGTTCTTAGCAGAGGAAAAGGAGCTAAAACCCATGCCTGAATAGTGGGCTAGGGAAAGAGGAACATACCAGCCATGAGAAGATGGTATGGGCAACAGAACCTGGAATTAGTCCTTGGAAACACCAGGTACTTCAGAAGATAGGATCACCTGATTCCCAACCTCACCAACCCTGAAGAAAATACATCTATTCTGAATCTTCCCCAATTTCCTAAATGGCAAATTCATCCTTTTAGTTGCTCAGACCAACAACCTCAAAATCATCTTAGACCTTATTAATGGGGCTTTTAGAATTCGGAAATGAATTAGTGACAGGTGCACACACAAAATCAAAGCAAAATAAAAGACAATTAAAAATACAGCCCTGGCCAGTTTGGCTCAGTGGATAGAGCATCGGCCTGTGGACTCAAGGGTTCTGGGTTCCATTCCGGTCAAGGGCACATGCCCAGGTTGCGGGCTTGATCCTCAGTAGAGAGTGTGCAGGAGGCAGCCAATCAATGATTCTCTCTCATCATTGATGTTTCTATCTCTCTCTTCCTCTCTAAAATCAATTGAAATATATTTTTAAAAAATTTAAAATAGCCCTAACCGATTTGGCTCAGTGGATAGAGCGTCAGCCTGCGGCCTGAAGGGTCCCGGGTTCGATTCCGGTCAAGGGCATGTACCTTGGTTACAGGCACATCCCCAGTAGGGGGTGTGCAGGAGGTAGCTGATCAATGTTTCTCTCTCATTGATGTTTCTAACTCTCTATCCCTCTCCCTTCCTCTCTGTAAAAAAAAAGCAATAAAAAAAGTGTTTTTATTGTATTTATATTTTATGATACTGTATTTATTTATAATATTTTTACTGTATTTATATATCCAAAGTCATAATAATATAAACCTTAAATACTGATTTAGCCAAAATTATTTAAAGCACTGCATGGATGGGAGGATAAAGTGTGTTTAACTATTCATTTTCTACAGAAGTTAATAAAACTAATAATATATGAAAACAAAAGCAGTTTAAACACATTATTTAGAAATAAGGTGGTAAATCCAGAAGAAAACAACTAAAATGTTAAAGTGGTTGCCTCTGACAAATAGAAAATGGGAACAAACAAAGGGTGGGTTTTTAAAACATGCCATGTACTAGTATTTAACTTTTCAAGCTATGTATATGTATCACATTATTTTAATTTTAAAATGTTACCACTGTAGACCCTGGCCGGGACCCTCAGTTGGCTAGAGCATCTTCTCAATACGCCAAAGTTGTGGGTTCAATCCCCGGTCAGGGTACAAACAAAAATCAACCAATGAATGTATAATAACAAATCTCTAATCTCTCTCTCAAATCAATACACACACACACACAAAACCACTACTCTTATTTAAAGTTTAATATCCCCTAATTGGAAACTTAAATTTTCTGTAATGATAAAATTAAATTTCTAAACAATAAATCAGTAATAAATAAGGTAAGTAATTTTATCCTGAATTTATGGCAGTTCCTTTGACCAATACCTTAACAATCATTCAGGAGGATAAGCCCCAAAGAAAACACCTAAAGTGAGCCTTTTTGAAGTTCAATGACATTAGATGAGAACTTACCACATACATGACTTAAAGAAAAAAAGTTAACATTTCAAATATTAAACTCTTGGCAAGAAAATTTCTTTAGAAAGCGTACCAATAATGCTAACTAACATCACATAACAGAAGAGTAAAATTAAATGATGAAAAGGCTGAAATTAGGCAGAAATGATAAAATTAGGCTGACTAATTTCATGATGCATGTTTCTCTGTCTGCTAAACTATGGGGAAGAGCCTACCCATTATAACAGAAAACCTTGCATTCTAACAACTGAATACCATATGTTACTACATAGGGTTAGTCTATTTATAATCAACAGGCAGTGATAGTTTTTACAATTTGAACTATATCCAATTTTACCCTTTCCACTAAGCCAATTTTAAATATACCTGAACTCTAAATCTCCAAGTCGATCCAACTGGAATCCCAGGAATAGGTCCATAATGATTAGAAGGAACAATGGTACATTCTTTAGTGCGACCAACACAGGCCATTCCCTACAAGTCACAGAACAGCCATTTGAGAAATCAGTTATGTTAAATCTTAAAGCCCTTAAATCCCATACTTGTGAATATAAACCCAACTATATGATTAACAATATAAAACAATTCATGTTAAGTTCAATGGACAATTATCCTATCTAATAATAGACAAAGATTGAAATTAACCATACCTCTGCTACACTTCCCATTGGCTAATCAGCGAGATATGCAAATTAACCACCAACAAAGATGGCAGCCGGCAGCCACGCAGCTGAAGCGAGCAGGAGGCTTGCTTGCTCCAGTGATGAAGGAAGCCAAGCTTCCTCCCTGCTGCGGCCTGGCTCTGAGCTCCATTCTAAGCAACAAAATTGCAATTATAGAAGCTAAACAAACCCCAGATACCTGCTTTCAGCAGGCCGTGGCCTCGGAGCTGGAGCGGCAACAAAGTTTCAATTATAGAAGGTAAATAAATCCCAGAATAAAAAAAAAAAAAGAAAACACTGGGGGGTAGGGGAGGCCGGGGGATTGTTAAGGGCGAGGGGAAAAAAGGAGACATATGTAATACTCTTTGTAATACTTTAAGCAATAAAACAATTAAAAAAAAAGATTTAAAAAAAGAGAAAAAGGAGAGGATGGGAGCTTCTGTTGTCAGCGGGCTTGGCCAGCCTGAAAACCCTCAGCCCCTCATCCAGGCTGGCCAAGCACCCCAGTGGGGACCCTCATCCTGAAGGGGGTGCGGGCAGCCTGAAAACAGCCATCAGCCCCTCATCCAGGCTAGTCAGGCACCCCAGTGGGGACCCCCACCCTGAAGGGGGTGTGACCAGCTGCAAACAGCCATCAGCCCCTCACCCAGGCTGGCCAGGCACCCAAGCGGGACCCCCACCCTGATCCGGGACACCCTTCAGGGCAAACTAGCCGGCCCCCACCCGTGCACCAGGCCTCTATCCTATATAGTAAAAGGGTAATATGCAAACTGACCCTAACAGCAGAAAGACTGGGAATGACTGGTCACTATGACACACACTAACCACCAGGGGCAAGACGCTCAATGCAGGAGCTGCCCTCTGGTGGTCAGTGCGCTCCCACATGGGGGAGCTGTGCTCAGCCACAAGCCAGGCTGATGGCTGCCAGTATAGCGGTGGTGGTGGGAACCTCTCCTGCCTCCTCAGCAGCGCTAAGGATGTCAGACTGCAGCTTAGGTCTGCTCCCCACTGGCAAGTGGACATCCCCCAAGGGCTGCCGGGCTGCAAGAGGGATGTCTGATTGCCAGCGTAGGCCCAATCCCCCGGGGAGCAGGCCTAAGGCAGCAGGTAGTCATCCCCCGAGGGGTCCCAGACTGCGAGAGGGCACAGGCTGGGCTGAGGGACACCCCCCCCCAGTGCACAAATTTTTGTGCACCGGGCCTCTAGTCCTATATAATAAAAGCCTAATAGGCTAAGTGTCCGACTGTTCGTTCAACCAGTCGCTATGACATGCACTGACCACCAGGGGGCAGATACTCCCAACTGGTAGGTTAGCTTGCTGCTGGGGACTGGGCGAGATGGGCCAGACACACCCCGGAGCCCTCCCGTGGTCCCGATTGTGCACGGGGCCCCTAGTAATAATTATAAATTAACAATTAATATCATTAAACAACATATTTGTTAATATTTCTGATACTTAGAGTACCATTTATACCATTACTACTATTGTTATTATAACTTGCATTATAGTTATTATAAATATTATAACTAGGAAAAAAAAGGGAGATTTTTTCTTTACCCTGCCCCAGTCTCTCCGGCTTCCGGTACTAGCTGATGGCATCTTTGCTTTCTTTTTACTCATCTTAAGTTTTTCACCAGCCTTTACAACTTCACTGGAATCAGTTTTACAGGAAGGACAATACCTTAAAAAAAAGAGAGAGAGAGAATTCTGATAATACCGTATTAAAGCCAATCTATATATATAAAAGCCTAAGTGGCCATTATGACCAAATGACTGGTCACTATGACGCACACTGACCACCCGGGGGCAGATGCTCAATGCAGGAGCTGCCTCTGGGTGGTCAGTGTGCTCCCACAGTGGGAGCGCTGCTCAGCCAAAAGTCAGGCTCATGGCTGGTGAGCGCAGCTGTGGCAGTAGGAGCCTCTCCCATCTCTGTGGCAGCGCTACCAGGCGGCAGCAGCAGCAGGTGCAGCAGGGCTGGGATGAGTGGCAGCGGAGCTGCGCTCGGCCCTGGCTGGGGTCATCCCCGGCCACCTGCCACTTTGGCACTGCTACATCCCTCGGGAGGATGTTGGACTGCTGGGTTTTGGCCCGATCCCCAGACTGGGAGAGGGTGCAGGCCAGGCTGAGGGACCCCACCCATGCACGAATCCATGCAGCAGGCCTCTAGTAACAAAATAATGGCCTTTGTAGGGTAGAATGAGTTTTAAGGTATTATAATTAGTGTATACTATAGAGCTTCAGCTGGCACTTAAGTATTAAAGTTTTCAAAATATTTACATGGTTTAGGCTGGTCAAAACAACAACAAAACAAAAAGTTGTCACTCTCTCAGAGAACATAAAATATTTTACTATCATAAATTCTCAAATTTAATTCAAAAGCCAGACACAGCTGTCCAATTCAAATGGAATTATCTTATCACTAACCCTGAGAATGAAAATTATTCACATAATAGATGATTCTAGACCAGGGGTGGGCAAACTTTTTGACTCAAGGGCCACAATGGGTTCTTAAACTGGACCAGAGGGCCGGAACAAAAGCATGGATGGAGTGTTTGTGTGAACTAATATCAATTCAAAGTAAACATCGTTACATAAAAGGGTACCATCTTTGTTTTTTTTTTTTTTTTTTTTTTAGTTTTATTCATTTCAAACGGGCCGAATCCGGCCCGCGGGCTGTAGTTTGCCCACGGCTGTTCTAGACTGAACATTGAACTATGTATGCAACCCAAACATCTCCCATCTAAATTGGTTATTAGGATTCTCAAGCGAAAAATGTAAAGTCTACTATAACAAGTATTTAAGGATGATTATATTAGCCTTAGCCCTAGTTCAATTTTAATTCTTTGTACTTGTTTGTCCTTTAGCTTATTTGTAGTTGATCACACTGCTGTAACCAGTACAGGCAGACCACTGCAATAAAGTGAGTATTGCAATAAATCAAGTTATAATCTGTTTTCTGGCAGTGTCTTGCCTTCAATGTGTAAAAGACATCTGTGAAGCACAACAAAATAAAAGTAGAGGCAGTCCTCGGGTTACATCGAACTCGACGTACGTCGTTTTGTGGTTATGTCGCCATCTCCCATTTATTTATAAAAAAAAATTCCGTCATTTTGATGTATGTACATATGTGCTTTATGTTTTTTATTATTTATTTACCACAAGTAAAGGTCAGGGATTGTTATCTTTCTTTTAAATTTTTTTTGCTGTTTCACTTCATTACTGCTGTGTATGTGCTCCATGTGAGCGACGTAGGTGCTTATGTAGGTGGGTTCCGACTTACGGCAAAAATTGTGTTACGTCATGCCATAGGAACGGATCTCTAACATAAACTGAGGACCTACTATATGCCTATATATCATTATAAGCCGTCTTAAATCATTTCTAAAAAGCAAAGTATGTCAATAGCATGAAATGGGCTATTCTGTGTCACCAAGGAATGGAATCCTATACAATAAAAGGCCAATATGCAAATCGACCAAACAGCTGAATGACTGGTTGTTATGATGCGCACTGACCACCAGGGAGCAGACACTCAACAATGAGCTGCCCCCTGGAGGTCAGTGCGCTCTCAACGGGAATGCCGCAGGAGCCTCTCCCACCTGTGCTGCAGGTGGGTAGTAAGGAGCGAGGGGTCCTGGACTGTGAGAGGGCCCAGGCAGGGCTGAGGGACCCCCCGCCCCAAAGCATGAATGTCATGTACTGGGCCTCTACTATCTTAATAAAGATTGTCTGGCCACTCCCATTAATTTTAAATTTGTCTATACTTTCCATTTCATAATTATCTATAGAGCAAAGTTAGGCTGTGAGATACAGACACAAATTCAAGGCAAAATTATGTATAAGAAGGCAATAAATACTATTAAGTGAAATCATTCCTAATTAGGAAATCAAGAAAGCTTCCAAAAATCAATTTGTTAAGAATGTATATTACCTGTTGTGCTAACCTTCATAATGATAATTTTATCAAAGATCTTATGATTAAAGCAGGCATTATCTGTCTGATGAAAAAATAAGTTCAGAGATTAAATATCCAAACATGATTTAGAGAAGTAGAAAAGATGTAAGGTTAAGGAGGTCCAGGTGAAGTGAAGGATCTCAGTATCAATGTGGATATATTCCATAGTGTAATCTAAGACAATTTTCTAATTATATGATCCTAAAGTCACCACTGGAATCCATTCCTTCATCAGGTTTGTTAAGAACCTAATGCCAGGCACTATTTTGATGAGTAGGAGCAATGTTTGTGATCCAAGTGTCTATACGTAGTAGTTAAGGAAAACTAGTCCATACAATGAATCAATTTCAGAAAAGTGCTAAGTGCTATAAAGGAAATACATCAGTGTTGTATGTGTGCTAAGAGTGATTAGAAATGCTATGTGTCTTTAGAATATAGACTCTGTATTGGAGCAGAGACTGAAGGCATTAAATATGGAGCTAGAGACCAGTTCAGAAGCTGTTGTAATAACTGAATAAAAGTATTAAGGTCATAATACATTAAGTACTTTAATATACATTATGCATCTTTGGAAATCTATGTTTGGCAGTTCAAATATCTATTTCACATTCAATTTTAAACGTTGTAACAACAAAAAAACCCTGATAATCATACCATTCCTCTTCAGGGACCTTATCCAAAGGTGGGTTCAGGCAGTAAATATGATAGGCCAGGTTACATTCATCACAAAGAAGCTGCATGCTTGGGTCCCGTTTTTCACCACATTCACGACAGGAGCAATTATGGCAGTTTTTATCTGGGTCTCCGTGACAAAAGTTACATTCAGGTTCATTTCTCCCTAATAAGAACACAATACAGCAAGCCTAGTCTTAAAATCATTTTTGTATCTATGAATCTTCTAAAGAAAAACCCATAAAAATACCACAGCTTTTTTAATGATGAGAAAGGAACCATAAGAATTAATCAGAGTATGGGACTTTAATAATAAGTGCATGAGTCTCATGAATCAAATTTTCTGGGACAGGGCCCAGGCATGTGTCAGTAATAAATCTAACTACACTCCATCATGAGGATAATGCACTTCTGTCTTAAAAATTTATATTGACTAGACTCATGGTTTCCCAAATGTGCACCAATGCAGTGAACTCACTAGGACACCATATCTTGTAATTTCAAGGGAAATGCAATACTTTGTTGAATAAGTGGCATTTATAACTCAGTTGATTTTATCCAACTTATCAATTGGTTCAAAACTCTGGCAAGTTAAAAAGTACCATTTATTTTCCCTTCCCTATCTAAATCCAAACACCTTTTGATAAACTGTTCCCTTAGAATTTTAAAATATACATAGGTACACCCAAAAAGTCTTACAGTAATGTTCATAATACCAAAAGTTAATATTAAATGTCAATCAAAAGAGGAACAGTTGGATAGATTTTATGTCAACTTACAAGAACTATTAATATAGAGGAAGCCACATTTCAAAAAGGAAATAATTTTTAAATAACACAAAATTATTTAAATATACAAGATAAATCATATAGAGGAAGATGTCTAGAAATGACATATGCTGTTAGCATGATTGCCTCCTGGGAGTTCTATATTACTTGAATTTATATAGTATGTACATCTGTAAGGAAATTTCCATATCAGAACTAATCTACCAATATAAGGAAAATGGGGAAAAGTACTCGACAAAGGGGAAAGAAGAAGAAAAAATGAGAAAAGGCTACTGATTTTAGTGCTAACTTTTTGACTGACAGCTGCCTGTTCTTGTCAATAATGATACTTTTGTTTCACTTCCACTAAGGTAGCTTAACACATAAGTAATGGAAATACAAGAAACCTAAAAGGCATGTTTAGAGTTTTGGTTGGGGAGTGAGTGATCTGATCAATGGAAGTCTGGATGTGGCTCTGAAATGGTTTCTTTACACACAAGTGCAAAGTTGTAGCTATAAAGTGATTAGTATTAGACAGAGAACAAAAAAATATATATACAGACATACTGAGTGGGAGAAAACAGACATGAGAAAAACCTAGACAATCTTGGTTTCCATCGTGTTTTAATGAGAAAAACTAAGTCACATTAAGTAGGTTTACTCATCAAGTTACCTTTTTTCTTAAGATATAACCATACAAATAGTCATACAGAGTATGCTTTAAGGCAGCGGTCGCCAACCGGTGGTCTGCGGACCACTGGTGGTCCGAGGTCCAAGAGGTTGGCGACTGCTGGTTTAAGGAAACCTTTGGAGGAGCAGTCACCAACCGGTGGTCCGTGGACCACTGATGGTCCATGAGGTCCGAAAGGTTGGCAATCGCTGCTTTAAGGTTCTTAACTCAAATCTAGACATATTATTAGCACTGCAGCCTTAAAAAATTAGAAGGGCTGCCCTAGTCAGTTTTGCTCAATGGATAGAGCACTGGCCCACAGACTGAGGAGGGTCCCAGGTTTGATTCCAGTCAAGGGCACATACATTGGTTGCAAGCTCAATCCTCGGCCCTGGTCAGGACGCGCGCAGGAGGCAACCAACTGATGTGTCTCTTTCACATCGATGTTTCTCTCTCCGTCTCTCCCCCTCCTTTCCACTCTCTCTAAAAATCAATGGAAAATAATATCCTTGGGTGAGGAATAACAATAAAAAAAATTGGTAGGGCTTAGATAGGTAACGTGAAAGTCTATTTATTGATCTGTTAAAGTTTTTGTCTTATAATCTTGCACAATTGGGGTAAGAAGAGGTTAGACAGGATCTCTTTTGTCTTGAACAGTTCTTTTCCAGAATATATTAGACACTGACATGTGGCATAAAATCAATGGATTGCTCTCCACAAAAAAATCCAGAATTAAGAGAGTGTGAGACACTAATCTATTTGGAAAGACAGCAATTGAATCATAAATGAAAAGACCTAGAATCTAGTCACACCTCTGTTGCCAACTAGATGCATGATATTAAGCAGTAAAATATGTACAATGAAGAGGTAGGAATACATTTCAATGATTATATAAATCTCATTTATTACCTCCTAGAAATTCAAGGATCAGTCAGCACTACTATTCTTAGGCTTTACTGGTATAAAAATAGGTCTCACTAGTAAATTAATCTTGGATGGCCATAAAATTACTGAAACAGAATTTTTATTTGAACAGAACCTATATTTTTATTTGAACAGAACCTATAGTAGAGAAAATGGCAATAAAATGCCAAGAAGAGAAAATATTTCTCTGAAAACAAATTTTACCATGCAAGAAATCCATTAGACCAAAATGGATCTTAAAACTGCTATCCTGAAAATAAAATTGTATGGGCTAAGTTTTATACTTCCTTAAAAGTTATTCCCTGGCCAATTAAAATGCCAATCACGTACAATACCATGTAGTCTAAGCCCAGAAAAAAGTTCATACTTAAAAACTTTCCATCTGCCAATGATAGAGGATGGGCTCCAGGTTTCTCGATCTTGTAGATTTCATTTACAAATTTTATCTGGCAGTCATTTAATTTTCCATCGGAACCCCTGTTTAAAAAAGGAAGAAAGGTTAACTTCTGACAGCAAAATCTACTCAGATGCAAACGATAATTAAGTCAGGTGTAAAAATTCACTGAACCTTGTCTATTTACTAATTGGGATTATAGTTATTCCAATTACTCTGAGTTATTATTTCCAATAGAAAAAAAGTCCAATAGTAATCAGTTAATATTCAAAGTTAAGTGTAACTTTAATGTAATATTAGGAAAAAATTTAGAGACTTCCCTTAGATTATCTGGTAAGAAGATAGCTATCTCACAAATTTAATTTAAAGACTAGATAAATGATACTCTCAATTAAAATGAAAGATTGAAACATATTTCCAATAAATACAGTGAGTTTCTAGGTAAAAATACGACATAATTAAAAAGAAGTCTTTCAGCCCTTGCCAGTGTGGCTCAGTTAGTTGGAACATTGTCCTGTACACCAAAAGGTTGTGGCTTTCATTCCCGGTCAGGGCACATACCTACGTTGTGGGTTTGATCCTTGGTAGGGACACATACAGAAGGCAACCAACTGATGTTTCTCTTTCTCTCTCTCTCCCTTACTTTCTAAAAATCAATCATGTGTAAGCATGTTGGGTGAAGATTTTTTAAAGTCTTTCAAATACTAAGACATACTTTTCATGGAAACAATCTATGCCTGTTTGCATATACTTCTTCAAAGTTTCCTGTTATGACTGAATATATTTCTCCTTTTCATTTGTCAAGTTTTGCTTTATATTTTTGAAGCTATGTCACTGGGTATATACAGATTTAGAATTCTTAAAGCTTCTTATGAAATGTCGTATCTCTACTCGTACTTTTGGTACCAAAAGTGTACGTGTGTGTGTGTGCGTGTATGTGTGTGCGTGTCTGTGTGTGTATTTAGTTAGCATTTGCTAAATGGTATTTTTCATCCTTTCACCCTTTTAAAACTATTAATGTCAAATATAAACAAATGCAGGAAAACTGCATAGACAAATGTATAGTTTTTGCTAGAGCTTTAAAGACTATAAATTCCCACACCATCTCTTTCTTCCTTGCAACCTGTTGAAGAACTCCCATCATTTGTCCTATAGTTTCCCACAGTCTTGATTTAGATATTTGCATTCCCAGTGTAGTTTAGTTTTTTTCTGTTGTTTATATTTCCAGTAAATTGGTAGTTAGATGCAGAACAGTGGACAAAAAACTTGGTCCATTGCCTGTTTTTGTAAGTAAAGTTTTACTGAAACAGAGTTACACCTACTCATTTAGGTATTCCCAATGGGTGGTTTCCTGACACAATGGCAGATCTGAGTAGTTTTAACAGAGACCATCTGGCCACCAAAGGTTAAACTATTTACTATCTGGACCTTTACAAAATATTTAATCAAATCCATGTTCATTTATTTTGGCAAAACCATTTATTAGGTCTATTTCCACCAGAAAGCACCTAATTATTTAGTTGTCTTTTCCTATGACAGCAGTGACAGATGCTCAATGCCTAGATTAATTCACTGGGGGTTAGAAAATGGTGATATTCCAGTTCTATCATTCCCTGCTCATTTATTTGCTGGAATCCTATATAATAAAAGCCTAATATGCAAATTGTCCCATTGGGTGGTCTTTCAACTAGGAGTTCAACCGCTCGCTATGATGTGCACTGACTACCAGAGGGCAGTGTGGAACATGGCAGGTGCTGGCGACGCACTGCGACCTCTCGCTGGCTATCTGGGGTGGAGGTGATGGGGATGGAGGTGTGGTGAGAATGTGGAGTGTCCGCCAAGCTCGCTCTCACTCCCTCTGCTACCCTCTCTGGGATGCCAGGGCAGCCCCCGCGCTCAGGTGCTGGGCACCCACGAGGAACCTGCCCTGTACCCGTGCGGCCTCTTCCAAGTGAGCCAGGTTGCAGCCACTAGGACCACAAGGGCCGGCTGGGCTCCCCATGGGTTCGTGCAGGAGCTGGTCTGTGAGGCCAGCTGGGAGAGAGCATGCTGCCCGCCCAGCTTCCATGTGGCACCACTGGGCGGCCCAGAGGCCCACGCTATGCCCCAGCCCGCAGTGTCCGACCCTGCTCACCACATCTCAGGGACTGCACCCATGCATGAATTTTGTGCACCAGGCCTCTAGTAATTCCATAAAGAAAAACTTCAAGAGAATTAAAAAATGGTGGCGGAGGAAGTGGAAGCTACACTGACATGCTCCCAGGACCAAAGTGGAATTACAACTAAAATACAGAAAAACCATCCTGAATAATCAACTAAAGATTAGCTGGAGAGAACCCTGATAACTAAGCATGGAAAATAGAGACCACATAGAGACTGGTAGGAAGTGAGGAGGCACAAGAGGGATGGCTGGGAATGTTACAAAATAGTGACCTGAAGACTGTATCAAATATAAAGATACTGAAGATCAATGAGGGAAAAGTGGGCTTCTCGATTAATGGTAAGTTATTATCCATGTATATCATGGTAAGTTAGTGTTCGTTTCAGCAGCACATACACTTAAAAAATCAAGGTAAGTTAAACCCTCACACTGTACACAAAAATCTACTCCAAGTGAATGAAAGACCTAGAGAAAGGCACAACTACAAGTTTTTAAAGGTAACAGTGGAGTGTCTTTATGCTTTCTGGGTAGGGAAAGTTTCTCCCTCCCTCTTCTATATTTTATTGAGATATAATTGACATAGCATTGTATAAGTTAAAGTATATGACATAATAATCTAACATATATATACACTGACAAATGATTACCACAAAAGGTTTAGTTAACATCCATGACCTCACATAGTTATGATTTTTTTTTCTTGATGAGAATTTTTAAGATCTACTATCTTAGCAACTTTCAAATACACAATACACCATGGTATTCATACCATTCATAACTGGAAGTTTGTACCTTTTGAATATCTTCACTCGTTTCATCCCCCCATCCATAACCCCTCAACCCTAGAAAGTTTCTTAAGCAAGAAGGTTTCTTATAGAAAGTATAAGCTTAAGAAAAAATGTTTGATAAATTCAACTATTTAAAATTAAGAACACTATGCAAGCATTAAAGAGAAAAGATAAGCCATAGGATTGGAGAAGATATTTTCTCCACATATAACTGAAATGGTCAAGTTTCCACAATTAGAACTCAGTAAGACAGACTCCCCAATTAACAATAAAACACCAATGTTTGGTCCTCACAAAAGATATCCAAATTGCCAATAAGCATGAGGTTCTTAATGTCATTAGTCATCAGGGAAATAAAAAGGGAATTTTCATATTGTTATGGAAGTATATATAATCCAGTACAACTACTTAAATATTTGGTTCTATATTAAAGTTGAAGATGCACAGTTTTTACAACCCAGCAATTCTACCTCTGCACAAGATGTGCACTACAAAAATTAATGCAAAGTAAGCACTGGGACACATATAATGTCATGGCAGCACTGTGTGTCTATCAATAGCAGAATACATTCACTCCAATTATTTACCCACTATTTCCAGTGAGGGGAAAAGATTTCTAACCATGAAAAAAAAAAATTCCAATCCACAAGTCACACTGGATCCTTTTTGGCTTTGTGTCCTTAACATGTCTAGTAAAAAATTAAATGACAGAACATAATGCTTTATAGGACAGTGTGTTTTACTGTTAGGATAACTATCACATAATTTTTCTCTCTAGTGAGCTAATATCTGCCCATCTATAATTTCTACTCAATCTTACTTGTAGTCCCCCAAATCACTTATTAACCATAAGTGATTCTGTACCGCAGAATCACTTGGGGAAGTTTTTTTGTTTGTTTGTTTGTTTTAGCTCAATGTGATGTACTGTTATCCTCTCCTATTGTGTATACATGCTTTTTTGTACTTCCTGCACTCAAGTACCTTATAAGACTTCCTATATAACCAATTTATATAGGTGCTTTCTCCTTTTCTTCATGATTTGTATCCATATCAGAATTTCAAGTGGCTTGGCAGTCTATAATTGAGTCGCATCCTAATTCTGGCAATAAAATCACACTTGTGTTTGGATAAAGTTCTGCAACTGTTTCCTAAAATATAAACTATTTTCAGCACATCACACAACATTCTTTTTCTTTACCTTAGGAGTCAGGAAACATTTTCCCATCAAGGGTAATAGGGTAAGTAGTTTAGGTTTTAAAAGCCAAGATAGTCTCAGTTGCAACGACCCAACAATTCTGTTGAGTACAAAAACAGCCATAGAGAATACATAAATTGCCGGGAGCAGGTCCATCCTTGCTGTTTCAAGGGACCTGGCATACTGTTCTTAATATGTTTGCTCCCCTTGGTGCCATGTGTTTTAACCAAGGTCACCTCTCCGAGAAAGGTTGTTTTCCCAGGTAGGGATTTTTCCCTGAGGTTAGGGAGGGGATACAACCCCTTAATTAAGTGCCAGGCGGGTAGTTAAGCTACATAATCTTTACTCCCTGGAATGGAGATAAGAAACGCCCTAACCTTTGTAATAGAAATTGACAGGATTAAAATCGGCTGGTATAAATATGGATGTAACAAGACAATAAACATCAGATCCTCATCAGATCCTCATCAGTTCCTAACCAGAACTCCGACCAGAACTTTGGCTGGAGATCCTGGCTAGAGGTCCTGACTAGGCTGCTGATCAACTGAAGGCTGTCTCCGTGTTATTCCTTCTTCGCCGACTCCGTCCACACCTTTGGGGACCCCTGGACCCGCTGGGATTGGACCCCAGCAATAAATGAATGGGCATTGCTGTGATTCAATAAACTTTTCATAACAACAGGCAGTCAGTGGGCTGTAGTTTATAGACTGCTGCTTTATTATTAACCATAAGCAGATGCTTGATCCCAGATTTGTTACCTCAATGTTATCATAGATATATCCATTATATGTAATCTACACTAATAAAAGACAAACATGCAAATTGACCGCACCTTCGCTACACCTTAAGCCATGCCCACCTGCCAATCAGAGCAACTATATACAAATTAACCCAACCAAGATGGCGGCCGGCAGCCACGGAGCTGGAGCAAGCAGGAGGCTTGGTTGCCCCAATGATGGAGGAAGCCAAGCTTCCCGCCTGCCACGGCCTGCTCTGAGCTCCACTCAAAGCAACAAAGTTTCAATTATAGAAGGTAAATAAATCCCAGAATTTAAAAAAAAGGAAAAAAGGAGAGGCTGGGAGCTTCTGTCGCGGGGGGAGCTTGGCCAGCCTGAAAACAGCCCTCAGCCTCTCACCCAGACTGGCCAGGCACCCCAGTGGGGACCCCCACCCTGAAGGGGGTGTGACCAGCCTGCAAACACCCATCAGCCCCTCACCCAGGCTGGCCAGGTACCCCAGCGGGACCCCCACCCTGATCCGGGACACCCTTCAGGGCAAACCAGCCGGCCCCCACCCATGCACCAGGCCTCTAACCTATATAATAAAAGGGTAATATGCAAATTGACCCTAACAGCAGAATGACTAGGAATGACTGGTCACTATGACACACAATAACCACCAGGGGCCAGACGCTCAATGCAGGAGCTGCCCCCTGGTGGTCAGTGCACTCCCACAAGTGGAGCTCTGCTCAGCCACAAGCCAGGCTGACAGCTGTCAGTACAATGGTGGTCATGGGAGCCTCTCCTGCCTCCTCAGCAGCACTAAGGATGTCCAACTGCAGCTTAGGTCTGCTCCCCGCTGGCAAGTGGACATGCTCTGAGGGCTGCCAGAGGGATGTCTGATTGCCAGCTTAGGCCCAATCCCCCGGGGAGCAGGCCTAAGCCAGCAGGTGGTCATCCCTCAAGGGGTCCCAGACTGCGAGAGGGCACAGGCCGGGCTGAGGGACCTCTCCCGAGTGCACAAATTTTTGTGCACTGGGCCTCTGGTATCCTATCTAATAATAGACAAACATGGTAATTGACCGTACCTTCGCTACGCCTCTGGTGGACTAATCTGCGTGATATGCAAATTAACCACCAACAAAGATGGTGGCTAATTTGCATATTGCAGGCAGGGCGGTACGGTACCATCCCGCCTGCCCCGCTACCACCTGGGCCTGCTATTTGTGACTCGGGGCAGTGGGGCGGGACAGTGCCATCCCACCTGCCCTGCCACCATCCGCATCTATCTTCGACCCGGGGGGCGGAGGTCGTCTGTGTGCGACCTGACCCGGGGCAGCGCCCCAACCCCTGGATCGGCCCTGCTGTGTGCGCGACCCAGGGCGGCGGGGCAGGCACGGAGGGATTGGGCCTGCCATCTGCCACCCGGGGAGCGGGCCTAAGCCAGCAGGTGGTTATCTCCCAAGGGGTCCCAGACTGTGAGAGGGCACAAGTGGGGCTGAGGGACACCCCCCCACCCCCCTTCCCCCGGTAGTGTACAAATTTTTGTGCACCGGGCCTCTAGTATATTATAATAATCCATTTACCAGAACTTGATAAGAATAGTTTAGCTCAGTGGTTGCCAACCTTTCAGACTTCACAGACCACCATGGTCCGTGGAACACCAGTTGGCGACCACTGGTTTAACTGGTTCCCTTATTTAAAAGAAAACTGTGCTTAATATCTAAAAATTACATTCCTAATTTTTAGATATTAAGCATAAGCAATACATAAAGGAGGCAGGTCTTAATTTTACAGAAACCATTGTGGAACCAAAGGCAGCAATGCGAGAACAGTGAAGAGAGTCTTACCCCAAAAAAACAGTTGCATGAAGTTCTTTTTTGGTCCTTGAAATTGTCTTCAATTCAGTAATTTCTGCATCAAACCAATGTCCTCTATTACTAGGAATTTCTGCATTGTAATTAACCATTACCACATCACCGATATTCAGTTGATTCCATTTCAAAATGGTTCTAGCGCGTGGTCGAAGATCCTTCAGATTTACTTTTACAATACCACTTTCCGGATATCTGAGAAGAGAGGAAGAGAAGAATCACAGAGCAGTGCTTATGATAACTGCCAAAGAAGACTAAAATTATATGCAACCTATAGAAAAACCTAATCATATTATTCTTAATGGTACTTAAAGTAAATGATATTTATTCTTTATATTAACTACCAGAATAAATAATTCTTGCTAAAATCTTAGTGAGACATTCTTTGCTAACTTGGGGGTAGTTAAAACAACAACAACACGCAAGTTCTTTCTCCACCTTTTCTTAACCCAAGTTTAAGAATTACTTTAACAGTAGATGCTGACCTCCTCCTGAATTTGGAACCAGTTCCAGTTCTGCCATTTGTTTTGATATAATAAGAACATGAACCCAGTTCATTTCCATGGCAGTCGGACATCCTGGCTGAGGGATCTCCCACAAGTGCATGAATTTCATGCACTGGGCCTCAAGTTCAAAATATAAGTGGGTTTGAATTTAGAAGCAGCTCTAGCAGCTAGGTTTGGTTGCTCTGAAAAAACAAGTACTATGCAGGCCTAGAACTCTCACAATATATCTAATTCATTTAGAATAAATACTAAGCCTGGGTGGACTCTTTAGCTAATTAGCCAGTCACTTCACATTTTAGTTAATTGGGGGAAAAAATCTCAGAGTTTGCAAGGGGCCCATTTTACCCCCTCAGTGCCATAATGGACTCCACCACAAGCCTTCCAAATAACCATGCAACCTTTGCTCAGACAGTAAGTGATGAGGTGTCAGTTTTAACCCTAAAAAGAGAAGATGCTTGATACTGAACCAAAGATAAGCTTTGGAACACATCCATTGTATGCCTAAGTTCCACCAACACTCTCTCCATGACAAACCTAATACCTGTCAAATGTACCTGCTGCCCTCAATCTTCTCTCTTAAATAAAAACATTTTAAATGAATTTACTTCAACTTATATGGCAAGGTTTTGAAACCATTATCATCACTCAAAATGTTTTACTTTCAGCCTGTCTGTGTTTAAATTCCCACTTTAGCTTCTTGCTGCTCTATATCCTTGGGACAGTTACTAAAACATCTCTGTGGCTCAATCTCATATATAAAATGTACCTAATGGTAATAACTGTACTCATATGGCTGTGAATTTGGTTCCTGCCTTAATATTTTTAAGGCCATATAAGGTAGAAAACTCCTTTTTTAGATCGGACTCTTTTTTCAGCTGTAACATGAAAATTATATTGACATCATATTATCATGTATTACTGATGTTTAATACAGTAAAAAAGCATACTTTAATGGCAAAAACCCCCCTCCATTTATTTGTCTAAGTTTGCCAAAATTAGACACCAAGAACAGAAACATTTTGAACTAAGTAGAGAACTTGAACAAAGTTTTAAAATTGTATACAAAATGTTTATAGAAGGTAAGGTAAAATAAATCATTTCATATTTTAAAGAATTTAAGCTACATTTGCCCTGGAACTAAATTACTATTTCAGAACAGAATTATATTGTACAGTATATGTATATAGTAAGCCTGTGGATAATGTCATAAAAATGAAGTGTATTTTTCTAATTCTAGTAAAAGAGATGTTATGTAAATTGCTATGTAAAAAATAAACATGGAAGGGGAATATAAACTACTCTTCCAAGTGCTCAAATATTACTATTATTCTTTGCCTGGGTATCTTCATCTACACATATCTTACTATATAAAGGGATGACTCAAAAGCTCTAGTCTATCCCCAAATTTCCTCTTCAGATTCATATATCCAACTACATTTCTAACACACATCTCAGAAGCACCTGAAATCAAAGTTATCCAAGATAGAATTCCCATATCCCATAATCTGCCAATACTCAGTCTTCTCTAGAGGAAATCTTTCATACTCCCAGAAACTTAGGAGTTACCCCCCAATTTCTCATAATGTTTTCATTTAGTTACTAGGTCCTCCTTATGCAATACCTTCAACACTTCTTTAATAAAACTATACCCACTTAGTGAAGACCTGCATTTCTCTAAATCTCTTAAGGCCCAACATAGCTCCGTTATTAGGATCACACCTTATAGTCCATACCACACTTTTGCCAAAGATTCTAAAACACAGATCCACTTAAAATATTTTATGAAGTCTGATAACAATATATGTTCATAGGCTATGGAAAAACAGGTATTCTCATACATTACTGATGGGAATACAAAGTGGTACTGTCCCATTGTAGAGGGGAATTTGGGCAAAGCCAGAAAAACTGTCTATATATTTACCTCTTAACCCAGGAATTCCACTTTTAGGAATCCATCCCAAATATAAATAGAAATCCTTATGAAAAGAAACATATACAAGGCTATTTATAGCTGTACTGTCTATAATGGAACTAGAAACACTCTAATGTCCACAACAGAAAAACCACTTAAAATAACAGATACAATTATATAATGGAGTATTATGCTCCTATAAAAAAGAATATAATATCTGCTATGGAATGATATATACAGAGAGCTATATTAACTCAAAGAAAGCAAGATGCAAACAGTGTTTATATGTGCTACTTTCCCCCTAATGAATGTGAGGGGAAATACAAATAAATGTGAATATATATATATTTATATATATGTAAAATTAGAGGAGGAACCAGGAGGGACACAGTTTCTCCTAATTTATTTATTTTGTTTTAGAGATTTACTTATAGAACCATGTAATGTTTCACATAATTATGAAACAATCAACAAAATGTGAGAAATCCCTAAAAATCAAAAGCAAAATGAAACAAGTCCAGTGTCCATCAATAGTACATGAGTGGATAAAAAAGCTGTGGTACATTTACACAATGGAATACTACTCAGACATAAAAAAGAAAATCTTACCCATTGTGACAGCATGGATGGGCCTGGAGAACATTATGCTAAATGAAATAAGCCAGTCAGAGAAAGACAAGTACCTTACAACTTTATTCATGTGGAACCTAATGAACAATAAACTAACAAAATAGAAATAAACTTGTAGATAGAGAACAGACTGACAACTGTCATAGGGGAGGTGGGTTGTGGGATGGGGTGAAAATAGTGAAGGGATTAAGATGTTTCTCTCTCTTTCTCTTCCCCTTTCTTTTCCTCTCTCTCTAAGTCAATACAAACATTTTCTAAATAAACTATTATGTCAGGTTCAACATGAAGGAGCTCTCACAACCTAGAGATGGGACAATTTGGGCGCGCGCACACACACACACACACACACACACACACACACAAAACTGAGTTAGATTAAAACAAATGTTAAAATCCAATAGTTCATGAAACTTAGAAGTAAAAATCTCACTGGCCAATCTCTGGAGAGTGCTAGGAAACTTACTCATTCTGAACACTGAAAAAGTTCAAGAATCATTCGTTTATCCTACTTTCCTATATGAACCAACTGGTTGAGGTAAGTTCTTTATGAAAGAATAACAGCTAATAAATGAAGGAAAGATAGGAGATATCACCATTTTTGCAACACTTAAGGAAACAATGGATTTAGGTAAAGATTTATGACTGCTAAAGCCATTATGGATTAGGCTGACACCACCCAAAATCTTACCACAAAAGAGCAAAAAAGCAGGTATTATGTGCCTCCCAATGACATACAATAAGTAAACACCATCTCTCAACTAACCTTATCCAATAATATAATTTAAACCCAATCAAACCTCTAGAATTAAGTATAAGCTTTCAGGAAACTAACATTAATAGAGGAACATGTTAAACACCATTACAAAAATAATATAGTCAGCAAAGTCCAGGCAATGGGAAAACTGAATAAAAGGGGGGTAATCTATAGGTTGAGACTTAACCACTCAATTAAATGAAATGGGCAGATCTTGTTTTGATCTTTAACAATACATACATACATATATACATATACATATACACACACACACATATATATATGAAAAAGCCTAAGCAACCATTAAGACCAAACGACCATTCGACCAGTCGTTGTGATACGCACTGACCACCAGGGGGCAGATGCTCAATTCAGGAGCTGCCCCCTGATGGTCAGTGCACTCCCATAGCCAACCTCCTGCGGCCCCTTCCCCTGCGAGCCGGCCCCCCAATAGGCCTCGATTGCTGGCCAGGCTGAGGGATTACCCATGCACGAATTTGTGCACTAGGCCCCTAGTGTAAGTATATTTTTGAAAAATACAATTAAGTAAGTCTGAACATTGACTGGTTATTTGATATTAAGGATTCATAAATTTCTTGTAAGATTTCTTTTAATGCGTTAGGGTCCCCAAGTCCATCCTCAGGCTCACTGATTTGCTAGGGCAGTGGTCGGCAAACTGCGGCCCCTTGAGTGTGGCTCTTCCACAAAATACCACAGGCGCGCACGTACAGTCCGATTGAAACTTCGTGGCCACACTCAAGGGGCCAAAGAGCCGCATGTGGCTCGCGAGCCGCAATTTGCCGACCACTGTGCTAGGGGAAATCACAGGATTCATTCTCACAAGATGGCATACTGTCTGTTCCCAGGTCTATGATTTACTACAGAGACGGGATAAAAAGCAAAATCAGCAAAGGAAAAAGGCACATGGGGTGTTGTACAGAGGAAACCAGGCGCAAACTCAAAGATTTCTCTCCCAGTGGAGTCACACTAACATGCTTAATTTGTCCAGCAACAAGTGATAACCCATGTGAAATACTATCTACCAGGGATGTACAGTAAAGAATTCCCACCCTAGCTGGTTTGGCTAAGTGGATAGAGGTTGGCCTTCGGATTGAAGGGTCCCTCCCAGGTTCGATTCTGGTCAAGGGCACATGCTCGGGTTGCGGGCTCAGTCCCCAGTAGGGGGGTGTAGGAGGCAGCCGATCAATGATTCTCTATCATTGATGTTTCTCTCTCTCTTTCTCTCCCCCTTCCTCTCTGAAATCAATTTAAAAATATTTTTTAAAAAGAAAAGAAAAAAGAATTCCCAATATTTTTAAGGGGCTTGTCATGTAGGCCCAGCACATACCAAAATCCCAGACTCCCAGAAACAGATGTTTGGCATAAACCATATTGTTCACACGAACAGTTTAGGCACGGTGAACCATTTTTATCAGGGATTTTTCAGAAAATCCTCACCTAAAAGTAAAGTTCCCAAACACCAAAGGTCAACCGCACACAGGCCTTTTAAAAAATAGCAGTCTCAGGTCTAATATGTTAGCTCTTTTCTACACACTTTAAAAAGAATTCTTTTAGCTAGTTTGTCAGTTGAATGCTCTAAGATGTCAAAATAAAAATGAACCTATGAAAATTAGCAAGAACAGGACTCGGTAGCAAAAGCCCTTATCATGATGGTCTGTCAGTTTGAAAGGAAAGAAAGAGGTTGGGCTTTGAAAAGCATGAATGCCTGACAAACTCTTGGCCGGCCCAATGGTTAACTTTGGTCCAGAGACTGACCAAACAATTCCATGTTGGGTAGAAACTGCTGCCATGCTTAGTCTCTGGCTAGAGGATGTCCGGAAGAGTGTGGCCTTGATCACTGTGGCTAAAAGTTATGAACTGACTGCATTCATTCCTTGTAGCTGGTCAGCAAGTTCTTTCTAGGGAGTTTTGAGCAGTGCGCCCACTATAGGTACTAAAGCCATACATCAGGCCATGTCTGGTTGAAATGTAAGGTTTGAGACAGTGATGGCGAACCTTTTGAGCTCGGCGTGTCAGCATTTTGAAAAACCCTAACTTAACTCTGCTGCCATGACACATATAGAAATTTTTTGATATTGGCAACCATAGTAAAACAAAGATTTATATTTTTGATATTTATTTTATATATTTAAATGCCATTTAACAAAGAAAAATCAACCAAAAAAATGAGTTCGCGTGTCACCTCTGACACGCGTGTCATAGGTTCGCCATCACTGGTTTAGGACTTGCTTCAAAGTAATCCAGTGGTGCTTGGAAATGCTACTATATAGATGGCCAGGAGTTCACAATGGTTGAAGCTGAGTGATGGGTTCATTATACTGTTCTCTCAACCTCTACATAAGTTTAAAGAATTCTACAATAAAAACAAAATGCTTTGAGGCTCAAGTTAAAATCCAAACAAAAGGCACTTTCTACTTTTTGCAGTTTTCCCCTATATGTTTGTAACATTTAAAGAGTTAACACTCAAGGCTTAGAATAAGACAGGCAGCCTTCTGTTCCAGCCAGAACACTCGATTCCTGTTCTCCAGATGCAACCATTTTTAATTCTTAAGCTCTTTTATTTACCTCTATATTTTTAAGTAACACACTTATACTTTTTAACTTTCAACTGTTATTCTACCCATCCCTCATGTACAGTTCACTTGCCTCCATCTTCCTTTCTCATAGTTACTAACACAAGACCCTGCTCCAAGTGTTCATATATGTTAACAATTCTTAGGATAGAGGTAGGTGCTATTCTATCCCTATTTTACACATGAGGTACAGAAGTGAAATAAGTTGTTTAGGCAGAAGAGAGATGATTCAAAATTCTCATCATTTGGCTCTAGACACATACTCCTACATTGACAGACTTTTTCTTGCTCTTAACATTATACAAACTAAGTTGGTTATAAAAATCAATATTTTTAATAAAAGTTTTTACATGTTGACTAAATATTACTCACAACTAAATAATGAAATGTGCTTTACATGTCCTTTCTTCCACCGATTTGTTTTCTGTTGATGCTTAACTGTTCTTTTTAGTTGCAACTTGCCGTTTTCTTGTGTACCCATCATTAATTTTTTTCCATTCTGCCAGTTTTAAAACTCCTCTACATTCAGACATTTCTGATACTCTACTAATCTTCTGGGCTTCAAAACATTGTAAAGACCTCTGTCCTATCATAATCTGGAAGCTTGCTGTAGGACTAGACCACAGATGTCATGGTAGGACCTCCTTTCAACATTTCCTGTATTGAATCCTACTTCCTGAATACATCTTCCTTTTGTTTTTTCCCCTCAACTTGAGTGGGGTGGAGTGGTTAAAATGCTCTGTCATATAAATTAACCAATCCTCTTGTTCTCAGCTTTATTTTGTATGCCTACCTCGAAGGTACCTGGTGAGTCCAAGGCCTGAGCCTCCCAAAGATTCTTCAATGCCAATTTACTTGCTTGTTGTTGGCTTCACATCCTTAGGTTTCAGCTTTCTCTTGACCTGCTAAGTTAGGTATCATTTATCCATTAGCTTACCTTCCAAAATGTTGCTGTTTTCTCTTCTGTGTCTTTTATTTCTATCCTATTTGTTGTCCTTGGGGATTTACCCATTTATTCTTTTACTATCTTCTAGGACAGTTTAAGGAGTGGAGACAAACATGCATCTTAATCTGTCAAGTTTACTAATAACTGGAAGTTCTTATTCATCTTGAGTTTCATTTACTACTCACCGTATACTTCCTACACTCCAGTCATACTAATCACCCTTAGGTAACCCCATTATTTCCTACTTCTCTATCTTTGGTATCATAATCTTCAGGAATTCAGAAGTATCTCTTCTACCTGTATTCTGAGCTCTGGGTACTCTAAATGCTGAGTGTGCATATTTCTATCACAGTATACTGTAAAACAGCAAGTTTTCATTAAGGAGCAGGTGTGCTCAAACTTTAGCATTTGCAGTATACCAAGGCCTACAAATATTTGAAAACACACAACTCATAAACAGAAAAGTCTGCTTTTATATAACTAAAGCTCTTAATCGAATATAATAAACCAGTGATGGCGAACCTATGACACGCGTGTCAGAGGTGACACGCAAACTCATTTTTTTGGTTGATTTTTCTTTGTTAAATGGCATTTAAATATATAAAATAAATATCAAAAATAAAAGTCTTTGTTTTACTATGGTTGCCAATATCAAAAAATTTCTATATGTGACATGGCAGCAGAGTTAAGTTAGGGTTTTTCAAAATGCTGACACACCGAGCTCAAAAGGTTCGCCATCACTGCAATAAACTATGACTACCGTATTTCAAAAAGATCTCCTTGATTACACTGTGTCTCCTATTCTTCCTTTGAGAAGTCTTGATCTAGACCAGTGATCGGCAAACTGCGGCTCGCGAGCCACATGCGGCTCTTTGACCCATTGAGTGTGGCTCTTCCTAAGCCTTAGGAGTACCCTAATTAAATTAATAACAATGTACCTAACTATATAGTTTAAGTTTAAAAAATTTGGCTCTCAAAAGAAATTTCAATCATTGTACTGTTGATATTTGGCTCTGTTGACTAATGACTTTGCCAACCACTGATCTAGACAGTTCCACATCTATGGGAACACAGAATTCTATGCAGAGCTAGTAACAAAGACTTTTTAAATATTATGTTGTGGTACTCTTAAAAATGAAAAACCTGTAATTAGCTCAACTGCTTCTTACAGTAGTAATCAAGTCTTTTTTCTTTTTTTAGTAGTATAGGCAGTTCCCAACACAACATTACCATCACCCCCACAAGTTCTAACGTGTGGTCGAAGATAACCAGTACAAATTAGTTCATGCAACTGATTTCTTCCAGCATTTGCACTGAGAATAACTGTACAACAGACTGTATGAAATATTTTGGGAAGTGTTGAAAGCTTGAACAACTTCTAAAACAGGGCTCAAGATATCCCAAAGGTCTGAACCACAGAGAGGTAGGAATGTATCAAGGCCAACTTTACCTACACTGAGCTGAGGGCGAACCCTGTACCTATAGAAGAATGAAAGTAGGGTTCTTCATTCTCTCGTACATGACCTCGTGTTCTCAGAATCTGAAGTCAAGGCATTATTCTAATATAGGTATAAAATAAATTGATAAACAAAATAATCATTGAGTGAAGTCTGGGGAATGATGTTTTAGGGCAACTGATTATGCAGAATTTAAAAAATAGGTTTATTATAAAATAGTAAAACTACATTTCCTTAGGTAACTTTAAAGCAACAAATACTTTTAGAAAACTCAAACTGTACTAAGTAGTAGAACTGAAAATTCCTCCTAAAACATGGTTTCCTGATGTTAATATGCTATAATAAGGACACCATTCATCTGGAGGCATGTTCTAGTTTAGCAAATCTTTAATGTCATACCACATGCAAAAGAAAGCATTTCTTATTCTAATAGATAGCATTACTAAGTTTCATGCCTTAAATGTAAAACTTACTCACAGACAATTAAGAGTAACTTACTTAAAACTGCTTACAGTAGCACTTCATATATTACATAAAAATAAATCTCATTTGTAGAACACTAACAATGTTGGATAACTATATTAAGAATAATGGAAACAACATACTTAGGTTAAAAGATACCCATGCCAAAGATAAATCCATATTATTTAAAAATACTTACCAAAATATCCTGGCTTTATTAATAAATAAGTGAAAATCAAAGAAAGAAATAAACAAACGAAAACTATTATTACTGGGTACTTTTCAAGGTTATTAGGAAATAACGAACCTAAGTCACATATTTACAGATGAGAAAATTAAAGCTAAAGAGCTCAACCTAAACAAAAAAATTACCAATAAACCAAAGACCTAGAACTCAAACCAAATTCAAATGCCTGAACTATAGAGCCTGTAAGAGAACCACTGCTGTGTATTTAACAGGCCCCTGAGGTACCTGTTTGAAAAGCAGGTTCCAGGAACCTACCTCAGACCCACCCAATGCAGGGAGTAGGGATGTTTGGTGTCCCTCAGCAATAACTTACCTGGGTGAATCTGCAGTGTTGATGACCGTCTTTTTGAGAAAGACCAATGTAAAGGGATAATGTATATATTTGAAAAGGTAAAAATCAACTTGTATCTGTAAAGTCATTTTTCTAAGCACTATGTGATTTTTATAACACAACAGAAGAGCAATGGTTAAGGTCACAGACCTGTCTAACTTCTTCCATCCTCCTTTTGATTACCATCCTTTCAGAATTCTGCAAGTCACAGAAAGTTAGAGGAATATTCTCAATTTTGGGTAAATATGTTAGTAGCAACCAAGAAGCAATGGGGCAGACTGGTCACTGCACCAGGGTTCTGGAACTAAAGCTCTCCTTCTAGGTCCTCATACTGGAGATCAAGACACTTTGGCTTGGTCTTGATTTTTCCCCCACCAAAACCTAGAAATCATTTTGACATTGCTCAGAATTTTTGTGGACTCTTGTTCTGATGTTTAAAGATGTCAGCTCTGCTTAGCTACAGACAATAATCATTCATACTTAAGATATAAGTAAAACTTTCACAAGCATTTTTCTTCTTTAAATATATACTTCCTTGTCAGACTATTAGATGTTTTCTAGTTTACTTCTCTTCACAGAAATGAGCTAAAATTTATACATCAAGATCTCTAAATTCAATAACGCAATTAAAGCAAATCACTAACAAGAGTAGTTTTCTCAAATTCACCTTTTTTAACACTCCAGTGTGGGGTGAATTTCCCGCCAAAATATAAGATGGCGCGGGCAATTATTTAGGTTTCCCACGCAAAATCAGGGATTTTTATGATACCTATTACCCCAATGGGTATGAAACGGTTCGCATACGCAGGTAGATATCTTTGTGAACGGCAAACAAACAAATATTTGGTAATACGCAGTTACAATCGGCCCGAGTTTACACGTTTCCCGCACTCCACCGCAAATCTATATATGAACCGAGTTAAGACGGCTCCCGCGGAGTACGCGCAATTCACGCGAGCCGACTTAACTCGTTTCCCCCACTCCAAGTGTTAACTGGACTGGACTGTAAGACCAAATAAAGCTACATGTTGAATCCTTAAAAGCAAGAAAGTATCAGAGAAGATTTTGAGATCTTGTTCAACAATATGTCAAATTCAGAAAGCTTATCCTAGAATGACTGCTATATTTTAGAGCCTAATTTAACAGGAAAACCAGGACTAAGCTCAGAACAAATATGCATCTATTATGAAGTATTCCCCCCGCCCCTCCCTGCCCATTGAGAATATACCAACACACCATAATAGATAAATTCCCCATAAACACATTATGGACATTGCTTTCTATGCAAAGTTAGTATAAAGACACTGAGAATGGTCCCTCCTTTAAAGTCACACACATCATTTAGCTTGAATGAAATATAATTTCTTTTAGAAATAGACTTAATTCTAATATTTTTGTCTAAATGGAAACAAAATGGAAAAATAAACAAGACAACTAGACATGTACTAAAATAAGGATGAACACTCATAGTTGTCAGGTGTTACATATTATCTTCAGCCTTTAATAAAACATATTTACTATATTTAAAATGTCACTATCAATCCCTTTCCCCCATATTGCTCTATAGTAGAAAATGCTTGATAAAAATGGGCCAAACATTCATTCCAATCAAGACAAATTTCTTTCATTACAAAAAAAAAAAAAAAAGCCAAATAAATACTAAGGTACTGTGATTTGAGCTAGTATTATACCAAACTCAGACCTACACCTTGGAATGTCTTACTCCATAGTTAAGAGCCCCTGAAACTAAAAATTTGATAACCCTTGGTTCATGCAATGTTTAAAGCTTCTTACTCTATTTCTACGCTGTGCCATCTGTACAATACTTTATGCCAAACAATAATTTCTTTATTGACCAGAATCAGGTCCCAGATAGTTGTTTTCCGTTATTTCTTTTATACTTCAAGAAATAAAACTCAAAGCAAATCAAGAACTCTACTTGTTGACAGCAGATACACAGATAGCTAAAGGCCTCACCTCCATAGTTTCTTGCCTCTTTGCTATGGCATTCAGGAATCCAGGGACTGAGTACTAAGAACACAAATTATTCTAGCCTCGATTTACCAATATTGTCAGTCTTGGCCAATCTCAGATCTTAATATTATTCTGGTTGTTGGTTCTATTACCACCTACTATGGTAGAGAGCAGGATGATAGCTCATTTGAAATAAGCTATGTTTTCAAGTTAGCCACAACCATGTCAGAAGTATTAGGAAAGTAAAGATTAAAGGGATCCCTTTTAACACCTTCTCACCCATCCTGAAAATCTGTGTTAACACCTAAGTCTTTTAAGACATTTTTGTGGTAGGAAAAATCACAACCACGTTAGGATCTTGAACACTTACACTCAATAAGGATTTGGTAGCATAATATTAGGCACACATGTTAAGTATCACTTGAATGAGAATGTAAGTTCATTTCGTGTGTTGAATAAATACTAAATCCTTCACAACAGTGACTTCTATAGTAGGATTTTGAAAATAACAAAAATAATTCAGTGTTAGAAAAGTTAAGTTCTTAATACTGTTTTCATATAAACATTTTATTGGGGAGTTACTGCTGAGTATAGGGTTTGGGGAGGTGGAGGAGATAAAAATGTTCCAAAATTAGTTTGTGGCAATGCACAATCCTGTGAATACACTTAAAACCAACAAATTGCATTCTTTAAACGGATAAATTGTATGCGAACTATCTCAATAGCAAGCTGTTTTAAAAAAAAAAATATCAAGTCCTAGCTGGTTTGGCTCAGTGGATAGAGCGTTGGCCTGCAGATTGAAGGGTCCTGGGTTCGATTCTGGTCAAGGGCATATGTCCGGGTTGCAGGCTCGATTCCCAGTGCGGGCATGCAGGAGACAGCCGATCAATGATTCTCTCTCATCATTGGTGTTTCTATCTCTCTCTCCCTCTCCTTTCCTCTCTGAAATCAATAAAAATATATTTTTAAAAAAAAATATATTTCAACCTCATTCTAACAACTATTACATTATGTTTTATATACTATCTAAAATATTAAAATATATATAAAAAAGCCTTATAGAGGAATAAACATACTAAATTAAGCCAGGTATTAGGCTACCAAAAACAACAAACCACTTAGGAGCCAGAGATAACTGAGCATTAAGGAGCCCTTATTATAAATATTAAACAAACAAACAAACAGTAATAGACTGAACAGACCCCTAAATGATTTCTTCAAAAAGACTATTATTTGAAAACAATTTTGAAATGGAAGGCTTTGCTTCTATAAACAAAACATTAATGAAGTCCTCAATAGCATGAGCACTTACTCATCAAACTCGATATGATAAATAACATCTTCAGCAGCAGCAACAGAGTCTGAATTAGACGTAGAGGGTACATTGTCCAATTTATTTGTGCTCTCTTTGGAATTATGATTTATATTTCCATTAGTCCTTTTACAAGAACTGCCATTCTTCAGGGGAGTTTTGCCACGTGAATGTTCATCAGAAGCTCTAGTAATACTATGTATACGTGCTTCAAACCAGGAACCATAGTTGACATCTCTGACATCCACCAATTCATTTACCTAAAAAAGTTTAAAATTAATTAATGAAGTGTAATTTCATCTACTGCTTTAAACACCTTAATATAACTTAGGTTATTTTTATAGTCATCACGGTTATGAATATTTGTAGCTACTCATGCTTAAAGTAATTTCAAAGATTAGATCAAAACTATTCTTTTTGTATACTCTAAAAATCCATTATTTACTAGTATAAAAATTAACTTTCGTTTTTAAAAAATTTTATTGTTGAAAGTATTACATATGTCCCCTTTCCCTCCATTGACCCCTTATAGCCTGTCCACACCCCTGCCACAGCCTTCACTCCCCCTATTATCTATGTCCATGGGTTATGCCTATATGTATACAAGTTCTTTGGTTGATCTCTTCCCACCTACCCACGCACCCCTGACTTCCCTCTGAGATTCTACAGTCTGTTCCATGCTTCTATGACTATGGATCTATTTTGTTCAACAGTTTATTTTGTTTAAATCCGTTATTTACTAGTATGAAAATTAACTTTCCTCCAAATTTCCTTCAATGAAATGTGTGCTAAAATGGGTGTTTTCTTTGACTTCTCTGATGTCTACCACTTGACTTTTAAAAATATGAAAGTACTCAAGGGTATTCTGGAAAGTCATTCAATAAGAATGTCACTAATGAGCCCCAGATGGGTGGCTCAGTTAGATGGAGCAACCTGTACACCAAAATGGTTGAGGGTTCAATCCCCAGTTGGGATGCAACCGATGGATGTCTGTCTGTCTGTCTGTCTCTCTCTCTCTCTCGCTCTCCCCCTCCCCTTCCTCCCCCCTCTAAATCAATAAGTATATCCTTGGGTGAGGATTAAAAAAAATTTTTTTAAAAAAAAGAATGTTACTAACAAAAAGCCAAGAGTTTAAAGTGTTATGATTGTGTTATTAATTTGCTCCATTAATTTCTTCAGAATCCTAAAGATAACTTACAGTCAGTCCAACCAGAAAACAGTAAAGTATTAAACTGAAAATAAAACTCAAAAATGAAGAAATTGTGCACATGTACAAAGGGAAGAATTTAGTGAACCGATTTATACAAAATAGGTAAGTTCTACCAGTTAGTAATTCACTAGCAAATGCATTATTACCTCAAAAACCAGAGATAAAATGAACAGAGCTATATGATGCAAGACAGATATAGTCAAGTCTAGTGGATGATCCAGAATTAACTGTGCAATGTAATAAAAGGAAAAACAGTATACCAGAAGTTAAGAGTTACAATATGAAAGCTGGTTACTAAAAATAAGCAAACAAACAAACAAACAAACAAACGAACTCTCCTAAAAAATCTGAGGAAATTGGTCTAAAGGTCAAGGCCCTTTCAGCAGGAAAAAACCAAAAGACATCCCTTTAACCTGACCACTTAAGGTATCCAAAAGAATTCTGACATTTGGGGCAGGAGTAAGAGGGCAGTATATGCTAAAAGTTAAATACCCATATGCCAGATATTATGCAAGGCTCCTTTATTTAGGCTTGTCTAATTCTAACAACTAAGACTTCCGATTTTACAAGATAAAGAAACAAAGTTAACTTGCTCCACTGAAAGCTAATGAAATGTAAAGCTATGATTTGAAGACATCTTGACCTTGAAGCTTATGTTTTTGCCATGAAATGACAAGATAGGTAAACAAGAACTTTAAAGGTTAACTGATGAACTAAGAAATAAGATATTAAAAATATAAAAAGGTTTCAAACCACCCAGCTAATATAGAAGGTAGAGAGAATACAGACAAAACAAAAAATTAACTATCGCTACCAGAAGAAGTACCACATTTGACCAAAGACACTGTATGTAGTAACATGGCAGCAATGAAACACTTGAAAAACATAAGGTTCAATGTATCATAAGAATGAAGAGTTTAGGAGAAAAGGAAAAGATCTAAGGGCCAACCAGGCTAGATATAACAAAGATCAGAGATGGAGCATGGTATACACTGCATAAATTAACTCATGCATTAAATGGACACAGGGTCTTTTTCTTCCATAATAGCCACTGACAAGTGTAAAGAATTTAATTTCTTTCTTTCTTTCTTTTATTAATCTTTACCTGAGGATATTTTTCCATTGATTTGTTAGAGAGAGTGGAAGGGAGGGGGAGAAACAGAGAGAAACACACATCAATTGGTTCCTCCCACACAAAGGGGATCTCAAGGTACGAGCCCTTGACTGGAATCAAAACCAAGATCCTTCAGTCCAAGGGCCAAGGCTCTATCCACTGAGCCAAACTGGCTTGGTAGAATTTAATTTCTTACAGGCAAAACAAAAAATAGATAAAACAAAAAATAATCAACGTTAATGTCTATAATACTTGAGAGAATAAACTGAAGCTACTACTCTTTCAGAGCAAATCAAAATGTAAGGGTTTCATATCACACTACACAATTATTATTCTAGAAGAGAATGGAGCATAGAGTTGATACAAAAACAGTCACAGCAAAAATACACTTAGCAATATAAACCTTACTATGGAAGAGTATGAGGTACAAATGAAATACTTAATTTGCATATGAAAAATAAGAACTAGCATGCAGATCTAGTGTCTGGATAACGTAGTATTTGGAAATACAAGTAGAGTAAACAGAAATCTATGTCAATCTAAAAATACTGTCATTGCTTAAACATCACACATAAGAGAGAACTTAATAGCTCATAAAGGTAAGGCATTCTTTGAGTAACCCTAGATTTATAACTAGGAACAAGAACTACAAATTCTCCTATAAAGTATAATTATCCACTCATGATATGCATATAAACTGTATGGGAAAAATGCTTTTAAATTCAGAAGTTTCTGAACATTACATAGACATTCTTAGGCCAAATTTGAATGGGTCAAAATGCCTATAAGAAAAAGGTTAAAACTCTTTTGTAAAATCTGTTGTTTTGAAGACGGTTGAGAAGAGAATACTTGTTTCCTTGGCAGTATCCTCTGTTTTCATGTAATCGTAACTTTCTTAGTAATCCAGTTGAAATCAAGAACTGAAAAAGTCCAAAGCCACTGCATGTACACCACCAAGAAGTCAACCCTAATGTAAACTATGGACTGAGGGTGATGGTATATCAACGTAGGTACATCAATTCTAGCAAATGTACCACTCAGGTAGGGGATGTTGATAATGAGGAAGGCTATTCATGTGTTTTGGCAAGGGGTATATGAGAAATCTCTGTATTTCACACTAAATTTTGCTGTGAACCTAGAATAGTTCTAAAGTGTTAAGTCTATTGCCCTGGCCAGATAGCTGCGTTGGTTAGAACGTCATCCCTCTGCACCAAGGTTATGGGTTTGATAAATGGTCAGGGCATATATGAGAATCAATTCATGAAAATGAAATAAGTGAAACAAATTGATGTTTCTCTTCCCTTCCCTTTCTATCTCTAAAATAAATAAAAATGTAAAAATAAAATGTAAAGCCTATAAAAAACCTAAAAACTAAAAAGTAATTATAGCCAGAAGAGAGCAATGAAAAAGCAGACAAGATGACAAAGAGAAATATGTGGGGGTTGGGAATAGTGTCTCAAGTGTACCGATGGACTTTAATTTTAATGGAGGTAAATGACAACGTAGAGAGACTAATACCACTGGAAGAATTAATGTATCTATCTCTCTCCCCCTCTCCCTTCCTCTCAGAAATCAATAAAAATATATTTTAAAAAACCCCAAACACTTTCTAATAATAACCTATTCCGTTTCATGACAAAGTATACTTGACCAAGGTACCATGTTCTTCTAACACATTTCGTACCGCTCAGGAGTTTGCTCGTGTACGCGCGCCATCAGTTAAGGACCGCTCACGAGTGTTCTCGTTTTTCACGCCCATGGAAAAAGGAGCGAATCTAGATACTTATGTAAATTTTGTTTGGTATCTCTTCATAGAGGAAAATGTTTTACGCAGTACCATACGTTAAAAAAGTACTAGGAGCTTTAATTGTGCAATTGTTTAATTGTTTTTGTAAATAAAAATGTTATAATTATTGAAAAACAACACCTAAAGTGCATTATGATGATTTAAATAACGTGCAGTTTGCCCAAAAACATGCGGTCCCTGGCGTATGTCTTAGAGATTTCTATGCGGTACGCAATGTGTTAATATATAGTCACAGTTTTATTTGCTAAATATAGCTTAAGCTTTATATGAATATGTTAGTAATATTGGTATGCTTTTTGTCATGTTTTGCCTTGGTTGGTATGCTTCTGTGGTTAGAGCTCCAGCCCTGGGACCAAAGGGTCATTGGTTGGATATCTCAGTTGTAAGGTTGCAGGTTTGAGCCCTGGGCCCTGATCAGGGCTCATGTGTGAGGCAACCAATAGATGTGTCTCTCTCACGTTGATGTTTCTCTTTCTCTCTCTCTGCCCCCCATCCTCCTCCATACCCTCTACTCTCTCTTAAAAACAAAAACAAAACAAAACAAAACAAAGAAAAAATATCCTCAGGTGAGGATTTAAAAAAAGTTGTTATTATTTTTTTATTAAAAAAAAAAGCCTCCCATTTCTTTATGTTGTGGGTCAATTTAGGTAATATTATAGGTATCTATTCTTTATAGGCTTAAAGCAATTCATCGATGTAGCCACCCTGGCCAGGTACTTTTAGATAATTCACTTCATCTACCAATTTTTAATTAAAAATTTTTAAAAAATATATATCTTTATTGATCTCAAAGAGGAAGGAAGAGGGAGAGAGATAGAAACATCAATGATGAGAGAGAATCATTGATTGGCTGACTCCTGGACGCCCCCTACTGGGGATCAAGCTGGAAACCCGGGCATGTGCCCCCAACTGGAATCAAACCCGGGACCCTTCAGTCCGCAGGTCGATGCTCAATCCACTGAGCCAAACCAGCCAGGGCCCAATTTTTAATGTTTAACCTTGAAAATGCTCTGAAAATAAATAAATGAATCTCAGTCCCAATTTATCTCAACTGATAAGAATTAAGAAAGGAGCCGAAGCCGGTTTGGCTCGGTGGATAGAGTCGGCCTGCGGACTGAAAGGTCCCAGGTTCGATTCCGGTCAAGGGCATGTACCTGGGTTGCGGGCACATCCCCAGTGGGGGATGTGCAGGAGGCAGCTGATCGATGTTTCTAACTCTCTATCTCTCTCCCTTCCTCTCTGTAAAAAAATCAATAAAATATATTTAAAAAAAAAAAAGAAAGAATTAAGAAAGGAGCTATAAGGATAGGATGAAACAAAACTGTCATCCAATTATTTCTACAAAACTTATTAGAACAGAATTTGAAAAAGTTGCTAACTGCAAAGGTCAATAAATAAATTGCATTTCTATATATCAACAAATAAATCACAATTTTAAAAGATAACCGTGTATAATAGCATCAAGAAGCTATTAGGAATCAAAACAAGATATGTAAAGAGAAAACTAAGATGTCAACGACCTAGATTAATGGAGACATCTATCAACTTCATGAAAGAAGGACTATTGAAAAGATGTCAATTCCAAGCTGACCTATATACAATCCCCATCAAAATCCCTCCATTATTATTTTTCTGTAGTTTTGACAAGCTAATTCCAAAATTTTACATGCCAAGTGTTAAAGCCAAAAACCAAGACACCTTTGAAAAGGAATTAAATTTGGAGATGGAGAAAAGGGAGATATCAAAACAACATTATAGTACTTAGAACAGTGTGGGCACAGGGATAGATAGGCAAACAGACCAATGGAATTCAGTAGAGAGCAGTTTGGCAGTATCCTGTGAGTGAACAACCAGCACTTCTATTTCTAGATAAAAATTCCTAGAGAAATTCTTGAGCACTCACACCAAAATACAAATAGAAGATTTACAGCAGAACTAAAACAACTAAAAGTGGAAACAGTTCAAATGGCTAATAATCATAGGTAGATACATATATTGTGGCATGTTAATAAAATGAAATAAAATAGAAGTGAAAGATAAAGCTTTAGCCCTAGCTGGTTTGGCTCAGTGGATAGAGTGTCAGCCTGCAGACGGAAGGATCCCAGTTTCATTTCTGGTCAAGGGCACATGCCCAGATTTCGGGCTCGATCCCCAGTGGGGGGGCATGCAGGAGGCAGCGGATCAGTGATTCTCTTTCATCACTGATGTTTCTATCTCTCTCTCCCTTCCTCTCTGAAATCAATAAAAATATTTAAATAAATAAATAAAGCTTTATGCAGAATCTCTCAAAGTTGAGAAAAAGTAGAATTCCATTATATAAAATCCAAATACCGGCAAAAGAAAACATTGTTTAGAGATATATACATTAACAACACTATAGAAAAACAAGAAAATGATCATGAAAGTCAAAATAAGTAGTTTACCTTGTTCTGAGAGGGAAATGTGTTATTGGTAAGGGCATGTAAGAGGCTTTAAAAAGGAATTGGCATCATTCTCCTTCTTAACCTTGGTGGAATTACACAGGTATTTGCTTTATTATGCTTTAAATTCTACCTATCTATCTTACATTTTTAAAAGACTGTAAAAAGTATTAACAGCCCAATCTTTACTTTCAAATGGTAATCAATGTACATATTCACAACATCCTGAAGAGAATAGACTAACAAGAATTTTTAAAACATTTTTTATCTTATTTTATTTTACTAAAAAATTTTTTTCAAAACCCCACACTTTTTATTGATTTCAGGGAGGAAGGGAGAGGGAGAAAGAGACAGAAACATCAATTATGAGAGAGAATCATTGATCGGCTGCCTCCTGCATGCCCCACACTGGGGATTGAGCCAGCAACCCTGGCATGTGCCCTGACCAGGAATCGAACCATGACCTCCTGATTCGTAGGTCACTCAACCACTGAGCCATGCTGGTCAGGCTAAAAAGTTTTTAACATTGATTTTTAGAGAAACATCAATGTGAGAGTAAAACTTCGATCTGGTGCCTCCAGCACCCCCCACCCCCACCCCCACCCCCACCCCCCTGCACCGGGAATTGAGCCTGAAATCTAGGCATGTGCCCTGACCTGGAATCAAACGGGCAACCTCTGAGTCACAATAGCCAGGGTACAACTAACAAGAATTCTGAATACAACATACCTTATACAGTCCAATGCCAGGATCAATAAGAAAATCACGAGCTGATGTACGTGGCTGACTGGAAGATCTCACTCTTGGTGCTTTCTTCACTTTAGGTGTATTATCAGAACAGGGTTTGGCCTTAACATCACTCTGTTTAGATGTGCTAGGAAGATCAGAATCTGGGCGAGCTAGTAGCTGAATTATATCATTCAGTCCAACATCATAGTCAAATAAAGTATATCCATCTTCCAACTAGAAACAAAAGATAGAAAAGATTAAAATGCTTCTCTCAAAACTTGATTTTTCTATATCTTTAGGTACCCAAAGGTCCTAGCCAAATTATTAAAATAAAATGCACAGCATTGTAATCTAGTGATCCTGAAACTATTCATCTATTACTTTATGGCCTCTGATGTCAGTATCTTCTCAGGACTTCAATAAATTAAGAATTATTTCATATTACCTATAGGGTACACTGATAGATACTGAAATAATAAACAACAACACATCATTGCTGTTGTGACCCCATCACCTAAGAAGAAGAAGAAAAAATCTAGATTTCTCACCAAATTTTATTTCAATGAACAGTGCCTGAATCCACTGAAAGAAAAAGGTTTTATGAAAGTGACTTTATGACCTTGTGTTCATAAAGACATTAAAGTAACCATTTCATCTTTCTGAAGATTATTAATTTTTTTTTAAATCAAGCAGGAAAAAACACTTCAAGCAGGAATAATTACAATTCTTGCTCATGCTATTCCACTTGCCTAAAGTTCTCTAATTCCATACATTTCTTTTTTTTCTTTGAGAGAGAGAAAAACTGATTGGTTATGTCCCACATGCACCCGGATGGACCACCACCACTTGGGTGTGTGCCCTGTCAGGGAATGGAAACTTGCAGGGGATGACACTCCAATCAACTAAGCCACACTGGCCAGGGCCCATCCATTTCTCAAAGACTGCTAGCAAACACTAATAGCTAAAGGAAGCAAGGAAGATTCTTCCCTACAACTATCAGAGAGTGAAGGGGCCTGCTGATGGGACATCTTGATTTCAAAGGGATAGTCTCCAGAACCCTGACACAAAAATTTCTGTGGTTTTAGGTTTTGATACTATGTTACAGAAGCCCTAGGAAACTAAGTCTCCATTTGTTTCTTTGTAAAATTTGCTGGCCATTTCACTGATACAATAAAACTAAACTCCTTCAAGATTAGAACTATCATTTCCCTAGGCACATCAACAATTTAATTGTTGTTCATTTCCCCCTCTTTTATGCAATTACCTATCACCATCTACAACTATTATCACTGTAAAACCATGTTTAAGAAGTCAACTGAAGAACAAAAGTCTGCCTTTGAATGATAAACTTAGTAATGTATTAGATTAAGTAATTGTAATTCAAGTGGTCCAGAAACACACAATCCTGCACATTACAGGTGTTCACAATTCTTAAGTAGAA
This sequence comes from Myotis yumanensis, assembly GCF_028538775.1. Classification (NCBI taxonomy): domain Eukaryota; kingdom Metazoa; phylum Chordata; class Mammalia; order Chiroptera; family Vespertilionidae; genus Myotis; species Myotis yumanensis. The sequence continues at coordinate 49,352,429 of NW_027223763.1, read as the reverse complement.
CAAGGGATCAAGAAATTCATAAAATTCCCAATGGGGAAATTAAATTAAGACACTATCTCACGGGTTAGTTAATATGCTTATTCCAAATAAGTGTAAGGAGTCTTCCAAAAGCCAGTAAGCAGATATTCCCTTATAGGGATGGCAAAGTTAATATTGCTTGCCTTATTAAAAGACAAACAAGAACTCCCTCTAATCCTGAACTCCTGGGTTAAAAACGAAAGGTAGGAAAAAACCATACATTCACACCTTCATTTTGACACTTCTCCAAGATCCTCCCCCCCCCCCCCCCCCCCCCCCGCAAAGAAACAGAACGCAATAATTCTGGAACAGCTGAAAAAAACACAATTTAATTGAACATACAACTGTTGCATATTATGATAATTATTTTAAAAAATGAAGTGTTTAAAATAGAAAACAAAAATACCTCTCCAATAGCACAGAATGTGCAAGTTAACTGGTAGGGCATTCCCTAAAATGATGAGCTGTTATGGTGGTATAATAATTGGAAATCCAACGTGTTTCCATAAACATTTTTTTCCACTGAAATTTGAGGCACAAGAGTCAGAGGGACCTTGAGGGTATTCTTATATACTCAACCCCTTTCACTAGTTTCTACCAAGTCAGTAAATACAAGCTGCTTCAAACGGTACTTGGTTTGAAAGGAAAAATAATCTCTGAGTGAATGTCAGAGTGAAGCACTAAGCATATTCAAGGCATGAGGCCCTATAATAGCCCTATAATAGAAGATAAGCTCACATTAACATGTAACCATCTTTCCAATTATGTATGCTTACTATGAGAGCCACTTTGACCCATATTATCCACTCCCTCCCCTAATTCATAGCTATCTTTCCAGTTTTCCTAGAAGTTATCTATTTCACATCAAGTTCCACATAGCTAAGCCACTGTTAAGAGTTGTAAAAAATGTGGGAAGGATTTGTTACTGGAAAAGTACTGAAGTTCTCCTAAATTTAATAGTGCAGACTAAAAGTTACCTGTCACTTAAACTATACTCTGAGTGGGAAGGGGGTTGGGTCACTTAGAAATTACAAACACCTATGAATTTCAGGCACGTAACTCTAAGTCCATCAATGTCTCTCATAGCAGAAAATGTTTGAGAACTGCCTACCTAGAAGACGGAGGCTCAACATTTATAAAGCTAGAGAGGCAGGAATAGTCCTAGAATTTTGTTTTGCCAGACTGCACTCTTTTAAAAAAAAAAATGTATTTTTTATTGATTTCAGAGAGGAAGAGGGATAGAGAGATAGAAACATCAATGATGTTTCATGTACCTTTCACTTATAATATATACAACAGATAAAACACAAACACAACCTTTAAATAGGCAAACATTTTTACTTTGTAGTCTGTGTAAAAAGTCCACGGGCAAAAGGCAACTACTACTCAGTTTTTCTTCAGTTTTGGTTCATACCTCTTATCTACCATCTACTCTATGGTTATCTCTAAGTGGTACAGGGGAATGAATGAAAAGAGGATTTTTTCAAAGTAGGAAAAGCTCTGGATTCTCACTAGATTTAGAGATCACCAATGCAACTTCTTTTTTAAAAATATATATTTTTATTGATTTCAGAGAGGAAGAGGGAGAGGGATAGAAACATCAATGATGAGAGAGTATCATTGCTCGGCTGTCTCCTACATGCCCCTACTGGGGATGGAGCCTGCAACCCAAGCATGTGCCCTTGACTGGAATCGAACCCGTGACCTTAGTCTGCAGTCCAACACTATCCACTGAGCCAAACCAGCTAGGGCGTAACTTCTTTTAAAAAACAAAACAAAAACAACCCCCCCCCCCAATCCCCAAGGTGCTTCACACTCAACCCCCACCCCTCATAAGAGAATACCCAGCCCTAACCGGTTTGGCTCAGTGGATAGAGCGTCGGCCTGCGGACCAAAGGGTCCCGGGTTCGATTCCCGGTCAAGGGCATGTACCTTGGCTGCGGGCAAATTCCCAGTGGGGGGTGTGCAGGAGGCAGCTGATCGATGTTTCTCTCTCATCGATGTTTCTAACGCTCTATCCCTCTCCTTTCCTCTCTGTAAAAAATCAATAAAATATATTAAAAAAAAAAAAAAAAGAGAATACCCAAATGAGGCTACCCTACTTTAACCAGAACTTAACCTTGAATTGCTAATTCTCCACTTTGACCCTCAAAAGTGGAGTCAATTAAATAGCTTCTCAATTTTAATTTGCATACAGATCACCTGGGGTCCTTGTTAAAAGACAGATTCTACTTCTGTGTGAGGCTCCCAAGGTGAAGTTAATGCTGCTGGCTCTGCTGACCCAGGGACCATACTTTGAATAGCAAGAAACTAATAGGAGATTGACAATCATTCAACTTTCATTTTCAAACTCTGGTGTTCATCAGACTCTCCTGTGGGATCTTGTTAAATTTAACTACTTGCAATTCTGGGGTGAGCTGAACATCTATAAAATATCCACAAGTGATTCTGATACACACTAAAGCAGTGTATGAGGCCCAGAAATCAGGATTTTAAAAAGATTCCCAGGTGATTCTAATATGCAGCCAAGGTTGAAAACCACTGCACCAAATGGTAAAAGCAGCTGGTATAACAAAGGGGAAAGGGTACCATTTACATCATGGACAGTGTAAACTTGTTTTTAACATTTTTCACTATGGCAGTAAAGCCTCTTGAAGAAAGGGTGCCTTTTCCTAATAAGTATGAAGGCATTTTACAAGATAAGGGCAGTCCTGTGACACCAATCCAGTAGTTGCCCGCTACAGACATACTACCCTATCTATGCTCTGTGAACTCCAAAGAGGGAAGATGGAGATAATAATCACTGCCACGACAACTTGTTAGCTCATAAGGAAGCAAACACAGCTGGAGCAGTGTCTTCCTTCTCCGTCTCCTACTCAATGAGCATCAAAGGTCCATTCCTTATCCCTATTGGTTTATCACTGAGCTGAAAAAAAAAAAAAAATCAAAATTACTTTATCAACTGTCCTGGGGAAAGAAGCACAAAAGGTTTTATCCCAAACACTTCCCCGAACCTGGAACCAGCTACCTGGTTTACTGGAAATTTATTGTATTATACTGAATTTAACCCAACCCCTACCTTTTCCTCAAGGCAACCAGGTACATACTCTTTTAGCATGTCTGACATGGGGATTTTGCCCAGGAATACATTTCTCATGCTTCATTTCCATCACTGGTGCTGAAATCACCAAAGCATCCCAGGCATTCATGTACTATTGTCCCTAGTACAATTCACAAGACTTGATTTCATGCTTTTCACCTTTGACCAAAATACTAAAAGGTACCAGCCACAGGCAGCACAGCAATATAAATCTACATAGTGTTTTATACAATTATTTCAAAAGCGAAGTTTATAACTAAATTGAACACCCGTTTTTATTACAAGTCAAACACTAAAGGATCAATACAAACTGGCTGCAAGAACAGAGCAAAGAAGCAACAGCATTTACTTAAAAACAAATTAAAATAACCTCATGGCTCACTCTTAGAGAGTAATCTTGTTACTCTGAAATTTCTGGGCAAATTTAGAAGGGTAAGCATATCAAGGGTAGGAAAATACTCCTTTCAAATCCTTTGTGGTTGTAGGAAAACGGCTACCACCAAATCCAAGAGAGCTACATTTATTTCAAACCACAGGATCAGAGCCAAACTGTGGTCTATCAACGGTTGAATGCCAACTTTTTCAGTGGGTCAACATAAAAAAAAAAAAAAGACAAGAAAAAATAGGATGTGTCTGGGTCTCTGGTACAGACCGAGAGAGACTTGTGGGATAGGAAAAACCTCCAATGGGCCCGTGCACGGCCATACCATACAAGCTACCAGGGACGCCCATAGATACGTGCACCGCCAAGAACACTTCCAGCCTTTCGCTCTGAACTGCGGGCTTTGCTCCAGCTGCCCTGTTAAAAACAGGTGAGGAGACTATTCAGATCGGCGACAAGAAGAGCACAACAGTCTCTCATATTCCCTTCCTGTCTGGGAATAACCTTTTGGGCCTATACTGGGCAGCGGAACCCCGGTCCTGGGTTCCATCAACAGCTCTGTCAGCCCAGGTCTCTAATCTTCCCCGAGAGAGACAGATTGCAACTCGAGAAGGAGGCGAGGGACGGGGACCCAAAGTTCTGGAAACCTTGCAAATCTTCAGTGTTTACAAATCCCTTCCACACCGACGAGGCAGAGCTAGGGTTCTTGTGCCCGGTAGGTAAGTTCCACCACCCGCCCCCCCCTTCTTATTCGGGAGCCGGAGCGCGAAAAGAGCCGTTAGCCGGCTCAGCGCCGCCGGGAGCCCGAGCCGCCGGCCCTCCCCACCTGCACTGTGGCATGGCCGCCACGGCCCGCTGCTCTCCCCGCCCTCCAGGGGCCCCTGACCCCGCTGAGCGCGGGAAGCGCAGGAACCCACGCGCTCTGGGCGGCTGCCGCCCCACTGGAAAGGGCAGCGGGGGCTCAAGGGCTCTAGGCGCCCTCGCTTCCGACCCCGCCGGGCGCACCTGCACTCGGGGCTGGCGGGGCCCAGGCCCCGCGCTTTGAGGCTCGCGGGCTGCCCACTCCAAGTGGGGCCAGGTGTGCTCCGCGCGCGCGGCGCACCCAGCCCTTCGGCCCGCCCGTTCCACGCATCCTGGAGGCGCCCCGCTGCCCTCGCCGCGGGCTTCTTGAGGGCTGCGGTGGGCGCGCCTCACCTGCTTGCCCCGGTAGAAGAGGCGCTGGCACTCGGGCCGCACGTCGAACAGCGCCCAAACCCGCTCGCGCAGCTCCTCAATTGTGGCTTTGCGAGACACGTCCTCGATGGTGCGCGTCTGGGAGCCGTCGATGGTGCGGACCTGGATCCACATCTTGGCGCCGGGAAAGGGGGCTGGCTCCGCTTTGTCTCCCCCTGCGTTTAGGGCGCCGCGCCCCGCCTGGCTTGCGCCGCTTCCCGGTGGCTCCGGCTCCCCGCGGGCGAGCGCGCGCACGAGCGAGGAACACCGACCTGACGCCGGGCCCGATAGGCGGCCGCGATCCTAGATCGCGTACCCACCCAGCGGAGATCAGAACGAAAGGAAACCGGAACCAGACCGAGGTGCCGCTGCTAGAGCCGCCGCCTCACAAATAGGAAGGAATCTCGTCTGCGCCGCGCGGAGTGTTTACTTATAGAGCTTTAGCTCCCACATGGAGGTCACGGCGCCAACCCGGATCTCGCGAGATCCACACCGGGCTCCGCCTTAAAGAGGAAGCGCCCGGGGAAGTGGCGAGGGAACTACAAGGGCGGGGGCGGGAAGGCGGGGCGGAGGGGCGGGGTTGCCCAGAGCCGTTAACTTGCTCCTTCGCTGGCACCTGGCTTCTGGGCACGCCCTCTAGCCTTCGGATTTTGAGCGGTTACGAGGCAGTCCACGATGGTTGCACTTTTGGTCCTTGTTTCGGGACCCTGGGGGCGAGCGACTCCTCAGTTGTAGCGGGTACGGTTCTGTGGTTTAAAAAAAACACACCAAACATAAGAACCTGGCGTGCACTTGTATAATCAGCGGGCGGCCGCGGCCTGCATTTCTGAGGAAGCACGTAGGGAAATGAGCCCGTTCAGTGGCGCTCACTGGGGCGCCGCCCGCCACGCGGCCTGGCGGGGTTGGCCGCTCTGGGGACCCTGCTGCTTCGCCAAGTCGTTTGCCGCCGCCAGGCCCGAAAGCTACCTCAGCTCGGAAGCCACTTCCGGCGGTTTCCCGCCGCTGGGCCGAGGCGGCGGCCCCAGGCCCACAGGCCTCGGTCCTGCTGGGGCCGCCCTGCTTGGCCCGCGGGGCTCACCCCGGACATCTCGCCACAGGGGCGCGGGGGCCGCCACCCGGAGGGCCCCTCCTCCGAACCGGACGGCTCTGTGCGTGCACCTTCCGTTTAGTGCGCTTCTGGCCTACGGGCTGCAGGGCCATGGAAAACAAAGGCTGCGGAACGACACACCTCGGAACAAAGAGCTCCAAGAACTTACTAGGAATACATTCTCTTCAGAAATAGGCCCAGCGCCGCGTTACCTAACAGCAGGCCTTTTTAAAAGTGAAAATGTCTTCAGAAGGAAGAGAGCATATGAAAGTAGAAAAAAATATATCTATAACTGGGACTTTATGTAGCTTGAATGTTGCGACCGGTGCTAATTATTACCATAAAGGTAGAGCAACATTTTTGTAATAACCTATTAACTACAAATACAGAGAAGTCTAGTAGTAGTTTAAAAAAAAAAAAAAAAAGCCTGACACAGGAGGGGCAGGGAAAAAAGGGAAAATATATATATATATATTTCCTTTTAATAGACTATATATATAGAGAGAGAGAGAGAGTCTCTGTCCTTGCCGAAAAGTTTACCTTCATCTATATCCTCTAAATATAATTAATCTTGTCTGCTCCTGATTTAAGTAAATATTGAGTCTTCATTACATGTGTAAATACGATAATGGAGATATATAAAGCACACTTATCACCTGCCCCAATAGGAGATAGTTATTTGCTATTAAAAGATATGCTATGCCCTTGTGGAGGCATATTATGAATTTCATTCCCTGTTCACAATGAATTTACAATTGTAAGCTTTAGAAAAATGAAGATACTAAACAGCACGCTTTGATGTGAACAGTAAAATAAATTATTTATATGGGTGCAGAGCAAATACTAAAATGTATGCCACCATTTATGATCCAATATTTGTTCAGGTTAAAGCAGCAATTAGAAGTGAGAGAAAGGGGACAAGAATGATCTGGGAGTTTTAAGGATAAGGGCACAACTGGAACTGAGAAGGGGAGCATTTACAGGTTCAGTTCCTGGATTGAGATGGACCTGGATTGTAATTCCAGTTTTGCTGTTTAAAGCATGATCTTGGACAAATTATTTGCTTCAATGTTCTCAACGTAAAAGGGTGCTTATAACGTATAACGAACGTCAAGTGTTCAGCATAGTGCCTGTCCCTGGTAGTACACAAATTATTTTCATGCTATTATTATGGAAAGGATTTAGAATCTAAAGCATATTCAAAGAGGAAACGGTGCTTAAGCAAAGACAGAAGGTATGCATTTTTACAGGTGGGAAGACGTTTCGTATCCAAGAAAGGTTGACTAAATAGAAAAGGGCAGAGTGTGAAAATTAGCATTCAAAGCAGTCTATTCAAAGCCCCAGGGAGAAACTAAGGTTTTTAAGGAGTCCACTGATGTGGTTAAATATGCATTTGGAAAGACAGCAGAGGAATGTGGAAGGATGCCTTAGGGAAAAACTAAGGGATGAGAAGCAGGGGGGTTGTTGTCAGAAAGCTTAGAGAAGAAGCAGTCGTGTCAGTTTTGGTGAAATCTGTGGCAGTAGGTAAAAGAAAGGATAGGTTTCAGAGAATTGTAGGAAATCAAGCCTATCAGACTTGCAGAATGTGTGGAGAAGAGGGATGAGGAAAACAGGATGCCGAGAATAATCCCCAAGTTTCTAATTTGGGAGACTTAATGGCTTGGGTAAATGGTGATACTCTTAACTAGAAGAGAAAGCAAGTTGGGGAAAATGCAGTGATTTCTGTTTGAGCTGTGTTGCATCTGAAATGGAGCTATCTTACAACAGATGGAAATATAAATCCAAAGTTTTGAAAGGAAGTAGTAAAGTTCTGAAAGAAGAACTAGTCAAGATCTCCTGTACTCACTTCCAGTGGTGATTTCTCCTTCCCAATGGGGTGGGACTTATTCATGAGAAAGCTTTTGGGTGGAGAGAGGGGGGACTACTGTCAAAATTCGGTATCTACCGGGACTGTATAGGATCTCTGTTATTCTAATCAAGATAGATCTCAAAGGATTGGCAGGCCAGAGCTTAGAGCAGTGGTTCTCAACCTTCCTAATGCTGCCACCCTTTAATACAGTTCCTCATGTTGTGGTGACCCCCAATTTCATTGTTACCAATTGACCATAATTAAAGCATAGTGATTAATCACAAAAACAATATGTAATTATATGTGTGTTTTCCGATGGTCTTAGGCCACCCCTGTGAAAGGGTCGTTCGACCCCCAAAGGGGTCGCGACCCACAGGTTGAGAACCGCTGGCTTAGAGGTATGAGAGTCAGAAAAGATAGTATTTGTCCTGTGCAGATCAAATTAATTACATCTGGAAACAATATGTATAGTAAGTTACTTAAGATATAAATAATAAATAAGTGATTCTATATGTAGCAAAATACAGCCTGCTATTTCTCCACACAGTACATATTGTAATGAAGGCTTTCTCTCCTGCCGTATGATAGTGTCGTTTGTCTGCTTAGTTCAAAGCTTCCCAGTTGTAAAAACAAGATAGAAGTTCTCTGTCAAAAACCATAATAGCAGACAGTTTAAACATATCATGCCTTTTTACTCGATGTATAGCTGAACCAACTTAGATGTGAACAGTAAAATAAAAAATAAATTATATGGGTGCAGAGCAAATACTAAAGTTTATGCCACCAGTTATGATCCAATGTGTGTTCAAGTCTAAATAGGCAAAACAGAAGAGTAAAAGATTGACTGTAGGACTAATTATTCTAGAATCTTATCACAGCTCAGAATATCTCCTTTTCTTAGCTCAAGTTCCCAAAGAACTTTTACTAGTATACACATCGAAATAGTGAATTTGAATATGCTCTCTGAAGCTATGGTTACTACCTTTTCAGTGGCTCCTCTATGCTGATTATCTTCTTTTTGCCCCTCCAGGGCCACTCTCAACCTGCTTTCTGTCCTGGGGTCCAAGGACAAGAAGTACATCAATGGGGTCAGTGCTTTCAGGCTTCTGAGTTTGGCTAGTGGGAGGAAGCACAGACAGGAAACGCAGGATGAGAAGAGAATGAGGTCAGTATATTTATTTCCCTGGCTTTCTCCCTGAAAGGTTACCTCCAGTTGTCTGTTGCCTTTTTGGGAAAGCACTACTCACTCCTCTTAAAGTGGCCTGCTCTACATGACTCACTCTTTCATGTTCTGGAAACCTCTCTCTCCTCTTGTTGCTTTGGATCTAGGTGTAACAGCTTTATAGTCTTAGGTTCATGCATATTCCATTCGTTTCCTATAACTTTTTAGCCCATACCCTTTGAACTGGTCCCTTGGGAGAGGGAAGGAGAAACATTAAAGTACCTTAACCGGAAGTTTTCTGTTATAATCTCTAATGCTATTTTTAAAAGAACTACATGTTATAAGAAGCAAATTAGAATTTTCATAGATTAAAAAGCACTTCATATTGTGGCTCCTTACTTAACCTAGTCATATTTTAAAGTGTGTCCTCTTTAATAGAATCACTGATTTTTACTGTGGACATCTACTTTAGAGATCATTCTGGTCTGACCTCTTTAAATGAGAAAATGATTGGACAAAGGCATGCAATCAATGAGTGACAGTGTAAGAGCTTAAATCCTCAGTGTCCTTCTTCTCTAGCCAGTGTTTTTTACCCTTCAGTTGTCCCTCTTTTGTTTCTCTGGAGGCTTCCTCCTTCACCTGGTTCTGAGAATAATCCTCCTTGTGAGTGCCCCTGGTTCTTTGGAATATTTGATGGCTCAGATAAGATTGGGAACTTGGGATTCTCATTAAAGACTTACAATTTAATCCTGTTTTCAATCACATGCCTTCTTCTGCCTTCTGAGATTGGTCCTTCCTATTGAGATAATTAAAAATAGATATTTTTCTAGATTTGTTTAGAGGGAAAAATGCAATATTTCAATCTGTTGACTTTAAACAAATAGCCATTTAGTTCTCCAACAAAATGGGTTTATTTGGGAACAATAAAGAATCGCAGTCAGGCCATATAGTCTAATGGGGAACCATACACACATCCAAAGAACAAAGAAGAGGAGCATTCTTTTATAGAGGAAAGGGAAAGTTCAGACGCTGTTGTAATCAGAATCCATTGGAGGAAACAGAGTTCGAAGTGTAGTGGCTTTTCATTGGCTGAGTTATAACAGTCTTTATAACAGTCTAGGATTAGAAGGCATGGTAAGAAAGAGACAGCCTTGATTTCTGTATCTGAAATGGGTATAAATACCTCTCAAAGTACCTTAAGAACCTAATGAGACAAAGTCTCATTGTATAGGCACTCAATAATGCTTAATTTCCTCCATTTTTGTTACAATATCTTAGTGCATTCAATCAATAGAATTTGTTCTAATTTTCTGTTGGTGATTTGAGACAATAAAAAATTTGAAATGGGAAGCATTGTTGTCATTTAAAAAACTATATTAGCCTGACCAGTTTGGTTCTGTGAACCAGGAGGTCACAGTTCAATTTCTGGTTAGGGTACATGCCTGGGTTTTGGGCTCGATCCCCAGTAGGGTATATGCAAGAGGCAGCCGATCAATGATTCTCTCTCATCATTGATGTTTCTCTTTGTCTCTTCCTCTCCCTTCTCTCTCTGAAACTAATAAAAACATATTAAAAAAATTTTATAAGCATATTAGAGCTTTGGGTTTATTAGTTTGAGAAAACTCTTTTCTATATTGTCCAGTCAGCTCAAGATGGACATAAATTATAAAGTGCTAACTTTTGCTTGGCAAATTTACATATCTTATTACCATTATTTTTAACCCTCACTTGAGGATATTTTCCCATTGATTTTTAGAGAGAGTGGAAGAGAGAGGGAAAGACATAGAGAAACATCAATGTGAGAGAAACACATCGATTGGTTGCCTCCTGCAAGGCCCTGACCAGGGCCTAGGCCAGGAGGAGCCTGCAACCGAGGTATGTGCCCTTGACTGGAATCGAACCTGGGACCCTTCGGTCCACAGGCCAACGCTCTATCCACTGAGCCAAACCCGCGAGGGCAAGTTTACATATCTAAATTATTTTGGTGTTTTGTTAATTCAACCGGCGAATCATAATGTTTTGAGGTACTTGAAGCAGCTTTCTATTCTCTTATGAAATCTCAGAGGATTTTCAAAACTCAAAAAGATCCATTGTCTTCTCTCTGCCACTCCCAGACCCCAGATTTAAGACCTAAAAGAACTTTGTAAGGCCCCCAAAATCACAATACAATGCAAAAGATACTTATAACAACATAACAGTCTCATTTTCTCCCTGGTACCTGAGATGATATTTACACAATGCAAGTAAACCAAATACGTACATCTAATGCATTCCTTCCAACTATATGTTAAAATCGAGTTTTGTAAGGTTTCCATACAGTGAGAAAATTTTGTTGTATTTTCTAGGTTGTTGAAAGATAATTTTATAGGATATCTAGCCTAGATATTTTCTTTTACAAAATGCCATGGAGATTTTTATGATGAGCACTAATGTGATTTACATATTATGAAGAATTTTAGCAAAAGACTATGTTACACTGGGAATTACGAGGGACTGCTCTGGGCAAAATTATAGCTTTTCTTGGTTATCAACTGTCTATCTGTAAATTGAGATGAGTAGGAAAGGTAGGACAGGTATACCTCAGAGATATTACTAGTTCAATTCTAGATTACTGCAGTAAAGTGAGTATAGCAATAAAGTGGGTTGTAATATATTTTAAAAATTTTTATTTTAATAATTCTTGTTAAAGTATTATATATGCCCTCTTTTTTCCCCTTTGATCCCCTCCAACCCACCCCTGCTCCCACCCCAGGCCTTCACCACCCTATTGTCTGTGTCCATGGATTATGCATATATGCATACAAGGTCTTTGGTTCATTAACTCCCACCCACTCACCCTCCCCTGCCTTCCCTCTGAGATTCCACACTCTGTTCCATGCTTCCATGTCTCTGGATCCACTCCATCAGTTTATTTTGTTACTTAGATTCCACATATGAGTGAGATCATGTGGTTCTTGTCTTTATCTGACTGACTTATTTCACTTAGCATGATACTCTCCAGGTCCCTCCATGCTGTCTCAAAGGGTAAGAGATTCTTCTGTTTTACTGCTACATAGTATTCCATGGTGTAAATGTACCACAGCATTTTTTTATCCACTCATCTGCTGATGGGCACTTGGGCTGTTTCCAGATTTTAGCTATTGTAAATTGTGCTGCTATAAACATAGGGGTGCATACATTCTTTCTGATTGGTGTTTCTGGTTTCTTAGGATATATTCCTGGAAGTGGGATCACTGGGTTAAATGCAGTTCCATATTTAATTTTTTGAGGAAACTCCACACTGTTTTCCATAATGGCTGCACCAATCTGCATTCCCACCAGCAGTGTATGAGGGTTCCCTTTTCTCCACATCCTTGCCAGCACTTGTCATTTGCTGATTTGTTGATGATGGCCATTCTGACAGGTGTGAGGTGATACCTCATTGTCATTTTAAATTGCATTTCTCGGATGGTTAGTGACTTCGAGCATTTTTTCATGTCTCTGGGCCATCTATATGTCCACTTTGGAGAAGTGTCTATTTAGGTCCGTTGCCCAGTTTGTAATTGGGATTGTTTGTCTCTTTTTGTTAAGTTGTATGAGTTCCTTATATATTTTGGATATTAACCCTTTTTCGATGAGTCATTGCCAAATATGTTCTCCCATATAGTGGGCTCCCTTTTCATTTTGTTGATGGTTTCTTTTGCTGTGCAGAAGCTTTTTATTTTGATGTAGTCCTATTTGTTTATTTTCTCCTTAGTTTCCTTTGCCCTAGGACAGTGATGGCAAACCTTTTGAGCTCGGCGTGTCATCATTTTGAAAAACCCGAACTTAACTCTGGTGCCGTGTCACATATAGAAACTCTTTGATATTTGCAACCATAGTAAAACAAAGATTTATATTTTTGATATTTATTTTATGTATTTAAATGCCATTTAACAAAGAAAAATCAACCAAAAAATGAGTTCACGTGTCACCTCTGACACGCGTGTCATAGGTTCGCCATCACTGCCCTGGGAGATGAATCCGTAAACATACTGCTACAAGAGATGTCTGAGATTTTGCTGCCTATGATTTCTTCTAGGATTGTTTTGGTTTCCCGACTTACATTTAAGTCTTTTATCCATTTTGAGCTTATTCTTGTGTATAGTGTAAGTTGGTGGTCTGGTTTCTTTTTTCTCTTTCTTTCTTTTCTTTTCTTTTTTTTTTTTTTGCATGTATCTGTCCAATTTTCCCAACACCATTTATTGAAGGAGTTGTAATCTTTTTGCTGGTGGAAGATCTTGCCTTCAATTTGTAAAAAATAAATAAATAAATGCAACATCTGTGAAGTATAATACAGCAAAGCACAATAAAGCAAGGTGCAATTAAATGAGGAAGGCCTGTATTGGATTAGAGTAAATCACTAGCTCTTAGCTAGTGATGCAGTGGTTCAGAGCTTAAGCTTTGAAGTTAGCTTTAAAGTTAACTATGTGAAGCAAACCTCAGTTTCCTCAATTGTAATCTATTAGATACCTAGTAGCTTTGTTGTAAGAATTAATGAGCTATCATATGTAATTACTTATCATATCATTAGTGAATGTTGACTGCCATTATCAGCAGCAGCCTTTGGCAGGACTCAGAAGCAATTGATATATGCTTTTCATAATGATAATTAAGAATTCCTTCTCCATCAAGTACTTGTGATATACTTCTTGCATTTGTTAGTTTTTGCTGCATAATAAGCCACCTCAAATCTTAGAGGGTTAAAACAACAACCATTTATTTAACTCATTATTTTATATATCAATAATTTGGGCTGGGTTTCACTGAGCAGTTCTGCAGGTCTCAAGTGATTATTGGATGGTCTAGAATAGTCGCACCTTAGATCAGCGGTTCTTAACCTGTGGGTTGCGACCCCTTTGGCGGTCGAACGACCCTTTCACAGGGGTCTCCTAAGACCATCCTGCATATCAGATATTTACATTACAATTCAGAACAGTAGCAACATTACAGTTATGAAGTAGCAACGAAAATAATTTTATGGTTGGGTCACAACATGAGGAACTGTATTTAAAGGGCCAGAAGGTTGAGAACCACTGCCTTAGACGATTTGTCTGTTCCATAAGGGTCTAGCTTGGACTTGTTCACATGGTGGATGTGCAGGGTTCTAAGAGAGCCAGTGGCCTAGGCTCGGAATTGGCACCAGAGTTTATTGACCAAAGAAAGTTTCAAGGCTAGCCCAAATTTAAGGAGAGAGAAAACGAGTTCCCCTTCTTAACAGGAGGAGCTGCAAAGACTCATTGCAAAGAGGTAGGCAGGGAAATAATTATGGCCATTTTTGTAATTAATTTAAAACACAATCTCCTACTAACCCTAGTTGTAATAGGTTGCCCAATGGTAAATTTATAAGGCATTAGTAATCTTATTATTATATTTCTCTTGATCTTCTAATCTCTTCGTCCTATCACATGTTATTTCTGTAAGTGTGCTTCAAATATTTGTTGGTTCAGACTGGATTTTTTTGTCACATGACCAGTTGATGCTGGTAAACTTTGATTTACTTCAAATTTGTGACCCAGAATCATTTTATCTAATCCAAGCTAAGCCAAAACTATATACTTTCTTGAGTGACCCCCTCAGAATATATCATGGTACTATCTGAAAGACAGTAGGAATGATTGTTTTGTTTGTTTTAAATCCATAGCAATAAAAGTTACTTTTAGGACTATCACAATAATATTTAGTTTCTTAAAACTTATCACAAATTACAGTAGAATTAATAAAGATAAAAAGACTGACAATATCACATGTTAACAAGAATATAGAGCAAGCGGGACTTTCATATATCGCTGGTGGGAGTGCAAATTGATTAAACCAAATTGGAAACCTGGGCAGTTTTTAAATACCTACTACCCTAGGAGCAATTCTACTTATAGATATATATGCAATATAAATTAGTGCATATATCCAATAAAGTATGTACAAAAATGTTCATATTGGCTTCAGTTATAATAGCTCCAAATTGGAAACCACTAAGATGTCTATAAAAAGGAAAATGGATGAGCAGTTTGCAGTATATTCATACCGTGGAATACTACACAGTGATAAAAAAGAATGAATTACTAATAATGCCACATGAGTGAATCTCAAAAAAATTATGCTGAGTAAATGAAACCAGGCACAAAAACTACATACAGTATGATTCCCTTTATGTAAAATTCAAGAAGATGCAAATTTAATCCATAGTGTTAGAAGTCAAAACTTTGGGGAGTAGGGAAATTGGTGATGCTGACTAGGGAAAGCAAAAAAAGAAACTTTTGGGTGATAGTAATCCTATATAATAAAATCCTAATATGCAAGTAGAACAAAAGGCAGAACAACCGGTTGTTATGATGCACACTGACCACCAGGGGGCAGATGATCAACACAGGAGCTGCCCCCTGGTGGTCAGTGCGCTCCCACAGGGGGAGCACTGCTCAGCCAGAAGCTGGGCTCATGGCTGGTGAGCGCAGTGGCGGTGGCGGTAGCCTCTCCTGACTCTGCTGCAGGCGGATGGTAAGGAGCAAGGGGTCCTGGACTGCAAGAGCCCTAGACTGCAAGAGGGATGTCCCGGACTGTGAGAGGGCGCAGGCTGGGCTGAGAGACTCCCTGCCCCCCATTGCATGAATTTTGTGCACCAGGCCTCTAGCATTCTATATTATGATTTGAATAGTGGCCACAGGAGAGTTTATATATGTAAAAATATTGAACTATACACTTATGTAGGTAGTACATTTTACTGTGTGTATAATAAATGTTTGTACTAGTATATGTCTATACTCACATAATTATATAGATGCCCTTCTTAGAAAAAGTAATTTTTAATATCTATCTATTAATTATATTAATGAAAACATAAATCCTACCCTTGGCCTCAGGGTTTATCTGTATAGAGAAATAAAAAGCTTTCTGTTCTTCCTCCTCCTCTTTCAGAGATTAATTAGGGAGAAAGCCCAATAAGAATTTGATCTGGTCAAAAGTAAGGAAAAGCTAAATTTAAAAGCTTCGGCAGGTTCTGTCATTAAAGATATTGATGAGAGGTTTGTAGTTTTTTTTTTTAAGTTATGGTAGTGTGTGTATGCATGTGTGTGAATATGTATGCATATGTGTGACCATGTGTGTGCATATGCTCTGTGAGCATATGTGGTGAATGTGTATGTACATGTGCATTTTCTGCTAGATTTCCCTAGGAGGAGTGAGGAGGCATAGCTTTCCTCTAAAATAGCAAAGGTTTCATGAAAGGGTGTACTGCTTTGAGTCTTAAAATTTTGCTGAAGATCCTAAGTGTTATTATTGTAGATATAAATGCAGATATGGGGAAATGTTCAGTTTCAGATTAATTGCTCTGGCTGGAACACAAAGCCTAAGACTAGTACATTACCTCCTATGTTAGGGAGTAGGATATTTCTAAAGCAGGATTAGCATTTCACTGTGAATAAAAAAGGAAGGGCTCTCTGGGGCAAAGTAAACTTTGAAGGAGGGTGGTAGAAACAAGTCTAGGAACTGTGGTGCTCTCCCAAGGGGGCCCTTATTTCTGTTCCTTTGGACCTTTAACATCCATTTCTGTCTTTTCTTACATTGCAATTCACTTTATGTCTCTCACAATTCTCCAGAAAAGCCTAGTAGCCATTCTGTAGCCTTATATTAGTGGTGTTTTGGGATCAGTGGGCAGGGAGTCAAGAAAAAAGGCAGTAAATGGAAGAGCAGCTTTATCACCTCGCTTCTTCCTGAGGCCAATGTAACTAGAACCACAGGGTTTTAGTGAAGGGGAGGATGGTGATCCTAGAATTCTCAAGGCCATCAAGAGTGAAGTGAACCAAACCCCAACTATTGTAGGGGTGGTTGTGGAGTTATGTGACAACAGAGAAGATGTTGTAGCATGGACAAATGCATGAGGGGATGGGATACCAATCCCCGAGGTGAGGCAGGTGAGGGGGCGGGGAGTGAGCCAACAAAGCCTCACAGTGTTTTAGTATCTTTAATAAAGAGACTGGAATGACATGTGAATGAGATGATAGGAAAGAATGAGACCTATTGGATTTTTTTTTCCATTTGTTGAAATATACCTTGTGTATATTTTAAACAGTCAAAATAAAGACCTAAAATGCATTTGCATTTAGCTTCCTGATATAATGAAATTATGGGGACAAATTGAAGCAAGATACAAATTTTATTTTTTTTATTTTTTATTTTTTGTAATTTTATTTTATTTATTTATTTATTTATTTTTCCTACCAAGAATAGAATTAGTGCTTTATTTATTTATTTATTTTTATTGCTTAAAGTATTACAAAGGGTATTACATGTGTGTCCTTTTTTTCCTCCGCCCTTGACAATCCCCTGGCTTCCCCTACCCCCCAGTGTCTTATGTCCATTGGTTATGCTCATATGCATGCATACAAGTCCTTCGCTTGATCTCTTACCCGCCTCCCTCCTGCCCCCCAACCCTCCCCGGCCTTCCCGCTGCAGTTTGACATTCTGTGTGAGGCAGCTCTGCCTCTGTATCTATTATTGTTCAAAAGTTTATAATGGTCTCTATTATCCATGAATGAGTGAGATCATGTGGTATTTTTCCTTCATTGACTGGCTTATTTCACTTAGCATAATGCTCTCCAGCTCCATAAAATTTTAAAAGTGAGGTTATGCTCAAAAGATATTACCTGTGGACGCAGACAATGGGGTGGTGAGGGCCTGGGGTCGGGGGGAGGATGGGAGCAGGCTAGAAGAGGTTAATGGCGGGGGGGTGGGGGGGGGGGAGGACCTATGTAATACTTTCAACAATAAAGCTATATAATGAATGAATGATGACATAGAGGGGGAAAAAGATATTCCTTGAGGATGTTAGCTATTCTGAATTATTCATAGATAATTGTGTGTATGTGTGTGGGGGGGGAATCATGGATTAGAAATGAATGTGATTAAAATTGGCGCATATCTTCAGCAACTTTATCCAAAGTCAGCAAATATGCTAAATGAATTTTAATTGTCAAAAGGTCAAAAAGAACTCAAGAAGAGTGGATGCAATTGAGTCAGGGGCATGCCCTTGTCAGATTTTGTATTCAGTAACTTCAGTAAAGCAACTCTCACAATATTGCTAGAAGATTTTTATATGTCCCACTAAAGGCCTGATGCACGAAATTCGTGCAAGAGTAGGCCTTCCTTCCCCCAGCTGCTGGCACTGACTTCCCTCTGGCACCCAGGACCTGGGCTTATCTCCGGCTGCTGGCAGGCACCCAGGACTCGGGCTTCCCTCGAAGCCCTGGCTTCATCCAGAAGGTTGTCTGGAAGGATGTCCGGTCTAATTAGCATATTACACTTTTATTATTATTATAGTCTTGCAGTTTAAGTAGAAATAGAATAGATGCCCCTGAATGTCTCTTTTGAAGCAGAAAGTCCAATCGGACCAATGCTAGAGGTAGTGTGGTACACAGAAGAAGTATGATTTCCCTGTATCTCTTCTGGGCTTAGTCCCAATCCATATATAGTGATTAGCATGATAACTCTGAATGTGGCCCAGTTTGGGAGCAGTCAATTTAACCATGGTGTAGTCATTAAAGTATCTGGACCCACATGGTCATTCTATTTGCTACTATGTATAGAATCAGTTTATCATTTTCTAGTAAATTATTTGCAAGATTCCTAAAGTGATTATTTTCTATTCTTATTGGTAGGCATTTGTGGATTCAAAATACTTGGTCATTTAAATACTGGATGATGTATTATTAGTGCGCTAGGGTTGCCATTAAAAATACCATAAACTGGGTGGCTTAAACAAGAAAAAATTTATTTTCTCATTGTTTGGAGGCTGGAAATCTAAGATTAAGGTGTTAGTCCTCGGTGGTATGGATCAGTGATTAGAGCACTGGGCCTCGCACCAAAGGGTCTCAGATTCAATTCCTGGTCAAAGGCATGTACCTGGGTTGCAGGTTTGATCTCCAGCCTAATCAGGGTGCATATGGGAAGCAATGAGTTGATGAGTCTCTCTCACATGGATGTTTCTTTCTTCCTCTCTTCCTTTCACTGTCTCCAAAAATCAGTGGGTGAGAATTTTAAAAAATGTGTTGGCAAGTTTGGTTCCTCCTGATGCCTTTCTCCTTGGCTTGCAGATGGCTGCCTTCTCGCTCTGTCCTCACATGATTTTTTTTTCTGTCTATATGTATACATCTCTGGTGTCTCTTTCCTTATAAGGATATCAGTCATATTGGATTAGGGTCTCAACCATATGTCCTTTTAACCTTAATTACCTATTTAAAAGTCCCAAATACAGTCCCGTTGCAGGTTAGGACTTGTTGATCTGAAAAACTAAACACTTTATTCAGGAATGGCAGAGATCTGCAATTTGGGACATGTAAGCTATGGCAAAGAGAGATACATTCTTTTATAGAGGAAAGGGAGGAGCTGTTATAAACAAAGAGTTCATTAGATAAACTGGGAGTTTGAAGTGTAGTGGCTTTTCACTGGCTGGGCCATGGTTGCAGGGGAGGAAAAAAATCTCCCTACTGCTGGGGTAGCAGAGTAGAAAACAATCTTCTTGTTGGAAATGCAAGGAACCTCTCTTTATGTTTGGGACAGCCCACAATGAGTGGTAGGGCATGGGACTTTCCCCTTCTGGCTATCACAACTCCAATGTTGGTTGAGTTCTCTCTCTTTTTTTTTTTTAAAAATATTTTTTGTTGATTTTTTACAGAGAGGAAGGGAGAGGGATGGAGAGTTAGAAACATCCATGGGAGAGAAACATCGATCAACTGCCTCCTGCACACCTCCTATTGGGGATGTGCCCACAACCAAGGTACATGCCCTTGACTGGAATTGAACCTGGACCTTCCAGTCTGCAGGCCGACGCTCTATTCACTAAGCCAAATTGGCAAAGGCCCTTTGTTTGTTTGTTTTTTTAAAAAAACATATTTTTATTGATTTTAGAGAGGAAGGGAAAGGGAGAGAGAGAGATAGAAACATCAATGAGAGAGAATCATTGATTGGCTATCTTCTGTATGCCCCTTACTGGAGATCAAGCCCACAACCTGGACATATGCCCTGAATCAAACCACAACTTCCCGGTTCATAGGTTGACACTCAGCCACTGAGCGACGCTGCGAGGCTATAGCCTTTGTTTTAAGTCTTTTTTGTTCAGTAGAGTATTGCTACCCCAGCTTTTTTTCATTTTCCTTTTCATGAAATATCTTTTTCCATCTCTTTACTTCCCGTCTGTGTGTGTCTTTTGATCTGAAGTGAGTCTCTGTTAGACAGTATATGTATGGGTTTTGTTTGCTTTTCCATTCAGTCACCCTGTGTCTTTTGATTGGGGCATTTGATTCATTTGCATTTAGATATGTATTTATTGCTATTTTATTCATATATATATATTTTTTTTCTTCTTGAAGAAGACCCTTTTTCTGGTAATACTGGTTTGATGGTGATGGACTTTTTAAGGTTTTTCTTATCAGGGAAGCTCTTTATATGTTTTTCTATTCTATATGATAGTTTTGCTAGAGAGAGTAATCTTGGTTGTAGGTCCTTGGTTTTCATCACTGAATATTTGTGCCAGTTCCTTCTGTCCTAAAAAGTTTCTGTTGAGAAATTTACTGACAGTCTTATGGGAGCTCCCTTGTAGGTAATTAACTGACTTTCTTTTGCTGCTTTTAAGATTCTCTTTTTGTCTTTAAGTATTGGTATTTTAATTATGATGTGTCTTAGTGTTGGCCTCTTTGAGTTCACCTTGTTTGGGACTCTCTGTGCTTCTTGGACTTGTGTGTCTGCTTTCTCCACCAAGTTAGGGAAGTTTTTTATCATTATTTTTTCAAATAGATTTTCAATTCCTTGCTCTTTCTTTTCTCCTTCCGGGCACCCCCATAATGCAAATGTTGGTATGCTTGATGTTGTCCTAGAGGCCCCTTAAACTATCCTTTTTATTGTATTCTTCTTTCTTTTTGCTTTTCTGATAGGTTTTCTGCTACCTTAGATTCCAAGTTGCTGATTTGCTCCTGTCCTTCATCTGATCAGCTGTGTTTCCCTCTTATGTATTCCTAATTTCAGTTATTGTATTCTAATGCTGGTGTGCATTTCTCAGCATCTAGAAGGAGTTCAGGAATCTGGAGAAGGGGCTGCAGTAAATTATTAAAGATTCTAGAGATGAAACGTAATTTTGAAAGGCATTTTGGGGAGCCAGAGGAGACTTAGCTAAAGAAACCAAGTCCTCCTGAATCTCCGGACCCCTTGCTCTTTATTAACACAATTTGTCCTAAGGCAAAGTATATATACATATCAAATGTAAGTTTGGTATACAGTAGGCATTGTTGGATTGGGGGAACTGCCTTTGCTGTTCAGGTGTTTGGCCATCAGGAGGCAATAACATGTAGATTGAAATGCCCTCAGCTATCTGGCAGCAAGCAATCATTTATGCAAATCTTTAGGTGTGGGGAAATGCCCTTAGCCATTTCCAGCAGGCAGTCCTCAAGGTTCCATTAACCTTTTGATGAAACTTCTTGCATTTATGACATGCATGTATTAGCTTCCAGCAGTATTCTTCATTTCTGACTGTTTTTTCTTTTCTATCTCCATTTTTATCTTTTATATCTCTTTGTTAAAGTTCTCATTGAGTTGATCTATTCTTTCCCTAAGTTTGTTGAGCATCCCTATAATCAGTGTTTTGAACTCTGCATCTGATTGACTGCTTATCTTCATTTTATTTAGTTCTTTTCCTGGAGTTTTGTCTTGTTCTTCCATTTGGGACATGTTTCTTTGTTCATTTTGGCTGTCTCTCTGTGTTTGTTTCTATGTATTAAGTAGAGTTTTTATGTCTCCTGATCTTGACCTTATGTAGTGGGTGTCTTATGGGGCCTAATGGCACATCTTCCCCAGTTACATGAGTGGGGTGCTCCAGGTGTCTCTCCCCCACACACACATACACCTATATGGGCTGTGTGCACCCTTCTGTTGTAGTTGAGCCCTGATTGCTATTGGCAAGTCAACAGGAAGGATTGATCTCCAGGCCATAAAAGTGTGTGTGTGTGTGTGCTTGCAGATATTTCAAAATGGCAAGAGCTGAGCAAAGACTAACCTACTGATATCAAGGACTGGATGGGTCCTGGCCTGGAGGACTATTTTTAGAAGGACTATTATCAGTTTACCTATCAACTTACTTAATCCAGGTTTGGTTGAGAGAGTTTCTACTAAACTGCCTTCCAATAAAGTACTATCAACTTTTCCTCTTATCAGTAGTGTATGAGAGTCCTCATCTCCTTCCATCCTAGTTTTTAAACTTCAGTGGCCATAGGAATCACTTGGAGAGTTTGTTAAAAATGCAGATTCTTTTATATATATATATATATGTTTCTTTATTGATTTCAGAGAGGAAGGGAGAGGGAGAGAGAGATAGAAACATCAATGATAAGAGAGAATCATTGATCGGCTGCCTCCTGCACACCCCCTACTGGGGATTGAGCCTGCAACCCAGGCATGCGCCCTTGGCCAGAATCGAACCTGGGACCCTTCAGTCCACAGGCTGGCGCTCTATCCACTGAGCAAAACCGGCCAGGGCAAAAAATGCAGATTCTTGATACACCATTCTAATAGATTCTGAACTGTGACATGTTGCAAGAATCTGCAAAGTATTAACCAAACATTTCTTATGCAGAGCTCAGTAAAAATATTTAACTCAAGGATGAGATTCTATGATTCTCATTTGTCCACAATCTTCTAACAAAATTTGTTTAATATAACAGAATAACCCATACAGGTCATTTTCCCTCTTTGATTCAACTTATTATTTTTAGAAAAATGACTCTTAGGAAAATAATTCTCTCTCTCAAAAAAAACTCTCTTAGTACCACTTTTCTACAATAGAGATTTTGACAATCTAATAATCAGATTTCTTTAATAAATTGAAGCTAGATGTTTGAAAAGTTTTAATACATCTTAGCAGTAGGTGGCAGATCCTCTGAAGCACACCAAGTAGCACAGAGTTGGATAGGATTTGGAGGTAACTCAGGTTCTTGACTATATATTAAACAATTTCAGAGGGGCAAGCTCTCCTTAGTTTTTATGCAAGTCACTTTGCCATAAAGCTGAATTAAAATAAACTCACAGACAGGTAAATGGAGGAATTTATTTTTTAAAGATCATGTTTCTAGTAAGTCAATGGTACTGAAACCTGAATTTTTAATAATTAGGAGGTAATGCCCATATTTCCTAAAGAGCGGCAGCAACATAAGCAGTATTCATTTTTTTTTGCATAATAGAAAATCAGAGTTAATTTATTAACACCTTTAAAGGTTTAAGGACTTAATTAATCTTTATTAAATTGTAGTATAGCTACCCAGTGTCTTGCAAAGAAGAGTTGGGGTGAGGGGATATTTATCAGGTTTTCTTGCTGTTTTGTCAGGGTTGAGGGAATGGTACCCAGCTGCAAAGGAAGATGATTTCCTACTCGGTGAATGTTTGTGAACTCCCTTGCCAACTTAGGACCCTGGGACATTGAGTTAGCCTAGAGAGCAAGGGCTAGCTTGCTGGAGTTAATGGATGTCAGGAAGGGAATATCCAAATTTGCAATGTCAGAGATATGTATTAGATACCAGAGTCCTTAGTTCATAGATGTACTCACAAAGACTATTTTCTTGATCACATGCAGGCTCCTTTGAGCCCTCTATTTGACTAGGCCTCAACCTTGACCTATAGAGATTGCAGATTCTCAGCACAATTTTATTACACTCCTGCTCCCACCCTCCAACCCCTGCCCACCCCAAAAGACTTGAATAAGCTCTAGCATGATTTCTAACAGCTCAGGCCCATATATTTGGGATATCAAGCACCCATTAACTTCCCGCCTGGGAAATCTCAAATCTGCCAAAACAATCTACTATTTGTTTCAGTTAACACCTGTCTCCCAGTGTCTATGCGAGGGCATGAGCCTAACTTTGCTAAATACCAGTAGGAAAACTCAAATGGCCTAATCACATTGACTAAACTCCCTACGTGTTTTTTGTAATTTTTACTTCCTTAATTCTGTTAAACTCCTACTTATTCTCTCTTTCTAATCCCTTATTCTTCCTTTAGGACACCCATTCACCTCTACATGAATCAAAGTTTTTTTTTGTTTGTTTGTTTTTTTTTAATATATATTTTATTGATTTTTACAGAGAGGAAGGGAGAGGGATAGAGAGTTAGAAACATCGATGAGAGAGAAACATCGATCAGCTGCCTCCTGCACATCTCCTACTGGGGATGTGCCCGCAACCAAGGTACATGCCCTTGACCGGAATCGAACCTCGGACCTTTCAGTCCGCAGGCCGACGCTCTATCCACTGAGCCAAACCGGGGCTAGGCTACATGAATCAAAGTTGAGCTTGGTTTACACTGGACTCTGTCCTGCTGCAGTAGTTAGTGAGTAAATCTGTTTTTACTGCCTTTAGTGTCTGGCTAGAATTTTAACTGGTGTCAAAGTTCTCTTTGACAGTTTTCATACTAAGTTTGCATGGCTCTAATTGTGAGATATCCCTAACCCCAACCCCACCCCATTTGTGCTATGGCTATACCAGACCTAGCTTATGTGCTTTTTCCAATCCATTCAACCCCACAGGTTCCATGGTTCTTGGCTATTTGTCACAGTATCTCTAGGGCCTTGCCTATTCTATCCGGAACCAGTGGATGTCCAGAGGGAAGGTGGAAGTACAGGGGCATCGATGCTGTATGGAGCAAACTTAAACAAAGAGAGATGGGAAACAAGAAGGAGTCAGCAGATAAATTGTCCATCCTTTTTCTCCCTAGCAGATGATTTCAAGACACAGTATCTCCATATGACCTTTCTAGAGAGTTCCCATGACATTGGGCAATTAATTCATTATGTACCTTATAAAGCTATGGTCAGCTTAGTATTTGCCTTCTCTCCTTTCCTGACTGACTTCTCTTTTTTCCTCATTCTTGCTTCCTTGGGATTGTAGTCTCCATTAAAATATTAGCACAAAAGCTTTACCTCAGGCTCTATCTTTTCTAGGGAACTGAGGCTATGAAAATGGATTCCAGGATTAGCCCTAAAAAGTAAATTCTCAAGGTAGAATTTTGGAGTTGGATTGTCTACTTGACTATAGGCAATAGAGACCACATTGCTGGTGGTAAGTGGAACAATAATAGCCCTTAAGAGTAGGGTCATATTAATGAAGTCTTGCCTGTGGTTAGGTGGGAGGAGTTACAAAGCATTATGTGGAAAATGATAATTATAAGATTTGTTGCTGCTTTTGTTGGCAGCAGAAGTCTTTTTTTTTTAATCTTTATTGTTCGGATTACTACAATTGTTCTTCTTTTTTTCCCCCATAGCTCACATCCCCCTGGTTCCCACCCCACCCTCTGCCCTTACCCCCCACCCCCACTGTCCTCATCCGTAGGTGTACGATTTTTGTCCAGTCTCTTCCCGCACCCCCATACTCCTTCCCCCTCCTAGAATTGTCAATCTACTCCCTATCTATGCCCCTGATTCTATTATATTCACCAGTTTATTCTGCTCATCAGATTTTTTATTTACTTGATTTTTAGATTCACTTGTTGATAGATATGTATTTGTTGTTCATAATTTTTATCTTTATCTTTTTCTTCTTCTTCCTCTTCTTAAAGAATATCTTTCAGCATTTCATGTAATACTGGTTTGGTGGTGATGAACTCCTTTAGCTTTTCCTTATCTGTGAAGCTCTTTATCTGACCTTCACTTCTGAATGATAGCTTTGCTGGATAAAGTAGTCTTGGTTTTAGGTTCTTGGTACTCATCACTTTGAATATTTCTTGCCACTCCCTTCTGGCCTGCAAAGTTTCTGTTGAGAAATCAGCTGACAATCGTATGGGTACTCCCTTGTAGGTAACTAGCTGTTTTTCTCTTGCTGCTTTTAAGATTCTCTCTTTGTCTTTTGCTCTTGGTATTTTAATTATGATGTGTCTTGGTGTGGTCCTCTTTGGATTCCTTTTGTTTGGGGTTCTCTTTGCCTCCGGGACTTGTAAGTCTATTTCTTTCACCAGGTAGGGGAAGTTTTCTGTCATTATTTCTTCAAATAGGTTTTCAATATCTTGCTCTCTCTCTTCTTCTGGCACCCCCATAATTCGGATGTTGGTACACTTGAAGTTGTCCCAGAGGCTCCTTACACTATCTTCATATTTTTGGATTCTTTTTTCTTTTCCGGTTGGGTGTTTTTTACTTCTTCGTACTTCAAATCTTTGACTCGATTCTTGGGATCCTCTAGTCTGCTGTTAAATCTCTGTATATTATTCTTTATTTCAATCAGTGTATGCTTAATTTCTAATTGGTCCTTTTTCATATCCTTGAGGGTCTCACTATATTTCTCAGAGATTTCTAGAAGATTCTTGAGTAGCCTTATAACCGTGGTTTTGAACTCTATCCAGTAGTTTGCTTTCCTCCATTTCTGTCATTTGTGGCTTGTTTCTTTGTCTCCGCATTTTGGCTGCTTTCATATGTTGATAGAGTGGTTTTCTGTACTAGGTATCCTATAGGGCCCAGTGGCTCAGCCTTCCCAATTACCTGAGGTGGACACTCTTGGTGCACCCCTTTGTGGGCTGTGTGCACAGTCTTGTTGTAGTTAAGCCTTGATTGTAGTTGGTATCACTGGGAGGAATTGACCTCCAGGCCAATTGGCTGTGAGATTCAACTGTGTCTACGGTGGGAGAACTTCTGTGCTGGAGACACTCTTTTGGGGCTAGACTTGTTTCAATGGGGCTTTGGTGCTCACTGAGTCTGGCAGCAGAAGTCTTACAAAAAGAAAATGATGGTTGCAGGGCAGCTAATTGCTAATTTAAGGGATTCTCTGGAAACTGGAGGTGTTGATGGCAGCCTGGCCTCGGAATAGAATGAATTGAAAATCAGATCTAGGTTCTAATTATAAGGATAGTAGAAATGTAAAGGAAATTCAATGTGTGGCTTTCATAAACATACTATATTAAAGCCAGAACCCAGATTGGAAGAGGGCACAGAGACGTATGATGCAGATAGTTTAGTAGATCAACCTAAGAACTCTGACTTGAAAAATTCCCTGGAATGTTCTTGGGCCAGTAGAATTTACCTGCTTCCTTTGCCAAAAGAAATCAGCCCCCTTTTTCCTAGAGGCTGTGCAATGGCCTCACCTGAAGCAGGTGTCTAACAAGATGATGTTTATTCTCCAAAAATTGCTTCTGCCATACCTCCAAGCCAGTAGCCAAGATCATATTCCAGCACATTCTGAGAGCAAAGAAACAATCCCTGCTTATGGAGGAAATAGACTACTTATCACACAAATGGCAGAATCTGGCTATTATATACTAGCATATGTGTAGGAGTGGATTTTGAAGATATCAGATCAGGGGAATATAAGGCTGGAAAAATTTACTGGTATGGGGTATTCTTCCATGACTCAGGATTCAATGTTTTAGGACCTAGAGCTGATCTAAACACACTGTCAGGTGGGCTCCTTGAAACTTAATTCATGACAATGACCTAGAAGATGTGAGGTGAAGTTAGCAGTCATTTGGCATTATATTGAGCAAAAGAGACCATATAGATCAGGGAAGCAGGAATGTTAGAGTGGATTTACTAAGTACAAGCTGAGAACCCGTCACCAGTTGTGTTCCCTGGAAAGACCCAGTGCTCACTTTCATTTCTGAGGCAATAGAAAATATACTAGGTCCTTCAGTTTATTTAGAAAGCTCAGTGATGCCTGTTATCTACAGGCCATGGCTGCAGATGTGATATGGAAATTAGGCTGCCTGACATCAATGAAGATGATGGGATTTCAGAATGAGAGGCCATGGCAGGTCTTAATTCTCAGAGACAAGTTGGACATAATTATTGCACATGGCACCAAAATCAGAGTAGCAATTAAAGTCCCTTGGCCTATGTGGATCTATGGTGATTTTAGGGGCAAAATAGATGGAGATCTGACCAGGGCATTGTTTCATTTGTATAATAAAAATTTGAGAGCTGGAAAGCTGACATAAGTACTGCAATGAAAAAAATCACCCAGTTTCTAGAACTAAAGTGGGATATAGACCCAGAGTTAATTGACTAAAAGGGAGACCAGGACCCCTTGAGGAAAAACCTGGAAATGTCACTATAGAATATATGTCACTGAGTTATATGATATGCAACACAGAGTCTAGAGATGTACATACCAGTGGGAATGGTCCTCTCAGAATGGACCTGAGAGAAGAGGTCCTGCAGGCTCTAGGATCAGATTTGAGGCTGTGTGCACAGAGCCCTTTGTGGTCCCAGGAATTCCAACTGTGATCTAGTAGGGTGGGAGGTACTGGGTGTTTGTCCTGTGGACTGTCGACCTCACCTTAAAGGGAGGGGCATGGTTGAAGGAAAGCTAGATGGGACATAAAATGCAGGACTCAGAGCAGAACCTCGGTCTAGGGGTGGTATGGGAATTTGGCATAGTTAAGGACCAAAAAGATTGGTGAAGCTGGAATGAGGTAAGCATGGGACGCTGTGGTAATAAGATGAAATTGATGAGGTTAAGTCTTGAAGACCCTGACAAGGCATTGGATTGTTGTTCTTTTGGTATGCTTTTTTGCCAGTCAGACTGTACTTAGGCCTGCAGAGCCTTAAATGGTAGCTGATTGGGACCTTACCTGAAAGCTTTGGGACAGGAGACCTAAAAGAAGGGGCTTGAGATTTCACCTAATCTGTGGTCAAGCAGGGATAAAAGTAGACAAAAGTCACTAGACTGGAGCCAAGGTGATATCACAGCTCTGACAAAGGAGCTTTTATATAATATGAATCACTGATGTACACCCCTGGGCCTGGAACTGGATGGAGACAGGACCTATTCCAACTCACCCCCAAACTGGCAGGAGGGAGAAGGCTGCATACTTTGCTCTGAAGCTAACAAATCTACCCATGTATCCTTTTATATTTCACTAGAGGCCCGGTGCACAAAAATTTGTGCACTCGGGGGGGAAAGAGGGTTCCTCAGCCCATCCTGTGCCCTCTCCCAGTCTGGGACCCCTTGGGAGATAATGACCTGCTGGTTTAGGCCTGCTCCCGGGTGGCAGAGGGCAGGACCAATCTCTGGATGCAGCCCCCGGTCAGGCTCAGAGCAGGGCCGATTGGGGAGTTGGGGCACCGCCCCCTGACATGCACAGAGCAGGGCCCATCATGGGGGTTGGGGCTCCATACCCTGTCACACACAGGGCAGGGCCCAACAGGGGGTTGAGGAGCTCCCCCCTCTCACTCACAGAGTAGGGCCAATAGGGGAGTTGGGGCACCACCACCTGTCACACACAGAGCAGGGCGGATCAGAGGGTTGGGGCACTGCCCCCTGTCATGCACAGAGCAGGGCCCATCAGGGGGGTCGGGGCTCCGTACCCTATCACTCACAGAGCAGGGCCCATCAGGGGGTTGGGGAGCTCCCCCCTGTCACACACAGAGCAGGGACCATCAGGGGGTTGAGGAGCTCCCCTCTGTCACTCACAGAGTAGGGCCGATAGGGAAGTTGGGGCACCACCCCCTGTCACACACAGAGCAGGGCGGATCAGGGAGTTGGAGCGCCGCCACTGTCACACTCAGGGCAGGGCTGATGGGGAGGTTATGGTTCTACCCTGTCACACACAGAGCAGGGCCCGTGGGGCGGGGGGGGGGGGGGCGGGGGGGTGTTGGGGCGCCGCACCCTGTCACACACGGAGCAGGGCCCGTGGGGGGGTGGGAGTTGGGGCGCCGCACCCTGTCACACACAGAGCAGGGCCGATCAGGGGGTTGGGGTGCAGCCACTGTCACACTCAGGGCAGGGCCGATGGGGAGGTTATGGCTCTACCCTGTCACACACAGAGCAGGGCCTGTGGTGGCAGGGGGGGGTGGGGGGGTTGGGGACCACACCCTGTCACACACAGAGCAGGGCCGATCAGGGGGTTTGAGCGCTGCCCCGTCACGCAGATCCGGTGCCAGGAGGCCTCGCGGCTCCGCTGATCCTGGTGCTGGGAGGCATATTACCCTTTTACTATATAGGATAGAGGCCTGGGGGCCGGCTGGTTTGCCCTGAAGGATGTCCTGGATCAGGGTGGGGGTCCCCACTGGGGTACCTGGCCAGCCTGGATGAGGGGATGATGGCTGTTTGCAGCTGGTCACACACCCTTCAGGGTGGGGGTCCCCACTGGGGTGCCTGGCCAGTCTGGGTGAGGGGCTGAGGGCTTCTTTCAGGCTGGTGGTTGTTGATTGAAGCTCCGAACCGCTCCTTTTTTTTCTTTTATTCTGGGTCAGCTTTAGCTCT
Organism: Myotis yumanensis; assembly: GCF_028538775.1. Classification (NCBI taxonomy): domain Eukaryota; kingdom Metazoa; phylum Chordata; class Mammalia; order Chiroptera; family Vespertilionidae; genus Myotis; species Myotis yumanensis. Next base: position 49,322,389 of record NW_027223763.1, on the reverse strand, counting down.
GGCTCTAGCTCTGAGAGCAGGTATCTGGTTTGTTTCGGTTCTATAATCGAAACAATGTATAACTTCAGCTCTGAGATCCTGGCCTATATTTGTTAGAATGTTTCAAACTGCCAGCTCAGAGGCCGGCAAGTCAGGCGGGGAACGTTGGAGTCTGCAGTCACTGGAGCAAGCAAGCCTCATGTTCGCTTCCAGCTGCCTGGTTGCTGGCCGCCATCTTGGCTGACAGTTAATTTGCATAAGGATACGCTGATTAGCCAATGGGAAGGGTAGCGGTCGTACGCCAATTACCATGTTTCTCTTTTATTAGTGTAGATGGTGTCTTGGTTTCACTTATGAACACTCTGAGGTTCTTTACAGCAATGCTCTTGGACACCTTTCTTTGTTCCTTATCTTCTTGTAAACTGAACGAACCCCAGTCTGCCTGATTCTCAAGTCCTAGTTCTACAATCCCAACCTTGGCCTTTGGGTTACATATTAACTCTTTGTCTTGCCAGCTTAATGTAAGCTGATTTAGCTGGCTCATCTGACCTTCTGATGCCACATGGCAAACACTGTTCCAGTTCTGACCACTTGGAATGTAACTTCTACCCTAGCTAGAACAACCTTTGCCTCCCAGCAAGGAGAAATTGAGTGTTTTGTTAAGAACCACTGGATTCAGAGCACCTGCTTGGTTGCCCTAGCAACAAGGCAATGGCTTTGCTTTTCTTTAGTCCTTGGGCCTGGAGAATATGGCACTACAGAAGGAAAATTCAGAGCCTTGAGAACAAGTTCCTGCTGGGCCCACCCAGTCAGTGGAAGATGGGATGCAGATACAAACACTGCTTTCACAGATAGTGGGACTAGCAGTTGCTGTGGGCAGCTAAACCCAGCCCTATTCACCCATCCAGAGAAATTTAGAGGCAAATCAGCAGTCCTCTCTGAAATTAAACAGTTATAATGATTCATAAATATTCAGAGCTTTGGTTGGAAATTGGGATGGAGGAGGTTCTTTTGGGTACAAACTGATTGCATTTCTAACATACTGAATTTTAGGAGATATGGAGGGTTATAGCTCTGCTCCTGATGCTCAACAGCCATGTCCAAAGGGAGAGCAACAAAGATCTACCCACAAGAATGGATAGACATTGCTCATCTTCCAGGAGGAAGAATTTATACCTCTATAGCTTTATGGGCTATCCTGGGGTGAATGAGAGTAAGTGATCCAAACTTCCACCACAATTTAGCCATAGCCTCAAGAGAGCTAGCTCAGGTCACCAGGCTTGAGCCTCCCAATATTAACAAGCCTCTGAATAAGACTAGAGATGGGACTAGCACACATGCCTTGCCTCTCTCTTTTGTGTGGTAGCAAGGCCACTCCACAAGGTGCGTGTATGTGTGTGCACACATGTCTATGTGTGCATGCTTGTTCCCCTATGTCTACCAGTTCCCCCAAGCAGGGCACCTATATCCCCTACAAGCCATTATGCCTATTTTAATGCAGATTGCATTATTCATATTCTACTTCTAAAAGATACTTGCTTAAAGACCATCTATTGCACAAAAATATAGATTAATTTTAAGGACTTGATATTGACAATAGTATTCAAGATCACCTTCCTCTTTCAAGTGCCCTCTTTCCTACAGAGAAAACCTTTGGGAGGATTTTACATGGGATGCTTGCACTACAAAGATGCCCCTGGGTAATGCTTGGCCTTAGTGGCTAATGTTTAATAGTAGCAGCAGGACTTTTGCCATTTTGGAGGCAACAGTTTAGCTGAGTGCCTGGCTCTGCGTCAGACGCACCTGGATTCAAATGTCCACTCTGCTATTTGCAAGCTGCAAAGACTTAGGCAAATTCCTTAATCTTTCTGCCTTAATTTCCTCATTTATAAAATGGGAGTGTTAATTTCTTTCCCAAAAGGCTTTAGTGAGGATTATAGAAAATAATAGATGTAATGTCTTAGCACATAGCATGTGCTCAAATGCATGATATCAAGGTTTACTGAACTTTGTCACTGTCCTTACACAATTTAGCCAGAGCCTCAAAAGAGAGTTATTTGAATGTTCTTTAAATACTTGCAGGACATTTTTTGTATGTAAAAATGTTAATTACCAATGCCTCATATGAAAAAGCGTGTTTCGTCTGTCTCTTGCTGTTTTCAAATCATGTCTTTTTTCTCCTCAGAAAAAACTTTCAGCGTAGAAACATTTCCATGTGTTAGAAGTTAGTTGCATTGTTTTGCTAAGTGTCCCCAAAAAGGATAAATATGATTTGTTGGCCAGCTTGCATAGAAACAATGAAGCTACAGCTCACTTAGTAATGGCATCTTTTCAGAGTTAACTAGACTTCAGCTTCACCTAGAAGACTGCATGAGTCAACCCCATCCCCCCAAAACATATACAAATATACTAAAGTGGCTAAAGTACAGTTTAATAATCTGAATTTAGATAAACTCAAAATCTCTGAGCTTTGGTAAAGAAGTGCACTTTTATCAGATATGCTTTAATAGTTTTCATGATCAAAGTGCCCAAAAGAAGCTAAAATTAGACTTCCTTCTGACTTTTACTTGCTCTCTTACATTTCTAAGCAAGTGAGACACAACACCTTTGCTTTTGACTCTACAGGAAACAATGGATATTTTGGTCAGTGCCTCAGATTCCTTTGAGACCTAACAAAAAAGGAAGAGAACATGTTTCTTTATCTCTAGAATGATCAAAAGACAATGTAAGAAAGCTCTCAAGCATAAAGAACACACAATCTTTCCTTATCCTATGAACTTGTCAGTCCTGAAAGACATCAATACATCTTCCTCTCATTTGAGAGTTGCACAGGCAGTCCCTATATCAGAATGGCAGAATTCCAGTGGTTCATTTGTAGAAGTGACTTATGTGGAAATCAGAATGCATTCTCCATAGAAACCATTTTATGCATGGTGATTAGCTGTGTTTAACCCACAATGCTCTAAAGTAGAGTTCCAACAGAACTACTGTACTTGGCCACTCGATAAACAGTATTTTTGCAGGGAGGTGTGGTCAGGGGTTCAACTAATGATGCCAGGAATGGGGACTCTTCCCTTTTCCACTATCACGTACTTGTAAGCCTCTGTCAGATTAGAGCAGGGAATTCCCTTATGAGGTGATTAGGAAGAGGGTAATGAGGTGTGGAGCTGGAGGCTTTCAGAATTTGGGGCCTACGGGATGGTGTGTTGTGAGAACTTGAGAATTTTTTCTTGCTCAGCTTCAGAGCAGCTCCTGGTACATTTCCTTTCTTTTCATCCACTGACCCAAATGGGAATGCCACAAATAATCTCTTCCTTCAGAGAAGGATTTTTCTTTCCTCATTTCAATCAGAACAAAAAGTTCACTCTGTTTGCCTGGTCCTGAAGGAAATATATGGACTTTGTTTACTCAATGACGTTAACAACAACAACAACAAATCCCCTGACTTCCTTCTCAGTATTTCAAGTACGTTCTATACGTTAAAGTCAAAATCCTAGTTAATCGTCTTTTTCTACTTAAGGAACTGGTGTAAGATTTACCCATATTTCAGGAGGAATCATAGATTTAGGCTTTAGTGATAAACATTTCATCAAGAGATGTGGCTGATGGAGGTTTAGGGGTGAAGAGCAAAGCAGTGGGGTTTGTGTGGCACAAAACAGGATAAAATGACTGTGTAAGTAGCACCCCCTAGTGTTGAGGAGAAGTTGTGAGTGGGGGGAGATGGCTGTGAGAAACATTATGTTTTAGTTTCTCTCTATTCTTTTGCTCCAAACCACTCCTGTAGGAGTAGAATTCCCAGATGCTGGGTTCAGCTGTTCAGAGACTTTTGAGTAAAGTGCTGAAGGTAATTAAAGAGACAGCATCCAGGAATTAAATCACAATTATGCTGCCATCAAAAGGATTCAGGGAGAGAGATGAAATCCAAGTGGCAGACAATGGGAGCCAAAGCAAGAGATTCCCAGGGGGAGCCTAGAGAATCTACTAGGTGCTACCTGGTGGAGTGCTATCACCATTTTCTTTTTTAGGACTCTCAAGCTCTAGGGAGGGAAGGAAACTTTGGAAGGCATGGAGTAGACTTGCATATCATTCCTAAGATCACCAGTCCTGCCTGGGCTAAGGACAAGAGTGCCAAAATAGGAGTGAGAAGTCTTTAAAGCCTTCTGGAGACAGATATCTAAGCAGGTGAACCAAGCAGAAGTAAAAGCCACAAGGCTTACCGACAAGGTATGTGGCAGAATTAGTTGTTGGCTGCCTAAATGCCCTTCATTTTTTAGTGACTTAAGATGCCTGCTTGGTTTGGACCTCGTTTGCCTTTCTGGCTCTGGCTATTCTGATCTTTTGTTGAAGTTGATATTTGTCCTCATGATGACCCATTTTAAGTACAAATCAGATTTTACTTACTGGCCCAGCTCTGCCTCCTTCCTGTCCTGTGGAGTTTGACAAAATATGAGGAAGACCCAGTCAGTTCCTGGATTTCCTCCCTCATGTCATTTATTTATCGAACACTTACTATATGCCAGACACTGCATTAGAAGCTGGGGATATAATAGTGAACAAAACTGACAATAAAAAAACTCTGCCTTTTCAACTACATTTCTAGTTGAAGAGTCAATGAGAAAGATAAATAGTAAAATATAATCCATGACATATGTGCTAAAACCAAAAATGTGGATATGGTGGTTAAAATTGTATGGGTGACTTCTGAGTTAAAATTTGAAGGAAATTTTATTATTCTAGTAGGACTATCATAAAAAGATATCACAGACTGAGTGGCTCAAATAGCAGACATTTATTTTCTCACAGTTCTAGAGGCTGGATTTCAAGATCAAGGTGCTGGTAGGGTTAGTTGCTGGTGAGACTGCTCTTCCTAGCTTGTAAATGGGTCTGACACTTACTAGTTGTGTATTTTGGGGAAAATTACGTTACCTCTTTGAATCTTGGTTTCCTAATCTGTAAAATTGGAATAATAAAGAACCGACATTGAAGAGCTATAGTGAGGATTAAATGAGTTAAAACATAAAATGCATTAGACTAGTTTCTGGTCCATAGTGAATGAAATCTAATGTTAGCTCTTATTATTACAAACTAGTGGCCCCGTGCACGTGCACATTGAAAGGAAATTAATTAGAAGAAATATTTTAATATTGCTATTCACCCTTTCTCTATAATAGTGTCAAACAAATTCATGATCGACAGTGACAGATGGAAACACACGCGTGTGATTGGTGCCAGTGAGAGCTTTATATGTATCGCCCATGTGTGAGTCAACTTAGCCTTTTATATATAGAATAAACTTGCTTAATTAGACCTGCTTTCTGATGTAGCTAAACTTTTTCCAGCCCAGTGAAACACCCTAACTTCTCTTTCAGGTAATTGTTAGCAACACAGCAGTAAATATCAACATGAAGCAGATTATTATTATAGATCATGCAGGGAGAACAAAGGGTAAAATATTTAACTGCAGCAGTGTTTGACTATATTCTGCACAGTGAGAAAACCTGAAGTCATTTTCAAGGTCCACCATTTCTTCTTTTCAGACAGGTCAAGTTTCTAAACTTTCCAAATCTCCATTTTCTGGCTAATGAAAAGAAAATAGGATTCCACTGAGTCTTCTATCTAGCTACTCCAGGACTTCTGTGAGGATCAAATGAGATGAGGCACAGGAAAATGCTTCACAGACATTTGGTTAAAGTGTGAAATGTTTGCACCTGGCTATAAAGCAAGTTGTTTTCCTGGGCTGAAGAAACTGCAAGGAGGCTACTCGTCGCTAGGGAGAGGAAGCTAGGTGTTGCTATGTGACATCATTACCTGGACAGACACTTAGCATATTAGCCTTTTATATATATAGATGTTTGCCTTTTTGCAACTATACACATTGTAAACTAGGCAATCTTTGGTGACTCCAAATGTGGAGGGTGCCCATCTCCTCTCCTATAAGGTTCAGATGGGTTTGTCAAGCTTTCATAGATAGCATCACAGAGTTAGAGATCAAAAGGTAAACTAAATTTTTTTTTTATTCTTTAAAACAAAATATTATAATAAGTATTACAAAGGGTATTACATATGTGTCCTTCCCCCACCCCCCGCCCTTGACAATCCCCTGCCCTCCCTTACCCCCCAGTGTCTTATGTCCATTAGTTATGCTTATATGCATGCATACAAGTCCTTCGGTTGATCTCGTCCCCTTACCCCCACCCTCCCCTACTTTCCCTTTGGGGATTGATAGTCTGATGCTGTTTCATTGTCTTTGGATGGGATCATCTTCTTAGGCTGGAGGGGCTACCTTTAGGCAGTGAGATGTTATCAGTGTATACCAGCTGCAAATAAGTGTCCTAGTCCCCCTGCTGAAAGCCATTAAGACATAAACTTTTACCTCAGGCAGTGTGAACTGGAGGAATGAAAGAAGCTGCCAGGTCCGGGCATTTTGAAATTGGGAAAGGAAAACAAAAATAAAAAACATCATAACTCCTGTAAAAATCAGATATGAGAAAGTTCAAACAAACTCACAGGATTCTGTTTCCTTTCAGTTGGGGTTAGCTATAAATAAGGACAGACCTGGAGTCAAGGTGACCAGTGATGTATAATCAGTTAGTTATCCCATTCAACGGGATAACAGATAGCAATACAGGGGATAGGCGTTCTGTTTTAAATGTTGCTTAAGAGAGGGGTTTTTCTGGAATGTGGCTATGCTGTTTTCCCTCCAGACCCTCAGCTGGAGGTGGTAACTAGGAATTGCTGCAGAACTGAGGAGCAACCTTCTCCCTTTTAGGTGGCATGCTGCTATAGCAGAGACATGCTGCCACAAGTTTAAACTTTAAAATCCTCATTTTGCTATATAAAAAGAACACAGCTTAAGGCAAAGTAAAGTTGCAATTTTGGCTTGAATCCAAAGTAGTTAACTAAACTGAAGCTAAAGTTACTTTGCTTAATTAGGAGCTTTTAAAAAGTCAAGTTTTATAAAAGTTATAGTATTATGTAACAATTAGTCTACTAATATTTTTTCCCTTTCTGAGGGTCTCAGAGAAAAAACATGTTTTCTTTTTTAAAAAATGTTTTCTTGAACATCTTTTTAAAATAAAAATCATAGACTATTTGAAGCTTTCAAGTTTTTTTCTGAGATTTAGTGAAGGAAGGAGATGGGGAGTAGATAGATTTATAGCCTATTTTATACATTTTCCCAGTTTTAAACAGAAACCTACTTTGTGTTCTGATGAGACTAGTTTTCAAAAAAAAGAGTTTGGACTTTGGCCTTAGACCCCTCTGGAGCCATTGTCTTGTCCATTTAAATGCAACCACAGGAAGGCTAGTATGGTGATGCATTTGATCTACACACTTTAGTGTAAAATAACCAGGTACAAAACGTTAGATTTTCTATCTCAACAGCAGCAAATACCTGTGTAAAATGGACATTACTTTTCTCAAAATTGGACTCTGTCCATTTCCTGAATTAACTTTACCATTGTGGTTAGGTTGCTTGTTTTTGATGGGCAGAGTTGCAATTGTGATGAGGGAAGGGAGCTCTTGCATTGGTTAGGTGGCCAGGCAAGTTATAAGGAGCTCATTCCTGCTCCAGAAAGGGAAGCAGGTCATCCCCAGTTCCCGTAACCAGATCATCTCCACTCCCTGCAACTGGATCATTCTCACTCCCTGTAATTGGGGGTGAATCATCTCTATTCCCCGAAACTGGGGGCCAATCATCCCCACACCCCGCTGAAGAAGGAAGGGAGTCATTGTCAAGCTCTCTGCCACCTGCAACTCTGGACTTGATTGTCCCCACCAGACCTTCAAAGGATCTGAATGTGGCTGATTTCTTCATGTCTCCAAGCTTCTTGCAGATGGCTGAGCCCATGGTGGACAGTGCAGCTGACGTCTTTTGTTTCATGTAGGCGTTGGAGACCTGAACCTCGCGCCAGCTCTTGGACAGATTCTGCTTCAGCCCCACCAAGGCCGTGAGGCCCAGCTTTCTCTTGAGCTCCGCGCAGTGTCTTTCTTTGGCTGCTAGCGCATGGCGTAGGGTTATAATTTCAGCTTCCAATTTAGTGAGCTCGGACCTGAGCTTTTTCTGCTCGGCCTCTGTGAGATCCTCTGGTTTGGTAGGTGGATGGGGTTCATAAGCGCGGGCAGAGGTCCCTGTCATGGCGCCTGTCATGGGCTGAGAAAGGTCTTCGTTAAGAGAATCCAAGTCCAATTCTAGGTAGAGAGAGTCGAACTCATGGCTAGTAGAGCAATAATCTTGGCCAGGAGAGGAGAAATCTAGGTCTGCGCAGTCAGACTCTTGTGGGGTAGGGTGGGACTCTAGGCCCGAGGGATCCATATCTTGGTGGGTGGAATGGACGCCACCACCAGTGGATGGAAGACCTAGAGCGCAGATTGGATAGCCAGACCCGCGGGGTCCACTTCCGGGTAAGGGGTGAGGGTTGGGGGTGGGGGGGTGGTGAGGAAGGTCGTGGAGACGGGACTTCCGGCTGGAGAAAACTGCAGTGGAACCCAGGCTCAGCTCTTACGCCTCCCACACTCGTAGTGGTATTTCGACATAACGGCGAGCTTGTGAGGTAGGCAGTGCGGAGATTATTATTGGGGAGCAGAGGTGCTTTCCCTCCTGCTACAGTAAGTGGCAGGTTCTGGCCTTCTAACCAAGTCTGAGTCCCCTTATGATCTCTATGTACCACACCAGCCATTTTCAAACCTTTGAAAATCAATTGAACTCTTTGTACTGATAGAAATGTATGAAAAAACCCAATATATAAATAAAAACTGCCCCTGAATGGGGCAGGGAGTCACTCCTGGCCTCATACTCTACCTATTTTCCTCTCCCATGTTCCCCAAGTGACCCCGAGAAACTCCTAGCATCACTCAAAGTAGATCTGAAGTCTCCTCAGAACGCTTGAGCCCAGTAGTGACTAACATGCTCCCATGGCATGAAGTATCAACAGTGTCAAAGGCTTGGGATAGCAGAATTCAGAAAGTGAGTCTGACCACTCACAATTGTCTGTTGTTTTGGTGGGGAGAAGGAGTAAATCTATAATAGTTGAGTCAAACTTAAGCTTAATAAATAACCACATACTATTGTACAATGAGAATTTAGGAGAGAAGGAATAAGACATATGCCAATGGATAGTGCATGGGTTTTTAATACTGCAGTTGCATCTTCTTTCTTTTTGAAGCGTTCGCTCACATTTCTCAAAGCAAGTCTGCCCACAGACATGGTTATCAGTTAAGGAAGGTGGTCTGCACAGTAAAGTAGAGATAGTTGGATAAGGTCTGTCAGGATGTCAACCCACCATATTCCCCTATTTCTAATTTCAGAGCTTCTAATTTATACAGAGGAAAAATCAGGACTTCAGTCCAGTGAGGGCAGGGGGTCAAGTATCCCATAGCTGGCTATTGATTCCCAAGGAGTGGCTTTGAGCAAGTCTTAGATTCTAGTGATTTTGTTGGATACTGTGGTAGTTCTTGCAAACATTATCTTGTGGAACATGATATGATTCTCAGCAAATTGCAACAATTAGCCATAGTCATGCCTACGTAGCTATAATAAAGCATCTAACCAACTTCAGCCCTCCTTTGGATGTATATTTAACAATTCTTTCACATAATTGAATAGTGTTTATTGTCTTGTCCTGAATGTACCTCCCTAGATTAAAAAATGAGAATTGTTCTTGGAACAATGAAAACATTGGAATTGGAAGCATGAAGGGATTTGACTATATGAATAGAGGCCTGAAAAGGGCAGCCAGGACTGCCTAAAAACTATTTTGTTCCAGAGAGTGGACTCTTCCTCCATTGCCTGCAGAAACATGAGTGGTTTCAGGAATGCTCTGACTTCTGAACCAGAACTCCTCTTTCATGAGGATGAAGGGTAAAGAACCTCCTGGATTAAGCTAAATTACATGAACACACATTGTCTATTCAAAGTTGAGATTCTAAATCACCAGATTTGAACTTGCACTTGGCTGTCCTTTTCTGAATTATTTTAGCCATCAACCTCACTGTCTAATTTCTTGTTTCTATGCTTCCTCATCTTTCAATTCAAAATATGAAATCTTTTGTTAAAGTTCAATTCCTTTAGGTAATGATTTCCCTTGTAGCAAAATTAACCTGACCTCTCTCAGCAACTCCGCTTCCAGATGCCAAATCAAAACATAGCCTCTGGAAGGGGGTTTCCCATCTAGCAATGTCCTGATCTCCTGAGTAGATCTGGACAAATAAGTAACACAATGGAGCAATTCATTTTATTAGGCTTATATATAACCACATAAAAAGAACAGTTATATTTTTATTTTTTTAAAATATATTTTATTGAGTTTTTTACAGAGAGGAAGAGAGAGGGATAGAGAGTCAGAAACATCAGTGAGAGAAACATCGATCAGCTGCCTCCTGCACACCCCCTACTGGGGATGTGCCCACAACCAAGGTACATGCCCTTGACTGGAATCGAACCTGGGATCTTTCAGTCCCCAGGCCGATGCTCTATCCACTGAGCCAAACCAGTTACGGTCAGTTATATTTTTAAAACATAGACCTATCAAATGAAATTTCATTTAATTTACAGTGATTTTAACCAATTACTTGAATAAACTATTTTTTTAATCCTTGTTGAGACAAGGCCACCGAAAATTAGGTTGCCTCCCCCCCAAAAAAATGGGAGAGAGGATGAATAAACTACTTTTTTAGTTTATTAAATAGTAAACTATCAAGCCATTGCCCCATGGCTTTAGAATTTCACATCTCTAGATTTGACAATGAAATAATCTATATTTCATAGAAAGGCTCATAAAATTAGTCATCTGAAACAGAAAGCTTTTTGCTGCTATTTTGGCACTAAAAACAGCCAAGAAAATTGATTCAGCAACCTATGAAGAAAGAGCTTGAGAATTGTCTTTAATCCTACAATGGTTTGCTATCTTTTGTTTCCAAGGAAAATATTATTGAACCATTTTTAGTAAAAAGTGAATTATTTCTCTAGTAAAGTTGATGGAGCCATACCAATCCTTTTCAAACATAAAGGTAAAAGTACAACAAAATGATTTTTCAATCATAATTTTTATAAGCCTGTATCATATATTTTATAAATAAGTTATTGAAACTTGAATTTAAAAAACAAAGCCATACCCTTCATTAGGTCTGGGTTGTTTGGGGAGAAAGAAGTGAGATTGTAGTAATTGCTATTAGATCTAGGAATGAATAGGGATTTGTACCAGTGCCAACAGGTTTAAACATTTGACATCTTTTGTTATAAAAGATCAATATGGTGCTTCCTGATTATATCAATTTATAAAATAACCCACATTTGTGGTTCCAGCTGCTTCTAAAGAACTGACAGCCCTGACCAGGTAGCTCAGTTGGTTAGAGCATTATCCTGATATGCCAAGGTTGTGGGTTTGATCCCCAATTAGGGTACATTCAAGAATTAACCAATGAATGGAAAACAAATCCATTTTTTCCCCTCTCTTTTCCTTTCTCTCTCTCTCTCTCTCTCTCTCTCTCTCTCTCTCTCTCCCCCTCCCCCTTTCCTCTCTCTCTCTCTCTCTCTCTCTCTCACTTTCTCTCTCCTTTCCTTCTCCCTCTCCCCATTCCTTTCTCTCTCTAAAATGAGTTAAAAAAAATCGACAATTTACCCTGCAGTCCAGTCATTTGCACTGCTAGATTTAACTACAGTGGGTTTTCTAGGGCTTTAACTCTGTTATTACAGAACTATTACCATAAACATTTTGTTCATTTTAGCTGAATACTAGGAAAAATGTTTAAATATTTAATTGAGCCTGAAAACAAGTCATATAGTTGAAACTCTAATCCAGTCAGAATGTTTTAAGAGTAGGAGGAGAAAATTGGTAGTTGGGCTTTTCTTGTGGAAAGTGAGACTATTTTATTTGATTTTTATTTTCACTATAATCTCATATCATAGCCCAGCTCCACCAAGAATATATGCAGTGAGTCACCCTCCCATAGATATCCTTCAGCATGAACTGGAATATTTGTAGCAGCTTACAGCTACTAATAGAAAATTCAAGTTTTTTTTTGAAGACTATGACCATTATGGTAGGTTTGCAAGTGTTATTGATAGCAATCCTCATATTTCAGTAATTAAGTTGATCTTTGTTTAGGACCAGGATGACATTTTCTTGCAGCATTCCTCCTACATGGACCAATTAGCCTTTTTTGGTGTATGTGTGTGTGTGTGTTTTTAAATGATTAGGTATATTATAGAATAGGATTTTTCTCTCTGAAGCCCAAACATACTATCAGGATATTAAATTGGAGCTTAATACTGTTATTCACTCTCTTTGGTGGTGTATATAATTGTGGTAGGAGTCCCCAGGGGAATCTGGTTGAATCTGAAGAACTAGTGACCCCCTGCCCCCAAGTGTTCATTTACATGAGTTGATATGTACAGGATGAAGGGGTTTGTAATTTTGTGTGTACAGATCCTCAGAGGTAGAAGAGGAATGGCAGGGAGATGAAGACATGGAGAGGAGGGAAAGGAAAATTATCAAAAGATGTAGGACTTCCCTATATTAAAAATGAAGATTCTTCTTGTTGGAAACATGATGGGCTGTATATATAAATGCCTGCAAAGGTTCTTAAGGGCTCCTTAAACACTGTGTTTTGTTCTAGAAGAATGGACTTTTCCTTTGATGCTTGTGGAAAAGCTAGTGGTTCCAGACTGAACCAGAAACAGTTTTTAATGCTGAAAATGAAGTACAAGGAAGCCCATGAAGTACATATTAAAGCCCTTGGGCTCTATTTAGGACAATATGGACAAACTTTAGGGGAAATTTCACAATGGAAGTTGTTCTTATTCCTTTTTTTTCATTTGGATGAGGAAAGTGGGGGAGAACTTCCTAGAAGTTTTGATCTTTTTACATTTTGGAGGATAGCACGTTGGAAGATAAGTCCTAGTGGCAATAGTGGGGAATCACCTAAGAGAAGAAAGTAGACAAAGCTGGTACATGAGCCAGAAAAGACATGGTCAGTTATATGCTGATGGATGTAGATGGTCTGTGTTCTGTTAAGGAACTTAGGGCTTGACTTGTTTCTCTAGTCAGGATCTAGAAATTCAGAGGGTGCCTTAAAAGGGAGCAGGGGATTGCAAAAAGACAAGATTGAAACTTGCTTCTCACTATCAAGCTTCTCTCCGACACTTCCTGAATTACATGCAGTTTCAACAAAGACTAGACTGCTGCTAACATGTCTGCAGGGGACCCAGATTACTTGACCTTTAACCAAGCAGAAAAATTTAGCAGGAAAATTTATCTGGAGAATGTTTAGATTTTGAGTAGTGGTAGATGCACCTTCCCTCAAGTGACTGGGCACAAAGTGGAGACATCTACAGAGAGTGTAGAGCAGAAGCACATGGAAGGGCTGGCCTGAGCAAAGAGGACTCCCAGAAGTAACTGGGGAGATTTGTAGGTGGAGTGTTAAATCCTGAAGCTTGACACTGAAGGTTTAGAACCAGCAAAATGTGGGGCCAAAGCAATTTAACTCTGCAGAGGTCTGGGGAAAATCAGACTACTAATAGAAAATTCATGTTTTTTTCAGGGTTATGACCATTGTGGTATTTTGCTGTAACACAAAAAACCTGAGGCCTGAACTCTACTCTCTGGTTGCATAGCTATTCTTGTTTAAAACTGTCATGCCTGCTATAGCGACAGCATAATTATTTTATTTCCTCAATTCTGAGACACAATCAATTGTAAGACATCTTTTAAATAAAAGGTTTCTAGGAGGAAAACCTATACCAAATTGTACATTGATTTTAAGATGTAATCCTAATTTTACAAGCATTAAAATTTCACATAATAATAAGCATTTTAGAATTGAAGAAACACTGTAGTAATGCAGCAAACTACAAACAGTAATGACTGCTTGATTCTTCTACTGGAATTCAGAATGGACTGTAGAGTTTCCTCTTTCCTTTCTGAATGAAAAGACAGAAGGAAATTAGCATTTATTACATATCTTCTATAACAAAAATAATGGAAATTTCTAATGTTTATTGACTGCTTATCATGTGCCACGAATTGTTCTAGGTGTTTTCACATTTTATTTTATTTAATCCTCATAATATTCCTGAAAGGTAGGTATTAGAAATACTGTTACCCTCTGTGAGACTCAATTTACCCATTTTTGAAGATTAGGAAACCAAGATGCATAGAGAATAACTTGTCTGAGGTCACATAGTTAAGTAAAAAACTTAGGAGATTAATCTATAAACTCAGGGCTACCTAGGTTGTTTTTTATAAAGTTCATGTTTAGCTCTTTCTTAAAACTGAAATAAATCATGTGAACAAAAGTATATATGTACCTTTAAAAATTATAAATGTAAATAACTAGGAACTCACCACTCAAGTTAGAAATAACGTTTCCAATGTTTTTGAAATTTACTGCATGTCCTTCTCTTACTATCCCCCCAGTTAGCCTCTACTCCAAATTTTGGGGAAATCATTTCTTCTCTTCTTTGTAAGTTTTTAACACCTATGTATGTATCTATAAATAATGCATTATTTAGTTTTGCCTGTTTTGGGACTTATTTATATATTTTAACTTAGGTATAATTGATATATAACATGTTAATTTCAGGTGAAATGATTCAATATATTTGTACATATTATGAAATGATCACCATGATAAGTCTAGTTAATATCTGTCACCATTTTTAAAAATATATTTTTATTGATTTCAGAGAGGAAGGGAGAGAAAGATAGAAACATCAATGATGAGAGAGAATCATTGATTGGCTGCCTCCTGCATGTCCCCCACTGGGGATCAAGCCCACAACTTGGGCATGTACCCTGATTGGGAATTGAACCGTGACCTTCTGGTTCATAGGTTGAAGCTCAACCACTGAGCCATGCTGGCTGGGCTGGAGCTTCTTCTTGAGCTAACAAAGGGGGTTCCCTCCTATTATTTCAGGATTTAGTCAGAGTTGGTTTTTCAAAGTCTAATATATTACTGAATAAAATTCCATGTTGCACTTTCCAGCCTGCAAAGACTGTATAAAAGGTCTGTTTTGTATAGTAGAAACTGTAATGAACAGGAAATATGGAAATGCTGCTTAGAATGATCAGTACCGAACTTTTAAAATGTCCTTAAGGTGAGGGTAGGGCACAAATCACATCCTTGTTGATAAAGAAAGAGATGGATAAATTAATATTATTTTCAGTTGCCTTCAGGACTTTTGGCTAGATTCCAGAAGACTTTGCCCATGATCAACAAGATAAAATCCATCCTCTTTGCCTGAAGTACCATAAGTCCTCTGGCATGGGAAAGAAAACCTCTTGTTTGGTTTCCTCTTTGTGTTTTTCTGACATCAGCTGCTATTTTGTTCAACATCTCACCAATAAATACCTCAAGGGATAGGTGGTGATGGGAAGTAAATATCAAATTACTTTGTTACATACTTTATAAAAAAAAAATCCTTACTGGAGAATAGGTTTATTGATTTTTACAGAGGGAGGAAGATAGAAAGAGAAACATCAATTGGTTACCTCTCATGCACACCCCCTACTGGGGATCAAATTCACATCCTAGGTATGTGCCCTAACCAGGAACTGAACCCACAACCTTTTGGTGTATGGGACGATGTTCCAACCAACTGAGCTGTCCAGCCAGGACCTTTGTTACATACTTAAAAAAAAAAAAACACCTTTTGATTTCAACCAGTTAACTGCCACGATATTTTGAATTTAATTATAAAAGATCCGCCCCTTGTGTCTATAGACACCTATGGTGTACAAATGGTCAAGTGTCTTATTATATTTTGTATTTAAAATCCAGGAAACATAGCATGCCCATTATATTCCCTTTCCCCTCTACTTCCCCCACAGGCCCGTATCTCCTAAACTCCAAGGGACCCCACAAGACTTGCAACCAGGGGACCAGTGTGCAGTGGCAGCTCATCCCAGGATAATCCCCTGAATCTGTTTCCGAGGCACTCTTTTTTTCTGACTTCTCAGAAAGTCCAAACAGCCCAGCCTAGACTCTCCTGTTGCTTCTTCTATGCCCTTCCTTGTTTCACTGTCCTAATTGTGTTTTTGTTGTGGTCAGTAAATTCTTGCTTGCTTTTCTAACTAACTAAATTAATTAAATAAAATAATTCTTTATTTTTCAATTACAATTGACTTCCATTATTATAGTAATTTCAGTGTACAACCTGATTGGACGTTACTAGTATATAACTTACTAAATGATGATCCCAATAAATCTTGTGCTCATCTGATACCATACATAGTTATTAGAATATTATTGACTGTATTCCCTATGCTGTACTTTACATTCCCATGACTAGTCTTTAACAACCAATTTGTACTTCTTAATCCCATCACCTTTTTCACCCATCCCTCCAACTCCCCTCCCATCTGGCAGCTGTCAAAATGTTTTCTATACCTATTTGTCTGTTTCTGTGCTGCTTATTTGTTCGTTATTTAGATTCAATTGCTGATAGATATCTATTGCCATTTTAAACCTTTTTTCCCTTCCTTTTTTAAAAAAAATGTTTTTTTTTTTCATTGATTTCAGAGAAAAAGAGAGGAGAGAGATAGAAACGTCAGTGATGAGAGAGAATCATTGATTGGCTGCCTCTTGCACACCCCCCACTGGGGATCAAGCCCACAACCCAGGCATCGAACTATGACCTCCTGGTTCAACCTCCTGGTTCATAGGTTGAGGCTAACCATTGTACCATATCCTGCCAGGCTCTGTGTCCTTTTTAATACTGTTGAAGTTCTCACTAAGTTCCTTGAGCATTCTTATAACCATTGTTTTCAATTCTGTATCTAGTAGTTTGCTTGCCTCTACTTCATTTCATTATTTTTCTGGGGATTTCTTCAGTTCTTTCATTTGGGACTTCTTTCTTTGTCTCTGCATTTCGGCTGTTTCCCTAATAGTGGCAGGGCTGGAATTCAAACCTAGGTCTAGGTCTACTTGGCTCCATCTTTACCATTGCATGTTCTTTGGAACATCCCCCTTATTCTTTTTTCTCTTAAGATGTGGCATATATAACTCTCATAATATCTTTGTGTGTATATTGTAGAAATAATATCCCTCTAGACTTAATTTTACAAATAGAGATATTACATACATAAAGTGGCCAAATCTTGCATATATAACTCAGGGTACTTGTACATATGTACACACCCATGTAACACCCCCACCAGATCAAGACACAGAGTATTTCTGACACTCCAGAAGACTATCTCATGCCCCTTTCCAATCACAGGCATTTCTCCCCTTCTCCCCCCCACACAGGGAGCTGCTGATCTGGCCTCTATAAACATAAGTTTTGCCTGTTTTTGAATAGTCTGTAAATGGAATTATATAATAAGCACTCTTTTGTGTGTGTATGTGGCTTCTTTTTAAAAGAAAATATGTTTTTATTGACTTTCAGAGAGAGAGGAAGGGAGAGAGAGAGAGAAATACCAATGAGAGAGAAACATCATTGATAGGCTATATCCTGCACACCCTCTACTGGGGATTGAGCCTGCAACCCTGGGCATATGCCCTGACTGGGATTCAAACCAGCGACCTCTTGGTTCATGGGTCAGTGCTCAACCACTGAGCCACACCAGCCGGATTGTGGGTGGGTTATTTAAAATCATGTCTGAGATTCATTTATGTTGTTATGTGTTTATTTTGTTATATATTTTTATTGCTATGTATGTCCTTTTAAAGCTAACATTTCCTTCTAGTTACAAAAGTAATACATTTTCAAAGTAGAGAATTTGGAAAATACGGAAAAGCATAGAAAGGAAAAGAAAAATGACTGGTAACTCCACTCTCCAGAGATAATTATAGTTAATGCTTTTGATTTTACCCTGCCAGATTTTTTTCTATGCATATATGATTACTAGGTTTGGATTATATATACATTTCTGTTTTATAACCTGATATTTTCTCTTAACAGTTTATCATGAACATTTTCCATGTTATTAAAAATACATTTGTTGCCGGGCTGGCATGGCTCAGTGGTTGAGCATCAACCTATGAACCAGGAGGTCACAGTTCAATTCCTGATCAGGGCACATGCCTGGTTTGTGGACATGATCCCCAATAGGGTGTGTGCAGGAGGCAGCTGATCAATGATTCTTTCTCATTATTGATGTTTCTAGTTCTCTCTCCCTCTCCCTTCCTCTCTGAAATCAATAAAGATATATTTAAAAACATTTTGTACAATGATTTTAAAAAGTTTAAACCAATTTTATTAAAAAATGTTTTTTGGTTGTTGTTGGGTTTTTTTTGGGCAATGAGGGAGTATGTGAAGCATTCACAAGACAAAATTCAAAAGGTGAAAAAATGTGTGTAATAAAAAAATCTCTCTCCTATTCTTACCCTAGTTTCCCCATCTTGCTCTTCCATCCCCCACCCCAGAATTCAGTGTTACCAGTTTCCAGTATAGTCTTCTGGAGTTACTCTGTGCACATAGAAAAAAATATGTAAACATGTTATTTTTTAACCTTTGTTATGCACAACTGTTTTGTGCACTATTTGCCCCTTGCTTCCTTTACTTAATAAGGTTTCTTGGAGATTATTTCACATCAGCATTTCTATAACTGTATCAAGAACTTCTTTGTCCTTTAAGATATGATAAAATGCTTACTTTGCTCATATCAAATGAAATACAGTTACACTGAGAGACCATTTTTCTTCTGATTGGCAAAAATAAAATGGTATTCTTTATTATCAAGGGTATAGGAAATAATAATAATAGTAAAGCACTAATTTGTAATAAATCATTTAATCCTCACCGCAATTCTGTGAACTAGGTTCTATTTTTACACCCCTTTTATAGAAGAGAAAACTGATGCACAAAAATTTAAATAACTTAGGGCACTCTTATACAATGGGTGGGGGGAGCATAAACTGATATAATCTCTATGAAGATAAATTAGGCAATAGCTATCAAAGTTATGTATTACTCTTTGATCATAATTGTACTTCTAGAAATTTATCATATATTCCCACATGTGAGAAATTATACATATGTAAGGTTATTTTTTTGAGCAATGTTTATAGTAAATTGTAAAGAGCTGAGCTGCCAAAATAAAAGTAACAGTCAGGCTTTCATTACTTACTGCTCTAGTATAAAGCAAGAGACTAACCAAAAGAAAGCCAGGCTCCCCTAGTGTTTCATTCATCCCCATGGATCTTCCCCCGTGAGGATCAGGTGTGAGGATTTTCTCACTACCATGAGAGCTCCAAACAAAAGGCTCCTGCCATTTTATGGACCCAGGAGCTGGGAGGAGGGATTGAGGAAGGAGGTAGGAATGGAAAAATCGTACTCACTGAGTCCGGAGTCAGAGTGGACAAATATGTCTTCAAAGTTCCTCTTCCTCCCTCTCCTAAGGAGGTCTCAGCAGAGATATTTGGGAAAGTCCCTGATAAAGAGGCTTCCAAATGGAGGTGTCTGGGCTAGGAATACAGATATGTGTAAGAGCATGGTTGGCTGGGAGGCCTGAGTCTTTGACTACAACTTCTGAGACTGCAGTGCACTGGCTGGGCCCCAAGTTTGATGCTGGAGGGCAGCTTTTCCCAAGGAACCTATCAGGTAAAGTCTTTGTAATTGCTTATGGTCGGGCCTGAGAGATCACACATAGGTTTTCTGCCAGGAGTCAGACTCCTCACTAAGATTATAAACAATTTAAATGTTCTTCAGGGTGTTGGTTGAATGAATTGTGGCAAACCCATAGAATGTCTTATAGGAGTGACACATGATTTTCAGTGGAAGTAGAGTCAGACTCTTAGTTGGAAATAGATGATTTACTTAAAATGAATAATTAAAGAGAGTTCACAGTGGGTTGAGAGATAGTGCAGCAGTCAAGGGTAGCAACAGGGAAGCAGTTACTATTCCAAAGCCTAAATGGGAATAGGAGGGAATGGTTGCAGAAACCCCTTAAGACCTCCTGCCAACTATGGCCCTACAGGGAGAGAACAGGAGGAATAAGTACCCTGTCCTCTTTCCTTCCACCCTTTGATCAGCACAGTCATCTCTTCTGATGCTTTCTGTTTGCCAAACATAACCTGAAGCCAGGAGGTAAGGGAACCTGTTTGATGCACTCTATAAAGATTAACCTTTCAAGGAACAAAATAGGGAGGAAAAGAGTAGAGAAGGGTGGAGATTAAAGCTACAGAGGAAAACGAAATATCTATCTCAATGATATTGTATAAATATATGTAATTGTTTAATCTAACATCTCTTGTTGAGAAGTTAGTTTGCTCCCAGATTTTCTCTTTGCTTTTATAAACATTCTTTTATTTAAATCTCTGCATGCCTATTTCCATAAGGTACTCCCTATCTATCTATCTATCTATCTATCTATCTATCTATCTATCTATCTATCTACACACACACACATATACCCTTGACAGGAATAAAACTTGGGACCCTTCAGTCTGCAGGCTGACGCTCTATCCACTGAGCCAAACCAGCTAGGGCAGATAAGGTACATTCTTAGAAGCAGAGTGGCTGGACCCCACTTTTAAGATTTTTGATATATATTTAACTTCTGGAAAAATTTAAACTATTTACCCACCAGCGGTAGATTGTGAGTTTGTTTTCCTGCATTCTCCTTAACACTAGGTATTATCATTAGTCTTTGCCAATTTAATAGGGAAATATTACATCATGCTCTTTTAGTTTATATTTCTTTGATTCGTACTAGTTGAACATAAAATATCTTCATTGGCCATCTTCAGCTTTGTTAAATCTTATCCCTGTTTTAGTACAAATCCTTGCTCTCATTTGTGCCTACTGCCCTTCAATCATAGCTCCTCTGTTTTATCCCCCAAAGATTAAACCTTCAATATTTTGTGATGATCTTTGCCACAATTATTTGACTAGAGTTGGGGGAGAGTTATAGAGGTGCCTAATGCCCTAAATGGTTTTTTAATCAATCTTCATGTATTTAGTACTATTTTCACACTACCACCCTTCTCTTCCTACTTCAGGAGACATCTGGTGCTGCCAGTTACTGAGCCTTTTAGTGGTTATGCAGTGTAATTTGCTTCGATTCTGGGATTTTTCCACAGCCAACTTAGGATTCAAATTTCTCAAGTTAAGTTATCACTCTTCCCTCTGCTTTCCATCTTTCTCATTTTTGTGGTGGTTATTTCTTCTCCTGATTTCTTTGCCCTTATGTATTATGCCTTAAAAATTTCATCTACTGTCATTTTAGTGAATTTTTTTATTGGAGAACATGGAGTTTGAACAGGAAGTCCCAAGTTGGATTTTTATCTTAAAGTTGAAAGTATTTTACTGGGCCTTGTTAGGTTGGTAAATACTACAGATGACTCATAGACTCAGAAGAGATAGCTGTTTAGAATAGAGAGCCTTGAAGTTACTTCACACCAGTGTGAGGAAGGTTCCTCTATTGAAAATTCTTTACATGACCTCTTAGAATACCTCTGCACTCACATTCATAAAGATATTAAATATGGATTGTTCATGTAAAAATATTTGTGAACTTGTTCATTTGCATGCACATTTATTATATTCACAATTCAGGTTAAGCCTCTCAGGAACATAGCAAAATATTTAATAACTGATGCTGCATGAGCACTGATAATCAGAATGGACAGTGGCTGGAATAGAGTCCAGGAGACCTTTTGCTGGGTCATTTGTATGCTGGATCAAGAGGTGATCTATGCCACTGGGGAGGTTTAGGAGAGAGAAGGGAGAAGGAGGGGGACACTTTAAGGACTCAGTGTAGCTGCTATTTGCCAAAGAGTATGGAAGTATTTTCATATTTTATGGTAGGTATGGCCACAGTGGTAGATTTAACTAATTGTTAGCCTGGAGTTGTTCCCTTTTGTTCCAGCCATGTTGCCATTATGTGAATAATTTATCCTCTTTGGTATGCTTTAGATGTTAATTTAAATTATGTTTTTACCTATGTTGTCTGTCACTGCCTTATTTCTTTTACTCAGTATCTTTCCCAGCTCTCTATAGATAATGGATCCCATTTATTAGACCAGGCCCTCACTAGTTCCTGAGCCAGTCTTGAAGGTAGTGGAAGTCTAATTAATAACATCAGCAACCTAGTGCTTGCATTCCAACAAGAGCCCTGGCTGTCTAGGTAATCTCTGAGCTGTAGCTTCCCATTTCATCCCCTAATCTTGGCTTTATTCATAAGATGGACTCTTGTCTCAGTTTCCCTCCCCAGTATGCTTGGTACATGATACCTTTTGGTCCATTCTACTTCCTTTGAGTTCTCCCTCTCCCTAGTCACTTTCTGTAGTCTTGCTGCAAATTGATGTGTATAGCCTGGAATCATGATATAGCTACCTATGTAGCTTTGATCATACCTGACACCCCTGTTCTGCTCTCTGCCTCTGGACTGCACTCCTTTTGAAATGATGCTTGCCCAACCCACAGCCAAGTATAACTCTACTCTTCGTGTGGCTTACCATATTACATACTGGCATTAGAAGTTCCCAACTAAACAGGCCATCCAAAATATCTAAGGATGAAGCTCAAGTGCCTCCCAGGTACTCAGAGCTTCCAATTAGCTTTTTAACTATGAGAAGATAATCAACAATTATCAGACACTTGAGGATAGAAATATACCGAAGCATGCAATCACACACACAAAAAAATAACTTAGAGAAAACAGAGACAATGTAGGGAGAAGAAAGAAAAGTTTTAAAATTATTAAAACTTACCCACTGTGAGCTTACCTCTGCCTTGGCCCCCATTGCCATGGCTTGATCAGGAAGGACATCTGGAATGACGTCTGGAAGGTCGTTTGGCTGTCTGGTCTAATTAGCATATTAGGCTTTTATTATTACAGACTAGAGGCCTGGTGCATGAAATTCGTGCACTGGCAGGTGGGGTTCCCTCAGCCCAGCCTGACCCTCAGTCCGGGAGCCCTCATTGGATGTCCTACTGATGGCCACAGTCTGCCAGCAGGGGCTCGCAGCAGGCGTCCCGTGTGTGTGTGTGTGTGTCCCCACTGGGGATCTGCCCCCAGCCATATTGGAGCCTCAGAGTAGGCTGTGTGTGTGTGTGTGTGTGTGTGTGTGTCTGCTGGGGGCCTGCCCCCAGCCACACCGTGGAGGCTTGGAGCAGGCGCCCCTCTCTGTTGATCTCTCAGGCTCCTGGCCTCCACTGCGTGTAGTACTCTCCCTTGAGCTGTGGCCAGGGTGGGGTGCTGCCTGCAGGCCACGCTTTCCTGTTCACGGATCGCCATGGCGACCCAGGAACAGGCCTTGCTGGGTGTTGCCTGTGGGCGGCACTTTCCTGCTCTCTAATCGCCATGGTGTCCCAGCTGGGGGCAGGGCTTAGGCGGCGCAGGGCTTAGGCGGCACACGGGGAACCCGGCTAGGGCTGCACACAGAGCCCTGATGGTGGCTCGCACTGTCCCGCTCTGCCTGCAGTATGCAAATTAGCCGTCATCTTTGTTGGCGGCTAATTTACATATCGTGCTGATTGGCCAATGGGAGGTGTAGTGAAAGTATGATCAATTACCATCTTTGTCTATTATTAGATAGGATTTTAATCCTATGATGTGGCCTCACCCTCTTGACTTCATCTAAACTGAATTACCTCCCAAGGGCCTCCAACCTTCAATTACCATCATAATGGGGGTTCAGGCTTCAATATATGAATTTGGAGAGGAAACATTCAGTCCATAACAATGCATGGAAGCCATATATTTCCCCCATCCCCCTGTGAACTCCATCACAAATCCTGGCTAGCCTGGCCAGTGTGGCTCAGGGGTTGAGCATCGAGCTGTGAACCAGGAGATCAGGATTCATTTCCTGGTCAGGGCACATGCCCAGGTTGTGGGCTTGGTCCTCAGTGCCTCAGTGTGGAGCATGCAGGAGGCAGCCAATCAATGATTCTCTCTCATTGATGTTTCTATCTCTCTTTCTTTTCCCTTCCTCTTTGCAATCAATAAAAATATATTTTTAAAAAAACCTGGCTACAATCATTGTGTACTTACTGATTGATTATCTCAGGTCCAACTATTTATAGTGTAGCACTTGTTAAACTATAGTGTCCATACGGTTTACTTGGGAGAATTTTGTTAAAATGCAGATGATTCAGATTCTAGGGTAGGCTTTGAGAGTCTATTTCTAACAATCTCCTAGACAATGCTGATGTTGATGGTATAGGGACTGCACTTTGAGTAGTTAGGATGTATGTAACCACTAATATTCATAAGTATTTATTTGGAAACTTGGAAGAAAAAGGATTTGGCCTTTGTTTAAAAGTATCAAGCATGACTATGTGCATGTGAGCAATTTTGTCTAGTCTCTGTTCAGTATAGTCTAATATATTAAAAATCAAATTGGTCTCAGGTCATATGTTAGATATTATAGATTTTATGTCTGGAAATTGCTGGGGCTTCCATTGGCCTAATTCTCTGTAGATATTAGAGATCTGTTCTCTTGAGATGGGAATAAGCAATACCTCTTTTTGGAAGAGGTAAGTGGAGAAAAGGACACGATAGCACAAAGAATGTTAGAATGGATAGGGATCAACAAAATTACTTGCTAAGAACTTTCTCCTTGGAAATGTCATTGAAAATTAAACTAGTATTTCTCAAACTTTAAGGCACATAGGAATCACCTACATTTACTTGAGGATAGTGCAAATTACTGGACTCCTTGCCTCAAGGTTCTGATTCAGTAGGTCTAACAGTGGGATAAGGAAGCAAAAATTTTTATTTTTAAACAAACATTCCTAAGGCATTTGATTCCTGGATCATTATTTTGAGAAATATTGTATTAGAAAGATTGGTAGTAGTCTCTGGAGAAAGAAAATAAAACAGAACATATAATAAAACTAGGCAAATATTTTTTTTTTTTTTTTTTTAAATATATTTTATTGATTTTTACAGAGAGGAAGGGAGAGAGAGATAGAGAGTCAGAAACATCGATGAGAGAGAAACATCGACCAGCCGCCTCCTGCACATCTCCCACTGGGGATGTGCCCGCAACCCAGGTACATGCCCTTGACCGGAATCGAACCCGGGACCCTTCAGTCCGCAGGCCGACGCTCTATCCACTGAGCCAAACCGGTCTTGAATATTTTTATCTATTTCAGTCGGAATCTTAAAAAAATTTTTTTATTGATTTCAGAGAGGAAGGGGGAGAGAGAGAGAGAGATAGAAACATCAATGATGAGAGAGAATCATTGACTGCCTGCCTTTTGCATGCCCCACACTGGGGATTAAGCCAACAACCTGGGCATGTGCCCTGACCGGGAATTGAACCATGACCTCCTGGTTCATAGGTCGATGCTCAATCACTGAGCCACGTTGGCCAGGCTAGAGTCTTTAAGTTACTGTAAGGGAGAAACAAAGCCATCCCGCTGGTCAGCAGACAAGTCTATCGGATATCAGATATAAATTAAGCAGGTTCAAACCCTTATCAGTATTGGGAGTCAGGACTCATGGCCACAATTCATAGACACATGGAATTTAGAGCTTAAAGGAATCTTAGAGACTTTCCAACATTTTTTGTCTGCGACCCATAGTAATAGATACATTTTATGTTGTGCTCCTGGAAACATACATATATGCAGAGACATACTCATGCAACACATATGCGTACATTTATTTACTTCATCAAATAACCTCTGATATAATTTTTTGTTATATTTAAATTTTTTAAAATTCTGATCATGACTTATTAAATCTATTGTATAACTACTGTATTATAACTTGCCACTTGAGAAACACCAATCTAGTGCAGTCACTTTATTTTACAAATGAGAAAAACAATCTTGGAGAGGTAAGACTTGTCCAAAATCACAAAGCTATGAAGAATAGAAAATCAGATCTCAGACCTTTCATCTAATTATCTGTCCACCATGGTCTACTGTATACATAGGTGTTTGTTTTATTGCTCTTAGCCTATTTTCCCTCAGAACAAAATGACCTATTTCTATATACCAGATTGCCTATCTAGATGAAACATTTTGAAGGAAACAAATGTGTTTTTTTTTCCCTAAAAGAACCACTAGATGGTAGTGTAAACTCTTCTGATAGTGGACTATTAAACTGAACCAAGGCTTATTCAGATTTGTATATTTGCACCCTTATCTTATGCTGCTTCATAGACTCTGTGGATAACTGAGCTTTATGCCCATCCTAAAGAAAATGTCTTACATGATTTTATAAGCAGGATATATTTGGTTACTTGTTTTTTGTTTTTTTTCATCTGTGTGGAAGGGAGATTTAGAAAAACACACACATATGTCTCCAGCATCCCCAAAAGGGCCCTCTTGTGTTGCAGTCAATATGATTTTGTCCATATTTTTATTTTATAGGACTTTAAATAATCATTTTCTGTTATTTCTATTAATCCAAATTGAAAATTAAATTTCTTTTAGTGTGGGAAGTCTATGTAAGCCCTCTTGGGCTTGAAGTAAATGAACAAAACCCCCAGACAGCTTAATATTTACCATCTCCTAAAAAAGAAAATCAATACTCTGCTCCATAAAATTTTTTTACCCCTCCTTAGCTGCAGCAAGGTTGGCCAGGCTAGAGTCTTTAAGTTACTGTAAGAAAGAAACAAAGCCATCCTGCTGGTCAGCATTAGGAACTTATAAGGGAGGTCAGCATGAAACGTTTGTTGGGATTTCGGTTCTGTTTCTTTGGAGAATTGTGACTAATAAAAGAAGCAAAGGGATAAGATAGGAGACTTCACAGCTTACAAATTAAAAACTCAATTAAAAAATGGAAAGACAGTTATAACATTGCTATTCTTTCCTCTGTTTCTCTCCCACAACTTCCTCTTCTCTGGACCCCTGACAAATGAATGGACTAATTCTGTTTTCTGTACCATTATATCCTTAGTGCTTAATTATTTGTTGGTTGACTAAATGAATGGTTAGAGGAGTCTTAATTGTGCAAAAGGGGGAAGAACTGAATACTCTGTCACAGTAGCATCTATCTATATAAAATCCTAATATGCAATCGACCGGCCGAGGGACCAGTGGAACGACTGGTTGCTATGACATGCACTGACCACCAGGGGGCAGATGTTCAACACAGGAGCTGCCCCAGCCCACAGGTCCCAACCGGTGACAGCGGCGGGGGGTGGGGCCAGTGAGCGGGTGGCAACAGGCCAGCTATGGCAGGTGTGGGGGGGGGGGGGCGCTCATCACTCTGCTGGTTGCCCCACAGATCAGCCCTGATTGCCCGCCAGGCCTAGGAACCCTACCTGTGCATGAATTTCGTGCACCGGGTCTCTACTGAAAATATATAATAAGTTTGGGGAATGATGAATTGTGCAGGGATGAAGGTATTTTGGGATAGGATTGCTAGAAATAAATCTAGAAAGGTAGCCTGCTTGGAATTGGGACTTTATCCTTGTGAGCAGTGAGAGCCATCTGACAATTTTAAGGAAGGATCATATCCATGCTTGCCCCTCTGAAAGAGTCCCAGGATTTTCTGAAGTTTTAGCAAAGCTCAAAGTTTTGTTTTTTTATTGTGGTTTAGATCATCTTAAATCCAAACGTACTCTCTTGCCTCTGCCTATTTTAAGTCTCACTAGTTAACTTTTTTTCTCCACTGACAAATTGATTAAAAGAACATGGGTCTTCCAGTAATACCACTTCTAGGAATATATCCCAAGAAAACAGAAACACCAATCAGAAAAGATATATGTACCCCTATGTTCATAGCAGCACAATTCACCATAGCTAAGATTTGGAAACAGCTTCAGTGCCCATTAGCAGATGAGTAGATTAGAAAACGGTGGTACATCTACACAATGGAATACTATGCTGCTGTAAAAGAGAAGGAATTCTTACCATTTGCAACAGCATGGATGGAACTGCAGAGCATTATGCTAAGCGAAATAAGCCAGTTGGAGAAAGATAATCTCATAGATTATCACATAATCTAACTCATTTGTGGAATGTAATGAACAACATAAACTGGTGAACAAAAATAGAACCAGAGTCATAGAAGCATTGAACAGACTGTCCAACCTATGAGAGAAGGTGGGAGGTGAGGGGGTAAGAGATCAACCAAAGGACTTGTATGCATGCATATGAGCATAACCAATGGACACAGACAGGGGGTAGGGGGAGGGCATGTGCTGGGGGGTGGGGACAGTCAGGGAGAGGTCAATGGGGAAAAAAGACATATGTAATACTTTAAACAATAAAGAATTTAAATTAAAAAAATAATAAAATAAACATCAAGCAGAACTTCCCTGTGCCATTTCCCCATCGACCTCGGTGGTTTCCCCTCCAGCCCCACTCTTCTGAATTTGTTGTTGCTCATTTCCATGCATGTCTTTCTACCTTCTCAGTCTATGTATGTGTTTCACTACTGTTTCACATGTTCCTAACTTCACATAATGATACGTATTGTGTGCCTTTCAGCAGTTTGATTTTGGCTCAATGTAATTCTAATAAAAATATTTTAATGTTGAAAAAAAAAGAACATGGGTGTTGGATCAGTGTTGAATCCTGGGTTTATCACTTAGAGGCCTTATGATCCTGAGCCACTGCTTTATTTCTCAGCAGCACAGTTTCTTCAACTTAAATATTGGCAAACTCAATTTTGAAATGTTAAAAGCACTCCCTTTAAGATCAGGAACAAGAGGAGATAGTATATCATCTGCTTTCTTTCAACATTGTATTGAGGTTCTAGCCACTGTGATATGGCAAGAAAAAAAGAATAAAATGTATCAAGATAAAAAATTAGTCAATAGGTAACTTATTTGAATTAATAAAAAAGTTTAGCATGCCTTTTGGGCACAATATATACTAAAAAGTCATTACATTTCTATACAATAGCAGCAGTTGGTCTGATTTAATAAAATTTACAATAGCATTAAGAAATAATAAGTTCTAGGAAGAAACCTAACAGGAAGTGTTCAAGTACTTTATGGCAGAAATTACGAAACTTTATTGAAATCTTTAAAAAAGACCTAAATAGAGAAATATAGCATATTTCTCTATATTTCTTCTAACCCATTAATAATATGGGTTAGAAGACATATTATTGTAAAGAATTTACTTTTCCCAAGGGATCTATAGATTCAATACTATTCCAATAAAAATTCCAATTGTATATTTAAACCTAATGAGCCCATTCTAAAATTCAGGTGAAAATGCAAAGGACTAGGAAGAGATAAGCAAATCTTGAAGAAGTATAAGATTGGGGGACTTGCTTTACCAGAATATTAGATATCAAGATTTATAAACCTGATCGTTCAAAGACAGACAAAAATGGAACAGAATAGAGAGATAAGAAGTAGATCTTTAAATGGTATATGGAAACTTAAAGCAAATCAGTGAGGGAAAGAATGAATGTGTGATGCTGGGAAAATGGATTATTCATGTGATAAAAATAAATTTTAAAACATAAAAAGCAAATTTATGACATTGTTAGAAGCAGTATAGAAAAATATTTTAATGACTTGGCATATGGAAGGACTTCTTCAATAAGATACAAAAAGAAAAAAACCGTGAAGGAAAAGATTTATAAATTCAACTATATTAAAATTTCTGTTTACTAAAAGACAAAGAATGAGGATACAAGGCACAAATTGGAGAAGCCATTTGCAACTGATAAAACTGACAAAAGGTCATTATCCAGGATATATATTACTTGTACACATCAGTTAGAAAAAAATTCAATAGAAAAATGGACAAAAATTTGAGTAGGTATTTCACAGAAAAACAAAGCTGAAGAGCCAATTAAGTTATTAAAAATGTTCTACTTCATTAGTAATTTAGGAAATGCAAATTAAAACCATAAACATATCCCTGACCAGTGTTCCCAGTGGTTAGAGCATCGGCCCATGCACCAAAGGGTCTTGGATTTGATTCCCAGTCAAGGGCACACACCTAGGTTGCATGTTTGATCCCTGGCCCAGTTGAGGCTCCTGTGGGAGGCAACTAATAGATGTGTCTCTCTCACATCAGTGTTCCTCACTTCCTCCCTCCCTCCCTCCCTCCCTCCATCCATCCCTCCCTCCCTCCATCTCTAAAAATGAATGGAAAAATATTCTGTGATGAGGATTAACAAAAACAAAACAAAACAAAAAATCATAACCTTATCCATGAGACTGGCAAAAATAAAAAACTTTAACAATAAATAGTGTTGGGGATCATATGAAGCAGGAGGAACACATATACTGTGGGTGGGAAGATAACTTGGTATAACCACTTTGGAAAGAAAATAATAAAAATACCCCATGATTCATCAGTCTCACTCCTAGAGAAATTCTTGCATATTTATATTGGGAGACATGTGAAGGAAGTATAGGTATGTTCATAGCAGTGCAGTTTGTAATAGCAAAAAACAGAAAATGACTCAAATGTCCATTGACAACTATAAGCTTTACTATTGTTAACGTAAAAACATTGAAACCTGTAAATAATTTTTGTGAGTTTATCTGAGGCAAACTGTCGGCAACTGCTGGGAAGCAGAACCTCAACGAATTGAGATAATTCTCCAGAGAATGGCAGGTTTTCATCTATTTTTATACATTGCAATAAAAGGAGGGGATGTAGGTGGGTTACATGAAATCTGTTGGTGATATATTAGAGAGGTGGGAGAAAGCAAAGGGGGTGGTGAACCCCTGGGGTTGGATAAAAAGTAAAATGATATTTTCATCATCATATCATTTGATAAAGACAACACAAAGAGAATTAAAGGCCAATATCCCTCATGAACATAGATGCCAAAATACTCAACAAAATGCTAGCAAATCGGATCCATCATAACATCAGAAAGATCATACACCATGACCAAGTAGGATTTATCCCGGGGATGCAAGGGTGGTACAATACCCTCAAATCAATAAACATGAATACATCACATAAACAAATTGAGAGATAAAAATCACATAGTCATATCAATTAATGCAGAAAAAGTATTTGACAAAATCCAACACCCTTTCTTGATAAAAACCCTCAGCAAAGTGGGAATAGAGGGATCATACCTCAACATAATAAAAGCCTTATATAACAAACCTACAGCCAACATCATACTCAATGGGCAAAAACTAAAACCATTTCACCTAAGAACAGGAACAAGGCAGGGATGCCCACTTTCACCACTCCTGTTTGACATAGTACTGGAAGTGCTAGCCATAGCAATTAGACAAGAAGAAGAAATAAAAGGTATCCAAGTTGGAAAAGAAGTAAAACTGTCATTATTCGCAGATGATATGATACTGTTCATAGAAAACCCTAAAGACTCCCTCAAAAAATTATTAAACTCTTCGGCAATGTAGCAGGATACAAAGTTAATGCCCAAAAATCTACGGTATTTTTATACACCAATAGTGAATTTACAGAAAGAGAGATTTAAAAAACAATCCCATTTACCATTGCACCAAAAAAAAATCAAGATACCTGGGAATAAACTTAACTAAGGAGGTAAAAGTTCTATACTTGGAAAACTACAGGACACTGAAAAAAGAGATAGATGAAGACATAAACAGATGGAAGAATATACCATGTTCATGGATTGGAAGAATCAACATCATTAAAATGTCCATACTACCCGAAGCAATCTATAGATTCAGTGCACTCCCCATTAAAATACCAATGGCATATTTTACAGACATAGAACGAACTCTCCAAAAATTCATCTGGAATAAAAAAAGACCCCGAATAGCTGCAGCAATCCTGAGAAAGAAGAACAAAGTAGGAGAGATCACAATACCAGATATCAAACTGTATGACAAAGCCACTGTTTTCAAAACAGCCTGGTACTGGCTCAAGAACAGACATATAGACCAATGAAATAGAATAGAGGACCCAGAAATTGACCCAAACCACTATGCTCAATTAATATTTGTCAGAGGAGGCAAGAGCATACAATGGAGTCAAGACAGTCTCTTCAAAAAATGGTGCTGGGAAAAGTGGACAGATACATGCAAAAAAAAAAAAAAAATGAAATTAGACCACCAACTTACACCATACACAAAAATAAACTCAAAATGGATAAAGGACTTAAATGTAAGACAGGAAAACATAAAAATCTTAGCAGAATCTACAGGCAGCAAAATCTCAGACATATGCTGAAGCAATATCTTCACCAATACAGCTCCTAGGGCAATGGAAACTAAAGAGAAAATAAACAAGTGGGACTACATCAAAATAAAAAGCTTCTGCATAGCAAAAGAAACCATCAACAAAACAAGAGCCCTAACTGGTTTGGCTCAGTGGATAGAGTGTCGGGCTGCGGACTGAAGGGTCCCGGGTTCGATTCCAGTCAAGGGAATGTACCTTGGTTGCGGGCACATCCCCAGTGGGGAGTGCGCGGGAGGCAGCTGAATCGATGTTTCTAACTCTGTATCCCTCTCCCTCTCCCTTCCTCTCTGTAAAAAAATCAATAAAATATATATTTAAAACAAAAAACAAAAAAAACAAGAAAGCCCACTACATGGGAGAACATATTTGCTAATGTTATCTCTGATAAGGGTTTAATCTCCAGTATTTACAGGGAACTCATACAACTTACAAAAGGAAGATAAACAACCCAATCAAAAAATGGGCAACATACCTAAATAGATACTTTTCAAAAGAGGACATACAGAAGGCCAAGAGACGTATGAAAACAAAGTCACTAATCATTCAAGAGATGTAAATCAAAACGACAATGCGGTACCATCTTACACTTGGCAGAATGGCTGTCATCAACAAATCAACAAATGACAAGTGCTGGCGAGGATGTGGAGAAAAAGGAACCTTTGTGCACTGCTGGTGGGAATGCAGATGGGTGCAGCCACTGTGGAGAACAGTATGGAGTTTCCTCAAAAAACTAAAAATGGAACTCCCATTTGACCCAGTGATTCCACTTCTAGGAATATATCCCAAGAAACTAGAAACACCAACCAGAAAGGATATATGCACCCCTAGGTTCATAGCAGCACAATTTACAATAGCTAAGATTTGGAAACAGCCTAAGTGCCCATCAGCAGATGAGTGGATTAAAAAACTGTGGTATTGCCCTAACCGGTTTGGCTCAGTGGATAGAGCGTCGGCCTGTGGACTGGAGAGTCCCGGGTTCGATTCTGGTCAAGGGCATGTACCTTGGTTGTGGGCACAACCCCAGTGGGGGGTGTGCAGGAGGCAGCTGATGTTTCTCTCTATCGATGTTTCTAACACTCTATCCCTCTCCCTTCCTCTCTGTAAAAAAATCAATAAAATATATTTAAAAAAACAAAAACAAAAACTATGGTACATCTACACAATGGAACATTACACTGATGTAAAAAGTAAAGAACTCCTACTATTTGCAACAGTATGGATGGACCTGGAGAGCATTATGTTAAGCAAAATAAGCCAGTCAGAGAAAGATAAATATAATATGATTTCACTCATATGTGGAATATAATGAACAACATAAAATGATGAACAAAAACAGATCCAGAGACAGAAAAGCATTGATCAGACTGTCAAACCTCAGAGGGAAGGCAGGAGAGGGTGGGAGAAAAGGTGAGAGATCAACCAAAGGACTTATATACATGCATGTAAGCATAACCAATGGACACAGACACTAGGGGTGATGAGGGCACAAGTGGGCGGTGGGGCGACAACAGCAGGATAAGGACACATATGTAATACCTTAATCAATACAGGAAAATAAAATAAAATGATAGACACATACTTAGGTGGGTGCAGAATAGTCAACAGTCAACAATTAACAAGGGGTCTGGAAAAAGGGAAGTTACAAGTTACCCAGACATTTCAAGGATATGTCATCCTATGCAAAAAGATAGATAGGCTCAGTTAAGGTAAACGTTGATCTTGTCAGTGAAGATACCAGCCTAGGACCTAACTACCCACCATAACTGATTTTAGTTAAAGTTTAATTTTAGACCATCCTTTGTGGATACTTTGCATCTCTGAGTTTGCAAGACCACCATGCAGGTCGTCCCTGAGCTTGTCAGGTTAGCATGTGGCCCCTTTCATCCACACTGTTCATGAACAGGGAAGGAGGATGGTATTTATTACTGTCGCAAGTGTTGAATAGTTAATGAACA
The DNA here is from genome assembly GCF_028538775.1 of Myotis yumanensis. Classification (NCBI taxonomy): domain Eukaryota; kingdom Metazoa; phylum Chordata; class Mammalia; order Chiroptera; family Vespertilionidae; genus Myotis; species Myotis yumanensis. The sequence continues at coordinate 49,288,444 of NW_027223763.1, read as the reverse complement.
GTGTCCGCATACCATCTAAAAGGAAGATTCAAAATAATTCAAATTATTTCTTTTTTCTCCTTTTTATTCAATTTATTGGGGTGACACAGCTAAATTACACAGCTTTCAGGTGCACACATCATCCCTATATTGTGTTCACCACCCCTGTCTATCACCATTTATCCTCCCTTTATTCTCCTCCACTGCCTCCCTGCAATCAACACACTGTTTTTCCTCTTCTTTTCTCAATCTCTGCACCTTCCCAACTCCCCCCCCCCCCCTCAAATTATTTCTTAAACCCAAGAAATAGTAACATGGTCCATTACATTCATTTTCCCCCTTTCACTTTAAAAATAATTCACAATTCTTTAGGGATAAAGAGTATAGTGTCAACAATTGGCTAAAGAGAAGAATAATTTGCTAACTTCTGCATTCTGGAAAATCTAGAGTGGGTGTATGCAAGAAAAGATAAAAAAAACAATTTCAAGGCCAACTTTGAAATCAATTTGGCAGTCTCTAAGTTGCACACCTACTTTATATGAATTATGAAGCTGACATACACTGTAATAAAATGAGATCACGAAAGTCGTGCAGAGGGTGTGGTCAGTTGTTTTTGTAATAGTAATAGGCTAATTGTCTGAATAGACCACCTTTTCCTCATAGCTAAGCCTACAGGAGTAACTAATGAATACAACTGCTGCTGTAGGAGCTATTCATTCCCTCATTCATCAAATTATAATGGTTTTCTGGTTAAGGCAGCAGTGCCAGGGTGAATGTTTTCTCTGTGTGGCTCACAGTTCTGAGCATCCTATATAATAAAGAGGTAATATGCAAATGGACTGTCATTCCCTCACACAAGATGACCACCCCCATGTATCAAAAGATGGCCACCGCAAGATGGCTAGCAGGGGAAGGCAGTTGGGGATGACCAGGCCTGCAGGGGAGGACAGTTGGGGGTGACTGGGTCTGCAGGGGAGGGAGGGCAGTTGGGGGGGACCAGGACGGCAGGGGATGGCAGTTAGGGGCGAACAGGCCAGCAGGGAGGGCAGTTGGGGGTGATCGGGCTGGCCGGAGAGAAGTTAGGCATCGATCAGGCTGGCTGGGGAGTGGTTAGGGGTGATCAGACTGGCAGGCAGAAGTGGTTAGGGATAATCAGGCAGGCAGGCAGACAAGCAGTTGGGAGCCAATAGTCCTGGATTGTGAGAGGGATGTCCCAGATTGGAGAGGGTGCAGGCTGGGCTGAGGGACACCATCCCCCTCCAGTGCACAAATTTCGTGCACTGGGCCTCTAGTATTCAATAGTACCTTTTAAAAGCCTACTTTTACCACTATCATTGGACTATTTTAATGTTACCCAGCTTTTCTCATCCATCACTCAGTTAGGAACTACTTTTCTGGTTTTTATTTATTTATTTTTCTAAGAGAAAGAAAAAAATTAAGGGCCCTTTTGGAAAAAAGGATACTTGGGGCAGAGAAGGGGATTTGTATTTCATATTCTAGGGAAAGGAAATATTGCTGATATTTTAGGTTGTCATGTTATGTAAAACAACAATCTTGCAGCTGCCACGTCCAGGCCAATGGGGCTGCTACAGAGAGAGAATGCGCCTGGGGCCTTTGTTAAGCTTTGATTATATCTTTGGGTTTGGGAAGGGGTAAGCTTCCTTTCAAATTAACCAATTGCCTTCCTAATTCTTCAGGGGTTGTGCTGGCCTTCCCCTATTCAATCCTTTTCCTGAATCATGGGGTTCCATCCCCTCATCATATCCAACGCTTTTCTCAGGCTAAACTGTCTTCCTTTATGGTTGCCATTTTGGCTCCTACTATGCAGGCTTCAAAGTTCTGCTTCATCATCTGGCTTCTATTGCACATGCATTTAGTAGGACTTCCTCTTGTGCCATCTTGCAAATGTGCCCAGTAAAGAAATTTCTCTTTTATTGTTTATCCCTTCCCTCAACCCCAATCCAGGTGAGTGGGCTGGTTATTCACCAGGCAGATTGGAAAGCCAGTGTTTACTGCCTGCTTGGCAATTAACATCCCTTTGGTAGAGGATGCAACTGTCCCCTATATTGTCTGTGAAGCTGTAGTTTCCTAGTTAATCCAGCTTAATTAGATGTCTGGCTCCCTTCTCTTTAATTAATGTCTAACTAGCTACCTACTCTAATATATTCAGTCCGTCTCTGTCACCATCACCCTAATCCAAATCATCCTTTTAAAAAAACCTGGATTACTGCAATAGCTCTCCAACTAGTCTATTCATTCCCCTTCCAATTTGTTGGATTCATCTTCCTGCTCCAAAGCTTAGTGGATTTCCTTTGCACACAGGATAAATCCAAAATCTTTAATATTACTTATAAAGCTCTAAATGGTATGTCCCCTGCCTAGCTTTTCAGCCTTATCATCATTATTCTCTCCCTTATACTCTCCATTAGTTTAAAATGGGAACTCAATTTGCCTAGTGTGAGAAGTTGGCATCAGTAATATGGAATGCTTGAAAAGACCCATATCTCAAGCATTAATGATGCCATCAATAGCTATTTAGGAGTATAGTGATGTAGGACCAGGAATGTTGAGATTTGGCATAGTCTCTGAAAGATGTGTTTTGACAACAATTTGTTGTAATCCTGGGATGAATCTACAAATAAAAACAGAATGTTTGCCCTAACCGGTTTGGCTCAGTGGATAGAGCGTCGGCCTGCGGACTGAAGGGTCCCAGGTTCGATTCCGGTCAAGGGCATGTACCTGGGTTGCAGGCACATCCCCAGTAGGGGGTGTGTAGGAGGCAGCTGATAGATGTTTCTCTCATCGATGTTTCTAACTCTCTACCCCTCTCTCTTCCTCTCTGTAAGAAATCAATAAAATATTTTTAAAAAAGAATGTTTAACTTGTCCTAATTATAGATTACTCTGTGTCCCAGCAGGAAGATAAAAAAAAAGCAAACCCACAAAAACCTAACAAGTAGAGCACATGTCCTTGGGGGTATATACAACTTTGTGTAGTAAATTATAGATAGATAAATCATGCATACATACAATACTAGGCAGAATATAATCAACCTTTTCACCACAATTAACTATAGTAATCTATAGAGGCTTACCGGTAAAAAGATGAAGACAACTGGATTTTGAAGGAAGCATAGTAATGACATTGATGGAAAAGAAGCAAGAGGATATTTTAAGTGTGTGAAAAAAGTAGACTGGTAGGAATTAATGTTTTAGGTAGAGGAACAATGAGGAAGCTAAAGGAAAGAGGCATCATGATATAAAGACAAAATAATGAAATAGAAGTATCAAAGTAAGGAGACCTGTGCTCCAGGCACATCTCTACTTCTAGCCAGCTGTATGCCTGTAAACAAGATTCTTAGCTTCTTTGGTTTGTTTCCTATGTTTCATAATAATGACAACGAAACAACTAACATTCACTGAATTCTTAATATATTTTAGATACAGCACTAAGCATTATTTCATTTAATTAGTGAAAAGAGATTGCTACTTTTATTATTTCGTATTGCAGGTGAGGAAAGTAAAACTTTGAGAAGTTAAATAACTTGCTCAAGCTCATATAACCAGGGAAATAGCAGAGGTAGATTTTGAACTCATGCATTCTGATTTTAGAGCCCAATATCTTTACTACCATCTTCTTATACTGCCTCCTGAAAACTTGTGGAGGTAGGAATAGACAATCTTGCTTCAAAGATTCTATCATTTCAAATGATATAAATTTCAAATGATTCCATCATTTTTATTCTGAGAGAGGAGTAGTAAAGAGGATTGGTTAGGCAGGTAGGATGGGTAGGGCCCTAAAATGTAATTCTGATACTATCTTGAGTTAGGTCAACTTCAAAATTAAGGACATAGTCTGTTCTCACTTCAGATATCAGCCACAAGCTCCAGAGCTTCCAGGACACCTGCACTTCTGACCAATTGGCTACAAATTTGGGGGTTTCCACTATCCCCTCAGTTTTTAAAAAATATTTTTTATTGATTTTAGAGAGGAAGGGAGAGAAAGATAGAAACATCAATGATGAGAGAGAATCTCTGTTTGACTGCCTTCTGCACATGCCACACTGGGGATCAAGTCCACAACACGAGTACATGCCCTGGCCAGGAATCAAACCGAGACATCCTGGTTCATAGGTTGACACTCAACCACTGAGCCATGCCAGTTGGGCTATCCCCTCAGTTTTGATAATTCTCCAGAACAACTCAAAAAACTCAGGTAAGTGCTATATTTACCATAACAATTTTATTATAGCAAAAAAGTGAAAAACAAGACACAAATTAGGACACCCCAAAAAATGAGACCATAGGGAAAAGTAGGGGAAGGTCTCAAATGCAAAGTTTTCGTGTCCTCTTCCCAATAGTCAGCTTATTGATGTGTAATAATTCCCAGAGTACAGAAGTCCCCTCTTATCTGTGGTGTAGTTTTCTGCAGTTTCAGTTACCCATAGTCAACAGCTGTTTGAAAATGTTAAATTAAAATTTTAGAAATAAACAATACAGACATTTTAAATTGTGCACTGTTCTGAGTAGTGTGATGAAATCTCTCAGTGTCCCTCTTCATGCTGTTCAGGACATGAGTCATTCCTTTGTCCACCTGTATACCCTTCATGCCTATTAGCAGCTCTCTCGATGATCACATCTGTTATCAGAGATTTTGAGAGAGAAAGAGTCCACATTTGCCGAAACCGGTTTGGCTCAGTGGATAGAGCGTCGGACTGCGGACTGAAAGGTCCCAGGTTCGATTCCGGTCAAGGGCATGTACCTGGGTTGCGGGCACATCCCCAGTGGGAGATGTGCAGAAGGCAGCTGATCGATGTTTCTCTCTCATCGATGTTTCTAACTCTCTATCTCTCTCCCTTCCTCTCTGTAAAAAATCAATAAAATATATTAAAAAAAAAAAAAAAAGAGTCCACATTCACAGCTTTTATTACAACATTTTGTTATAATTGTTCTATTTTATTATTAGTTATTATTGTTAATCTCCTACTATGCCTAATTTATAAATTAAACTTTATCCATAGGTATGTATGTATAGGAAAAAACATAGTATATATAGGATTCAGCACTATCCTTGGTTTCGGACATCCATTGGGGGTCTTGGAATATACTCCCCTCTCCCACACCCCACCCTCCCAAACTGTTAACCAGGGTTATTCACCTGAGCTTTGGTGTCCAAAATTTATTGGGGTTTCATTATTTAGGCATGATTGATTGAATATTGGCCAGAAGGTTGAACTCAATCTCTTGTTTACTCCTTTCCAGGAGGTCATGCTTGTATGATATGGCTCAAAGGCCCAACCCTCTAATTGCATGGTACGTCTTTCTGATGTAGCCATGTTCCATTCTGAGTCATTCCCTTATCATAAACTTATAGGGGCACACAATGAGTCATCTTATTAGCATAAACTATCAAGTGTGGTTTAAGGTTTATTATACCATGCATAAAAAAGATTCTTACCACTCAGGAAATTTCAAGGATTTGAAGGGTGCCTCCCAGAAACTATGGACAAAGGTCAGCCAGATCTCCCATGATATTTTTATATTAATATAATAAAAATTTGTTATATAATATATATGAATATATTAAATAAGTAATATCTAATCTAATAAAAGAGAAACATGCAAATTGACCACCTTTGCTACGCCCCAAGCCACGCCCACCAGCCAATCCGAGCGACTATATGCAAATTAACCAAACCAAGATGGCGGCCAGCAGCCACAGAGCTGGAGCAAGCAGGAGGCTTGGTTGCCCCAGTGATGGAGGAAGCCAAGCTTCCCACCTGCCCTGGCCAGCTGTGGCCTCCGCTCAAGGCAACAAAGTTTCAATTATAGAAGATAAATAAATCCCAGATATCTGCTTCCAGCCAGCCTCCACTGGGAGCTTGGGTGGCTGGGGGCTGTGGCCAGCCTGCAAACAGCCATCAGCCCCTCACCCAGGCTGGCCAGGCACCCCAGTGGGGACCCCCACCCTGAAGGGGGCATGGCCAGCCTGAAAATGGCCCTTAGCCCCTCACCCAGGCTGGCCAGGCACCCCAGCAGGACCCCCACCCTGATTCTGGACACCCTTCAGGGCAATCCAGCCGGCCCCCACCCGTGCACCAGGCTTCTATCTACACTAATAAAAGAGAAATATGGTAATTATCGTACGACCGCTACCCTTTTCTTTGGCTAATCAGTGAGTATATGCAAATTAACTGTCAGCCAAGATGGCGGCCGGCAGCCAGGCAGCTGGAAGCAAACATGAGGCTTGCTTCATTGACTGCAGACTCCAACCTTCCCCGCCTCACTTGCCGGCCTCTCAGCTGCAACTCTAAGCAACTATGTACTATGTTGCAAATAAGAAGCTAAACAAAACCCCAGAAACCGGCTTTCATTCAGCCGGGCTTTAGCAACATTGTATCGATGTTTTCAGCAGTGAGGCCTCAGAGCTAAAGCTGGCCCAGAATAAAAAAAAAAAGAAAAGAAAACAAGGAGCGGTTGGAAGCTTCAGTCACTCGCTTCCGGAAAACAGCCCTCAGCCCCTCACCCAGACTGGCCAGGCACCCCAGTGGGGACCCCCACCCTGACCCAGGACACCCTTCAGGGCAAACCAGCCAGCCCCCACCCATGCACCAGGCCTCCATTCTATATAGTAAAAGGGTAATATGCCTCCCGGCACCAGGATCAGCGTGACAGGGGGCAGCACCCAAACCCCCTGATCGCCCTGCGGCTCTGTGTGTGACAGGGGGCGGGGCCACAACCTCCCTATCTGCCCTGCTCTGTGCCTGATAGCGGGGAGCTCCCCAATCCCCTGATTGCCCTGCAGCTCTGTGTTTGACAGGGTGCGGCGCACCAACCCCCCCCACCCACCCCCTCCCACGGGCCCTGCTCTGTGTATGACAGGGTAGAGCCATAACCTTTCCATCGGCCCTGCCCCAAGTGTGACAGTGGCGGCGCCCCAACCCCCTGATCGGCCCTGCTCTGTGGGTGATAGAGGGTGGCGCCCCAACCCCCCTCCACGGGCCTTGCTCTGTGTGTGACAGGGTAGAGCCATAACCTCCCCATTGGCCTTGCCCTGAGTGTGACAGGGTGCAGTGCCCCAACCCCCTGATCCGCCCTGCTCTGTATGTGACAGGGGGCGGTGCCCCAACTCCCCTATCGGCCCTACTCTGTGAGTGACGGGGGGAGCTCCTCAACCCCCTGATGGGCCCTGCTCTGTGCGTGACAGGGGGGAGGTCCCCAACCCCCTGATCGACCCTGCTCTGTGTGTGACAGGGTACGGAGCCCCAACCCCCCTAATGGGCCCTGCTCTGTGAGTGACAGGGGGCAGTGCCCCAACCCCCTGATCGGCCCTGCTCTGTGCATGACAGGGGGTGGTGCCGCAACCTCCCCATCGACCCTGCCTTGAGTGTGACAGGGGGCGGTGCCCCAACCCCCCAATTGGCCCTACCCTGAGCATGACTGAGGGAGGCATCGCAACCTCCCGATCCGTCCTGCTCTGTGCATGACGGGGCGGCGCCCCAACTCCCTAATCGGCCCTGCTCTGAGCCTGACCAGGGGCTGCACTTAGGGATTGGGCCTGCCCTCTGCCACCCGGGAGCAGGCCTAAGCCAGCAGGTCGTTATCTCCCGAGGGGTCCCAGACTGCGAGAGGGCACAAGCTGGGCTGGGGGACCCCCCCCCCACCGCGCCCCCCCGAGTGCACAAATTTTTGTGCACCGGGCCTCTAGTCTACACTAATAAGAGAGAAAAATGGTAATTGGCGTACGACCACTACCCTTCCGATTGGCTAATCAGCGTATCCTTATGCAAATTAACTGTCAGCCAAGATGGCGGCCGGCAGCCAGGCAGCTGGAAGCGAACGTGAGGCTTGCTTGCTCCAGTGACTGCAGATTCCAACGTTCCCCGCCTGACTTGCCGGACTCTGAGCTGGCAGTTTGAAACATTCTAACAAATATAGCCGGCTGGGATCTCAGAGCTGAAGTTATACATTATTTCGATTACAGAACGGCAAACAAACCAGCAGCGGAAGCCTCAGAGCTAGAGCCAGAGCTAAAGCTGGCCCAGAATAACATAAAAAAAAAGAAAAAAAGGAGTGGTTGGGAGCTTCAGTCAAAACCCCTAGCTTGAAAGCAGTCCTCAACCCCTCACCCAGACTGGCCAGGCACCCCAGTGGGGACCCCCACCCTGAAGGGTGTGTGACCAGCTGCAAACAGCCATCATCCCCTCATCCAGGCTGGCCAGGCACCCCAGTGGGGACCCCCACCCTGATCCAGGACACCCTTCAGGGCAAACCAGCCGGCCCCCAGGCCTCTATCCTATATAGTAAAAGGGTAATATGCCTCCCAGCACAGGGATCAGGGGAGCCACGAGGCCTCCTGGCACCAGATCAGCATGACAGGGGGCAGCGCCCAAACCCCCTGATCGCCCTGCGGCTCTGTGTGTGACAGGGTGTGGCGTCCCATCCCCCTGATCGGCCCTGCTCTGTGTGTGACAGGGGGTTGTGCCCCAACTCCCCCCCCCCCCCAATGGGCCCTGCTCTGTGTGTGACGGGGTAGAGCCATAACCTCCCCATCGGCCCTGCCCTGAGTGTGACAGTGGTGGCACCCCGACCCCCTGATTGGCCCTGCTCTGTGGGTGACAGGGGGCGGTACCCTAACTCCCCTATCGGCCCTACTCTGTGCGTGACAGGGGGGAGCTCCCCAACCCCCTGACGGGCCCTGCTCTGTGCGTGACAGGGGGGAGCTCCCCAACCCCCTGATGGGCCCTGCTCTGTGGGTGATGGGGGGGGCAGTGCCCCAACCCCCTGATGGGCCCTGCTCTGTGAGTGACAGGGGACACTGCCCCAACCCCCTGATGGGCCCTGCTCTGTGAGTGACAGGGGGCAGCACCCCAACCCCCTGATTGGCCCTGCTCTGTGCATCACAGGGGGTGGCGCCGCAACCTCCCCATTGAACCTGCCTTGAGTGTGACAGGGGGCGGCGCCCCAACTCCCCAATCAGCCCTGCTCTGAGCCCGACCAGGGGCTGCACCTAGGGATTGGGCTTGCCCTCTGCCACTCAGGAGCAGGCCTAAGCCAGCAGGTCGTTATCTCCCGAGGGGTCCCAGACTGCGAGAGGGCACAAGCCGGGGTGAGGGACCCCCTCTTCCCCCCCGAGTGCACAAATTTTTGTGCACAAATTAGGCCCACTTCCCAGGGGATTGGGCCTAAGCTGGCAGTCAGACATTCCTCTGGCAGCCTGGGAGCCCTCAGGAGATGTCCACTTGCCAGCAGGGAGCAGGCCTAAGCTGCAGTCGGACATCCTTAGCGCTGCTGAGGAGGTGGGAGAGGCTCCCACCACCACTGCTGTACTGGCAGCAAATTTTTGTGCACTGGGCCTCTAGTCCTATATAATTAAAAGGTAATATGCAAATTGACCCTAGCAGCAGAAAGACTGGGAATGACTGGTCACTATGACACACACTGACCACCAGGGGGCAGATGCTCAATGCAGGAGCTGCCTCCTGGTGGTCAGTGCGCTTCTACAGGGGGAGCTGTGCTCAGCCACAAGCCAGGCTGACGGCTGCCAGTACAGCAGTGGTGGTGGGAGCCTCTCCCACCTCCTCAGCAGCGCTAAGGATGTCCGACTGCAGCTTAGGCCTGCTCCCTGCTGGCAAGTGGACATCTCCTGAGGGCTCCCAGGCTGCCAGAGGAATGTCTGACTGCCAGCTTAGGCCCAATCCCCTGGGAAGTGGGCCTAAGCCAGCAGGTGGTTGTCCCCCAAGGGGTCCCAGAGTACAAGAGGACACAGGCCGGGCTGAGGGACCCCCCGAGTGCACAAATTTTTGTGCACCAGGCCTCTAGTATAATATAATATATATTTTTATACAAATATATAAAGTTTTATATAAAATATAAAAATATTTCATAGTATTTATAAATAAATATATTAAAATTTTCTATTTATAGCTCCCATTCATATATTTTTTAAAGTAATAGATTTGTGTTTTTAAAAAAATATATTTTATTGACTTTTTTACAGGGAGGAAGGGAGAGAGATAGAGAGTTAGAAACATCGATGAGAGAGAAACATCGATCAGCCGCCTCCTGCACATCTCCTACTGGGGATGTGCCTGCAACCAAGGTACATGCCCTTGACCGGAATCAAACCTGGGACCTTTCAGTTCGCAGGCCGACGCTCTACCCACTAAGCCAAACCGGTTTTGGCTCCCATTCATATTTTAACCACTGTGCAATAAAATCATATTTTAAAAAATTTTAATAGGCCCTGGCTAGGTGGCTCAGTTGGTTGGAGCATCCTCCCCTACACCAAAAAGTTGCTGATTCTATTTCTGGTCAGGGCACATACCTAGGTTGGAGCTCATTCGGGAGGCAACCCATCAATGTTTCTCTCTCACATCGATGTCTTTCTCCCTCTATTCTCTCTAAAAATCAATAAAAACATGTCCTCTGGTAAGGATTAAAACGGTTTTTAATAGGTTATGAGTGTTGCTCAGCATTTCAAAGCACATGGTTTTGGAAAGCATTTACAGCTAGGTAGAGCTGGCTAATGACTAATTTTCAAAGCTAAGGTGCGATAAATATGCTAAAGGTGCAATTTCAAATGGCAATATCAAAGTGGTATAAATAGCAGGGAATGCATTGAAAGAGCTCCTTTTCTAATAGAATTGTTTGTTTAAATTGAACAATTTTCTGGAAACCAAATATGAAATCCTGTCCTTTGTGTAATATTTTTATAAAACACTTTTTAGCCAAGCATCTTCACATTGGGAAAAGTTGACATAAGTGGAGCCACTTTAAAATAGAACTAGAACAGCCATTTCAGAGGAATTGTCTTGCACATCTTACTCCTTGAATGTCAGGAATGTTTGAACTGGGCAGAATAACTTTTAGATTTTACCAAATCAACATTATCTTACAAAAAAACTAACAGGAAAGCAGACATCCTGACCACACAAGAACAGATGATTATGCTGTAGAATCAATAATCAGCCATGTAGCTAGAGTAATTTAGCTTGTAACACTAATAGAAATTCCTTTTTAAAATTATGTAATTATTTCCCTTTCTTATCTTATAAAAACTCCTTGCCTACACCATGAAATAGGGATGCTATTTGGGTTTCTGCCTGAGTCAGTGCTTCCTGGATTACAATCCTTTGATCTCAAACAAAAGCTTGTTGACTTTCATTGTGGCTTCCCTTCCCCTCACCCCCAGTGGCTATGTATGAATGTATTTATTTATTTATTTTTAATCCTCACCCTAGGATATGTTTATTGATTTTAGAGAGAGGAAAGGAGGGAGAGAGAGAGAGAGGGAGGGAGAGAGAAAGAGAGAGAGAGAGAAATATCACTGTGAGAGAGAAACATCATTGGTCGCTCTCATATGTGCCTGATTCCGGATGAAACCTGAAACCTAGGTATGTGCCCTGACTGGAATTGAACCCACAACCTTTTTGGGTATACCAGACAATGCTCCAACCAGCTGAGACACCCAGCAAGGGCTATGGTTTTATTTTTGGGCTAACAACATATATTTTCTTATTTGAGACATAACAAAAAAAGTTATAAAGTATAATGGGTTATCTCTCATTTTACAAACCAGGTGAGAAGAACAAAGCTCAGAATGGTTAATGATCTATTCCTGGGCCTTAGAAGGTCTATGAGTGAACCTTGTTTTTTTATATAACTAAGACTGCTTTTATACTGTTGCAGTACTTTTTGGAAATAAAATGCTGCTACTGACCTCTCAATAATGTCTTTATATGTATTTTTCAAATTTTAATATAGAATTTCTGAAATTTATCTACTCTGATCATTAGATCAGCCCCTGAGGCCAAGAGTTTGCATAGATGGCATGACTGAGGTAGGAGTTAAGATGCTGTGATAAAAAATCATATTTGGTCTTTATTAGCAGTTCCTGGCATATAGCTTCTAAAGCCTTGGAATCATTGGAGTGCTAAGAGTGTCTTTGGTATGCTAATGAGATGACTGGTGGTTGGGGACCCCATAGATAGCTTTAGATAGACAGAAAGACTATGAAAGGCAGTACAGTGGGGCCTTGACTTACGAGCATCCCGACTAGCGAGTTTTTTGAGATACCAGCTGTCTCTCGCCCGATTTTTTGCATTGAGTTGATAGAGTAATTTGAGTTAACGAGCTCGGTCTCAGAACAAATTAAACTTGTAAGTCAAGGCCCCACTGTATTAGAGGATTAGAACTTTTAGTCCCACCCCTACTCCCCATCCTTTACCTCTGTGGATGGTAATTGAGTTAATTGCCAATGGACACTGACTTACTCAATCATGCCTACATAATGAATCCTCCGTTAAAATTCCTAAATGATGGAGTTTGAAGAATTTCCAGGTTGGTGAAAATAGAGGTTTTGGGAAGATGGTGTGCCTTTATAGGACATTGAAGCTCTGTGCCGCTTCCTCCATGCCTTGCCTGTATACATCTCTTCCATTTGGCTGTTTCTGAGTTGTATCCTTTATAATTAACTGAAAATAGAAAGTAAAGTGTTTACCTGAGTTCTGTGAGTTGTTCCAATGAATTCTTGAACGTGAGGAGGGGCATGGGAACCTCCAAAACTATAGCTAGTCAGTCAAAAATACCATTAACAAACTGGGACTTGTGAATGGCATCTAAAATGGGGGTAATCTTGTAGGACAGAAGCCTTAAACCTGTTCCGTCATTTCAACATATATACATATGTGTTTATGTTTTTTATTATTTATTTACCACAAGTAAAGGTCAGGAATTGTTATCTTTCTTCTAATTTTTTTTTTTTACTGTTTCACTTCATTACTGCTATGTATGTGCTCCATGTGAGTGACGTAGATGCTTATGCAGTTGGGTTCAGACTTACAGCAAAAATAGCATTACATCACGCCATAGGAACAGATCTCCAATGTAACCTGAGGACTTACTGTATAGGAGAAATCATGAAGCAAGTGATCTGGGATGTTAAAATATCATATGCTGAAAAAAAATCATTGCCATGACTAATGTCAAAGAGCATTTTTCTATGTGTTTTTTTTCCTAAGAGTTGTACAATTTCAGGTCTTACACTTAATTCCTTAATCCATTTAGAGTTAATTTTTGTGAGTGGTGCAAGATAGACATCTAATTTTATTCTTTTGCATATAAATGTCCAGTTTTCCCAACAAAATTAATTGAAAAGACTGTAGGGTGCTGAAGGCCTGGGGCGGGAGGAGGGCCTGGAGGGAGTCAATGGGGGGAAAAGGGGAACATATGTAATATTTTTTACAATAAAGAATTATTTTTAAAAAAGAAAAGACTGGCCTTTCCCCATTGAGTATTCTGGGCTCCCTTGTCAAATATTAATTGACCATTTATGCATGGGTTTATTTCTGGGCTCTTGATTTTATTTCATTGGTCTATGTGTCTATTTTTATGCAATGCCATACTGTTTTGATTACTCTAGCTTTGTAATATAGTTTGAAACCAAGAAATATGATGCCCTCACCTTTGTTTTTCTCAATATTATTTTGGCTATTCCACATCTTTCATAGTTCCACACAGATTTTAGCATTGCTTTTTCTGTTTCTGTGAAAAATGCCATTGGATTTTTGATAGGGATTGTATTGACTCTATAGATGGCTTTGTGTAGTATGACCATTTCAATAATGTTAATTTTTTGATCTGTGAACTCAGAATATCTTTCCATTTGTGTCTTCTTCAACTTTTTTCATCAATATCTTAACAGTTTTCAATGTATGTATCCTTCACTTCTTTTTTTTATTTTTATTTTTTTTTAACAATATATAAATTTTTATTTATTTATTTTTTAAATTAAATCTTTATTGTTCAGATTGTTACATTGGTTCCTCTTTTTTCCCACCATAACTCCCCTCCACCCAGTTCCCACCCCACCCTCCGCCCTCACTCCCCACCCACTGTCCTCATCCATAGGTGCACGATTATTGTCCAATCTCCTCCCGCATCCCCCACACCCCTTTTCCCCCCAAGAATAGTCAGTCCATTCCCTTTCTATGTCCCTGATTCTATTACAATCACCAGTTCATATTGTTCATCAGATTATTTATTCACTTGATTTTTAGATTCACTTGTTGATAGATGTGTATTTGTTGTTCATAATTTGTATCTTTACCTTTTTCTTCTTCTTCCTCTTCTTAAAGGATACCTTTCAGCATTTCATATAATACTGGTTTGGTGGTGATGAACTCCTTTAGCTTTTCCTTATCTGTGAAGCTCTTTATCTGACCTTCACTTCTGAATGATAGCTTTGCTGGATAAAGTAGTCTTGGTTTTAGGTTCTTGGTACTCATCACTTTGAATATTTCTTGCCACTCCCTTCTGGCCTGCAAAGTTTCTGTTGAGAAATCAGCTGACATTCGTATGGGTACTCCCTTGTAGGTAACTGATTTTCTTTCTCTTGCTGCTTTTAGGATTCTCTCTTTGTCTTTTGCTCTTGGCATTTTAATTATGATGTGTCTTGGTGTGGTCCTCTTTGGATTCCTTTTGTTTGGGGTTCTCTGTGCTTCCTGGACTTGGAAGTCTATTTCTTTCACCAGGTAGGGGAAATTTTCTGTCATTATTTCTTCAAATAGGTATTCAATATCTTGCTCTCTCTCTTCTTCTGGCACCCCTATAATTCAGATGTTGGTACACTTGAAGCTGTCCCAGAGGCTCCTTACACTATCTTCGTATTTTTGGATTCTTTTTTCATTTTGCTTTTCCTGTTGGGTGTTTTTTGCTTCTTCGTGTTTCAAATCTTTGACTTGATCCTTGCAATCCTCTGGTCTGCTGTTGGGAGTCTGTATAATATTCTTTATTTCAGTCAGTGTATGCTTAATTTCTAGTTGGTTGTTTATCACAACATCTAGGGTCTCACTAGATTTCTTGGAGATCTCAATACATTTATCGGCGATCTCACCAGTCTTTTCGAGGGCCTTACTAAATTTATCGGTGGCTTCTAGACAATTCTTTAAAGACCTTAAAAGTGTGGTTTTGAACTCTATATCCTGCAGTTTGCTTTCCTCCATTTCTGTCATTTGTGTCCTGTTTCTTTGTCTCGGCATTTTTTATGCTTCACTGTGTCGATAGGGTGCCTTTCTGTGCTAAGTGTCCCAATTACCTGAGGTAGACACTCTTGGTGCACCCCCTTGTGGGCTTTGTGCACAGTCTTGTTGTAGTTAAGCCTTGATTGTTGTAGTTCTCACTGTGAGGAATTGACCTCCAGGCCAATTGGCTGTGAGAATCAGCTGTGTCTGCAGTGGGAGAACTTCTGTGCTGGAGATACCCCTCTGGGGCAAGACTTGCTTCAATGGGGCTTTGGTGCTCACTGAGTCTGCCCCCTGAGTGTGTCCTTTATGTTTCCATGGAGCTGCAAACTGGATGGTTCCACTCTGACCTCTGGGCTTCCTGGCTCCTGGATCTCTAGGGAGGTGCTAATCTAGCCTTTGCCTGAGGCTATCCAGCAAAAGCCTCCCTGCAGGGCTTGGGCGGGGCAGGTCCCACGGGATCAACAGAGCAGGGTTAGCAGTTATGGCTGCTCTCAGTCTTGCCCTCAGAGGCTCTGCTTCTCAGTGTCCCGGTAATCGCTGCAAGCCCCTTGGAGAGAAAGCTGCCCTAGGGTTCTGACCGATGCCAGACAGTCCTGCTTCTCCCGTATGAGTCTGGGTCCCTAGAGACTTGCCCGGAACTGGAGCTCAGAACCTGAGACTCCCTCCCGATTGAAAACGACAACCGCGCCCTCAGCCGTCAGCCCGTTCCGCATGCACTCCGCACCTTAGTATTTTACTTCCACACTGCGCCTCCTCTGAGTCTGGGTATGCTTTTCTCTTTCCTTCTAGTTGTAGAATTTCCACTCAGCCAGCCTTCCTGTGGTCTGGGTGATGTCCATTCCGTCTTTTAGTTGTATTTTTGAAGTGGTTGTTCGAGGCAGCAAACTCCGGTGTTTACCTATGCCGCCATCTTGGGTGTCTCCGTATCTTTCACTTCTTTGGTTAATTTATTCCTAAGTATTTTATTATTTTTGATGCTATCTTTAGTATCTTTCAGATATTTCAGATATTTTGTTATTAACATAGAAATGAAATTGCTACTTTTCTCCTTGTCTTTGATTTTTAAATAAATATATTTTATTGATTTTTTACAGAGAGGAAGGAAGAGGGATAGAGAGCTAGAAACATCGATGAGAGAGAAACATCGATCAGCTGCCTCCTGCATATCCTCCACTGGGGATGTGCCCGCAACCAAGTTACTAGTACATGCCCTTGACTGGAATCGAACCCGGGACCCTTCAGTCCGAAGGTCGACGCTCTATCCACTGAGCCAAACCTGTCAGGGCTTGTCTTTGATTTTTAACATTTTTATTTAATGTGTCTCAGAGTAATCTTCTTTGGATTGATCTTGCTTGGGGACTCTTAAGCTTCCTGTACCTGGATGTCCATATCTTCTTCACTTTGGTGTTGAGGTCCTCCTGTATCCCATGAGCCTGCCAAAAAATATTGTTGAGTATCTCTCCTATTATCACATTCTTCTGGCTGCTAGTGATAAAATGGTAAGTAAGAATGGCATGATGCCTGTTCACACAAAAAAGTAAACAGACAATTATAATACCATCTAATAAGAATGAAGGAAGAATAGTGCCATGGCAGTACATGAGAGGAGTATCCAACCTAGACTATAGAGGTGGTGAAGATAGAATGTTTTGCTTTTTATTTTTTTAATATATTTTATTGATTTTTTACAGAGAGGAAGGGAGAGGGATAGAGAGTTAGAAACATCGATGGGAGAGAAACATCAATCAGCTGCCTCCTGCACACTCCCCACTGGGGATGTGCCCACAACCAAGGTACATTGCCCTTGACCCGAATCGAACCTGGGACCCTTGAGTCCGCAGGCTGATGCTATCCACTGAGCCAAACCGGTTAGGGCTGCTTTGCTTTTTGGGATGACTTCCCTAAGAGAAGTTCTCTCTCTCTCTCTCTCTCTCTCTCTCTCTCTCTCTTTCTCTCTCTCTCTTTCACACACACACACTTTTAAATCAGTGACTGATCTGTTTCTCAAAGTTGGGTTTTACTATTTGTGGTTTGGGTAAGATTTCATGCTTATTTTCTCCTGAAGTAGAAGATGTAATTTGAATAACAAATTATAGATTGTGCAGAACCACAAGATAAACTTTGTCTTAAGGGCTGGATTTATCATCCATTAACCTTGGTAAATATTTAAAGTTTCCTGAAGCCCAAATTCTTCCTTCCCAGATCTGTACAAAGCACATACAGGAAATGAGAGGCCTTAGTAAATTTCTTAAGGATGGGGGCAAAGTAAGGCTGGGTCTTGTCCTTTTATAATTAATTATCTGTCAAACAATTGGAAAAACAGTTTAGTTTAGAATAGAAATTTTAAACCAAGGATAAAATTTTCAGAAACTTAGCAATAATAATAGATACATATTTGTATCTTAGCAGAGTTTTTTACTCTTCAAATTATTCATTTTGAAAACATTTTAGACTCACATAAGAGTTGCAAAGAGAGTACCTAAAATCTCTCTATCATTCACCCACCAAATAAGAAAATGATAACTTGCTAAGAAAATTGGAAAGACCTAAGAAAACATTTCTGAAAAATGAAACCCAAATGTCCAGTAAATATATGAAAAGGAGCCCAACTTCATTAGCAATTGAAGAAATACAAATTAAAATGATAAGATAAAGATACACATTCACCAGATTGGCAAAAGCTAAAATTGACAATACAAAGGATGGTGAAGCCATAGAGCAGTGGGAACTGTAATCTACCTCTGTGTGGAGAAGAGCATAAATTGGAATCATTGTTTTGAAAAATAAGTTCAACAGAATCTAATAAAGCTAAAATTAAACCTATCTCACAATCCCCGTACTAGAAATCCCAGAAAAATACATGTTATGTTCGCCAGGACACATGTAAAAGAATCACATGTACAAGGAGGTTCGTAGCAGAATTGTTTACAATGAGGTTAAATATTCACTAAAAATAGAATGGATGAAAATTCATTCCATTGAATAATCTATAATTAATGATCTATAACACTGAATGAGCCACAGTTACATAAAAGAAAATAGATGAATTTTAAGACATAATTTTCAATAAAACAAATCAAACAGCAAAATACTCACTGAGTATTATAGTAATTTGAACATTATATAGTCAAAACCAGTAAAATTAAAATATATCATTTTGGTAGAAAAACAAGAAAGTTAGTTCTATCAAAGTCAGGATCATGGTTCCTGCTGAGGGGACATCAGGTTGTGATCAGGAAGGAATGTATATATGTGAGTGTGTGCATGCGCATGTGTGTGTATTACAGTGCTGCTTATGTGCTTGAATTAGAAGGGGAGGGGTCACATTTGTGTTCTTTTTATGACAGTTCATTAAGCTCTACATTTATACTTTGTGCACTTTATTATACTTCACAATGTAGATAAAGTTCTATAGTAGCAGAACACTTAATAAAGAAAAATATTAATAATATACTGTAAACATGTAAATGTTTTATAAAATAACTAGAGGCCCGGTACACAAAAATTTGTGCACTCGGGGGGGAAAGGGGGTTCCTCAGCCCATCCTGTGCCCTCTCCCAGTCTGGGACCCCTCGGGAGATAATGACCTGCTGGCTTAGGCCTGCTCCCAGGTGGCAGAGGGCAGGCCCAATCCCTGGATGCAGCCCCCGGTCAGGCTCAGAGCAGGGCCGATTGGGGAGTTGGGGCGCCGCCCCCTGACACGCACAGAGCAGGGCCCATCAGGGGGGTTGGGGCTCCATACCCTGTCACACACAGGGCAGGGCCCAACAGGGGGTTGAGGAGCTCCCCCCTCTCACTCACAGAGTAGGGCCAATAGGGGAGTTGGGGCACCGCCACCTGTCACACACAGAGCAGGGCGGATCAGAGGGTTGGGGCGCTGCCCCCTGTCATGCACAGAGCAGGGCCCATCAGGGGGGTTGGGGCTCCATACCCTATCACCCACAGAGCAGGGCCCATCAGGGGGTTGGGGAGCTCCCCCCTGTCACACACAGAGCAGGGACCATCAGGGGGTTGAGGAGCTCCCCTCTGTCACTCACAGAATAGGGCCGATAGGGGAGTTGGGGCACCGCCCCCTGTCACACACAGAGCAGGGCGGATCAGGGGGTTGGGACGCTGCCCTCTATCACCCACAGAGCAGGGCCGATCAGGGGGTTGGGGCGCCGCCACTGTCACACTCAGGGCAGGGCCGATGGGGAGGTTATGGTTCTACCCTGTCACACACGGAGCAGGGCCCGTGGGGCGGCGGGGGGTAGTTGGGGCACCGCACCCTGTCACACACAGAGCAGGGCCGATCAGGGGGTTGGGGCGCAGCCACTGTCACACTCAGGGCAGGGCCGATGGGGAGGTTATGGCTCTACCCTGTCACACACAGAGCAGGGCCCGTGGGGGAGGGGGGGTTGTGGCCCCTCCCCCTGTCACACACAGAGCAGGGCCGATCAGGGGGTTTGGGCGCTGCCCCCTGTCACGCTGATCCGGTGCCAGGAGGCCTCGCGGCTCCGCTGATCCCGGTGCTGGGAGGCATATTACCCTTTTACTATATAGAATAGAGGCCTGGGGGCCGGCTGGTTTGCCCTGAAGGGTGTCCTGGATCAGGGTGGGGGTCCCCACTGGGGTGCCTGGCCAGTCTGGGTGAGGGGCTGAGGGCTGCTTTCAGTCTGGCGGTTGTTGATTGAAGCTCCCAATAGCTCCTTTTTTAAATTTTATTCTGGGCCACCTTTAGCTCTGGCTCTTGCTCTGAGAGCAGGTATCTGGTTTGTTTCGGTTCTATAATCGAAACAATGTATAACTTCAGTTCTGAGATCCCGGCCTATATTTGTTAGAATGTTTCAAACTGCCAGCTCAGAGGCCGGCAAGTCAGGCGGGGAACGTTGCAGTCTGTAGTCACGGGAGCAAGCAAGCCTCATGTTCACTTCCAGCTGCCTGGTTGCTGGCCGCCATCTTGGCTGACAGTTAATTTGCATAAGGATACGCTGATTAGCCAATGGGAAGGGTAGCGGTCGTACGCCAATTACCATGTTTCTCTTTTATTAGTGTAGATAGTCTATGTGATAGAATTTTTGTGTGAAAATACATATGAATATAAACTAACATTTCTGTTCATCATATGTGTGTATAATTTGTTACACATTTACATACATTTGCTATATACATGTAAAGTTTGTACATTTTAGTTTATATTTTGCTTGTGTTGTATAGAAAAATATAAATGAATTCTTAGAAAAATATACCAAAATATTTATTATTTTTTAATGTGATGATATCACAATTGACTTTCTATATGACCAAAAACATAAAGAAGGGGACTAGTGTTGGTGGATTTAAAGATTGCAAAAGATGCTTCTCACTTCCCAGTAGTAAACCCTCCATTCTAAAGGAAAAACTGATTCCAATACTTAAGAGTAAGTTTGATTTTTCTCTAAGACTTTAGGAGAAGAGAAGGAGGGACTGCTTGGTAGAGGAGTCCAGTTACTGTTTACTTAAATAGAAATACCATTCCATGCTGATGAAAGTGGGTTTGGGTAGGCAGTGGTATCCAGAGTGTTCATATTACAGCTTCCTACTGAGACTGATGTTGTTTGTTAGAACCTTGTATAATGTATTGAACAAATAAGACTTGTGGATTATGATCAAGTTCATATATTTTTGTCTCTCACCATCTCTTTAAACTTCACTCAGTGGGATTACCCCTTCCTTTTTCCTGGGACAAAAACCCAGGCTACTCTCATGGCTTTCCAGTTCGTTTTTAGGGAATAAACGTTTAGTCAGAAAAAAAGGTCTTAATTCACTAAGTAGAATGTTCAAACTCTGAACCTGACATCATGGAAAATGGAAACTTGGCCCTTCTTTCATCTCTTTCTCTGTCACAGTTCCTCCCATTCAAAAGCTCTTGTCACCCATAGTCATGGTTGAAGGTGAAGGAGAGGTAAGCACAGTTTTTTTTAGCACATGGTGACCTCTGGGCTTAGAAGATGGTGAAAAGTGAATCTCTAGAATAGGTGTTTTTATATGCTTTTCAGAGGTTCCCTGCATCTGTGTCCTATATCCCCTTTGTCCTGGAGAGATGCATCTCTATTACTCTAAGTAAACTCTTGCAACTCCATCCTCAGCCCTTCGATATCTGGTAATATATTCCAGGCACTAAAAAAAAAAAAATCCTCCCCCAAGGATATGTTTTTCATTGATTCTAGAGAGAAAGGAAGGGAGAAGGAGAGAGAAACATTGATGTGAAAAAAACACATTGATGGGCTGCCTCCTGCATGCTCCATGATGGTCAAACCCGCAACCTGGGTATGTGCCCTGACTGGGAATCAAACCAGTGACTTTTCTGTGCATGGGATGATGCTCAAACCAACTGAGCACACTGGCCAGGGCTATTCCAGATACTTTTTGCTCCTCTCTAATGTAAAGTGTCCTTAACCAATGGGGCTCAAAAATATCCCAAGCTGTCTCTCTGTTTTCTACATTTGAACCTCAGGAATAACTTACATCTTGCTTAGACAGTTTTTGAGAGTGCAGGCCCATCTTTATGCAGCCATGTTCTCATGACCCTGCTGCCAAAGCATTTAGTCAGCCCATTTCTCACCCTCTAGATTTCCCAGGCAGGAGTCAGACCCCAGTTCACACTCCATTTAAACTTTGTCAGCTATCAGTTGGATTCTTGCCTTTGTTTCACTACTTCAGAGAACACATTCAGAAAAACTCATTAGATAAGGATGTGTGGTATGTCAGAGTGGGTGGATATTCACATCCTGGCAACAGCTTTCCTAAAAACATCTTTTGTTGTTGTTAATCCTCACCCGAGGATATTTTTTCCATTGCTTTTTAGAGAGAGAGTGGAGGAGAGGGTGGGAGGAGGGGAAGGAGAGAGAGAGAGAGAGAGAGAGAGAGAGAGAGAGAGAGAGAGAAAGAAAAAGACAGAGACACATCGAAGTGATGGAGAAACATCAATTGGTTGCCTTCTGCACTCACCCTGACCAGGAGCAGTGAGGGAACCTGCAACTCAGGTACATGCCCTTGACTGGGAATCAATCCCAAGACCCTTTGGTGTGCAGGTTGATGCCCTAACCATTGGGAACACTGACCAGGGCAAAATATCTCTTCAATAATTCATTTTTATATCTTTAATCTGATGGAGAAGTCCAAGGGTCCCAGGGGCTGAATTCTTTGTAAAATGGTGGAAGTGGAGAAGGAGGGCTTTTGGATAATAACCATTATTGTAAGTATTCCTTTGTACTTTAGGTGAAACTACCTACAACGGAATGCCTCCAACTTCCTCAATCTTGTGCTAGCCTTCAGGGTGCAGAGCAATACATGTGTCTTTCCCCAGAAAGTTTTTATTGGTCGAGGCAAAAATTTTGTTAAGCTTTGATCTGTTCAATAAAACTATCAAGGTTTGTTGGGTCATATTCTAGAATATAAATATTTATTTTAAATCTAAAATGGTAGGACAGAATGGCAATTCATAAAGTTTAGTTCATCCCCCCCCGCCCCCCCGCCGCCCCCAATCCTGAGAACAAATACAACTTTTGTGCCAAGAGTAAGAGTTGTGAAGTTGCCATCAGACCACAATATCTACAAATTATGGACTTAATTTGGATCATAGAATTTTTGGAATTCTCTAGTTTAATTCCTTTGTTTTGCAGATGAGGAAATTATCCTGATATCTAGCACATTGTTGATGCTTATTAATTATATGTTTAATGAATGAGTTAAGTGACTTACCTAATGGGGAGAATAGACAAATTCTCTTATGTAGAAGTATTCCAAATAAATTATGTAGATATTCCACACTAAAAAGAGGTGGAGCATAATTTCCCACTCCTTAAATGTGGCCTGCACACAATGACTTCCTTTCAAAGAGTACAGTACAGAAAAGGGGGAAAATAAAGAGTGACTTCACAGTGGAGAAACCTGACAAACACTATCTCAGCCAAGTGATCAAAGTCATACCTCATGTTGATAGTGTAATATGAAATTAGGAAAATGAAACTTAACTTCTGTGATTTTTTTCTCAGAGAACAATAAGTCTAGTTTATTTATAAGAAAAACATCAGAAAAATTCCAATAGAGGGACATCCTACAATATACTTGAATAGTACTCCTCAAAACCATCAAGGTTATAAAAAACAAGGAAAGTCTGAGAAACTATTACAGCCAAGAGGAGCCTGAGGAGACACGACAACCAAATGTAATGTGGTATCTTAGAAGAAGTCCTGGTACATAAAAATAACATTAGGTAAAAAAAACTAAGGAAATCTGCCCTCCCCGGGGGGCTCATTTGGTTGGAGCGTTGTTCCGTACACCAAAAGGTTGCAGTTTATTTTTTTTTAAAATAATGTTTTTTTAATTGATTTCAGAGAGAGGAAGGGAGAGGGAGAGTGGGATAGAAACATCAATGATGAGAGAGAATTATTGATTGACTGCTTCCTGCACACCTCCTATTGGGGATCAAGCCTGCAACCTAGGCATGTGCCCTGGCCAGGAATTGAACCATGACCTCCTGGTTTATGGGCCAATGTTCAACCACTGAGCCACATAGGCCTGGCCAAAAGGTTGCAGTTTCAATTCCCAGTCAGGGCACATACCTAGGTTGTGGGTTCAATCCATGATTGGGGTGTGTATGGGAGGCAAGCAGATCGATGTTTCTCTCTCACATGGATGTTTTTCTCTCCCTTTCTCTCTCTCTAAAGTCAATAAAAACATATCCTCGGGTGAGGATTAAAAAAAAACAAAAAACTAAGGAAATGTGAATAAGTTATGGACTTAGTTAATAATGATTTGTCAACATTGATTCATAAACTGTAACAAATATACCATACTAATGTAAGACATAAATACTGGAGAAACTGGGTCTGGGTTATTAAAAACTCTATGCACTATCTTCTCAGTTTTTTTGTAAATCTAAAACTGTTCTAAAAAATAAAATCTATTAATTAAAAAGAATTAAAATTGTTCCAAACCTGGAACAGAACCTATCTACATGATATAATTCACAGCCTCTTTCTGGAAAGAAATGAACATTACAAAGATTCTTAGTTTTTTGATAAATGTTCATGTTATGAAAACTTGTTCTGGGAAACTACTTACTCAGCCAGTCCACTATCAGTGAAGAGTCTAGTGACCGTTATTTAACCAGACATTCCTTTTTGGGGGGACTAGCTAATATAACAATGTTTATTTGAACAACTCTCTTTTCTTAGAAGTTTTTATAACCAAACATGAAAATATTGGATTGATATAATAGGGACCTTTTCATAAAATTTTGGAATCTGCTCATTTTTGCAAAAAACAGAATGACATATTTTTTTTATTCGTCACCTGCGGATATGTTTATTGATAATTTTTATAGAGAGAGGAAGGTGGAGAGAGAGAAAGAGGGCAGAAAAGAGAGGGAGGGAGGGGGAGAGAGAGAGAGAGAGAGAGAGAGAGAGAGAGAGAGAGACTTCAATGTGAGAGAGCAACATCTGATCAGTTGCCTCTCCTACATTTCCCAACTGGGATCAAATCCCAATCGAACCTGCAACCTTTTGGTGTACAGGACAATGCTCTAACCAACCCCATCTGGCCAGGGAGAGAGAGAGAGAGTTCTTTCTTTTCTTTTCTTTTATTTCTTTTTTTAATGATTGTGTTCAGTAGCTTCACTGGATAGTTTGACCTTTGGGTAAAGTAGCTGTTAACTAAGGTCTTGATCGGGGTGGAGAGTAAAAAAGATGCATGATGGAGAGGAGAATAAGGGGTAAGATGGGTAGATGCTTTTCTGGTTTGCCTTTTGCCTTATTTTTTGAGTCCACAAACAAAAGTTTCCTGGAGTAAGTAGAGTTTAAAGATCTCTGGAAGAGTAAAATGAAGCCCTAATTTTATTAAGGTTTCCTCAGAGGCCCTATGTTGCATGACCATAGAGAGAACCATTCACATAAAACAGTGCGTTAACACATGTATAAGTAATCAGGGAATCTTATTAAAATGCAGATCAGATTCTATAGATGAGGTGTGAAATTCTGTTTCTAATTTGCTCCTAGGTGAATGTGGATACTGCTGGTCTAAGAGCCATACTTTGAGTAGCAGGTTTCTAAGGGATTTATGTATATTAACTTACTTTATCCTTATCATATAGTTACTAGGGGCCTGGTGCATGAAATTCATGCACTGGGGTGGGGGTGTCCCTCAGCCCAGCCTGCCCCCTCTCACATACTGGAGACCTCAGGGGATGTCCTAGTGACGACTTAGGCCCGCTTCCTGCTCCCCATGGGGAGTGGGCCTAAGCCGAAGTATGGCCTCCCTTTGTGGGAGGTGACCGGGCTGATCAGGGGAAGGCACCAACCCCATTACCCTGCTGCTTGCAGCCACTGCCAGACACCGCAGCCTGCAAGGTTTTTCCATCAACACAGACTCCAGTCCCTTCACCATGAAAAAATGACAACTTTCTTTAGGCATTTTCAAGATGTGTCTTTCATATAATAATAATTTCTTTATTATTATTTTTTATCCTCACTTGAGGATATGTTTCCATTGATTTTTAGAGAATGTGGAAGAGAAAGGGAAAGACAGAGAGAAACAGCAAAGTGAGAGGAACACTTTGATTGGTTGCCTCCTGCATGAACCCTGACCTGGGCCCTGGCCAGGGAGAAGCCTGCAACCTAGGTACATGCCCTTGGTCAGAATTGAACCCAGACCCTGCCATCGGCAGGCCAAGGCATTATCCACTGAGCCAAACCGGCTAGGGCAGGATATGACATTTCTTAGCCCTCCAGCAGCAGACCTTCGTTTTTTTCGCCAGGAGTGTGGTGAAAAACCCTAGATCACCTTTTTGGATTCTTATTACCCAAGTTACTAAGAATATTACCAGTGGCATACAGGGAGCTTAGCCAATGAGCGGTCAGAAAAGGTGTTTTCTCTGTAGTTCACACCAATCGCTGGCTTGGCCCCCCGACCCTGGCCCAGGCATCAGGCCTGGGCAGGGGACCCCCATCTGCCCCCGATCACCAGCTCCGCCCTCATCCAGGCCTGATGCCTCAGCCAGAGGCATTGACCCCCATCACCCTTTGATCGCCAGCTCCGCCCCCCGCCCAGACCTGACGCCTCTGGCCCAGGCTTCAGGCCTGGTCAGGGGACCCCCATCTCCCCCCGATCACCGGCTTCTGGGTGGCCTCTGGAGCTTCTGGGGCTGGCCTGCTGCTGGGATGCGATCCAATCACTGGTGACAGGCAGGAGGCTTCTGGGGTCGCACACAGGGGCCTGGATGGCGGCTCTCACACTGGCGGCTGCACTGTCCCACCCTGCCTGCAGTGTGCAAATTAGCCCTCATCTTTGTTGGTGGTTAATTTGCATATCACGCTGATTAGCCAATGAGAGGGGTAGCGAAGGTATGGTCAATTACCATGTTTGTCTATTATTAGATAGGATTACAACAAGCTTATCATATAGTTATTACAGTCAAGACAAGAAAGCAGAGAATAAATCATTAGGTTAATTCACACAGCTGTTTAAGGGACAGAGCCAGGATTTGAAGTAAGGTAGTCTGCATCTGTCATTCATGTTTTCTTTCTAAAAAAACTAAATTAATATACTTTAGTTATTAGAGAAGTTTTAGATTCATAGAAATATTGAGTGGAAAGTACAGAGTTCCCATATACTGCACCCAGTTTCCCACAGCTTCCTCTCTTATTAGCATTTTGTATTGATATGTTACATTTGTTATAATTGATAAACGAATATTGAAACATAAATCCATAGTTGACATTAGAGTTCACTCTTTGTGTTGCACAGTACTATGGGTTTTTATAAATGCACTAGAGGCCCAGTGCACAAAAATTTGTCCACTCGGGGGGGTCCCTCAGCCCACCTATGCCCTCTTGCAGTCTGTGACCCCTCGGAGGATGTCCACCTGCTGGCTTAGGCCTGCTCCCTGGGGGATCGGGCCCAAGCTGGCAGTCAGACATCCCTCTGGCAGCCCAGCAGCCCTTGGGGGATGTCCACTTACCAGCAGGGAGCAGACCTAAGCTGCAGTTGGACATTCTTAGTGCTGCTGAGGAGGCAGGAGAGGCTCCCACCACCACCGCTGTGCTGGCAGCCATCAGCCTGGCTTGTGGCTGAGCAGAGCTCCCCCTGTGAGAGTGCACTGACGACCAGGGGACAACTCCTGCATTGAACGTCTGCCCCCTGGTGGTCAGTGTGTGTCATAGTGACCTGTCATTCCCAGACTTTCTGCTGTTATGGTCAATTTGTATATTACCCTTTTATTATATAGGACTAGTAGCCCGAAATTTGTGCACTGGAGTAGGGGGGGAAAGGGCCCTCAGTCTGGCCTTCACCCTCTCCAATCTGAGACCCCTCAGGGAATGTCCAACTACCTGTTTGTGCCCACACTTTTAACAGATAACAGCTCTATTGTTGTTCCTTTCTTATGCTTAAAACCATTGGAATTAGTAGGTATTCAAAGTGTGTATACATTTTGGGGGGACACCCTGTATATCTCTAGTCAGTGGTGAAAGAAACCAACAGCAGATTTGGAACCCCCAGACAGGGAACCTTGCTCATTCCCCACATGTCTCCCCACTTCACTTTCCACCTTCGTGGGCAGCAGGAGAATCAATGTTTTCTCTCATTAATTCGGAAAAGCACGTCCTGTCACCCATTGCCCAGCAGGAGTGCTCTAGGCCCCAAGCAAGCAAGGCTCAGTCAGGGCAGCCTTCACTCAGGGGTGCTGGCACCCAAAGTGTACATTCCTCCTCTACAGTCGCCCCAACTATCCCACTGTTTCACTGAGAGGACGGAATTCCTCTCTGCCTCTGGGTTCTTGATCTTGAACGCTGACCGAAGGCACCTCAGAGAGGGCCGTCCGTGCCAACCAGGTGTGTCTTTCTGCACCTGCTCCTGCCTCAGCACCTGCATTAACCCCCTAGAGGTGATCTCGTAGCTGTACTGGCCTCCGTGGGAACAGGGCATCACCACTCCACCCTCTCACAAGCGCCCACCCTCAGCACCCAGAACACCCAGGCACTCTCCAAAGGACATGAGTGCATCAGAGGGGATGTGTGCACATCCTGTGGGGGTGTTAGGCATGCTGGGTTGATGGAAGTGCGGTGGAGAGGCGGGGGGAACTTGTGCACGCCTTGGTTTGCAACTGTTGCAGGCATGGGAGGGGGACAGTGTGCTGGGGGATGTTCACACACCAGGGGGGGATGTGTACACCGGAGGCCTCTGGCTTTGCAGATCTGCAAACCCCTGTGGTGCGGCCAGGAGGATGTCAGTCTGGCCCACCACGGTGGCTGTCCCTGTGATCCTGCACCTTCTGGGCCAGGAGGTAGATCTTGTGCAGCCACTCCTGGGCACTGATGGCCAGCAGGTGCTGCTTCAGCTCAGCCTGCAGGCTCCGCTTGGCGCACTCACAGCTGTCACCACTGCCATGTGGGGAGTACAGGCCGCCCTCTGCTGGCCTGCCTCCCCTGTCCAGAGGCTCTCTGCGTTGCTCACCTGCCCAGAGTGACTGAGGCTGGGCGGAAGCCAGGCGTCCTGCCCTGGCCAACCCCGGCCGATCCGCCCCTGTGTGAGCTGCCGCCCTGCCGGGAAGGGTCACAGATCCGGGTCCTGGGACCACAGACAGCCTTGCCCGCTGCGGCCTGCCCGGCAGGGTCACAGATCTGGGTCCCGCAACCGCGGACAGCCTCAAGCGCTGCCCCCTGTCCAGCAGGGTCACAGAACCGGGTCCCAGGACTGCAGACAGCCTCAAGCACTGCCCCCCGCCTGGCAGGGTCACAGATCTGGGTCCTGGGACAGCAGACAGCCTCAAGCGCTGCCCCCCGCCCGGCAGGGTCACAGATCCGGGTCCCGGGACAGTGGACAGCCTCCCACGCTGCCCCCTGCCCGGCAGGGTCACAGATCCAGTCCCGGGACAGTGGACAGCCTCCCACGCTGCTGCCTGCCTTCAGTATGCAAATTAGCCGCCATCTTGTTGCTTCAGGGTGGGGGTCCCCACTGGGGTGCCTGGCAAGTCTAGGTGAGGGGCTGAGGGCCGTTTACAGGCTGGCGGGGGACTGAAGCTCCCAACCTCTCCTTTTTTTCTTTTCTTTTTTTTTTCAATTCTGGGATTTATTAACCTTCTATGGCTATCACTGGAGCTGAAAGCTGGCTTTAGCTCTGAGGCTCGGCTCCAGCTCTGAAACCTCGGCTGCTGAAAGCAGGGATCTGGGTTTGTTTGAGTTCTATAATTGCAACATTGTTTTGGTCCTGCTTGCTCCAGCTCTGACGGTTGACAGCAGGTTTCTGGAGTTTGTTTAGCTTCTATATTTGCAACAATGTTTCTTAAACTGCAGCTCAGAGGCCGGCAGCGGCAGGCGGGGAACCTTGGCTTCCTCCTTCACTGGAGCAAGCAAGCCTCCTGTTCGCTTCAGCTGTCTGGCTGCCAGCCGCCATCTTGGTTGGCAGTTAATTTGCATATTGCCCTGATTAGCCAATGGGAAGTGTGTCGGAGGTACGGTTAATTACCATGTTTGTCTATTATTAGATAGGATAGAGGCCTGGTGCACAAGTGGGGGGCAGGCTGGTTTGCCCTGAAAGGTGTCCTGGATCAGGGTGGGGGTCCTGCATGGGTGCCTGGCCAGCCTGGGTGAGGGACTGCTGGGTGTTTGCAGGCTGGTCACACCCCCTTCAGAGTGGGAGTCCCCACTGGGGTGCCTGGCCAGCCTGGGTGAGGGGCTGATGGCTGTTTGCAGCTGGTCACACCCCCTTTAGGGTGTGGGGTCCCCACTGGGGTGCCTGGCCAGTCTGGGTGAGGGGCTGAGGACCGTTTTCAGGCTGGCCAAGCCCCCCAGAGACGGAAGCTCCCAGCATCTCCTTTTTTTTGTTATTCTGGGATTTATTTACCTTCTATAATTGAAACTTTGTAGTCTTGACTGGAGCTCAGAGCCAGCTGGGCAGGAAGCTCAGCTTCCTTCATATCCAGGGGCAACCCAAGCCTTCTGCTCTCTCCAGCTCCATAGCCACGGCTGGCTGAAAGCAGGTATCTGAGGTTTATTTAACTTCTATAATGGAAACTTTGTTGCTTTGAGTGGAGCTCAGAGCCAGCTGCAGCAAGCAGGAAGCTTGGCTTCCTCCATCACTGGGGCAAGCAAGCCTCCTGCTTGCTCCAGCTCCGCGGCTGCTGGCCGCCATCTTGGTTGGGTTAATTTGCATATAGTCGCTCTGATTGGTTGGTGGGCATGGCTTAAGGCATAGCGAAGGTATGGTCAATTTGCATGTTTCTCTCTTATTAGTGTAGATGTGTATAGAGCAGTATGTAGAGCAGACTTTTTGGACACCTTTTTAAAATCCAATATGCAGTCACTCTCAGTTATGACAGGTCAAATGGCAATATGCCCAAGACTAAAGTAATGGGGTGTACCTTTTTGATAAAAACTCTCAGCAAAGTGGGGATAGAGGGATCATACCTCAACATAATAAAGGCCATATCTGACAAATCTACACCCAATGTCATACTCAATAGACAAAAACTAAAACTTTCCCTTAGGAATGGGACAAGACAGGGATGTTTGCTTTCACCACTCTTATTCAACACTTGAGGCCTGATGCATGAAATTCGTGCAAGAGTAAGCCTTCCTTCCCCCAGCTGCCAGCACCAGCTTTCCTCTGGCACCCAGGCTTCTCTTGCAGCCCCAGATTAGTCAGGAAAGTCATCCAGAAGGATGTATGGTCTAATTAGCATATTACACTTTTATTTTTACAGATAGTACTGAAAGTCCTAGCTACAGTGATCAGACAAGAAAACAAAAACACATAAAAGGCATCCAAATTGAAAAGGAGGAAGTAAAACTGTCATTATTCGCAGATGACATGATATTGTACATAGAAAAACCCTAAAGACCACAAAAAACCTACTAGATTTAATAAATGAATTTGACAATGTAGCAGGATACAAAGTTAACACCCAGAAATCGATGGCATTTTTATGCACCAATAATAAACTCTCAGAAAGAGAAACTAAAAAAACAATCCCACTTACCATTGCAACAAAAATATACTTAGAAATAAACTTAACCAAGGAGGTAAAAGACCTGTACTCAGAAAACTACAGGACGTTGAAAAAAGAGATAGAGGAAGATATAAGCAGGTGGAAGAATGTACCGTGTTCATGGATTGGAAGAACATCATTAAAATGTCCATAGATCAATGCAATACCTATTAAAATATTAAGGGCGTATTTCACAGATCTAGAACAAACACTCCAAAAATTTATATGGAACCAAAAAAGACCCCAAATAGCCTCAGCAATCTTGAGAAAGAAGAACAATAGTTGGAAGAATCACAATACCAGATAACATATTATACCACAGAGTCATTATACTTAAAACTGCCTGGTACTGGCACAAGAACAGTTATATAGATCAATGGAACAGAACAGAGATCCCAGAAATCGACCCAAGCCATTATGCTCAATTAATATTTGACAAAGGAGGTCAGAACATACAGTGGAGTCAAAACAGTCTCTTCAATAAATGGTGATGGGAAAACTGGACAAATACATACAAAAAAATGAAACTATACCACCAATTTACATCATACACAAGAATAAAAGACTTAAATGTAAGTTGTGAAACCATAACAATCCTAGAAGAAACCATTGACGGCAAAATCTCAGCTATCTCTCATATCGATATTTTATGGATACATCTCCTAGGGCAGTGGTCGGCAAACCGTGGCTCGCAAGCCACATGCGGCTCTTTGGCCCCTTGAGTGTGGCTCTTCCACAAAATACCACGTGCGGAATCCTATCTAATAAAAGAGAAACATGGTAATTAGCCATAACTTTGCTACCCTTCCCATTGGCTAATTACCCATTGGCTAATCAGGGCGATATGCAAATTAACTGCCAACCAAGATGGCGGCCAGCAGCCAGGCAGCTGACTCGAACAGGAGACTTGCTTGCTCCAGTGACGGAGGAAGCCAAGGTTCCCCGCCTGCCGCTGCTGGGCTCTGAGCTGCTCTCTAAGAAACATTGTTGCAAATATAGAAGCTAAACAAAACCCCAGAAACCTGCTTTCAGTCAGCCGGGATCTCAGAGCTGGAGTCGCAACAAAGTTTCAAATACAGAAGGTAAACAAAGCCCAGAAACCTGCTTTCAGCAGCCGAGGTCTGAGCTAAAGCCGGCTCTCAGCTCCAGTGACAGCTGTAGAAGGTAAATAAATCCCAGAATAAAAAAAAAGAAAAAAAAGAGAGGTTGGGATGAGCTTCAGTCACCCGGCAGCCTGAAAACGGCCCTCAGCCCCTCACCCAGACTGGCCAGGCACCCCAGTGGGGACCCATACCCTGAAGGGGGTGTGACCAGCTGCAAACAGCCATCATCCCCTCATCCAGGCTAGCCAGGCACCCCATTGCAGACCCCCACCCTGAAGGGGGTGTAACCAGCTGCAAACACGCATCATCCCCTCATCCAGGCTGGCCAGGCACCCAAGTGAGACCCCCACCCTGATCCAGGACACCCTTCAGGGCAAACCAGCCGGCCCCCACCCATGCACCAGGCCTCTATCCTATATAGTAAAAGGGTAATATGCCTCCCAACACCGGGATCAGCGGAGCTGCAAGGCCTCCTAGCACCGGGATCAGCGAAGCAGCGAGGCCTCACTGCCCCTGTGTCAAGCGGAGCCATGAGGCCTCCCAGCACCGGGATCAGCGGAGCCACGAGGCCTTCTGGCCCCTGGAGCAGCGTTACAGGGGGCAGCGCCCAAACCCCCTGATCGCCCTGCGGCTGTGTGTGACAGGGGGCGGGACCACAACCTCCCTATCCGCCCTGCTCTGTTCGTGAAAGGGGAATGTGCCCCAACCCCCTGATCGGCCCTGCTCTGTGTGTGACGGGGTGCAGCCAAAACCTCCCCATTGGCCCTGCCCTGAGTGTGACGGGGCAGTGCCCCAACCACCTGATGGGCCCTGCTCTGTGGGTGACAGAGGGCGGCACCACAACCTCCCCATCGACCCTGCCTTGAGTGTGACAGGGGGCGGCGCTCCAACCCCCCAATCGGCCTTACCCTGAGCGTGACTGAGGGTGGCATCGCAACCTCCTGATCCGCCCTGCTCTGTGCATGACAGAGGGGAGCTCCCCAACCCTCTGATCGGCCCTGCTCTGTGCGTGACAGGGGGAGCTCCCCAACCCCCTGATCGGCCCTGCTCTGTGTGTGACAGGGGGCAGCACCCCTACCCCCTGATTGGCCGGCTCTGTATGTGACAGGGGTGGCGCCACAACCCCCTGATCTGCCCTGCTCTGTGCGTGACGGGGTGGCACCGCAACCTCCCCATCGACCCTGCCTTGACTGTGACAGGGAACGGCGCCCCAGCCCCCCAATCGGCCCCACCCTGAACGTGACTGAGGGTAGCATTGCAACCTCCTGATCCACCCTGCTCTGTGCATGACAGTGGGCGGCGCCCCAACTCCCCAATTGGCCTTGCTCTGAGCCCGACCAGGGGCTGCGGGGCAGGCACCTAGGGATTGGGCCTGCCCTCTGCCACCCGGGAGTGGGCCTAAGCCAGCAGGTCGTTATCTCCCGAGGGGTCCCAGACTGCGAGAGGGCACAAGTGGGGCTGAGGGATACCACCCCCCCACCAGTGCACAAATTTTTGTGCACCGGGCCTCTAGTTTTAAATATGAGGGAAGCTTTTCTCAACAGGTTTCAGGAATTTAGAAACAGCAAAGTGATGTTAGCCTTTGTTAAAAAACCTCTCAATGCTACTGTAACAGAATTAAATTTTTCTCCCTTTAATATTGACATTGGCAACTTTGAAATGCAATTGCTGAATTTAAAAAACAAAGAACTGTGGAGCTCGAAATTTGAACGTCTTTGTGCTGATATAGAAATATTGGTGAAAAACAAATGTGAACTTAGTTCACAGCACAAGTGGTCTGCTTTGAAAGACCTGGAGAAGGAAGATATATTGATTTTTAACACCTGGAATAGTATTCTTGACTCATATAATCAACTTAAAAAACTAGCATTTGCTGTTCTTTCCTTATTTGGGTCTACATATTTATGTGAACAATCATTTTCAAGCATGAACCTTATCAAGAGTAAATTGAGAAGTTGTCTTATTGATGAGAACCTGGAATTGTGCCTAAAATTAAAGACAACAACATACAAACCTGACTTACCCAAACTTTCCAAGGAGATGCAAGGCCATTGTTCACATTAGTGTTTGTCAGTCATTGTCATGATTTAATTTTATGGATATTGTAAGGTAAATTGTAAGGAATTTAATTTTATCAATAAATAATATCGTTATTAAGTATGATATCAAGTTTTATTCAATGTATCTATAGTTTAACTAAGACTTAAAACTTTAAGTAAAGTTTATTAAGTTAATTTTAGGGAACATTGTGGAGTGAAAGAAGATGTAGTGTCAAGGATTGAGAAAGGTATGTTGAGATGATTTGGACACATAGAGAGGATGAACAAAAGGAGATAGACGAAACAAGTATATAAGATGAGTGTGGATGGGAGAGTTGGAAGGGGTTGACCTCAGCGAACGCACCTCAATCAGATTGAGGACATTTTTAGCAAAGGCCAGCTTAGGAGTACCCTAATTAAGTTTAAAAAATTTGGCTCTCAAAAGAAATGTCAATCGTTGTACTGTTGATATTTGGCTCTGTTGACTAATGAGTCTGCTGACCACTGTCCTAGGGCAAAGGAAACTAAGGAGAAAATAAACAGATGGGACTACATAAAAATAAAAATCTTCTGCATATCAAAAGAAACCATCAACAAAATGAAAAGGGAGCCCACTGTATGGGAAAACATATTTGGCAATGATACATCTGATAAAGGGTTAATATCCGAAATATATAAGGAACTCACACAACTTAATAAAAGGAAGAAAAACTGCAATTAAAAAACGGGCAAAGAAAAAAAAAAACGGGCAAAGGACCTAAATAGACACTTCTCCAAAGGGGACATACAGATGGCCAAGAGACATATGAAAAAATGCTCAAAGTCACTGATTATCTGAGAGATGCAAATTAAAAATGATAATAGGTATCACATCACACCTGTCAGAATGGCTACTGTCAACAAATGAACAAATAACAAGTGCTGGAGAGGATGTGGAGAAAAGAGAACCCTTGTACACTGCAGACTGGTGCAGCCATTATGGAAAACAGTATGAAGTTTCCTCAAAAAATTAAATATGGAACTGCTACTTGACCCAGTGACCCTATTTCTAGGAATATATCCTAAGAAACCCAAAACACCAATCAGAAAGAATATATGCTCTCCTATGTTAATTGCAGCATAATTTACAATAGCTAAGATCTGGAAACAGCCTACCTAGCCATCAATGGATGAGTGGATAAAAAAAGCTGTGGTACATTTACACCATGGAATACTGTGCAGCAGTTAAAAGAAGGAGGATCTCTTACCCTTTGAGACAGCATGGAGGGACCTGGAGAGTATAATGCTAAGTGAAATAAGCCAGTTGGAGGAAGACAAATAAAACATGATCTCACTCATATGTAGAATCTAATGAACAAAATAAACTGATGAACAAAATAGATCCAGAGACATAGAAACATGGAACAGACTGTCAAATCTCAGAGGGAAGGTGGAGATGGGTGGGTGAGTGGGAAGAGATCAACCAAAGAACTTGTTTGTATGCATATAAGCATAACCCATGGACACAGGCAACAGGGTATGAAGGCCTGGGGCAGGGCATGAGGGGAAAAAGGGAACATATATAATACTTTCAACGATAAAAATTTAATTAAAAATGGGAAAAATTAAAAATGGAACCAGCAGCCTGAGCATGTGCCCTGTCCGGGAATCAAACTGTGACCTCCTGGTTGATAGGTCAATGCTCAACCACAGAGCCACACTGGCTGGACTTAGGGAATTTTTTAAAGAGACTGTCAAACTATTTTCTAAAGTAGTTGTACAAGTTTACATTCCCACCATCAATGTATGAGAGTTTCAGTTCCTCTGTATCCTAATCAACACTTGTTATTGTCTTGATTACAGACATTCTAGTAGGTGTGAAGTAGTTTCACATTGAGGTTTTAACTTTCATTTCTTAATAACTTAGGATGATGAGCATCTTTTCACGAGGTTGTCATTCACATATCTTCTTTGATGAGGTGTCTATACATATATTTTGTTCTATTTAAAATGTTGGGCTGTTTTTTTATTATTGAGTTTTGAGAGTTCTTCATGTATTCTGGATACATAAAGTCTTTTTAAAAAAATATATTTTATTGATTTTTTACAGAGAGGAAGGGAGAGAGATAGAGAGTTAGAAACATTGATGAGAGAGAAACATTGATCAGCTGCCTCCTGCACATCTCCCACTGGGGATGTGCCCGAAACCCAGGTACATGCCCTCGACCGG
The DNA here is from genome assembly GCF_028538775.1 of Myotis yumanensis. Taxonomy (NCBI): domain Eukaryota; kingdom Metazoa; phylum Chordata; class Mammalia; order Chiroptera; family Vespertilionidae; genus Myotis; species Myotis yumanensis. Next base: position 49,252,083 of record NW_027223763.1, on the reverse strand, counting down.
AATCGAACCCGGGACCTTTCAGTCTGCAGGCTGACGCTCTATCCACTGAGCCAAACCGGTTTTGGCCATAAAGTCTTTCTTGATACATACAAGTCTTTCATCAGCTATGGTTTGAAAATACAGGGATAGGCAAAAGTAGGTTTACAATTATAAGTACGTGAGTTTATTCTTGTATTTTTTATTAATTACTAGAGGCCTGTTGCACAAAATTTGTGCACTGTGGGGTGGGGCCCTCAGCCTGGCCTGTGCCCTCTCGCAGTCCAGGACCCCTCACTCCTTACCACCTGCCTGCTTGCTGCTCCCTACCGCTCAGTTCACTGCTCCTTAGTGCTGCCATGAAGGCTCCCACCACCGCCGCTGCACTCGTCAGCCATGAGCCCGGCTTCTGGCTAAGTGGCACTACCCCTGTGGGAGTACTGACCACCAGGGGGCAGCTCCTATGTTGAGCATCTGCCCCCTAGTGGTCAGTTCATAGCAACCAGTCATTCCACCATTTGGTCGATTTGCATATTAGGGTTTTATTATATAGGATAGGATATTGAATATGAACTGTAAATGAAAAATAAAATTTTAAAAAGAACCAAATAAAATGTTAGAGCTGAAAAATTTATATATATATATATATATATATATATATATATATATATATTTAATTCTCACCTGAGGATGTTTTTAAAATTGATTTTTAGAGAGAGAAACATCCATATGACAGAGAAATACCAGTACGCTGCTCTGCACCTGCTGACCCACTGGGATCTAACCTAAACATAAGTATGTGCCCTAACCTAGAATCCAACAGGAAATCCTTTGGTGTACAGGTTGAGACTCTAACCAATTGAGCCACCTGGCCAAGGCAGATCTGAAAAAAAATTTTAAATGTACCTCCAGGCCCTGGTTGGTGTGGATCAGTAGTTAGAGTGTCCTTCCACACACCAAAGGGTCATTGGTTTGATTCCAGGTGAGGGCACATACACAGGTTGTGGGTTCCATCCCTGTTGGATTGCTTGGGCAACTGATCGATGTTTCTCTTTCTCTTTCCCTCTCCCTTCCTGTCTCTCTAGAATCAATGAAAAAAACATATCCTTAGAGGAAGACTTAAAAAGAAAAAAAAATGCTGGTTTGGTTCAGTGGATAGTGCTTCTGCAGGTGGACTGAAGGGTACCAGGTTAGATTCTGATCAAGGGCACATACTTGGGTTGCAGGCTCAATCCCAGGCCCTGGTTGAGGATTCAGCAAGAGGCAACCAATTGATGTCTCTCACGTTAGTTTCTGTCTTTCTCCCTCCCTCCCACTCTCTATAAAAAAAAAATTAAAAAAAAATCAATGCAAAAATGTCCTCAGGTGAGGATTAACCAAAGCAAACAAACAAACACCCATCCCCAGTGTGATTATTAAAGGAACATATGAAGTATTTGTTGAATGAATGGGAAGGGGTGGGACTTTGCTTTCTAACTATTTTAGCAACTCTGCAAACCAGAGGGTTTATTTTTTATTTTAATTTTTATTGATTGATTATTTTAGAGAGAGGAAGGGAGTGAGAGAAACATCAGTGTGTTGTTCCACTTATTATGCTCTCTTTAGTTGCTTCTTGTCTGTGTCCTGACCAAGGATCCAACCTGAAAACTTGCTGTATCAGGAGGAGGTTCTAACCCACTGCGCTGTGTGCTGCCTGTCAGGGCCCCTCAATAAAACCCCTCTGGCGTGCCCTGGCCCTTGTTGTGGGTCGGAGCTCCTCTGCCACAGCAAAAGTTTGGGTTTCATTCTGTCAGGGCACCTACTTAGGTTTTGGGTTTGATTCCTGGTCGGCGCTGACTGCTGCTCAGGAAGTGACTGAGGGCTGTTGAGGTCCATGTGCTCTAGTCATTTCGTCGGGGAGCTGGGGTCCCATTGCTGACATGGCCAACTCTGATCCCCACTACCCCTGCTCCTCCATCAAGGGTGACTTCAACTATGGCAGCTGCTTGGCCTCCCCCCGTCAGCGTACACATTCACATGGGTAGGTCGCCCTATCTAAGGCTCTCCAGGCCCTGCTGCTGCGGTCGCCCCCGGAGGAAGATTTCCAGGTTCCCAGGGAGAGCGCCCTCTGCACAGGACTCCCAGGGAGAGATGGGTCCCAAGGGAAAGTACTTCGCTCGGCCTCCCTTCGGGGCTCCTGGGCAGGAGAGGAGTGCCTGTCCTGTGCAGGGCTCGGAGGGGAGAGCCACCCCAGGGAGGCCTCCTAGCTGGGTGCTGAGAAAACGAAACTGGAGCCCTTCCTCCTTGAACCCTGTCGTCTTCAGTGTAGAAAGGGACAGATGAAAGCCTCCTCAGCCTTACTGGGGCATCTTTAAGTGAAAATGTCATTATTATTTTTTTTTTTTGGTGAAAAGTTTATTGTTTAATCAATATAGTGTAATCAGTGTGATTACACAATAACCTGCATTGAGTTATCTGCTGGGATGTTTGTGCTTTAGGGCATGTGAATACATTTTATTTTATTTAACGCAGCCTCACATCCCCGGCCTCCTGGGGCACGCAGCCACACCCACCCACTGCAGCTGGTTGTTATGCTCCAGTGTCGTTACCGTGAGGGCAAATTTGCTTATTCCTCCATATCTACACTAATAAAAGAGAAACATGCAAATTGGTGTCACTCCAGTACACCCACCAGCCAATCAGAGCAACAATGCAAATTAACCCAACAAAGTTGGCTCAGTGGATAGAGCGTGGGCCTGCAGACTAAAAGGTCCCAGGTTCGATTTCGGTCAAGGGAATGTACCTTGGTTGCGGGCACATCCCCAATAGGGAGTGTGCAGGAGGCAGCTGGTCGATGTTTCTCTTTCATCGATGTTTCTAACTCTGTCCCTCTCTCTTCCTCTCTGTGGAAAACCAAGAAAATATAAAAAAATAAAATAAAATTGCCCAAGTATTATCCATAGCAGTCCCCTTTTTATCCTTTTAATATTTTTAGACTCTATAGTGATGCTAACTCTCTTATTTTTTTAAATACATTTGTGTTTTTTTAAAAATATATTTTTATTGATTTCAGAGAAGAAGAAAGAGGGAGAGAGAGATAGAAACATCCATGAAGAGAGAGAATCATGGATTGGCTACTTCCTGCAAGTCCCCCACTAGAGATCAAGCCTGTAACCCAGGCATGTGCCCTAACTGGAATTAAACCTGGGACCTTTTAGTTCACAGGCCTACGCTTTATCCAATGAGCCAAACCAGCTAGGGTGCTAACTCTCTTATTATTAATACTAGAGGCCTGGTGCACAAAAACTTGTGCAATTGGGGATGGAGGGGTCCCTAAGCCCGGCCTGTGCCCTCTCACAGTCTGGGACCCCTTGGGGGATGACCACCTACTGCCTTAGGCCTGCTCCCCGGGGGATTGGGCCTACGCTGGCAATCAGACATCCCTCTGGCAGCCCGGCAGCCCTCGGGGAATGTCCACTTGCCAGTGGGGAGCAGGCCTAAGCTGCAGTCGGACATCCTTAGCGCTGCTGAGGAGGCAGAAGAGGCTCCCACCACCACCACTGTACTGGCAGCCGTCAGCCTGGCTTGTGGCTGAGCACAGCTCCCCCATGTGGGAGTGCACTGACCACCAGAGGGCAGCTCCTGCATTGAGCGTCTGCCCCCTGGTGGTCAGTGTGTGTCATAGTGACCAGTCATTCCCAGTCTTTCTGCTGTTAGGGTCAGTTTTCATATTACCCTTTTACTATATAGGATAGAGGCCTGATGCATGGGTGGGGGCCGGCTGGTTTGCCCTGAAAGGTGTCCCGGATCAGGGTGGGGGTCCCGCTGGGGTGCCTGGCCAGCTTGGGTGAGGGGCTGATGGCTGTTTTCAGGCTGGCCATCGGCAGAAGCTCCCAGCCTCTCCTTTTTTTCTTTTTTCTTTTTTTATTCTGGGATTTATTTACCTTCTATAATTGAAACATTGTTGCCGTCACTGGCACTCCCAGCTCTGAGGCCGGGCCGGTTGAAAGGAGGTATCTGGGGTTTGTTTAGCTTCTATATTTGAAACATTGTTGCTTTCAGGCTCAGAGCTGGGCCACAGCAGGCGGGGAACCTTGGCTTCCTCCATCACTGGAGCAAGCAAGCCTCATGTTCGCTTCAGCTTCGTGGCTGCCGGCCGCCATCTTTGTTGGCAGTTAATTTGCATATCGCCCTGATTAGCCAATGGGAAGTGTAGTGGGGGTATGGTTAATTACCCTTTTTGTCTTTTATTAGATAAGATTGTTAATTTGTATTATCTCATTTTTTCCCTGATCAGTCTGCTAATGGTTTATCAATTTTATTAAGTTTTCTTTGATACTCAGCTTTTGGTTTCATTGATTTCTCTATTGTTTTTTTGACCTATTATTAATAATAAATAATTACATAATTTTTTGTTTATCCCATTTCTGTATCCTGAAACATCTGTACTTTTATCCAATGATCTAAAAAATTTTTTTAAATTTATTTTTTCAATTACAGTTAATATACCATATTATATTAGCTTCAGGTATACAACATAGTGATTAGACATTTATATACTTTACAGAGTGATCACCCCAATGTCAAGTACCCGTCTGGCACCACACATAGTTATTACACTATTATTAACTATACTAGGGGCCCAGTGAATGAATTTGTGCACCTTGAAAGGAACTGTGAGCAGCGAGGCTGCAGTAGGCACAAGGGTGGGTCTTAGCCCATCCTCTGCACCCCCACCCGGTCCCTCCTGCCACAGCTCCCAGTCCCCTGTCTGCCGGCAGCCCTGCTCCTGCCACTGCCGCCCCCACGCACTGACAGCGCTGGCCCCGCTCACACCCGCTGATGGCACAGAGTGATTGGGGCTGGCACCAGCAGCAGGTGCGAGCAGGACTGGCACCGTTAGTGGGTACAAGTGGCAGTTGCTGCCCTGATCGCCCCTCAGGAGCAGGGGGAGGTGGAGAAGCCGTTAGGGGTGATCGGGCCAGCAGCCGCCGCTTGCACCCTTTGATGGTGCCAAGTGACCGGGACCCACACCTGGCACCGGCAGCAGGTGCGAGCAGTGGCTTTGGCACCAGCTGTGGGTGCAAGCGGAGCTGACGCTGGCAGTGGGTGTGAGCAGTGATTCTAGCACCAGCAGCGGGTGTGAGTGGGGCCATCGCTGGCAGCAGGTGTGAGAGGTGGCTGCCAGTGGCCCCAGTCTCCCCTCAGGATTAGGGGTAGGTGGAGAAGCCCTGAGGGGTGATTGGGGCCGGCAGCTTCTGCTCCCACCTGCTGATGGCGCCAAGGGTGAAAAAGGACATCCCAGTTGAATATGTCTTCTTTAAAAAAGTTTTTCTTAAACCATTATCTTATCTATATTTTATTGTCCAGAACAATGTCAAATGGTTACCACATCAACTGCATGGGAGTCTGGGAAGGAGTGTGTTTTTAGTTGGCCATATTGCTTCCCAGTACAAAATGAGGTTCTGTTGGTAAGGAAGTAGGATTGGTGAAAATGGATATTAGATAAGCTACTACAACATTTGGTACCTCCTCATTTTACAGAGGATAAACAGAGATGGAGAGAGCTTACATAATTTGCTGAAGTTGTAGAGACTATTAAGTAGTAAACCAAGCCTATGTTCTTAATATGCTAGTTAGTGATTCATGCATTCTTTTTTGGGGAGTGTCTTCTGAGCTGGGACTATAATTGGACTCAAACAAGTGTTTCATCATCTTGGCACCTCCACAGGAAATAGCTCATAGATTCTATCTTTACCAATTGGCTTTCACTTCTATCTCTTGGATTCATTCATTCCTTGCATTTCTTAGCCCCCTAGCCCCAACACTGGCTATTAAGATTTGGAACAACTGAATTTACTCCCTTCTGCCTGAGCCCTGAAGAAGGAACCTGTTTAACATGACCTTGAGAATACATATATGAATAGAACAGGGATAGGCACTAAGGTGTGGGGATAGAGAATTCAGTCTGATTTCTTTCCCTAAGGAGAATCCCACACTGATCTCTTTCACCTTTGTGCAACTGTGTACTGCAGAATTGGAGTTTTACTATATATTGTACAAGTTGAAATTATTATTATTTTTGGCTTGTTTTGTGCTACAGAGGTAGAGGTTATGAATCAATCCTTTAAGACTTTAAGCTGCTGCATCTAATTACATTATCAATTTTCTATCCAATTCCCCCAAATTTCAACTCTGTTTTCTTTTCCATTTTCAAGTAACTTTACTCATTCAAATAAAACTTTCTTGACAGTATTTCAAGGTATTCAATAAATACATTAAACAATCCAAAGGATATACATAAAATAAGGGAAAATAAGTTTTGACATAATTGTCATTTCTGATATAATAAAATGGACAGGCTACTTTCAGTAATATGTGTTGTGGACCATCAAAACACATTCAAGTGAGTGACAAAAGGCCACTACACATTTGAATATTTTAATCAAAAACACCGACTAAAGTGGTGATGGAAAATATTTTTATAAAAGATAGCCAGGTTGAAAGGTATCTAAATAAGGAGTCAGAAGTCTCAGGTTAAAGTTCTAATGCAGGTACATGTTGGCTAATTGATCTTGGGTTAAAGTCACTGAATACCTGTCATGTGTTGATCACCATGATGGGCACTTGGAGTACAAAGGTAAAGAAAGATACAGTTCCTACTCTGGAAAATCTTACTTAGTTTTGAATCACCAAAAGTATTGGACAAATGACTTACTCCAGATACCAATATAGGTGTATTGTGATATGCTTATGTTCACATAAGAATTTTAGAATATTGAACTGTTTTATGAAAAAAATCACTATAGCTTTACATACTTTTGAAAAATATAGTTTATTTAAGAATATAAATGATGTAATGGATATATTTGGTTACTTAATAATATAATTATTTTAAGTATGTTATACAAAATGCACATAGTCCATATTTAGTGTTTTTCAGAGGAGATGAAATAGATTTTGCTTTTTTTTGTCTCTATAGTAGTAAAATTATTGGCAAAGTAATGTAACAAAGTTATATCGTTCTATACTTGTTTGTCCCTATATTACAATTCTCAACCATTTTTATCTTATGTTCCACCAGCAATTATATCCAGTAGATTTCAACAAATTAGAAATCAAAGTGCCTACAGTTTAAGAAAAAGTCATATTTCATATGTATTCCATTATTATGTTTATCATTTATTATCAGTGTTAAGCCTATGAAAAATTGTAGCAGAAATTGTTAAGGCCTTAATATAAGCAGAAACTATTCCATTAGTAGTTGAAATGTTATTATGGTTGAATATAAATTATTTTACTACCTTAGTAACAGTAAAACACAAAGATGTTTAATAAAAATATTGCCATCAATAAGTTTATGTAAAGTTTTATATCAGGTAGACAAAGCAGAATAAAGGTTCTGGCATTCATATGTCAGCTAATTTGGAAATGAAGCTTGGGATGCCAAAGGTATATGAAGAATACAGTTGGTCAAAAGAAATGAAAGTAAAATAGAAATCAAATACATAATTAATTGTAAGTAGGGTCATTGGTAAGTTGGACAACAAAGGGTTAGAAGAAATTTTATCCAAGGTGACAAGAATATTAAAAGTCATTGACTTCTGGAAGTTTGGGTCAGAGGGACATCGTATGCCACCAACATGAGGGCTGGCCAGTTATTGAAATTGTAATATTAATTTTGTGTTCCATCTTGGACCTCGGGCCCCACCATAGTACTTGGATGCCCTAACCTACGTTGTGGCTTAGTGCTTTTTCAAAAAAAATGTTTTAGTTTATTACTAATCATTCTAATTCTATGTCTGAACTAAAATTTATTTCACTTCCTAATGCAAAAATGTCTTACTTTATTTATAGTTAACTCGGTCTATAAAAATCAGAATTTTTAAAATGAAAAATTAGAGGTGAAATTACTCACTTCACAAATCTATACTGGATTTATTTTTCTTAATTTTGAAATTATCTTTACCTTTTTAATATATATATATATATAAAAATAACCTGCCTAGCCATGTAGGCACCTGAAGTTTTGGGCATCTACTAACTTGGTATTTGTGAAATAGTCACTCTATGCAGCATCTTGTTTTTACTAGCAGCTCTTGTGTTTGAGCCCATTGTTTGGAACCAGGGGAAAGTATGTAGCTCTTTAAAATGGATCTCTGTCTAAAATGAGAGTTGGGCTAAGGCTTGTTTCTCCCCAGAGATCTCAGCTCTAAATGTAAAGTTCTCTCTGGACTGAAAGTAGAAAAAGTAAAGGTCTGTATGTTTTTAGAATATTGGCGGGCTGCTTTACCAATAACCTATTTAATATACCAATACTTGTATTGAATATGCAGTGATACAGAGGGAAATAAAAAACAAAACTGAGGATTACAAAAAATATATATAATTTTAACATAATGCGTAAAATATTCCACAGCATGTTAAGTACTCTCCATTTCCCTTAAATGTTATCTGTCTCTCTCTCTTTTTTTTGACAATCTCTTCAATGGTAGCTCTTTGGGCTACTCAACCCAGGATTCACAACTTTCCAACATCTTACATTTCAGAGAGCTTAAATATGATATTCTTTCTTCTTAAATGTGCAGTTTGGTCATTTGGTTCAATTAGAGCAAGATGGTTACCCTCTACTCCTAGATACACTCCAGGTTTGCTGTTACATTCAAAGGAAACGCATTTTGAGGGCCCGAGCTCTTTATGAAGAAGAAATAAGGTCTGGTCTGGCAATGAATTTTCATATTTTTGTACCTGAGGAAACAAGAGAGAAAGCAACCAATATGTGAGTAGGAAGTCCAGAGTCAACTCCACACCCTTGTATTAGAAACTAAAAGGAAAATAATTACTTATAACTTGGTATTTTTAGCAAAGCTGCTTAATGAGTAGGGGATGGAAGGGGTGTAAGTAGAGGCTCAAAGTGGGAGGATTTGATTTGATTCACTAATAGTATACTTTGAGAGACATATGGCTTAGAATGACTAGATCTAGATGCAACAGTTCTGGATTTGTATCCCTGATTTGCCATGTATTATCTCTGAGACCTGGCACATTGCTTTACTTCTCAGGCCTCAATTTTTAAAAAGTTTTTTTTAATATATCCAGTTTTCTAGATCAGTCAACCCCTAATTTACCCACAAACATGTGAGTGATAAAAATGATTATTATCTTAAGCCACTAAGTGTTGAGGACGGTTTTTTACACAGCCATACCTGACCAATACAATAGCTCTACTATTATAGAGTTACTGTGTGAATTAAATGAGATATTACTTATATAACATTTAGCATAGTACTTGGTATATAATAGAGCTCAGTATGGATCAGCTCTTATTACTGAGTACTTATATATGCCAAACACTGTTATATATACTTAAGAATGTTTTTGTTAAGGGAGATGTTAGTTACCATCAGTGTTTATGTTAATACTTTACATGGCTGTATGAGTTAGCTTTATAATTTTGTGTATTTATATAATTTATCTTCTGTATTAGACTTTCATGTTTTCTTACTTGTCTCCACCTTTGGCTTCTTGGTTACTTAATCTACAATAATAAAAGCATAATATGGTAATTAGACCGGACGACCTTCCAGACAAAGCTGGGGTTGTGAGGGAAGCCCGAGTCCCAGGTGCCAGAGGGAAGCCGGTGCTGGCAGCCAGCGGAAGGAAGGCCTACTCTTGCATGAATTTTGTCCATTGGGTCTCTAGTATGTTTATAATTCTTTAAAAAATATATATATTTTCATTGATTTCTGAGAGGAAGGGAGAGAGAGAGAGAGAGAGAGAGAGATAGATAGAAACATTGCCCTGGCCGGTTTGGCTCAGTGGATAGAGCGTCGGCCTGCGGACTCAAGCGTCCCAGGTTCAATTCCGGTCAAGGGCATGTACCTTGGTTGCGGGCATATCCCTGGTGGGGGGTGTGCAGGAGGCAGATGATCGATGTTTCTAACTCTCTATCCCTCTCCCTTGCTCTCTGTAAAAAATCAATAAAATGTATTTAAAAAAGAAAAAGAAAAAAAAAAACATCAATGATGAGAGAAAATCATTGATCAGCTGCCTCTTGCATGCCTCTCTCCCCCCGACTGGGGATTGCGATGTTTCTAACTCTCTATCCCTCTCCCTTGCTCTCTGTAAAAAATCAATAAAATGTATTTAAAAAAGAAAAAGAAAAAAAAAAACATCAATGATGAGAGAAAATCATTGATCGGCTGCCTCTTGAATGCCTCTCTCCCCCCCACTGGGGATTGAGCCCACAACCCGGGTATGTGCCCTGACCAGGAATCGAACTGTGACTTCCTGGTTCATAGGTCGATGCTCAACCACTGAGCCATGCCAGCTGGGCTGTTTATAATTCTTCATCATGACCAATATAATACTGCCGTTTACTAACTGAAGAAGACTATGCAGTGAATCCTATGAATAGAATGTAGATTGTTATGCTATCTATAAATCTTGGCATATGAAAATGTTTATGACCTTCCCTTTAGCAGGCTTAGAGTATAAAGTTATTTATACATTTGCCTAAGAAAATTATATTTTACAAAGAAACACTTCCTAGAAGAACACAATACTTCTTAAAGCCAAATAGGACGGATTTGAGATCATTCTATATAGTATTGCTTCTCCAACTTTAATGTGCATATGAATCTCCTGGAGATTTGTTAAAATCCTGATTCTGATTCAGTTGTGAGGGAGCCTGAAATTCCACATTTCTTTTTTTTGCAAAAAAACTTGTTTTATTGTCACATTTTACATCTCTGTGAATGCATACATATGCCAGTTCTTTATATACAACAAAAATCCTACCTATAAGAGCATCTGAGAAATATAGTGTTCCTTTTCCAGATCCTATGGACTCTAGGAGGTGTCAAACATGGATGCTAAACGGCAGTCGACCATATGTGGCATGCAAAGTATTTCTGTTTCGAGTATGAAAGTGATGTTTTCCTACAGCCTCTGTCTTTCTCCTTGACAATGAAATTTCACATTTCTAACATGCTCCCAGGTGATGCTGTACTGTTGGCAGAGACTAGACTTTAAGTAACTCCAAGAGCAAGATATTGGTGGTAACTCATTGTGTTTTATGTACAATAGCACAAACAAAAACCCTTCTTCAAAATATCCAAACATTCAAATCCGTACAAACTAGTGATATTAATCATGACAGTTAAATGCATATTTCTGTTACCTTCACAGAGTGCTCCTCGGCATGCAGCAAAAAGTCTTTGTTATTTGCAGGACTCATCCTTACCATTACTTTGGGACCATCAACATCATCATCTTGCAATTAAAAAATGTAAATTATAAAGTTAAAGATTGTAACTCATTTTAATTTAAACAAATTTAACACCCAGGAAACAAGTTTATAATGTCATGTAAAATAACTGCTTCATTCAGCAACATGTCTCTTAGACATTTGTACCTAGATGAAACTAAGGAGTCATTGTATAAGTAGGGGATAATTCCAAGCCCCTTGAAGAAGAGAGGTTAGTTTTCTTACATGCTTTCTAATTGTAGAATTGGAACTCTAATGAGTATTTCTCCGAGTGTTTATCTGTCTGCATGTAAAGCCACAGATAGTTGTCCCCCAACATTCAACTCCTCTTCTTATGTTATAATAGAACATATTTTTGTAGCTAAGTGTAGCAATGTGACTAAGTTCTGACCAATGTGAGTTGAGTGGAATGTCAGGTGCAACTTCCAGGTTATGTCCTTTAAGGGAAAGAGAATTCACATACCCATCTTTCTCTGTCCAGCTAATTGGATATTGTCATGGTGGCAAATAATTTTTTGTTGTTGTTAATCCTTACTTGAGAATATTTTTTCCATTGATTTTTAGAAAGAGTGGAAGGGAGGGGGGAGACAAGGAGACAAAACAATGGTGTGAGAGAGACACTTCAATTGGTTGTCTCCTGCACACCCCCTGACTAGGGCGGGAATTGAGCCTGCAATCAAGGCATGTACCCTTGACATGAATTGAACCCAAACCCTTTAGTCTGCAGGCTGACATTGTAACCGCTAAGCAAAAGTGGCCAGGGCTAAAGTAATCTTAAAACATGTAGATCAGGGTTGGGGAACGTCTAGTCCACAGGCACTATAAGGCCCGAGAAATCATTTGGTCTGGCCCTACCAAGGCATTAGGGATGAGTTAATTAAATGTTTGACCAAACATAGCAGAGTAATATTTAGGTTGATAATTTTGTATGGCCCTCGAATGATGTTTTAAATACCCAAATGGCCCTTGGCAGGAAAAGGTTCCCCACCCCGATGTAGGTGTTAGCAGAGCCACAAAGAGAGAAGGAGCTAGGTTCCTGGACAACCTATTCAATAGAGTTCCTATTCCAGCCCTGGCTAAGACAGAAATAGAGTTTTGTGTAGCTTAGCACCCATTATTCTGGGTCTCCATTAAATGTAGCCAAACATTTATCCTATTAAACTGCAAAATGGTTGGAATGGAGTAAATCCTCTAAGAATCTAAGATTTCACTATGAGCTTGGGCTGGAGAGAACCTTCAGAGACAGCCTGCCTTTCCACGTGGAGCATGTTTGGATTTATTTTTAGTCAAATTTAAGAATTCAAACATTACAGCTATCCAAATTACCTGTTTTTCTTGCAGCTAGCTGTGAGTCATAGAAATGGAATAACACTTTGTCTGAAAAAGAATGCATAAAACTCTTTTGGTGATTTATCAATAGGTTCAGTTCCAAAATATACATAATATCAGAAAATATCCTCCTTTTTTATTGTATATCTACAAAAGCAAAACTTTTGTGGTTTTGAGAAAAGTCTCAAAATGATGGTATACTCTGATGAATTCCCCATAAAATACTTGAAATATTTTCATAGCATTTGTATATTCTTTTTTTTTAAATCCTCACCCAAGGATATGTTTATTGATGAGAGAGAGAGAGAGAGAGAGAGAAACATTGATGTGAGAGAGAACCATCAATCAGTTGCCTTCCACACTCACCCCAACTGAGATAGAATCTGCAACCTAGGTATGTGTCCTAATCAGGAAACCCTCACCCTCCACCCTTCTTTCCCCCTTCTCCCACGTCCCACAACCTTTTGGTGTACAGAACAATGCTCTAAACAGCTGAGTCACCCAGCTAAGGCAGGTATGCTCTTATTTGAGGATTTACTTTGGTGACATTGATAAGATTAGAAATATCTAGTAATTAATTTAGCAATATCAAATATATATGGTCCTCCTTCCATCTTTCACAACATATACCACTTCTCAATATCAGCGTTCTTTCCTCCTGATGAATGCTTACTAAGCTTTTTAATACTCCTCAACACAGTGATATTCAAGCATCTATTGCCAACGCATCACAGTTTGCACACAACGTAAGATCTATTTGTCATATCTGAGTTAATCCATTGTTAATGGTTTGGTAAATTTATTTTTTACTTATTAGTAATCATTATATCATTATAGACAAAAGGAAATATTCTACCTTTCTCATCTTCTGTCCCCAAATCGTCAACATTGATGTAATAACCTTCATCCCCAACAACAAAAGTAATGGATTGATTGTCGTATGTGCTCAGGGAAACAGAACGATATTCTGTAACAAGAGAAAATCTTGTCATTAAGAATGCAAAAACTTGTTCTCATAAACAATCGTTTAGCATTTTTAAAAAATGCCTCCCCAAAGGCTTATTATTATTATTATTATTATTATTTGAGCTGTACTTTGTCCATTGCTGTTGGATGGATGAAAACCTTTGGTGCAAGTTTAACATAGCTCAAAGCTGAACTCTATCACCTGAATGGGATTAAAGGCGCTAATTTATTGCGTGAAGGCCATGGGAGGCCATGCTAGTATGTTTATGGGAGGTTTTGGTGGGGAGAAAGAAGCTGGAAAAGTGACAGACATTGCCTGAGGAAACCTCTGCTTCCTGGCTCCCCATGGACTAGGGAATTGTAGGCAAGAAGGGACAGAATTTAAATAGACATGGATAAATAAATACCCATCTGTAAGGTGTGGAGTTATTCTGAGACTTCCAATAGTCCTGGAGGATACAGTTGTGAGCCCCTTCTGACTTCTGGCTAAATGACAGAGACACTGAGAGCAGTATTCCCAAGTTTTTAAAATGTTCCAACACATGGAAAATGATATTTCAATGGTGTAAACTGAAGTAGATTTAGGAACTATCTATATGGGCCCTGGAGAAAAAATATTATATTTTCTTTACATTATAGAATTATGCTGAGAGTATACAAAATATTAATGAGTATGTTACATGTTGAATTTGTATGTAAACTTCTAAAGTAAAATGATTTAAAAATATTTAGTGAGAAATTTCAGTATTTTTCTGGGAATTTAAGACATTTATGTCAGGAATAATACTTGAACTGGCAACTGCAATTCCCAGTCAAGTTTCTCAATGATCTCTTCACTTCTTGATAGTCACCATCAACTTGGACTTCATTTGGCTCAATTAATGATGCAACTTAAAACAATTTTAACAAATTATTTAAAATATTTAGTCAAAATTATACTTAAAATACTTAATAGCCCCTCCTTTTTTATTGACAAAATTTTGAAATTTGGGGGAATAATGTATTGGTTTTTTTTCCGCTCACCAAGGATAATTTATTTTTCCCCAGGAATAATGTATATGGGATTCCAATCCATAGCAAACATTTCAAAATAACAATGGAGTGCTAACTATAGAATGTGCATGCATTGTTAGAGCAGTTTTCCTGCACCTGTTTTAGATACCACCTAATGGGCACATCAGCAGAAAATGGACAAAAGTTTCTAATATACCTGAAGGCATAGACTTGGGGTTGCTTCCTAGAGCAGCACTTGCCAGCGTTCTGTTTCTTACCACCCTCCTATTACCTACACCACACCTGTAACCAGTCACACCTAGGATTCTTGAATCATCAATTGTTCTAGTAGTTTCCTGGACCATGGATTTATTAAAAGCAGAGGACCCCGCCGATCGTTCAAAGTGTTGCAGGTGATTCCGACAGGTAGCAAATAGCAGATTTGGCTCTTTGTAATCTTCAGCTGCAAGACAGGTGGGGTTAGGAGTGGACTATCAGTGTTCACTCTGCCCAGATCCCCTCCCCACTCCCTCTACCCCCACTTAAAGAGTCATAGTCAAGGCTGCTTGCTGACAGTGGTGACTGACCCCAGGACTTTGGCCACCCCATAGTTGGAAGGGTTCAATACCTCCTGGCACACTTACACTCCAGAAGGGCACACCCATTGGAGTCCAGGTGGAAAAAAAACTAGTTACCCATGTCTCAAAAGGCAACCACTATGAACATTTTAGTTTATAGTAGTACTTCCTTTAAGTAAAAAAAAAAAAATCACCTAAGAGATATTGTTAATATATAGGCATACCCCACTTTATTGCACTTTTCTTTATTGTGTTTTACAGATGTTGCATTTCTTACAAATTGAAGGGAAGGCCCTCTACCAGTGAAAGATTACAACTCACTTGATTGTGGTGGTCTGGAACTAAATTCGCATATTCTCAAGGTATACCTGTATATATAATTTTATATCCTCTATTTTCACTTAACATTATAACATAACCATTTCTCCCATTACATTAAAAACTCTGTATAAACCTTTTTTAAAATGGCTTAAAAAGAGTTTATTGTCTTTACTCTTTCCCAGAAGGAAAATTTGTGTGAGGGATAAAAATTATATGCCTAGATGTAGAAATTGAAGGCAAATAGATGCTCATCACTATATTAAAGAATTACCAGTAATTGTAGTTTTCCCTTACCTGAGTTTGGTGAATGCCTTTCGGTGGTTTCTTTCCTAAAGTAACAGGCCTTTTTTTCTATGATAAGGCCAGAGCGTAGCTGCATAAAGTACAGCTGGCAAATTTCTTTGCCCTTCTGTTGGGATTCTAAACAAATGAAAAAAATGTGATATTGTTTCATTCCATCCATTTTCTTTTTTTTCCCTAAAATATATTTTTATTGATTTTAGAGAGGAAGGGAGAGGGAGAGAGAGAGAGAGAGAAACATCAATGATGAGAGAAAGTCATTGATTAAATGCCTTCTACACGTCCCACGCTGGGGATTGAGCCCACAATCTGGGCATGTGCCCTGACTAGAAATCGAAGCGTGACCTCCTGGTTCGTTGGTTGACACTCAACCACTGCGCTACATCGGCTGGGCATTCATCCATTTTCATCCTTTTACAAATGCTGAGTGTAGCAGACCAAGAAAGAAACTGCAGATCCATGGTATTTTGTCAGAAACTTTTGGGCCAGTTCTGTTTCAAGATTCAAAGTTTTTTAGATTTTAGAATTGTCATGTAGAACATATATGGTATATATTTAGCACTCCCAGCAGGGACTAGGGCAGTAACCCAAATTCAAAAATTAATAATATTTTAGTGAAATATAGAAAATTGTATATAAGGTGGAATAAAGACCTCATGGTGATTCAGCTCAGGCTTTAACTGTTAAGTGAATTTAGGTCATATTTTGCTGTCAAATGAGTTAAAAAAACTTTAGGTCTTTAGAAAAAATTTTCTTTTTCAGAATTCCATATAAGGGAATGTGGACCTACATCCAACATATATCAATCTTTGCCTCACTGAGGAGAGACTCTATGGTCACATGAAGTCTGTAATCTTTTCTATTTATCTAGAATATACTTTTAATAATTTTGGAGGCATGGCTGTAGTCTGTAAAGGTTATTGATTTTAAAAATAGCTGTCATTTACTGTGTCTGCAGTGAACCAACCACTGTGCTAATAATTTTACATACTATGTCACTTAATCCTTCATAATAATATAGCAAGCAAGGCAGGTATTATTCTCCTCATTCTACAGATGATGATCTAGAAGTCATGACACCCAAAGTTACAGGTCTGGTGAGAAGTTGTGACTCAAGTGTATCTAATATTAAAGATACTCTTTACGCCCAGCTGGTAGCTCAGTGGTTGAGCATCGACCTATGAATCAAGAGGTCACGGTTCAATTCCTGGTCAGGGCATATGCCCAGGTTGCAGGCTTGATCCCCAATAGGGGGCGTACAGGAGGCAGCCGATCAATGATTCTCATCACTCATGTTTTTTATCTCTTTCTCTCTCTCCTTTCCTTCCTGAAATCAATAAAATATATATCTTTTTTTAAAAGGTATTTTTTTCATCTACCTCTAAGAAAATATTACAGTGCAATTTTAGGGACTAACAAAATATAAACTTAAATCATTTGAATTAAAAAATATTAATTATCCAGTAATTCTAATTTTATTAGAATTTAATTAGCCAAAGAAAAATTAAAGTCTAAAGTAAAAATAATTTGCTACTTGGAAATAATAAAAAGACTTTCAGAGTTAAGTAGAAAAGAAAGTTGTAACACCTGAGTCAAAGGAACTCAACTTTCAACATTATAGTAAGTAAATGAGTTATCAAGCAATTTCAGAAAATGAAAATAATTACTTGTGATTATGATTTTTTTTTATTCTCTAAGATTTGCCTTACTAGTATGCTTTTAAAAGTCAAGTAGAATAAACATTTGTTAGCTACCATTTTGAATTATCTATATTTTGTCTCCAGTTTAGATGGGCATCTACCTTTAAGAATCTTCAACTGTCTGAACAGGGCAAGATTACTTAATTATACTCACACCCACCCTGGAATTCCTTAACATTGCTTGAAATTCAGAAATATCAACTATGGTATTGCACATTAATATAATATTTTTAGAGTTACAAAGATAATTTACAAAGCTGTGCCAGAGCCAGCACTGAACTTGGTCTCTTGATAACTAATTTAATACAATATTTTATTTACTGTATCAATTTTCTCTTCAGAGCTAAAAGGTATAAGATGATACTGTAAGCATTTTCATTCCTTATATGCTTATCAGTATCCCATAGTGACATGACAGGCATATCTTATATTCAGAGTGGACTCTGTGGGGAATGGGATATGGGTCTTGGGTAGTTTGAAGTGAGGATCAAGATATTAAAGTATTGCGGATGTTCAAGAAGAGACAGACTAAAGATATGGATGTACAGGCTAGTGCAGCAGTTCTCAACCTGTGGGTTGCGACCCCTTTGGGGATCGAACGACCCTTTCACAGGGGTCGCCTAAGGCCATCGGAAAACACATATTGAATATATAATTACATATTGTTTTTGTGATTAGTCACTATGCTTTAATTATGTTCAATTTGTAACAACGAAAATACATCCTGCATATCAGATATTTACATTATGATTCATAACAGTAGCAAAATTACTTTTATGTCATATTTATGTTACGAAGCAGCAACGAAAATAATTTTATGGTTGGTGGTCACCACAACATGAAGAACTGTATTAAAGGGTCGTGGCATTAGGAAGGTTGAGAACTACTGATCTAGTGGGACAAACACTGGCTGTAATTCATTGGGGGTGATTATAGTTGAAATATTAAAGATGCTTTACATGGGGAGTATTTGAAAGAAGGTATACTTTGGTGTTCAAGGCAGCTGAAAATGTGGTGTGAGGGTTGTGTTCTCAGGAGGAAACACAAAGCTGACATGGCCATGAGAGCAGTGTAGGAGAAGTGTTCCATTGGGGTCAGAGGCCCAGGTCAATCTCCATCATATCTGCTGTCTGAGGGCAGTGTCTTACTATAACTTTTAAGAAAATAACTAATTTCACCATAGCATCAGCATGTTGAAATTCTCAGGCATTTCTGGTGAGTAAATGGGGAGGGGCCTGGAAATCTGCCTGTAATTTTGCCACTTGGAGACCCAGACTATGACTGACAGGAACTACAGAAGCAAATCACTTCATCTTTCATTTCTTCCCCAAACACTTGCTCACCATGGTGTTTTCTCACTGCTTACTACCTTTTACCTGTCTGTGGCATTTGACTTTAGGGACCACATCCTTCTTTGATCCCTTCTTCCCTTATTGTCAGGTCACCAGTTTCCTTAGATTCTTCTTGTTTCTCTCTGATCAGTCCGTCTTGGTCTCTCTGTTAGTTCTTTCTTCTTTACCTGCTCCTAAATGTTGGTGTTCCTCAGGATTTTGCCCTTTGCCTTTTGCTCTTATTCTAGACTTTATTTCTGAGCAATATTGCTTACTCCAATGACTTCAATCATCTTTTTATATACTGACCAGAGGCCCGTTGCACGAAGAGATTCGTGCAATAGGCCTTCCCTTCCCCTGGCTGCTGGCACTGGTTTTCCTCTGGCACCTGGGACCCAGGCCTTTGCTCCAGACGGAGCCTTAAGTCTTTGCGGCTCTGGACGGATCCTTTAGTCTTCACTCCGCTGCTTCGCCCCTATGTATGCAAATTAACCGCCATCTTTGTTGGGTTAGTTTGCATACTCCCCTGATTGGCTGGTGAGTGTAGCAGAGGGATGGTTAATTTACATGTTTGTCTATTATTAGGTAAGATGACTCCTTAAACTGTAACTCTATCTTTATTCTCTCTCCTGAGTTTTATATCTGTTGCTCTTTCTCCACAGGGCATTTTGACTTCAGCTACCATAAAGCATCTCTATCTCTATCTATGTAAAGCCTTATTAACTCTGGACACCTCTACCTCCTTCAAATTCAAATTATACTCACAATAATAATTTTTTTTACCCTTTCCTACCCCCAATATATTCTTCCTGAATTCTCTATCTTGAAAAACAGTACCACTATTATACCATTGTCTGCCCAATTCTTAAATCAGAAAGTTGAGAAACATCCATTTTTCCTTCTTTATCTTTCAATTTATTTTATATGTCACTAAATCTTCATGATTTCACCTTCTGACAATGTGTGAAATTTGATATTTCCTTTCCTTTCTGCTGTCTTAGGTGAGGCCCTCATTATTAGTCCCCTAGATCAGTGATCGGCAAACTCATTAGTCAACAGAGCCAAATATCAACAGTACAACGATTGAAACTCCTTTTGAGAGCCAAATTTTTAAAACTTAAACTATATAGGTAGGTACATTGTTATTAACTTAATTAGGGTGCTCCTAAGGCTTAGGAAGAGCCGCACTCAAGGGGCCAAAGATCCATATGTGGCTCGCGAGCCACAGTTTGACGACCACGGCCCTAGGTGAATGTAGTAGATTTCTGACAAGTCTTAGTTTCTATGCTTGTCCCCTCAATCTCTCTTCACACCACCACCAGTGTGACTTTTGTAAAATAAAAATATGTTGTAATTCCCACCAATTAAACATTTCCAATGATTCTCTACTGTCCACAAACTCCTTCACTGTAACAGAAGATTTTCCATGGACAGACACAAACTAAAGTGTATGATCTCTACCCAGCTCTATCATGTAGGAATATGAGCCAGTATTACTAGATCTTCAGATTTTTTGACAAAACCACACATTCAGATTTTTATGCAAAATCTCCTCATCTTTAATTGTTGCCTCAATTGAGAAACAACATCAATAATAGTCTTCAGGCCAAATAAAATACTTCAATAATAGTGTTCAGGCCAAATAAAATACTTCTGCTGGATGAATCTCTCAAGGCTCCCTATATTGTGACCTCTGGCTGTATGCATACAAAAGCTGGACTGTCAGGGAAGGGAAAGAATTGATGAAGAAGAGGAAGTAGCAGAGGCGAATGGACTAACCCTGGGGAGTAGCCTCCTGGAAACTTGGAATGGGATGATTTTTAGGAGGGGCTACCCTCTAGCTCATGAAGTGCTCCTGTACCTCCTTGGCACTAAAATGAAAAGACATGGTGGTGACCAGAACTCATAAGGGACCTGACTGTGTGGATACCTGTAGTGGTTGGATGATGAGTTTTGTGGTGTTGTGACCTGTGGATTGTGTCAGATAATGTTAGCCCAAGGGAGGAAAAGTAATTAAAATGAACTTTTTTGTTTTTGTTTTTTTTTTGCTTGAGGGCTCAGAGCATTTTCTTTGGAAAAATGTGACATATTTTCACCCTGGGTTTTGAGAAGTGGTTCATACCTTTCACACACCTCACAGCTGTCAGGTTTGGGGCCAGGAGTGTTTATTAGTAAATAATGACAATTTTAGTGTTAAACTGAGCCAATATTATTGGGAAGGAAGATCTGCTAAGGGAAAATTAAAATAGTGTAATATTAATATAAGTGATTTGGGGGATATCTTTATTACTGTTTTTTTAAATGGTGTAAATAAGCCACTGCAACCTTAAAGGGGAAGTTACATTTTAATTTTTGCATTAATGCCATTAACTCTGCTGTAAACTCCAGCCTGCTCCCTTATTCCAGTATCTTAAAGAGTCCAAATCTCCTGAGGTATAAAGACAATACATTTTTTATTAAGAGGGAATTTGGGATGCAGAGTCACTTCCACTGAGTCACTGTTTCTACATAGAGCATTTTGACTCAGACTCAGATAAAAAAAACACCTAACAATTATGATTTCCTGGGCATTTAGAAATCATAGTCAAATTAGTGTTTTCCCTGGTTACCAAAGAACACTGTGGGTGAGCCAGAGCCTTAGGGAGGACAGAACTAATGTACTTTAACACTGCTTTCTCTTCTAGCCTTAAAGATGTTCAGGGAAATGGAAAGGAGCCCAAAGAACAAGGATATGCAGTCTCCATCATCATTCCCCATCCTCTGTTTTTGCTCTAGCACACCAGGGCTCTCTTAACTCCTTTGTATAACTGCTCCTTACGAAGAACATAAGTATAAATTTGTATAATTATTGCCTAGGATAGGTAACATAAGGATCAAAGAAGTATATAGCCCTTTTATTCTAAAGCTATGGCTTCTACTTGGTTCTTTTTACCCTTCAATTTATTACAAACCCTTTGAGTTTGTAACTGGATATTCTTGAGCATCATTTGGTCAAATCTGCTTTCTTTGGGGCCTGGATTATCCAAATATCTTCACTTGTATTCTCTCCTTTATCAAAAATTGCAAGTTAAGACCACAAGCTTGATACACCAAAGGTCTTAATAAATGTTTGTTGAATGAAAGTGGATCAGTTTAAATTTTGTTAATTATTTAGGGAAAAGTTTTTGGGATTTGGTGGAAGGGGATGTGGGTGGAAAGCAGGGATTGTTATGAAGGGCTATAAATATGTTTATCACTATTAGCAGGTTTAAATTATCTGAGCCATTTTTTGTCCTGTGATGCATCAAATAAGTAAAAGTTGGCTGTAGTCTGTTTAAAACCAAATGCTGCTGTACTGCACACTTATGAGACATCCTTTTCAATTTCAGCTCTTGTATTCTTAGTAACTTTTGTATGAACATTAGATAGTAAAGATTTGATAACAGATAAAAATAGCATGTAAAGTAATCAGAAATGCTTAAGTCCTTACTTCTCAACCTGGAAGATTTTGCCGAGGCTTTTCCTGCTGAGTTGTTCATATTTGCTGGGGGAATTTTGGTGGTTGAATACTTCATTTCAAGCCTTATTTTTCAGGCTTCTGTTGGATTAAATATAGTATTAGTTCAATTGTCTCAACCTGAAAACAAACAGAAACAATTGTGGTTAAGTCAATATACAATTGAAAACACAACTACCAAGAGAAAATAATTATTTTAGTAAAATTTGAACATAGTATTCTGAATATGTATCTATGCTGGAATATAGGACAAAAAGAACTACAAAGAAATCTTAAACCTCACTTAATGGTTTTGTTGTTGATGGTAATATTGGTATTGGAATTCTGAGACCATTTGCTATACTATAGGATACAGAAAATAAGTAGATGTTTGACATAGGATTTTCACTGTAGGAGAAAGGACAAATATAAAATAAAAGAATCCAAGAAGAAATTCCTATGATGTTTATTTGAATCAATAATATTGGTATACCTATATCTTAATTTCCAAGTACTTTTTTCATTAAAGGGAACTGGAACTCTAGATGTGGGCTGGGAAAGTAGAAGTGAACATGGAATGTGTCATTCAAAAACTAGTGAGGTTGTGTCAAAAGGATACATGAAGGTTCTCCTGCTGGCCAAATTTGGGACAATTTGACATCAAAAGGAATAATGATGGTAATTGATTATAATGCATTTGATGAAAAAAAGCCAAAAACCCACAAGTCCATAGCATTTATCAAGAAAGAATGAATGAGGAATTTATTTATTACCGAAGAATGATAAAATTAGAAAAATCACCATCCTCCAGTCCCCAATTAATACTTGATCATCGGTGGACTGCAGTACTCTACTGAAAGACCCTGGAGTTCTCTGTCATAAATTTCAGAAAGCTCCATATTCTTTCAGTAGGATTCTGCAACCTGGCTTCATCATCAAGGTAAGGCAGTGATGCTGTGGTTTGTGGGGAAAATGGGACTTCTTCTCTAGTCTTAAAATCTCTCTGACATTGCTGAATTCTACTAGTAGTTATTGCTTCCTTTATTGGGCATTGCCTTTTATTTTCTAGGTTAAACAAAATAAAATCCAAATTATTGGATTGGCTATTATTGAAATTTCTTCATATTGCTCAGCTTTTCTAGCAGGGTAAGGAAGCAGCATTGAGTTCCTGGGTCAAAGGACTCATTGGAAGATAAACGTCATGCACCTTTAATTTTGTCCCTGGCCAACCCCAAATAGGCTAAAATTTTCTTGTCTAGATGGAAGTAGAATCTTCCATGCAGCCATACTATGTTCAGACAGTTTCATGAGCAAAATCCTTCAATGGTAGGGCACTTGAGGAGTCCCTCTGCTGCCCCTGAGAATGAATATTATCCTCACAGAGCTTGAGGGCCTCTCATAAATCCTTATCTTCTTTCTCTGATTTTCTCACCTTTACTGTCAAGAACACTTAGAAGTAAAGAGCCTTGGACATTCTTTTACTGAGCTCCTAACTTTATAGATGAGTGGGCCAAGTACAACTGAAAAATTAAGTGCCTCGCTCAGGATCACATAAGCTGAACTGGGACCAGAATCTGTTATTCCAGAGCTTCCCTACCCTGTCTCCTTTTCTTCCCCATCCAAATGTAGGAATAAAAGAATCAGAACTGGGAATTTAACTTCAAATGCTTAGCTGGTTGTCCAACTTCTTTGAAATAATAAATTTTTGAATATGGTAGTTAATTTTTAATCATAACATGGGATAGTGCAGGTCAGTAACCTTATTGTAGTTAAACTTTAAATTGTACAGAAAATAAGTCAGACAGTAATCTGCACATAGTAGGCATTCAGGTATACTACTTTACTGATAACATGAAAATTGCATTGCTGGGTTTTTTGTTGTTTTCTCTTTTATCCATGGATCATTATGTCCTAGAAAAAAAATTCCCCTGGATACACATTAAAAAGCTAACAAACATAAAATGTTACATTTTCAAATAAATCTAGGAAATGTTCAATCTATATTCCATTTCTTGGGAAGTCAGAACTTACATTAGCATAGTAAAGGTGCTGACAGTCCTTCATTGAAGAATCATGGGTATCTTTGTTTAATTATTTTCAGTAATTATTTAATTTTGTAAATAATCACTCCCTCGACTAATACCACTATGAACTAGTTTAAGAGAACACACTTGGAGGAACTCTGCTCTAAACCCTTAGCTTGCAGAGTTAAGCAAGGTAGATAAGAAACTGAAATACCACATTTACGATGGAGTCACTGACACAGAGAAAGCTGGCTGTTTTTTAAGAATCACATGATAAGTCAAAAGCATAGTCAGGAAATATTCTACTGCAATTTTACTGCTAGGAATTTATGCTACCAATGAACTTACAAAGATTTACCAAGAATCAGAAAATCCTATTCTAAAAAACAAAGCATTCTCTTTAAACAACCTACAAATCTCTTACTTAAAAAAATACCATCACTCCTTTCATTATTTTTTCAGACTTAAAATTTACTCTTTACTCTCCTACTTTTAAATAAAAATATTTCAGACTATATCACAATGTAAACATTAATTTTTTGTGCTGTTTTTCCAATAACTTATGGCAAATATTTTTGCACACTGGTTATGATACTCACCTAAGTTATAAACAATGAAGGGCTGGTTTCAAATGATGAGGTTTCCTGTCGTTAACACTTGGTAGTAGTTGAGGCAGTTATATTCTAACTCTGCTTATATACACACACTTGGATTAAGCAATATCAAGTGACAGCATTTGATGAATGAGGCAATGCAAATAGAGCCAGTTGAGTAGGTTAGAATGAATAAGAACATATTTTGTTCCCACAGCGAAATCCTAAACAGAGCGTTTACATTATTTTAGCTGTAGTACTTTCAATGAGTTTTCTTAGTTAATTATTAATTTTTATCAAACTTCTATGACATGGACTCTAGTTAGTGTTTATTGCTCAGTATACAGAATTTAAGGGAACAGATTATTTAATTGCCTTTCTCTTTTCTACAAAGTTTAAAACTTGTGAAGTATTTTTTTGTTTATAAAAATGATGTATATGCACTTAGAAAATGTGTAATTGACAGGAAAGCATATATGCAATAGATTCTGACTTTTTCTTTCAATGTAGAAATACTGTGCATATCTATTTTTATAAAAAAGTAGAATCACTCTACAAATATTTTGTAAGCTGATTTTTCTCATTTTCCAATTAACACTACACCATGAATACTTGAGATGTCAGAAATATTATTTTACAGGAAGCATTATAAATAGTATTCAATCATATAAGTATGCCAAAACTAATCGTTTATTGATTAACACTTTGGCTGTTTCTAGTTTTTCCTTTCTTTTCTTTAAAAAACAATTTATTGCCCTAACTGGTTTGGCTCAGTTGATAGAGCATCGGCCTATGGACTGAAAGGTCCCAGGTTTGATTCTGGTCAAGGGCATGTACCTTGGTTGTGGGCATGTACCTTGGTTGTGGGCACATCCCCAGTAGGAGGTGTGCAGGAGGCAGCTGATCGATGTTTCTCTCTCATTGATGTTTCTAACTCTCTATCCCTCTCCCTTCCTCTCTGTAAAAAATCAATAAAATATTTTTTAAAAATAAAAATAGTATTGTTGACAGTATGACAGTTGTCTTCCATTTCACCCACCTTTGACCCCTCTACCCAGCTCCTGCCCCACCTCAGTCTCCATGGATTATACATATATGCATATAGTTCTTTGGTTAATCACTTCCTGTCCCCTTCATCACCTTCTTTTTTCCCCCCTAATATCACCAATGTTGCAACTGACAGTTGTGTGTGTGTGTGTGTGTTCTGATTCTTAGTAAATCTTTGTAAGTTCACTGGTAGCATAAATTCCCAGAAGTAGAATTGCTGTACATGCAATGTACCCAAAGGGTACATGCATCTTCTATTTTAATAGATATTACCCAATTAACTTCCTGTAGTTTGTATTGATTTATAATTGTTTCAACAATCCAGGTTCATGCCTATTTCTCTACTGCCTTAGCAGCAATGAGTGTCATCACGTTTAAAATGTTTGTCTTTCTAAAGAGAGGACAATACTTCATACTTTCAATTTTTTATTATTTAGTGAGATTGAGCATTTTTTAAAAACATTTGTTGTCAATTTAAATAAATTATTAATTTATATGAACTCTTCGTAAATTAAGAAATTAAATCCTTGCCTGTGATATGTGTTGAAAACTTTTTTCCACTATAATTTGTCTTTAGACTTTGTTAATGGTATTTTTTCTTCACACATAAGTTTTCAAATATTCTGAGGTAAAATTTAATCAATGTTTTCTTTTAGAAACTCTGGATTTTGTGCTTGGCTTCTAAAGGATTCCCTCCTCTCTTCAAAGATTACAAATAAATTATGACATTTTCTAAAACTCTTATAACTTACTATTTAAAACCTAAATTTTTGATTCACTATTACATTTAGTGTAAAGAATAGGTTAGGACTGGCTGGCATGGCTCAGTGGTTGAGCATCAACCTATGAACCAAGAGGTCATGGTTCGATTCCTGGTCAGGGCACATTCCTGGGCTTTGGGTTCAATCCCCAGGGTGGGGCATGCAGGAGGCAGCCCATCAATGATTCTCTCTCATCATTGATGTCTCTCTCTCTCTCTCTCTCTCTCTCTCTCTCTCTCTCCCTCTCTCTCTCTCCCTCCCTCCTTCCCTCCCTCTCCCTTCCTCCCTGAAATCAATAAAAATATATTTTAAAAAAAGGTTAGAATTTTTTTTTACGCCCTAAGTGTTTATCCCAACCACATATGTAATCCAATTTAGACAAAGGTAAGTTTCATGTTATGTAGGGACCAGAAAGTAGAGGGCCGTGAGAGCAACAATATGAACTTTGAATTTTATCCTGTAGCCAACTGGAATCTTTTAAAGGTTTTTAAAGCAAGTGAAATATAATAAGAAATGTGTTTTGTGAATGTAATTTTAGGCCAGTTAGGAAGGCATTAAAATAGCCTGACAAAAAGTAGTGAGGACAGAGCCAGGGCAATGTTAGTGAGACTGGTAAGGAGAGAATGAAGGTGATGAGTGCTGCAGGCGTTTTATACAGTCCTAATGTTACCGGACATGAAACAGGCCCAGAGCCGGGCAGTAGTGTGTGGTTCTTGATTTGTGCAGGAAAGATTTCACAGCACAAATCCAGGTGATTTTGAGAGTATGTTTATTAAAGTGGGGACAGTAAAATAAGGAAGGGTGTAGGACAGAAGAAGAAACAGGAGGGAGCTTAGGCGGGGCTGCTTTGGCTCACTTGAGAAATAAAAGTTATAGTGAAAGAAGTGAGCCTAAGTGGGGCATCTGTCAGCTCACTGGAAAGTCAGAGAAAAGGGGGCCATGGAAACAGGTTCAGGGGGTTAGCCTGTGGACTGGGCGTAAGCCTGTGGACTGAAGGGTGAGGTTTGATTCTGGTCAGGGCACATACCTTGGTTGCAGGATTGATCCCCAGCCCTGGTTGGGGCACATGTGGGAGGCAACCAATTGAAGTGTCTCTCTCACATTGATGTTTCTCTCTTTCTGTCTCTCCCTCTCCCTTCTACTCTCTCTAAAAAATCAATAAAAAAAATATCTTCAGGTGAGGATTAATAAAAAAATAAAATAAATAAAAATGACCAAAAAGAAAAGCAGAAAAAAAAGAAGAGGTCATATTATGAAGGCTAAGAGAGAAGATCTCAAAAATGAACATTTGGTGATGAGTACTAGAGACCCGGCTGGAGATTAGAGACCTTGAAGAGAGTCCTTTAAGCACCGTGGGCTCTCCAAGAAACGTCAGTGGACTGCACAGTTTGAAGAAGGAGTAAGTGAGACTTTTTCAAGAAGTACAATAGTGAAAGGGAAACAAAGAAAGAGAGAGTGGTATTTTGACAGAATACATGTAGAAGAGCAAGTGCTGCTCACCAGTTAGGTGATCTTGGGAAAATTAGTCTCTAAAGCCTCAGTTTCTTCATAATAATGGTTTACCCTCATGATTTGAAGTCATTGGATTTGTGAGAATTATATGAGAAGGTATATTTTAAGCATTTAGCACAGTACCTGGCACATAGCAGGAACTTAATACATGTTGTATCATGATTGTTAGTATTGAGATATTTGTTAGGTCTGATCAAATAATTGAATCAACACCCCCTCCAATAGGAACCGACCTTTAGACCACTTCACAACCAACATTCCCTTTTACTGAGATCACATTCCAATTGCTAAGACCGTTATTCTTTCCCTCTGGACCTTCCTAGGATCCGGACCTGCCTAGAGAATTCTCTGCCCAGAAAAAGCCTGTTTAGAATCCTTTAAAATCTCTGACTCCTTGTCCCTGGGTGCTGGTGCCAATCTGGTATCCAGATGATCTAGTAAATTTATAATCCCTTACCACTTCTGCCCTTATTCATTCCTTCTTCGGTGATGCTAACATTTGGTGCCTGCTTCCTCCTTTCCTCCACCCTTTCTCCAGCCTCATATGCCTATACATAATTTTCTAATTTTTAAGTTCAACTGACTTTAGCTTTTGTTATAGAAAGTCTATAAAGTAGATTTGTTAACTGTTAATGTAATGTCTTGTTCTTTGTTGAAGGTATGTTTCTTGAAAGGGAGAGTGTTCATAAATGTCAATCTAAGAAATGCTGGTTGTTTATTTTTTAGTTATCATTGGAAAATTAAGGTTTCTAAGAGTTAAGAATTTTAATTGAATTGGAAAGAAATTGTATGGTTTTGGTAATAGAAGCATAAGGCATGGATATGCATCTTGAAGGAAAAAGAAAGTGAGTTAAAGTTGTAAGAAGGTTTGTGAAAGTTATAGAAGGTTTGTAGGGAGAAATATTAAAAGGAAGTTATATAAATGACACAGGCCAGTAAGCCAGGATAAGCAGAATAGGGAAACCGAGATGGTTAAACAGCAGTTTGCAGCCATCTAGAAAACCTAGGTTCTAAGCAGTTTGTAGCCATCTAGTAAATCCTATCTTCCATAAACCAAGGACACTTAAAAGTAATGATTTGCACTATTCCTCCCCAGCCAGAGGATAAGTAGCTTAAATCAACCTACTCAGGGAGACATATAACAGAAATTCAATTAGTGCGATTTGCCAACCACACCCAAAGACAAATGAAGCTAAGAGAATAAACCTCATTTTGTTATATTAGACTACAACCCTCCAAACTAATGTCTCTTTCATTTCGCCAGACCATCCTATATAATAAAGAGGGAATATGCAAATTGACTCACTCCGCCACAAAGATGGCGATGCCTGCAGCGGAGGTGGGGGTTTTCTGTAACACAAGATGGCTGTGTCCACAGTGGAGGCTGAGTTCCTGTAACGAGCCTTAATGAGCAATCAGCAGGGACCTAAGGCTGCGCCTCCCCCCCCCCCCCCACCCGTGGGGCTTGACGGGACCTCAGGCCGTGCCCCCCGCCTTGGTGCCAGGCCAGGGGACCACAGTCCATGCCCCCTGCCCAGCAGAGCTTGACAGGGGACCTCAGGCCACACCCCCAACCCGGTGGGGCTTGATGGGGGGCCTCAGGCTGTGCCCCCTGCCCTGGCATTGGGCCAGGGGACCTGAGGCCACACCCCCAGCCCAGTGGGGCTTGACAGGGGACCTCAAGGTGTGCACCACACCCCAGTGCCAGGCCGGGGGACCTCAGGCTGTGCCCCCCGCCCGGTGGGCTTGACGGAGACCCTCAGGCCACGCTCCCCACCCAGCGGAGCTTGATGCGGGACCTCAGGCCGTGCCCCTGCCCCAGCACCGGGCCAGGAGACTTGAGGCCACACCCCCACCCTGGCACCAGGTTGGGAGACCTGAGGCCGCACCCCCTGTCTTGGCAGGGCTTGACAGGGGACCTCAGGCCATGCCCCCCACCCAGCGGGGATTGACAGGGGACCTCAAGGTGCACCCCTGCCCCAGTGCCAGGCCAGGGGACCTGAGGCTGCGCCCCCCTGCCCAGCGGGGCTTGACAAGGGTGGGACCGGCTGGGTCTGGATCTAGCCCAGTGGGGGGAGAGCAGCTGGGTTTGAGTCTTGTGTGATTTTGAGGCACACATGGGTGGGCAGGGACTTGACTCTGGGTCTCATGATGTGCCCCAGACTCTGACAGGAGGAAGATTTTCATATATATTTTTACTAATTTTCTTTAATCTCTGACACTTCTATTATAGAGAAAGGGCAAATAGCAATATTAAAATATTTCCTCTAATTAATCCCCTCTTAATGTGCATGAATTTCATGCACCGGGCCACTAGTTTGTTATAATTCTTGTTGTTCTAGTAGTTGCTTCAATAATATTAAAATTTATAAAACAGTTTGTCTCCACCATGTTACAAGCCCTGATTGTACTCAGGATATACCACCCCTAGACACCATCACAACCTCCTTTGCTCAGGCTTCATTGTCTCTCTGACAGAGAGCAAGGATTTTGGCTTTAAAGGAAAACATCATCCCCTTTCAGCAGGAAGCAGCTAAGAGACCCTGCACACCTTTTTCCTTTAAAAAATTCAGGAGGAGGAGATGTAGACCCTGGGATCTCCAGAGCAAGGATGATGGGCCAGGTATAGGTATAGAAACTCATTGGGCCAGAAAGCTCCTAGCAAGGGGCAAAACTGGGAAAACAAGAACCTCACCCCCAGGGTAACCTATATTCCCCTTTCATATCACTAGGCAGGCAGCTTAGAGCCCTGATATTTTCTTTCCTAAAGATAACATCTAGGCCTGAGTTGTATTTTAGCTCCAGGCCCATAAAAGTAGCAAAACCAGACAAGTGACACTGTGGTAGCCTCAGGACCAGCTTTTACCTCCCAAGTCACTCAACAGGACTGCTTTTGAGCCTTCACCAACCAGTCTCTTGGGGAAATCATGCTGCAACACCTCACTCCAACCATGAGAAATGTATACAATGTTCCAGCTAACCTTAATCAAAGTCCATTCCCTCTTTCAAACCCCCGCCCCCCCCCTGCTCCCCCCCCCCCCCCCCCCCCCCGCAGCAGGAAGCAACTACAGAAGATATGACCTTCGCCCCTATTCCATAAAACAAAAAAGCTGGAATGTTAGGTCTGATCACATAATTGAATCAACACCCCCTCCACTAGATCACTTCACAACTGACATTCCATTTTACTTACTGAGACTATTATACTTCCCCTGCTGAGACTATTATACGTCCCCTCTGGAACTTCCTAGGATCCAGATCTACCCAGAGAATTCTCTGCCCAGAAAAAACCTGCCTAGAGCCATGGTCAGCAAACTGCGGCTCTCGAGCCACATGCGGCTCTTTGGCCCCTTGAGTGTGGCTCTTCCACAAAATACCACGTGCGGGCGCACGTACAGTGCGATTGAAACTTCGTGGCCCATGCGCAGAAGTCAGTTTTCGGCCTGGGTGAATCTGTTTTGAAGAAGTACTGTTGATATTTGGCTCTGTTGACTAATGAGTTTGCTGGCCACTGGCCTAGAGTCCTTTAAAAATCTCTGACTTCCTGTCTGGGCGATGGTGACATTTTGGGGCTCAGCCCATTTGGTGTCAGATGACCTAAAAAATTCATAATCCCTTACCACTTTTGGCCTCATGCATTCCTCCTTCGGCAACCCTAACAGTATTTTACTGTGATGTGGGACTCTTGAGAATGTTTTAATTCATAGAGAAAGGAACCGATGAAAAGTAGAAAACTTGATATAATAAAGCCCTAGTGGAGACAGAGAAGAGAGAGGGAAATAACTCTACTGGAAGAGTAAGCTTTGAAAAGGAGAAGGGATACTTCTTTTTTTATAGGCGAGGAGAAAAAGTGAGAGAATGAGAGAGATTTTAAGGACGAGGAACATGACCTTGAAGATCTTGTAAATGGTTTGAATCTTTTTCATAAAATAGATTGTGAGAAGAATTGTAGAGATTAATAGAAATACACATGAGTTTGAATTTTTGAGGGTAAGTGGGAAAAACCTGAAACAGTTTCTTGGAGAATATATACAAAAATTAACTAAGGAATGGGGAACTACTGTTCATGGATATTGAATTTTAGTTTAGTTAGATGAAAAAGTTTTAGAGATGGTTGCTTAGCAATGTGAGAGTACTTATGTTACTTCACCGTACACTTACAAATGGTTAAACAGGAAATTCCAATGTTCCCTATTCTGGAGATAGAGATGTTCTGATGGTAATGGTAGTCAGGACGAGCTTTTGTGGGTGAGCTATGGGAAAGTATTAAAGAGTCATCAAGACAGGCACTCAATTTATCAAGGGTGATGACAGTAGAAGCAACATGGAATAGAAAAGAACATCAGGGTCCCTGATGACCAGAATAGAAAGAAATGAACGTAAGTCCTTGGGCCCAGGGCTGGGGTTAGCAAGGGCGACTTCCTCTATTGGCCCTGGGAGATGAGCACACAAGGAAAGAGAGTGGGTTTTGAGAATAATGGTTTCACCAGGGGAAAGCCACATTTAAGGTAATTACAGGAAATAGGAGCTTTTTAAGAAAAGAGGAAGGAGTGGGTAAGGAGTATGCATGTATGTAGGAGGGGAATATTACAGAGAAGATGACATACTTTTAAATTATTATTTTTTAAACCTGAAAGAAGATTTTAATTTATCAAAATTAAATAGAAATGTAATTGTAAATAGAAATTGTAATTGGTAATGCACCCCTGAGCAACAAGAAAAATTTATGGGGATATAGTCCTTTCTAAAGTTACAATATGTATGGTTACCTCTTTGACTGAAAAAGGCTTACAGAAACTTAAATTCAACAAATATTAAGTGCTCATTATTTGCCAGGGACTATGTATTCCATCAGCCTTAACCCAAGGGACACTGTAAAAATTTTCATTTCACTTTGTCATATTATCTACATTTGACCAACTGGAAAATCATTTATTGAATCACTAACCTTCTCTTACATGTCAGACAATACCCTTTGTTTAGCAATTTCTCTCCTTTTAATAAGTCCATCAGTCATTTTTAAAATATATTTTTATTGATTTCAGAGAGAAAGGGAGAGGGGGAGAGAGAGAGAAGCATCAATGATGAGAGAAAATCATTGATCGACTGTCTCTAGCACACCCCACACTGGGGATCAAGCCCACAACCAGGCATATGCCCTGACTGGGAATTGAACCTTGACCTCCTCGTTGATAGGTTGATGTCGCTCAACCACTGAGCCACACTGGCAAGGCCATGGTTGGTCTTTCTTTTTTTTTTTTTCTTTTTTCTTTTTTTTTTAAAATATATTTCTTTATTGATTTCAGAGAGGAAGGGAGAAGGAGAGAGAGATAGAAACATCAATGGTGAGAGAGAATCACCAATCGGCTGCCTCCTGCACGCCCCCCACTGGGGACTGAGCCCGCAACCCAGGCATGTGCCCTTGGCCAGAATCGAACCTGGGACCCTTCAGTCCGCAGGCTGACGCTCTATCCACTGAGCCAAGCCGGCCAGGGCTGGTGTTTCTTATTTTACTGTGAATTTTACTTTTAAAACAAATGCATTTAATCATATTTTTCCCTGTGAGGTACCTTGTTGTTAAATACAGGGTTTATAAGATATTTTTATTAAAAATACATGTTCTTATGGAAAATTTGAACAGTATAGAAAATTGAAAGTTCAACCTTTGATGTCGTAGTACAGTGATTTTCCACATGTATCCTGCAAGAATTTTTATAACATGCAATGTCTAACTTTTTAGTCAGGGACACTGACCTCTTTTCCATTAAATTGTCAAATTAAAAAAAAATGACATTAGCCCTAATCAGGTTACTCAGTTGGTTGAAGCTCTGTCCCATGCACCAAAAAAGGTTGGGGGTTCAATTCCCGGTCAGGGCACATACCTGGGTAGCAGGGTTTGATCCCTGGTTGGGGTTCATACAGAAGGCAACCAATCAATGTTTCTCTCTCATATTGATATTTTTTTCTCTCTCTTTTCCTTCCTCTCTCTCTAAAATCAATGGAAACATCTCGGGTGAGGATTTAAAAAAAAAAAGAAAAAATGACAAAAGTCAACACAACAATAGCCATCCAACAATAGAGTGAATAAATAAAAATTATACCTAATGTTTTTTGTCAGATCAACCAAAAATATATTTTCTTGGTGTGCTCCAGAGTTTTAGTAATTAGTTTATGTGTGCCATGAGATGAAAAAGGTTGAAAATCACTGCCCTAGTAAGTAGTAAAGTGCTTTGAAAGGAAACATGACTAGTAATCATTGTTAGGAAATCCTAACCTCCCTGAGGTCCTGAGGTCACAAATGAGACTGGATTGGTATCTGTTTGTACTATAGCACAGAGTGCTGCCTTGTAATAACAACAAAAATAACTCAAACACTTGTTTCATGCTGGGCTAGGTGCTAGGGTTACATAGCTTACTCTTTCCTGCCCTCCTAGAGCTTACTTCCTTTGGGGGAGGTAGGTATTGAACAAATAGTCACAAAACAAATCATTTATGAACAGTGATAAATAAGAATTAGGCTGGTAAAAAAGATAAAGGAGTGGAGTGGCCACAGAAGGTGGCATTAAGCTGTAGCCAAAGGGTATGAGAACATATGGAAAGGAGAGGGCAGAGGGTACTCTCTGGGCAGAGAAAATCTCAGGCGCAAAGGACCTGACAGAACTTGTAACATTTAGGGAACTGAGAGGGCCAGTGTGGCTGGAGCAGGTGAGCAATGGGGAGAGTATAATGTAATGTAGGTGCAAATAAAAGGGAAAGGGGGGAAGGCTGCATCCTAGAGGTGAGGAGAAGGAGCTTAATTTTATTCATAGTGCCATGGGAAGCCAAAGAAGGGTTTTAAGTAATACGGGAGGTTTTTAAGAGTGCTCTGGCTGCTACGTAAGGATAGTAACCGGGAAGAAATGAAACCATCAAGGAGTCTGCATTAATTCAAGTTCTAAGTAATGGCATTGTTTGTGATGAAAATGATGGTGATACAATTACAGTGTCTTGTGTCTCTTCTACAGGCCAGATGCTTTATATACATGATCTGTAATTGTCAACATGACCCTGGTATTTGATTGTCTCCATTTTCTTTTTTATAAAACCGTCCTATCTGGTCTAGTCAGTTTGGCTCAGTGGATAGATCATCTACCTCTGTACTGAAGGGTGCTAAGTTCAATTCTGGTCAAGGGCACATACCTCGCTTGCAGGCTAGATCGCAGGCCCTGGTCAGGGTGCATGCAGGAAGCTACCAAATGTGTTTCTCTCACATCAATGTTTCTCTCTCCCTGTCTCTCCCCATCTCTTACATTCTCTCTAAAAAAATCAATGGAAAAATATCCTCTGGTGAGGATTAACAACAAAACAACAAAAACTGTCCTATTGATTTTTTAGAGAGAGTGGAAGGGAGAGGAATAGAGAGAAACATCAATGAAAGAGAAACATCATCAATTGGCTGCCTCTGCACCCCCATCATCAATTGGCCTGCAACTTGAGCATGAGCCCTGACTGGTATCCAACTGTTGGCCTCTTGGTTCCTGGGTTCGATCACACACTTTCACGTCTTCACAACTTTGTTCTAGCTATTCCTCTTGCTGTAGATACCTCTTCCTCTTTGCCTAAAAAAGGTTGAGTGATTGAACCAACAGCCTGAGTGTGTGCCCTGACCAGAAACTGAATCCACCACCTTTCAGTGTACCAGACGACACTCCAACCAACTGAGCCACACTGGCCAAGGCTGATTGTCTTCATTTTAGAGGTGAGATTAAGTGTCTTGCAAAAGGCCACATAGCTAATAAATAGCAAAGCCAGTCTCTGAAATCAAGACCATCTGGTTCTTTCTCTTACTCCATGACAGCCATTGGAAGAATGAGGTGGGATTGAATTCCTGGGCCTTAAAATCCATTCGCCACCTTGTCAAGTTTGCTTGTTTGATCCTGGCTGGTAGGAGGGAGAGGAAATGGGGTGCATGACTAAGCTTGGCCATACTATATGACTTCATTCTGGGAGATTTTTCATGGGAGCAGAAGGGAGAGGACGAGAAAGGAAGGTGCTCACACTGATTTTCTGCTCTCTTGGTGTAGTGGCTTCACTTCTTTCTTGGACAGATCAGAGTAAGTGATGTGGAAGAAGGGGGGGAGGCTGAAGTTTGGGGAAGTGAGACAGCACTCTCCTTAGCCAATCTGAATCACTTCCTGACCCCTTACTCTTCACCACTCTGAAAGTTCCTATGTGTCTCTTACCTGGACCTAAGAGAAAATATTCTAGAGAGAGGAAACACTGAATAAAGAAATCTGGTGACTCAATCTATGACTCAAGCCAACCCCATGTGAGAGGAGAGGAGTGATAGTATGAATTTTTAGGAAAAAATTACTTTAACATCTCCAAGGTGAAAAACACTTAGCATTTATAAAGCACTTCTATGCTTTTCCACAGTTTTTCTGGATGCAGTCTTATCTAATCATTTTTATGCACTGATACTACCTCCCCTTCAGTCTTTCTAGCCTCACACAGGCCCTCCCTCCACACCCTGTACTTTTTAGAACCACAGGACTGCTCCCTGTTCCTCAATTCATCACACACTTTCACATGTTTACAACTTTGTTCAAGCTGTTCCTCTTGGTATAGATACCTCGTCCTCTTTGACTAAAAAGCTGCTAGCTAACCCTTGGAGCCCAATTAAAATACCTTTGTCTCTTTAACCACCAAAAATCAGACAGAATTTATTGCTTCCTTTCTTAGTTGCTTATCATATCCAACTGTGTTTGTTTCTCTACTTCCTCTGCTGGACAGCTAGCAATTTGGAAACAACTTAGTTACCTATAGAACCCAGGTCTTCTCATTCTTGGGTCCATGTTCTTTCTAAAACATTTAAAGAAGCTGACTTTCTGTTTGGCCTATGGCCCTGTAGTTTTAGTGTGACTAAACATTTTAAATTAAAACATTTTAATTATTCATTTCAATGTGTTGTTTTATTCTCCTCCAATAAAAACTTCCAGGCCAAATGAGTAGTTTTTAGTCAAAGTTTACAAAGCAAACAAAAGTACTAAGCACCATGGCAAGAGCCCACAGCAGAAATAGACAGCAGAAACCAATCTGCAAAAGCTTCATGTATTAGGACAATCAGAAATGACATATACCCCTAGCCCAGTGGTTGGCAAACTGCAGCTCTCGAGCCACATGCGGCTCTTTGGCCCCTTGAGTGTGGCTCTTCCACAAAATACCGACTTCTGCGCGTGGGCCACAAAGTTTCAATCGCACTGTATGTGCGCACCCACACGTGGTATTTTGTGGAAGAGCCACACTCAAGGGACCAAAGAGCCACATGTGGCTCACAAGCTGCAGTTTTCCGCCCACTGCCCTAGCTGGTTCGGCTAAGCGGATAAAGTGTCAGCCTGTGGACTGAAGGGTCCCAGGTTTGATTCTGGTCAAGGGCACCATACCTGGGTTGTGAGCTCCATCCCCAGTGGGGGCGTACAGGAAGCAGCTGGTCAATGATTCTCTCTCATCATTGATGTTTCTATCTCTCTCTCCCTCTACTTTTCTCTCTGAAATAAATAAAAATATATTTTTTTAAAAAAGAAATGACATATAAATAAACTGATTTTAATATGTTTGGCTGGTGTGGCGCAGTTGGTTGGAGCATTGTCCTGTACAATGAAAGGTGGCATGTTTAATTCCCTTTTACGACACTTACCTAGGTTGTGGGTTTAATTCCCGCTTGGGGCATGTGTGGGAGGCAATCAATTGATGTTTCTCTCTCACATCTCTCTCTCTCTCTCTCTTTCTCTCTCTCTCTCTCTCTCTCTCTCCCATTCTCCCTCTCTAAAATCAATAAACATATCCTAGGTGAGGATTAAAAAACAAACATTTAAAAAACCTGCATAGCTGACTTAAAACTCCTTATTTTACAGATGAGGGAAGTGACATTCAGAGCAGATCATACTCAAATTCGCACAGTTATTGAGTGGGTACAGGGTGGAGCCAAGACCAGAACTCAGGTTTCCCAACGCAGAGTAGTAGCTGTGACTGCTTTTTCTTCTGTGTCTTGCTACTGTTTCTTCTTTTTTAATGTATTTTTATTGATTTCAGAGAAGAAGGGAGAGGGAGAGAGAGAAACATCAATGATGAGAGAGAATCATTGATTGGCTACCTCCTGCAGGCGTCCCCCCCCCCCCCACACACCCCCCCACTCCCACTGGGGATGGAGCCCGCAACCTGGGTACATGCCCCTGACCAGAATCGAACCCAGGACCCTTCACTCTACAGGCTGACGCTCTATCCACAGAGCCAAACCAGCTGGGGGGGGGGGGGGGGTTACTGTTTCTTTAAAATACTAATTAACAGCAAAGAGAAACAAAATGTGAAGAAGTACAGGGAACACTTACAGTTAATCAGGAAAATTTTTGGTCTTGTCCTTATGTCTCATATGTGGAATTTAATAACTGTT
This sequence comes from Myotis yumanensis, assembly GCF_028538775.1. Taxonomy (NCBI): domain Eukaryota; kingdom Metazoa; phylum Chordata; class Mammalia; order Chiroptera; family Vespertilionidae; genus Myotis; species Myotis yumanensis. The sequence continues at coordinate 49,213,500 of NW_027223763.1, read as the reverse complement.
TGAAAACATTCTTACACAATGCAGTGTGCCATCTCTGGAAACCAATGAAACTGCTCACTTTTTTGGATGGGTTAGGAGTGGTTGCCTTGATTTGTTTCCTTCTAGCTTATAAGACAACATGCGGGTAGGGAAAGGTTTTAGAAGATGTAATTAAAACTGAGTCATAGCAAATAGTTCTGGCACAGCATTCTGCCACAGAAGAAGGTGGCAAAGGAACAACGGGCGGGGGCAAAATCTCCGCCTGGACAAAGGCTTTGCTGAGAGATAGACAAGGAAAAAGCAGGTGCCACAGCCTGTGTGTATATCTGAGTCATAGGTCATAAATCAGCACTCAACGCTGGAGATAAAATCTAATCTATTTTAATTCAATTTACGGCTTTAGACATGACTTGTTTTGTTCTCTAAATGTTTATACCTGGATCCACAAAAGAATACAACTTGCAAGGGTAGGGAATGCAGATATATCAAAATGTATCATCTCTGTTTATTCATGAAAAGATAGTAATTGAATCTGTGTGTGTGTGTGTGTGTGTGTGTATGTATGTATGTATGAATGAATGTATGTAAGTAAGTAAGAATTATTTCTGGATCTCTCCTAATTCTCTGCAAATATAGGCCAACAAGTGTGAGGTCATATGGAATTGGCAACAATACAATCAAAACAGACTGCTTAGTTGGGAATCAGAACTTCCCCATTAATGTCAGCTTTTACTCTGGGAATAGTGTCCAGATTCCAAAACCTAAAGTGGTTTCATATGCACAATTCCAAATCCTAACAAATACATGGTTCTTTGAGCATTACCTACCTTAAATTCTATCGAGTAATTTGTTGTTTGTTTTTTAAGAGAAACAAGATTTTTAGACAGACAGGTCTTTGTTATTTTACAGATAATCTTCAAGGTAGAGTGAAATATAACTTTAAATTGGCTCATTTGTAAAGAATAAGGCTGATTTGGGTATATTTTCAACCACATAAAACATTGATAAGAAATTTATTTCAGATTTCACACATGTATGTTTTAAGTCAGTGAAAGTATACCCAATTTCCATTCCCAGTGCATAGGGATGCCACTAGATACTTCTGGAATTGATCCTGGGAACTAGTAGGTTTCATTTGAAGGCAGATTTGGAAAACAAAGGAATAACAAGAGGAGTTTCTAAAAGAATGAGCCAGATGTTTATGGAAATGGGGAATGAAGGACTCTAATCTCTAAAATCTAGGTTCAAGAAAAGGGAGCCCAACGTACTAAATGAGTTAGTAAAACTTTGTACTGGTGGAAGATTAAGGTATCAGCTTTTGAAATAAAAACATTTTAAAAAAGTTTTCTCCTTAAGGATAAGAGTGAACTACTGGTTTATAAATTGCTTGCTAGTTATACTATGAAGACTAAAGATAAGTTTCATAAATGCACTTTGCTTTGTCTGAATTTTCTATTTTAAAGCTTCTGACACCCAACTGGATTATAACAACTATCTTTGTGCTAAAAATGAACAAAAACTTGCCAACCAATCAGCATTTAGTATTTTGATGTCACATGTAGAACCTCTAGATGATGAAGTTTATCAAATGCTTGTGATACATCACACAAAGCAGATACTTTGTTAAATTATATGTTATTTGAACAATGTTTTAATTAAGAAAATGAACAAGGGTGGATTTTTTTTTAGCTCATAATGATTCAACAATAACTTGGCTAAATTTTTAATGTATGTTGTAGTCAAAGTGTAAAAAACTCAACTTCCAACCAGGGGTTAAAAGATTATCCCCTTTTATTCTATAGTATAATGTTTTTAAAAATGTGATTCCTGGCTATTTTTTTTGAAATCCAAATGCAATATGATGGCATGTTTTCTTCTCTACTTAATGTTGCCTTGCAACTGGGACGGGACACAACCGAGGAGTGCCTCAGCTCCAAAATTATAATCCCAAAAAAGATTTTTTCTTCTAAAGTGTGTTTGCTGTGTAACTCAAGTCTGGGGAATTAATACTAGTTGTCTGTGTGTGACATAATATATTCCTAGGAAAGGTGAAATAAATGTATGCTTTAAAATTGAAGAGGACCACAATGCCCACCTATCAAAATGGCTAAAATGAGGAAGACAGAAAATACTAGGTGTTTGCAAGGATTCAGGGCAACTGGAATTTGTGTACATGGCTGATGAGAGTATAAATTGCTACAACCACTCTCGAAAATAATTTGGTAGTATCCACTAAAGCTGAACATATGCATGCCTTTGACCCAACAATTCTACTTAAAGGTATAAACCCAATAGAAAGGCATAAAAATATCTCCAAAATACATATAAGGGAATGTTTATAGCATCTTATTCATATAACTCTAAGCTATAGTAAACAATACAAATGTCAATCTACAGTATGACAAATACATTATGGCACATTTGTTTAGAGGAATTCTAAACAGTAATGAGAATAAACAAGCTACTTCTATGTGCAACAATACAGATAAAACTCAGAAACCTAATGTTGAGTGAAAGAGGCCAGACACAAACATGTATGAATTAAAATGTATGAATTCATTTAAAAATGGTTCCAAAACCACACCAGAAAATTGAATATATGATATTAGAATGTACAGTATAACAATGGCTATTCCCAAGGTAGAGAGTAGCATGAAGAGGCTTCTGAAATTCTGTATTCTTCTTTCTTTATATAATTACTTAGGTTTGTTTACTTAGTGAAAAGTCCTTAAGTTGTGCAGACATAACTTGTGCAATTTTCTATGTGTATGTTATATTTATATGTTAATTAAATTAAACAAGTTAAAGGGAAGAGAGACTGTCAGTCCATTCTAAAATATATGGAGTTGAGCCCTAGCTCAGTGGTTGGAGGGTCGGCCTGCGTACTGCAGGGTGGCACAAGTTCAATTCTAGTAAAAGGGAGGTGCCATTGTTGCAGGCTCTACCTCTGGCTCCCGTTGGGAGGCAACCAGTCTATGTGTCTCTGTCACATCGATGTTTATCTCTCTCTATCTCTTCCTTTTCCTTCCATTCTCTCTAAAAAAATCAATGGAGCCAAAGCCAGTTTGGCTCAGTGGATAGAGCGTCGGCCTGCAGACTGAAAGGTCCCAGTTCGATTCCGGTCAGGGGCAGCTGATCGACGTTTCTCTCTCATTGATGTTTCTAACTCTCTATCTCTCTCCCTTCCTCTCCGTAAAAAATCAATAAAATATATTTTTAAAAAATCAATGGAAAAATATCTTCAGATGAGGATTAAATAAATAAATAAATAAATAAAAATGAAGTCCACAGTTTCAAGTGTGGTGGTCAAGGAGACTCATTGACAGAATTAAGTAAGTACTCTATTTTGTGGTTAAAACAATTAAGGGAGCATCAACGTCTGTGTTTAGGAAAGAATTGAACCCTCGCTGCTGTGGCTCAGTTGGTTGAAGCATCGTGGGTTTGATTCCATCAGGGTACATATGCAGGTTGCAGGTTCGATCCTCAGTCAGGATGTGTGTTTCTCTCTCTCTCTCCCTTCCTCTTTCTAAAAATCAATTAAAAAGAAAAAGAATGAGTTGAGATTTTTGTTCAAGATGGCAAAGTAGGTAAATGAGGTACTCACATCCTCCCACAGCCACATCAAAATTACATTCAGAACCACCGGAAATCTAGCTGAACCGAAGTCCTCTAGCTAAAGATATACAGAAGAAACCACAAGGGGTGGAGATGTGCAACAGAAGGGATATTTCAGCAGTGGAGGTTCCCCCCTGAGGGGTGATGGGGTTCCAGCCCCACAGAAGGACCTTCAGCCCAGGGTTCCAGTGCCAGAAACAGAAGTCCCCATAACTTATGGCTGTGAAAACCAGTGGAGATTGTGCCTGAGGGATACGGAAAGCTGCTGGGGTCCTAGGAAGTGCCTCTTGAAGAACTGGCACACAGATTTACTTGGACTCACTCATTCTGAGCTCCAGTGCTTGGGAAGCAGCTTGGAAGGCACGAGGGACACACAGGAGGAACTGAATTGTCTGGTTTTGGGATGAGGGCTAGAGGAGTGGCTTTCTTCCAGATAGAAGTGCTGACAGAAGCCATCTTTCCTTTTCTGAGCCCTCCTCCTGCAGTTGGTCACCAATCTGAGTCTCCATCAGCCTGGCTAACACTGATCGCCTGCCCTGATGATTCTCTGAGATGCCCCACCCCCCAGAATTTGGGCTCATCCAAATTTCTTTCAGTAGCTTTTTTATACAAATGACCTGCAATAACCCATGCTGCACTTTCCTAAACTCTCTCAAGGGTTCATAAACTCCATACAGGCTGCATCTGGCCTCCATGTGCCCCATACCTCTTGCTAAGTGGTCCCAGGCCTGGTACTAGCAGCAGCCGGCCTCACTTTACAGTTTAGTCTCTTCCAGGCTCCTTCAAACTCAACACAAATAGCAGCCATCTTCAGATCACTTTGTAGCTCATGCCAGGTGGCCCTAGGCAGGGCACAGGTGGTGGCTGATGTTGGCCTGCACCTCTCAGGAACACCCAAAACCAGAACACTAGGTGGACAGCTTTAGAACACACTGGAGTGCCACCCAACCACTTCCATGAGTGACACACTCAGGGGTGGACTCATTGGGAACCAGAGCCCTGCTGAAGTGAGTCTTGCTTCATGGGTTTGGTCCCTGCACAGCAACTTCTCTGCTGTAGTCATGGTTGGTCCTCACAGCTGATCAGCCCAGGGAGTCAATCCCTCCCATTGACGTGGCAATAGCAATCAAGGCTCAACAACAACAGGAGCATGTATATAGCCCCCTGCAGGGGATTGCACCTGCAGTGCCCAGCTTGGGTGACTGGGAAAGCTGCACCACTGGGCCCTACAGGACACCTATTGCGTAAGGCCACTCTGCTAAGACTGGGAGATATAGCAGCTCTACCTAATACATAGAAACAAACACAGGGAGGCAGCCAAAATGAGGAGACAAAGAAACATGTCCCAAATGAAAGAGCAGGACAAAACTCCAGAAAATGAATTAAATAAAATGGAAATAAGCAATATACAAAATGCAGAATTCAAAATACTGATTTTAAGGATGCTTAATGAACTTAGGGGAAGAGTAGATGAACTCAGTGAGAACTTCAACAAAGAAATAGGAAACATAAAAATGGAGGTAAAAAACATAAAAAAGAACAAGTCAGAAAGGAATAATAACTGAAATGAAAAATACATTAGAGGGAATCAATAGTAGTTTAGACAAAGTAAAGGATTAAATCAGCAACCCAGTCAGAAAAGCAAAAAGAACCCTCCCCCCCCCCCCCCCCCAAAAAAAATGAGGCTAGTTTAAGGGGTTTCTGGGACAACATCAAGCTTATCAAAATTTGAATCATGGGGGTCCTGGAAGGAAAAGAGAGAGCAAGGAATTGAAAACCTATTTGAAAAAAATAATAATAGAGAATGTCCCTAACTTGATGAAAGAAATAGATACAGGGGCCCAGGAAGCACAGAGAATCCCAAACAAGGTGAATTCAAAGAGGCCCACACCAAGACACATCATAATTAAAATGCCAAAGTTTAAAGACAAAGAAAGAATCTTAAAAGGAGCAAGAGAAAGGCAGTTAATTACCTACCAGGGAGCTCCCATAAAACTGTTAGCTGATTTCTCAACAGAAACTTTACAGACCAGAAAGGAGAAATATTCAAAGTGATGAAAAGCAAGGACGTATGGCCAAGATTACCCAGGAAAGTTATCATTTAGAATTGAAGGAGAGATAAAGGGCTTCTCAAACAAGAAAAAACTAAAGGAGTTCCTCAACACCAAACCAGTATTACAAGAAATTTGTTAAAGGGTCTTAAGAAGAAGAAGATATAAAATATAACATATGAATAATAAAATGACAATAAATATATATCTACCAACAATTACTTTAAATAAAAAGACAAAAGTCCTATTTCACTTATATGTGGATTCTAAAAAACTACACAAACAAGCAGAACAAAAACAGACTCATAGATACAGAGAACATTTTGACCATTGCCAGTTGGAGAGGTTTGGGGGAGTGGTGAAAAAGGTGAAGGGATTAAGAAGTAAAAATTGGTGGTTACAGAATAATCATGGGGATATAAAGAATAGCATAAGGAATATAGTCAATAATATTGTAATAACTAGGTATGGTGTCAGACAGGTACTAGATTTTTCAGGGTCATCACTTTTAACTTATATAAATTGTCTAATTGTTGGGTTATGCATCTGAAACTAATATAATATTGCATGCCAACTATAATTGAAAAATTAAATATTTTAAAAGAAAAAATGAATTGAGCTGACTGGAAAATGATCAGACAGGAAATGGACACATGCTCCATGTGACTGGTTCCTCTCTCATTTATGTATGCTCATACATACCACCTATTAACCATTTTGAACATTACCCCTGGATGAGCCATGAGATGTTTTTTCACAATTAAAAATATGATCGCCACTCAGTAATAAACTGCATCTTCTTTATTTTATGAAACAACCACCACATAGTGCATTAGATAATATTGAATTTGATTTTTAGAAGACACTTAAAAATTAAGAGTATGGAAGTTTTCCACTCACAGATGTGAGAGTTCCTGGCCATTGACCAGAGTGAACTAAGTCACAATCCATGCTCTGGATACTAAATAAAAAATTAAACAGAGCTTCCCTGTGATTGAACAAAAAATACAGCTCAGAGGTCTAGAAACTTATTCACCATGGTATGACAAGACTTTGTCTCCCACCTTGCCTACTTCATGGACTGCTCCAGCTGATTTAATCATTTTTACATGGGATTCAGCCTTGGTAAGCTGGTAGCTGGGTTTGAGGTAAAACTATTAGAGTGGGAAAACTGTGCTAAACACAGTCTTTTATGTCTTATTTTTCTCCAAGGTAAGACTTACTCATTTTCCTCTGAACAGATGAGACCTCTTCCTGATTATACTCAACAACCCAAAGCAAAAGAATGTAATTGTGTCTCTTCCTTTTCCAAAAAGAGGTCTTACATATTATAGGCATAAAAGTTATCTGGAGCTAACAATGAACCACAACCATAGAGGTTATAGTAGTGACTTGCATGATTCTGCCTAGATAGTAGGGAGAGTCTCTGAGTCTAAACCCAGATATTCTTTTAGAAGCATTTGCCACAAACAATCAGGGAAAAAAAATTGGATGGTACTTAAAAAATGGACTTCTATCTAATTTTTATACTATAATGAATTAAAAGATATAAGGATTTATAAACAGTATCTCCCCACATACACACTGGTACACAAAATGCAAATAACTTTAATGTTTCTAATGCTGAGTCTAATTTCATTGACTTCATAGTGCCGAAGAGAAATCTTTCTTTCTTTTTTTTTTTTTTTTTTAATTTTTCGCTAAAAGTATTACAAAGGGTATTACATAAGTGTGAGAAATCTTTCCACATAACATAATAAATGGTAATAATAATTGGATAGCCAGATGTAAGCATTACATGTCATGTCTTAGGCATGGAACCCTCCAAAATTTCTTAGTAAAACAGCTTATGCTCCTTTGAGTAATGACATCTACTTTATTCTAACAACTACCACATAGTGACAATTACAATATGGTTTCATAAACCATATGGCTCCTGAGTAAGTCAGGGAATGAAAAATAGTCACTCTCTTTGATAAATAATGCTACATATACATTCAGGTAAAATGGATCTTATACAACTCACTACAGGCCAGTGCATGAAATTCATGCACGAGTAGGATCCCTAGGCCCGTCTGGCGATCAGGGCCAATTGATGCCTTCCAGGTGCTGGCTGGGGCTTTTCTTCTGGGTGCTGGCCAGAGCCGCCCTTCATTCCACGCCATCCCCTGGTGGTCAGCGCACGTCATAGTGGAACTCCTGGTCTCCGGGTCGAACTCCCAGGGGGACAATTTGCATATTAGGCATATGTGTGTATATATATATATATATATATATATATACACACATATATATATATATACATATATATATATATATATATATTACATTTTTCTTAAAAGAGGAAGCTGAAGCCCAGCCAGTGTGGCTCAGTGGTTTGTCATTGACCTATGAACCAGGTCGCAGTTCGATTCCCAGTAAGGGCATATGCCTGGGTTGTGGGCTTAATCCCCAGTGTGGGGTGTGCTGGAGGCAGCCGATCGATCGATGATTCTCTCTCATCATTGATGTTTCTATCTCTCTCTCCCTCTCCTTTCCACTCTGAAATAAATAAAAAGAAAAAAAGAGGAAGCTGAAGATAGCCACCAAATTATATTAGAATGAATGTTGGCATCTATGTCTGTGACTGAAACTTTTTAAAAAGATTAAAAAGAAATCTTACTCAAAGAAACTTCTACTACTACTACTAATTTACTGCTATGAACCAATCATGTTGACTACTGATGAAGTATTGTTTAAACAGGATTGTTAAAGAATGTGGACAGATAATACATAAAAATGTATACACGATAATGGAAAAAATAAAACCTCAAGAGGGAAAACTTTAGAACTAATAAATTCAAGTTAGAGAAAAATTCATGTTTGGATGTAATAAGCCCCCAGATGAAAGAACAAAGGGGTGTGGACAAAAAAAAAAGAGCTATAATAAATGGAACCAAAAGTAACTTCACAGGGTGATGTGATTATAAATTCCTCACTGAGCAGGTCATGGTGGGTAGTCTCACTTCAGGCCTATAACGTCTTTAGTGAAAGGTTTTAAACTAGTCCTGTCCATTGTTCTTGAGCATCTAGGTTAACACACCTTTGAAATTCGGGAAGTAATACCCCTCTCAAGGTGTAACTACCTTCTGGAGAGCACATAATCTTGTTAACTATCCTGTAATTCAATCTCCACCTGCTTTCTTCCACCTTCATGTAATCTTCCTTATGTTCCCTCCTTCATTCCAAAGGTATAAAGGAAATTGCAAAACTCATTCTTTGGAGCATTTGAGAGCTTGCTTCCCAGCATTGTTGTCATTTTGGCTCAAATAAATTCTTATAAAAACTATTTGCAGTGGTCAGGGCACATACAAGAATCAACCAATGAATGCATAAATAGGTGGAAAAACAAATCTCTCACTCTCTCTTTCTGGCTGTCTTCCTCTCTCTCTAAAATAAATAAATTATTTATAGGTTTGGGCATTCATATATAGATGGCAAAAGGCATATAATCTCCTCTTTATAAAGAAAATAGAACTACTTAAATCACATTTCTTAAATAACTGCCATTGATAGAGCCAACAGGCTAAGATGTTTGAGTAGTTTAGAGTTGAACCCAGCAGACATGAAGAACAATGAAGTTCTGTCAAACACTTTAAGAAAATATTGAGCCTGGCCAGAGTGGCTGTTGGTTGAGCATCGTCTGGTGCACTGAAAGGTTGCTGGTTCACTTTCCGGTCAAGGCACATACCTGGGTTGCAGGTTTAATCCCTGGTCAGGGCACATGGGGACGGCAACCAATCAGTCTCTCTCTTTCTCTCTCCATGTCCTTGGGTGAGGATAAAAAAGAATTGAGTCTTTGGCTCGGAAATCCAAGAGTCATAATGAGCAAAACATTTGTACAAAATGTCTCAGATGCACTAGGAAAAATTGTGATGATCATCCAATTTATAAAGTGAAGGGGAATTAGATGTAGACTAGTGTGATGAATAAAAGTGAAGCACCTAGCCAATTTTGTGGGTGGACTCCTCTTGGTTCAGGCAATACCAATGGAATGGCAAATGAAAGTTATATACAAAAATGGTGACTGGCAGGGTATTCTTTCTTTCACATGGCTATGAATATAGCCCTAAAGAAAATAGGTGTCAGGTTTGAATATCATCTCACTAATATATTTTATGTTTGATAATGATGGAAACTTTGAATAGATGATGGCTTCTCAAAGAGGATTAGAAATGCACTAAATGATGTCATTTGGAATTCAGCTTCCTTCATGGTTCTTTTTCCTTCATGGGACTTGCATCTGGGTTTAAATCTCTAGTCTAAAATTTACTGATTATGTCATCCTGGCTTAGTACAATCTTTTCAAATCTCACTTGTTTAATTTAATAAATAGAAAAGACAATATTTATGTCACAGAGGTACTGTAAGGAGCAAATGGGATAATGTGGGAAACATATCTCACATTTAGTACATGTTCAGTGATTAACAATACATAGTTTCCTTTAGTGACTGCTTCTGACTTGCTTTACCTTCATTATTAAAATAGTCTGGAGACATATATTCATGCATGGAAAGATAAGGCAGAAATATAGACAAGGAGAAAAAAATGCCATGAAATGGACAGAAAGAAATAAAGAGAGCAAAACAAACTCTAAAGGAAAATTTAAATGAAGAAAAGTAGCAAAACTAATGAGCTTTTGTATTTACCCTGTTCAGATGTCAATTCCTTTTTTTTTCCCCCCACAAATCGTTTGTTTTTTAACAGATGATTTTGAGGAGATAGCACCTAAACAATTGTAAATATGTTTTGGATAAGCATTAGGAGTATGAAGGAGAATCATTAACTTCCTTTCTGAAGTTTTGTGGTGAGAGAAGAGAACATTTACTATAAAGTCTATTACAATCTATTTTAGCAATTAGTTGATTTTCCAAATCACCCAAAGAAAACCAAAGTGGTATTATAAGTTGGTAGCAACTGTCATCATCAATTTATACTGCTATTTGCAATAATAATAGCAAGTTAGCCTCATATATTCTATATAAATATAAAACAGTTCTTCATGGTTTCCAAGATTTTATTTTGCAAAATGTGACAAAAATCTATCAAAATAGTGGTTTCATTCTTACCTTGTGATTTTGTTTTGAATTCTCCCTGAGAAGCTGCAGCTCTGTGTTCCGAGAACTTGCAGACTCTATTTATTACCCAACACTTGGCAGAGAAACAAACTGCTGCAGAGGGGAGATCTGAGTGGGTGAGATTTTAGGTTTCGAATTGCATGTAAAAAGCCAATAGAGGGATCAGTCCTGTCAACATCTAAGATTCACTGCTTTCTTCCCATATTCATCTTAAAATTAATACAACAATTACAGATTTTATGTTCTGCATTTTTATTTTGTTTGGTTGTGTGTGTGTTTTTTTATTTACAACTCACATCAGAATCATTTCACATGCAACCCTAATCCCATGTCCAGCTCACAATCTTCCTCTGCCCCCTACAAATTTCAACTTGGCTCCTTCAGAGTTCAACTTCACAACTTCACCTTCAGTGCTGTTATTTTGAAACCCTTTGTGATTTATATTTGCATTTTTGGCAATTGGCTTCTTCACTTGCAACCTTCACTAAGTGGTCAGCTTATTCTTCTAAACTCCTTAATGCATAGTCATACTCACTTGCATATCAGTAATATGCTGCTCATCTGCAAATGAAAGTTCTCAGATACTTCATGCATCTTAACATACCTGACCTGCCTCTCTGCTCCCCATTTCCATTTATCCCAAAAATCACACAGGATATATTGCTTTTGCTTGCAAAAGCAAATACTGAACTACAGATCCCAGCTCTTCTTACCTCATGAGAAATTTTGCTGTTACATGTCCCCTCTCCCTTTCTTTTGGCATCTGTAGTATAACAATAGCAGGAAACAAGGGGCTGAGAGATGCTTTTTAAAAACTTGGGCTGTTTCTGCATTCTAAGATCACACATCAGAAGAAAGACTGCTGTTGTTCTTAGAAGGACACTGTGCTGTGGCTGTTTGTTAAATCCGTGCAGGCTTAGCAAGCCTCACAACAATCCTGCCCACAAGTTTAGAAGGGTGAACTTGAAACAAAGGGGCAGAAAAAAATGTTCTGTAAAATTAAATAACAGGAACCTTTTAGTTTTACTTTTGGCATACTAAAAAAATAGAACTTTAGGATTCTGAAATCCAGGGGAAAGTGGAGATGAGATAGCAATAGGTAGCTGGTCAGGAATTGGGAAACTTATTACTGTGATAGGCTTCCTTTGGCAAAAACAACCAGGAAATAAGGAACAAAGAAATCTTATCAATTTTAAAAAAATTTACTGTTTTGTGTAGTAAATTCCTTCTGAGCAATTATCTGCTACAATCCATAATGTTGTGTTTGCCAGGAATGAAGGAAGAGGGCTGTGTCCACTCTTGAGATAAAGCAGTGTAGACGGAAGGCAAACAAGAAGGAAGCCAAGAATGACTAGTGCTGATAGAAAATTGAACTGTGTGAGGTAAATGGGAGGGAGAGGTTCCAAATACAGCCAAGGAAATGTCAGCATACTCTATTATGGGAATTCTTATAAATACTGAGGTTACAAGGGATAGTGTGACTTTTTCATGGGAATTCTTACAAATACTGAGGTTACAAGGGATAGTGTGACTTTTTCATGGGAATTCTTACAAATACTGAGGTTACAAGGGATAGTGTGACTTTTTCATGGGAATTCTTACAAATACTGAGGTTACAAGGGATAGTGTGACTTTTTCATGGGAATTCTTACAAATACTGAGGTTACAAGGGATAGTGTGACTTTTTCATGGGAATTCTTACAAATACTGAGGTTACAAGGGATAGTGTGACTTTTTCATGTGTGCTGAACTCTACATTATTATAAAATACTTGAGGCCTGGTGCATGGATTCATGCACATTGAAAGGAAATTAATAAGAAGGTGGCCAGTGGGGTGGGACTGCGTGAAATGGGCCCGACACGCCCTGGAGCCAACCTCCTGCGGTCTCTTCCTTGGCCGGCTGCACCTGGGGTGCGCCGGGGCTCAGAGTGTCTGTGGAGTGAGTGGGGTCCCTCTGGCAGGTAGGGTTCCTCAGCCTGGCCTGCGGGGATCAGCTGAAACTGGCTCTCTGACACACCCTAAGGGGTCCCGGACTGCAAGTGGGCATTCTGCAAAGTTGCTGTCACTCAGCAGCTCCTGTGTTGAGCGTCTTCCCCCTGAGGGTCAGTGCGAATCATACCTACTGGCCAGTCGCCTGGTCAGCTGGTTGCTTACCCTTTTATATATATACTAGAGGCCCGGTGCACAAAAATTTGTGCACTCGGGGGGGAAGGGGGGGTCCCTCAGCCCGGCCTGTGCCCTCTCGAAGTCTGGGACCCCTCGGGAGATAACGACCTGCTGGCTTAGGCCTGCTCTTGGGTGGCAGAGGGCATGCCCAATCCCTAGGTGCAGCCCCTGGTTGGGCTCAGAGCAGGGCCGATTGGGGAGTTGGGGCACTGCCCCCTGTCATGTACAGAGCAGGGCGGATTGGGAGGTTGTGATGCCACCCTCAGTCACGCTCAGGGTAGGGCTGATTGGGGGGTTGGGGCACCGCCCCCTATCACACTTAAGGCAGGGTCGATGGGGAGGTTGTGGTGCCACCCCCTGTCACGCACAGAGCAGGGCCAATCAGGAGGTTGGGGTGCTGCCCCCTGTCACTCACAGAGCAGGGCCAATCAGGGGGTTGGGGCACTGCCCTCCCCCTCGGGCCCCCCCCCCCCCCGTCACGCACAGAGCAGGGCCCATCAGGGGGTTGGGGAGCTCCCCCCTGTCACGCACAGAGCAGGGCCGATAGGGGAGTTGGGGCACCGCCCCCTGTCACACACAGAGCAGGGGGGATCAGGGGGTTTGGGCGCCACCACTGTCACACTCAGGGCAGGGCCGATGGGGAGGTTATGGCTCTACCCCGTCACAGACAGAGCAGGGCCTGTGGAGGGGGGGGGGGGGGTTGGGGCACCGCACCCTGTCACACACAGAGCCGCAGGGCGATCAGGGGGTTTGGGCGCTGCCCCCTGTCATGCTGATCTGGTGCCAGGAGGCCTCGCGGCTCCGCTGATCCCGGTGCTGGGAGGCATATTACCCTTTTACTATATAGGATAGAGGCCTGGGGGCCGGCTGGTTTGCCCTGAAGGGTGTCCTGGATCAGGGTGGGGGTCCCCACTGGGGTGCCTGGCCAACCTGGATGAGGGGCTGAGGGCTGTTTGCAGTTGGTCACACACCCTTCAGGGTGGGGGTCCCCACTGGGGTGCCTGGCCAGTCTGGGTGAGGGGCTGAGGGCTGCTTTCAGGCTGGCGGTTTTGACTGCTTTCAGGCTGGCGGGAAGCTCCCAACCGCTCCTTTTTTCTTTTTTTTTTTTTCTTCTGGGCCAGCTTTAGCTCTGGCTCTAGCTCTGAGGCTTCCACTGCTGAGCGTTCTATAATCGAAACAATGTATAACTTCAGCTCTGAGATCCCAGCCGGCTATATTTGTTAGAATGTTTCAAACTGCCAGCTGAGAGGCCAGCAAGTTAGGCGGGGAAAGTTGCAGTCTGTAGTCACTGGAGCAAGGAAGCCTCCCTGCTCACTTCAGTGCATGGCTGCCGGCCGCCATCTTGGCTGACAGTTAATTTGCATAAGGATACGCTGATTAGCCAATCAGAAGGGTAGCGGTCGTACGCCAATTACCATGTTTCTCTTTTATTAGTGTAGATACTAGAGGCCCGGTGCACAAAAATTTGTTCACTGGTGGGGGTGGGCGGAGTGGGGGGGTGTGTTCCTCAGCCCCACTTGTGCCCTCTCACAGCCTGGGACCCCTCAGGAGATAACGACCTGCTGGCTTAGGCCTGCTCCTGGGTGGCAGAGGGCAGGCCCAATCCCTAGGTGCAGCCCCTGGTCGGGCTCAGAGCAGGGCCTATTGGGGAGTTGGGGCACCGCCCACTGTCATGCACAGAGCAGGGCGGATCGGGAGGTTGCGATGCCACCCCTAGTCATGCTCAGGGTAGGGCCGATTGGGGGATTGGGGCACCGCCCCCTGTCACACTCAAGGCAGGGTCGATGGGGAGGTTGTGGTGCCACCCCCTGTCACGCACAGAGCAGGGCCGATCAGGGGATTGGGGAGCTCCCCCCTATCAGGCACAGAGCAGGGCTGATCAGGGGGTTGGGTTGCCTTCCCCTGTCACGAACAGAGCAGGGTGGATAGGGAGGTTGTGGCCCTGTCCCCTGTCACACACAGAGCCGCAGGGCGATCAGGGGGTTTGGACGCTGCCCCCTGTCACATTGCTCCAGGGGCCAGGAGGCCTCGTGGCTCCGCTGATCCCAGTGTTGGGAGGCCTTGCGGCTCCACTGATCCTGGTGCCAGGAGGCCTCACGGCTCCGCTGATCCCTGGTTCGGGAGGCCTCACGGCTCCGCTGATCCCTGTGCTGGGAGGCATATTACCCTTTTACTATATAGCATAGAGGCCTGGTGCACGGGTGGGGGCCGGCTGGTTTGCCCTGAAGGGTGTCCCGGATCAGGGTGGGGCTCCCGCTTAGGTGCCTGGCCAGCCTGGATGAGGGGATGATGGCTTTTGCAGCTGGTCACACCCCCTTTAGGGTGGGGGTCCCCACTGGGGTGCCTGGCCAGTCTGGGAGAGGGGCTGAGGGCCGTTTTCAGGCTGGTGGGTGACTGAAGCTCCCAACCTCTCCTTTTTTTCTTTTTTTTTTTTTTTTATTCTGGGATTTATTTACCTTCTATGGCTGTCACTGGAGCTGAGAGCCGGCTTTAGCTCTGAGGCTCAGCTCCAGCTCTGAGACCTCGGCTGCTGAAAGCAGTATCTGGTTTGTTTAGGTTCTATAATTGAAACACTGTTTCAGCTCCAGCTTCGAGGCTGGCCGGCTGAAAGCAGGTTTCGGGGGATTGTTTAGCTTCTATATTTGCAACATTGTTTCTTAGAGTGCAGCTCAGAGGCCGGCAGCGGCAGGCAGGAAACCTTGGCTTCCTCTGTCACTGGAGGAAGCAAGCCTCCTGTTTGCTTCAGCCATCTGGCTGCCAGCCGACATCTTGGTTGGCAGTTAATTTGCATATCTTGCTGATTAGCCAATGGGAAGGGTAGCGAAGTTAAGGTTAATTACCATGTTTCTCTATTATTAGATAGGAGAATATCCTTTTTTATTTACTTAAGAAGTGTCTCTTATAATCAATATATGGTTGTTGTTGTTTTTTAAAAAACACAGTTTGAGTATCATGTATCTTTGAACTGGAAAAGTCTATTTACATTTATTGTAATTATGGAGATATTTGGATTTATTTCTACTATCTTGCTCCTATGCCTCATTTTCTTCCTTTTTTGTTTTTGCATCTTTTGGATTAATTAGTTTTAAAAACTATGAAATCTTCCCCTGGCAGTCATGCACTATAATCACTGTCTCCTCAGTATAGTAACACTGGAAAACAAACTTTAACCCTGCTTTTAAAAGGCTTTATGATTTTATTTTATTTATTTATATTTTTTAATTTTTATTTTATTGTTTAAAGTATTACACATAGTAGTACATATATCTCATTTTTTTCCCCACTGACTTTCCCCCAACCTCCCCTACCCTTTGTCACATGCCCTCATCCCACCCCCTCAGTGTCTTGTGTCCATTGGTTGTGCTTATATGCATGCATACAAGTCCTTCAGTTTATCTCTTTTCTCTCCTCCCCAACCCTCCCCAGCCTTCCTGCTGTAATTTGACAGTCTGTTCAATGCTTTACTGTCTCTGTATCTACCTTTTTGTTCATCAAATTATAATGTTTTTTATTTTCCATAAATGAGTGAGATCATGTGGTATTTTTCTTTCATTGCCTGGCTTATTTCATTTAGCATAATGCTATCCAGTTCCATCCATACTGCTGCAAATGGTAAGACTTCCTTCTTTTTTATAGCAGTGTAGTATTCCATTGTGTAGATGTACCATAGGTTTCTAATCCACTCATCTGCTGATGGGCATTTAGGCCGTTTCTAAATCTTGCCTATGGTGAATTGTGCTGCTATGAACATAGGGGTGCATATATCCTTTCTGTTTGGTGTTTCTAGTTTCTTGGGATATATTCCAAAAGTGGGATTACTGGGTCAAATGGGAGTTCCATTTTTAGTTTTTTGAGGAAACTCCATACTGTTCTCCACAGTGGCTGCACCAGTCTGCATTCCCACCAGCAGTGCACGGGGGATCCTTTTTCTCTGCATCCTCACCAGCACTTGTCGTTTGTTGATTTGTTGATGATTGCCATTCTGACAGGTGTGAAATGGTACCGCATTGTCATTTTGATTTGCATCTCTAGGATAAGTAGTGGCTTTGAGCATGTTTTCATATGTCTCTTGGCCTTCCTTCTGTCTTCTTTTGAAAAGTATCTATTTAGGTCCATTGTCCACTTTTTTATTGGGTCATTTATCTTCCTTTTACTAAGCTGTATGAGTTCCCTGTAAATGTTGGAGATTAAACCTTTATCAGTGATAACATTTGCAAACATGATCTCCCATACAGTGGGCTTTCTTGTTGTTTTACTGATGGTTTCTTTTGCCCTGCAAAAGCTTTTTATTTTGATGTAGTCCCATTTGTTTATTTTCTCTTTAGTTTCCATTGCTCTAGGAGTGGTATCGGTGAAGAAATTGCTTCGGCATATGTCTGAGATTTTGCTGCCTGTGGATTCCTCTAGTATTTTTATGGTTTCCTGTCTCATGTTTAAGTCCTTTACCCATTTTGAATTTATTTTTGTGTATGGTGTAAGTTGGTGGTCTAGTTTCATTTTTTTGCCTGTGTCTGTCCAATTTTCCCAACACCATTTATTGAAGAGACTGTCTTGACTCCATTGTATGTTCATGCCTCCTTTGTCAAATATAAATTGAGCATAATGGTTTGGGTCGATATCTGGGTTCTCTATTCTATTCCATTGGTCTATATGTCTGTTCTTGTGCCAGTACCAGGCTGTTTTGAGAACAGTAGCTTTGTAATACTGCTTGAAACCTGGTATTGAGATCCCACCTACTTTGTTCTCCTTTCTCAGGATTGCTCTGGCTATTCAGGGCCTTTTTTTATTCCAGATGAATTTATGGAGAGTTCTTTCTAGGTCTGTGAAATATGCCATTGGTATTTTAATGGAAAGTGCATTGAATCTATAGATTGCTTTGGGTAGTATGGACATTTTAATTCTGTTGATTCTACCAATCCATGAATGTGGTATGTTCTTCCATCTGTTTATGTCTTCCTCTATCTCTTTTTTCAGTGTCCTGTAGTTTTCTGCGTATAGGTATTTTATCTCCTTAGTTAAGTTTATTCCTAGGTATCTTAATTTTTTTGGTGCAATGGTAAATGGGATTGCTTTTTTAGCCTCTCTTTCTGTAAGTTCACTGTCAGTGTATAGAAATACCATAGATTTCTTGGTATTAATTTTGGATCCTGCTACATTGCTGAATTCATTTATTAAGTATAATAATCTTTTGATGGAGTCTTTAGGGTTTTCTATGTACAATATCATGTCATCTGCGAATAAGGACAGTTTTACTTCTTCTTTTCCAATTTGGATGCCTTTTATTTCTTCTTGTCTAATTGCAATGGCTAATATTTCTAGTACTTTGTCAAACAGGAGTAGTGAGAGTGGGCATCCCTGTCTTGTTCTTGTTCTTAGGGAGAATGGTGTTAGTTTATGTCCATTGAGTATGATGCTGTCTGAGGGTTTGTCATATATAACTTTTATTATGTTGAGGTATGATCCTTTCTATTCCCAACTTGCTGAGAGTTTTTATCAAAAATGGGTGTTGGATTTTGTCAAATGCTTTTTCTGCATCAATTGATATGACTATGTGGTTTTTATCTCTCAATTTGTTTATGTGATGTATCACGTTTATTGATTTGCAGATATTGTACCATCCTTGCATCCCTGGGATAAATCCTACTTGGTCATGGTGTATGATCTTTCTGATGTATTGCTGGATCCAATTTGCTAGAATTTTGTTGAGGATTTTGGCATCTATGTTCATGAGAGATATTGCCCTGTAATTCTCTTTCATTGTGTTGTCTTTATCTGTTTGGGGTATTAGGGTGATGCTGGCTTCATAGAATGAGCTTGGAAGTGTTCCTTCCTCTTGAATTTTTTGGAATAGTCTGAGGAGGATAGGTTTTGGTTCTTCCTTGAATGTTTGGTAAAACTCCCTTGTGAAGCTGTCTGGCCCCGAGCCTTTGTTTGCAGGAAGCTTTTTGATTACTGCTTAAATTTCTTCCATAGTTATTGGCCCATTGAAATTTTTAGATTCTTCCTGATTGAGTTTTGGAAGGTTCTATTTTTCTAGGAATATGTCCATTTCCTCCAGGTTGTCTAGTGTGTTGGAGTAGAGTTGTTCATAGTATTTTCTAACAATCCTTTGTATTTCTGTGAGGTCTGTTATTATTTCGCCTCTATCATTTCTGATTTTGTTTATTTGGGTCCTCTCTCTTTGCTTCTTGGTGAGCCTGGATAGAGGTTCATCAATCTTGTTTATCCTTTGAAAGAACCAGCTCTTGGTTTTTTTGATCTTTTGTATTGTTTTTTGGTCTCTATGTCATTTATCTCCTCTCTGATCTTGACTATTTCTGTCCTTTTGCTTACGCTGGGCTTTTCTTGTTGCTCTCTTTCTAATCCTTTGAGTTGTAGGGTTAGGTAATTTATTAACAGTGTTTCTTATTTTTTTGCAGTAGGCTTGTAGATCTATAAACTTCCTCTTAAGACTGCTTTTGCTGTGTCCCATAGATTTTAGATTATTGTATTTTCATTGTCGTTTGTTGCCATGATGTTTTTCATTTCTTCTTTGATCTCTTTGGTAACCCAGTCTTTGTTTAATAACATGCTATTTAGTCTCCATGTGTTTGATATTTTTGGATTTTTTTTATTGTAGTTGGTTTCCAGTTTTATACTATTGTGATCTGAGGAGATGCTTGATATGATTTCTATCTTCTTGAATTTGAAGAGACTTTGTGACCCAATATATGGTCTATCTTTGAAAATGACCCATGTGCACTTGAAAAGAATGTATATTCTGTGGCTTTGGGGTTAAATGTTCTGAAGATGTCAATTAATTCCATCTGATCTAGAGAGTCATTTAGGATTGATGTTTCTTTGCTGAGTTTTTGTTTAGAGGATTTATCCAATTCTCTAAATAGTGGGGTATTCATATGTTCATAGCAGCACAATTCACCATAGCTAAGATCTGGAAACAGCCTAAGTGCCCATCAGTAGATGAATGGATTAGAAAACTGTGGTACATCTACACGATGGAATATTATGCTGCTATAAAAAAGAAGGAACTCTTACCATTTGCAACAGCATGGATGGAACTGGAGAGCATTATGCTAAGTGAAACAAGCCAGTCAATGAAGGAAAAATACCACATGATCTCACTCATTCATGGATAATAAAGACCATTACAAACTTTTGAACAATAATAGATACAGAGACAGAGCTGCCTCAAACTGATTGTCAAACTGCAGTGGGAAGGCCAGGGAGGGTTGAGGGGGCAGGAGGGAGGGGAGTAAGAGATCAACTGAAGGACTTGTATGCATGCATATAAGCATAACTAATGGACATAAGACACTGGGGGGTAAGGGAGGCCAGGGGATTGTCAAGGGCGGGGGGGGGGGGGCGGGGGGCGGGGGGAAGGACACATATGTAATACCCTTTGTAATACTTTTAGCAATAAAAATAAAAAATAAATAAATAAAATAAAAATAAATAAATAGTGGGGTATTAATGTCCCCTACTATAATTGTATTGCTGTCAATCTCTCCCTTGATATCCTCCAGAAGTTCTTTTTATGTATTTGGGTGCTTCTGTATTGGGTGTATATATGTTTACCAGAGTTATTTCTTCTTGTTGGATTGCTCCCTTTAGTATTATGAAGTGGCCTTTCTTATCTCTTTTTATGTCCTTCACTTTGAGATCTAATTTGTCTGATATAAGTATTGCTACCCCAGCTTTTTTTTCATTTCCATTCACCTGAAAAACCTTTTTCCATCCCTTAACCATCAGTCTGTGTGCGTCTTTTTTTCTGAGGTCGGTTTCCTGTAGACAACAGATATATGGGTCATGTTTTCTTATCCACTCAGTTACCCTATGTCTTTTGATTGGGGCATTTAATCCATTTACATTTAAAGTTATTATTGATAGGTACTTGTTTGTCGCCATTTTTATTCTTTTTTTTTTTTTAATTAAATCTTTATTGTTCAGATTATTACATTTGTTCCTCTTTTTTCCCCCCATAACTCCCCTCCTTCCAGCTCCCACCCCACCCTCCACCCTCACTCCCCACCCACTGTGTTCATCCATAGGTGCATGATTTTTGTCCAGTCACTTCCCACATCTCCCACACCCCTTTTCCCCCCAAGAATAGTCAGTCTATTCCCTTTCTATGTCCCTGATTCTATTATAATCACCAGTTCATTCTGTACATCAGGTTATTTATTTACTTGATTCTTAGATTCATTTGTTGATAGATGCATGTTTGTTGTTCATAATTTGTATCTTTACCTTTTTCTTCTTCTTCCTCTTCTTAAAGGATACCTTTCAGCATTTCATATAATACTGGTTTGGCGGTGATGAACTCCTTTAGCTTTTCCTTATCTGTGAAGCTCTTTATCTGACCTTCAATTCTGAATGATAGCTTTGCTGGATAAAGTAATCTTGGTTGTAGGTTCTTGGTATTCAGCACTTTGAATATTTCTTGCCATTCCCTTCTGGCCTGCAAAGTTTCTGTTGAGAAATCAGCTGACAGTCGTATGGGTATTCCCTTGTAGGTAATTGAGCCTCTTTCTCTTGCTGCTTTTAAGATTTTCTCTTTGTCTTTTGCTCTTGGCATTTTAATGATGATGTGTCTTGGTGTGGTCCTCTTTGGATTCCTTTTGTTTGGGGTTCTCTGTGCTTCTTGGACCTGTAAGTCCATTTCTTTCTCCAGATGGGGGAAGTTTTCTGCCATTATTTCTTGAAATAGGTTTTCAATATCTTGCTGTCTCTCATCTTCTGGCACTCCAATAATTCTGATATTAGACCGCTTAAAGCTGTCCCAGAGGCTCCTTACACTATCTTCACACTTTCGGATTCTTTTTTCATTTTGCTTTTCCAATTGGGTGTTTTTTGTCGAATCTTTTGTTTGATTCTTGTGCTCCTCTGGTCTGCTATTGGGTATAATATTCTTTATTTCAGTCCGTGTATGCTTACTTTCTAATTTCTTTATCGTAGCATCGAGGGTCTCATTAGTTTTCGTGAGGTTCTGCACAAATTTATGGCAAGCCCTCAAAATTGCGATTCTTAGCTCCATATCCTCCATTTCTGTCATGTTTTTTTGTCTCCGCATCTTTTATGCTTTCTTGGTGCACCCCCTTGTGGTCTCTGTGCGCAGTCTTGTTCTAGCCAAGCCTTAATTGTTGTAGTTAACACTAGAGGGGTTTGACCACCAGGCCGACTGGCTATAGGAATCAGCTGTATGGAAAACGTCTGCCTTCTGGGGAGGCGCTAATCCAGCCTTTGCCTGAGGCGATCGGCAAATGGCTGTGCGCAGGGTTTGGGCGGGGCGGGATCCACGGGGCGGGCGGAGGGAGCAGTTATGGCCACGCTCAGTCCCGTTCCCAGAGGCTCTGCTTCTCAGAACCCCGGCAGCCGCTGCAAACTTCGGAGAGAAAGCTGCCCTCAGGTTCCAACTGATGCCGGATAATCCCGCTTCTCCCGTTTGAGTCTGGGTCCCTAGAGACTCGCCCGGATCTGGAGCCCAGAGTCTGAGACTCACTCCCGATAGAAAACGACAACCGCGCCCTCAGCCACCAGCCCGCTTTGCGCGCGCACCTCGGTACCTTTGTATTTTCCACACTGCGCCGCCTCTGAGCCTCGATTTGCTGTTCTCTTTCCTTCTAGTTGTAGAGTCTCTCTTCAGCCAGCCTTCCTGTGGTTCTGGGTGATGTCCGTTCAGTCTTTTAGTTGTATTTTTGAAATGGTTGTTTGCGACAGTGGTCTCCGGTGTTTACCTACGCCGCCATCTTGGTCTCTCTCTCGCCATTTTTATTCTTTACCCCTGTGTTCCTTCTTAGCTTCCTAGTTCTTCTTTTTATAGCAGACCCTTCAGCATTTCTTGCATTGATGGTTTGGTGGTGATAAACTCCCTTAGTCCTTTTTTGTCTGTGAAGCTCCTGATTTCACCCTTAATTTTGATTGATAGCCTTGCTGAGTACAGTATTCTTAGATTCAGACCCTTCCTTTGCATGACTTTGTATATTTCATTCCATTCCCTTCTTGCCTGATGTGTTTCTGTTGAAAAATCAGTTGCTAGTCTGATGGGAGACTTTCTGTCTCTCTCTGGGAGCTTTTAAGATTCTTACTTTGTTGTTGGTGTTTGCCAATTTAATTATAATGTGCCTTGGCATCAGTCTTTTGGGGTTCATTTTTTTTGGGACTCTGTGAGCTTCTTGGATTTGTGTAAGTTTTTTCTTCCCTATATCAGGGAAGTTTTCTGTCATTATTTCTTCAAACAGGTTTTCTATTCCTTGCTCAGTTTCCTCTCCTTCTGGCACCCCTGTTATGCAGATGTTGTTTCGTTTCATGTTGTCCCAAAGTTCTCTTAGGCTCTCCTCCTGCTTTTTAATTTTTTTTTCCTAGAAGTTGCTCTGCTTGGGTATTTTTTCCTACCTTGTCTTCTAGCTCACTGATGCAGTCCTCTGCTGCTTGTAGTCTACTGTTGATGCTTTCTATTGAGTTTTTTATAGCAGCAATGTCATTTTTCATTTCTTCATGGTTGTTCTTCTTTTCCTCTTGGTTCTTACTCATATGTTGAATTTATCTTCCATTATTTTCATACACCTTATGACCATTTCTCTGAATTCTTTCTCTGACAGGTTGATTGCCTCCATTTCATTTACTTCCTTTTCTGGTGATGCCTGCTTTTCTTTCATATGCGAGCTGTTTCATTGTCTCCCCATGATTTCTCTCTTTTCTGGGTGTCTGGTTATGTAGTTCTCTCTCTCCTGCGTTGATTTAAAGGCACAAAATACAACACAACAAGGCACAATGCACAAGGCACTGAACACAAATGTATTCACGATACTAATAACCCCAAATAAAGGTGACCACCAGAGAAAAGAGAATTAGGGGATAAGAAAGAAAGAAGAAGAGGAAAAGAGAGAGAGAGAGAGAGAAAAGAGTGCAAAAATGAAATTGGGAAAAGGGGAAAAAAGTAAGAGAGAAAAGAAAGAAAATTAAAAAGAAGAGGGGAAAAAACTTTTATATGGGGAGAAAACTCCAATAGAACAGCCACTAATCCCAACAAATGCCAGCAACAAATACCTAGAGATGAATGCAAACTACAAACAACAACTAATATCAAGCGATGCGAGGGAAAACAGAAGCAAAAAACAAACAAAAACAAAACAAAAAAAGAAAAAGAAAAAGTGAAACAATCTCACAAACAAGCACAAAAAACCCAATATAATCAAGAATCAAGAAAACAACAACAAAAGGACAGAGAGAAAAAAAAAATTTGGATAGTGAAGAAAGAGAAGAGAGAGGTGTGTATGGACTTAGATCAGGGGATTGGGAATTAGATATATAAGTAGGGTGAAATTTTAACAGGGGGTAAAAAGAAGGAATAGGGAAAATCTAAAGCAGGAATAGGGTAAGAGTAACAGAACAACAAAAGGGGAAAAGTGAGGAAGAGAGTGTTGGCATAAAGGAAAAGTTGAGATAGAGTAAAATGATGCTAAAGGAAAGATGAAAATAGAATGTAGAACACTAATCCCAAAATAAAATAAAGAGAAAATAAAATGACACTCTTTTAAAAAAGGTAAAATAGTAGTAGTAGTAATACTTATTAAAAATAAAAATGTAATAATGAAAAGCGTAAAATAAAGTGAGGAAAAAAGAAAAAAATTGTTTCTTAAGTAAAAAAAAAAAAGTGCAGTAGTGAAGGTCACTTCCTCTACTGTTCTGTTTGGCACACCTGTTTCCTAGTCAGGACAGTATTGAAGTTCCCTCCATTCCACTGCTCCTCAGTGTTGTAGGCCACAGTCCTGATTTTCAAGCAGGCAGTAATTCTTTGTTTCTTATACTCCTTTATTTGTGTTTACACAAGAGTCAATTTGTGATTCAACCCCTGGGTGGCAGTGTTTCTGGATTGACCTCCGGGTCTATAGGTCCTCTCTAGCTAGTGTTTAGATTTTGTTTTTCTTATGGCACTTAATACCGGTTTGGGGGAATGGGCTGCCTTAGAGCTGGTTCTCTGATTGTTATTCCCCGCTCTGATCCCCAGGTTCCACAAAAACAACTTTCCCCTGCAGTCTCTTAGAGTGTCCCAAATTGGGTGATCCTATGTATTGGGCTTAGTAATCAAAAGCAAGGATTTAAAGAAGAAAAAAAAAGAGAGCGAGAAAAGAACCAGAGTAAGTGTGTGAACTCCAGCACTGTGGTGCAAGTCTGTGCAGTCTTTTTTCCCCTTATGTCTAAGCAGCCAGCACACTGTTGAAATTTTTAGGCTGCCTTTTTGCACCCAGTTCAGCTATGTGTTTGCTTTTTAGAGTTCCCTTCTGTTGGCAGCCCTGCGGATCCCCTTCCACATTTGCGGATCCCCTTCCACATTCGGGGAACACACCAGCCCCAAATGCCCGGGACTTTTCTGGGCGGAGACTTTCCGGGATCCTCCAGCTCTCACCGTGGGGGTCCTCCTGGACCACAGACCTCACCTTATCCCAGGTGAAATCTGACCTTTCGTGAAGAGGCACAGAGCTCCTCTGAATCCGCGTGCTCGGGGACTGGTTGCTTGGGGACTGGTGTTCCCGGGTTCGCAGCTGTTCCCTGGGTGCCGTTGTTGTAGATTCCTGGGATTTTCAGGCTTCTGACAACACTTTCCCCTTCAAGATGGCATGGTCTCCGTGTCAGAACTGGTCACTCCGGGAGGGATTCCAGCAGTAGTGGAGGCTGCCGGGTCAGGGGAACCCCGTCGGGCAGTCCCCAACAGTCCCCTGGAGTATAGCTGTCCCTCAACTCACAAGCAAACACTCCCCGTGCGACCACACACTCTCCCTTCGTTCTCTCACTCACACTCTATCTTGCAGTCTGCCTTCCCATCAGCAGCCATCTTCCTTCCCTCCCCCCCCCCCCCCATTTTATTGTTTGAATCTGCCTCATGGATTACATAATTTGGCAACATTTTAAGGAGAAAACTCTTTGTATGCCAGGCTCAATCTCCAGCCCTCCCTTTCCACTGAATGCTTGGCGCATTAAGCCTTCAGTTTTGTCTATTTAGCCCCATAAAACAACCAAAGGTTTTGCTTATTTCTGTCCCCTAGCACCAGCCTTCTTCCTAGACAAAATTTAGATTCCCTGCCTTGTGCTGCATACACACAGAATTAGCAAGTGCCTCTGGAGAAGAAGCAGCTGTAACTGACCAGCTCCTCTTCCCTTGTAATCTTGGTTTCTCACCCTCAGTGTTTTAGGAACTTTCTCCTGACTATAATTCTTTTTTTTTTTTTTTTTGTATTTTATCTACTCATTCTGCTTCTTCTCAAGTTAAAACATTGGACTGCCACAAACTTCTCCATTTCATCAGAAGTGAAAGTCCCTAGCAATTTGAGTTAAATAGAAATGAAAACATGGCTCCAGAAGCCAGGACTACATGTCATTTGGACTTGATTCAAGTGACCATGGAATTTATTTATTTATTAATTTATTTTTTAAAACATATTTTATTGATTTTTTACAGAGAGGAAGGGAGAGAGATAGAGAGTTAGAAACATCGATGAGAGAGAAACATCGACCAGCTGCCTCCTGCACATCTCCCACTGGGGATGTGCCCACAACCCAGGTACATGCCCTTGACCGGAATCGAACCTGAGACCTTTCAGTCCGCAGGCCGACGCTCTATCCACTGAGCCAAACCGGTTTCGGCAACCATGGAATTTATTATCCAAACCATAAAACTTTTGAAATGAAGAATGTTATTAATAAATAATTAAGTCCCCCCCCAAAATGGATGAAAACTGAGATATGGTCACTTTAGTCATGTTTTATGATTTTTATATAGTTCTTTCTCTACTACTGGTTCCTTCTCAAATACTAAGATTAAAGGTAACAGGTGATATTTGAAAGTTGGCTGGCCCATGGATACATCTGGGGATGTTATTTTGTTCCAAAAGAAAAAAAGCTAATACAGAGTTTGCTACCAACAAACTTTAAAACATGAAATTATAAAGGACATATTTCAAAGAGAGGACTATAACCCTAGGTGGTAAGTCTGAGATTCCAGGTGGAATTGAAGAGCGAAGAGTATGATAAATATGAAGGTAATGCTAAACA
Organism: Myotis yumanensis; assembly: GCF_028538775.1. Taxonomy (NCBI): domain Eukaryota; kingdom Metazoa; phylum Chordata; class Mammalia; order Chiroptera; family Vespertilionidae; genus Myotis; species Myotis yumanensis. The sequence continues at coordinate 49,186,521 of NW_027223763.1, read as the reverse complement.
AATATTCACTGTAAATAATGCTAATAATACTTTGTAATATTAAGAAAAATAAGCTAAAATAAATATATGATGAAAGTAACCCATACATCTGGAGAGGTGATGATAAGAATGAGCATTCCCAAAGATTATGTTTTGGTCAGGAAAGGAATAAAAATATTACTGAATTTTAGGCTCTGATGCATTAAGTATGCCTATTACATTTTCTAGGAGAATTTTTTCAAAATAATACAGCTTGAGCACATAGCTAATTTCTAGGCTATTGGAAGGAAAAATACAAAGAGGAAAAAATAATCTATAAAATAGAAATCAAGGAAGGAGAGAGAATAAAACATAGGAAAGGCAAAACAAAGAGAAAATACAAAATATGACTGATTTAACCCAATATATCTTCAATTTTATTACATGAATTAAATGCTCTGATCAAAGAACTTACATTAGACTGGCAAAGAAAAGGCCCATCTATATCCTGTTTTTAAGAGACATTTACAAATCTATAAATTAAAAGACAAAAAATATATGCTGGCAAATCCTAATCAATAGAAAGCTGATGTTGCTCCATTCATGTTATGCTTTAAGATTAAAGAACGTTAAAGATAAAGAAGTGTACTGAATAATGAGAAAACATTCAATTCACTGGGAAGAAATATATCTAAACTAACAAACACCGTATTAACACAGTCCAAAGTGTATAAAACAAGAATGAACAGAATTACAGGGGGAAATGCACATATCTATCATTCTAGTGAGAAATAAAATACATATATTTTAACAATTATTGTTAAGCAGAGAAAACATTAGTAAGAATATAGATATTTTGGATGATACCATCAATAAATTGCATCATATGGATATGTAAATTATACTTCACCTAAGAGTGGAGTTTACATACTCTTCAAGCACACAAAGAACATTCATAAAATTAAACATATTCTTGTTCATAAAGTGAATTGTAAAACTATTTCAATTTATGTCACTGAGTATATCAGAGTAGGGCATCCCTCCACAAAGGCAAGTAATAAACTGGTAAAAACTGTTGGAATAAATTTCTCATAACCCTGCATTCTAGTGAAGACTTAACAACCACAGAAAGCTTTGTAAAGAAAGAAGCTGATGCATTGCAGTGGGATAGTGCTGTGATATTTTAAATTGCCAACTTGTCATCCCTTACCTCCCAAATTAGTTGCAGCCATGAAGATGCAGGTGCTAGTGCCAGAGGGAGCAAGATGAACGTTATACTCAGATAACTGTGGTTGTGTGTTTTTTACCTGTGTGGAGGTACCTGAAAGGACTGGCGCAAAGGCTAGCCTTTGTTTTATCTGATTTAAAGTATTCCCAGGGCTGGAGTGGCTTTCCAGGCAGTGTTTGCCAAAAGCATTTAGAGGCAAAAGTATTTGCTGCAGCAGTCTGGGCAAGAGATAAAACAATCAGAATAAGCAACAAACAAATATTTGTTATTAAATCCTAGGAAGGAAGAAGTTGAGAAAGGAGATACGTGGGAGAGTAAGGACTTTTGTTCACATGTATACTGGGGAGTTCAAAAACTATGCTCATACCTAAGGCTGGACAAATTTTCAGAGCAGGCCTGAGAAGACCCTACACTTTCACCTCTGGCTGACCTTCAGGCTCTATACCAGTGATGGCGAACCTTTTGAGCTCAGCGTGTCAGCATTTTGAAAACCCTAACTTAACTCTGGTGCCGTGTCACATATAGAAATTTTTTGATATTTGCAACCATAGTAAAACAAAGACTTATATTTTTGATATTTACTTTATATATTTAAATGCCATTTAACAAAGAAAAATCAACCAAAAAAATGAGTTCGCATGTCCCCTCTGACACGCGTGTCATAGGTTCGCCATCACTGTGTCATAGGTTCCCCATCACTGCTCTATACTAACATGAAATTAAGGCTATTGTATAGTTAAAAAAAAAGATGTAGCTAAGCTTTGAAGGCATGCCCAATACAGAACTACTCTGCAAAAATTGGGACAGTAATTTTTTAAAAAAATCCTCATCCAAGGACATGCCTTTATTGATTTTTAGAGAGAGAGGAAGAAAGAGAGAGAGAGAAACATTGTTGTGAGAATGAAACATTGATTGGTTGTCTCCCGAACTTGCCCAAACCAGGGATTGAACCTGAAACCTGGGTATGTGTCCTGACCTGGAATCTAACCCATGACCTTTCAGTGTATGGGACAATGCTCCAACCAACTGAACACACCAACCAGGGTGGGACAGTAATTTTTTTCTTTTTCTTTTCTAATTTTGGCTGTAGTTGTTTAAGGAAATCATTATTTAATAGGTACAAAGCTTTTATTTGGCATGATGAAAAAGTTCTGAATATGCCATGGCTGGTGTGGCCCAGTGGTTAGAGCATTGGCCTGTGCACTGAAAGGTTGCAGGTTCGATTCCAGTCAAGGGCACATATCTGGTATGCAGGTTTGATTCCTGGCCCTGGTCAGGGTGAGTGTGGAAGGCAACCAATTGATGTGTCTCTCATATATATTTTTTTCTCTTTTTCTCTCTTCTCCTTCTCCCCCTCTCCCGTCCTTTCCATTCTTTATGAAAATCAATGGAAAAAATATCCTCTGATGAGAATTTAAAAAAATAAAAATAATTAAAAAAAATAAAAACAACTTGCTTTAGATCCAAAGACACAGTTGAAAGCAAAAGGATAGTAAAAAGTATTCCATGCAAATAGTAACCAACAGAGATCTGGTGTGACTGTGCTAATATTAGACAAAGTAGACTTTAAGGCAAAAATTGTAACAAGAGAGTAAGGATATTATATATTGATTAAAGGGTCAATCAATTCGTTGAGAAAATTAACAATTATAAAGAAATACACCAAATAACAGAGCTCAAAAATATGTGAAGCAAAAACTGACAGAATTAAAGGGAAAAGCAGACAATTCAACAGTAATAGTTAAAGACTTCAACACCCACTTTCAATAATGAGTAAAACAACAACAGTTTGAGAAAGAAATATAGAGCTTGAATAACACTATACAGCAACTAGACTTAACAGACATCTTTAGAACACTTCACCCAACAACAGCAGAATACATATTTTATTTCTCAAGTGTACATTGAACATTCTCCAGGAGAATGTTAGGCCGCAAAACAAATCTTAATGAATTTAAAAGTTTAAAATCACCCAAAGTTTCTTCTCTAAGCCCGATGGAATAAAACTAGGAATTAATTAACAGAAGGAAAATGGAAAAATTTATAAATATAAGGAAATTAACACAACTAATATTCAAAAAAGAAATTACAAGTGAAATTAGAAAAGAATTTGAAATGAATGAAAATAAACGTGTAACAAGCCCTGGGCTGTTTGGCTCAGTGGACAGAGTGTCGGCCTACAGACTGAAGGGTCCTGGGTTCAATTCCGGCCAAGGGCATGTATCTTGGTTGCGGGCACATCACCAGTGGGGGGTGTGTAGGAGGCAGCTGATTAATGTTTCTAACTTTCTATCCCTCTCTTTTCCTCTCTGTAAAAAATCAATAAAATATATTTTAAAAAGTGTAACAAGACAAAAATTATGAAATACATTTTGTAAATGCCTATGCAAGAAAAGAAGACCCCAAACCAATAATTTAACTTTAAACCTTAAGAAACTAGAAAAAAAGACCAATCTCAATCCAAAACTAGTAGCAGAAAGGAAATAATGAAGTTAAGAACTGAGATCAATAAAATAGAGAAGAAGAAAACAAGATAATCATTGGAACCAAAAGTTGATTATTTGAAAAAATCAACAAACATGATAAAACTGTAGCTTGACTGGCCAAGAAAAAAAAAAGAGAGATAGAGAGAGAACACTCAAATTATTAAAACCCAAAATAAAAGTGGGTATATTGCTGTAGACCTTACAGAAGCAGAAAAGATTACAAGAGAATACCATGAACAAGAATATATCAATGAACAAACAGTACAAGACACAGATGATGTATCATAAAATTGTATACTTGAAAGCTACATAATTTTATTACCAACATCACCCCAATAAATTAAATAAAAAATTAGAGGGAAAAAGAAAGGGAGGAAGAAAGGAAGGAGAAAGAACTGTTAATAAACTACAAATAGAAGGGAAAAAAATAAGTAACCTAGATGAAATGGACAAATTTCTATAAACACAGAAATTACTAAAACTGCCTGAGGGAGTAATAGAAAATCTGAACATACCTATAACAAAGAAAAATCCAAGATAAAATGGCTTCACTGGTGGAATTCACTAATCATTCAAAGAAGAATTGACACCAATCTTTCTTAAACTCTTCCAAAAAATAGAAGAGGTGGGAAACTCTAAATCACTCTATGAGCCCAGAAATACTCTGTCAATGTCATATAAAAAAATCACAAGAATGGAAAACTTTAGATATACCCTCATGGATATAGATGCAAATATTCTCAACAAAATGCTAGCCAAACGCAGTTAGCAACATATTAAGATTCTACATTATGACTATGTGGCATTTATACCAGGAATGCAAGAATGATTCAAATTCATAGAAAGAAGGAAAAAACAAACAAATCACATGATTATTTTGATTTATGTAAAAAAGAAGACACCGACCAAACCACTTTTGACACAACCCATTACCATCCTATATAATAAAAGCCTAATATGCTAAGTGTCTGGTTGACCAGTTGGCTGGTTCAACCAATCAAAGCATAATATGCTAATGATATGCTAAGGCCACTCAACCGCTTGCTGTGACGTGCACTGACCACCAGGGGACAGACGCTCTGACTGATAGGTCAGCTTGCTGCTGGGGTCTGGCCTATCAGGACTGAGCAAGATGGGCCGGACATGCCTTGGAGCCCTCCCGCAGTCCCTTCCCAGCTGGCCAACCTCCCGTGTCCCTCCTGGGCCCTGATCATGCACCAGTGGGGTCCCTCAGCCTGGCCTGCACCTTCTCACAATCCAGGAACCCTCAGGGGATGTTGGAGAGCTGGTTTGGGCCGATCCTACTGGCCAGGCCAAGGGATCCCACTGGTGCACGAATTCGTGCACTGGGCCTCTAGTTTAATTATTAAAAAACAGAATAGGAATAGAAGGAAACTTTCTAACAAAACTGAGGGCATTTGTGAAGCATGCACAGTTAGCATTATACTCAATGGTGAAAGACTGAAAGCTTTACCCCTAATATCAGGAATAAGACAGGGATGCTTGCTTTCACCACTCCCATTCAACATTGTACTGGAAGTTCTAGCCAGTACAACCAGGCAAGGAAAAGAAATAAAAGACATCTAAATTGGAAAAGAAGTAAAATCTCTATTTGCAGATACATGATCTTATATGTAGAAAATTTCAAAGACTTCACAAAAAACTATTAGAGTTAATATATAAACTCAGCAAAGTTGTAGGTTATAAGATCAGCACATAAAAATCAGTTGTATTTCTACACTACAGCAATAAATAAAAAAATAAAATCAAGAAAACAATTGTATTTACAATCTACACTAATAAAAGAGAAACATGCAAATTAACCATCACTCTGCCACTCCGCTACCACCCACCAGCCAATCAGGAGCAAGTATGCAAATTAACCCAACTAAGATGACGGTGGTCACAGAGCTGGAGTGAGCAGGAGGCTTGGGTTGCCCCCGGCGATGGAGGAAGCCAAGCTTCCCACTTGCCCTGGCTGTCCCTGGGCTCCGCTCAAGGCTACAAAGTTTCAATTATAGAAGATAAATAAATCCCAGATACCTGCTTCCAGCCTGCCCTGGCCTCCACTCAAGGAGGTGCTGAAAAAAATAAAAGAAAAAAAGTAGAGGCTGGGAGCCGGGGTGCGTGGTCAGCCTGAAAATGGCCATCAGCCCCTCACCCAGGCTGGCCAGGCACCCCAGTGGGGACCTGCAGCCTAAAGGGGTGTGGCCAGCCTGAAAACAGCCCTCAGCCCCTCACCCAGGCTGGCCAGGCACCCCAGCGGGACCCCTACCCTGATCTGGGACATCTTTGCACCAGGCCTCTATCTATACTAATAAAAGGGTAATATGCTAATAAACTGGGAGACCTTCCAGGAGACCTGCCAGACGTTCTTCTGGACAAAGCCATGGTGGCGGGGCCAAGGTAGAGGTGGTTAGAGGCCAAGAGGGGAGAGCAGTTGTGGGTGATCAGGCTGATGGGGGGTGGGGCAGTTGGGGGTAAGCAGACCAGCAAGGGGTCACTTGGGGGTGAATAAGCCATCAGTGAGGGTCAGTTGGAGGTGATCAGGACAGCTGGCGGGGGGCAATTTGGAGTGAGCAGGCCAGGAGGGAGGCATTTGTGGGTGAGCAGTCCAGTGGGGAGGGGAGGTGGGGGCAAGCAGGCCAGCAGGGGGGGCAGCTGGGGGTGAGAAGACTGGCAGGGGGGACAGTTGGGGGTGATCAGGCTGGTGGGAGGCATTTGGGGGCAAGCAGGCCGGTGGTGGGGGGCAGTTGGGGGCGAGCACATTGGCACGGGGGGGAAGTTAGGGGTGATCAGGCTGCCGGGGGGGCATTTGGGGGCAAGCAGGTCGGTGACAGGGGCCAGTTGGGGGCGAGCAGGCTGGCAGGCAGAGTGGTTAGGGGCAATCAGGCAGGCAGGTGAGTGGAGCCAGCAGTCCAGGATTGTGAGAGGGATGTCCGACTGCCAGTTTAGACCCGATCCCTGTAAACCAGCAGTAGGACATCCTTCAAGGGATCCCAAATTGGAGAGGGTGCAGGCTGGGCTGAGGGACACGCCCCCCCTCCCCTGTGCACAAATTTCGTGTACCAGGCCACTAGTAGTGTCATAAAGAATAAAATACAGCCCTAGCTCGTTTGGTACAGTGGATAGAATGTTGGCCTGTGGACTGAAGAGTTCTGGGTTTGATTATAGTCAAGGACAAGTACCTTGATTGCAGGCTTAATCCCTGGCCCTGGTCGGGTCTGCATGGGAGGCAACTGATCGATGTGTCTCTCTCACACCAATGTTTCTGTGTCTCTCCTCCTCCCTTCCACTCTCTCTAAAATAAATAAATAAATAAATAAATAAATAAATAAATAAATAAATAAATAAAATACTTAGGAATAAATTTGATTAAAAGAAGTGTAAGAATTATACACTGAAAACTACAAAATGTTGAAAGAAATTAAAGAAAACCTAAATGAGTGCAAAGACATTCAATGTTCATGAATTAAAGGGCTTAATATGTTAAGTTGGCATAACTCCCCAAATTGATATACAGATGCACACAATCCCTACAAGAATTCCAGCTAACCTCTTTTTAGAAATGGACAAACTGATTCTAAAATTTCTGCATAATGGCAAAGGACCCAGTATAGCAAAAATAATCTTTAAAAAGAATAAAATTGCCCTAACCAGTTTGGCTTAGTGGATAGAACGTCAGCCTGCGGACTGAAGGGTCCCGGGTTCGATTCTGGTCAGAGGCATGTGCCTTGGTTGCGGGCACATCCCCGGTGGGGGGTGTGCAGGAGGCAGCTGATCGATGTTTCTCTCTCATTGATGTTTCTGACTTTCTATCCTTCTCCCTTCCTCTCTGTAAAAAATCATTAAAATAATTTTTTTTAAAAAAGAACAAAATTGGATGACACACACTTCCAAATTTCAAAACTCATTACAAAGCACAGTAATCATAATGTTATACCGGCATAAAGACAGACTTATAGAACAATGAATAGAATAGATAGCTCATAAATAATTCCTCACATATATGATGAGATGATTTTTGACATGGGTGCTAAGGCTATTCAGTGGAGAAAGGAATAATCTTTTTCACAGATTATGCTGGGACAATGGATATACACAATTAAAAGAATAAAATTGGACCCCTACCACACAATGTACAAAATGCATTAAAAAAGGATCAAAAGCCTAAATTTAAGGACTAAAATATTAATATATTAGGATATTTAGGAGTAAATCTTTATGACCTTATATTTGGCAGCAGGCTTTAAAATCAGTCTTTATGTAACATGAGACAGGAACAGATATTTGTTGTCATAATATGAGGAGGTTGGCTATGCAGCATCACTTAGTGAAAGCTCACCAGAAGCTCTAAGGCAATGGAAACAAGTGGGGAAGCCTATAATGTCAGCCTTTGTGGTTACAAAGCAGGGTTGTAGGTAGTAGACAGTGGGCCTGGAGGGGCACTCAGAGGGCATAGAGCTCAAATGTCAGGGGGGTCTCCTTCTTTAGGCTTTTGCTTTCAGCGGTCATGTCTCTCTGAAGGCTAGGAATCTAGCCTGAGTCAGAGCTGGTGGCATGATCCCTGGGTCACTGGGTGGTCCTCCAAGACAGACATGACCTCCTGGAGGAAACCCTAGAAGTGCCTCAATTTTCTTTGTTTTCTCAGGGCCCAGTACTTGCTCATGAAAGGTGTAATAAAGATGTAGGTGTTGACCCATAGGAACACTTCCAACCCACTAATTTTACAGGATTATATTATATAATTTCCCTTTTTCTGTTCCAACCCATATAAGATCCTCTGGAATTAATATCTTTGAAAATTTACTTTGAAAAGTCTCTTTTCCTCATTGTCAAGATATTTACTGGCCAGAATGTGGTGTGATTTGACAATGTGCTTCTCAACTATCTATTGTAAATGTTCCATCTTGAGTTTCCAGCTCTTCGAGTTCCTAATCTCCTTTAATCCCACAGAATTGCTTAAAGGTCAGTCTTCCTTTAGTTAAAAACAATAGAAGCCCTGAGTTCATTCAAGATAGAAAAAAACTAAGTTCAACCCTGAAACCTAGTGTCAGGTTATCACATTGTTTTCCGCCAATTTTTGCTTGACTTAAAGCTATTATTAGATGATTTGACTCTGCATAGGGACTCAAAGATAAAATGGGAGTTGTAAAATGCTGAGAATCATAGCTGTGTCCTCTTGAAAGACCTATTGACAAATAAACGTGGTGGCTTTTTTCTCCATTTAAAAAAAAATTTTGTTGAACTTATGAGGATGGCAATGGTTAATAAAATTATATAGATTTCAAGTGTGCAATTCTGTAATACAGCATCTGTATCTTGTATTGTGTGTTCACCATCTAACATAAAATCTTTTTCTGTCACCATTTATCCTGCCTTTACCTTTTTAAAAAATATATATATTTTATTTATTTTTTTTACAGAGAGGAAGGGAGAGGGATAGAGAGTTAGAAACATCGATGAGAGAGAAACATCGATCAGCTGCCTCCTGCACACCCCCTACTGGGGATGTGTCTGCAGCCAAGGTACATGCCCTTGACCAGAATCGAACCTGGGACTCTTCAGTCCACAGGCCGACACTCTATCCAGTGAGCCAAACCGGCTAGGGCAAGGCCTTTACCTTTTCTACCTCCTCCTCACTCTCCTTTCCCTCTTGTAATCACCATACTGTTGTCCATGTCTAAGAGTTTGTTTGTTTGTTTGTTTTTTGCTTAATCCCTTCATCTTTTTCATCCACACCCCCCCCCCCCCAAGCTTTCTCTCCTCTGATAGCTGTCAATCTATTTTCTGTATCTATGAGTATGTTTCTATTCTATGTTTATTTTGTTCATTATATTCCACATATAAGTGAAATCATATGATATTTGTCTTTCTTTGACTGAGTGTGGTGGCTTTTATGTCCCATTGTTATCACTGATGGGCATTCCTGCTCCCATTGGTACTTCAGTGAAGTGCAATGTTTGGTCTCCATTGCATCTATAAGGTGTGAGCTCCTTAATGAACCTCATCATATTCAAATATGTATCTTTTGTGCCCATATTAGGCCCTGGCACATAGAAGAGCTCAATAAGTATTTTCTGAATGAATTATTTCCCAAGATTATAATAGTAAGACTAATTCTTAGTGTACTGATTGCTTACTCTGAGTCAAGCACTATGCTAAGCACCTTACATGTATTATTTCATCTAATCCCACAATAACTCAATGAGGTTGGTATTATTCATCCTCATCAAGACATAATTAAAATGCCAAAAGTTAAAGACAAAGAGAGAATCTTAAAAGCAGCAAGAGAAAGGCAGTCAGTTACCGACAAGGGAGCTCCCATATACTGTTAGCTGATTTCTCATCAGAAACATTTCAGGCCAGAAGTGATTGGCATGAAAGATTCAAAGTGATAAAAAAAAAAAAACAACAAAACACCAAGGACCCACAACCAAGGCTATTTTGCCCAGACAGGCTATCCTTTAAAATTGAAGGAGAAATAAAGAACTTCTCAGAGAAGAAAAAGTTGAAGGAGTTTGTTTAATATACTACTAAGCCAGAAGTATAAGAAATGTTAAAGGGCTTGGAAGAAGGAGGAGGAGGAGAAGGAGGAGGAGGAGGAGGAGGAGGAGGAGAAGGAGTAGGAGGAGGAGGGGGAGATTACTTAGGGTAAAATAGACATGGACTATAATAAGAAGCAAGATAATGCAGTGAAAATTAAGTAGTTACTGACAGTAAGCTATAAATGGGACTTCCATAAAGTATGCTTTTTAGAAGACAAATATGATGCCTTCCCCCCCCCAAAAAAATTAAAGTCCACACTTTATAACAACTTAATTCAAAGCATATATATAGGTTCATACACAGAAAATGATGTTCCTATGTAAGCACGGGAATTAGATATCAATCTGGAAGAGAAAATTTGGCCACTAATTCCACTGTGGATATTTTCATAATCTCATGTGGAAGACGGAATCAATTATATTTTACTTATCTGTATAGAAAATTCACATTTCCTGTGATTTACTATGTCATGGTGGATATTAACAAAGAAAATATGTAGGTACAGCAGAAAGATTTAAAGTAAATATTTTAATCTTATACTAATTTACTAAGGATTATCATGGAATTAGTACTTCTGGAGAGCTTGAAGAATAAGCTTGACAATCTGAGAGATGAAAAGATAGCCAGAAAGGAAATTTAGCTTCCACTGTTCTTTGAATGTGATGACAAGTGATGCTGAGAAATCATCACCACAGGATCTAGGCCAAGAGGAATAAAAGAGGAGATGTATGCCAGGGCCGGTTTGGCTCGGTGGATGGAGCGTCGGCCTGCGGACTGAAAGGTCCCAGGTTCGATTCCGGTCGGGGGCATGTGCCTGGGTTGCGGGCACATCCCCAGTGGGGGATGTGCAGGAGGCGGCTGTTGGATGTTTCTCTCTCATCGATGTTTCTAACTCTCTATCTCTCTCCCTTCCTCTCTGTAAAAAATCAATAAAGTATATTTAAAAAAAAAAATAAATAAATAAATAAAAGAGGAGATGTAGCGATGGCAGTAATGTAAGAAATAAGACATTTGAGTGCTTGCTGTTGCTGTATTATGTTTAAAATAACAACATTAGCCCTAGCTGGTTTGGCTCAGAGTGTCAGCCTGCAGACTGAAGGATCCTGGGTTCGATTCCAGACAAGGGCACATGCCCTGGTTGTGGGCTCTTTCCCCACCAGGGGGCGTGCAGGAGGCAGCCAATCAATGATTCTCATCATTGATGTTTCTATCTCTCCCTCTCCTTTCCTCTCTGAAATCAATAAAAATATATTTAGAAATAAAATAAGATAACAAAGTTATTGAAATTTAATTCAAATACATATAATTCACCCATTTACACATATACAAACCAATGGTTTATAATGTATTTACAGAGTTGTGGGACTATCACCACACAATTTTAGAACATTTTTATAACCCCAAATGAAAGCCTGTATCCATTAGCAGTCACTACTCACTTCTTTCGCAATCCTATCCCAGACCCTAGAAACCATTAATTTACTTTCTGTCTCTATGCCTTTTTGTCTCTAGAGTCTATGGAGTTTTCTAATCTGGACCTTTCATATAGATGGATTCACACAAAAGATTACTCATACTTGGTCTTTTGTGTCTTGTTTCTTTCACTTAGCATATTGTTTTCAAGGTTCATCCATGTTATAGCATATATCAGTATTTCATTTTTTTATATTGTTAAATAATATTCTAACATCATCCTGGCTGCCATTTATTGTGCTCCTATTATGTACTTGGGCTTTATTCGTATTATTTTATCTAATTGATACCAGAACTCTAATGAAATTCTCAATGCACAGGTAGAAAATTAATGCTCACTGAAGTTAAGTGGTTGATCCGAGGTCACATATCTGGTTAGTGCAGCTCACATTTGAGCCCAAGTCTGCCTAATTATTAGAAAGTCTACTCAGGCTTCTTGCCAGGTATTTGTTCAAAAGTACATTTTAAACAAACAAAAAAGGGTGTAACAATATAAACAAACTAAATAATGAGGAAATCCCCATCTTTATATCAGAATGCTTTTAATATAAACATTGCTGGTTGAAGTTAAACACAGCAACACTCCCTTCCTCATGGTTCTGGATACTTAGGAATTTAGCCTTCTGCCCAGTTCAGTTTGCCAATAAAAAAAATTAAAAAGAGAAAATTCAAAAGAGTCAAGAAATTACTCTGCAGTTTTTCAGAGGCACGATGCCTCCTCCCTGAGTAAGGTGCTTAGTTGAGTCCATCATCCTCCAGCTTGTGGAGGTAGGGGTGGGGGAATGTGGAGGCCAGAGAAGAGGGATGATGGGGCTGACTCTAAATGTTGGCTCTCCATTATAACCTGCTATCTCTACTTTATTCAGTAAGTTCAAGAAGGGTTTTGATAGTCATGTAAAAATACATCATTAGAGAACTACCTATAAAACCCCAAGAGGTTAGCTGTAAAAAGAGGTCATGGTAGGCTTTATCCCAGGCCATCTTTTTTTTCTCGTTTTATATATTCTCCCAGGGCCATTTTATCCATGTCCATAGCTACAATTACTTTTTATAAATCAATGGCTCTTAAATCTATATTACAATCTAGATCTCTCCCCAAAATATCTTTTTACATACCCAACTATTTACTGAACAACTGAGGTGAATGATCACAGACCCTATTGGAAGTATCTCCCTACTGCTCTGCTCCTGTTCCTTGTTTTGTGTTCTAGTGAATGGAAACATCATCCACTCAGTTGAACAAAAAAGAAACCTAGGCAGCTTCCTTGTCATTTTATCTTCCCTAACTGTCCTCTACCCATCCCACCCTGACTCAAATCAATAGCCAAACCATCAACTCTATTTTTTAAATATCTTGGAATCCACATGCTTCTCTCTGTCAGGATCTCAACTGAACTGGAGAGAACTAACTGAGCTTTCATCTGTTGGAGTAGCTGATTAAAAATGAGCCAAAATGAAAATAACAGTCAAGTCTTTAATCAGTTACTACAATAGTACAAGGAAGAGGCTAAAACCAGAGAAAGTGTCAACTCCCTCCGTTTCAATTTCCACCATGGAATAGTGTGAGATTGAGGTTGACTCACTGTTGAGGGATCACCGAACACAAAAGGTTCCTACAGAGTTATAGTCTGTAGGGCCAAAAAAATAGAGGAAAGAAGGAGGGTTAGGAGTGGGAAAATACCGAATACTGTGGCAGACTAAGAAAAGTGTCTTCCAGGTTCCCTGATAAGGAGATCTCCAAATGGAGATACCGGAATAGGGATGCAGATGTATATAAGAGCATGGCTAGAAGGGGAGCTTGCTTGAGTCCTTGATTGCAACTCTCTTTAAAAACTGCAGTGTGCTGGCTGTGCACCAAATTTGGTATTGGAGGGCAGCTTTTCCCCATGAGTTCTGCCTGGTAAAGCCTTTGTAATTGCCTGTGGTTGGGCCTGAAAAATCACATTTTGGATGCCTTTTATTTCTTTTTCTTGCCTGTTTGCTCTAGTAAATACATATATACAATTTTTATTTTTATTATTTCAGTTTTATTAACATAATAACATATAACATTATATACATTTAAGGTATACAATGTACTTATCTGATAGATGTATAAATTGTAAAAGGATCCTATATAATAAAGAGGTAATATGCAAATTGACCGGCACACCCTCTCATAAGATGGCCACCAGCATGTGGTCAAAGATGACCGCCACAAGATGGCTGGCAGGGGAGGGCAGTTGGGGGCGACCAGGCCAGCAGGGGAGGGCAGTTGGGGGGGACCAGACCTGTAGGGGAGGGCAGTTAGGGGCAACCAGGCTGGCAAGGGAAGGCAGTTAGGGGTGACCGGGCCAGCAGGGGAGAGCAGTTAGGGGCGACCAGGCCTGGAGGGGAGGACAGTTGGAGGGGACCCAGCCCTAAGGGGAGGGCTGTTAGGGGTGACCAGGCTGGCAGTGGAGGGCAGTTAGGGGCAACCAGGTCTGCAGGGGAGGGCAGTTAGGGGCAACCAGGCCGCTAGGGGAGGGCAGTTAGGGGTGACCAGGCCTGCAGGGGAGGGCAGTTAGGGGCAACCAGGCTGGCAGTGGAGGGCAGTTAGGGGCAATCGGGCTGGCAGGGGAGCAGTTAGGCGTCGATCAGGCTGGCAGGGGAGTGGTTAGGGGTTGATCAGGCTGGCAGGCAGAAGTGGTTGGGGCCAATCAGCCAGGCAGGCAGGCCAGCTGTTGGGAGCCAGCAGTCCTGGATTATGAGAGGGATGTCCCTGATAGGAAAGGGTGCAGGCAGGGCTGAGGGACACCCCCCCTCCCCACCGCCCCATGCACAAATTTCATGCACCGAGCCTCTAGTATATTATATTCTAAGTACAAGTTTTTGGTAATACACATTGCATATATCTTCTCCCAACTTATTGCTTATACTTCAACTTTATTTTGATGGAATATTAGAATATTTTTCAATATTCCCTTGTAGTTGGTACTTTTTATATCTTGCTTTAATTTTTTTTTCTACTCCAACTTTACAAAAGCATTACCATATAATTTCTTCCAGAAGCTTTATTATGATCTTTCATATTTAGATTTATACAGATCTAAAATTTATTTTTATATGTAGTGTGAGGTAAGAGTTATGTTTCTTTTTCTTTTTTTCCATTAGGGTATCCAATTGTCCCAGCAACCTTTATTGAAAAGATCATACTTACCCACTGCTTTGCCAGACCACCTTTATCATTATTCAGGTATTCATCATATATGTGTGGATTTATGTCTGGATTCTTGTTTCTGTTCCATTGGTTTATTTGTTCAGGGCTGTCATAATACCAAGTCACTATCTTCTTTCCCTAATCACCCCATGTACTAGACAGGTGGAGACCATTCCAACACCCTAGAAACCACTGAAATTATTCAAAATAGCTAATCCTCACCTACTCATTCCTTCCCACAAAAACCTCACTGCCTTGCTCATTCCTTCCCACAGAAACTCTTGCCCACGTTTTCCCCTCACACTTTCTGCCTCCTGACTGGCCCTGATGTTTCCCCATGCGACTCTACATGGTGTGGCATGCCCCATTCTCTTGGAAACTATGAGTAACAGTTATCTTCACTGGCAATCATCTCCTGATTGGTTTCCCATACCATAACATAATGATAATTAAAACTATATCATGATGTCTTCTGTCAGCATGATTGATTGTATAATGGTGAGCAATTATTTATTCCTTCATGTATTTATACATTTTGCCAGGTGACTTTATAGTTTCTCTCCCATTAAAGACAGGGTGTACATACCTGTCTTTTGATCTTGAGCTTAGCTATATGACTTGCTTTGGCCAATGAGATGTTAGTAGACTTGACACAGGCAGAGACTAGAAATATACTTGTGCAACTGGGCTTGCTCTTTTGCACTTCTGTCATCATCATAAGAAAAAACATGTGCTGGGATCCCACTGAACCAATGTGCAGCTTGAATCAGATCCAGCTGGCCCAGATAAATATAGCACATAGAAAGTGGTTAATATCTGTTAAATGAACAAATAAATGAGTGAAAAAATAAAATTAAAGAGACTTGAAAAGTTATAAGAAGATTCTGGACTTGTATCTGTTTCTCTCTATCCTTGCCCATGAGTGAGTACTTGCCAGGTGGGGGTGGGGGTGGAAATCAATACAATAAATTATGAAAGTTAATTTTCTTCTAAGGTCATAGATTAGCATGGCTTTAACACAACATTCTTGAGTTCAATAAGAAAAGACTTACCTTTATCTATAAAAGGAATGGAAGTTGAAATTTGTTCCTAAATGACATAGCTATATTAATTAAAGGGTAACATGCTAATTAGACCAGGAGACGTTCCGGACAAAGCCATGGTGGCAGGGCTGAGGCAGAGGTGGTTAGGGGCGATCAGGCCAGGAAGGGAGGGCAGTTGGGGGTGATCATGCCAGCGGGGGTGAGGGGCAGTTGGGGACGAGAAGGCCGGCAGTGGGAGGCATTTGGGGGTGATCAGGCCAGCGGGGGGGGGGGGGGCAGTTTGGGGCGAGCAGGCCGGCAGGGGGGTCAGTTGGGGGTGAGAAGGCTGGCAGGCAGGTGAGTGGTTTGGAGCCAGTGGTCCCGGATTGTGAGAGGGATGTCCCCCGAGGGCTCTCAGATTGGAGAGGGTGCAGGCTGGGCTGAGGAACACCACCCCCCCTTTGTGCATGAATTTCGTGCACCAGGCCACTAGTTGATTTAATAATTGCCGAGTATAGTCACAAATTATGAAATCATTTCCTGCTATAAGGAACATACTTTAGACAGAGTGGAGAAATTAATGATGAAGGTGGAATGAAGGCTTTCTCATGCCCTACTAAGTATGACCACAGTGCAAAAAGCTTAAACTAAATTATTAAAAGGATTAAAAGTTTTTATTTTTTTCTGAATCATTTACCAATGGGTCAATCTCCAAGGATAGTAGAAATTTAGAAAGCAGGAAATACCCCACTTACTTTATAGCAAAGAGCAGCAACCTGAGACTCTTGATCCCTGAAGTCATGGAGGCTATTTCGGACATGCACAGGACAGGCCTCAGGTGTCACTGTTTCTATTCCCCTTTCCACACCCTCTCTCAAGCCTACTAGACAGCACTGTAGTAAACCACTTGCTGGAAGAACTGACCATTTGGAAGAAGTTTTTGGTCTTGGGAGCATTCTTAATGAAGGGGATATTGGGGCAAGAGAATTATGGCAGCAATGGTGTAGTCAAATTGAAAGGGTCATGGACTTCAGTGGGTAAAATGGCCTTTTTAAGGCATACGGGGCAACTCAAACCTTCAGCTTATGTTGTGTTCTCTAAGCAACTGATTTGAGGGTTTGCCAAGTTCTCACTGTGATCATAGCCCAGACTGTGAGAGGAGGGAAGCCTTTGACTAGGGACTTCATTCAGTTCTTTGATTGCTTACATCCTGTGGTTTTAAATGGAAAATCACCAAATGTGAAGAAAATTTTAGGGTAGTTTAAACCTTTACCATCATTGCACCTATTCCTTTATTTATTTATTTATTTATTTATTTATTTAACCAAGTACTGGAAATTGTGCTAATACTGGGGAGTTAAAAGTGAATAAGCTATAGCATCCAGAAACCAAAATCCAGTTTAAATAGAAAATAAGCAGAATGAGATATGAGACTTATTCAAGAAAAAGCAGGTTCTCTGTGACTTACTGGTGGCAGATAATTGAGCAAGTTACTAACCTCTACATGCCTCAGTTGATCTATTCAGAAAATGGGTATAATAATAATTACTTACTTCATAGGATAAAAATGTACTCATTTGAAATGTGGTGTTGGAAGAGAGCTCTATGGATATCCTGGACTACCAATCAGAAAGATAAACAAGTGGGTCCTAGAGCAAATTAAGCCTGAAACGTCACTGAAGGCAAAATAAAAAAACTGAAGCTGTCCTAATCTATATTAACAAAAGGATATTGTATTATGCTAATTAGACTGGACATCTTCTAGACATCCTTCCGGACAAAGCCACAGTGTCGGGGGCCGAGGCAGAGGCGGTTAGGGGCGATCAGGCTGGCAGGGGAGAGCAGTTAGGGGGCGATGAGGCCAGCAGGCAGAGGCAGTTAGGGGCAATCAGGCAGGCAGACAGGCAAGCAATTAGGAGCCAGTGGTACTGGATTTCAAGAGGGATGTCTGATTACCAACTTAAACCGGCAGTCGGACATCCCCTGAGGGGTCCCAGATTGAAGAGGGTGCAGGCCAGGCTGAGAGATACCCTCCCGCCCCCAGTGCACGAATTTCATGCACTGGGCCACTAGTATGGACATATCTCGAGAAGGCAGGATTCTTTGGAAAAGACAATAATGCTATGAAAAATATGGGGAAGACAAAATATTAGGTGGATTGATTCCATAGAAGAAGCCATAGACAAGCATCTACAGCTGAGCAGGGCTGTTGAGAACAGGACATAGTGAACAAGACTCATTCACAGAGTCCCCAGGATGCAAAGCTGACTCAACAGCACATAATACATACATACCTTATAAGGAATCAACTGAGTTAATGCTTACAAAGCATTTAAATTAGTTAATATTTATAAAACATTTAAAATAATGCCTGACAGACCCTAACCATTCAACAAACATTAACTATTATTACTCTCTTTCTGAATCATTCACACCAGTTTCTTAAAGCCCAGTGCTTTAGTGGGTCTCACTGTTGGGTTTATTATACATTTAATAAATCATTATACCTCAAATTTGCATTACTAATAAGATCAAAGACCATATAGTCTTTGTACTCTTTGTCAGCTAGTCCTAATATCCACCATCTCTGATACCCACACTCTCCTTTTTCACTCTATACACCTTTTCTTAGATGGATCTGAATGTCTTGATACTCCAAATTCATTGATTCATTAATCCTTTTAACATTTACTAAATATCTTCTCTATGCCAGGCATTGTTCTGGGTTCTGGGGACACAGAAGAATGGTCTTCGCTCTTTAAGAGCACCCAAACCAGTAGGAAAAAGAAAAACAATAGATTTTATAAAGTGATTTCAAACTAGGGTCTGTGATTCCAGCATCCACTTTGATGTTTCTGCTAGAAATAAGCAATCTCACTTTACTTATCTCAGACCAAAGAGAAAAGGACAGGGGTGAATTATTAAACTTTGGGCGCTTTAAGGAAAGACTTACAGTGTTTTGCCATATTTCAAATGGATAAGATCCTCCCAACTCCCAACACCAAAGGGAATCTCAGGGTGCTGGCTCCTGTACTCCTACCCTGAGGTGGAGTGCTCTAATCTCTCAACTCAGTCTAAGGAATTTGAAACAAGGTACTGGTGTAGGTGAGCTTTAAAAACAGATAATGTCCCAAACTAGGAACCTGGTAAATACTCAGAACACCAAGGTGAAGCACTTATCTATTGTCACAATAATGCTACATAACAAACCATCCCCAAACTCAGTGGCTCAAAACAACCATTTAGCCCTAACTGGTTTGGCTCAGTGAATAGAGCGTCAGCCTGCAGACTGAAGGGTCCTGGGTTCAATTCCGGTCGGGGGCATGTACCTAGGTTGCAGGCACATCCCTTGGCGGGGGGTTGGGGGGTGTGCAGGAGGCGGTTGATTGATGTTTCTCTCTCATCGATGTTTCTGACTCTCCCTCTCTCTTCCTCTATGTAAAAAATCAATAAAATATATTTTAAAAAAACATTTATTTTAAGTCTGGGGGTAGGGAGGATGGTTCTGCTGATCTTGGCAGTGCTTCTGTCATAGCTGGGACTCACCTATTGAGTAGTTGACTGGCCTTTGCCTGATCTAGGATAGCCTTGGCTGGGAATAGTGGCTCTGCTCCATGTTCCTCATCCTCCAACCAGCTAGTTCGAGCATGCTTCCATGGTGAAGGCAAAGGAGAGAGAGAGAGAGAGAGAGAGAGAGAGAGAGAGAGAGAGAGAAGAAATGTGTATGGCTTCTGAGGCTGAGACTTAGAACCAGTACAGACATTTCTGAAGTTTAGACAAGTCATAGGCCAGGCCAGTCTAGGGGTGGAGAAATAGATCCCACTTCTTTATAATAGTGATTGTAAAGTCATATTATAAAGAGTATAAGTACAGGGAAAGAAAATATTTTATAATATTTTTATCACACCAGCCTCCCAGATTTTTACAAAGCAGTGCCCTTTTCCTGTTGTACTGATTGCTGTGACAAAAAGAAAGCATGACTAAAACCACACTAACAACAGTGATAAGGTTACACTGAGTCATACATACCAAAAAACATACAGGGAGGAGAACGAAGCATTGCTACTTGTTGGCTGAGGACACACAAAAATATCCTTGAGGCATCCTGAAAAAATTAGGAGTACTCAAATAGAAAGACAAACATGATGGTTAATTCACTAACTTTAACCAGAATACACTGGCATCATATTTTAAATTTTTTTATTTAGATTCTGTCTTTTGTTTGCTATTTCCCCATGTATTTTTCCCTTCTCTTCTTACTCCATCCCCAAATCACCCCACACACTTTAAAGCATCTATTTCTTGATTTGGTTCCTAAGAACTCAAAGTCTAAAAACAAATCAAAGTGTTTAGGGAAAACAGCAAAATTGTTAGAGGGAGGGACTTCCCCCTGGAGACTAGAACTACCACCTCAGGAACAAGAGGAAAAAAAGAGAAGGGAGTGGAAAAGAGATGAAGGGCAGCCAACAGGGCACCTGGCCAGCCAACAGGGCACACCTAGAACAAGGGGCCAGAGAAAGAGGTAGCAGAAAGATTCTTGAGACTCCAAGTTTATCAGGGAAACAGCAGGAAGAGCTGACCTGCTAGAGAGGGCCACAAAAGTATGAGAGATAGGATGGTGTACTTGCTCCCCATGTAGACTCTGCAGCCAGACTCACTGGGTTTCAGTACCAGTTCTGTCATTTACCAGCCTGTGTGACCTTGTGCAAATCATGTAACTTCTATGTCTTTCGACTTCTCTCATCAGTAAAATAGAATAAAGAGAGTACTAGCTTGAAGGGTTACTATTTAAATAATGTTTACAAGTGCTTAGATAATTCCTGGCATATAAAAAGTATTATGTAAAGACTAGAGGCCTGGTGCACAGATTCGTGCACGGGGGGGGGGGGGGGGGGGCGGTCCTTCAACCTGGCCTGCAGGCATTGGCCGAATCCAGCTCTCTGACATCCCCTGAGGAGTCCTGGATTGCGAGAGGGCGCAGCATATAAGATCTTTGGTTAATCTCTTCCCGCCCTCTCCCCTCCCCACTTCTCTTGAGATTCATCAGTCTGTTTCATGTTTCCATGCCTGTGGTTTCCCCTCCTGCATTAAGCGCCTGCCCCCTGATGGTCATTGTGCATCATAGCATCATAGCTACCAGTCAGTCAGTCAGCCCGTCGCTTAGGCTTTTATATATTTACTAGAGGCCCAGTGCACAAAAATTTGTGCACTCGGCAGGGGCGGGGGGGGTCCCTCAGCCCGGCCTGTGCCCTCTTGCAGTCTGGGACCCCTCAGGAGATAATGACCTGCTGGCTTAGGCCTGCTCCCGGGTGGCAGAGGGCACGCCCAATCCCTAGGTGCAGCCCCTGGTCGGGCTCAGAGCAGGGCCGATTGGGGAGATGGGGCGCTGCCCCCTGTCATGCACAGAGCAGGGCAGATTGGGAGGTTGCGATGCCACCCTCAGTCGCACTCAGGGTAGGGCCGATTGGGGTGTTGGGGCACCGACCCCTGTCACACTCAAGGCAGGGTCGATGGGGAGGTTGCGATGCCACCCCCTGTCACGCACAGAGCAGGGCTGATCAGGGGGTTGGGGCGCTGCCCCTGTCACTCAGAGAGCAGGGCCAATCAGAGGGTTGGGGCTCTGCCCCCTGTCACTCACAGAGCAGGGACCAGCAGGGGGGTTGGGGCTCCATACCCTGTCACACACAGAGCAGGGCCATCAGGAGATTGGGGAGCTCCCCCCTGTCACGCACAGAGCAGGGCCAATCAGGGGGTTGAGGAGCTCCCCCCTGTCACTCACAGAGTAGGGCCAATAGGGGAGTTGGGGCACCGCCCCCTGTCACACACAGAGCAGGGCGGATCAGGGGGTTGGGGTGCTGCACCCTGTCACACTCAGGGCAGGGCCAATGGGGAGGTTATGGCTCTACCCCGTCACACACAGAGCAGGGCCCGTAGGGGGGGTGGTTGGGGCGCACCCTGTCACACACAGAGCAGGGCCAATCAGGGGGTTGGGGTGCCGCACCCTGTCACACACAGAGCTGCAGGGTGATCAGGGGGTTGGGGAGCTCCCCCCTATCAGGCACAGAGCAGGGCTGATCAGGGGGTTGGGGCGCCTTCCCCTGTCATGAACAGAGCAGGGCGGATAGGGCGGTTGTGGCCCTGCCCCCGTCACACACAGAGCTGCAGGGCGATCAGGGGGTTTGGGCGCTGCCCCCTGTCACGCTGATCCCAGTGCCAGGAGGCCTCGCGGCTCCACTGATTCCGGTGTGGGGAGCTATATTACCCTTTTACTATATAGGATAGAGGCCTGGTGCATGGGTGGGGGCCGGCTGGTTTGCCCTGAAGGGTGTCCTGCATCAGGGTGGGAGTCCCCACTGGGGTGCCTGGCCAGTCTGGGTGAGGGGCTGAGGGCTGTTTTCAGGCTGGTGGGTGACTGAAGCTCCCAACCTGTCCTTTTTTTCTTTTCTTTTTTTTATTCTGGGCCAGCTTTAGCTCTGAGGCTTGGCTCCAGCTCTTAGGCCTCGGCTGCTGAAAGCAGGTATCTGATTTGTTTGGGTTCTATAATTGAAACACTGTTTCAACTCCAGCTCTGAGATCCCAGCTGGCTGAAAGCAGGTTTCTGGGGTTTTGTTTAGCTTCTATATTTGTAACAATGTTTCAAACTGCAAGATCAGAGGCCAGCAAGGCAGGCAGGGAACGTTGGAGTCCTCCGTCACTGAAGCAAGCAAGCCTCCTGTTAGCTTCAAGCTGCCTGGCTGCCGGCTGCCATCTTGGCTGGCAGTTAATTTGTATATCGCCCTGATTAGCTAATGGTAAGGGTAGCGGAGGTATGGCTAATTACCATGTTTCTCTTTTATTAGATAGGACTAGAGGCCCAGTGCACAAAAATTTGTGCACTCAGGGGGGGAGGGAGGGTCCCTCAGCCTGGCCTGTGCCCTCTCGCAGTCTGGGACCCCCCAGGGGATGACCACCTGCTGGCTTAGGCCCACTCCCTGGGGGATTGGGCCTAAGATGGCAATCAGACATCCCTCTGGCAGCCCGGCAGCCTTCGGAGGATGTCCACTTGCCAGCAGGGAGCAGGCCTAAACTGCAGTCCTTAGCGCTGCTGAGGAGGCAGGAGAGGCTCCCACCACCACTGCTGTACTGGCAGCCACCAGCCTGGCTTGTGGCTGAGCAGAGCACCTCACATGTGAGAGCGCCCTGACCACCAGAGGGCAGCTCCTGCATTGAGCGTCCACCAGGCAGCTCCTGGTGGTCAATGTGTGTCATAGTGACCAGTCATTCCCAGTCCTTCTGCTGTTAGGGTCAATTTGCATATTACCCTTTTACTATATAGGATAGAGGCCTGGTGCATGGGTGGGGGCTGGCTGGTTTGCCCTGAAGGGTTTCCCGGATCAGGGTGGGGGTCCCGCTTGGGTGCCTGGCCAGCCTGGATGAGGGGCTGATGGCTGTTTGCAGCTGGTCACACCCCTTCAGGGGCTGAGGGCCGTTTTCAGGCTGGTGGGTGACTGAAACTCCCAACCTCTCTTTTTTTTTCTTTTCTTTTTTTTTATTCTGGGATTTATTTACCTTCTATGGCTGTCACTGGAGCTGAGAGCCGGCTTTAGCTCTGAGGCTCGGCTCCAGCTCTGAGACCTTGGTTTGTTTGGCTTCTATAATTGAAACACTGTTGCAACTCCAGCTCTGAGGCCCGGCTGGCTGAAAGCAGGTTTCTGGGGTTTGTTTAGCTTCTATAATTGCAACATTGTTTCTTAGACTGCAGCTCAGAGGCTGGCAGCAGCAGGCGGGGAACCTTGGCTTCCTCCATCACTGGAGCAAGCAAGCCTACTGTTCACTTCAGCTGCGTGGCTGCCCGCTGCCATCTTGGTTGGCAGTTAATTTGCATATCACCCTGCTTAGCCAATGGGAAGCATGTCGGAGGTACGGTTAATTTCCATGTTTGTCTATTATTAGATAGGATATATATATATATATATATATAGAGAGAGAGAGAGAGAGAGAGAGAGAGAGAGAGAGACTAGGGGCTCAGTGCACAAATTCCTGCACCTTGAAATGAACTGTGGGCTGTGAGGCTGCAGTAGGCACAGGGGCGGGTCTCAGCCCACCCTCCACGCCCCTGCCTGGCCCCTCCTGCTATGGCCCCCAGTCCCCTATTTGCTGGCAGCCCTGCTCCTGCCACCCCTGTTCCCACGCTCTAACAGTGCAGAGTGATTGGGGGTGGCGCCAGCAGCAGGTACGAGTTGCAGTTGCTGCCCTGATCACCCCTTAGGAGCAGGGGGAGGTGGAGAAGCCCTCAGGGGTGGTCAGGGCCGGCAGCCACTGCTTATACCCACTGATGATGCCAAAAGATTGGGACTGGTGCCGGTCACCGGCAGTGGGTGTGAGTGATGGCTCCAGTGTCAGCTATGGATGCAAGTGGGGCCGGCATTTGCAGTGGGTGAGAGTGGCAGCTCCAGCGCTGGCAGCAGGTGTGAGTGGGGCTGGCGCTGGCAGCAGGTGCGAGTGCTGGGTGGGACTGTGGTGGGCAGGAGCAAAGAATTTTCAATAACCACCAGAGGCTTGCCCTGATGACAGCGACCAGCGCCCTGTCTTGATCTGGTGTCCCCTCTCACCTGCTCCACCATCTCACCATGGCTGACGCCTGCTATGTTCTGCACATGACCCTGGTGATCAGCACATGTCATAGCAACCAGTTGTTCGGTAGTTCCATTGTTCTGTTGTTCCATTGTTCCACCATTTGGTCTATTTGCATATTAGCCTTTTATTATATAGGATAAGCTGTTATTATCAGTATACTAGAGGCATGAATTCGTACACGGGTCGGGCCTTTCTGGGTGACCTGCGGGGATCAGGCCAAAACCTGCAGTCCACTGCCCCCTGCACCTCCTACCTGCCTCTCCTGCTCATCCCGGCCCCACTGTGATTGCCACAGCCTCACACCCAATCAGTCCTGATCGGGAGAGGCTCGCACTACCACAGCAGTGCTCGCCAGCCATAAGCCCTGTGTCTAACGCCCTCCCTAGGGGAGTGGCCTGTGGGAGGGGGCTGAAATTGACTCTCTGACATCCCCTGAAGGGTCCTGGATTGCGAGAAGGTTCAGGTCAGACTGAGGAACCCCACCAGTGCACAATCGGGCTGGGGAGGGACTGCAGGAGGTTGACCAGGAGGGAGGGACCACAGGAGGGCTCCAGGGCATGTCTGGCCCATCTCACTCAGTCCCAATTGGCCAGACCCCAGTAGAAAGCTAACCTGTTGGAGCATCTGCTTCCTGGTGGTCAGTGCATGTCATAGCGACTGGTCGACCAGTCGACTGTCTGCCCTAGTGACCAGTGCACATCATAGTGAACTGTTGAGTGGCCTTAGCATATCATTAGCATATTATGCTTTGATTGGTTGAACAGTCAACCAGACGACTGGATACTTAACATTTAGGCTTTTATTATATGGGATTATCTCAGAACCTGTGTTTCTGGCCAGGAAGCCAGTTGGGCTTCTGGATACATCCTAAGTTATCTAGGAGACAGAGATTGAAAGCTTGACTGGGCCCACTTCATCCCCTTGCCTTTGCTCTATAAGCCCCAGGAATTTAGATATAGCTCTGGGAAAAGGGATGGGAACTCCAAATTCACTGAAATTATGTTTCTGCTTCTCCCCCCTCTCCCACCACCCTATGAAATAAAAGCTTCAAATAAGAATTAGACTGAATGAAAGGGATATAAAATGTTTCATTTCTTTCACTCCCACATTTATGCACTGGAATTCATATGCACTCCATTTGTCTTTCCGCAGACTATACTGTGAGCACCTTGCAGGCTGGGGCCATTTCTCTTTCATGTGCACAGTGCTTGCACAAAAGAGTGACTCAGTGGATGTCAGGTGAATGAACCAATTTGACTTTTTTTATTATTAAGGTGAAATTCATAGAATATTAAATTATAAAATTTAAGACATTTAAAAAAATTGTGGCAAAATAATTTGATATGAACTTCACCATGTTAATTATTTTTAAGAACAGGTCAGTGGCATTTAAGTACATTCACATTCTTGTGCAGCTACAACCTCTATCTGCTCTCAAAGTATTTTCATCATCCCAAAAGAATACCTTCTACCCATTTAGTAGTTACTCCCCCAGCCCCTGTCCACCAACAATCTCCTTTCTCTGTGGATTTATCTATTCTGGATATTTCATATCAATGAAATCATATAATATGTGACCCTTTGTATCTGGCTGCTTTCATTTAACATAATGTTTTCAAGGTCCATCTGTATTGTAGCATGCATCAGTACTTCTTTAATATAGCTGGTCAACATGCTATTGCACGTTAATATCACAGTTTGTTTATCCATTCAACAGTTGGTGGATGTTTGGTTGTTTCTACCTTTTGGCTGCTGTAAACAGTGATGCTGTGAACAGTGTGTACATGTATTTATTTGAGTACTGTTTTCAACTCTTTAAGACTAGAATTGCTACCGTATATCATATGGAAAATCTATGTTTAACTTTTTGAGGAACTTCCAAAGTGTTTCCACAGCACAGATGTGACTATTGATACAATTTACAGCTTTGTTAGATTGACAGTTCTTCTCAACGCCTTAAAAAGGCAGTTCAGGATGTTTTAAATTGGTCGACCAAGATGGCGGCGTAGGTAAACACCGGAGACCGCTGCCGCAAACAACCATTTCAAAAATACAACTAAAAGACTGAACGGACATCACCCAGAACCACAGGAAGGCTGGCTGAAGAGAGACTCTACAACTAGAAGGAAAGAGAACAGCAAATCGAGGCTCAGAGGCGGCGCAGTGTGGAAAATACAAAGGTACCGAGGTGTGCGCGAAAGCGGGCTGGTGGCTGAGGGCGCGGTTGTCGTTTTCTGTCGGGAGTGAGTCTCAGACTCTGGGCTCCAGATCCGGGCGAGTCTCTAGGGACCCAGACTCAAACGGGAGAAGCGGGATTATCCGGCATCAGTTGGAACCTGAGGGCAGCTTTCTCTCCAAGGTTTGCAGCGGCTGCCGGGGTTCTGAGAAGCAGAGCCTCTGGGAACGGGACTGAGCGTGGCCATAACTGCTCCCTCCGCCCGCCCTGTGGATCCCGCCCCGCCCAAACCCTGCGCACAGCCATTTGCCGATCGCCTCAGGCAAAGGCTGGATTAGCGCCTCCCCAGAAGACAGACGTTTTCCGCACAGCTGATTCCTATAGCCAGTCGGCCTGAGGGTCAAATCCCCCTAGTGTTAACTACAACAATTAAGGCTTGGCTAGAACAAGACTGCGCACAGAGACCACAAGGGGGTGCACCAAGAAAGCATAAAAGATGCGGAGACAAAAAAACATGACAGAAATGGAGGATATGGAGCTAAGAATCGCAATTTTGAGGGCTTGCCATAAATTTGTGCAGAACCTCACGAAAACTAATGAGACCCTCGATGCTACGATAAAGAAATTAGAAAGTAAGCATACACGGACTGAAATAAAGAATATTATACCCAATAGCAAACCAGAGGAGTACAATAATCAAACCAAAGATTCGACAAAAAACACCCAATTGGAAAAGCAAAATGAAAAAAGAATCCGAAAGTGTGAAGATAGTGTAAGGAGCCTCTGGGACAGCTTTAAGCGGTCTAATATCAGAGTCATTGGAGTGCCAGAAGATGAGAGACAGCAAGATATTGAAAACCTATTTCAAGAAATAATGGCAGAAAACTTCCCCCACCTGGTGAAAGAAATGGACTTACAGATCCAAGAAGCGCAGAGAACCCCAAACAAAAGGAATCCAAAGAGGACCACACCAAGACACATCATCATTAAAATGCCAAGAGCAAAAGACAAAGAGAAAATCTTAAAAGCAGCAAGAGAAAGAGGCTCAATTACCTACAAGGGAATACCCATACGACTGTCAGCTGATTTCTCAACAGAAACTTTGCAGGCCAGAAGGGAATGGCAAGAAATATTCAAAGTGCTGAATACCAAGAACCTACAACCAAGATTACTTTATCCAGCAAAGCTATCATTCAGAATTGAAGGTCAGATAAAGAGCTTCACAGATAAGGAAAAGCTAAAGGAGTTCATCACCGCCAAACCAGTATTATATGAAATGCTGAAAGGTATCCTTTAAGAAGAGGAAGAAGAAGAAAAAGGTAAAGATACAAATTATGAACAACAAACATGCATCTATCAACAAATGAATCTAAGAATCAAGTGAATAAATAACCTGATGTACAGAATGAACTGGTGATTATAATAGAATCAGGGACATAGAAAGGGAATAGACTGACTATTCTTGGGGGGAAAAGGGGTGTGGGAGATGCGGGAAGTGACTGGACAAAAATCATGCACCTATGGATGAACACAGTGGGTGGGGAGTGAGGGTGGAGGGTGGGGTGGGAGCTGGAAGGAGGGGAGTTATGGGGGGAAAAAAGAGGAACAAATGTAATAATCTGAACAATAAAGATTTAATTAAAAAAAAAAAAAAAAAAAAAAAAAAAAAAAGGCAGTTCATCGTCTGCACCAATTTCCCTCTAGCCCAGTGATGGCGAACCTTTTGAGCTCGGCGTATCAGCGTTTTGAAAAACCCTAACTTAACTCTGGTGCCGTGTCACATATAGAAAATTTTGATATTTGCAACCATAGTAAAACAAAGATTTATATTTTTGATATTTATTTTATATATTTAAATGCCATTTAACAAAGAAAAATCAACCAAAAAAATGAGTTCGCGTGTCACCTCTGACACGCGTGTCATAGGTTCGCCATCACTGCTCTAGCCCAAGGGTTCTCAGAATTCCTCTGTCCTCTTTCAGTCCCAGAGCTTGAGCTGGAGAGTGTGGATGTTACCTTCCAGCTAGTGACTGAGCTGCTGTGCTTCCTGGAAGCAGCCTTGGCACATGATGTTTCTGTCTATCCTGTTCCCACTCTCTCTGCCCTGTTCTGGAACTGATTCTTGGCCTTGCTCTTGGTACATGTCACTGCAAATCTCAGTCTGCCATAACCTTTTTTCAGATTTAATGATTTTTTTTTTGAGAGAGAGAGAGTAGGAGGGAGGGAGGGAGGGAAGGAGAGAGACAGGCAGAGAGAGATAGAGAAACATTGATGTGAGAGAGACATATCGATTGGCTGCCTCCCACACACGCCCCAACCAGGGCTAGGGAATGAACCGGCAATCCAGATATATGCCCTTGACTGGAATCAAACCCATGACCCTTCAGTGCTCAGGCTGATGTTCTACCACTGAGCCACACCGGCCAGAGCTGGACTTAATGATTTTTTTAAATGTTTTTACTGGTAAATTAACACATACCAAAAACAAATGTTCCACTTAATGAATTATAAATCAAACATCCCTTTAGCCACCACCCATAGAAGGGTATAGAACCTTGCCAGCCATCACATAAGCCCTCCATTAGCTCCCTCTCAAACACAAGTCCCAAGCCCCTCTAAGAGTAACCACTGTCCTAATCTTTACAGTAATCACTTCCCTTTATTTATAGCTTTACCATCAAAGCATGCATCTCTGTCCTCTATATTTCCTATAATTGGTAGTTGGGTCTAAAGTATAAAAATCAAGTTTGATTTTTTTAGAGTGAAGTCTGCTTCACAGACGGTATCATGCACCAAGTAGCACATACTTTGAATTGTTAGCAGCCATTGATGCTTGATGTTTAGATCCTTAATTCATTACGTATGCAAAATGCTGTTCTCCACTTCTGTAATTTCTTTTTCATTTACTTGTTGTTACATTATATCAAGAGAAACTTTCCCTCATTTGCTCTTTAGTCACCCAGTAGCAGAGTCTATGTTATAAAGGCAGGATAAATGCTTGACTCTTGCTCTTTCCCAATTTTCAAAATAATCAGTTGGTTCTCTAGCATCTTTCAAAGGTAAGCAAATAAGATTTCATTGCATGATCATGAATGCATAGTTTTAAACATATTCAATATGTTTCAATCTGCTGAACTTATTGTCCTTGCTAATGCTCAGTTTATCTGATTTAGCTCTGAACTGTTGATCAAATGAAGCTTGAGTAGTTACTGGCTTATAACAGGACCCATGATTCACCTAGCTAAGTCTGGTATGAGAGGTTCTTAAAACAAGCTTTTGTGCTTTTAGAATCTGCTGACTGAGCATGGGCTCCTAGCTTAGTAAAATCATTCTGAACTGCTAGACCTCTTTTTTTGAAATGAGATAATTTTAAATATGTTTTTATTGATTTTAGAGAGAGGAAGGGAGAGGGAAAGAGAAAAAACAAAATAGTTTCTGTGAAATAAAATAAAATTAAAGTTAAAACTTTCTGCAAAGGAAACAACACACAGACATACACACACACACACACACACACACACACACACACACAAATATTAGCCATTAAAAAGAAGAAATCCTGCCATATGCAACACATGGGTGAACTTAGAGGACAGTATGCTAAGTGAAATAAGCCGAATACAGAAAGACAAATGCTGCATGATCTCACCTACATGTGTAACCTAAAATACTCAAATTCATAGAAACAGAGAGTAGAATGATGGTTGCCAAGGGATGGGGATGGGAAAATGGGGTCTCAGGGGGAGGGGATGCTGGTCAAAATGCATAAACTTTCAGTTGTAAAATGATTAAGTTATGGGAATCTAATGAACAGCATGGTGACTATAGTTAAATAATGTATTGTAAACTTAAAATTTGCCTCAAAAAATAGAGAGTAAAAACTAATCTGATCAGCCTGGCTGGTGTGGCTCCGTAGTTGAGTGTTGACCTATGAACCAGGAGGTCATGGTTTGATTACCCATCAGGGTACATGCCCAGGTTGTAGGCTCCATCCCCAGTAGGGGGCATGCAGGAAGCAGCCAATCAATGATTCTCATCATTGATGTTTCTATCTCTCTCCCTCTCCCTGCCTCTCTGAAATCAATAAAAATATATTTTAAAAAACCAACAAAACTAGTCTGATCTATTTGTCTATGTGCCAATTATTTAATTATTATATATTTGTTTGTTTTTTGCAATGTATATAATCAAATTTTATTCCATTTCATACCTAAGATTTACTAGTAGCTATCTGAATCTTTAAAAAATATATATATTTTTTATTGCTTTCAGAGAGGAAGGGGGAGGGAGAGAGATAGAAACATCAATGATGAGAGAGAATCAATGATTGACTGCCTCCTGCACACCCCCTACTGGGGATTGAGCCTGTAACCCAAGCGTGTGCCCTTGATTGGAATTTTTAACTTCTCTTTTGTTAAAAAGAGAAGTGTTACCGGACAGCCCCAACCTCGATCCTTGTCTTCTCATATAAGTGAATTTGTACAAATGACCTTGACTGCATTGTGAAAAGCCAATTTATTAAAAACAATTAAAAAGCAAAGCAAGCAAACCTATACATTCTGGCTTATGACGGACTCTCAGCTAATCTAAAGAGCAGGTTGGCTGAGGGTCCAAGGTGTTATATAACCTCCTGTCTATAGGTTTTAAAATTCCTTTGCTGAATATTTTGGTACAGATTAATTCTCAAGGCCCCTTCTTATAAGAAGGGCACACAAAAGAGAAGTTAAAAATGAAAAGACACCTGAGAAAATAAATTATCTACATGATTGCATAAAGCAGTTCCTGCTAAACTTTTTCACTTGGCACTCATAGAAAACAGTATTTACACAGCTGCCTGGAATAAGCAGAAGAGGCAACTCAAATCCAGATTGACCTGGGGGATTCTGGCTTCCAAAGTGCCTGAGAGGATTGTATATTCACATATCTATAACTCTTTCACACCACATGAGGTGGAAAGTTCTGGAATGCTGAGACCAGTGGAAGCAGACTAGCACAGCAGAAGTGACAGGATGTGGTTCATAGTGACAGTGGACGAAATATACCATAATGGTCACTCGAGAGGTGACAAATTATTAAATTCTGGATATATTATGAAAGTTGACTCAGGCAAGTCACTTAAGATCTCTGAACATGCCAAACCGGTTTGGTTCAGTGGATAGAGCGTTGGCCTGCGGACTCAAGGGTCCCAGGTTCGATTCCGGTCAAGGGCATGTACCTTGGTTGCGGGCACATCGCCGGTAGGGGGCGTGCAGGAGGCAGCTGATCGATCTCTCTCATTGATGTTTCTAACTCTCTGTCCCTCTTCCTTCTTCTCTGTAAAAAATCAATAAAATATATTTTTAAAAAAAATCTCTGAACATTAGCTATAACTCATTAACATGTAAATAACATCTACATCTACCTCAGGGGGTTATTGTGGGATTAAGGAGATAGTACATGTAAAGTATTTAGTTTGATGAATTGCTCAAAGTATGCAACAGGATATGGAACCAAAAGTCTTATTAAAAGACTTCAGAAAATTATCCACCCATTCATTTAATATGCACCTAGAAATTACTTATTGAAATAAATATTTTCACTTTGAATACAAGTACAAACTTGAAGGGGTTATGGTTAAACCCCTCATGGAAGGCACTTGGATGAATCTGAGACTGCTACACTTTGAAGTGCAAAGTGATTTGATGTGAGCTAGAAATGGCCAACTATAATGACCACAGAAAATTCCAGACACAAATCTAATTTACTAAAGTGTCTTTTGGGGACACACCTGTGAGTCCCTGCATTTTGCCAATCTTTCAGCATCTATGCAGGGCCAGATTACCCAACAAGAGCTTTAAATCAAGAGAAAATTGGAGGAGAGAATTAGCTATACCGGATACCTCATTTCAGGATTAAACTAGATTTTTCTATCCTGGCTGACCCCAAAACTTCAGGTTCTATTGTTTACTACATACAAGACCAACCTTTCAACAATTCTGGTTTATGTGAAATTGAAGGAGAATTAAGAGCTAACGGCTTCAGACTCAAGGTAGAGCGCATACAGTAACTGAGTCACACGTTGTCCAAGTCATACTACTAGAGGCACCTTTCACCAACACCAGAGAGGTGTTACCGGACAGCCCCAACCTCGATCCTTGTCTTCTCATATAAGTGAATTTATACAAATGACCTTGACTGCATTGTGAAAAGCCAATTTATTAAAAACAATTAAAAAGCAAAGCAAGCAAACCTATACATTCTGGCTTATGACGGACTCTCAGCTAATCTAAAGAGCAGGTTGGCTGAGGGTCCAAGGTGTTATATAACCTCCTGTCTATAGGTTTTAAAATTCCTTTGCTGAATATTTTGGTACAGATTAATTCTCAAGGCCCCTTTTTGCTTTGTTGTGGTTTTCCCAGAATTCATGGGAAGCACCTGGCAACTTTATCCTGCCAAGCCTTAATCTGCTGACTTCTCTGCTTAGGGAGCAAAACTGCCCTCTTTTCCTTTCCCCTTCTCCCTCCCTTTATGCATTGTTTCATTCAGGAGGTTTTTATATATTTGCTTTCCTGTCCTTGGCTGGGAAATATAAGGGCTTGTTATTTACAAGCTGGCGCAAATTGCCCACATTGTCTGGCCTTTTTTTAAATTTTCCTGTCGCAGCTTTCCTATTCCTCCTGCCCTGGATCCTGTAACAATATCACACTCTGCTCAACAAACATTCTTTTTTTAAAAAAATTATTTTTATTGATTTTAAAGAGGGGGCGGAGAGGGAGGGGTGGGGAGAGAGAGAGACAGAGAGAGAGAGAGAGAGAGAGATTTGTTGTTCCACTTATTTATGCATTTATTGGTTGATTCTTGTATGTGCCTTGACCGGAGATTGAACTTGGCTAATTGGAGAACATTCTAACCAATTGAGTTACCTGGCTAGGATCTTAACAAACATTTAGACAATGGGGATAAAGCATTCAAGCTAGTTTTTAAGAGGTTATCCAGAGGGTCCTGTGTAATATGATCGATCCTCTGAAACTGATGTGACAGAAATACCTGGCTCTATGCACAGGAGCAGGTGTCTGGGAAGACACCCAGTGACCCTGGAACCATGCTGCCAGCTCTGTCTCAAGCTAATCTCTTGGGCCTTTAACTGAGCTGACTGACCAGGGCAGATGCCTAGACATGAGGACCCCTGGCCTTTGGGCTGGATACCTCTGAGTGCCCCTCCAGGCCCACTCTTCACTGCCACAACCCTGCTCTGTGACCACAGGGGCTGACTTTATAAGCTTCCCCACTTGAGAACCTTCTGGTGGGATCCAGTGAGCTGAGTAACCAACCCCTGGTTATTACAGCAAATTTCTATCTCTGTCTTGTGTTACACAAGGGCTGAGGGTGGGTGGGACATATATGGCTCAGTGGCTTAGTTGGCTGTGTGGGCATGCAGGTCGGTTCTCATTTAAGGACCCTTGCTGAAGGATCAGTCACTCTTGGGGCATAGAGAACAGAGTGAGAGAAGCTTTTTTTTTTTTTCCTGGGCTCCCTCCTCACCAAGTCTCTGCAGGTTGCAGATTCCCTGTGTTGAACCCTTAGCTGCCACCTGACAGTCGCTTCCTAGAGCTATGCTCTCTGGGCCCAGTTCTGCTTCTGCCCCTTGACTCTTCCAACACAGGAAGCAGCACCATCCTTGGTTTCCTTTCACCCCTCCCAACTTTTGTAACTGGTTCTTTTGTTAACCCTGCTCAGTTCTCCTGTTTGGGGTTCCACGGTTTTCCTGTTAGGATCTGTCTGATAGAGCCTTGTTACCGAGTTAAAGACTGAACAGACGGAGCTACTTTTCGCAGGTAGATTAGGGAGCAGGAGAGGCGTGGGGATGGGGGACCGCAGAAACGGAATCCCAACCCAGAAAGGAATCTGTCTGTCTGGCAGCCACAGTAGTCAGCAAGGCTGCTGTCTGACCCTTTTGCCTTGTTTCTGGCAGTTCTGGTGCCTGCCCCGGGTCAGAACTTCATTTCATTTGTTTCCTGGATATGTCCTCTTATTTAACTGATAGTCCTCTACTTAACAGAGTTGCACTCAAGTCCACATCCTGATTTGGGGCCTCTTTGACATTGATCCCTTTCTGGGATTGGATTGGAGTTCTGACCCTTTCCCCCTGGCTGATTAGCCATGATCTGTAGGGCCCTCCCTGGTGGGAGATGGTAGATGTACAGAGAAGGGGTCTGGGGGCAGAAAGTTACCATCTCCCTGCAAGTGCTTTCCATGGTCCCTGTTTCTTTCCCTTCTCTCTGGCTTCACTCTGGGAACATAAGAAAAAGCTGGGTCTCAGAGAGTGGTGGTTCACAACCATAGGTCTGGACATTGGTCAAGTTCAAAATCCCCCAGGTTGGTCCAATGTTCAGCCTACTGTTCTGGAGAATGACCCTGGCAGATAGTCTTCTGGGAAATGTGGGATGGGAGGGCTAAGGGCACTAGTGTGCAGGGCAGGCTCTCTGTGGAACATCTGAGCCCCCAGACACTTCAGAGCAACAAAACGACATGTGAAAGGCATGTGGTCATTGGACCTGGCATCTCTGAAGAGTATCAGGCTGGGCCTTTGAGTGCCAAGCCTTATGCCAGTCCTGTTTGCTCTGTGGTAACCCCTCCTGAAGATTTTTTGCTTTCCTCTGCTCCAGCTATGTTAGTCTAACAACTTGGGCTGCTGGCTTTGCTTTTACTCCCTCTGCTAGTTTGCAGTTGGTCTCCTTCCTACCTAACCTTCTGTTATACAGTAACTGTCCCCTTTGGCTGGTACCAATAAATAACCTTCTGTTAATGGTGCTAAGAGTATATCCAATGGACCATGTCTGGTATCCCCTCTCTCCCTTCTCTTCCCTTGGTTCTGGTATTGAGTATTGGACTCCTGGTGAGTGGGATTTTCCAAAAGGTCCAAAGTTATTAGGCCAGTGTGCTTACAAATTGAGATATTAGTGGAAAAGGGGCAGGATTGAGTGGTTGAGTCTAAGAAGATAATTATGGTCTTCTGTGCCATTAGCACAAGGATTATATGTAGGCTCAAACAATAACACTTTTCTATAAATCTAAAACATTTTTAAAAATAAATTTTTTGAAAAGTAACCACAACTATAACACAACTAATAATAATAATGAGTCCCTACTTTTTTGACCTCACCAGATACTAGAGCAAAATTTATCAGCTGATAAATACATGTTAAAATTAGGAAAGAGAAAAGTTACAGATGTGTATCGATATAATCCTATATAATAAAAAGGTAATATGCAAATTGACCATCACATCCTCGCACAAGATGGCCGCCCCCATGTGGTCACAAGATGGCCACCACAAGATGGCCGGCAGGGAGGGCAGTTGTGGGCGATCAGGCCAGCAGGGGAGGGAAAATGGGGGCAATTGGGCAGGCAGGGGAGCAGTTAGGCATCAATCATATTGGCAGGCAGAAGTGGTTAGGGGCAATCAGGCAAGCAGGAAGGTGAG
Organism: Myotis yumanensis; assembly: GCF_028538775.1. Lineage (NCBI taxonomy): Eukaryota > Metazoa > Chordata > Mammalia > Chiroptera > Vespertilionidae > Myotis > Myotis yumanensis. The sequence goes on along the minus strand of NW_027223763.1, from coordinate 49,150,372 downwards.
TGGGTAGGAGCCAGCAGTCCCAGATTGTGAGAGGGATATCCGAGGGATCCCAGATTAGAGAGGGTGCAGGCTGGGCTGAAGGACATCTCCCCCCCCCCCCCCCCCCCCCCTAGTGCACAAATTTCATGCATGGGCCTCTAGTATTTTACACAATATTTTACTTACAATTTTTCCAATTTGAGGGTAATATAGTGGTTTCAAATTTGTCAAAAGTATAATTTGGGTAAGGGACATGTTGAGACAACCTGGGAGAAGAAATGAAGGGGACTTTGCCTGGGCTTACATCAAGTTTAAGATTCTCCTTTAAATAAAGGGAGATTTAAGACTGCCCTAGGTTTAAGGCCTGGGAGTAGTAGGATAGGAGGTACAAGGGAAGGCCAGGATCTTCTGCTGATGTCAGAAGGATTTGAGATATTTGGGATAGAATTAGAAAAGTGTGTTCATAAGATTACATTCCCTCCGCCATCCACTTTCCAAAGAATTTCCTGTTGATTTTTTCCTAAGAGCAGCAACAAATTGGGTTGGCCAGGTGGCTGCTTAATGGCTAAGTCATGTAGAGGTCACTCTTTTAGAGGGCTGATGGAAGAGCTGGCCCATCTACAGGGAGCAAGATCTTTCCATTTGGGGAGAAGCACCATGGCTCTCAGAAAAATGGTTGGCTTCAGCAGCATTGGCAGAAGTGGGGCAGGAGCAGAGCCAGGGACTGCCACTGTTATCTACTAAAGCCAACTTATCATTTCTTCTCTGACTATGCCTGAGTTTAGCTCTTCTTCCTGGGCTCCCTAATTTAGGGCAGGTCCCACCATCCACCCTGTTACCCAGATGTCATACCTGGATACTGTCCTCTTCCTCAGCTTCTCAAACCCAGTCAGTTAAAAGGTTTTGATGGCCTAACCAAGTAGCTCAGGCGCTTGGAGCATCATCTGGTACACCAAAAAATGTTGCAGGTTAGGGACTGTACAGGAGGCAACATATTGATGTTTCTCTCTCTCATTGATGTCTCTCTCTCAAACATATCCTTGTTGGAGAATTAAAAATAAATAAAAATAAAAGGTCTTGATGATTCTGACCAAATATTTCCAGAAGGACATAGAAAAATTTCAATAAATACAGAACCTAATCCATGACAGAAAATTATCAAGTGGCTGAAGGAGTTATTAAATAAGTGGACTGACACTTATTAAAGATTTTTCTGTATGTAGGTTTTGAAAAACTATAGATATTTATGAATATATTTATTACTAGAGTCTTCCATTTAAATTAAGATTCAAATAAAATAATTTTGACCAATCAGTTTACTTCAGATTGCTTGTATCTGGCATATAGAGTATCATCAGACTTTTAAGTTTTCACATGATGTCTACAACTAACAACTTTTGTTTTATTTCTGACTAAAGACAGTAATTCAAATGAACAGAACTTCTCTTTTGCTGTGTTCAAACTTAAATATTTTAAAAATATTGGGGTTTTTTTACAAACATACAACAAGAGAAAAAAAGGGAAGATGAACCTATAGACAACCAAAGAAAATTAAGAGACATAATAACAAATGCAAGAGGAAAGTCTTGTTTGGATCCTGATGTAAACAAACAAAAGGTTTAAAAAGTATGAGAGGAGAAACCAAGATGGCGGCATAGGTAAACACCGGAAATTGCTGCCTCCCACAACAAATTCAAAAATACAACTAAAAGACAAAACAGACATCATCCAGAACTACAGGAAGGCTGGCTGAGTGGAAATTCTACAACTAGAAGGAAAGAGAAAAGCACACTGAGACTCAGAGGAGGTGCAGAAGTAAAGTGCAGAGGTACGGAGGTGCACGTGGAAAGGGCTGGCAACAGAGGACGCGGCATTGGGAGAGAGTCACAAGCCCCCGACTGCTCTGAACTCCAGTTCCGGGTGAGTCTCTGGGGACCTAGACTCATATGGGGAGAAACTGGACTGTCTGACAGAGGGCAGAACTCGGAACTCGAGGGCGGCTTTCTCGCAGAGGTGCTTGCAGCAATTACCAGGACACTGAGACTCGGGGCCCCTTAGGGCAGGGCTGAGGATCAGCAATAGCTGCCTGCTCCGCCCTCTTGATTCCTTGAGACCCTGCCCCACCCAAGCTGCAGCAGAGGCTTTTGCATATGAATGCCCTGGCCCTTTGCAATCTGAAAATTACCTAACAAACTGTAGCTGGGCCAGACAGACTCAGAACTTCCAAGAGAAAACCCAAGGCCCACAGCAGCTTGCATTGATTCACAGCTGGGCCTCATTTGGGCACCTCCAAACCCCAAACAAGGAAGGGGAATCTGCAGATCTCTTCATAGCTCCTGCTGGGTAGCCTCAGGAAGAGGCTAAAATTAGCACCTCCTTAGATCCAAGAGCCAGTGTACCCAGTGGTCAGAGTGGGACCATCCAATTACAACTCCTCAGACCCATAAGGGACACACTCAGGGGGCATACTCAGTGAGCACCAAAGCTCCACTGAAGCAAGTCTTGCCCCATAAGGGTGTCTTCAGCACAGAAGTTCTCCCACCGTAGACACAGCTGATTCTCACAGCCAATTGGCCTGGAGATCAATTCCTCCCAGTGATACCTACAACAATCAAGGCTTAACTACAACAAGACTGTGCACAAACCTCACAAAGGGGTGCACCAAGAGTGTCCACCTCAGGTGATTGGGGAGGCTGAGCCACAGTGCCCTATAGGACACCTAGCACACAAAGCCACTCTACCAACACAGGGAAGCATAAAAAATGTGGAGACAAAGAAACAGCTCACAAATGACAGAAATGGAGGAAAGCAAATGAATGGATAGAGAGTTCAAAACCACGGTTATAAGGTTTTTCAAGAATTTTCTAGAAACCGCCAATAAATTTAGTGAGACCCTGGAGGATATGAAAAAAGACCAACTAGAAATTAGGCATACACTGACTGAAATAAAGAATAATATACAGAGATCCAACAGCAGATGAGAGGATCCCTAGAATCAAGTCAAAGATTTTAAATACGAAGAAGCAAAAAATACCCAACCAGAAAAGCAAAAAGAAAAAAGAATCCAAAAATGTGAAGATAGTGTAAGGAGCCTCTGGGACAACTTCAAGCACACCAACATCCAAATTATAGGGGTGCCAGAAGAAGAGAGAGAGCAAGATATTGAAAACCTATTTGAAGAAATAATGACAGAAAACTTCCCCTACCTGGTGAAAGGAATAGACTTACAAGTCCAGGAAGCACAGAGAACCCCAAACAAAAGGAATCCACAGAGGACCACACCAAGACACATCATAATTAAAATGCCAAGGGAAAAAGACAAAAGAGAGAATCTTAAAAGCAGCAAGAGAAAAACAGTCAGTTACCTACAAGGAAGTACCCATATGACTGTCAGCTGATTTCTCAACAGAAACTATGCAGGCCAGAAGGGAGTGGCAAGAAATATTCAAAGTGATGAATAGCAAGAACCTACAACCAAGATTACTTTATCCAGCAAAGCTATCATTCAGAATTGAAGGTCAGATAAAGAGCTTCACAGATAAGAAAAAGCTAAAGGAGTTCATCACCACCAAACCAGTATTATATGAAATGCTTAAAGGTATTCTTTAAGAAGAGGAAGAAGAAAAAGGTAAAGATAAAAATTATGAACAGCAAATACATATCTATCAACAAGTGAATCTAAAAACCAAGTGAATAAAAAATCTGATTAACAGAGTAAACTGGTGAATATAATAGAAGCAGGGGCATAGAAAGGGAGTGGACTGACAATTCTTGGGGGGAAAGGGGTGTGGGGGTGCAGGAAGAGACTGGACAAAAATCGTACACCTATGGATGAGGACAGTGGGAGGGGTAAGGGCAGAGGGTGGGGTGGGAACTGGGTGGAGGAGAGCTATGGGGGAAAAAAGAGGAACAACTGTAATAATCTGAACAATAAAGATTTAATTTAAAAAATAAAATAAGATAAAAAGTATGAGAAAAGAAAATCTGAATTTTGACTGGATCTTTTATAATGTTAAAGATAATGTTATTTTGTTTGGGTGTGATAATAGAATTACGTTGTATGTTTTAAAAAGAAAGTCCTATTAAAGTGCTCAGATATACTTCAACTAAATTTTGTCATTATAATGATAGAAAAGGGGAAATTTTTAAAATAGTATATATATTAGAGTTATTTTGATAAGAAAAATAATTCAGTCTTAAGCTGCAAATCTAAGAAGACCCCTATATTGGAAAATAAATAAAATAAATTTTAAAAATGAAAAAAAACTAAAAGTCCTGTAAAGAAAGACAAATACTGTATAATCTCACTTATATTGTGGAATCCAAAAAAAGCCAAACTCATAGAAACAGAATAGAATGGTGTTTTCCAGGGTGGGGAAAATGGGACATTGATCAATAGATACAAACTTTCAGTTATAAGATGAATACTCTCTGGGGATCAAATGAACAGCATGGTGACTGTAGTTAACAATACTTAATTATGTACTTGAAAGTTGCCAAGGGAGTGCATCTTAAATGTTCTCATCACACACACACACACACACACACACACACACACGGTTGCAATTATGTGAGGTGATGGATATGTTAATTTTGTTGTGGTGATCAGCACTCAATATATACATGTATCAAATATTCATGTTGTGTATCTTAAACTTACACAGCATTATATGTCAATTATGTATCAAATAGAGGCCTGGTGCACAAAAATTTGTGCACTCGGGGGGGACGGGAAGGGGTCCCTCAGCCCAGCCTGTGCCCTCTCGCCGTCTTGGACACCTCGGGAGATAACGACCTGCTGGCTTAGGCCTGCTCCCAGGTGGCAGAGGGCAGGCCCAATCCCTAGGTGCAGCCCCTGGTCGGGCTCAGAGCAGGGCTGATTGGGGAGTTGGGGCGCCACCCCCTGTCATGCACAGAGCAGGGAGGATTGGGAGGTTGCGTTGCCACCCCTAGTCACGCTCAGGGTAGGGCCGATTGGGGGGTTGGGGCACCGCCCCCTGTCACACTCAAGGCAGGGTTGATGGGGAGGTTGCGGCACCACCCCCTGTCACGCACAGAGCAGGGCCAATCAGGGGGTTGAGGAGCTCCCCCCTGTCACTCACAGAGTAGGGCTGATAGGGGAGTTGGGGCACTGCCCCCTGTCACACACAGAGCAGGGCGGATAGGGGGTTGGGGCACCGCCACTGTCACACTCAGGGCAAGGCCGATGGGGAGGTTATGGCTCTACCCTGTCACACACAGAGCAGGGCCCGTGGGGAGGTGGGGAGGGGCTTGGGGCACCGCACCCTGTCACACACAGAGCCGAAGGGCGATCAGGGGTTTGGCGAGCTCTCCCCTATCAGGCACAGAGCAGGGCCCGTGGGGGGAGGGGGGGTTGGGGTGCCACACCCTGTAACTCACAGAGCCGCAGGGCGATCAGGGATTTGGGCGCTGCCCCCTGTCATGCTGATCCCGGTGCCGGGAGGCCTTGCTGCTCTGCTGATCCCGGTGCTGGGAGGCATATTACCCTTTTACTATATAGGATAGAGGCCTGGTGCACAGGTGAGGGCCGGCTGGTTTGCCCTGAAGTGTGTCCTGGATCAGGGTAGGGGTCCCCACTGGGGTGCCTGGCCAGCTTGGATGAGGGAATGATGGCTGTTTGCAGCTGGTCACACACCCTTCAGGGTGGGGGTCCCCACTGGGGTGCCTGGCCAGTCTGGGTGAGGGGCTGAGGGCTGTTTTCAGGCTGGCGGGTGACTGAAGCTCCCAACCGCTCCTTTTTTTCTTTTTTATTCTGGGCCAGCTTTAGCTCTGAGGCTTGGCTCCAGCTCTTAGGCCTCGGCTGCTGAAAGCAGGTATCTGGTTTGTTTCGGTTCTATAATCGAAACACTGTATCATCTCCAGCTCTGAGATCCCGGCTGGCTGAAAGCAGGTTTCTGGGGTTTTGTTTAGCTTCTATATTTGTAACAATGTTTCAAACTTCAAGATCAGAGGCCGGCAAGGCAGGCAGGGAACGGTGGAGTCCTCCGTCACTGAAGCAAGCAAGCCTCCTGTTAGCTTCAAGCTGCCTGGCTGCCGGCCGCCATCTTGGCTGGCAGTTAATTGCATATCGCCCTGATTAGCCAATGGGAAGGGTAGCGAAGTGACTTCAATTTGCATGTTTCTCTTTTATTAGTGTAGATAAAACTAGGGCGAGAGAAGAGTCCTTATCTTTTAGAGAAACATAATAAAATACAGACAGATATATTGATGTTGAGTGTGTTTCCCTCCACGTCCCGCGTGGTTCAGGATTCAGGGTCTGGAAGAGGAGCCACACACAAATGAAAGAAAAGAGACAAGAGACAATTTGGAAATATTGGGGAGCCAGGCAGGCAAGTCCAACTCAAGGAGAGGGACTTCCACCGGTGCTCAGGCCCCACCAACCTTTTATTTGGTTTTGGGATCCACCTGTAGTATAGCCCTTAGGCAGGGAGGTTCCAATGACACACAGGTTAGCTCATCAGCAGACAATTTCCAGTAATAGGCAGAATATCTAATTAACAATAATCAACAAGGATTTACATGAGTATCTAAGGAATTAAGTGAATTAAGGTGGGGAGGATGCTTCAGCTACCATTGTCGATTAACTGGGTGGTGCACAGCTCCGACCTTTGCTAGGGCTTCAAAGGTCACCAGCTTTTGGGGGTCTCTACGCTTCTCTGCTAGTGAAGATGATAGGTGATCTCAGACCTATTGAGATTTTGTCTGGGATTTGCTTCAAACAATCCAATAGTGTGGTGGTAGGTTAATGGGTAGAAAAGGGATGAATAAGACTGACTCATGTGGCTGTTTGGCTGGCCATGACCTCTCATGTTTCTATTCCACCTTGAGGCCCTGACTTTCCCCATTTTATGGCTATACCCTGGATCCTTTTGACTTCAGCTTCTGCTGGTAACTACCTCAGTTACTAATTCACAGGTAGCAGAAACTAGGAGTCAGAAGCCCCATCTCTTATTTAGTTGGATCTGACAGCTCAGATTACTCTCTTCAGGGAAGAAATTCTACTCTCCATGCATTTGACAGGCTTAATTTAGTTTAGTAGCTTTTAAATTATTTTTCACTGACAGAAACCTGTTCTCAAATATAATCTCACATAAAACTTCTATATATAAATGACCACTTGTCAAGAGAACATCCTGTGTTGGTTCAGATCCAGTTAAGAGCATGTTCTAAAGGGAAGAGAGAGGCAAGGATAGATCAAAGCAGGACTCTTCCTAGAAGTGAGCATGACAAGATATGAGGGGTAAGAAGATGCAGTCAAGGGTCTGGAATATGGCTTAGGGCACAGGTTCTACAACAGCCTGTAGTCCTTCCTTTCCTGCAGATCTCCTTTGTGCAACTTCATCCCCACCATGGGAACCACTCTATTCTTGTCTGTTATGATTGTTTGCTAATTTTATACACTCATGCAGAGGTATTTTTCACTCAGGCTGTCCTTACTCATGACCATATTCTATTTCCTGGTACAAAAGGTTTGATTGTCAGACTGATTTATCAGTGAGTCTCATGTCAATGTAAGTCATGTCTTATAAAATGTCTACAAATTTCCATATATATCCAAGAACTGGATAATTAGTGTTTTTCTCAGCCAGGTTTAGGTTAGCTTACCATGTGTGGGAGAATCCTTTCTTTGGTTTTAGTCAGTGCTAAGGTACCTGGTAGGATCCTTCTTTTAGAAGCATCCTTGGAGTGTGCCTCACAAGGCCCAAGATTTTTTTGCCAAAAGAGGAATGCTACAGATATGGATCCCAAAGGCTTTATAAGTATATTAGAGGCCCGGTGCACAAAATTCGTGCACTTGTGGAGGAGTGTCCCTCAGCCCAATCCACACCTTCTCCAATCTGGGAACCCTCTCACAATCCAGGACTGTTGGCTCCCAACCGCTCGCCTGCCTGACTGCCTGATTTTCCCTAACTGCTTCTGCCTGCCAGCCTGATCACCCCTAACCACTCCTCTGCCAGCCTGGTCAATGCCTAACTGCTCCTCTGCCAGCCTGGTCACCCCCAACTTCCTTCCCCTGCCGGCCCGGTCGCCCCCAACTTCCCTACCCTGCCGGCCTGGTTGCCTCCAACTGCCCTCCCCTGCCAGCCTGGTCCCCCCTAACTGCCCTCCCTGCAGGCCTGGTCACCCCCAACTGCCCTCCTCTGCCGGCCTGATCACCCACAGCTGCCCTCCCCTGCCAGCCATCTTGTGGTGGCCATCTTGTGATGACATTGGGGCGGCCATCTAGTGACAACATGGGGCGGCCATCTTATGATGACGTGAGGGTGTCACACGAGGGCCCGAGGGCCACCTAGGCTTTTATTAGTATAGATAGAACAATCTATTATGAGGCTTTATAAGTAATCTTATTGTACATGGGATAAGTAAAATTAACTGGGTTAAATAAAAAAAGGACATAAAAGTATATACAAGCTGTATTATAGCTATGTATATGTTAAAAAGTAAAAAAGGAGCACATTCTCTTGCTAGTGTTCTCTCCTGCTTTCATTCTCTGAAGAAGCTAGCCAACAGTTGTGAGGAGCTCTATGGAAAGGAACTTCTGTTACAATAATCATGTGAAATAGGAAAGGAATTTTTGGGCCATGTGAAAAGGAACTTTTGTTATAGTAATCATGTGAAATATAATTTATCAGATTCTTGTGTTTGTGGGTACAAATCTAAAAGAAACCTACAAGCATCAAATAAATCTTCTATTGTTGATATATGAAAGAAACTTGATGGGTGGATCCCAAAATTTTTCTATAAAAACAAACAACAACAGGGGGACTGTATTATAAAGACATTTCAGGGAAATAATCAAAAAATATATTGCCTGAGGTAAAAAGTGAAAAAGGAGTAGGAAAACAGCAACAATTTTACGAGGGGTGTCAGGATTGTTGATGGATATTTTCATTTTAAAATTTCCTTTAATTCACATGATTTTAAAATAGAAACAAAATAAAAATTATTTTGTTGGATTAAAAAGAGAACGCATGATCCTTAAAAAACACTCAATGTACATGAAGAAAAGGATAATATAAATAGTGGGAAATAAAAGTCATCCTTATTTCTAAAGATGAGAATGGTTAACTACAAAGCAATTGGATAGATGATTACCAACTGATTTTTATATTTATTTTACTTTATAGTTTATCAGTTATCTGATATGTTTAATAAATTATGTGAAGTGTTTTAATCATTTGGCAAAGCAGGGTTATGTATTGTATCTCTGATACATATGTCATATTCATTATTCAAACTATAAGAATCTGTTTGAAAAATAGCTGTAAGCTAACAACATCTGCTACAAAGAGCTTCTTTGTCAGTTACAATTCCAACTACATTTTTATATATTTACTATAGAGTGTCCCTCAAAATGTATCACAGACTTTGAATAATTATAAAGGCAGTATTTATTAAAATACATTTCATTTTCAAAATTGAGCTATCAGCTGTTACATTGTATATACATATTGGGGGGGACACCCTGTATTTCTTGGAAAACCACAGGAAGTAGCAGATTAATGAATTTCCACTAGGAGGGCGTGGGATCTGACTGGGATTTTTCTCTGTAAAGTTAGGTAGGTTGAATTGGGTCCAGGATGTAATCAGAATTGAGTGGAACCACTCAAGCACAGGTCAAAGAAATTTACACTTGAATAGAGAGCCTATCCCGTGCAGAGCAAGGCAGGACAGTATTGTAAAATTCTGCTCAGATGATGAATGCCAGAGAGAAATGCTTCCTTGAAAACATTATACAAAATGAAAGAAGCCAGATTCAAAAGCCATATACACTCAGTGACCAGATTATTATGACCACCTGACGTTTGTAGGCAAATTAGCTATAATTTCGCGCTGAAGTTGCTAGAGGGCCAGACCATTATGAATAGGGAAACAGGTTGTTTACCACGACAGTAGAAGTGATTTTTTTTCTGAATATATGGGTAAACAATGCGATTTAACAGCCTTTGAACGTGGGATACTATCTAATAAAAGAGAAACATGATAATTAGCCGTACAGCCGCTACCCTTCCCATTGGCTATTCAGTGAGATATGCAAATTAACTACCAGCCAAGATGGCGGCCGGCAGCCAGGCAGCTTGAAGCAAACAGGGAGGCTTCCTTGCTTCAGTGACCGAGGAAGCCAAGCTTCCCCGCCTGTGCTGCCGGCCTCTGAGCTTGCAGTTTGAAACATTGTAACAAATATAGAAGCTAAACAAAACCCCAGAAACCGGCTTTAGTCAGCCAGGCTTCAGCCAGCAAGACCGCAACATTGTTGCGAATACAGAAGGTAAGCAAAGGCCAGAAACCTGCTTTCAGCAGCCGAGCCTCAGAGAGAAAGCTGGTTCTCAGCTCCAGTGACAGGCATAGAAGGTAAATAAATGCCAGAATAAAAAAAGAAAGAAAAAAAGAGAGGTTTGGAGCTTCAGTCGCCCACCAGCCTGAAAACAGCCCTCAGCCCCTCACCTAGACTGGCCAGGAACCCCAGTGGGGACCCCCACCCTGAAGCAACAAGATGGCGGCTAATTTGCATACTGAAGGAAGGCAGCAGGCAAGGCTGTCTGCGGTTTGGGACTCAGATCTGTGACCCTGCCAGGCGGGGGGCAGTGCTTGAGGCTGTCTGTGGTGCCAGGACCCAGATCTATGACCCTGCCAGACGGGGGGCACCGCGGGAGGCTGTCCACAGTCCAGGACTCGGATCTGTGACCCTGCCAGGCGGGGGGCAGCGCTTGAGGCTGTCCCCTGTCCCAGGACCCAGATCCGTGACCCTGCCGGGCGGAGGGCAGTGCTTAAGGCTGTCCGAGGTCTCAGGACCCAGATCTGTGACCCTGCCAGGCGGGGGGCAGTGCTTGAGGCTGTCCGCGGTCCCAGGACCTGGATCTGTGACCCTGCCAGGCGGGGGGCACCTCGGGAGGCTGTCTGCAGTCCGGGACCCAGATCTGTGACCCTGCCAGGCGGAGGGCACCACGGGAGGCTGTCTGCAGTCCGGGACTCGGATCTGTGACCCTGCCGGGTGGGGTCAGTGCTTGAGGCTGTTTGTGGTCCCGGGACCTGGATCTGTGACCTGGTGGGCAGGGGGGCAGCACGGGAGACTGTCTGCAGTCCGGGACCCGAATCTGTGACCCTGCCGGGTGGGGGTCAGTGCTTGAGGCTGTCCATGGGACCAAGACACGGATCTGTGACCCTGCCAGGTGGGGGGCAGCGCTTGAGGCTGTGCACGGTCCTAGGACTCGGATCTGTGACCCTACATGGCTGGGAGGCAGCCATCAGCGCCCAGGAGTGACTGCGCAAGATCTGCCTCCTGGCCCAGAAGGTGCAGGATCGCAGGGACAGCCACTGTGGCGGGCCAGACTGACGTCCTCCTGGCCGCACCACGGGGGTTTGCGGATCTGCAAAGCCAGAGGCCTCCGGTGTGCACATCCCCCCTGGCATGCGAACATCCCCCAGCACACTGTCACCCTCCCACACCTGCAACAGTTGCAAACCAAGGCGTGCACAAGTTCCCCCCGCCTCTCCACCGCACTTCCATCAACCCGGCATGTCTAACACCCCCACAGGATGTGCACACATCCCCTCTGATGCGCTCATGTCCTTTGGAGAGTGTCTGGGTGCTGAGAGTGGGCGCCTGTGAGATGACAGTGAGAGGGCGGAGTGGTGATGCCCTGTTCCCACAGAGGCCAGTGCAGCTACGAGATCACCTCTAGGGGGTTAATGCAGGTGCTGAGGAGGGAGCAGGTGCAGACAGACACACCTGGTGGGCACGGGTGGCCCTCGCTGAGGTGCCTTCAGTCAGCGTTCAAGATCAAGAGCCCAGAGGCGGAGAGGAATTCCGTCCTCTCAGTGAAACAGTGGGATAGTCGGGGCGACTGTAGAGGAGGAATGTGCACTTTGGGTGCCAGCACCCATGAGTGAAGGCTGCCCTGACTGAGCCTTGCTTGCTTGGGGCCTAGAGCACTCCTGATGGGCAATGGGTGACAGGACGTGCTTTTCCGAATTAATGAGAGAAAATGTTGATTCTCCTGCTGCCCACGAAGGTGGAAAGTGAAGTGGGGAAACATGTGGGGAATGAGCAAGGTTCCCTTTCTGGGGGTTCCAAATCTGCTGTTGGTTTCTTTCACCACTGACTAGAGATATACAGGGTGTCCCCCCAAAATGTATACACACTTTGAATACCTACTAATTCCAATGGTTTTAAGCATAAGAAAGGAACAACAATGGAGCTGTTATCTGTTAAAAGTGTGGGCACAAACAGATAGTTGGACATTCCCTGAGGGGTCTCAGATTGGAGAGGGTGAAGGCCAGACTGAGGGGCCCCTTCTCCCCCCCATCTACCCCAGTGCACGAATTTCGTGCACCGGGTTACTAGTATATATATATTTACACTGAGTGGCCAGATTATTATGACCCCCTGACGTTTGTAGGCAAATTAGCCGTACACTGCATCATATGGAATATGGAAGCTGAAGGCCTGTTCGAATACCTTTGCTGTTTGCAGTTACCAAGATAAAACGTCTCCAGTTCGCACAGGAACACAAGGATTGGACAGTCGAGCATTGGAAAAAAGCCATGTGGTCCGATGAATCACATTTCCAGTTGCATCATGCAGATGGCAGAGTGAGAATTTGGTGGAAACAGCATGAAAGCATGCACCCCACATGCATGAGTACAACCATTCAAGCTGGTGGGGGCAGTGTTATGGTTTGGGGCATGTTTTCCTGGCATGATTTGGGCCCTTTAATTTGTGTGGAACAACGTCTGAATAGCACAACATACCTAAGTATCGTTGCTGATCAGGTTCATCCTATCATGTTGATGGTATATACCAATGGAGATGGCTTCTTCCAACAAGACAGTGTGCCATGCCATGGTGCTCGTATTGTGCAGAAGTGGTTTCAAGAACATGAGGGAGACTTTACCTTGCTTAGGTGGCCCCCACAATCACCAAATCTCAATCCAATTGAGCATTTGTGGGCCAAAGTTAAAAGAGCCATCAGGCAGCTGGTTCCACAACCATCAAATCTCACAGAACTGGACAGTGCTATTCATCAGGCATGGTGTCAGATTCCTCGCATCACCTTTCAACATCTCGTGGAGTCAATGCCAAGAAGAATCGCCACAGTATTTAAGGCAAAAGATGGCCCAACAAAGTACTGATGGGGTGGTCTTAATAATCTGGCCACTCATAATAATATATATGTTTACCCATATCTTCAGAAAAAAATCACTTCTGTCGTGGTAAACAACCTGCTTCCCTATTTATAATGGTCCAACTTCAGCGAGAAATTATAGCTAATTTGCCTACAAACGTCAGGTGGTCATAATTATCTGGCCACTCAATGTATTGTTACAGAAGACCAGAGAAAAACCAAGCAACACTTTAAAGAAAAGGAGTTACACTGTTTATTATGCTGGCGAACTCAGCGGAATAACTTCCCAAGTTTGAGCAAAGTAACATTCAGGGATCTTCTCTTTTATATCTTTCTGGTGTCTCTGTTCCTCAAATATGGATTATGCTCCCGGTCCTTTTCTCGGGCTTTGCAAAAAGGTCCCAGGTGTTGGGGGTCTCCAAGCCATACCTAATGGTCTGGCCTGGCACCAGCATTAATAACACCCCCCTCCGGGGCTGTGCACTGTTTATAGTTTATGGCCTCTATGAAATGTGAGCAATTAGGTAACAGGTTCTGCAAGACCAGCTTCTGGGAAAGAGGCAGTGACTTAATTATAGGTTATCAAGAATGTACACTGGGCTTTCTGGCACAGATTCAGATTGCTAGCTCCCCAAATATCAGGGTTACACTGGAATTAGCCTTTTTAGCCTTCTCATTATTACATGATTACATTTATAGGAAATGTCTAGAATATGCAAATCCAAAGAGGTCAAAGGGAAATGGAGAATAGGGAATGATTATTAGTGAGTATGAGGTTTATTTATGGTGTGATTTAAATGTCCTGGAATTGGATAGTGAAAGTTGCATAACTCTGTGAATATACTACAGAATATATAGTAAGCAACAATGAATTGTATACTTTAAAAGGGTAAATTTGAGCCCTGGCTAGCGTGGTTCAGTGGTTGGAGCATCGGCCTGCACATTGGAGGGTCATGGATTTCATTCTCAGTCAAGGACATGTACCTGGGTTGCAGGTTCAATCCCCATCCTCAGTTGGGGCATGTGTAGGAGGCAACGAATCAATGTCTCTCTCTCTCTCTCTCATCCTCTCCCTCCTTCCCCCTTCCACTCTCTCTGAAAAAAGTCAATGGAAAAAAATAACCTCACTCCTTAAGTGAGGATTAAAAAAAGGAGGGGGGGTTAATTTGAGGATATATGAATTATACCTCAATAAAGATGTTATTCAAAACAAGAGAAAAATGATTATTCAGATGCCAAGGGTAGATAAAAAGTTTATTTTAAATTGAGGCATCATCTCCAAAAGGACTCTGTTGGTTTTAAAAAGTTAGACATACAGTCTTCACAATGTCCAAATCCTTCTTTCTACAAGACACCTCCCCACCATGTCACAGTTAATGAATAATTTGTGACTTCTAAGCTAATTTGCATCTCCCTGTAGAGAACTAGCTTGTCCTCATTCAGATGGGCATAGCATTACATTTCCCTGGAGCTGAAATGATGAGATATCAATAAATTAGTTCAAATTTAAGGAGCAATGTTTGAGATAAAAACAATACAATTATAGCCCTAGCCAGTGTGGCTCAGTTGGTTGGAGTGTCCTCCTGTACACCAAAATGTTGCTGGTTTGATTCCCAGTCAGGGTATATACCTAAGATGTTGATTCAAACCCTAGTCCAGGATGTGCCTGCCGGAAGTAAACTAATAGATGTTTCTCTCACATAGGTGTTTCTCTCTCCCTTTCCTTCTCTCTAAAGTCAATAAGCATGTCCTTGAGTGAGGGTTAATAAATAAATAAATAATAACTAATACCACAAACTATTTAAATATTTACTGGCTCTAATAAAATATGTCAATTTATTTAGATTTTATGCATGAGTAAATATAGTATTTACTATATTTCTATGTATTTACTATATTCTCATGGAATTGCCATTTCTTTATCTTTTTTCAGAGGAAGTTTGGCCTTCCCTAAGTTTTTAAATATATTTTAGATACACTTCAGTTTTTCTATGATATATGCAGATTCCTATGATAATAGATTACCTGATTATTTTCTACTTACTTCACAGTGGACCAATGACCACTTGTGCTTTCATATCTCCAGGAAGGCTTCTTTATCCACTGCCTTCTTCTAATCTATGGTGGGGCTAGTGACTACACTATCAGGAAAGCTAGTGATTATTTCCTAGGAGATGATTTGTTTGCTTTATTTCAGGTCATTGTTTGGATAAGCTTCAGCCATCTTTAGTAGTTCTGACTCATGCTTCTAGTGGTCACAGATAAAAACTGAGGCATTACCTGGCTCTTCCTCCACTTCAAGGACGGTCTCAAAGTCCAGTCTCACAGAGTCCTTGGTAAGTAAAGACTTATGGAGGATCTCATAATAAATGTGTTCCTGGTCCTTGCATTGGTGACTATCTTCTTTACCTCCATGGAAATCTTATCCTATGAAATCTTATACAGGAAAAGACAATTTAAATAGAGTAAGACTTTATACAGCTATCAAAAATACTTCTATAAACTGTAGTTGAAGAGATATTAAAGCAGTCATTTTTTGGCTGAATGAAAAAAGTGATCATTACACAAAACCATTCACTATGTTAATAGACCCCTAAAAGTGGCCACAAATCTGAAAACAGAAGAGATACAGTGAGTTGACAAAAGCCCAGAAAGACATGGATCAGAATTCTGGCTCTCAGCTGATCTAGTTCTATGACTTTAACCAAGTCATTAGCCTCTTTATTCCTCAGTTTCCTTTTCTGTGATTTGAGTATAATACTAATTATCTTTCAAGATTAGACTAGTAACTGGCATTTAATAGAACTCAACAAATGGCAGGTGGCAATAGCAGCAGTAAATGTTTTTCTAGTTTTGAACTAACAGTATTAATATTGACAGAAACTTTTGAATGTATAGGTAAACAATTCTATGTTTTAGACTATAGGACAACCAGATGTCTAGCTTGGACTTCTTCATTATCCTATCTAATAAAAGAGTAATATGCAAATTAACCATCACTCCAACACAAGATGGCCACCCCCATGTGGTCAAAGATGGCCACCATGCCCTGACTTGTTTGGCTCAGTGGATAGAGCGTCGGCCTGCGGACTGAAGGGTCCCGGGTTCGATTCCAGTCAAGGGCATGTACCTTGGTTGCGGGCACATCCCCAGTGGAATGTGAATTGGTCATAAGGTCAAGCCTAATGTGGAGGTGTGCAGGAGGCAGCTGATCAGTGTTTCTCTCTCATTGATGTTTCTAACTCTCTATCCCTCTCCCCTCCTCTCTGTGAAAAATCAATAAAATATATTAAAAAAACAACAACAACAAAACAAAGATGGCCACCACAAGATGGCCAGCAGGGGAGGGCAGTTGGGGGGAACCAGGTCAGCAGGGAAGGGAAGTTGGGGGGGACCAGGCCAGCAGTGGAGGGAAGTTGGGGGGGACCAGGCCAGCAGGGGAGCAGTTAGGTGTCGATCAGGCTGGCAGGGGAGTGGTTAGGGGCTGATCAGGCTGGCAGGCAGAAGCAGTTAGGGGCAATCAGGCAGGCAGGCAGGTGGGTGGTTGGGAGACAGCAGTCCTGAATTTTGAGAGGGATGTCTGACTGCCCATTTAGGCCTGATCCCACACTTGGCAGTTGGACATCCCTCGAGAGGTCCCAGATTGGAGAGGGTGCAGGCTGGGCTGAGGGACATACCCTCCCTGCTCCCCTCCCTCCCCCCAGTGCACGAATTTCATGCACCAGGCCTCTAGTGTCTATATAATAATGAATTATTTAAAAGATGTTTTAAGATTTCCCCCAAAATTCATAGTACAAAAGAAGTTTTTTGAAGAAATAGCAGCATTATTTATCTCTAGCCAGATTCATTGGCATTTTGTAATGTTACTAGAGGCCTGCTGCACGAAATTCATGCACGGGGGACGGGGAGGTCCCTTAGCCCGGCCTGCACCCTCTCCAATTCAGGACCCCTTGAGGGATGTTTGACTGCCAGGGATTGGGTCTAAACCAGCAGTCGGACATCGCTCTCGAAATCCGGGACCGCTGGCTCCTAACTGCTCACCTGCCTGCTGGCCTGATTGCCCCTAACTGCCCTCCCCTGCTGGCCTGGTTGCCCCTAACTGCTGCTGCCTCAGCCCCCACCACCGTGGCTTTGTGTGGAAGGACATCCGGATGGATGTCCGGAAGATGTCCAGTCTAATTAGCATATTACCCTTTTATTAGTATAGATTTGCAAAAATAATAAAACAATGGAAGGATTTCAATTCTCAGCTATACGAACTTGAAAGAATTGTTTCTCTGGCAGCAATGTTAATTTCCTCCACTTCAAGGGCAGTTTAATAATTCCCCTTGGCCAGATGTTTTAAGTATTATATCCTACAAAGATTTCAAGACAGCTGTAAACAAGTTGTAGAAATTAGTTATTTTGATTAGTTAGTGCAGACCAGAAAAAATTTTAAATTTAACTGAGGTTTTCGGTCTCTACTAGATGTTACATCTGCTAAGATATAACTAGGTATTTTAAAATATAAAATTGTACACCTGAAACTAATACAAAATAATGTTGAATATAAACTGTAATTTTAAAAAATTAATACAAATAGTGGTTAGCAATATAATAATGTTTCTAATGAAGCAAGCCTATTCTCAAAGAGAGTGAGAGAAAAAAATTAAATTCTAAATTGTGAAAGTAAAATTTTTGAAACCCAAGGAAATCTTATCTGTACAGTTGCCGGGGTCCAGCCCCAGTGGTCCAGGGGTTCCCAAAGGTGTGGACGGAGTTGGCAAAGAATGATTTACACGGAGACAGCATTCATAGCTCTCTAGCTCTCTTTAGTCTCTGTGGATCTTCCTGTGCCTGGCTGAGGCCACAGAGAAAGATCCCCAGGCAAGCTGAGCCTTTATTTTATAGTCAGAGGTAAACAAGGTAGTGGTTTCCATAGTTACACTGTTCTTGTGAGTTTCACTTGTTTTTGTTCTTGTTCTTCTTGCTGCACTTCCCTCAGCCCATTAGCTTCCCAGATAAGATCTAGGGAGCGTCATAAGGTCAAGCCTAATTATGCTTAAGAGGACTGTGCCCTCTAAGCTGGGACTTGTTTGTGACTTTGCCAACAGGTCAGTCCGAGGCTTAACCCTATAGCTGCTCCCCACATACAGTCTTTAGAATTCCAATGAAAAAAAATAATGTCCTTAAAAAGATAAAAGCAGATATGGCACTCATAAAACAAGAACAGGATGCTGTTTTAAAAAACCTTAGAAAATCAGAAAAGGCACTTGAAAATGAAAAATATAAAAGCCAAAATTTTAAAAGTTCAATAAAGGGTGGTAATATTGTTAAAGAAAAACAGAAGAAAATGACTTTCAGTTTCAGCTTTGACATGCAAAGATCCTGGAAGTTATTATTCCTACTCTTACAAAAAGAGAAGTCTGGATAAACTGAAAATCAACAACATTCATGGATTCATCAGAAAACTGACTGAGGTGACAGGAAAAACCACCTCTCTGAAATTTGGGAGAAAGGCATATTCAGAAAAACAAAGCTAAGATCTGTTTAACTGAAGCAGAAGCTGCTAGAACCATAAACTGGTATAATGCTTAAGTGGTGATTTTGATGGATTGCTAGGGATTGTGTGGACCAATGAACTAGTGTGAAAGTGAGAAACTCCTGGGGACTCACCTTTCCCTGGAATGTGATTACTAAACCCACCCGTCCCTGAAATGGCAATGACTTACTGACCTTTCCTTGGAATGTGGTTACTAACCCCACCTGTGCCTGGAATGGTGGTAACTTACTGAAAATGTGATATGGCCCCAACTCAGAAGGAACACCTGTGTGGACATATGCATTGACTAACCAACCAGCTCTTGCCAAGTACCCCAAGCCCTCGTGCCTTCCTCATTCTCCTTAAAAAAGAGTTCTAACTGCTGCATGGGCAGCTGCTCTCCCTTTGTGAGACAGCCCTGCAGGTCTTTCCTCTAATAAAGCCTATGTCACCTGGTTTTTGGCCTCCGACTGATCTTTCATTTTTGGTGCCAAAACCCGGGAGGGGTGCATGGAAACTTGGACAATCCTCAGACCTTGCCTCGAGCGTGCCAGGGAAACAGTGGGCAGCGGAAGCTCTTCTGGGTTTACTCTTTGACTCTGCTTGGTGGTACAGTTCTGAGTTGATTGGCCTGCCCCAGACCCTCTTTTTAATCCTGCTGGACCAGGACCCATGGGGATCTCTTCACCTCCTGCCCTCCAGTAGGCCTTCAGACTCAATTCTCACCGCCCCCCCGCCCCCCACACACACACCTTTTTTTCTCACTCCCTATGATCTGGAGGGGCGTTAAAGCCTCAGGATTTCCCGTCTACTCGGTTTCTCATACTTGAAAGCCCAGGTGCCTGGCTGGGAATACTCTTCTATGTGGGGACTGTGCTGGGCTGCATATCTGGCACTTTGGCCAGACAGGTCATGCTGTGCTGTCTGTTCCTAAAGCACATAGATAGGAAGGTACTGACATCAGGCCAGGCCTTGAGATATGGTCTCATGGCCTCTTCCCAGCACGCAGGCCTTCTTTCTCAGAAGGCCCAGAAGTCTCATTCCAAATTTGGGAGACAAAAGACTGGAAAAAGTATAAATAAAGAGAGTTTCCTTCATATTGGGGGGCCCAGAATTTGAAAGACACATTTTTCTTTGGGCCTCCACAAAATTTAATAATAAAATGTAACTCTTGCAGTCAGTGCTGCAGTTCAGCCTCTGCTTCGGCAGGGTGTTGTAACTGTAGTCAGCTGGCCAGCTTAATAAAGGCTCTTAAATTTAAATTCTGAGTCGGTGGTCTATCTCGCTGAGTGAACCCATAACAGGGACATTGTTCCAGAGGTGATGACTTTGGAACCTTCCCTCCAGCTCTCTCTCTCTCTCCCCCTCTCTCTCTACGCATTGGGTGAGTGAACAGGAGGATTCTCCTTGTTCCTTCCCCAACCTCCATAGTCCTTCCCTCCATTCATGGGGACCTCTCAATCCAAACCCCCTCGAAACAAACCCTTAGGGTATTTCCTCGCCAATCTCTCAACCCTTGGTCTTTCTCGGTACATCAAACCAAAGAAGCTCATTTTTTTTTTCTGTAACACTGCCTGGCCACCATATAAACTCGATAATGGCTCTCAGTGGCCCGAGAATGGCACTTTCAATTTCAACATTCTCAGGAACCTAGATAATTTCTGCCACCGTACAGGGCAGGCTTTCTTTTTCCTCTGTTCCAACCCCTTGCTTTGCTCCTCATGTTCCACCCATCAGATGCTCCTCGCAAAGTCCCCTTCGCCCCCTCAAACTGGTCCTCAGCCCCTTTCTCTGTCTTCTGACACTTTCAACCCAGTTGATCATTCCTCTCCACCTTCTCCACATCTCCCACAACCTCCACCCGCTTATACATCTTCTCCCTCACCTGCAGTAGAATCCCCAAACCCAGACCCTCTTAACCAGCAACCACCTTCTCCCCAGTCCCTGAGAGCCCAAATCCTGAGAACATGAGCTCCAAAACAGCCTTTCCCATCTAACACTCATTCTCAGGCCACCCTAAGACTGACTTCTTCAATAGCCTCTTCTATTCCTGTGTCCATTCTACCCCTAAGGGAGGCAGCAGGAACTGAGGGCATAATCTGAGTCCATGTCCCATTCTCTATGTCCAGCCTCACACAGATTGAGAGGCATCTCAGTTTTTTTTTTCCACAGACCTAACCACCTTTACTAAGGAGCCTGACCCAGTCCTATGTCCTGACTTGGCATGACATCTATGTCCCTCCTCTATAGAAATTTACCACCTTAGACCCCACCACCCCAGAGGGAACCCTTCTTCTAAACACCCATTTTATATCCCAATCATCCCCTGACATATGCCACAAACTTCAAAAAATAGATACAGGTCCACAAACCCCTCAAAAAGACCTTGTTAACCCAAACTTTAAGGTTTTTAATACTAAAGATGAGGAGACCCAAATCCAAAATCAAAGGCAAGATCAGGCCAAGGCTGAGGCCCAGAAGGAGGCATTCCAACTCCTAGCCACCACTCTCATGAACCCCAAACGAAGTGCCGATCCTCCAACTGCAGGTAAGTCAGGGGCTAAGCCTCCTCCGGGCCCATGCTTCAAATGCAGCAAGGAAAGACACTGAGCCAAGTCCTGCTCAAACTTGAGACCCCTCCTGGGCCCTGACCAAGGTGTGGAAGGGAAAGCCACTGGAAATCAGACTGTAGTCTGGCCCCTCCGGTTCGGGCCTCAGCCAGTCAAGCATAGCCGCCCTCTGGATCCAGTTTGGAGCTCCCAGACCTCCTGGGACTGGCCACCAAAGAAGCTTCCCAGGCCCTGACAGGGCCCCACAGACTTAGATTGCCAGGACAGAGCCTCGGGTAACGACTGTGGTGGAAGGTAAGCCGATCTCCTTTTTAATTGACACTGGGGCCACTTATTCTGCCCTCTCCAAATTCGCCGGGACCCTTGTCCCCTCCTCAGTCTCTATTATGGGGGTTGATAGATTAGTCTCACAGCCATTAGCCACCTCACCTCTACACTGCATCTTACTAAATTCCCTCATTCACTCTTTTCTCATTCTGCCTTGGTGCCCGGCCAGGGCTACCATGTATCCCCTCATAAAGCCCAATTGTCCCAAACCACAGTCACCTACCTTAGTTTCACTCTCTTACCCCACAAGGCCGAGCCATTCCTTGGACTGTAAATGCCTTATCTCCTTATCTCCTCGATGACTGTCCCCTTTTCTGAACAAGAAATTTTCTCCTTTCTCAGGCGCATTGCAGTGAAAGTGGACACAGGTTCACAACTTTAGTCTTCTTGCAAAGCTCCTCTATGACATGGCATGGCGAAGGGACCCCCTCACTGAGCCTTTAGATCCCATGGCCAACGTTCTCACCCCCTTTAATGCTCTGAAAAATGTCAATCTAAGAAATGTTGGCTGTTTATTTTTTATCATTGAAAAATTAAGGTTTCTAAGAGTGAAGAATTCTAATACATTTTAAAGAAAAAAGAAAGTATATTAGAGTAGAAATACTCAATGGAAGGTATGAGGCATGGTTATGCATTTTTGAAGGAATAAAAAGAAGGTTTGAAGGCTAATTTGAAAGTGTGAAACTTGTGAAGGTTGTATATGTGATGAGAAGGAAAAGAGAAATGTTGGAAAAAGAAAGAAGTTCTAAATTAACTATTTACAAGAATTGTAAAAGGGCCATTTTACTCTGAGCAAGAAAGTGAGGTTTCAGTCTCCAAGCCTGGCAGGATAAGGTTGCTGGATACTTCTTAAGCTAAACCAGAATATTCAGAAAAACAGCAAGGATTTAGGTTCAGTAAAAATAAGAAGTTAAGCCAGCACAGTGTCTGACTTCTTATCCAACCATCCAGGTCCCTGGCTTCCACTGCTCCTTTCCTTCTCTTTGTCTTTTCCCTTGGATAACAGCCTATTCTAACATTCCCTCCCACTTTCACTGCAATGCAATCTCAATCACTCATCACTCATCTAACATTCCCTCCCACTTTCACTATAATACAATCTCAATCACTCATCTGTCACCCCTTATTGGTAGCGCCATGGTGACTACCCTCTCAGCTTGGAGCGTGGAACTGGGAAAGGGAATCTCATACTCTTTAGTCCACCTCCTTACACCTTTCAGCTTGTCTCCATGATCAGGGATTCCTCTTTCCCTGTGGGGAAAACACATACATCAGTCTCCCTACCAGCTGGGCAGGAACCTGTACTCTTGTCTATGTCTCACCCACAAAATCATCCCCCGCTTTGGCTTTCCGGTGTCTCTTCAATCTGATAATGGCCCCGCTTTTGTCTCTCAGATAACACAGCTGGTCTCTCAAAACTTTAAACATCAAATGGAACCTCCATATCCCCTACCACTCTCAGTCTTCAGGTAAAGTAGAAAAGGCCAATAATCTCTTAAAAACACATCTAACCAAGCTATCCTTAGAGCTCCATATGCTTTGGACTGAACTACTCCCCCGGCACTAATGAGACTGAGGGCCATACCACCACAACCACTACTTCTAAGCCCCTTCCAGATCATGTGTGGGCGGCCCTTTGTCCTCCAAAACCCAGAGGACAGTTCCCCTTCCCCGGGAGACTACTTCCCTTTTGCCCATATGAGGGCACTCTTACAACAACACGCTGTAAAATGTGTAAAATGCAGCCCAGCTGGTGTGGCTCAGTGGTTGAGGTATGACCTATCAACCAGGAGGTCACAGTTCCATTCCCAGTCAGGGCACATGCCCAGGTTTTTGGGTTGGATCCCAGTGGGGGGCATGCAGGAGACAGCCAATCAATGAGTCTCTCTCATCATTGATGTTTCCATTTCTCTCCTTCCTTCCTCTCTCTGAAAATCAATAAAAACATATTAAAAATTTTTGTGAGATGCAGAAATTAGAAGGGAATTTAAAGCATTCGATTCATATATTAAGAGAAGGAAAATCTAAAATCAATGACTTAGTTTCCATCTTAGAAAACTAAAAATAGCACAACTTAAGCCTAAAACAAACAGAAGAAAATAAATCATAAAAAATAGAGCAGAAATTATTGAAATTGCAAAAAAAGGTTTTTAATGAAGAAAATCCATGAAACCAAAAGCTGATTCTTTAAAAACATGGATGAAATTGACAAATTTCTAGTCAGTCTAGCCAAGAAAAAATGAAAAAACATACAAATTACCAATATTAGGAAAGAATAAAGGGTCATCACTACTTATAACACATTATAAGATTAATAAATGAATGCTATCCTCCATAATGCCTACAAATTTGACAATTTATATGAAATGGATCAATTCTTGTTTGTGTTTTTTGATTAAGAAAAATTTGTTAAATAATACTTGAACATTTTTTATTTTGAAGGTAGGGCTTGAATTATTTAATTTTGCTCCATTTATTTATTTATTTATTTAAAAAGGAAGAGGAAAGAGATCATGGCTCAAACAAAAAAATAGTAGTTAACCTCCACTCCACCCCCAAAGCTCTAATAAGTCACATGAGCACCACCATATCCCACTCAGTGCCTGATATTCAGATGGTGGTATACTCTGTCCCACTGAAGGCATGGGGCAATGGGTGTCAGTGTTAGCTCTCACAGGTTATTCAAATCAGACAAACTGGTGAGCTAAAGTCCAGAATTCTTTCCAGATTTTCTGTCCATCAGCTGAGCATATACAAACTGTCATAAGCTTGTAAAATTTAAAGGGAGTAGGAACAGCATAAGAATAGGAGGTTGGCAGAAGATAAACTATAGGTAACCCAAGCTTATCACTGGGTTACTGACTGTGGATACACACTTAGAGAGAGGTCTGGATAAGTGGGCTCCAGGTTTCTGATGAAAGAATATCATCCCAGAAGGAGGAGCTGAGATGTGCCATGTAAATAGTTCTGCAGAGGACACAGGAGAAAGGGCAGCTGGCTCTCCCATCTGGGAGTCAGGAGAGTGGTGAGGAGGTTCTTCCAGTACCATCAAGAGTAAGACAAAAGGCAGAGGGAGAACCCTGAGGTTTTAGCCAAATGTGAGATCAGTACACACTTAAAGACTAAAAACCTCAGGAACCCTCAGAGTCAACTCTCTTCTGCACACACTGGCTCTACAAAGTGCTGCCAAAGATTCTTGTTGTGAACTAAGTCAAGTTAGTTGTCTGGCTATGGATGGTGGGGAGGGCAATACATTTTTATTTTCAGAGGGATGAGGTGGGAAGAGTGGCCATGATCTAGTAAAAAGAGACCTGGAAGAAGCAGAAAATATATAGAGAGCATTTAAATATGTATTTTCATATGTGTACTTAAAGTTAAGAAAAATAAAACTAATTCAAAAAAATTTTAAGTGAGACTTCTGTCTGCTTTTCTAGTCTGAACTTGAATATCACAGTCAGCCTGTTACTTTTATTTTGGAAGAAAAGATGTAAAAGTTTCTTTCAATCATTCAGAAGGCAAGGCTAGCCACTTATAGAAATAGAGTGGCAGGGACAGACTAGGAAAGGAAAGTCGGAGGTGAAAGGGGAGAAGCCAGAAAGAAATTTTCCAAACTAAATTTAACGTGGTGACTATTCCAGTAGCAGACTTTGAAAAGGACACAGTGGACGGAAGTCTATTAGTCAAGTCATGATTCAACTTACAAACTATTTATTCTCTTGTGGTTGGTTTCTTTGTTGGGTTTTTTTTTGTTTGTTTAGTCTAAGATTTGAAAATTCGGGCTGACCCCTTGTTAACAAGAGCCAACAGGAAATATAGGATCCCTTTCCTCCCCCTGCCTGCTTTTGCTGAAACCACCCCCATCGCCTCCTTGGCTAGATGCTGGAAGAGTCCTCCAGGTATGTGGACTCAGGAAGACAGGGCAGCCTCCTTCTGTGGTTGGCCTGTGAATGCAGCAGTACCTTGTGGCTGTCCACATCTCTAAATTGTTTTTCATCTATTTTGTGTACAGGGCTCAGTGCGCTCTCCTTTTTGCCTTTACAGTTTTCCAACTTGATATGGGGGTGTAATAACAACTTCTTGCCATTTTTAGTCTTTAATGATCTTGTGATACTTTTTTCTTGCCTTAACAGCAAAATGAGATGTAGACATTATAATAAATAAAAACTATGAACCAATATCTCTCATGAATGTAAATGCAAAAATTATTCAACAAAATATTAACACATCAATCCAACAATTCATAGAAAGAATTATACACCAACACTGTGGAATTCATGTCATGTAGAAAAGATGGTGCAATATTTTAAAAATTAGTCAATATAGTCTACCATATTAACAGACTGAGGAAGAAAATGTATGATCATATCAATTGATACAAAAAAGTATTTAACAAAATTCAGCATCTATTTGTGATAAAAAGGTCTTAAGCAAACTAGAAATTGTGGGGTACTTCCTCAACTTAGTTAAAACCACTTATAAAAAGAAACTGTTATACTTAATGATGAGAGAATAAATAGATGCTTTCACCTTAGTATTTGGGCAAAGATGTCCCCTATTACCACTCTTATTCAACATCATACTGGAGTCTTGTGTAGTGAAATAAGAAAAGTAAAGGATTTTTAAAGTATACACATTGTAGAGGAAGATCTAAAACTCCTTGGTGCATATATGACAGGGTTATCTATTAGAAACCTAAAAGAATCTTTAAAAAAACCCACACACAACACAAAAACGCAAACAAACTTCTGGAACTACAAAGCAAGGTCACAAAAAACAGGGCCAATTATATGAAAGTCAATTGCTTTCCAAATACCAATAAAAATTAGAATTTAAATTTAAAAAACAATATCATTTACAATAGCAAGAAAAAATAAATACTTTAGTATAAAATAACAAAATATGTAAATATCTATAGAAAATCACAAAACACTGAAGAAATAAATGAAAGAATCTATATATGTAAAAGGCTAATATCTAAGTATCCATTCAACTGTCTCACTGGTAGCTATGATGCGTGCTGATCACCAGGGGGCAGGCACTCAACACAAAGGCATGGAAACATGGAACAGACTGATGAATTTCAGAGGGAAGGGGGGAGGGAAGAGGATGGGGAGAGGTTAACCAAAGATCTTATATGCATATTAGAGGCCCTGTGCACGGATTCGTGCACTGGTGGGGTCCCTCAGCCTGGCCTGTGAGGATT
This sequence comes from Myotis yumanensis, assembly GCF_028538775.1. Lineage (NCBI taxonomy): Eukaryota > Metazoa > Chordata > Mammalia > Chiroptera > Vespertilionidae > Myotis > Myotis yumanensis. The sequence goes on along the minus strand of NW_027223763.1, from coordinate 49,123,624 downwards.
GGGCCTAATCCGTGCACTGGGCCTCTGACATCCCCCAAGGGATCCCGGATTGTGAGAGGGCGCAGGCCAGGTTGAGGGACCCCACCGGTGCATGAATCTGTGCACCAGCCTATAGTATATAAATAAATGGAGAGATATTCTATGTTCATGGATAGGAAGACTCAATAGTGTTAAGATGTCAATACTTCCCAACTTAATCTATAGATTCAACATAATTCCATCAAAATTCCAGAAAGCAGTTTTGTATAACAGATCTTAAGTTTACATAGAAAGTCAAAAGTCCTAGAATAGCCAATACAATATTAATAAAGAAGAAACAGGTTGGATGATTCATACTACCTAATATCAAGTCTTATTATAAAGCTATAGTGAGAGCATGGTATTGACAAAAGAATAGACACATAAATCAGTGGGACAAATAGTCCAGAAGTAATACACACAAATACAGTCAAATTAGTTTTTACAAAAGTGCCAAAGCATTCAATGGAGATAAGCTAGTCTAAATGATGCTGGACTAACTGGACATCTATTTGCAGAAAAATGAACACAGACACAGACCTCATACCTTACACAAAAATGAACTCAAAATGGATCAGAGATCTAAATGCAAGCAATACTATAAAACCCCTAGAAGAAAACATAGGAGAACATTAGGTTTTCTGATGAGTCTTTAGACACAATACCAAAAGTATAATCCATAAAAGAAAAAATTACCTAAAATTTATTAAAATTAAAAACTTCTGTCCCAGCTGGTCTAGTTCAGTGCATAGAGCATCGGCCCACAGACTGAAGGGTACTGGATTTGATTCCAGTTAAGAGTACGTACTTTGGTCACAGGCTTGGTCCCCGGCCCTGGTCTCTCTCACATCTATGTTTCTCTCTGTGTCTCTCCCCCTCCCTTCCACTCTCTCTAAAAATCAATGGAAAAATATCCTCGGGTGAGGATTAACAACAACAACAAAATTAAAACTTCTGCTCTGCTAAATGCACTGTTAAGTGAACAAAAAGACAAACCATAATCTGGGAGAAAATACTTGTAAACCATAAATGTGATAAAGGACTTGTATTCAAAATGTACAAAGAACTCTTAAAACTCACTATAAGCAAACAACCCAACTTAAAAATACAAAAGATCTGAATAAACACCCCATCGATGAAGAGATATAGAGAGATGCCACTACACATCTATTAGAATAGCTAATAGCCAACACACTGATAACATCAAATACTAGTGGGGATGTAGAGCAACAGGAACTCCTTTGTTGCTGGTGGGCATGCAAAATGATACAGCCACTTTGGAAGATAACTTGGCCATTTCTTACAACGCTAGACATATTCTTACAATACATCAAGCAATCATGCTCCTTGGTATTCACCCAAGCTGATTTGAAAATGTATGTTCACAATTGTCAAAACCCATAGAATCTTATAGGACAAAGAGAAAACCCTAATGTATGCAAATTTTAAAAACTTAATCAAGGGGTTGGGGGATATGAGCAAGACATTTATGCTGTGACCAAAGAATCTAGCTCTATTAAAAGTATATGAAACATCCTCACTGAAGGGCATGAGAGAAAAGGTGCTAACCTACATAACGTTGGAACTAAGTGGAGTCTATAAAACTACAGGCAGAAAAAAATATACATAAGCACTGTACTGTGGTTGATAAATTGTTTCCCATAGGACAGTGGTTAGCAAACTGTGGCTGGCGGCCCACATGCAGCTCTTTGTCCCCTTGAGTGTGGCTCTTCCACAAAAAACCGACTTCTGTGCATGGGCCACGAAGTTTCAATCGCACTGTACATGCAAGCCCGTACGTGGTATTTTGTGGAAGAGCCACACTCAAGGGGCCACAGAGCCACATGTGGCTCGCCAGCTGCAGTTTGCCGACCACTGCCATAGGATATAGATGAACAGTTATGATGCTGCTATATACGAATTCTGATTTGAATAATTAAATGGGTGAACAGATGGTGAGAGCCAGATTTCTCACTGTTGGAGTAAGAATTTATAGATAAGCACAGGGAGGAGGCTAAAATTACCTATATGATAATGGATTAGTTTTAGACATTTGTGTGAGCCAATGTTTAGCTTCATATAGATATAAGTGGTTAAATATAGAGATATTTAGAAATATGTTTATAAACATGGGTTAGTATTTCCTTGCTCTGTCAGCTGAGAGGGCTTAGAAGCCAGTGACAGTGAACACATCTAACAACCAGATTTTGGTTCTAATTTTGGTGTCTCCAATAAAAGGAATGAGAACTCCTTGGAGAAATGGCTAGTTTTAGAACTGGGGCAGGAAATACACAAGATGAGCCTGGAGCATCTTATAGTGCCAGAAAGTAAGAAAGTGCTAAAACAAAAGAAAACTGCTGGAGTCCAACCCCAGCGGGTCCAGGGGTCCCCAAAGGTGTGGACGGAGTTGGCGAAGAAGGAATGACACAGAGACAGCTTCAGTTGATCAGCAGCCTAGTCAGGACCTCTAGCCAGGATCTCCAGCCAAAGTTCTAGTCAGAGTTTGGGTTAGGAGCTGATGAGGATCTGATGAGGATCTGATGAGGATCTCATGTTTATTGTCTTGTTACATCCGTATTTATACCAGCCGATTTTAATCCTGTCAATTTCTATTACAAAGGTTAGGGCGTTTCTTATCTCCATTCCAGGGAGTAAAGATTATGTAGCTTAACTACCTGCCTGGCACTTAATTAAGGGGTTGTATCCCCTCCCTAACCTCAGGGAAAAATCCCCACCTGGGGAAACAACCTTTCTCAGAGAGGTGACCTTGGTTAAAACACATGGTACTAAGGAGAGCAAACATATTAAGAACAATATGCTATATATGCCAGGTCCCTTGAAACATATGCTGTGCAGATGTTTCTTTCCTGCAGTGACTGTGTCAAGCAGCAAGGATGGACCGGCTTCCGGCAAATTCCCCCTTTTTTATTTTTTAAATGATAGCGCATGCAAATCAGTAGCCACCTCTCAGATTGGGCTGTTTAAGACTCGGAAGAAGACTGGCAAGCAATGACAGTAAGCATAGCTATAAACATAGTGGATGAAGCAAACAAGGAGCCCCGTTCCTTAGGAGGTTGCCGGCCTCTTCAGTCAAGAGATTTCAGCTATCCTCAAGTTGTTGGTTTGATTGTCTTTGTTGGTCTGGCTAGCGGGCGGCATCACTGGCGACGGGTTTCCCAAAGCGTTAGCGAGTTGAAGGGCTGCATCAAAGGGTCCATCACGGCCATGCTTGATGATGGTGTTGGTGTCCAAGGAGGAATAAGCTGTGTCCTCTGGGTCAGCTGTTATGGAGGATGGAGGGTAGTAGAGAGAAAAAGAAAAGAAAGCGGAAGAACTACAAGGTATAGAAGTGTTTAGAAAAAAGAAGGAGAAGAAAGGGAAGAAGGCAGCATCCTGACACAGCCCTTTCCTTCATCTGCCCCTTTCCCTGTGGTCCAAGGTAGAAATGGGAAACAAGTCATGTTGCAGTGAGAGGGCAGCTGCTGTCAGCCAGTCTCTGTCTTTACCTGGGTCCTGATCTGAGCTGGGCCAAGTCTCTTTCTGTTATCTGGGTCCCGATCTGAGCTGGGCGTGGGAAGCGGGAAGCAGCCATGGGGACAGGAGACCTCCCTCAGAAGGGGTGAGTGTTCAAGCCCCTGCATAGTAGGCGGGGGGGTGAGGATCTGTGCCTCACCTCTGTTGACCCCCAAGTTCTCTCCTGCCGGCCCCTCTGCGACTGTGCCTGTCTTAGGTTGTTCCTCCCTGAGGAATCTTACCCGTCTTTGACTAACCAGCCATCCTCCGGGGCCACACAGGGTGATGTGAGGTTCAGTTCTGTCTCATTGGTAGTCTATGCCCCCGTGGCCTCCACGCCTAGCAACTGCCTTGGGATCCGCTCGCCTGTTGGCGGGGCCCCAGCATTGATCACATATCTTGGGGAACCCAGGTTTCTTCTCCAGGGAGGGCCCAGCTCACACCATTGGTGCGAGAGACAGATCCTTGGTACCAGCCACCATGAGGCTTCAACCTCAGCATGAATAGAGAGTTCAGGCAACAGCTATGGGCAATTGGATTGTAAGAAGAGGGTCCCTCTTGACACGAGGGTAAGAGGGGCCAATACAGGACAAAGGAGAGTCCTGGGACAGGGCTTTTTCAGCCCAGGATGTCAGGCTCTTGGCACAAGACAACTCCATGTATGGGACATATACCAGACACCCCTAGTCATGGCATAAAAGGGAGGTGCCCTTCCTGGAACAGTAGGGTAGGGAGATTCTAGAAAAGGCTGTGTTCAGGAGAGAAGGAGAAAGGCCAAAGACCAACAAACAAATAGTCATTAAACAGGCACTGGTCAGGTGTGCTAGGATGAGGTGGAGATGGAGGGCGGTGAGACATAAGGTCGGACTAGACGGTCTGGAATCCACACAGGTGAGTCTGCGTCCTGTGGAAATATACAAGCATATCCTCTCCCCCGGGTTAAAAGTACATCAGGTCCCTTCCAGGCTCCTGTAAGCAAGTCTCTCCATTTGACAAGGACTTTAGGTTTAGTTAGATCAGGGTTCCAATGCCTGTACATTGGGGAATTTCCCTCAGAATCTACATTTAGTATATTAATTACAAATAGAGTATGTTGTAGAACATGATGAGGAGAGGAATATTTAAACTCATTTTCTTGTAATTTTTTAATTTGTGTTTTTAAAGTTTGGTGAGCCCTTTCTACTATTGCTTGGCCTTGAGGATTGTAGGGTATTCCTGTAGTATGTGCGATGCCGAATGTAGAGCATAAGTTTTTAAAAGCTCTAGAGGTATAGGCAGGCCCATTGTCTGTTTTAAGTGCCCTTGGTATTCCTAGGTAGGAAAAACATTGGAATAAATGTTGACTTACATCTTTAAAGGCTTCTCCTGTACATGCAGAAGCAAGGATAACATGAGAAAAGGTATCAATACAAACATGCACATAGCAAAGTTTGCCAAAAGATGGGACATGAGTAATATCCATCTGCCATAAGTCACAGGGTCTAAGTCCTCTTGGATTAACTCCAGTAGCAGGGCTAGGAAAATGAGTAGGACAATGGCCGCAGTCACGCACAATACTTCGAGCAGCTTCTCTAGATATGCGATAATATAGACGGAGAGCAGAAGCATTTTGATGATGAATGGCATGAGACCGCCGGGCTTCTTCTAGAGCTGTACAAACTACTGGGCGAGTTAGTAGATCCGCCTGATAATTTCCTTCGCTTAAGGATCCTGGTAGGCAGGAATGAGCTCTAATATGTCCAATATAGAAAGCCTTTTCTCGTTTATGAATGTAAGTTTGTAGCTGAGTTAACAAAGAGAAAATGGCTGTTCTTCCTTGTGGGAAAGAGGTGGTCTCAATATGAGGAAATAATTTAACTATATATTGAGAGTCAGTGTACAAGTTAAAGGGAACCTGTTGCAATTGTTCAAAAGCATAAATGACTGTCAAAAGCTCTGTTCTCTGGGCTGATGTCTCTAGGGTTTGTTGAACATGGGTTATTGAGTCAATGATTGTTACTGCCCTACCATTAGAGGAGCCATCTGTGAATACTAAGGAGGCAGGAGGTGATAATGGCTCTTTTGAACATTTAATAGGAAATATAAATGGATGTAGGGAGAGAAATTGCAATATAGGTGATCTTGGCAAATGATGTAAAATTTGTCCTGGGAAGTTACCTATAGCTATTTGCCACTCTTCTTCAAATTGTAATAGTGTGTCTAATTGTTCTCTTTTATAAGGTATTATTATCTCAGTAACTTCTCTTCCAAAGAGTTCGATACTGCGTCGTCTACCTTTGATAATGAGAGTGGCCACTAGGGAAGGATAGGATGGTACAATCTTCCTAGGAGTGACAGGTAAATGTATCCATTCTAATGGTCCTTCCTGCCATAAACATCCTGTAGGAGTATATTTAGTGGCTAGAATAATTAAGGCCCAAGATTTGGAATAATCTAGATACTGTAGTTGCTGTTTATTGATGGCCTGTTCTATTTTTGCTATAGCCTTTTCTCCTTCTACAGTTAATTGTCGGGGAGACTTAGGGTTAGAATCTCCCTTTAAAATGTCAAATAGAGGTTTTAAGTCAAGAGTGGTTATTTTTAGATATGACCTGATCCAGTTGATATCACCTAATAGTTTCTGATAATCATTTAATGTGTTTAAATGATCTTTTCTTAATTGTAAAGGCTGATGGGTGATAGTAGAGGTATGTAATATTCTGCCTAAGTAGGAAAAAGAAGGTTCAGTCTGAATCTTCTGGGGCTATTTTTAGACCATGTTCTTCTAAAGCAAGGACGGTCTGAGTAAGAATTTCCTGTAAAGTAGCCCGATCTTTATGAGCTAGTAAAATATCATCCATATAATGAATAAGATATAGATCTGAAAATTTCTTTCTAATAACTTGCAATGCCTGATCTACAAACTTTTGGCATAATGTAGGACTATTTTTCATCCCTTGTGGGAGAACCTTCCATTGATATCTCTGATAAGGCTGCTTAAAGTTTTCTGATGGTATGCTGAATGCAAATCTTTGACAATCAGCCGGGTGAAGAGGTATAGTGAAAAAACAATCTTGTAAGTCAATAACAACAACACAATACTCCTGTGGAATTGCCACAGGGGAGGGCAATCCAGGTTGTAAGGAGCCCATATCTTCTATAGTGTCATTTATGGCTCTTAGATCTTGCAAAAGTCTCCACTTGCCTGATTTCTTTCTTATTACAAATATGGGTGTGTTCCAGGGACTATTTGATGGCTCTATATGTCCCTCTGCTAATTGCTGATCAATTAATTGTCGGGCTGCTGTTATTTTCTCAGATGTTAAGGGCCATTGCTCGACCCATACTGGTTGTGATGATTTCCAGACTATGGGATCAGCAGTCCTATGGGCAATGGCTCCAATTATAAATCCTGTCGAGGAGTGTGAGGTATTACTTTCTTTTCCTAATCCCTTTTCTGGATTAAATCCCATGTGTAGCATCTGTGATGTTACTCTATCACTGGGGCTATATAATAGAACTCCCATTTGAGACAAGATATCTCTTCCCCATAATGTAAAGGGGATAGTCGTAATTACATAGGGACAGAATGTTCCTGAATGTTGATCTTCATCAGCCCAAGTTAAAATCTGAGAACTCTTTTTTACATTAGATGCCTTGCCTAGTCCTACTAGGGAAGTGGAGGTGGTGTGTGTGGGCCACGAAGAGGGCCAATCCTTCCCTGCTATGCAGGAAACATCTGCTCCTGTATCCAATATACCTTCAATTGGTTTTCCCTGAATTTGTAAAATTTTTGTAGGTCTAGTAGCATGGATCTCTTGTATCCAAAATGCTGCATCACTAGATCCAAAGCCTCCGGCCCCTCTAGCTTCCTGGGTAACAGCTGTCCCTATTTTATGTATTGGTAATAGGAGTAATTGGGCAATTCTCTGGTTGGGCTGAATCTGTATCGTTGTGGTGGGTGGGGAAAGTAAAATCTGTATTTCTCCTGTGTAGTCTGCATCAACAACTCCTGGGATGACTAAGATCCCCTGTAACGAGGTGGAGCTCCGCCCTAATATTAATCCTACAGTTCCCTCAGGCAGCGGCCCAGACACTCCTGTAGGAATGGCTGCTTCTGGTGAGTCTGGGGTTAGTATTGTGTGGGTGGTTGAATGGAGGTCCAATCCTGCACTGCCTGGGGTTGCTCTGAAGAGGTCACTGACTGATTGAAATTTGCAGCAGAGGGGTTGAGGGTCGATGCCCCTATTATTGCAGGGGCCTGGGGCCGGCCCCTTCTCAAGTTTCCCAATTGAGGTGATGGGATATAACCTCCTTGGGAGCGATTTGTAGAATTTAAAGGCCGACCATTTTTATGGTATTTCGATCTACATTCCTTTGCCCAATGGAATCTTTTCTGACATAGGGGACAAACAGTTTTTGGAGGATTAATATTATTCCCTGATGTATTTCCAGGCTGTCGAGGAGCTTGCCATCTGGCTTGAGTATTATTATTTCTATTTGGGCATTCTCTGCTAAAGTGCCCAGATAAGCCACAAGAGTAGCAGTTCATATTTCTTTTATTACCTGTATTATTGCTGGCTTGTCCTATGCCCTGTACATATTGAGGGTATGTCTCCCCTTTGAGAGCTGCAGCTATAGCTACACCCTGTATAAATGCTGGACTTACATCAGCACACTTTTATAAAATCATTTATAGTTCCCGTTCTGCGAATCGGCCTTAATAAAGCCTGACAGGTATTATTGGGATTTTCAAAAGCCAGTTGTTTGATTAGGATATCGGCAGCCTCTTCATTATTGATTACTCTCTTGACTGCCTGTATGAGGCGAGAAGAGAAATCCTGATATGGTTCCTCGAACTTCTGTTTAATCTCTGTAAGGGAGGTTGTTTTTCCTGCTGTATAAGGTAGGGATTTCCAGGCATTTACTGCACAACTGGTTACTTTAATAAGTGCCTCTTTGGGCATATACATTTGCTCCTGAGCCGTGTTAAAATCACCTTCTCCTAATATCATGTCTAGGGTTATTTCTCCTCTGGAATTTTTGCTAGTGGCTACAGCTTTCTTAGCAAGATCATCATATTCAGTTTTCCATAATAAGTAATTGCCTCCTGAGAGACAGGATTTACAAACCTGTGACCAATCATAAGGAGTCATCCATTTATTGGCTAGGGTTTCTACCAAGGTTAGTGTGTAAGGAGCTAGGGGTCCATATTCAGAGCAGGCCAATTTTAATTCTTTAAGTATTTTGTAAGGTATAGCCTCCCAGGTGGGGTTTTCGTCCTCATCAAACTCATTCTCATATGCAGCTGGGAAGCAGAGTGAGAATTCAAGATCTCCATTAGCTTCAGCTTCTCTTATCGCCCTTTGAAATTTAGACATGGAGCTCCTAGGAGCCGCAGGACCTGGTTTAGGCTTCCTTTCTAATTTAGGGAGCCTGTTTTGAATGGGAGGGCCTCTCTCCTCTCTACTGACTGGAAAGGAACAATGATCATGTTTATGATATTTATTCTCCTTCCAATCAGTAGGCATAGCTAAATTGCTCTTAGATTGAGCTGGAAACAATAATGATGTGTCCTCTCTAGGTGGATCCGAGGGACTATTTAAAGTTTGAGAAAGTTCAATAGTTTCTGCCTCTGGTGCCAAGATGCCACGAATTGAATTCCAGAGGGAAAAGGTATTTTCCGGGACCTTCTGGTCCTCCGGATGGAAGGTGTCATAATACATAACTTGCTCTCCTATTTTAGTCCAAGTTGTTAAATTAACAGTTCCATCCTCAGGAACCCATTGACATGCATATTCTATAAAACTTTCTATCTGACTGGGAGTAACCTTAACTCCTCTGCTAGCAAGCAGATGCATTAAAAGATTAATACAGAGTCTTTTTTCTTTAGACTCAGTATGACCCATCTTGTCAATCTAAGTTTTGTACTAACTACCCACTTACCCTACTTATCCTCTATAGGAGGGGTCTGCAGCACCCTACGGTGCAGTCCTATCCGTCCCAAGTACGTCCCAAGTACGGGGGGACTTACCTAGATGCCCCACGTTGGGCGCCAGTTGCTGGAGTCCAACCCCAGCGGGTCCAGGGGTCCCCAAAGGTGTGGACGGAGTCGGCGAAGAAGGAATGACACAGAGACAGCTTCAGTTGATCAGCAGCCTAGTCAGGACCTCTAGCCAGGATCTCCAGCCAAAGTTCTGGTCGGAGTTCTGGTTAGGAGCTGATGAGGATCTCATGTTTATTGTCTTGTTACATCCGTATTTATACCAGCCGATTTTAATCCTGTCAATTTCTATTACAAAGGTTAGGGCGTTTCTTATCTCCATTCCAGGGAGTAAAGATTATGTAGCTTAACTACCCGCCTGGCACTTAATTAAGGGGTTGTATCCCCTCCCTAACCTCAGGGAAAAATCCCCACCTGGGGAAACAACCTTTCTCAGAGAGGTGACCTTGGTTAAAACACATGGCACTAAGGAGAGCAAACATATTAAGAACAATATGCTATATATGCCAGGTCCCTTGAAACATATGCTGTGCAGATGTTTCTTTCCTGCAGTGACTGTGTCAAGCAGCAAGGATGGACCAGCTTCCGGCAGAAAACAAAAATACAATAATGGGAGTACATTAAAGGGACACAGGAGCCAACTGAAGAACTCCTGATGGCCATAATTAGAACAATTTGAACAACAAAAAAAAAAAATATTCAGTTATAAGGAAACTATAAAATAAATATTATCAGTGAATCCATACTGATATAAATAAATAAATACGAATAGACAAATCTCTCTTGCAGAAGAATTATATATAATTCCACAGACACTACACTCAGGAGATAGAACATAACTCCCCACCCCTTAGGTGTGGGCTGTGCACAGTGACTTCCTTTCAAAGTGTACATTATGGAAAGAGGAAAAGAGTAACTTTACAAACACTACCTCAGCCAGATGATCAAAGTTGATATCAACAGTGGTAAATTATGTTGATGGCATGTACCCTTGACTGTGATGTGATGAGAATTACACTTTCTTACGTGGTCTTCCTTCTCAAAACCCATAACCCCAGCCTGATCATGAGGGAAAAATCAGACAAATCTCAACTGACAAACATTCTACAAAATACTTAACAAGTACCCATCTTTGATGCCTAGGGCATCTAAAACAAGGAAAATCTGAGAAACTGTCAGGCCAAGAAGAGCCTAAGGAAATATGATGATTAAATTATATTAGTAATTAAATTATATTTAGTAATGTGGTATCCTGGAAGCGATCATGGAACAGAAAAAGTACATTAGGTAAAAACTAAGGAAATCTGAATACACTATGGACTTTACTTAATACTAATGGATCAATATTGGTTCATTGTAACAAATGTATCATATAAGATGTTAATAATTGGGAAAGCTGGATGTGGACTGTATTCACAACTTTTCTGGATATAGTGCAGAACTATTCTAAAATAAAAAGGTTATTTTATAAATTGGAGGATAAAAGTAAAGGAAAATAAAGCACTAACTCAGGAAATTCAATATTCAAAAGTGGGAATGTCACAAACTCAGAAGAAAACAGAGAAATTATTAAAGAATGATCATCTTTCCCAGAAGTGAGGAATGTGAGTTTCCAGACTGAAAGGGCTTCTTGTCTAGCGTTCAACACAAATAAAAGACAATAAACAACCACACAAAGGTACATTGTAATTATATTTATCTTCAGACAAATAGAAAACTCTAAATGCATTGGGGAAATGGGGTAGATAAAGGTCACACGCAAGGGAACAGAAATTAAAATGCCCCCGAAGTATTACTATACATAGAATGCATTGGGAAATGCCTTAAAATTCTATGGAAAAAAATTAATCCTAGCCAAACTAACAATTAAGTATAATCAAGACATTTTTAGATGAACATGGTAGTAATAAATTCACCTCCAAATACTCTTTCTAAGGAAGCCATGGAGAATGAGCTTCACCAAATCAAAGTATAACCAAAAAGTACCAGTAGAAGGCACAGGATCCAGGAAACTGGACTCCAACACAACAGGGAGACAATGGGAATACCTAGGATGATGACAAAGCAAGATCTGGGTGTAACTGTGTAGCTGTCTTAGACAGTGCCAGTCCAGATCAGAGCCAGAGGATTTCAGGAAAACATAAGCAAACCAAACACACACACACACACACACACACACACTGGTAAAGTGGTGTGTGTTGAGAGCTTGTTGTAGAGCAGCAGTTCTCAACCTGTGGGTCGCGACCCCTTTGGGGTTGAATGACCCTTTCACAGGGGTCGCCTAAGACCATTGGAAAACACATATATAATTACATATTGTTTTTGTGATTAATCACTATGCTTTAATTATGTTCAATTTGTAACAATGAAAATACATCCTGCATATCAGATATTTACATTATGAATCATAACAGTAGCAAAATTACAGTTATGAAGTAGCAATGAAAATAATTTTATGGTTGGGGGTCACCACAACATGAGGAACTGTATTAAAGGGTCGCGTCATTAGGAAGGTTGAGAACCACTATTGTAGAGTGTGGAAGAATTATAATAGACACATAGAAAATTAAGCAAAATAACTATGGAGAGGTTATTATCAACAAAGGAAATAAAATCATACCATACTTGGGTTAGCAGGAAACAATATAATAATGTAAATACTGATTCAACCAAAAATATTAATAACAATTCTAGGATTAGAAGAGTAGGAGCAGGAATGAAGGAAATGAGCTGAGATGATGGGGGTGCACAGATAAGCCAAATCCTCTCTCAGGGTATTAGTTTCTAAAGGTTGCTGTATCAAATTACCACAAACTAGGTGGCTTAAAACAACAATAATTGATTTTCTCACAATTCTGGATGCTAGAAATCTGAAATCAAGGTGTCAGCAGAGCCAAGCTCCCTCTGAAGCCTCTAGCAAAGATTCTTTCTGGCCTCTGTTGGCCCCAGGAATTCCTTGGCCTGTGGTTAGCAGAACTCCAATGTATGCCTCCATTTTCACATGACCTTCTTCTCTGCGTGCCTCTATAAGGACACCAATCATTGGATGTGGGGATCCCCTTAAATCCAGGGTGATTTCAATTCAAGATCATTAACTAATTACATCTGCAAAGACCCTACTTTCTTTTTTTTAAAATATATTTTATTGATTTTTTACAGAGAGGAAGGGAGAAGGATAGAGAGTTAGAAACATCGATGAGAGAGAAACATTGATCAGCTGCCTCCTGCACACTCCCCACTGGGGATGTGCCCGCAACCAAGGTACATGCCCTTGACTGGAATCGAACCCAGGACCCTTGAGTCAGCAGGCCGATGCTCTATCCACTGAGCCAAACCGGTTAGGGCCAAAGACCCTACTTTCAAATGAAGTCACATTCTGAAATTTGAAGTGGACATGAATTTTGGGGGACACAATTCAATCCAGTACCATAAAAGCAAGTCTATGAATAATGCCAGAATTTTACATATCAAGAAGAAAACGTATATTCTACATGGAAATAAAAATTGCACTAAAACAATTAAAAGTGGTTGCCATTGTGGAGCAGGAATCAAGGGTGGGGAGAGATCAGATGGGGACAGCTAAGTTTTATTTCAAACTATTTAATATAATGTGACTTTCATAACTAAGTATGTGTATTGCTCTTTCCCCCACAGCATAAATCACAGGCTGAGGAAGATCTTTCTGTGCCTTCTGGGGGAGAGAAGATGTGGTTAAAGTCAAGCTGTTCACTCCAGCGAGTCTAAATTCTTACTTGGTTTTGCTCCAGCAGTGTGCTGGAACTTCTCTAAAAAACCTGGACTCACAAAGGCTCTCTCATCCGTGAGTAATTGTCTAAGAGGCTGTTTTCCAGGGGTTTCCAGACTGCAGCTAAGAGGAGGGGCTAGAGCTGGTTTACAGGCCACTGCAGAGTCCACAGCTAGAACGAAGCTTTGTATGCCTGTTACCCAACGCATGAGTGGGTGCGAACCTGGGTCTCTTGGTATATTGGGTCCCACAGCTCACACAAAGGCACTTTTGTCTGTGGATAAATGACAAATTATTATTGTGGTGAGGGTGGGTGACAAAAGGGATGCTTTATTCCAGCAGGATGCTGATGTCATTCTTTTTGAGCCATCTTTTCATTTGGTTTTCTGACATTTCTACATTGCTGCTTAGCAAAAAACAGAAGCCCTTTGTAAGGAGAGCTCTGAGAAAATATAAATATAGATTTTTGACATGGATGTTAATATAGCTAAACATTTCTCTGGCAATTTTCAGAGAAGAGGAAAAAAGAGGCGTCCATGCTAGAAACCTTGCAAATGAGAATGAAGTCAAGACGGAGACAGCAGGGCTAAGTGAGCAAGCAAGTCTTTGTCACTTGCCAACCCCCACAGCGGCTTAAGGAAAACTGGTCTCCCCTGAGGGAGAAAAAGGATTGCAGAGGGAACACAATTTCTTAATCCATGACTTGTTTTTCGTCTTGACTTTGCCTGGATCAGTGATTTTCAGTAAGCCTGTTCTCATGACTAATTTTGCACTAATCGAGATGAGATAGAGTAGAGAAAGAGGGGTGTTAATATTATGGTGTAAGCAATAATTCCTTGAGGCAATTCCCAGGAAGATTATTTCTCTTCAGCACAATCTCTGCCTCAGGGGCCAGCCTGAGCAAGACTTTGGAAGTACTCAAAGTTTACTTTCGACACTCTTTTCCTGCCCTTTTTTCCTGCCGTTCCCCTCCCCGTCAGATAGCCGTTCCACTCAGTGCCCCGTGGCCATTAGGACTACACACGCACTCAAACAGGGCCTTCTGTCCCACACCAAGTCTTCCCCACCTCAGCTGCTCCATACATTTAACACATATGCATTGGGGCATAATGTACGCATGTCACCGAGAAGGTCCTGAGGATACAGTAGGATGTGTTGGACAAGGGCTCATAGGCTAGTTATGGAGACCTACAGTGCCCTGTGTTCCAGTAGGGTCCACTAACCTATGTGAAATTATATAAATGACACCTTACTAGTACTCTACATCTGAGGAGTACCTGCATTTTAAGAGGATCTCCAGAAATGAAAAACTCATCCTAAAAAGATGATTCCCCTGATGGTGGAAATTTTAGTAGGCAACAGGCTCATGAGGGAGCTATGCTAGGGCCAGAAGGTATATTTCAGAGCAGACCATGAAGAGAATTACTTACACCAAGTCAAGCAGTCTCCACAAAACATGTAAAATTCTTGATAAAAATGTACTAACTAGCTAAGAACAAGGATAAATAGGTAAGCAGAAATTGATAATGGATAAATACACAAATGGTCTGGGAAGTTTGCTGATGATGACTTAAATGACATCTCGTCACATTTTTGGTGTTGTTGTTGTTGTTAATCCTCACCCAAGGATATTTTCCCATTGATTTTCAGAGAAAGTGGAAGGGATGGGGAGAGACAGAGAGAAACATCGATGTGAGAGAGACACATCTATCGATTGCCTCCCGCATGTGCCCCAACCAGAGCCAGGGATCGATCCTGCAACTGAGGTATGTGCCCTTGATGGGAATTGAACCCAGGACCCTCCAGTCTGTGAGCCGACATTCTATCCACTGAGCCAAACAGGCCAGGACTCATCACATATTTAATATACAGAATTGTTGACAGGTATTGGAAAACCAATCAGGCCAACTGGGAACACTGAAGATACTGTGGAAATGGAAGAAAGCAGCTGTGACTACTAGGGGTGGGAAAAATAAAGAGAAGAGTTTGGATATTAACTCTTACAAGCTTGAAGGAGAAGTCTTTAAGGCCAGGGACTCAGAGATTTATATATATATATATATATATATATATATATATATATATATATATATTTTATTGCTAAAAATATTACAAAGGGTATTACATATGTGTCCTCCCCCCCCCCCCCCCGCGCCCTTGACAATCCCCTGGCCTCCCTTACCCCCCAGTGTCTTATGTCCATTAGTTGTGCTTATATGCATGCATACAAGTCCTTCGGTTGATCTCTTACTCCCCTCCCTCCTGCCCCCCAACCCTCCCTGGCCTTCCCACTGCAGTTTGACAATCAGTTTGAGGCAGCTCTGCCTCTGTATCTATTATTGTTCAAAAGTTTGTAATGGTCTTTATTATCCATGAATGAGTGAGATCATGTGGTATTTTTCCTTCATTGACCGGCTTATTTCACTTAGCATAATGCTCTCCAGTTCCATCCATGCTGTTGCAAATGGTAAGAGTTCCTTCTTTTTTATAGCAGCATAATATTCCATCGTGTAGATGTACCACAGTTTTCTAATCCATTCATCTACTGATGGGCACTTAGGCTGTTTCCAGATCTTAGCTATGGTGAATTGTGCTGCTACGAACATAGGGGTGCAAATATCCTTTCTGATTGGTGTTTCTGGTTTCTTGGGATATATTCCTAGAAGTGGGATCACAGGGTCAAATGGGAGTTCCATTTCCAGCTTTTTGAGGAAACTCCATACTGTCTTCCATAGTGGCTGCACCAGTCTACATTCCCACCAGCAGTGCACAAGTGTTCCTTTTTCTCCACATCCTCTCCAGCACTTGTCGTTTGTTGATTTGTTGATGACAGCCAGTCTGACAGGTGTGAGATGGTACCTCATTGTTGTTTTGATTTGCATCTCTCGGATGATTAGTGACTTTGAGCATGTTTTCATATGTCTTTTGGCTTTCTGAATGTCCTCTCTTGAAAGATGCCTATTTAGATCCTTTGCCCATTTTTTGATTGGATTGTTTATCTTCTTTTTGTTAAGTTGTATGAGTTCTCTATAAATTTTGGAGATTAGGCCCTTATCAGATATGACGTTGGCAAATATGTTTTCCCATGCAGTGGGTTTTCTTGTTGTTTTGTTGATGGTTTATTTTTGCTGTGCAGAAGCTTTTTATTTTGATGTAGTCCCATTTGTTCATTTTCTCTTTAGTTTCAACTGCCCTAGGAGCTGTATCAGTGAAGAAATTGCTTTGGCATATGTCTGAGATTTTGTTGCCTTTGGATTCTTCTAGAATTTTTATGGTTTCCTGTCGTACATTTAAGTCCTTTATCCATTTTGAGTTTATTCTTGTGTATGGTGTAAGTTGGTGGTCTAGTTTCATTTTCTTGCATATATCTGTGCAATTTTCCCAACACCATTTATTGAAGAGACTATCTTGGTTCCATTGTATGTTCTTGCCTCCTTTGTCAAATATTAATTGAGCATATTGGTTCGGGCTAATTTCTGGACTCTCTATTCTTTTCCACTGATCTATATGTCTGTTCTTGTGCCAGTACCAGGCAGTTTTGAGAACAGTGGCTTTGTAATACAGCTTGATATCTGGCATTGAAATCCCACCTACTTTGTTCTTTCTCAGGATCGCTGCAGCTATTCGGGATCTTTTTTTATTCCAAATGAATTTTTGGAGAGTTCTTTCTAGATCTTTGAAGTAGGCCATTGGTATTTTAATGGGAAGTGCGTTGAATTTATAGATTGCTTTGGGTAGTATGGACATTTTAATGATGTTGATTCTACCAATCCAAGAACATGGTATGTTCTTCGGGACTCAGAGACTTCTGAGGAAGTCTGCTTAGCAGTTAGTCCGGCTAGAGGTGTTTGGAGGAGGGGCCACAGATCTGGACTGAGACCTCTGAGAAAGGGACATGAGTTAGCAGGGGCTGGTGTCTCTGGCGAGGTGCAATGGAGCTGGTTCTAGGAGTGTTGGGGAAAATTGCAAATTAGAATCAACTTGGCTAATGGATGGCACTGTACTCAAGGTAAAGATCCTTCGCTAGGGTGATGGGAGAGGAGTGGGAAACAGGTAAGGAGGAGCCAGGCCTTTCTGCTTCCTCTAAACTTCCAGGCTCTGTTCAGTACCACCTATTGAGAGAGCCTGGCAGGGGTCTAGCTGGCAAAAGAGTAGTGGGCTTTGCAGAACCTGGCCTCAGCATCATAAAGGTGAACAGAGAAGAATGTGTTTGAAGCTAAGGGACAGTAGCTTAATGACCAACACATAGCTTAGATTTTAGTGTTTTCTACTTTTGTTTTTTTAGAAATCTTCTTTGCTTTCAAATAAGTGATTTAAAACTTAAAATGATATTTTTAAAAAGTAACCTCTGACTGATATAACATTCACTTTATTAGTCATCAAGCAAACCTAATCTATACTGATTAGAAATTAAATCCTCATTTATTGAAACAAAATATATCCATTTATTAAGAGCTATTATTCTCTTAAAGAAAGTAAATATATTTAGGGAGTTGCTACTTCATTATAAAGTTTGGGAGACACATTTTTCCCTAGATGGACATGATCAGAATTTGAATTGTGTAATAAAAATGTGTAGATTTCTCACCCTGGCTGGTGTTGCTTATCAAAGGGTCTTCGGTTTTTTTTTCCTGGTCAAGGGCATGTACCTTGTACCTCGGTTGGAGGTTCGCTCCCCACCCCGTGTTGGGGTGCATATGGGAAGCAACCAGTTCTCTCTCTCTCTCTTTCTCTCTCTCTCTCTCTCTCTCTCTCTCTCCTTCTCTTTCTTTTTCCCACTCCTTCCCTCCCTCTTTTCTACTCTCTCTGAAAAGCAATAAAATAATATCCTCAGGTGAGGATTAACATACATACATACATACATACATAAGTAGATTTCTCAAAAATTGATGAATCACAGCACTCAGAACATATCAAAACGAAGTTTAAAAAGGAAATGGCTCTGCCAGAGAGTACTGAGGGCTGCTGTGTACATACTCAAGTCTTTGGGGATAGATATATATATATTGCAAAAGCTGGTAAAACATTCCTGCAACAATGTAAACAAGAGCATCAATAAAAACTTACTGAGAGGTTACCACACGCCAGGCACTATTCTAAGTGCTTAGCATAGTTTAACACATTTAATCCTCATAAGGACTCTAGAAAGCATCTTTATTTTACAGACTAATTAACTTGCCAAGGGTCACACAGCTAATTAGTGGCACAGCCAGGATTTCAACCTTACAGTCTGGTTCCAGGACCCCATACAGCTAGCTTCTATTCTATCAGTCCTCAACAAAGTATTCTCATGGAAATTTATATATTTCTAGAAAACTCCTAAATCTAAAGCTGTCAAATGTCTCCTCTTAAAAGATAATTACAAGAATAAAGAAAACTTGCCAAGGAATAACATTGTCAGAGTGAACATTTATGAAAAAGAAACATAGTCCACATCTCCCTCAGCCACGCTTCCAATCTACTGGAGGAATGGGCCCCAAACTCTGCAAGTTCTGTGCAGTGGGCGGTGCTGCCATCCAGTTCCTATAGTAACACAGGGCACAGGAACATCCAGTGCAGGCCTAATATGTTATATCATTTACATATCAAGACACATCATGATATGGAAATAACAAACTTACATAAAACAAGAAACTTATCATTATCTCTAAAAGTTTATGCAGAGAATAAGAAGCCAGACTCAAAAAGAGTATATATAGCATGATCCCATTTATATGAAACTCTAGAACAAGCAAACCTAATCTATACTGATAGTGCATCATTTCTTTCAGTGACCTGGGTTTATTGACTGACAAGAAATACAAGGGAAATTTTGAAGTGTTGTAATTGTTCTATATCTTGAGTGTCATGGTGGTTCTGTCATTTGTCAAAACTCATGGAACTTAGCCCAGCTGGCATAGCTCAGTGGTTGAGCATCAACCTATGAATCAGGAGGTCACACAGTTCGATTCCCAGTGGGGCATGCAGGAGGCAGTCGATCAATGATTCCCTTTCATCATTGATGTTTCTGTCTCTCTCTCCCTCTCCTTTCCTCTCTGAAATCAATAAAAATATATTTTAAAAACACTCGTGGAGCTATATACTTAGAATATATACCTTTTGCTATATGTAAATCATTCTTCAACAAAGTTTATAGGAAAAACATGACTACATCCTATTTCTAGAGAAAAGTTTAATTTATTCAACATATCTTTGTTGAGTGCCTACTATGTCCCACCTCTCTCCTCTAAGTTTTATATCAATAGTGAACAAAACAGATAAAGATCCCTACCTTCATGGAGCTTACATTCTAGCAGGGGGGAAAGGGGCATAAACAACAATTGGGAAAAAAATAAGGAAATTATATAGGTCTAGTCACCTCATATCCCACAGAGGAAGAGGCACGCCCCTCCAGGATGAGTAAACATGGTGGGCATAGACCTAAGCCAGGGACTGGGCCTGGTACACCTATTAGCAAAGAGGAGTGCATGTTTCCTAAAGAATTTATCAAGAATCTAACAGGGCCTCCCAAATCAATAACCAAGGGCCCAGAATTCAAGAAAATGGCCCCACAAAGAATTGCTGAAGGATCAGATGGTGATAGAGCCAAAGGCAACTGAGAGAGAGAGAGAGAGAGAAAATATATATATATATAGAAAACTGGCGGGGACTGGGTGGCTCTCCTATCATGTTTAGCAGGCCACCCCCTATCATTCCTAACCTTAAAGCTGACTTTCTTGCTGCAAGAATTGTCTCTTTCCTTGAGAGGGCTCCAGAGGGTGCACGAGGACATTTGGCTGTGCCTCGGCCCCACCCAGGAGACTGGCCCAACCCCAACTCCTCATCAGCACAGACCAGGAGATTGGATCTACGTCAAAAGGCACCACCTGGAGACCCTGGAGCCACGTTGGAAGGATCCCTACACCCTACACCGTGGTGCTGAGACCCCCACCGCTCTCAAAATAGATAGACAGCATCGCGACCTGGGTCCATCACACCCACATCTGGTCAGCAGACCCATCCGCGATCCGGAAAGACTTCGTCACCAAATGGAGCGTCGATCAAGATCAACACAACCCGCTCAAGCTCAAGCTACGGCGTGCTCGACCTGCCCGATGCTGGTAACATTGAATAGACTTAGATAATGCCTGCATCTTCATGGACATGGCTCCAAAAAGACAAGGACAATTCATAGGAAGATCAGGAATAGACTTTAGTATCACATGTTTAGTATGTTTCATTGTATTGATATGTTATATTGACCTTTGATTCTTTTGCAGATTTGAATGTATGTTGGCTGTCCTGGAAGGGAACTATGTGGGGTGACCCCCAAAAGTAAAGGGTGACTAGCTGCCAAGAGGGCAGGTGCCCAACTGGGCAGGGAACGGTGCCCATCAGGTTTTGGTCTCTGTTGAGAGACAGCTAACAGTTGGCAGCCTGTGTACTGCTTGCAGGCCTTTGTGACCATGCCCATGTCAGGGGTAGTCTGAAGAAAGCCTGTTTAGAATAGAAGGTCTGAGGCATGGTTATGCATAGAAAGAAAGTTTAATGCCAACAATTAAAAGGAATTGGCAAGGAAAGTCAGAAAATCTTAGAGTAGATCAGTATGTCTTTCTTCTTATGTAATTCCTCCGAAATTTGGCAATGCTAACATGGCAATACATTTCTTTGCATAGATTCAATAAGAACGGTTCCTAATAGTGGTTTTATTAATGGAAAACTTTGACTGGAGTATCATGTTTTAAAGAGCCCTGTCTGAGCTCTAAAGACTTGAAGCCAGTAAGAATGCCACGAAGAAAGCCTGGTATCCTGCTTGGAAGCCCTGAAGATGGCTGGCGCTGGAGTGTCAGGCCGATGCCCTACCATCACTGGCGGTTGGTAAGAGTAGAAGGGGAGCAGTAAGTCTGCCTCTGCGTCCCTGCAGAACCCCCACACACTCTGTGCCGCAACAAGTAGGAGGGCTACTGAGATGGGCCTTAAAGCCTGGAGCGTAGGCTAAGGTGGAGTTGCTACAGGTGAGGGATTCACCTAACTCAGCAGATACTGCAGGCGGGCCTGATGGCAGCTGGGTGGCGTGGCTTCCTGGCCCTACAGGGCATATTAAGATTCAACCATGAGATTCCAGCAAAGGTAGTCAGTTACCATTCTTGTTGTGTTTATGCAAACATCAGGACAGTAGATGAATTAATCTTGATTTGGCTTTTTGATAGCCATGGAGGAATTTTAAGAAGAAAAATCCTATTTCAATAGAAGTTGTTAAAGCTAAAATGGTTTCTTCCCCTTCCACCAGACCATTTGTTAAGATATGCCCAGTACGGGCCTCTAGCACCGGTGGAATAGAAATGCAGTCCGTCTCATGATTGAGCCGGAAGTTCCAAGACAAAGGGGGGAATGAAAGGGCAAGGGCTAGGCCCTCCACATTGCCCCAGGGTAAAGGCTACACCCTCCATCTTGCCCCAGGGTAAGGGCTACGTCCTCCATCTTACGTTGGCCACGTGCTTGGCAAGAAGGTTCTTCCCGGAAGTCTAAGACTCTGCTAGCCACACCCAGGAACAAGACATCGACTTGTGCCTGGCCAATCGGCAGAGCACAGTCCTTTCTCCTCCCCTTACTCCAACCCCCCCTTTAAAGTCCGTCTCTAGGCGGGGTTCTCTCTCTCGGCCACTTGGTTTGCCATTGTGTCGGTGAGTCTGGTGGAGGGGAGCTCAAGCTAGCTTGAAATACAATTCTTATGCTTTTGCATCGGATTGGCTGGCTCCCTGATGTGGTTTCTTGGGAATCTTGAAATCTGGGCATAACAATTATGGACCTGAAAAGATATAGGATTGGATGACTTATATATTCTCAACAGCATGCTAGATGAAGTAGAAGACTGCTGAGGAGAAGGTAAAAGAAAACAATCAAAGCACCAAAAAAGAAAAAAAAATTAAATAAGAATTTTTAATATATCTAAATATGTATGTATATATTAAAAATATATATTTAGGTGACTAAATGTCTTGTTTTAATATATATCTATATGTATAAAAGGCTAAGTGACCGTCTGTCTGACCAACCATCCGACTGACTGACCGGCTGGTACATATGACGTGCACTGGCAATTTAAAAATAAATGTTGAAGAGACAGGAGAGAAAATGGTTGTGGAATAGATGGACATGTCCCAAGCCTTGTCCCGGAGGAGATAGAACAAGCAACTAAATCGAATAACATCCATCCCGAATTGGTGAAGTAGACATAGCTGGTGAGACAATCTACAGTCAGAAAGAGCAGAGGAAACCTGGAGAACAGTAAAATCAGGGATCTGGGCTGGAGAGAACTGCGAGACCTCCAAGCCCAGAGGGTTAGAGGGAAACCATGCGGCACCGAGGCTGCATCCCTTGGGACAGGTGTAGTGTCTGACTGTGGAAAGGAGGTCTGCAAAACTGCAGGTGGCAGGAGATTATGGGTCTGGGTCCACAGCCAAGAGACACAGCCCAGAGGGGGCAGCCTGGAAAGCTGCTGAGGCCACGCCATGCCAGGGAGAGAGGGGCTCACAGTGGCGCAGCTCTTTCCCTTCTTTTTGGTCTTTGCTTTTTGTAGGGAGTGGCTATAGGATTAAGCCTTGGACTGACCTGTGGCAGGGCCTCAAACAAGTCCCAGCCTGGATGGCAGAGCTCTCCTAGCATAATTAAGCCTGACATTGTAGCCCTCCCTAATTCCTTCCTAAGTAGATAATGGGCTGTGGGAGGTGCAGCAAGTGTTGCCAAAACAAAAACATTTGTATACATGTTAATCTACCCTTGTTTTAATGAGACTATAAAATAAAGCATTGGCTTGCAGGCTGGAAAAAAAATATATATATATATATTCAATATCTTTAGAGCAATATGGATGACATGGTACCCAAGGAATATAGAGCAAGCTATTATGAAAAAATAGATTTTTTTTTAGACAACCAAAAGAATTTTTCTTAAAATCTCCAGAAATAAAAAACCCAATTACATTAGCTACAACAAAACACCACTTCAACTGGGCTTGCAACTGAGGTTGCTAGTCGCATACGTGAGAAGACACTTATATTCTAAATATATTTGGAAAAGCTCATATGACAGCAATAAAAATAAAAGACAATATAAAGACAACTAATACAATTAAATAATAGGCACAGAATATGAGCAGATATTTCCCCAAAGAAGAAATTCAAATGACCAATAAGCACATGAAAGATGCTAGATATTAATCATCAGGTAATTGCAAATCAAAACTAAAGCAGACAGCTGATCACATCACTAGGATGGCTGTGAAGATAGACAAGTGGTGGGGAGGATGTGAGGAAGTCAGAACCCTCACACATGGCTGATGGGAATTAAAATGGGAAGACAATCTGGCGGTTCCTTAAAGTGATGAACATAGTTCCCACATAACAGCAATTCCACTCCTGGATGTCTACATACCGAAGAGAAGTGAAAACAGCTATCAACACAAAAAACTAATGAGCAGATATTAGTCACAGCAGCGTGGAAACAATTCTAAAGTAAATCAAGTGACTCAGATGCACAAAACATGGAGTATTCATGAAATGGAATATTCTTTGGAAATAATATAAATAAAGTGCCAATTTATGGTGCAAAGCCAATACATTTGCAGGACATTACCAGTCTTCACAAAGTCATAGTGTTATATCATTTACATGAAATGTACAGTAAAGCCAATCCATAGAAAGTCAACTAATAAAATGTCTGCTACATGGAAAGGACAGTACTGGAATGCAGAGTAACTGCCAGCTCATATAACTTTTCTTTTGGGGGTGATAAAATTTCCTATGAGGATAGTGATATAATTCTGTAAATATACTAAATATAATTGAATGTTATACTTTAAACAGGTGAAGTTTAAATTATATCTCAATTAAAGTGGTTTAAAAATGGGTTTTAAAAGCTAAAAATATATCCTTAAAATAATGACAATTTTATTCAAAAGCAGTAGATCTTGAGCAAATAAAACATGAAAAATGAACAAAATTACAGATGTTTCAGAGATTAAGCAGGTTAAAAAATTTTACAAAGTACGTATTGAAAAATTTTTTTTACATTAGATATAAATTGCTTTCAGGAGGGGTGGGGATTCCCCACACTTCCACCAAGCAATCCTCAGAAAACCAACTGCTTGTCCAGGAATTCAACTCAGTTCTTACATTATCCACCCAGTGATGGCACCAGGCACAGCAGGTTGATGGTTCAGTCCTCGGAGACTGCACATCCACCCCACTCCCACTTCAGAGGCCAGTCTCAATCCCAGGTTTTCACCTGTACTTCTCTCCCCCCCTCCCCAATCTTTGTTGTTGGAAGTATTACATATGTGCCCCTCTTCCCCCTTACTCCCCGGCATTGATCCCTTCTAGCCTGCCCTGCCCCCTGCCCCAGGCCTTCACCACCCTATTGTCTGTGTCCATGGGTTATGCATGTATGCATACAAGTTCTTTGGTTGATCTCTTCCCACCCACCCTCCCCTGCCTTTCCTCTGAGATTCCACAGTTTGTTTTATGCTTTTATGTCTTTGGAGCTATTTTGTTCATCAGTTTATTTTGTTTATTAGATTCCACATGTGAGTGAGATCATGTGATACTTGTCTTTCTCTGACTGGCTGACTTCACTTAGCATAATACTCTCCAGGTCTCTCCATTCTATCTCAAAGAGTAAGAGATCCTTCTTTTTTTACTTCTGCATAGTATTCCATGGTGTAAATGTACCATAGCTTTTTAAAATCCATTTGTCTACGGATGGGCACTTGGGCTATTTCCAGATTTTAGCTATTGTAAATTGTGCTGCTATGAACATAGGGGAGCATATATTCTTTCTGATTGGTGTTTTGGGTTTCTAGGATATAGTCCTAGAAGTGGGACTGCTGGGTCAAATGGCAGTTCCATATTTAATTTTTTGAGGAAACTCCACACTGTTTTTCACAATGGCTGCACCAGTTTGCATTCCCACCAGCAGTGTACTAGGGTCCCCCTTTTTCCATATCCTTGCCAGCACTTGTCATTTGTTATCACCTGTACTTCTAAGCAACTGGCTACAAAGCAGAACTTCTCAAAATGCCCTCCTTGATTTGATCAATGGCTGGAGAGGCTCACAGAACTCGGAGAAACAAGTTATATCACTAGTTTAGTGTGAAAGGTTATATAACTCAGGAACAGCACTTTGCATTTTTTATTACATGTGTTTTAAGGTCAGGGAAAGTGGAACATAGACTTGATGCTGGAAGCCAAAAGACTAAATGGAATTACCTCTGGTCTTTATGGGCTACAGTTCCCTCCTTAAAGTGTATGATAAGTCACCTCTAAGTCTCAATCTCCAGATCATATGCACAGAGTGAAATCATTCTAGAGCCAACTCCGTGATGCACTGTCATATGACATGCCAATACTGACACATATCATTCATGAACACAGAGAGAGTGACATTGATCTGTATTTTAGAAAGGGTAGGTGAGGGAAGAGTGAAAGCTGGGAGACTGTAAATGACCATTATTCTAGTCATCTCTGTGGGTAAGAATGAAAGCTTAATCTAAATGGGGCAATGAACAAGGAAATGAGGAAACAGATTTGAGAAATACTGGTAATTAGACTAGTTAGTTTTTCACGTTGCAAGGCACCTAAGGCCCACTCAGATGATTCAAGTGATAGATTGCAAAGACAGATAAAATAATAAAGAACAATAAACTAAGTAATCTCAGAAGGTTTTGTAGAGGAATTGATCATTATCAGGACATGACACAACTCATTCAGTCTGATATTATTACACCTTGCTCATACTTTTTCCTTCTTTGTGATTTCACTACTTCATGGCTTTTATTTTTACAGTTTTCTCTACAGTACTGTCTGTTTCTGTGTTATATCTCATATTCCCATATTCAAAGAGAATACGATCGGTTGAATAAATCATCAGGCAATATAGAGCACCCTCGCGAAGAAGAGAGTGCTTATGCTTCCTCCTGGGTTGCCTCTGAGTCAAATTGCCTCTGATTTATGCATTATCAGTACAACCCCAGAGGATACCCAGTCCATAGCAGTTCAGAGGAAAAGCTTGATGTGTTCAGATGTTGGGGGAAGGGGAGTTGCTGGTTGTGTCTAGCTAAGAAACTCACAGAGTAATGAATTTCTCAGTCGCTTCCTCAATTTTGCAGTCCAAGAAAACTAGTTCGAAAATATGCCAAAAGTGGGTTTATCTCTCAAGGCAAACTCCAATTTATGAACCAGAATGGCAAGTTATCCATTTACAATGAGAAATTTTAAATTATCGAGACCTAAATTAGTAAGTCCATGTGACTTATATATTCTCCCCCAATGGGACGACTTACATCTTTATTCCTTTTTAAAAAATATATTTTTTGGCCGAAACCGGTTTGGCTCAGTGGATAGAGCGTCGGCCTGCGGACTGAAAGGTCCCAGGTTCGATTCCGGTCAAGGGCATGTACCTGGGTTGCGGGCACATCCCCAGTAGAAGATGTGCAGGAGGCAGCTGGTCGATGTTTCTCTCTCATCGATGTTTCTAACTCTCTATCTCTCTCTCCCTTCCTCTCTGTAAAAAAATCAATAAAATATATTAAAAAAAAAATATATATATATTTTTGGCGGCCCCGGAAGCGCCTCTTCCTGGGCACGGCCTGCGCTATGGCCACCTCTGCCGCCTCCTCGGAGCATTTGGAGAAGCTGCAGGAGATGTTCCTCGGCCTCCATGAAGACCTTGGGGTGTGCCCGAGCGGCTCCTGGGGGCCAGGGACACAGAAGAGAAGAAGAAATTGATCAGAGATTTTGATGAAAAGCAACAAGAAGCAAATGAAACGCTGGCAGAGATGGAAAAGGAACTACGTTATGCAGCCCTGTCTTTTCGTAACCCTATGATGTCTAAGCTTCGAAACTACCAGGAAGACCTTGCCATACTCCCTCAGGAAGTGGGAAGCACGCCTTTGACAGCCACACCCGGGGGCCGAGGAGACATGAAATATGGCATACACACTGTAAAGAATGAGCATGTGAATCAGCTACAGCCTCAGAGGGTATTACTTTTGCAAGGCACTGACATCCGGCCCCGGGCCACCCACAGTGTTGAGCGCTCTCATCGGATTGCCACAGAAACTGACCAGATTGGCTCGGAAATTATAGAAGAGCTCGGGGGAGGGAGCAACGTGACCAGTTGGAAGGTACCAAAAATAGACTGGTAAACACAAATGTAAACTTGAGCAGAAGTCGGAAGATTCTCCGGAAAAGTGAAAACCAACAAGTGCTACTTTCCATTGTCATCTTACTGGAGTTAGCCATCCTGGGAGGCCTGGTTTATTACAGATTCTTTCGCAAGCATTGAACTTCCTGCACCGAAGGTTTTGTGGACCAGAATTTTGACCCTGAGAATGAAGTGTTACAGATGTGGAATAAGTGTACTACTGCTGTGAGCTAACGGATCAAGGATGCACTGTGTAGCCAGACTGTGGGAAGAGGGAGGGAAGATGGAAAACCAGTTAATGTGAAGAAACAGCAACAAGACCAGTGTGATATACCAAGGTAATAAATGCTGTTTATGACTTCTTTAAATTTTATACATATATATATATATATATATATATATATATTTGATTTCAGAGAGAAGGAGAGAGAGAGATATCAATGATGAGAGACAATCATTGATGGGCTGCCTCCTGCACACCCCACACTGGGGATTGAGCCCGCTACCCAGGCATGTGGCCTGACCAGCAATCAAGCCCTGATCTCCTGGTTTATAGGTTGATGCTCAACCACTGAGTCACACCGGCCAGCCATATCTTCATTCCTTGAAGGAAGAAAAGGGAAAGGCAAAGGGCACAATGTGGGTGTCAGCTGAGACTACCGATACGCCTACCTTTTAAAGAGCTTATAGCTTCAACTAGTACTGTGGCACATGCCCAATATATCTGTAATTTGGGCTGAGAAATATGAGTTTGGGTTGGACCCACTGCCACTTACAAATAAACAAGAATTCTCCTTAGATAAAAGGAATAATGAATATCAGGCAGATAGGTAACCATCAATCTCTTCACCAAAAAATACCCCAGAGAAGTAGGAGATATGGGACCCAGGAATCATGCAATCTATCAAGGAGAAAATTGAAGATTTTACATATTGACGTCAGTGAAGAAAAGTCTAATGATAAAATTAATGTGGAATGAGAAACGATTCCAGAAACAAATGAAACTGATTATTTAATCTGTTTGTCAATGCTGAAAACAGATATGCAGCTGTGTGAAAATTTGGAATTAATTAGTGAAAGGTACTGAACATTAAGCAAATAAAAATGAAGGTAATTTTTACTAAAGGAATATAGCGGTTCTACAAGCCATAAAATGTTGTAGGGACATCTGGAGATACAGCAGTAGCAGTGACATAATTTTGGATTCCCACCTTAAAACAGAGAAACTAAATAGTAAACTAAAAACTGTTAGCATTTACAACAAACTAGGTGATAAATTATTCCCACAAGCCCTAAAATTCAAGTAGCTATAAAGCTCCTAAAAGAAAACCTAGGAGAAAATCTGCAATCTTTTTACAAAGATTTCTTATAGAACATTTCTTATATAACACAAAAACAGAACTATAAAAGAAAAAAATGATTCACTTGACTTCATCAACATTAAAATATTTAACTCTTCAAGACACACCATTAAGAAAAGGCAATCTATAGAATGGGAGAGTATATGTACAATACATATTTGATTAAGGACTTGAGCCCAGAATATGTCTGTCTTATTTACCAGTACTGCCTTATCTTCAATATCTATTATTATTCCCTACTCTTTCACCAGAAGTTGTTGGAGATAATATTAGAAATGTATAACAAGTAAGAATGGAATACTATGCAGTTGTAAAAAGGAAGGATCTCTTACGCTTGAGATAGCATGGAGGGACCTGGAGAGTATTATGCTAAACCAAATTGATAGGGGAGACTCATAATCTAATAGAGCACCTGAGTTAATCTAAAAGATAATCGTATTAGTTTGAAATTCTGAAATACATATACATGTGGGAACAGAGGGTTAAGTTTTTTTCTTTTCTAAGTGTCGTTTCTCAGGCCAGCGCACCTGTGTACTCCCTTTGATCCTAAACAACGTGACGGAGGAGGTGATTCAACTGCGGACAATGTATACTGTACCCAACACACAGCAGAACTGTTAAGCAAGACCAGGCCGCCTCACCAGGAGCTAAGGTGTCATCTCATTGCCTGACAACCAAGAACAATGGCTGCGTGCAATTGCATTCTGTTCCCAACCTTACCCCAGCCCATTTTTCCTATATAATCCTGTCCCCTGCACCTTATGGGCAAAACAAGTTTTGGATGCTTGTAAGCTCCCTGTCTCCTTGGTTGGCTGGCCTTCTCAATAAATGTCTTATATGATTCAACCCTGCCTTAGTTATTGGACATTGTGACAGGCAGCCTGAGCCCACCCGGGGGTTTCCTGGTAACAAAATCAGCCAGTCAGAGAAAGACAGGTATCACATGATCTCACTCATATGTAGAATCTAATGAACAAAATAAACTGATGAACAAAATAGGTCCAGCCCAGCACAGTGGTTGAGCGTCAACCTATGAACCAGGAGGTCAGGGTTCGATTCCGGTCAGGGCACATGCCCTGGTTGTGGGCTCGATCCCCAGTGTGGGGTGTGCAGGAGGCAGCCAATCAATGATTCTCTCTCATCATTGATGTTTCTATCTCTCCCTTCATCTCTGAAGCCAATAAAAATATATTATTTAAAAAAAGGTCCAGAGACATAGTAGCATGGAACAGACTGATGAATCTCAGAGGGAAGGGAGTAGGGGGGATGGGAAGAG
The DNA here is from genome assembly GCF_028538775.1 of Myotis yumanensis. Taxonomy (NCBI): domain Eukaryota; kingdom Metazoa; phylum Chordata; class Mammalia; order Chiroptera; family Vespertilionidae; genus Myotis; species Myotis yumanensis. Next base: position 49,093,547 of record NW_027223763.1, on the reverse strand, counting down.
ACTAACTAAAGAACTTATATGCATATATATGTAGCCCATGGAAACAGACAATAGTGTGGTGAAGGCCTGGGGGTGGGGGCAGGGTGGAGGGGATCAATGGGGGAAAAAGAGGGACATCTGTAATACTTTCAACAATAAAGATAAGTTTAAAAAACAAACAAACAAACAAGTAATGGCATGGGCACTGACTAGTTCAAATGGATGCCGATCATAGGAAATCTGTGTGGCTGTATCAGCATCTAAGTCCTGGCAGTAACCATGAAATGAACAGGGTGGTGTACTGTAGTTGCAGGAGGCAATAGCTATCATGCTATATAGTCAAGCATATAGGTTCAAATTCCAACCCTACTCTTTATAAATTATGGAGCCTCAAGAAGCTTTCCCTAGGCCTCAATGTCCCCATCTATAAGATAATAATAATAAAGTCCCACCTACAGAGTGTTTACTAAGAACATTAAAGAAGATAATTCATGTGAAGCATTTGACATAATGCCTGACACATTGCAATAAGTCTGAGCTATTTTTATCTTATTTAGCAGCTATTCTTTTTATCTTCATTTTCTTTTTTTTTTTTGCAAAATTCTTATAAAAATTATCAAGAATTTCATAAATGTTCAGTTCCTGATAAACAAAGATCTATTTTAATTGGCCTGGAGTACAGCAAACTAAATTTAATGAAGACTATGTTGGCCAGCTTTAGATATAATTAGCTCTCTTCCTAAGGTATTTGTTTTTTATTTTAATAATAATAATAAAAAAAAAAGGCTCTGGAAACTAAGTAGATTTGTAGCCCAGCTCTTCCCCTTCCTACCTGGAAAAACTTGGGCCAATTGCTCTCCATCTTTGTGCCTCATTTCTCTCATCTGTCAATGAATATAATCTAAATCACTTACTTTGTAGATTCAATTATATACTTTAAAACATTCATTGATTTTTAATTTTTTTTTTCAGAGAGAGAAAAAGGGAGAGGGATAGAAACATTGATGAGAGAGAAACATCATCGATCGCCTGCCTCCTGCATGCCCCCTACTGGGCATGGAGCCCTCAACCCGGGCTGTGCTCTGACCAGGAATTGAACCAGTGACCCTTGGTTCCTGGGTCCACACCAACTGGGCTACTTTTGAACATCTAAAACAGTGCCTGGCAGAAGGGGGAATCATTCAGGAAATATTAGCTTTCATTGTTTTATTTTATGCTATTTCAACTCCTTTGTGAAGTAGAGATAGTATTAATTATAAACTTAACAAATAGGCTACTCAAGTTTTCACTACTTTTTCCATTACACTGTTCTGATTTTCTTTAAAAGGCGTAGATTCTGTAAAGAAATTGTTCATATTTATTTATAGTTGTACAAATAAGAATTCAAAGGGATTCATACTGTACTCTGATGTGTAGAAAACACATAATTTCTTTTTTGGTGTATAATTTATCTTCATATGCTCCAGTGATAGGTTGAAGAGCAAGGGAAGTAGCCAGATGTTTGTATGACTGCCAGAAGCTAATTCCAGCAGGTCATAAATGCAAGAAGTTCATCAAAAGGTTGGTGGACCTTGAGCCTTCAGCAAGGGCTGGAGAATACATATTATTGCCTGTTGGAAATGGCTAAGGGCATTTCCCCAAACCTGAAAAGGATGTATAAAGGATTGCTTGCTGCCAGACAGCTGAGGGCATTTTAAATCTACATGTTAATGCCTCCTACTGGCCAAACACCTGAACAGCCATAGGCAGTTCCCCCAATCTGACTATGGATTCTATATACTAAACCTTGCCTTTGATATGTATATCTACTTTGCCTTAGGACAGTTTGTGTTAATAAAAAGCAAGGGGTCCTGAGACAAGGAGGACTTGGTTTTCTAGCTAAGTCTCCTCTGACTCTCCAAAATGCCTTCCAAAATTATGTTTCACCTCTAGACTCTTTAATAATTTACCGCAGCCCCTTCTCCAGATTCCTGAACCCTTCTAGATGCTGAGAAACACACACCAGCATTATATGACAGCAGAGGTGAGATAAATTTCTCAAACTCCTGTGGTGACTTCTGGATCACTGCTCGTCTCTGCCACCGAATGGCTGTTCAGGAATGCTCCCTGGTGAGTCCTGAAGGATCACTGTGCTAGTTCTGTGCATTCTCCTGCTGCTGCACATGGTGGTATCTCTCACCTTGATCAGAACCGGGTGAGGCTCCCTAGATGGTTCACCCAACTGATGCTGAAGATTTCTTGAAAAGCCTGCCTTTCCCCTGTTCAGCGCTGACCTGTGGTGCTTGCCTAAGCTTATGCCTTTTCCTACAACAGACTCTGTAGCAGACCCATCTTCTGCGTGCCCTTTCAGGGGTATGCAGGAAGTTTCCATGCATGCCACTGGAAACCAAAGGCAGTTCAGAAAAGCTAAACTCAGACCCAGCCCTGTGCAGTCCATCTGTGCCACAGAGGTCTTTGCTGTGGCTGTCTGCAGGTTGGTGTAAGAGCTCCCTATGGAGCCCCGAATGTGGAATGAAACAAAGCTTTCTGCCAGAGATGGTGTCACCCAGTCCAAAGCTCAGAGAGGGGAAACTAGGCCATTTGATCCTCACCCCATATCTCACCTCAACCTATCTCCCTTCTTTTCCCTCACAATTCCCTAGGGCCATACGATGTTTATTGTATGTATCAACATGACTGGGCTAAAGGATGCCAAGGTAGCTGGTAAAACATTGTTTCTAAGTGTGTGAATAGAAATGTTTTTGGAATGGATTAGCATTTCAATTGGTAAACTGTAAAGAAAATCGCCCTCACTGGATGTGGGAAGGCATCATCCAATCCATTACTAGCCTGAACCGGACAAAAAGAGGGAGGAAAGGGCAAATTTACCCTTTTTGGTTGGACTGTGACATCCATTTTCTTTTGCCCTCGAACATCAGACATTGGTGCTCCTAGTACTTGGGCCTTTGGGCTGGAGCTTACACCATCAGCTTGGACTTGAACTGAATTACACCCCTGAATTTTCTGGTCTCTCCTTGTGGGACTTTTCAGCCTCTCTAATTGTGTGAACCAATTCCTATAATAAATCTCCTTTTATACATATCTATACAAAACCTATTTATTTTGTTTCTCTAAAAAACCCTGACTAAAACAGGCCAGAAGGGACAACATTCAAACTTTTCACCTTCTCTAAGTCATATCCTTCTTCCAGATTCCAATCTCATGACTGATCCTTAATGGTCCATATGATGTAGGAGGGAAAAAGCAGTTTACCAACGAGACTATTTAAATCAGAGGTAATCCAAAATGTTACCCACCCCCCGCCCTCCCCCCACCCACAAACATGTGAACTGAATGTATTAATCATTGGGTATCAATTCCTTTTGGTTTAAATAAAAATGCAGTGTATTACTGTTAATTGTTTCTTTTATTCAAGAGGATGGAGTGCTACTCTTGTTTTGACAGAAAATATGTTCTGACTCCACCTTATTCTTGTAAAACTAAAAATAGAAATGTCTTCTGTTATTTTTTCTTATGAAAAAATGTAAAAAATGAGGAAATTTCTGAGTGCTAAGAAATGTTCCCTCCCCCCTGTGGTTAGAGCAGAAATGGAAGTATTTATGCGTAAAAAAGGGATTTTCATTTAACCTTTAAAAAATACTAAATCCCATAGATATATATTTGTAACAACCAGGGAAGATTTTCTTTTATAAGTGGAGATAAAACAGACTTCTCAAAACAATTATCTTCAAGTGGATTATCCTATATAATAAAACTATAATATGCAAATCAACTGAAGGGTGGACCGACCAGTCGGTGGGGGGGTGGGGGCAGGGCAGGTGAGCAGGTGGCGCCAGGCCAGCCAAGGAGTATGCCAGCGGGCAGAGGAAGAAAACTTCGATGCGGGGGAAGGGCATTCCTTAATCAGTCCCCCATGTCCCCCCTCCCACCCGTCACCTCCTGCAGAGGGAGGCCAGACTGTGGCTTCGGCCTGCTCCCTAAGCCATTGGACATCCCCTGCGGGCTCCCGGACTGTGAGAGGGCACAGGCGGGGCTGAGGGATCCCCCTGAGTGCACAAATTTTCATGCACCGGGCCTTTAGTAGATAATAAAATAAATAAATCTTATTTGAAAGATCTAAAAAGCTAATTGAGAAGAGGACAAACTTTCTTTCAGCCCCTTCGGCTAAAAATGCTGAAGGAAAGTAAATCTCTTGTTTCCTAACTTAGTTCTTTGCTCACCCTTTCACCAATCCCTTAAATCCAAATAAAAGGTCAGAAGAGTCAAAGTCGCATAAAAATATATTTTTAGATCTGATAGAAAAGTGTTGTAAAATCTTTTCCTCACCAAAACAGTTTAATCTAAATGAGGATTGAGTAATACAAAGTCAGCATCACACGTCCTTCCAGTTTATTCATTTCCTGTGCCTTACAACATCTTCCACATCAGCACGCATCCCTCTCTTATGCTAATTCTGTGGCTTGATGTGTAGTCTCACAAATAAGACTCTGATAACCAAATATTCACTTATGTAGCCTGTCAGCATTTTATTATTTTATGTATGTGATAATTTTCTTTTTTTTACAAAAAATTTCAAACATATACAAAAATAAAAAGATCACTTTGCTTTAACAATTATCACATAGTCATCTTATTTCTTCTATGCCACCACCCACTTCTCACCACCACTTTCCTCCTCAGATTCTTTTGAAGCAATTGGTTTCAAATGTAAGTTTCCCTCACCAAGTATAGTTTTCCTATGAAAACTTTTTTAAAAATATTTTTTATTTCTTGATTTAAAGGAGAGAAAAGAAGGGAGGAAAAGGGAGGGGTAAGGGAAAGAAAGAGAAAGAGAGAGAGAGAGAGAGAGAGAGAGAGAGACCTATTTGTTGTTCCACTTACTTATATATTCGTTGGTTGTTTCTAGTATGTGCCCTGACCAGAAATCAAATCCACAACCTTGACATATCCTGACAACACTAACCAACTGAGACACCCCACCAGGGCTTCTGTGAAATCTTTTGTAAGTCAAAATGGTGTAAAGCAAAGAAACTTATTAATTTATATGGAAATATTTTTTAGCATTCCCCAAAATATAACCTACCAAATCACATCAAATAACACATAAAACCTAAAATAATACTAACATACAGTTAAAGCAGGACTGCACAAAACAAATTGAGATACAGCACAGATGCTCACAGACACGGCTCGAAGCTATAGTGGCATCGTGATGGGAAGGAACTTGGAAGGCCACTCTTACTGCTGCCTCTATAATGGCTAATTGCAAATCAAATGCTGAACGCTATTTTCGCCTTTTTTTTTTGGGTAAAATCAAAAATCCTTTTCAGATTTATTTCAGTTAGTGAAAACCAGTAGTAATGTAGGTCTTTCATAAAAGCGAAGTGATGTAACTTGAACTTGCAAAAAGCTAAGCATACCTGTATATGTTGTTTTTGCTAACATGACTCGCTCTGTTTCTTCCTTGGGGTCTTCGTGCAATATCCATCATATGATTTCCGGTTTCTGTTCAGGAGTCGGATTTCTGCTTTTGAACTTGCTGTATGCATCTGATAAATGATTGAATCTAGCTGGAATTCAGTGCATATAAAGAATGATGTCTACATACATAAATCCAGAATGGAGCTAACTTGGAAAATAAAACCGTGAAAACATGGGCAAGAAAAATGATACCACAGTGAGAGCTCTGTATGTTGAAGAAAATATGTAATATTGTGTAGAAGAAATGTTAGGGAATTGGTTGGCTAACAGGTCCTCAAAGGCTTGCATTTTTGTGTTAGATACTACTTTAAAATAGTAAAAACCCATTACAATACACATTTTATGTACTAGATAATGATGGATTTGCATTTTACCTGTTAGAAATGAAAACTTTCTCTTAAAATTAAGATTACTGTAACTCTTTGCAGCCACATCACCCCTTTGCTCCTCAAACTTCTCTAAGGCAATTTGTACTCTTGTTCAAAGAGCTTGACTTACTCGTCCTTACTCTTAAAGCAATAGCACCACCCTGTGGAAACATGGGAATGTTTACTCACACTAGAACTTTCTAGAACTGTTCTTAACATGCCAAGTAACTCTTTAGCAGTCTGGTGAAGTTTTGGATGTCTTCTCAGATTAATGTTTTTAAATGAAGAAAATACAATACAAAGAATTAAAAAGAAACCAATTACATAAAAACATGTTGTAGCCAGGTGTTCATGGACTCCAGTTAAGAAGCTATAATAAGAGACTAGGAACATAAAATTATGGTTCCTTTAAAAGCAACTCCTCTCTATTATCCTTCTAATTAAGGATCTTTATTATAATTGAGTTTGCAGATATTCCTTCAGAAATTACATAATGGGTTTGGTTTAATGTCTATTAATATTTATCTACATGATATATATTTTAAGAAGGTATTGGAGACTGAAGGGGAGTTTTTACGGAATAAAAACAGCCTGAACAGTGAAAAAATGTTGGGTTTTTGTATCCAGGTCCTTTAAATACTTGAAATTTGGATACTCTTGGCAAGAAGAAAGAATGGATTTCACAGTACTCCTGAAAGGGTCATCTTGACCATAAGTGCTTACTCTGTGAGCTTTTACAGGGCCTACAGTGGGCCAAGGTGGACAATTAATGCTATTACACAGCTCTGATGGGTAAATTCAGTTACAGAATGCCCAGAGTTAAGTTCCCTCAGAGGGCCAAAGAAGTGGCTCCAGCCCAACTGGCATGGCTCAGTGGTTGAGTGTGGACAAATGAACTAGGAGGGCTCTGGTTCGATTCCCAGTCAGGACACATGCCCGGGTTGCAGGCTCAATCCCCAGTGTGGGGGGTGCAGGAGGCAGCCGATCAGTGATTCTCTCTCATCATTGGTATTTCTATCTCTCTCGCCCTCTCCCTTTCTCTCTTAAATAAATAAAAATATATTTAAAATCATTAAAAAGAAGAAGTAGCTCCAGGTATCACTGCAGGACACCTTGAGGACCCTGTTGCTAGTTAGGTGAGCAGTGGCTATTGGACTGCAGCTCTCTGAAATGGGGGATCGAGGGAGAGGCTGGGGTTGTGGGAAGAACGACAATTAGCACTGCAGATTTTAGCAATAATAAAGACTTACCAAATATTTCAGGTTCTCTTGGGCATATATGGCAGGGTTGCACTTTCCAGCTCCTTGTAGTGAATGGAGTCGTATGATAGGTGCAGGCCAATGATTTGTCAGTGGGAGTGACATGTTTCTCTTCTGGTTTAATTGTCAATATAAGACTGCCCAGAATTTTCTTTCCCACTGACATCGAGAAGGATAATATTCAAGATGGTAGCTACTCTGTCAGCCTGTATTCACAAAGATATATGCACCCCTATGCCTATTGCGGCATTATTCCTGGTGGCCAAGACATGGAAACAACCAAAGGGCATTTCTATAGATGATTGGATAAAGAAGTGGTACATATATACAATGGAATACTACTCAGCTATAAGAAAAGAAAGATGAAATACTGCCATGTGCGACAATGTGGATGGATCTTGAGAATATTATGCTAAGTGAAATAAATCAGTCAGAAAAAGCTAAGAACCATATGATTTCACTCATATGTGGGATATAAAACTGAAACGCATAGACAACAGAATGGTGGTTACCAGAGGAAAGGGGGTGGGGGAGTAGTAAAGGGTAAAGGGGAGCAAATATATGGTGATGGAAGATGATTTGACTTTGGGTGATGGGCACACAATACAATATACAGATTTTGTATCATAGAAATGTACACTTGAGACCTCCATAATCTTATTAACCAATGTCACCCTAATAAATTTTTAAAACATATTTTTATTTATTTCAGGGAGAGGAAAGGAGATGGAGACGCAAAGAAACATCAATGATGATGAGAATCATTGGTCAACTGCCTCCCACAAGCCCCCTACTGGGGATCAAGCCTAAAACCTGGGCACATGCTCTGACCTGGAATCAAACCATGACCTCCTGGTTCATAGGTTGATGCTCAACCATTGAGCCACACCAGCAGGGGTCACCCCAATAAATTTAATTTAAAAAAGAGAATGTACTGAAAGGATTATTTACATAGATGCAGCCAAGATTTAAAAAACATAGCAAAGCATGTAGGCTAGAAACCAGCACATACTGATACTCATGGTCTCTCACATTTCTGCACATCTCATTGTTGTTACTTCTTCCTGGTGGTACAATTTCCTCAACTTACCTAGAAAGTCAGGTGCAGATAAAAATGTTTTAGCACTGTCCAAGATGATCTCACCCAATATATTACCTTGTTCAACAGGTCTTATTTATATTTTGTCTATTACCTAAGAAACTGTTTAAAATATTATTGGTAGTTAATCAGATATATTGAATTTTGTAATCCTAATATTAGTATTAATAATAGTAGTAATAATACAAGTGACACTTTTTAAAGTGTTTTATCTTTATAAGATAGTTTAATATGTCTACTTTGTCTATTTTCTTAAAATCACAGCTACTATAATTTATCATTTGGTGAATGCATGAACAAATTGTGGAGTATGCATATGATGGAATACTACTACATTCATATGATGGAATGAAAAAGAACAAACAACAGAATGGGTGAATGTCAGAAGCATTGTGCTAAGCAAAAGCAGCCAGACACAAAGAGCACATGCTGAATAAGTCCATTTACATGAAATTCTAGAAGAGATAAAGCTATAGCAACAAAAACCAGATCAGTGGTTGCTAGAAGCCAAGAGTGGGGAAACAAGATTGTCTACTGAGGGACACAATGGAACTTTTAGGACTAATGCACGTGTTCTATATATGATTGTGGTCATGGTTGCTTGGCTGTCAAAACTAGACACTTATAACTGGTGAATTTTATTTCATGTAAATTATACCACAATAAATCTGACTTAAAAAGACTTCTTAGGAGCTATGAATGCATCACTTCTGGCCTGATAGATGAGAAAATAAACCACTTTATACTTCAAGAGATTTAATTTAAGGGATTGGTTAGACAGGTGTGAAAGACCTGAAAGAATAAATAAATAGCACTGAGATAACCAAAATATATAACTGGAGGAACTATTACCGCCCCTAAAGCTGAGGGAACAAAATGGAACTGGTATCTGTAAGCTCAGAGAAAGGACCTCTCAGAACTGTGGGTGAAGAAACCTCTGAGGAAGGAGTGCCCCTGGTTACTGCTGGTGTTTCTGCAAAGATGGAAGAAAATGGGTTTTTTGAGGGTTGTAAAAGAGAGGAAACTGCTGCCACCAGGAGGAAGGGCTGCTGCTGGGGCAATCTAGACAAGAAAAGGAAAAACAGGAGGGATTCATTCCTTTTCTGTCCCTTTTCTATCCTCCAATCTCTAGTGTCTCCTGCTGGTGGAAACTACCAGGCACCCAGCTGTGAAAAGAGAAATTTTGTTTACAGAGTCTAATCTCAGCATCAGAGAACAAATTACAGGAGGTATGGATATGGAGCTGAAAGACGACAGGTAAATGACACCTCTCGTTTATCCTACTTTTAATAATATTAAGATTAATCTGTAATTTCTGGTAGTTTCAGCCTAATCCCTCTATTATTAAATTCCCAACCAATGTTTCATTGAATGATTTTTAATATCCATTGCTTAGTGTTACATAGATAAATTCTTTCATTTGGGGTTATGACACAGCAATTTTCTGATTTTAGCATTCTTTGTGAATCTATTAGGTGGAATTCTATAAAGAAGAATGTACTCTCATCAACTATTTAGTTAACCTGAAATACAGTTTGTACAAAAGAGATAGGGAAAAAAAGCCTTGATTATTTCTCTTCATCAATTTTCAGAGTTGGTGACCTGGTAACCTCCAAAGATGATTATTTTGGAGGCTTTTGTTAATATTAGAAACTCATCACTTTTGTTTATATCTTTGATATTTTTTTAGTCCATGGCAGGCATTATTCTTTCTGATATTCAGATTGTCCCATTTTAGGCAAGTAGGAGCATTCATGGTATTTTTTCTGTATTTTTTATTTATTCTGGATTATTCTTGTAAAAATGTCAAGTATGTCCAATTTAATTCTATCCCTCTCATTTGACTCTAAATCTCTCACATCTTGGAAGAAATTTGCAATTTATTTTGTTCTTTCCCCCTTTAGTAAGTTGCTAATAAACAGTTGCATTGTCTGGTATTGAGCCACCTTACAATCTTAAATGGCCTCTCGACAGTTCAAACAATTTTAAAAGCCAATTTTAATTACAAAATGTAACAAAGTTGTTTAACCCTAACCAAATCTGCAAGTCCAGTCTTGAAATCTTGGGCATTATTCCCCCCTTAAGGGAGAAGAAAGAAAGGAAATGCCAGTGAAAAAGTAAATATAACAGGATTATGCAATCTAAAAGGAAATACCTTAAGATTTTAAATCAGTGTATGTTTTTCTAAAATAAAATACCCAAATAATTTTCCTAATTTAGGATTCAGTTTAGCTCTTACTGTTGAATCGATGACTTGCAAGTATAGCATGTGGGAGCAGCTAGACATGGATTCTGGGACTCACCTTCTTAAGGAAGCCTCTTTTTCCTCCAGAAAGAGTTACCAGTCTTTCGTCTGCATTAACACTTCATTCATATATAGGTAAATAAATTGATAAATTACAACACCTCCAGCCAGATGCCCAGTCTGAAACTTGGGGTGATTTAGTGCTATTGATGTGACTTCTTAAAACCTCTCCAATCCTTGCTCTCTTTTCTTTCCCTCCACTACTCCTATAATTTAGACTTTTAGCTTAACTAACTTTTATCCTCCTCAACACCTCTAGTCTTCATGATATTATCAAAGTAATCTTTCTAAAAATTTATTATTTCACAGCCCTTGATTAAAATCCTTAAAAAGCTCCTTGTTACCTTTAGAAAAAAATTCTTAACATGGAATAGAAGGCCCTTCATGACCTTCCCTCTGTTTAAGCATCTGTCTCCTTCCTGCCTCCTGTCATCCCCAGACCCTCTCAAGTCCCGTACCCAATGCTCTAGCAGCACTAAAAATGGGCAGAGCTGGCTGTATTTGAGCAAAGATGTTTCTTCTATTTAGAACAACCTTCTTCTCTTCCTTCAAATAGTTAATGAAGATTCATTCTTCAAAAGTCAGCCCTGATATCACCTCCTTTTACTTGATTTCCTTCACACCCAAAGTAGATTAACTCCCTCCACAACCCCATGTGGTTTTACGGCAGACTTACCATCACCACAGTGATCACTGTGCTATGTGACATTGACTGTCTCTCATGAACATCCTCATGCATTTCATCTTTACCCCAGCAAGCAACGCCATACTTTACTATACCCTCAATGAATGTTTGCTGAGAGAACAAAATAGTTATTGAATAATCTGAACCGAGCATTTTCCAAACATTTTTTTCAAACTGTTTATACCACTTTATTTATACCACCACCAAAAATATAACAGTTCTCTGTTGTAACACTTCCTCATTCACCCTTGACATGTCACACTTTGATCGCCCTGGCCAGTGTGGTCAGTTGGTTGGAGCGTCGTCGCGGGCACTAGAAGGGTCCAGGGTTCATCCCTGGTCAGGACAATATTGCAGGCAACTGATCTCTCGATCTCTCTCTCCCTCTTGTTCCCAGCACCCTCCCCCCTCCTTAAATCAATGAAGACATGTTCTCAGGTTAAAATAAATAAAGAAATAATAAGTAAAATGTAAAATGTAAAACACTGTGCTGGGTCTGTGGTGGCATCTCTTTATAGTTTTTAATATCTTTTTTCAATATATTTTTATTGATTTCAGAGAGGAAGGGAGAGGGAGAAATAGAAACATCAATGATGAGAGGGAATCATTGATTGGTTGCCTCCTGCATGCCCCCTACTGGGGGCCAACCCCCCAACCCAGGCATGTGCCCTTGATCGAAATTGAACCCAAGACCCTGCAGTCTGCAGGTGAAGGCTCTATTCACTGAACCAAACCAACTAGGGCTAGTTTTTAATATCTTTAATGTGCCAATAGATGTAGTGTTAAGAGAAGCCTTTCCCTTTACATATTAGTATACTTATTAACATTTCCTGAATCAGCAAATGCAAAGGCCCTGCAGTTATACTTTTTCAGGGAACAGTAAGAAAAGCAGTGAGTCTGGAGAAAGATGCAGAACTGTAGTTAAGATCTTGGAATCAGAACCAAAGCTGCCAATGGTTCTCAAATTTTGGTATTTATATGAAAATCCACTTTGTTGGTTAAAATTGAATACTCTGGGGTTGCATTCCCCAGAAATTATTTTTTAATGTTTTTTTCTTTATTTTATTTTTTTCCATCACCATTTATCCCCCCCAGGGGTGGGCAAACTTTTTGACTCGAGGGTCACAATGGGTTCTTAAACTGGACCGGAGGGCCGGAACAAAAGCATGGATGGAGTGTTTGTGTGAACTAATATAAATTCAAAGTAAACATCATTACATAAAAGGGTACGGTCTTTTTTTTTTTTTTAGTTTTATTCATTTCAAACGGGCGGGATCCGGCTCGCGGGCCGTAGTTTGCCCACGGCTGTCCTATACCCTCTTCTACCACCCCAGCCCCATTACAGTCACCACAATGTTGTTCTCTCTATGAATTCTTTTTAATTTTTTTAAATTTTTTGGTCAATCCCTCCACTCCCCCACCCTGACCCTAACCACCAGTACTGTCTGCCTATTCTTTATCTATGACCCAGAAATTCTGATTCTGTAGTTCAGAGCTTGGGACATAATATCTATATTTAAAAATAATGATCTCAAGTTATTCTGACGTAGTTAGTTTTCAGTCCACCGAATGAGAAACACTGTTTACAGATTATGGTTCCAACATTGTTACATATTACAGTGCAAATTATGAGACTGGCTACTTTGCGATTTTCTAACATTGTGGCTATGTACAATAGCATTTTACAATATTAAAATTAAGCCCACTTGGAGAAGTTTAAGACCTACTTTGCAATAGGTGAAGACCTCTGATCATGATGCAAAACCAAGAATAATCATGGGCAAGTGATATGGAGAAAGAGCATTAGTGTTGCTTTCTGAAGAAGTGAATTTGACACTCAGCTGTGTCATCTTAGACAAATCCCTTAACCTCCCTGAGTTTCCATTTCTCACCTAAAATTATATTTTATTATACTTATCCTGCCAACCTTGCAAACTAAGGTCAAAATGACAGAATGACAAAGTAATAATAATACAAAAGTAAGATCCAGTCATTTTAGAGGAATAATTGTTTTTGAGTGACACACTTGCCTGAATTAAAGAAATAATATTTAGCCTCAGAGGCATTTGTTTTTTGGAATACTCCTAGCAGCTTCCTATTAAAAGGAAAACTTTAAGAGCATTTTACAGTTTAAACAACATTGCAAGGAAAACCTTGAGTGACATGACAAAGGATACAAAATTAATTTAGCGATAAGACCAGGATTCAAGCCTTCTGATTACTAGTCCAGGTCACTTTCCACACCATACTTAGTTGTCTTTCTCATTCTTTATTATAGTTCATAGGCCAAATGATTCTGACACGTAGCCGAGTTTGAGCGCCACTGCTCTGCTGCATTAGGTGTGGTGGTGGGGTGGTGGGAATTCTTTTTACCTTTTATTGCACTTACTTGATAAACAACTTTATTGAGGTATTACTAGTATTCACATACCACACAATTCACCAATCTAAACTGTACAGTTCAATGATTTAGTGTAATCACAGAGGCGTGCAACCATCACCACAATTTCCGTCTTCACATCTTCATCACCCGAAAAGAAACCCCATACCTCACAGCCGTCATCCTCCCTTCTCCCCTCCCGCAGCCTCTGGCCATCACTAATCTCTATATCCCTGCCTAGTCAAGACCCCTCCTATAAAGGACACCACACAATATGCGGCCTTTGGGGATCGGCTTCGTTCACTTAGCCGGTTTTCAAGGTGTGTTTATTGTTTTAAAATTATGCAGCGGTTCTCAACCTTCTGGCCCTTTAATACAGTTCCTCATGTTGTGACCCAACCATAAAATTATTTCCGTTGCTACCTCATAACTGTAATGTAAATATCTGATATGCAGGATGATCTTAGGCGACCCCTGTGAAAGGGTCTTCCGACCGCCAAAGGGGCCGCGATCCACAGGTTGAGAACCTCTGAATTATAGGGTAACTTGTAGAGACAGTTTAGAAATAAAGGGGGGGGAGATCCCCCATAATCCCGTTCTAATACAACCAATGACATGCTTTTCTTTCCTTTTTCCCCCCTCTGCAGGTGCGCTTGGATCGGACTGGAATACGTATGAAGGATGCCCCTCCCCGCCACCAGCTCCCCCCGCACCTGGCACAGCTCAGCCTGGCACCCGCGGCCGAGGGCGGAGCGGCCCCGCCCCTCCCCGCCGGCGCCCCGCTTGCGTCACCGCGGGCGCCGCAGACCCCCACCTCCCCGCCGGGTCGCGGCGGCTTTGACAGAGCGCGATGGCGGCGGCCGCGGCTGCAGGGGTCCCGGCGACCGTGTCGGGGAAGCCCGAGTTCTACCAGCTCCTGAAGAACCTCATCAACCCCAGCTGCATGGTGCGGAGGCAGGCCGAGGAGGTCTACGAGAACATCCCGGGGCTGTGCAAGACGACGTGCCTGCTGGATGCCGTCCGGAACCGGAGAGCAGGTTACGAGGTGAGACAAATGGCTGCCGCGCTGCTCCGGCGGCTTTTGTCCTCGGGCTTTGAAGAAGTCTATCCCAACTTGCCAGCCGACGTGCAGAGGGACGTCAAGATCGAGCTGATCCTGGCCGTGAAGTTGGAGACGCATGCCAGTATGCGGAAAAAGCTCTGTGATATCTTTGCCGTGCTGGCGAGGAATCTGATCGATGAGGAGGGCACGAACCACTGGCCGGAAGGTCTGAAGTTCCTGATCGATTCGATCTACTCCAAAAATGTGGTTCTGTGGGAGGTGGCGCTTCACGTTTTCTGGCACTTTCCCGGAATTTTTGGGAACCAAGAGCGGCATGATTTGGATATCATCAAACGGTTGTTGGACCAGTGTATCCAAGATCAAGAGCATCCGGCCATCAGGACATTATCCGCTAGAGCTGCGGCTACGTTTGTGCTTGCCAATGAGAATAACTTCGCCCTTTTCAAAGACTTTGCAGACTTGCTTCCTGGCATCTTACAGGCTGTGAATGACTCTTGCTACCAGGATGACGACTCCGTGCTAGAATCCCTTGTCGAGATTGCAGATACTGTGCCTAAATACCTGGGTCCTTACTTAGAAGATACTCTGCAGTTGAGTCTAAAGTTATGTGGAGACTCTAGGCTTAGTAATCTGCAACGCCAGCTGGCCCTTGAAGTAATAGTGACCTTGTCTGAAACTGCAACCCCAATGTTGAAGAAATATACAAATATTATTGCACAGGCAATTCCTCATATATTAGGAATGATGGTTGATCTACAGGATGATGAGGACTGGGTAAATGCCGACGAAATGGAAGAAGATGACTTTGACAGCAATGCAGTTGCTGCTGAGAGTGCACTAGACAGACTGGCCTGTGGGCTGGGTGGAAAACTTGTCTTACCAATCACTAAGGAGCATATCATGCAGATGCTTCAGAGCCCTGACTGGAAATATCGACATGCTGGATTAATGGCCTTATCTGCCATTGGAGAAGGATGCCACCAACAAATGGAACCAATTCTAGATGAAATGGTTAACTCTGTTTTGCTTTTTCTTCAGGATCCTCATCCAAGGGTAAGGGCTGCCGCCTGTATTACGCTTGGACAGATGGCTACAGATTTTGCACCTAATTTCCAAAAGAAATTCCACGAAACAGTGATTGCAGCTCTGTTGCGTACCATGGAAAACCAAGGTAATCAGCGTGTGCAATCACATGCAGCTTCTGCGCTCGTTATTTTTATTGAAGACTGCCCCAAATCCTTGCTAGTTATTTATTTGGATAGTATGGTGAGAAATCTACATTCCATCTTGGTGATTAAACTTCAAGAGTTGATTCGGAATGGAACTAAGTTGGCCTTGGAACAGCTTGTGACAACTATTGCCTCAGTTGCAGATACAATAGAAGAAAAGTTTGTTCCGTATTATGATATATTTATGCCATCACTAAAGCACATTGTTGAGCTTGCTGTTCAAAAGGAACTCAAGCTTCTGAAAGGAAAAACTATTGAATGCATTAGCCATGTCGGTCTTGCTGTTGGGAAGGAAAAATTTATGCAAGATGCATCAAATGTGATGCAGCTATTATTGAAGACACAATCAGATTTAAATAATATGGAAGATGATGATCCTCAGACCTCTTACATGGTTTCAGCATGGGCTAGAATGTGTAAAATTCTTGGAAGTGATTTTCAACAGTATCTTCCACTGGTTATTGAGCCTCTTATTAAGACTGCTTCAGCTAAACCTGATGTTGCTCTCTTAGATACACAAGATGTGGAGAATATGAGTGATGATGATGGCTGGCAATTTGTAAATCTTGGAGATCAGCAAAGTTTTGGAATTAAAACCTCAGGACTTGAAGCAAAAGCAACTGCTTGCCAGATGTTGGTTTACTATGCTAAGGAATTAAGGGAAGGACTTGTGGAATATACAGAACAAATTGTAAAGCTGATGGTTCCTTTATTGAAATTTTATTTCCATGACAATGTTCGAGTGGCAGCAGCTGAGTCCATGCCATTTCTCCTGGAATGTGCAAGAATTCGTGGCCCAGAGTATCTTGCACAGATGTGGCAATTCATATGTGATCCCTTAATCAAGGCTATTGGGACTGAACCTGATACAGATGTACTCTCAGAAATAATGAGTTCTTTTGCCAAGTCCATTGAAGTAATGGGAGATGGCTGCCTTAATGATGAACACTTAGAAGAACTGGGAGAAATATTGAAAGCAAAACTTGAAGGGCACTTTAAAAACCAAGAATTGAGACAGGTTAAAAGACAGGAAGAAAACTATGACCAACAGGTTGAAATGTCCTTGCAAGATGAGGATGAATGTGATGTTTACATTTTGACCAAAGTGTCAGATATTTTGCACTCATTATTTAGTACTTACAAAGAAAAGATTTTGCCATGGTTTGAACAGCTGCTTCCATTAATTGTAAATCTAATTTGCTCTAGTAGGCCATGGCCAGATAGACAGTGGGGATTGTGCATATTTGATGATATTATAGAGCACTGTAGCCCAACCTCATTTAAATATGTAGAATATTTTCGGTGGCCAATGCTACTAAATACACGAGATAATAACCCTGAAGTCAGGCAAGCTGCTGCTTATGGCCTGGGTGTTATGGCACAGTTTGGTGGAGATGATTATCATTCTTTATGTTCAGAAGCTGTTCCACTGCTGGTAAAAATTATTAAGTGTGCAAATTCTAAAACCAAAAAAAATGTCATTGCTACAGAGAACTGTATCTCAGCAGTAGGTAAGATTTTGAGGTTTAAGCCTAACTGTGTAAATGTAGATGAAGTTCTTCCACACTGGTTGTCATGGCTTCCATTGCATGAGGATAAAGAGGAAGCTATTCAGACTTTGAGTTTTCTCTGTGACTTAATTGAAAGTAACCACCCAGCTGTACTCGGTCCAAATAATTCCAATCTTCCCAAAATAATCAATATAATTGCAGAAGGAAAAATTAATGAGACTATTAGCTATGAAGATCCGTGTGCCAAACGCCTAGCTAATGTTGTGCGCCAGGTACAGACTTCTGAAGAATTGTGGTTGGAATGTATATCCCAACTTGATGATGAGCATCAGGAAGCCTTACAGGAGTTGCTGAATTTTGCTTGAAGCACTTTAATACCACTTGAATATCATCTACTGTAAAAGCAACTCTAAATAAGTGTTGTGAATGGATTCCATTGTAATTGAGAGAACTGTTTTTTCCCTGCTAAGCAGTTTGTATTCCTTCCCCATGTTTCTCCAGGATTAGCCAGTGTTATAACCTTCTGTTCACCTTGCATGTTTTATCTCGTAATCATAGATCTTGGTGATGACCTGTGCTTCCACTGTCTTAGAATGTTTTTTCTCTTTCCCCTAGTTGATGTGAAGTATATAAATTGTTGCTATTTGTCTGAATTATTGATGCTGAGCAAGCATTATACTTGGTGTCAGGATGTCATACTGCCTATCACAAGATGCTAAGAGCTCACAAAGTTAGGACAGGAGAACTTCCAGGACAAACATCTTTGTAATTATGGGTGAAGAATATAGTGGCAGGCTTATTCCTCCTTGATTAATAGTCCTGGTTTTCATGGTAATAGGAAAATGCTGAAATTGGGTGAGAGTTTTGAGATATTGCAGTGGATGTAGGGAATTTTCTCTATAATATGTATGAACTTTTTCACAATGCCTTCCTCAGAACTGGGTGAAACATCCACATTCTACTTCCAGCTGAGAGTTATGAGAACTTCAGAATTTTCTTAGGCAGACTGGTCTCTGTTAAGTTATCTAGGACTCTTAAGAACCATGTTTACTGAAAAGGGTGTCCTGACATCAAACATTGGTAGCATGTAACATACTGTAATAACACAGTTTGACAAATGGAAAGTAATATTTGTGGGAGTCATTAAATGATATGTATTTGAGCAGAATATTGTATTGTGTATGTATGCTATTTTTCCCCTCCAAAGCAGCTCAACAAGAAGAGAAGACCTAATTTAAAGTGGAGCTTAAATAGATTTGTTTTGAAGAAGTTCTTAATAGATGCTATAGTAGCACTAAAGAGTATTCTATTGTAAAAATGAAAGGAAAGCAAAATTAATATTATCTTTAGACATGAAAATGTAAACAGCTTTGAGACCAGTCATTTAGCATTAGATGTGCATTATAAGAAAACAGTACTAGAAATGTAGGGTTAATTATATTATTTGGAATGTCAGTCTTTAATGTTGAGCTTTTGTAGGGTAGAAAAAGCTTTCTACTCAACAAATCATTGATCCAAAATTTAAAAATAAATACATCTATCATGATTTCCTGGTACTATTGTGAGTACTGTATATGTAAACTATTTAGCAAGTACTGGTAAGTGCTTAATAAATGGTAGCTATTATTGCTGTTGTTTGTACTTCTGTTTTTTTATGATTTAGAATGCCTTTACATTAAAATATCCCTGATTTTCCACCTACCAGTTCAGATAAGCAGGCCATCTAGGCCATTGTGGTCAGAAATATGAAGGTGAAATTTTAGGTATGCAATTCCTGTCCATTCCGTACAATTATTTAATTAAGGGGGAAAAGCGAAGGACATTAATTACAGTATAGTCACAATTTTAAGTTTATTTAAGATAAATTTAAAAATATGCAAATAAATAGAAAAATCCCACCACAAAATATTAATAGAGGTTTTCTCTGGGTAATGGGATTAAATGACAATTTTTTCTTGAAACTTACTTTTCTATATTTTGTAACTTACCTACAACCAACATATTTCTTATATATATATATTTTAGGTTCAAGGACCTAATCACAATCATCTTGGCTTCTCCATGACCTATGGCTGAGGTTTCTTCAACTCAGCCATACTTCTTTAACTTAATATTCCTTAATTAAGAAGCCCTTGATCAACATTTCTTGCAATTTCCTACACTCTTGTGCATGCACAATTGGAAATTCTGCCATATGACATAATACCTAGCTGGTAGGATTGTTGTGAGAATTAAAGGAGATAATGAATATAAAGTGTTTAGTACAGGGTTCAACAAATGCAAGCTAATATATTGGAGAGTCCTGAAATAGGGTTGGTCGCTAAAGAGGAAGGGGGTTATTTGCTGGTGGAGGGTGGGTCCAGATTTTTGGGCTTTGTCAAAGGAAATGAGGGATGTCCAGTCAGACACTTTTTTGGTTGCCAGTTGATGAAATAGTTTCCTGCCTTTGTACCTGTGAGCTGAAGTACATCTATAGGTTTTGAGGAAAGAATGCTGTAAGTGCCTAATAAACTGCAAATGTCAGAATATCTGACCATTTAGTTAAATAGCTTTTACTTTAAAAAAGGTATATTTCTCATTCTAAATAGAAAGTATTATGTGCATCTTTCAAATAGAACATGGGAAAACAGTAATGTCTGCTTTATGGAACCATTAATTCCTTTCTGCCCACTTATTTTTAAGCAATGTGAAAATTAGTGTGAAGGATGAGTCCACTTTTAAGACATCTAAACAGTAATTTTATAATGTGTAGTGAGATTACAAGGCCATGCTAATGACTACTTAATAGCTAACTAATGCTATACAGATTAGACTTGAAATATCTGAAAACTTTTTAGTCCCGAGGATATATTTTTTAATGAGGTTCCATTCCCCTCCTTTATTCTTAGCAAACATCAAGAATCAAAAATGTGGAAATACGTTTTTTCATTTTAACAAAAAACATGGTTTCCAAAATAGGAATTGATGTTAAGAACTGGAGATAGAGTTTCAGAAATCCGAGTTCTGCAAATCATCTTCTTGTCTCTTGCATGTGCACATATGTTTCAGTTCGTCTAGTTATTAAAGCTCCTTTTTACACTTTTCAAAATTCTAATTTATATTTAAAACCCGGCAGTCACAAGGGGAAAGAAACTTGTGTACAAAGAAAATGTAAATTTTACGGTAGGATAGGATTTACATTTTGTGTCTTCTTACTTTTCATCTGCTATTAACAAAAGTTATCTAGCAAGCTCCTTCGAGAATAATTTTAGTTTTTAGGGATAGTAAGGGGCTATCGCAAAAGAAACAATCCTCCCGCAGTTGTCGCTCTCCAAAGCCCTTCGGCCTCTCTGCGCAGGCGCCTGGCTTCCCCAGCCACTCCGCCCTTAAAATCGTCTGCAAGCTGATGACATCATTGGTGCGCGCAACCTACCAGATCTCCGGACCTGTAGCTACGCCGAAGTCCTTGCTGTCGCGTAGCGGGGCGGGACGCGAGGGGGTGGGGCTGTCTCAATGCGCATGCGCATCGTGGATGGCGACGGCGACTCTTTCTTTGCCCCAGTGGGGGGGCTGGAGTGGGGACCTGAGTGCCTCCCTCTTCTCTCTGCCCCTCCCCTTCCCTCCTCACCACCCCCCCAGCGCCAACCCGCCCAGCGGGGCTTCTAACTGACAGTTGTCGTCCAGCTCGGTCGGCGCGCCGCCTCCTCCTTGCCCGGGTCCCCCGCAGGTAGAGAGGGGCGGGAGGGGGGTGAGGGAGAGGAGGAGGAGGAGCCCGAGCCGCCGCGGCCCAGCGCTGCGGCCCCCTCCGGGGAGGCGAGAGGACCCGCACTTCGTCCTCGCCCCCTCCCCGTCCCCTCGCCGGCCCGGGAGGGGGTGGGGCGCCGAGGCCGCGGCGGCCCGGCCGGGCCCGGCGGGTGTAGAGCGGGCGGGGCGCGGAGGGGTGAGGCCGGCGAGGGCCGCGCGCGCCGCCGCCGCCGGGGGGAGGGGAGAGGAGGGCACCTAGGCTCTCCTCTTCTCTCCCCCATCCCCCGCGCGCCATGTAACCCCGCCCCGCTGGCGGCGAGCTCGAGACCCCCGCGCGCACGGAGCCGAGCCGGCTGCGGAGGAGAGCGAGGCCCGATGCGGCCGGGGCTGCGCGGTGCGGCGGCGCCCTGAGGTGGTGGCCCGCGCTCACGCGTCCCCCGGCGCCTCGAGCGGCCGCCCCGCATCGCCCAACCTGGGCCTGCCGGGGGCGTGAGCGCGCCCAAGACGCCGCGGGAGATGGAGCCGGCCGGGGAGGAGGAGAGGCCGCCGCCCGCAGTCGAGGAGGAGGACGAGGAGGAGGTGGCAGCGGCGGCCCCGGCCTCAGGGCCGGCCCGACGGAGGGGTGCCTCCTCGCGGGAAGACGCAGACGGCCCGGAGGAGGAGGCGGAGGAGGCGGCGGCGGCGGCGATGGTGGTCGGGGGCAGTGGCTGCAAGGAGCAGGAGTTGAGCTACGAGCTGCAGCAGGGCTACCGCATCCTGGGCGAGTTCCTGCAGGAGAAGCACCGCGGCCTCACCGCCCCCTTCCTGCAGCCTTTGGGGGGCGTTGCCACCGGAGAGGAGGAGGAGGCGGCGGCGGCGGCAGAGGGGCCGCGCGGCGGGGGCCGGGGCAGTCGCTCCCTCCCGCAGCCTCCCGGGCAGGGCCTGTCTCTGCTGAAGATGGAGGAGAAGTTCAGCAGCGGCCAGTACGGGGGCATCACCGATTTCGTGGCGGACTTCAGGTCGATGCTGGAAACGTGCTACCGCCTGCACGGAGTGGACCACTGGGTCTCCAGGCAGGGCCAGAAGCTGGAGATGATGCTGGAGCAGAAGTTGGCGCTGCTCTCCCGGTGAGTGGACGCCGTCCCAGGTGGGCCTGGCGGGCCGACACAAACACACCCTCACACGTGTCCGAGGAGGGGCTGGGCCAGGGGCCGGGGGGCGCCGCTGATAGGCGCGGAGTCGGGGCTGGGGAGCCCTGGGAGGAGCGGCCGCTCGGGGCGGGGGCCCCGCAGGGGTGTGGCGTGGCGGGTGTGGGCGGACGAACCCCGCACCCAGGTGGGAAGAAGCGGAGAAGGGAGCCCAGGCCCGACCCAAAGAGCGGGTCAAGCTTGTAGATGTCAAGTAAAATGGTGCCCGTAGGGAGGACAGGGGTAGGCGGAGGAAAAGTTCCAGTGGGAGGGAAGTTGGATCCGTAGCTTTTAGAGAGTTTTTAGCGCGACAGTTTAAAAAAAAATGTTTAGGATGAAATGGCGTTAGGAAAATTAATTTTAGCTCGTGTAAAAAGATGGTAGTTTCATACCATTAAAAAATAGGATCGTTTTTCTACCCCATGTCGGCCATCGGAGATTTATGGAGTTATTAAATGGTTAATGATTACTCTGGTGTACTCCTGATCTCTTCTCTCAGCTCCATCTCAGGAGACTGAACTTTTGCAATTATAGTGGGTGCATCAACGCAAAATTGTTAATACGTTTAGATATTTGTGTGTATTCTACCACAAATCATAGGCTCTTCAGGTGGCACCGTGCTGCTGGTGTGCTCCACCCATATATCTAATTTAGTAAGAGGAAATAATGGAGGCTACTAAAACGTATAGATTTCTAATAATTTATACAAGCCAAATTAATTTCTCAAGTGGCAATTTTTTAGGAATAGAAAAATAATTGACTGTTGCTGAAAGAGTTGAATGGTAGTTTGACTCTTTACTAGCTGAAGTGAACTTGAACAAGTCACTTTACTTTTTTGGCTTTAGTTTCATCATCTGTAAAATGGGGATGATAATAGTACCTACCTCATGGGATTGCTGTAGGATTAAATGAGTTACATGTAAAGTCAACAGTGCTGGTCCCATAGTGAGCCAAATATAAATGTTAATCTTTATAGTAGTAGTAGTTGAATAAAATGAATATTTTTCTCATATCTGAAACTGGGTATTCTTCTAGTGTTTTTCTGGAGTAGTTGTTAATTTTTTGGTCCTTGATTTATAATTGTAATTTTAAAGTGATCTAATTTGTCAACTGGCTTCTTTATGCTGTTTTCACTACCATCAGTGACTTCTTTCATTGAAAACAGTAGGATTCTTCTTGAGTTCTTTTATAAAGTAGAATTATTTGGTAACAATTATTCACAAATTTGCTTTGTAGATTACTCTATATACTCTTTTAGTGACATTATCCTTGTATGTAGTGTATTTGTTACCCTTGACTCCACAGTGTTTTGTAGTTGTGACCGACATAAACTCAAGTTGATGTCACAAGATTTTAGATTGTGGAAGGACTCATAGATTTAATCTAATCCAAGTATCCAGTTTTATAGATGTAGAAATAGGATTTAGGATGAGGCAAGAGAATGGCTGTATGAAAGCGCTAAGAAGCAGCATATGGGTTTGAATGAATTACAGATATTTTCAAAAGCATTGTGTGTATAGTAAATAATTTTCGAGTCCCACAAAAGAGCAAGGGAGACTATTTCTCTTTCACATAAAGGTATATAAAGGTAAATTTCTAAATGCTTAGTTAGAATCAATCCCAGGGGCTTATGCTCATTCTGACATGATTTAATAGCATCCATACTTAGAATTTAAACTTATAACAGTCTGTTGTTTGTAAACATAACATATATGTGACATTATTATTCTAAGAGAGATAAAATTCTTGCATTTTAGTAGCAAAAAGTAATATGATAGTCTTAAACAGATAAAAGTTTTATAAATAATAGGTTTGCCAGACCACTCTGGTTGATACTGGGAAGTCATTTCTTTTTATGTACTAGCCCACTCAATAAATGCTTTGAGTGGGCACAACTTTGAGAAAAAAGCCTAAGTTGCAACTCTTCAGTATGCATTTAGGATATATAGATGTTCCAGAGCAATGTTCTATAGACTGTCCATATAAATAAGATTTTCAGCAAATACATGACCCAGATACCTTATATGTAAATAAGTGGTACATGGTATCTTAGTACTATAAAAAAAACAATCATTTAGATATTATCACTTAAGGTATGTTGTGTGTTTTATTTACATTTTTATTTATTGATTTTAGAGAGAGAGGCAAGGAGAGAAACATCAATTTGTTGTTCCAGTTACTTATGCATTCATTGGTTGATTGTTATATGTTTCTTGACTGTGGATTGAACCCTCAACTTTGGCATATCGGGACAACACTCTAACCAACTGAGCTACCCAGCCAGGGTTCATTTAAGTTTTGTCCTGTCTTCTGTTAGATATTGAATTAGCTCTTATTTTCAAATGTACAGTAAGGAGAACTTTACATCTGCTTTATATACTAGTGAGTCCTTTAGTGAGCACAAGACAAGTTAGATTAGGTTAAAAGGATGCTATATCCTATATAATAAAAGGCTGATGTGCAAGTTGTCCCCTTGGGAGTTCGACTGACCGGGAGTTTGACCACTCGCTATGATGTGCGCTGACCACCAGGGGGTGTCTCGGAACAAAGGAAGGCCCTGGCCAGCAGTCGGGGGAAGGAAGGCCCTGATCGGCCCTGATCACCAGCCAGGCCTAGGGACCCTACCTGTGCATGAATTTCGCTTACTGGGCCTCTAGTTAATATAGAACAGCCCAATGGAATTAGTACTTCGGACTCATTATATAACTTGAATCTCGATTGCTTCATCTGTGCTATGAGAGTGCTAAACTAGATTTGTTGATTGTATATGAGGGTATCTGTCAGAGCAAGACATTCAAGTCCCTGAAATCGAAAGTTAAGTTCTCTGCTTTTAAATGGTTTATAGTCGAGTAGGGAAATGGAGACTTTAAAAAGATAATGATTCTGTAATGGACATATAAACAAGGTACAAAGAAATTTAAGAGGTAGGAGACATAAATCTGAAGGGAAGGGACAATTGAGAGGAAGAAGGAGAAAGGGGAAAGAGACTACAGTACTTACAAGACATCATGTAGAAGTACACACTTGAACTGACTTTCGAAGTTGAATATTGCTACTGGGATTTTTTTTGGAGGGTTTGAAATGAGCATTCCAGAATGCTGAACTGCAGTGAATGCAAGGTATGAAATAGTATAATGTTTCTGGGAACTATAGTCTATATGGCTACAGTATGGTCTCCAGATAGTGTCTGCAACCCAGGAGATATGCAGGGTGATTGATTGGGGTGAGGAAAGAAAATATTACAGGGTCAGTATATTCAAACTAACGGCTCGGAGCACGAAATTTGTGCACAGGTAGGATCCCTAGGCCTGGCCAGCGATCAGGGCCAATCGGGGCCTTCGGGCTGCCGGCCAGGGCCTTCCTTCCTTGGCTGCTGGCTGCCAGCCGGGGCCTTCCTTCCTTCTGTGCCGCCCCTTGGTGGTCATTGCAGGTCATCGCGAGCAATCAAACTCCCAGTCTCCTGGTCGAACTCCTGAGGGAACACTGCATATTAGCCCTTTATATAGAGAGATTTTATCTTTTTAATTTTTGGCTTGCTTTTTAAAAATTTTATTTTATTTATTTAATCCTCACCCAGGGATATTTTTCCATTGCTTTCAGATAGAGTGGGAGGGGGGAGAGAGAGACATATTGATTGGTTGCCTCCAGCACAAGCCCCTATTGGTCCAGGGATGGAGCCTGCAACCCAGGTACATTGCCCTTCAACCAGCAACCCTTTGGTACTGGGTCCCCCACTTTAACCACGAGACAAAACCTGCCAGGGCTTGGCTTGCTTTTTGTGGTGTTTTTAATAGCACTATGTCTGTAGTTTATAAGTATAATGATATGTTAATATATGTTGGTAATATATACCAACATGTTATGCATATTTGTAATATAACTAGAACCAAGAAACAACATATCTATTCTCAGGAAGGTTATAGTTTTAGAAGGTATCTCATTCATTTGAAGCAACTGAAAGAAATATCAATTAACATTAAAAATGGGGAGAAAATAAGTGGAAAGGAATAGAGAATACTTAACAGTTAGGAAATTATGCACAAAGCTTTAGAAACTGTCAAATAGTAATAAGAATTTTTGACTCTGGCAAATTTTAAACCATGATGTTTTTGAAAGCTTTAAGAATATTGCTATATAGTCAGAAGATTGCTTTTTCTAGTTTTAAAAGGTTGTGGTTAAAGAAGAGGCATCATCAGTGATCCCAACAGAGCTAAACCTAAGTATTGAGTGCAGTGATGAAAGAGTGAGGGATTTTAATTAAGACATTTATTGTGTACCTGCTGGGTACTTGGAAAGCAGTTTTTCTCCCCAAGAGGTTTAAAAGATGGTACATATACAATTGCGATAAAAAGTAAAATATCTTAAAACTGTGGTTCATTCTCAAATTTATTCCATTGTCAGAACACCTGGCAATCATGCAACTATTTGCAGACTATCATGAAATATTGATATATTTGGTTGTATCATATGATTTTTTTTTTTTTGCTGGGGAGCCCCAAAGGCTTTGTAAAATTACAGGAGGAAACCCTTGATTGAAGAAGTTGTATTTAGTACCTTAGTTTTTTCCCCCTTACAAATTGAGAGAACATAATCAGGATGGTAGATCTTGGTTCATTCACCTCATGAAATAACTATATTACAAGGGTGCATACTTTGAAGACTACTGTGGTGAGCTTTATTATAAAGTATTAAGGGAGTGCAAAGGAATTGTAACTGCAAGGAAGGAGGAAGGAGCTGGAATTGAAAAATACTTCATTAGATTTTATTCTAGAGGTTAAAGTTTTGGAAGGTGGATAGAATATTGATAGATGAAGTTGAGGAGTTCATTTAACAATTACTTGAACTATTATATGATAAGTAAAGCCCTGTAGATACAATGATAAATACGACATTATTTCTTATTTCAAGGTGGTAGATAAACAGAAACAATCGAAGGTATGGAGTCAAAAGAGTGCAGAGTATCCCAGAGGAATAGTTTATACCCAGTGATTAACTTAATCACTTAATCATTAGAGTATAGGATAATGAGGGGCTGTAGTGGCAGATAAGTCTAGAAAGGTAGATTGGAGCTATAGAGATTCTTAATTGCTTGCTAAGGAAGTTAGAATGTAGGCAGTATAGATCTATCATAGGTTTTAGCTAAGGGGTGACATGATTTTACTAGTATTGTGAGTTTGAAAGCTGACATGGAAGAACAGAGAATGAAGAAAAGAAACCAATTAAAAAGCTATTGAGTTAATTCCATGAAAAGATAATAGGCAGTAGGAAAAAAAAGTGGATGAGGATATGAAAGAGGTATATTCAGCAGGTAAAATGGCAAGCTATTGGATGTGGGATGTGAAGGAAAGGATGATGTCCAAAATGAATTCAAGCCCAGGTGATGGTGATGATGCTTCTGAGGGAATATGAGAGGAGGCATTTATTTGAAGATACTCAGCTGAGAATTATGGGAAGGCTGCATATGTAGCTCAGCAGAGTGAGTAGGGCAAGATTCGAGAATATTTGATTAGGAATTAACCTGCAGAAAGGTGATGGTTGAAGAAACGGGAGTGAATGAGATTTCCCAGGTACACTAGTTAAAATACAAAGGGGACCTAAAGACAGAACTTTATATAAGTATTGAGTACATTTACTGGAAAGATGAAAGTTTAGAAGAAGATGATTAAACTGTGTATGATATATATTAAAAGCTGAAATGGTTAATTAAGAAGAGGCAGTTAATGAAGATGAAAAGAATTTATTCTGGAATAAGTAAAAGTTATTATTTTATATAGTAAACTTACAGACTTTATTATTTTAGGAAATTTTGTTCCATTTGAAAATATTAATTTGAGACTGATTTAGATTTAATACAGTAAAAATGCACCAATAGATTCTAATGTGTTCTGCCTTCTTGTCTGTTTCTTATTGTATTTGTGCCCTTGTTAATCAATTTATAACTACATTTTTATTTCTAAGAAAAACTGGAGCAGGGGGAAAGAAAATCATGTTTTTGGAGAGAAGATTGGATCCCTTTCAGTAGTTGTGTTTTAGCTTTCAACTCATCTGTAGGCTATGTCCCTGAACTTAGAGGTGCCCGGAACAAATCATAGCAGTTTTCATTTCTAAGAACACATAATAGCAGTTTTCATTTCTGAGGAACTTGCATAGTGATATAAATCTTTAAAATACATATTAAGTTAATTGAGGTGCTTTTTTTAAAAATTGGGAATGAATAAAAAAAACCCAGTGATAGTATTATTTATCACCTAGCCCTTTGTATATTATCTCCCACCTCGGACCTGTGAATATTCCAGAATTAATCATGCTTAAAAGCCAGGATATTAAGTATATACACTGAAAAAATACTTAGGCAAACCAACAAAGTGTTAATAATGGCTATTACTAAGTAGAAAGATCATGGCTATTTTTCATTTTCTTCTTTTAACTTTTCTATATGTCCTAGATTTTCTACAATAAGCATATTTTATGGTTAAAAGATTTTACTTAAAGGAAATTACTATTTACAAATTTGATTAAATTATGTATTGGTAAAATAGGGTTAACCATATGTATCACCGAAGTTGTAAGATAGTATACATACATATTAAATGTTGTAACTGAGTAGTGGAACTGTAGGTGATTTTTAATTTTCCCTTTCACTCTAATTTTTTCTACAGTTTTATTTTAATGTTCAAAATATAAAATCTACAGATTTTGTAAGTACAGTTTTAAGAACTTGAAATAGCTAGTGCTAAGAACTCACACAAAACTTTCATATTTAAAGCATTTGAGTACCACTATTTGAAAGTACCTTCAGAAAAAAATAGCTCTTCTGACAGATTTTATATTTCTTTTTTTTAAAATATGTTTTTGTTGATTTCAGAGAGGAAGGGAGAGGGAGAGAGAGATAGAAACATCAATGATGAGAGGGAATCATTGATTGGCTGCCTCCTGTACGCCCCCTACTGGGGATTGAGCCCACAACCTGGGCATGTGCCCTTGAGCAGAATTGAACCCAGGACCCTTCAGTCCACAGACTAATGCTCTATCCCAGCGGTTCTCAACCTGAGGGTCGTGACCCCTTTGGGGGTCGAACGACCCTTTCACAGGGGTAGCCTAAATACATCCTGCATATCAGATATTTACATTACGATTCATAACAGTAGCAGCATTACAGTTATGAAGTAGCAACGAAAATAATTTTATGGTTGGGGGTCACCACAACATGAGGAACTGTATTAAAGGGTCGTGGCATAAGGAAGGTTGAGAACCACTGCTCTATCCACTGAACCAAACCAGCTGGGGCATATTTCTTTAAATGTATGTCTGGAAACTCATTTCTATCCCACTACAAGATAAAAAAAGAGAATACAGATTGTAATAACCAGTTTAAGGTAAAACTGCTTGATTAAATCTCTTGCTATATTTTGTTTTTGTTTTTAATATATATATATTTTTAATATATATATATTTTTAATATATTTTATTGATCTTCCACAGAGAGGAAGGGAGAGAGACAGAGAGCCAGAAACATCGATGAGAGAGAAACATCATCGATCAGCTGCTTCCTGCACATCCCCCACCGGGGATGTGCCCGCAACCCAGGCACACGCCCCCGACCGGAATCGAACCTGGGACCCTTCAGTTCGCAGGCCGACGCTCCATCCACAGAGCCAAACCGGTTTTGTCTGTTTTTAATATATTTTATTGATTTTTTACAGAGAGGAAGGGAGAGGGATAGAGAGTTAGAAACATCGATGAGAGAGAAACATCGATCAGCTGCCTCTTGCACACCCCCTACTGGGGACGTGCCCGCAACCAACGTACATGCCCTTGACCGGAATCGAACCTGGGACCCTTCAGTTCGCAGGCCGACGCTCCATCCACAGAGCCAAACCGGTTTTGTCTGTTTTTAATATATTTTATTGATTTTTTACAGAGAGGAAGGGAGAGGGATAGAGAGTTAGAAACATCGATGAGAGAGAAACATCGATCAGCTGCCTCTTGCACACCCCCTACTGGGGACGTGCCCGCAACCAACGTACATGCCCTTGACCGGAATCGAACCTGGGACCTTTCAGTCCTCAGGCCAACACTCTATCCACTGAGCCAAACCAGTTAGGGCCCTCTTGCTATATTATGTAAATACTTTATTAACATTTCTCTTTTGTGAGAGTTTAAGCCTTCTAAATTAGAATTAGTGAAAAAACACTGCCAAGATATATTGCAGAAAGCGTTTGATTTGTTATTTAACACATGAAGTATTTGGGGGATCTTCTCTTTCCAAAGGATATCCCCAACCCTCTCTCAGATACATCTCATTTGCTAGACTTAAGTTTTCTTTCATATGATAACATCTCAATTTATAATGACATTTGGGTTTGCAGAAACTTTAAAGGTAAACCGTTTTACTTAAATCTTAATATTTAGAACTACCCTAGTACATTGACATTTATGGTATTGGTGTAACATTTTCAGTTGTATGAGATTGATATCAGAAAGAAAATCTCACCCACAGAAATGCGTACCACGATTAGAATATTGGGATTATTTTCCCTATGGCGTCTCATATTTTATGTTTGTTTGTTTTTTTTATTAGCATCATGTGTTTCGCAAGGAACACAGTTTATCTTTATTTTTTTATCTTCTTTCCTTTTTTTTTTTAATTTCTTTATTGGTTAAGGTATTACAAATGTGTCCTCATTTCCCATTAACCCCCAACCTCCCCGCCCCCTCCCCCCACTCATGCTCTTATCCCCCTGTTGTCCGTGTCCATTGGTTTGGCTTATATGCATGCATACAAGTCCTTTGGTTGATCTCTCCCCTTTCCCCCCTCCCTCCCCTACTTTCCCTCTGGGGATTGATAGTCTGATTGCTGTTTCTCTGTCGTTGGATCTGTCCCTGTTCATCAGTCTATGTTGTACTCTATATTCCACAAATGAGTGAGATCATGTGGTATTTATCTTTCTCTGACTGGCTTATTTCACTTAGCATAATGCTCTCCAGTTCCATCCATGCTGTTGCAAATGGCAATAATTCCTTCTTTTTTTACCACAGCGTAGTATTCCATTGTGTAGATGTACCACAGTTTTCTAATCCATTCATCTGCTGATGGACACTTAGGCTGTTTCCAAATCTTAGCTATGGTGAATTGTGCTGCTATGAACATAGGGGTGCATATATCCTTTCTGATTGGTGTTTCTGGCTTCTTGGGATATATTCCTAGTAGTGGGATCACTGGGTCAAATGGGAGTTCCATTTTTAGTTTTTTGAGGAAGCTCCATACTGTTCTCCACAGTAGCTGTACCAGTCTGCATTCCCACCAGCAGTGCAGAAGGGTTCCTTTTTCTCCACATCCTCTCCAACACTTGTTGTTTGTTATTTGTTGATGATAGCCATTCTGACAGGTGTGAGATGATACTGCATTGTCATTTTGATTTGCATCTCTCGTATCATTAGTGACTTTGAGCATGTTTTCATATGTTTTTCGGCCTTCTGTATGTCCTCTTTTGAAAAGTGTCTATTTAGGTCTGTTGCCCATTTTTTGATTGGATTGTTTATCTTCCTTTTGTTAAGTTGCATAAGTTCCCTGTAAATGTTGGAGATTAAACCCTTATCGGTGATATCATTGGCAAATATGTTCTCCCATGCAGTGTGCTTTCTTGTTTTTTTTTGTTGATGGTTTCTTTTGCTGTGCAGAAGCTTTTTATTTTGATGTAGTCCCATTTGTTTATTTTCTCTTTAGTTTCCATTGCCCTAGGAGCAGTATCAGAGAAGAAATTCCTTCGGCATATGTTTGCAATTTCATTGCCTGTAGATTCCTCTAGTATTTTTATGGTTTCCTGTCTTACGTTTAAGTCCTTCATCCATTTTGAGTTTATTTTTGTGTATGGTGTGAGTTGGTGGTCTAGCTTCATCTTTTTGCATGTATCTGTCCAATTTTCCCAACACCATTTATTGAAGAGACTGTCTTGACTCCATTATATGCTCTTGCCTCCTTTGTCGAATATTAATTGGGCATAGTGGTTTGGGTCGATTTCTGGGTTCTCTATTCTATTCCATTGATCTATATGTCTGTTCCTGTGCCAGTACCAAGCTGTTTTAAGAACAGTGGCTTTGTAATACAACTTGATATCTGGTATTGAGATCCCACCTACTTTGTTCTTCTTTCTCAGGATTGCTGCAGCTATTCGAGGTCTATTTTTATTCCAGATGAATTTTTGAAACGTTCGCTCTAGATCTGTGAAATATGCCGTTGGTAATTTAATGGGGATTGCATTGAATCTATAGGTTGCTTTGGGTAGTATGGACATTTTGATGATGTTGATTCTACCAATCCATGAACATGGTATATTCTTCCATCTGTTTATGTCTTCCTCTATCTCTTTTTTCAGTGTCCTGTAGTTTTTCGCATATAAGTCTTTTACCTCCTTAGTTAAGTTTATTCCTAGGTATCTTAATTTTTTTGGTGCGATGGTAAATGGGATTGCTCTTTTAGTCTCCCTTTCTGTAAGTTCACTATTGGTGTAAAGAAATGCCTTAGATTTTTTGGCATTAATTTTGTATCCTGCTACATTGCCGAATTCATTTATTAAGTCTAATAATGTTTTGATGGAGTCTTTAGGGTTTTCTATGTACAGTATCATGTCATCTGCAAATAAGGACAGTTTTACTTCTTTTCCAATTTGGATGCCTTTTATTTCTTCTTCTTGTCTGATCGCAATGGCTAGTACTTCCAGTACTATGTTGAACAGGAGTGGTGAGAGGGGGCATCCCTGTATTGTTCCTGTTTTTAGGGGAAATGGTTTTAGTTTTTGCCCATTGATTATGATGTTGGCTGTGGGTTTGTCATATATGGCTTTTATTATGTTGAGGTATGATCCTTCTATTCCCACCTTGCTGAGAGTTTTTATCAAGAAAGGGTGTTGAATTTTGTCAAATGCTTTTTCTGCATCAATTGATATGACTATGTGATTTTTATCTCTCAATTTGTTTATGTCATGTATCACGTTTATTGATTTGCGGATATTGTACCATCCTTGCATCCCCGGGATAAATCCTACTTGGTCATGGTGTATGATCTTTCTGATGTACTGCTGGATCCGATTTGCTAGAATTTTGTTGAGGATTTTGGCATCTATGTTCATGAGGGATATTGGCCTGTAATTCTCTTTCATTGTGTTGTCTCTATCTGGTTTTGGTATTAGGGTGATGCTGGCTTCATAGAATGAGCTGGGAAGTGTTCCTTCCTCTTGAATTTTTTGGAATAGTCTGAGGAGTATAGGTTTTAGTTTTTCCTTGAATGTTTGGTAAAACTCCCCTGTGAAGCTGTTGGGCCCCGGGCTTTTGTTTGCTGGGAGCTTTTTGATGACTGCTTCAATTTCTTCCATAGTTATTGGCCTATTGAGATTTTTAGATTCTTCCGGATTGAGTTTTGGAAGATTGTATTTTTCTAGGAATGTGTCCATTCATATTTTATGTTTTAAACTGCTCTTCAATTTTAGTGGTGGGCTGCCTAACAAATAGACAAATAAAGGGACACCAGTATTCTGCTAAATACACAATTCCTGGTGAATTCAGGGCTTTTCCTCAAGTTTCTTTTAAAAATAAGAACAGAGTCCACTTCATTTGCACGGAAGGAGAGAAACAGACCATCTGAAAAACTTATTATTTTTTTTTTTGTATTATATCAATTTTTTTCTTTTCTTTTGTTTTATTAAATCTTTATTGTTCAGATTATTACATTTGTTCCTCTTTTTTTCCCCCCATAACTCCCCTCCTTCCAGCTCCCACCCCACCCTCCGCCCTCACTCCCCACCCACTGTCCTCATCCATAGGTGCACGATTTTTGTCCAGTCTCTTCCCGCATCTCCCACACCCCTTTTCCCCCCAAGAATAGTCAGTCCATTCCCATTCTATGTCCCTGATTCTATTATAATCACCAGTTCATTCTGTACATCAGATTATTTATTCACTTGATTCTTAGATTCACTTGTTGATAGATGCATGTTTGTTGTTGATAATTTGTATCTTTACCTTTTTCTTCTCCTTCCTCTTCTTAAAGGATACCTTTCAGCATTTCATATTGAAAAACTTATTACATATAAATGTTTTCCCATCGAAGTGTAAATATAAATTGTTTCTGTGCTAATCCATAGCTCAGTTTTAACATCTGAATTACTAAAATTGGAAGATAAATATATTAGAATATAATCATTAAATAAAATTGAAGACATTTTATATTTTTCTTGAATACTTGTGCTTGAGGAAAAACAGCTTTAAATTGAACTCTCTTTGTACAGATAAACTAATTTCCTAGTTTCCTCACTTTCTGATTTGGTGCTACCTTATTGGTAAGCCTTTTCTGAGCACACTATTAAAGTAATATCCTTCTCCCTAGACATTATCTATCTTTTTAAACTTCCTTTGTTTTCCTTCATTTATTGCATTCTTACTTATAGTATGATTTAATTACACATATCTCTTTCTCCTTTCTCATTAGAATGTAAAATCTGTGAGGGCTGGAACTTTTTCTGCTTGGTTTATTGTTTGACTTCTATAAATGTTGACTTGAAATTAAGCAGTAAGTGGTGAACAGTTTTACGTTGTATATGCATGAATTCGTGCACCAGGCCTCTAGTAGTTACATATAGAAAAGTAGTGACAAGGTGTGACTGGGAAGGCCAAATTATGGAGCTAGATCATACAGGGCCCAGTATGCTGTGCTGATAGTTTGATAGTCCACATTAGTGAGTTACTGTATTAAAAGCTTTTAAGCTAGAAATTTAAAAGGGACACATATCTGAGATGAATTAGAGGAGAAAACTAATGTCAATTTAACCTTTTCCATCCTTTAATTTTCAGCTTCTCTCAATTTTAATTTGCATTTGACTTTGTTTCTCTTGGGTAATGGATTTAATGAAGGGTTATATCAAAATATATCTGGAAAATTTTGTTTTACATTAAGCAGAATTCCAAAGTAATGCTGGAAAGAAGAGAAAGACAATACTTTCTATAGCCAGATATTTAGATAATATTCTAGATTTAAATATATACATAATTTAGGTTGGACTTAGTTGTTTTGTTTTTCTAATTGAATAATTTCTGTCTTCTCCCAGTTCTCAGGAAAAATATGTTATATACAGAATTTTACCCATTTAAGTTTTTGTCTACCAAGTTATTTTCAACAACTTTGTTTGCCAATAATTAAAACAATGGAATATGACAAACATTAAGAAATTGCAAACACATATTGACATCAGTTGCTTAATGCTTAATTTGACAGCTTGGTTTTTATAGACCCAAGTTTGTTACAGAAAGATACTTACAAGAACATATCCTTAAAATTAATAGCATAACATCCTAAATAAAAGTTTCTAGAAATGATTAAATATGATGGTAATTTGTGGTGATCCACAGACTACTGAATAAGGATGAAAACCACGGATACTCCAGTTTATCTAAGTCTTTGTTACTGTGCAATTGCCAATACATTAGTAATTTCTTCTACTTATTAATTCCATTATAGGGAATTTGTTAAAATTTAATTCAAAAGTTCTTAGTTATATTCAAGTGTTACTTATTTTTTAAAAAATATGTTTTTATTGACTTGAGACAGAGAGAGAGAGAGGGAGAAAGGGAGAGGGAGAGAGAGAGAAACATCGATGAGAGAGAAACTTCAATTGGCTGTCTCCTGCACATCCCCTACTGGGGATGGAGTCCAAAACCCAGTGGTGCATGGGACAACACTCAACCAACTGAACCACACCAGCCAGGGTGCAAGTTTTATTTTTAAAACACTTTCATGGCAAGACTGCGTAAGTTATAGAATAACAGATCTATTTTTTTATTAGCAGTTTAAATCTTTTTTCTAATAGTTAACATTCATGCATTCCTTTCCATATACTAAATACTAAGCAATCTACATGCTCTTTGAAGAAGATTTGGAAAATAATAGAAAACGGTCAAATATGTTATATACTAAAAGGGTAATATGCAAATTGTCCCCTCAACTGGGAGTTTGACCAGGTGCGGGGCCTCCCCCCACCCCCCCCGGCCGATCACCCCAATTGGGGCGGGCTCGCCCGACCCTATCCGTGCACAAATTAGTGCACTGGACCTCTAGTTTAAAATAACCAGACAGAAGTAGTCATCAGTTGTTAGCTTTTTTTTTTTTTGTTAATCCTCACCTGAGGATATTTTTCCATTGGTTTTCAGAGAGAGTAGAAGGAGGGGGAGAGACACAGAGAGAGAAACATTGATGTGAGAGGGACATATCAATTGGTTGCCTCCCTGCGCTCTCACATGGGGGAGCTCTGCTTAGCCACAAGCCAGGCTGATGGCTGCCAGTACAGCGGTGGTGGTGGGAGCCTCTCCTGCCTCCTCAGCAGCCCTAAGGATGTCCGACTGCAGCTTAGGCCTGCTCCCCGCTGGCAAGTGGACATCCCCCGAGGGCTGCCGGGCTGCCAGAGTGAGGTCTGACTGCCAGCTGGGGCCCAATTCCCCAGGGAGTGGGCCTAAGCCAGCAGGTGATCATCCCCCGAGGGGTCCCAGACTGCAAGAGGGCATAGGCTGGGCTGAGGGACCCCCCCCCCCCCCCCCGCACAAATTTTTGTGCACCGGGCCTCTAGTCTTTGTAATACAAATTATTAAAATTATTATGCATATAAAATACAACTATTGTGAAAATCTAAACGGTATAATTGAAGTGTAACTGTATTATACATGGACTTTTTTTTAGCAATATAGGGCTTAGTGTTTATTTTAGTAATTGTTTATTAATTGAAAAAATATGTATATCTAGTGGCAAAAATTAAATAGTACAAGAGGTAATGCAATAAAAATGTCTCCCCTTCTCACCAGCCCCTTGGTCTCCTACTATCAAGAGACTATTGTGATTACTATTTTCTTTTATTCAATTGGGTATCTAATAGCCATCTCAAATTTTAAGCGTATTCAAAACTGAGCTTTTGTTGTTTTGTTTTCCTTTTCTAAGCCTATTCTTACCTTCTGAGTAAATGACCCCACTGTCTACCAAGTTGCTCTAGGCAAAAAACTAGCTGAGACCTTTTCACTTACTTCCCATATTAAGCATATGAACCAGTTCAGAGTTTTCTTCCTCTAAACTGTATTTTAAATCTTGTCTATTTTTTCCATCATCACTGAAGTACGGAATCATTATCTCTTGTCTGGAATACTGCTGTAGTTTCCTGTCTTGTTTTCCTGCTTCTGCTTTTTTCTCCTATAATCTGTTTTTTAACCAGCAGCCAGAGTGAACTTTGAGATATGTACATTAAGAGAAATCAGCACTCTGCTTAAAGCACTTCAGTGGCATTTATGAGCATAGAAAGGAGTTTGGCTTGCTGTTCTTTACATACCTGCCAAGCCATTTCTCAACTGAGGGCCTTTATACTTGTTCTTTCTTTTATCTAGAACACTATCTCCAAAAGTTTTTTTGTTTGTTCGTTCATTTGTTTTTGTTATGGTGGCTCCTCCTCCTATCACTACCTCAGAGAAATTATTCTTGACTACCTCACAGAATTTATAATTAGAACTTATGTACATATTTGCTTGCTTTTTATATATTTTTTTACTAGCATGTAAGCTTAATGAGGACAGGAATCTTGCCTATCAGTGTTGATGCGTACACCTAAATGAATATTGAATGAAGGAATAAGTGAATGAATGAACAAAGGTATGATCTGTCTGACATTTGTTTTGGTTAAGGAGTGAGGTTGAAATCCAGCTTTACTTTTTTCTCATGTCCAGCCAGTGGTCACAGCATCACGTTTCTTTATTTATTATTTACCATTTTTATAGTACATTAAATTTCTGTTGTATTTGGATCTTTTTCTTTTCTTTTTGTTTCCCACCCCCTGCTCACCTCATATGCTCCTCCTGCTCACCTGATGTCTCCTGAGTCCCCATTTAGCCTTGCCCCACACCTCACAACAGAGCCCCAATGCTTGCTGGCTGTGCCTCACCTCATGTCCTCCTGGTTGCTTGCCTCAAAAGTGGTCCCAGTGGCTCATCCCCAGTGCCTCATCCTGGCCCTTTGTACTTGGATCTATTTTTTACCTCTCTCCACTGTGCTGTTGGTGTGTCTCACTGTTCACCTAGATACTTGTAATGTGAGATTAAGCTTATTTTAAGTAATTATATAATGCAATGTAGTGACAAGTAATATGAAGGGGAAAATAGAGAGTGATGGGGATCCTAGTTACAGTAGTCAAAGAAGTCCTCTCAGATATGCTGGCATTTGAACAGACAAATGAATGAAGTGATAGTGCCTAACCATACAAATATCTGGGGGAAAAGGCCTCAGAATGAAGATCGGGTGCAAAGTCAATGTTGGTGTGACTGAGAATAACAAGCAGACTTTGATAGCCAGGACAGACAGACCTAAGGGCAGAGTGGTAGAAAATGAGGGCTGGAAAGTAGATGAGGGCCATATCATACTAGGTCTTATAGGCCATCAGAACTTTGGATTATATTTTAAGTGTAACTGGAAGGCTTTGGAGGAAACAGGGCAGGGAATGACATGATCTGATTTCCTTTTAAAAGGATTACCTGGGTTGCTGTATGCACAATAGACTGTAGGGAAATTAGAGCAGAAGCCAGGAGACCTGTCATGAAGAGATTGCAATAGTTTAGGTGAGAATTTGAACTCGTACATGTACACACTACTCAGTGCCATATGTATGTTTACATATACACTTGTATATAATTTCTTTTGGGTCAAAATATATTTTGTTTAGAAACTGCTTTTTTATATTCAGCAGAGTAATGGGGACATATTTTACAGTGAGCATAAATAGATTTACGTAATTTCTTAATAATGGATGGGTGCTATTTCATATTGTGGGTACAGTATTTTAGTTAATTTGTCTTGTATCAAAGGACGTTTATGTTTTCAAGT
Source organism: Myotis yumanensis (assembly GCF_028538775.1). Classification (NCBI taxonomy): domain Eukaryota; kingdom Metazoa; phylum Chordata; class Mammalia; order Chiroptera; family Vespertilionidae; genus Myotis; species Myotis yumanensis. The sequence continues at coordinate 49,054,399 of NW_027223763.1, read as the reverse complement.
TTTTTTAAAATAAACAATATTCTGTGTGTGGGGGGGCTTATAGTTGCAGAGATATCCTATATAATAAAAGGCTAATATGCAAATTGAACAGCGGAAGGACCAGTCGCTATGATGCGCACTGACCACCAGGGGTCAGACGCTCAATGCAAGAGCTGCCCCCTGGTGGTCAGTGTGCTCCCACGGGGGAACGCCACTCAGCCAGAAGCCCTGAGCCAGGCTCATGGCTGGCGAGCGCAGTGGCAGTGGCAGGAGCCTCTCCCGCCTCAGTGGCAGTCAGACATCCCCTGAGGTCTCCCGGACTACGAGAGGGCACAGGCTGGGCTGAGGGACCCTCCCGAGTGCATGAATTTCGTGCACCAGGCTTCTAGTGTGTGTGTGTGTGTGTGTGTGTGTGTGTGTGTGTACACACACACACATACACACACACACACACACACAAAGAGTGGCCAGATTATTATGAACACCTGACGTTTGTAGGCAAATTAGCTATAATTTCGTGCTGAAGTTGCTAGAGGGCCAGACCATTATAAATAGGGAAGCAGGTTGTTTACCACGGCAGTAGAAGTGATTTTTTCTGAAGGTATGGGTAAACAACGCGATTTAACAGCCTTTGAATGTGGGATATATTTTAAAGTGAGTGGCCAGATTATTATGACCATCTGACGTTTGTAGGCAAATTAGCCATACACTGCATTGTATGGGATATGGAAGCCGAAGGCCTGTACAAACACCTTTGCTGTCTGCAATTACCAAGATAAAATGTCTCCAATTCGCACAGGAACATAAGGATTGGATAGTCGAGCATTGGAAAAAAGTCATGTGGTCTGATGAATCACGTTTCCAGTTGCATCATGCAGATGGCAGAGTGAGAATTTGGCGGAAACAGCATGAAAGCATGCACCCCACAGGCATGAGTACAACCCTTCAAGCTGGTGGGGGCAGTGTTATGGTTTGGGGCATGTTTTTCTGGCATGATTTGGGCCCTTTAATTCATGTGGAACAACGTCTGAATAGCACAACATACCTAAGTATCGTTGCTGATCAAGTTCATCCTATCATGTTGATGGCGTATCCCAATGGAGATGGCTTCTTCCAACAAGACAATGTGCCATGCCACGGTGCTCATATTGTGCAGGAGTGGTTTCAAGAACATGAGGGAGACTTTACCTTGCTTAGGTGGCCCCCACAATCACCAGATCTCAATCCAATTGAGCATTTGTGGGACGAAGTTAAAAGAGCCATCAGGCAGCTGGTTCCACAACCATCAAATCTCACAGAACTGGACAGTGCTATTCATCAGGCATGGTGTCAGATTCCTCGCATCACCTTTCATCATCTCGTGGAGTCAATGCCAAGAAGAATAGCTGCAGTATTGAAGGCAAAAGGTGGCCCAACGAAATACTGATGGGGTGGTCATAATAATCTGGCCACTCATAATAATATATATCCCACTTTCAAAGCCTGTTAAATCGCATTGTTTACCCATATCTTCAGAAAAAAATCACTTCTACTCTCGTGGTAAACAACGACAGTATTTATAATGTCCTATTTATAATGCTTCCCTATTTATAATGGTCTGGCCCTCTAGCAACTTCAGCACGAAATTATAGCTAATTTGCCTACAAACGTCAGGTGGTCATATAATCTGGCCACTCAGTGTATATATGGTACATTATTAGAAGCATGACAGGTAAAAGGGTATGTGCATGTTAAATCTTAATGATCATTACCAAATTAACTTTCAGAAACACTGCCAATTTTACACATCCACTAATGTTATATGAGAATTTTTCTTTCCTTAGAATCTGCTCCAACACTGAGTTAGTGTCAGTGTTTAATCTTTTTGTTGATATGAGAGAAACATAGTTTTCTTTTTTAATTATGAATAAGTATCAAAGCTTATAAGTTTTTATTTCTGATAAATAATAAAGGATTTTTTTTTTTTGGTCTTTGTTCTGAGAAAATACTGTTAAAAAGTAATTTATTAATTTCATCTTATAAGACTGAAGTTAAAGGATACAATTGAATTTCTGACTTTTTTACACAACAAATTTCCCATGTGACTTACTATTTCCCTCAACTCTCCTTATCTCCAGTGCTCTACATACACACTGTGACCTCTGAGAAGTTACTATGTTTCAGTGTAATATTGTTTATTAATGTTCTCTTCTATTAGTATTTATGAGGAAGTGATTAAAATTACAGATGTAGTTAGTTCCCCAGTAAAAACTCTATACTAAAATGAACCCAAGTATATTAATTCAGCATACAGATGTAATGTTATTGTACATAAAAGAATCATAGCCTTAAAAGTATGGATAGTTTATCCTAAATTCTTCAGAATTATTGGAAAGCTAGTTTAAAAGTTCATTCCCTACCTAAAGCTGAATTAGTTAAAATATTATCTTCTTATAACAGAGAAAACACATAATAGTGCCATAGTTCAGTAGAACCTTGCAGTTATACCATTTGTGGGACCTAGGTGGCCTAAGAGTAAGATTGTTAAGTTTTTCTAACTTAGAGTAACAAAACACTGTAAATATAGTCCAAGATGGACAGGAGTTTAATTGTATTACATGCCATAAAGGCTTATGTTTTGGGGAACTTTTAGCCTGTTTTATGTTGAAGCCTATAGGAAAGCAGGGAAATATGACTACAGGATCAACTTTGAATGTATATAAATTCTTCTCTGGGATATTGAATGCTTACTTTGAGTAGTGGCTTGATTTTGCCATCATAGAAACAACAGCATATACAAAACCTTCAGAGGCTCTGGCATTGTTTACAAAGGTAGAAGAGCAGATTTTTTCCCTCTGATGCTTTTTACAGTTAACACATATAGATACAAATTCAGAAATATTTTTAGTCTAGACTTAAAACTTTGTTTAATGTAATGTTTCTTTTTCCATTGTGAATGGTTTTAATCAGTTATTTCAAATTCATTAAGGGAATTTATGGACAATTAAGCAAATTGCTGAGAAACTTTTTCACATCAATATCTTTAAAAATTAGGTCAGTATCTTAGTGTATTAAAATATTATAGACCAGGGAAACATTTGTGGTGAGATTGAAGAGGAATTGTTATATTCTTATAGTTTAGTCAGAAGATTTCCAAATTTATAATTACATTGTAATACAACTTAAAATTATATATTTTAATGATTCATTTGTTTATAATTTCCTCAAAGTATTTATATATCATAAATTTTCTCCCCCAGAGTCTTTTTCTATTGTACATTTTTCCACACCAATGATAGGTAGAATGAAATATATGAAGAGATACAAAGATAAGGTACATTTTAAGTTTGCTCACAGTAAACTTTCTTTAAAGAGGTAGTGCTTTAATAACTAATTTTAATACTTCAGTTATGTGTATTTTTTTAACGAAGGGAAGGAGCTATCGGTGATTTTATGAGCTGAGTAAGGAAAATTTAAAATTATATAGGGAGGATAAAATGATCTGGAGCATAGTTAAATTTACTAAATACTTTTTATGTAGTTAGCAAAAGGAATTCTTAAGATGCTGATTAAGGGGGCTTATTGCTTACTCAGGAGTTTTGACCTTGTGAATTGACTTATTCTTCTCCAAGGCACTTGAGAGAAAAGACAACGATAGCAGTTACATCTAGAGGCTATTATGGATTGGAGGATGAGAAGGGAACTGCATGTACTTCAACAAGGCGTCGGTCAACACCGCGAAGTTTGGCGGGCTTGACAAGTGGAGTTTTTGAATCTATAATGGTTCAAGTTTTGAGACAGGAAGAACAGCTGAGAGCAAAAGAAGAAAAAAGGTAAATGTTAAAAAAAATTAAGTTCATGTTGTTCAAATTTCCAGGAACTACTTTCGAAGAGTAGTTGTGTAACTTCTGTATGCCCATATCAAATTTCTGGGCTCATTTTAATAGTGTTCCAAAATGCATTGCCACCAAAGTATGAATTTATAGTGAAATATCACAATGACATTTGTTTTAAAAGACAATTTTAAGTTTTAGACCAAATTATTTTGAAGCAATACAAAAAATAATTTTTTTAAAAGGTATTTTTATTGATTTCAGAAAAGAAGGGAGAGGGAGAGAGAGAGAGATAGAAATATCTATGATGAGAGAGAATCATTGATTGGCTGCTTCCTGCGTGCCCCACACTGGGAATGGAGCCCACAACCCAGGCATATGCTGAGACCGGGAATCGGAACAGTGACCTCCTGGTTCATAGGTGTCCGACGCTCAACCGTTGAGCTATGCCAGCGGGCCAAATATAATTTTTATAAAAGATTTCAGAATGCTTTTTACATTTCTAGATTTTATTTCAAATTAATTATTAATTTTAAATTAGGGGAATTTTATATAGATTTGTATAGCTTAGAATAGACTCATAGACCTTTAAAATTAGGAGAAACTCCAGGGATTATGTAGTTCAAAATAACACATAGGTTTCACCTCTGCCGTTCCTCCATTGGTATTAGTTTCCTTGATAACTGTGATTATTCTGGGCTCATCAGGAAAGAATGTTGTGCTCAATCAGTGTTATCTTCTAGGATCTGGGAGCATAGACCGATGGCATTTATAAACGTTTTACTTATAATAAAAGAGACTAGGGCCCAAACAGGTAAGTGAGTATTCAAAAAGACTGGTGATTTTTATACTAAATCAAGTCTCAAACTCTGTTAGGAGTGATTGCTGATATAATAGGGAACTGCTAATTCTACTCAAAGGCAATTGATAATATTTTTAAAAAATATTTTTATTGATTTCAGAGAGGGTGGGAGAGAGAGGGGGAGATAGAAACATCAATGATGAAAGAGAATCATTGACCGGCTGCCTCCTGCACGCCTCCTACGGGCACTCGAGCCCACGAATTGGGCATGTGCTCTGACCAGGAATCGAACTGTGATCTCCTGGTTCATAGGTCAATGCTCAACCACTGAGCCATGCCAGCCGGGCCAATTTATAATATATTGTTGCTCCTCTCATAATAATAAATGTAGCTTGCTTTGATATTTGTAGGATTAACACTTAACCTTGAGGCTTTCCACCACCATACTTTTATATTAGTGATTAATTTGGAACCCAATAGTGTGAGTAGATTGGAATGGCAAGAAATTAAAGAAAAGCAAGACTTGTAGGGAGGAGGCTATAGTATTTTAGACCTCCACTACTGAAGTCCAGAAATAGGGAGAGGTCAGATTGTTCTAGGAACAATCAACAGGGCTTAGTACCTTTCTTGATATAGGGGGACCAAGGAAGAAACAAAGATGAATCAAGACATAATTGCAATAAAGACATTAGCAATAAGATTTTAAAAAGAGTGATTAACACATATTGAGAATGACTATTTGGCAGGTTTAGCCCTAAGAACCTTACATATGCAACATTTATTCCGAGGCACAAAGAGATTAAGTAATTTATCCAAAGTCAGGCAATGCTTGAGCTATGGGCAACATACAACCATAGGCAATTTGGCTCTAGAGCTCATGCTCTTAAGCAGAATGCTATCCTTGTAACTTGTAAAGTGGTGGAACCAGCAAGAACAAAGAGCTTGAATCCATGGTGTGGGGAAAGATCAGCAATCTTCAGTTGTTTTAATAAGTTTGAAGTAATGATGGAAACATTTAAGCATTCAAGTAGGAATGATTAGTAGGAAACTAGAAATACGACTGAATCTTTTTCTTTTCTTCAGTTTTATATATATTTGTGTGTGTCATTGGTGAATAAGACCTGGGGGAAAATCCTTCTTTAAGTGTCTTAGTAACTGTGATAATTTAATGGAATAATATGAATTAAGCTCTCTTTGGGTATAGTGTTTACTTTTTCTTTTAATTATATGTATTTTATGCATGGAGTAAGGAATAAAATAAAATTATAATAAAGGCTCATATACTCACTTCCCAGCAGTTTTTAAAGAAATTAAGCATAGGTATAATCAAGCTCCCCAATATTTTTTCTGTGTTGCCAGAATAAACCATTATCCTGATTCCCATGAATTTTATTATTGAATTTTAACTATTCTTTTATATACTTTGTCAGATATATATATATATGCATTGCAAATATTTTCTCCCTGTCTGTGGCCTGCCTTTTCATTTTCAGTGTTTTTTTGAGGAAGAGAAAATATTAACTTTGAGTCCAGTTTTTAAAAAATTTTGTGCTTTTGGTGACCTAAGAAATCTTAGCTTACCCAAGATTATGAAGATTTTCTCCTTTTTCTCCCCAGAAATTTCAGGTGTTATTTTTTATGGTTAGGCCTATGAACCATTTGAAATTAATTTTTGTGGGTGATTTGAGGTAAGGATAAAAGTTTATTTTTCTTCCAGATAAACGGTTGTTCCAATATCATTTGTTGAAAAAAACTATTCTTTCATCACTGTATTACTTTTGCATCTTTGTTGAAAATCAGTTGTACATATACTTGTGAATCTTCCTAGACTTTCTGTTCTGTTCCATTTATCTATTAGTCAGTACTAATGACATGATTACTATGTTTTATATAGTAAGCCTTGAAATTTAGTAAATGAGTCTTCCAACTTTGTATTTTATTTTCAGATTTTTTTTTTTTTCAAAATTGTTAGGCTATACTAGGTTCTTGCTTTTCTGTGTGATTTTAGAATCATATTGTTAATTCTTACATAAAAACAAAAACCTAAGGGAATATTGATTGAGATTGGATGTTATCGATCAGTTTCTGGATAATTGTTTAATTTTAATTTCTCTTAGAAGTATTTTTGTAGTTTTCAGTGTTGTACACATTTTCCACATTTTTTTCATTTTTTCCACATATTTGGTTAACTTTATCCCTACATATTTCATATTTTTGATGTAATTGTAAATTACTTTTAAATTTCAATTTATAATTTTTGTTGCCAATATATAGAAATACAAATGAGTTTAGTATAGTGAAAATCAAAATACTTTCGTCTATTTCTCCTTTGACTTTGAAAGATTTTACTTCATGTAATTTGAATCTCTGGTATTGGATACATACATATTTATGATTCTTATATTTTTTTGATGGATTGGCTTTTTTCTTATGAGTGTCCCTTTTTAATCCCTGATAATATTTCTCACATTTTAAAATATTTGATGTTATCTCCACTATTGGCTTATTAGGTATACATCATTGTTTGAAAATTATTTTTAGTGGCTTCTCTAGGGTTTATAAAATGTGCCTACCTTACACAGTTAAGTTCAAATGTTATGTACCATTTCACAGTATACTACTTTTTACCTCTTCCCATCCTTTATGCTATTGTTGTCATACATTTTACTTCTACATGTGTTATAAACCCCAATACACTGTTATTGTGTATGCTTTAAATAGTTAATCTTTTGAAGAAATTTAAGAAAGAAGTATTTTATATTTATCCATACATGTAACCTTCCCATGATACTCTCTGGTGTCATTTTTCTACTGCCTAAAGAATTTCCTTTCACATTTCTTATAAGTCTCTTAGTGATGAATTCTGAGCTTTTATTTTGTGTTGGCAGGTTTTCTTTGCGGGGAGAATAGTATATTTTTGGTTGTATTTTTTTCCTATCAGCACGTTAAGCATGGCATGTTTTTTACCATACGTAGTTTTTAAAAATATATTTTTATTGATTTCAAAGAGGAATAGAGAGTGGGAGAGAGAGATAGAAACATCAATGATGAGAGAGAATCATTGATCGGCTGCCTCCTGCAACGCCCCATATTGGGGATGGAGCCTGCAACCCAGGCATGTACCCTGAACTGGAATTGAACCACCATCTCCTGGTTCATAGGTTGACATTAAACCACTGAGCCTTGCCAGCCGGGCTACCATACATAGTTTTCAAAGGGAAGCCTGCTGTTCTCTTATCTTGTTCCTCTATACGTAATGTATTTTATTTCTCTGATTGATTTTAAGATTTTATCTTTATTACTAGTTTTCAGCAGTTTAATTGTAATGTGCCTTTGAGTTTATGTGTTCGTGTATTGATTATCTTGATTAGTATAACTGGTACTCAGGAGAAAGTTACAAAGAGAGACTGTATTGAGATGATACCTTCTTTTGAAGGGCACTGCTCAAGGCAACCTCACAGAGAGGGAGCCATCGATGGATGATACAGATAAACTATACAGTGATGGGTAGAGCATAAATCTGAATGCAAACAAGATACTTGGTATAAATATCTTCAAATTGATTACATCTAAAATTAACTATGAAAACATGATTTTTTTTTTCTTCTAAAATTTAGTCTGTAATGCTCACTATCTTGGAGAGTGGCACCATTGATTTTCTTTTATAACTAGAGGCCCGGTGCACAAAAATTCGTGCACTCGGAGGGGAAAGGGGGGTCCCTCAGCCCGGCCTGTGCCCTCTCGCAGTCTGGGACCCCTCGGGAGATAACGACCTGCTGGCTTAGGCCTGCTCCTGGGTGGCAGAGGGCAGGCCCAATCCCTAGGTGCAGCCCCTGGTCGGGCTTAGAGCAGGGCTGATTGGGGAGTTGGGGCGCCGCCCCCTGTCATGCACAGAACAGGGCGGATTGGGAGGTTGTGATGCCACCCTCAGTCACGCTCAGGGTAGGGCTGATTGGGGGGTTGGGGCACCACCCCCTATCACACTCAAGGCAGGGTCAATGGGGAGGTTGCGGCACCACCCCCTGTGATGCACAGAGCAGGGCCAATCAGGGGGTTGGGGTGCTGCCCCCTGTCACTCACAGAGCAGGGCCAATCAGGGGGTTGGGGCACTGCCCCCCCTCCCCGTCACACACAGAGCAGGGCCCATCAGGGGGTTGGGGAGCTCCCCCGTCACGCACAGAGTAGGGCCGATAGGGGAGTTAGGGCACCGCCCCCTGTCACACACAGAGTAAGGCGGATCAGGGAGTTGGGGCGCCACCACTGTCACACTCAGGGCAGGGCCGATGGGGAGGTTATGGCTCTACCCCGTCACAGACAGAGCAGGGCCTGTGGGGGGGGGGGGGGGGTTGGGGCGCCACCCCCTGTCACACACACAGCCGCAGGGCGATCAGGGGGTTTGGGCGCTGCCCCCTGTCACGCTGATCTGGTGCCAGGAGACCTCTCGGCTCCGCTGATCCCGGTGCTGGGAGGCATATTACCCTTTTACTATATAGGATAGAGGCCTGGGGGCCGGCTGGTTTGCCCTGAAGGGTGTCCTGGATCAGGGTGGGGGTCCCCACTGGGGTGCCTGGCCAGCCTGGATGAGGGGATGATGGCTGTTTGCAGCTGGTCACACACCCTTCAGGGTGGGGGTCCCCACTGGGGTGCCTGGCCAGTCTGGGTGAGGGGCTGAGGGCTGCTTTCAGGCTGGCGGTTTTGACTGCAGCTCCCAACCGCTCCTTTTTTTCTTTTTCTTTTTTTCTTCTGGGCCAGCTTTAGCTCTGGCTCTAGCTCTGAGGCTTCCGCTGCTGGTTTGTTTGCCGTTCTATAATCGAAACAATGTATAACTTCAGCTCTGAGATCCCAGCGGCTATATTTGTTACAAAGTTTCAAACTGCCAGCTCAGAGGCCTGCAAGTCAGGCGGGAACGTTGGAGTCCGCAGTCACGGGAGCAAGCAAGCCTCATGTTTGCTTCCAGCTGCCTGGCTGCCGGCCGCCATCTTGGCTGACAGTTAATTTGCATAAGGATATGCTGATTAACCAGTGGGAAGGGTAGCGGTCGTAGGCTAATTACCATTTTTCTCTTTTATTAGTGTAGATATGCAAGTTAGGAACTTGGGATTCACACTTGACACTTTCTTTTCCTTCATATAGAAATCGAAGTCATCCCCAAATCTTGACAATTTTATTTTCTAAGTCTCTCTTGAATCTGCCCACTTCCCTCTATCTTCTCTGCCTCCATCCAGAACCTTCATCTCTCCCTTAGACTACTATTTTTTTCTCTAAATTGATTTAAGTGGTTCTGCTTACCTCTTTCCAGTCTATTTTTCACATAAAAGATAGAATAAACTTTTCCAAATGCAAGTTTGATCATGCCACTTACCTATTCCATTGCCTACTATCTCCCCAGAACAAAGCAAGTACAGTTGACCCTTGAGCAACATGGGGGTTAGGGGCGCTGACCCCCCCACACAGTCAAAAATCCAAGTACAGCTTTTGACTCCCTCAGAGCTTAACAATGAATAGTCTACTGTTGTCCAGAAGCCTTACTAATAACATAGTCAATTAACACATATTTTACATGTTAAATGTAATATATACTGTATTCTTGTGATACAGTAAGCTAGAGAAAAAATCATAAGGAAGGGAAAATACATTTACAATACTATTACTGTATTTATCAATATAAGTTTACAGTCTGTTCATAAGGTAAATTGTCTTTCAGTACCTACATCAGTATTGTCTTATATGATACAAAACACTGTAGATGTTATATGTATGCCTAACACTAGACATCAAAAATGAAAAGAGTGTGAAAAAGAAATTCATATTTATTTATAGGTATTACTAGTAGCCTTGCGCACAAAGCCGTGCGCCAGTAGCTCGCCAGTAGCTCACTGCCTCCCTCCAGTAGCTCTCAGCCTGCTGCCCCGCCCTCCTGTAGCCCCCCCCGCCCCCCCTCATAGCTTGCTGTCCTGCCTCCTCCTGTAGCTCTCCGCTGCACTGCCCTGCCTGCTTGTAGCTGCCCCCTTGTAGCTCGATGCCCCACCCTCCTGCTGATCCGTGATCCGGTCGTTACATGGTCAGTCGTTACACTTCACGGCGTGACGACCATTTGCATATTACACCTTTATTATATAGGATGATTCATATATTGATAGTAAAGAAGCAGCAATATGACTTTTTATGGTTCCTTCGTATAATTTATATGATCACTTCATAGTGGTAAGAAAATCTCCAGAAAATATTCCAATACATGTATTGAAAAAAAATTTGCTTGTAAGTGAACCCATGCAAACCTTGTTGTTCATGGGTCATCTGCGCACACAAAAAGTTTAATGGCTGAATATAAGACCTTTCACTTTTGGGCCTCAGCTTATCTCTCTAACCTCATCCATTTCTTTCCCTCATTTTTGATAACCTAGCTATAGTAGCCGTTTTTCCCTCTCTTCAGTGCCAAGAGATTGCTAACTTTATGTGCATCCAAATTCAGAGTTCACATAAAAACCCATGTAAAATGTGTCAAGAATGGTGAGACTTTTCTTTTAACCTGTGTTTTCTACATTTCCTAAAATAAGGACGCTTTTCTTTTATAATTGAAAATATAAGAAGTATTAAAATTTGTAATGTGCCCCATAGATAGTGTGACAGGCAGAATTTTTGAAATGTCTTTTGAACCTATCCTAAGATTTCTTTGTAGTCCTCTGAAGGAAAATGTGACATTTAGACAGCAACATGTGGTATAATACATGGGACTGCTAAACAAAGCCTCCCTCTGTACAAATTTCCTTACCATCTATCATGATACCTGAAATTCTATCATATCAATTCTGTCAATCTAATACTCTTCCAAGAGTTAGGCAGACTAGCAGAAATTATTGATAGTGTAAAATTAGGTCTAGAAAGGGACTTTGAAATCATTATAAGGAAAGGTCATATTGGAAAAGGTTGCAAAGATTATTTGATTACTGTAGTTGTGCTTTAGCCTTGGGCATAGGCTTTAAAAAAGAAAATTAAAATCTTTGATATAAGATGTGTGAAGATAAAATTTCCATCCTAGTTAGGTTAAAACAACTTTTATATTCAAGTTGGCAGCAAGCTGAACAATTGTAATACATATTTTAATGTGGTAATACTTTGGTTGTGTGATGGGCATTTGATTATTTTTAGCTGATCACCTGGGTAGATACAAACATAAAAGTAAATTTTTTTAAAAGATATTTTAAGTCCAATAATTAGGTCTCTGATTTGTGATCTGTTCCAGGTAAAGGAAGGGAATCTCCACTCTGTATTTTAATTTTTATAGAGTAATTTTCCTTTTTTGTACACTATATGCCATAAAATAATGTGGTTGTTTTTTGTTTTGTTTTGTTTTGTTTTTCTTAATCCTCATCCGAGGACACTTCCCCATTCCCCCCATTGATTTCTAGATAGAGTGGAAGGGAGGGAGGGGAAGAAAGAGAGAGAGAAACATCTATGTGAGAGAGACACGTCAATTGGTTGCCTCCCACACACACCCAGCCCCAACTGGGGCTGGGGAATGAACCTGCAAACCAGCTACATGCCCTTACCTGGAATCGAATCTGCAACCCTTCAAAGCTTGGGCTGACGCTCCACTGCTGAGCCACACCAGCCAGGGCATTAATTTTTTAAAAATATCAGATTGCAAAAATCCTGGCATTCCTTCATTGCTGTCTTTATTTGGACAGCATTGGAGATGGCAGATGGTGTGTGTTGAACAAAGAGGAATAAATACTGAATATGGCTTGTTAGTCTTGTCATGTTCAGGTAAATGCATGTAGGACAGCAGGCATTCTTGAGGCTGATTGGTATAGAGAGGCACTATTGAATTAGGAGACAGCAACATTACAAGTCAGAGTTCTGGGAAAATGAACTGAAAGGGCTAGTTAATTTATAGTTGCTGAAATAGTCATTAAGCTACTTATGACAACACTGCATTCTGTTTATAATGGTGACCTTGAGCCATTACAGAAAATTAAATTACATTTTATATGCCTCATTTAATAAGCAGGAAAGTATATAATACTTTAGTTTAAAAAAATTTGGTTATAATCAAAAGTTAGCTCTCATGAAGTAAATTTCTTTTAATGTGGAATATGACATTACTAGGTAGCAGTTTTGATCAGTAAAGTCTACTTTAGCTGTATTAAAAATAGTGGATCTGTTCACCATTCTTTTTCGCAAAATTATTTGGTTTACCAGTTGAAATAGTGTGTGTGTTTTTAATACTCTTGTTTCATATATTTGTATAAACTTAATTGGTATTTTATTGATTTGGAAATCACGATTTAAAACAAAATTTTTTGTGAAATAAAACTATGACTTATGATTGATTGATTTTCAAATCCTCTGTAACATTAAATAACAGTGACTTAATAAAGTAAACATTCATTATTTGTGGACCACCAAGCATTTTTGAACATCTTCCCTACATTTTGGTAATATCCCATATTACAAGTCTTAACTTCCCAAAGACGCCAGAAAATTTGTATTCTTATACTCACAACTAAGGTAGAGGAATGTGTCCAGTCATATACTTCACACTTGATATTGCACAGGAGCAACATCAGGTGGCAGTCTTGGGCAGGGGAGTTTATTTTTTGGCACAGGTGGTGGTGGGAACTTTTGATTGTTCTAGGTTTCTAGTATCAGAGGTGCCAAGTAGTGGTGGAAGTCTAGTATTTCCTGGAGAAGCTTCCAAAGTGTGGTTGGGATTTACATAGTCGTATCTTCTATAAATTTGGCTCTCTGATCCTTAACAGCTTAGTAAGCTCTCTACTAATCTTTAAATAAATTCCTTTTTGCTTTAATGAACCAGACAAGATTCTTTTGTTGACACCTACGAAAGAAGCTTGACTGAACATTTAATCTGAATGGTTGGTTTTTCTAAAATACAGTATTATATATTACTCATTTTAGAAAATGTAAATACATGTATTGCTTTCCCTTTTCATGCCATTAATTTGCATACATTGCATTAGTTCCTGAATTAATGGATTATTTTGGATTAAAGCTCCTATGTATATTTTGTAAACTCTTAAGGAGTGGTGTGCATGCTTTCACCATTTTGTATCCTCAAAGGACTCTAATGAAAGGCAGTAGCCTCACTTCAACTCACCTGCAAGTCTATGACTTAGAAATATCTACTTTTAACTTTTAGCCATTTCTTCTAGTAATTATTTCCACATTTCTAAATACAGTGCATGCTTATATTGCTGTTTCTTCATTTTTCAATTTGGCATTATCTATGACATTGACCTGTAGAAGATGAAGATTGAGTTCTCTTTAAATTTGGAACTTACATGCTCAATTTCTGTTCTTAATTATGATCTCTTCTTCCTCATCTATCTTACATATTATTGTTGATTAATAATTTTGCTCTGTCTCATTTTTACCTCCAAACTAGGCAATTATTGCTGTCTTTTTATAATGTTTTTTATCCAGATGATTAATAATTAATTTGTTCTCCAATCCTTTTTGTATTTTAGAACTTCTTCCTGTGATTTTTTTTTCCCCCTGAAGTATATACTATAGAAATTTGGATAGTTTCTATTACTATCTTCAAGTTCACTAACCTTTTTTTCTGCCACACCTAATTTGCCAGTAGTCCCATTCAGTATATTTTCATTTTAGTTTTCATATCTAAAAGTTTGATTTGGGTCTATTTTATATCTTACAAGTCTCTACTTAACTTTTTGACCATATGGATTACTTTCAATGAATACTTTATTTGCTAATCTAGCATTTGTTTCTTTTCTGGGTCAGTTTTCATTGATTGATTTTTCTCCTCATTATAGGTCATGAGTTTCCGCTTCATTGTATGCCTGGTAGTTTTGGTTTGGATGCCAAATGTTGTGAGTGTTATATTGATGGGTGCCAGGTATTTTTATATTCCTATAAACTTTCTTGAGCTTTTTTTTGAAATGTAGTTGTTACTTATAAACAGTTGGATCATTTTGTATCTTTTATGATTTGTTACTTAGGTCTAGAGCAGCCATTTTCAACCTGTGGGTCGCGACCCCTTTGGGGGTCGAACCACCCTTTCACAGGGGTCGCCTAAGGCCATCGGAAAACACACATATAATTACATACTGTTTTTGTGATTAATCACTATGCTTTAATTATGTTCAATTTGTAACAATGAAAATACATCCTGCATATCAGATATTTACATTACGATTCATAACAGTAGCAAAATTACAGTTATGAAGCAGCAATGAAAATAATTTTATGGTTGGGGGTCACCACAGCATGAGGAACTGTACTAAAGGGTCGAGGCATTAGGAAGGTTGAGAACCACTGGTCCAGAGAATGCTCTGTTCAGTCTAGGACTAAGTTATTCTTTGCTATCAAGGCACGACTTTCCTATTTTACCCAGTGTCCTATGCATTATGAGGTTTTTCTAGTATGGCTGGTGGGAATAAACACTATGTTTTCTAATATTTTGGGTGTCTCTCCCCCCATCCCCTCCCACTTAGCCTTGTGTTGTTTTTTTTACATGCGTGCACTAATCAATATGCTGAATATTCAAGAGGGACCATCTGTACATCTTTGGTGTTCTCACTTTATGCAGCTCTCCTGTTGTTTGGTACTGTGTTCTGCAGACCCTAGCTGCCTTGGTGTAGATATGGACTGTTGGCTCCTTCTCAACTCAAGAAGTCTGGTGGGCTCGCCTGGGTTTTCCCTCCTATGTCATGGCCTCGAAGTTCTCTCAATCAGCTGCAGCAGTTGTTAGGCTCACCTATCTGTTTCTCTCAGAGAATCACTATCCTTTGTTTGATCTTTAGTTTTTTGAAAACCATTGTTTTATCTATTTTTTCAGGGTTTTTTTGTTGTTGTTGGTTCAGATGGGAAAGTAAATCTGATTCCTGGTTATTTCATCTTGGGTAACAGAAGACACTTTAGAAGAAGTTGTTACTTTAGTTAGAATCAGTTCTGTTTTTTGTTTGATTGAAAATGTCCTCATCTATGAATGCTAGTTATTGCTCTGGTTTACTTTGTTGCTACTGAAAAATTTCTCTACCTTTTTGTCATTTCTGTATATGTAATTTTTTCCTCTCTAAGAGTAAGAGTTTTTTTTATCTTTGATATTTTATTGTTTTACTAGAGTCCTGGTGCACAAAAATCGTGCCCAGCCTGCACCCTCTAGCAGTCTGGGAGCCCTCGGGGGATGTCATCCCATCATTCAGTCGATTTGCATATTAGCCTTTTATTATATAGGATTGTAATGTTGTAATGTGCCTAAATATAGTTTTTTTCAGTTTATTTTCTTGGGCTTCCTGAATTGAGAATTTGTGTCCTTCACCAATTTTGGAAAATTCTCATCTACTATCTCTTCAAATATTGGTATTATCACCCCTCTTCAACCCTTCTTCTTCTTCTTCTTTTTTTTTTTTTGTCTAAAGTTTTACATATGTCTCCTTTTTCCCCAATTGCCCCCGCCCCAGCCATTCCCACCCCGGGCAAGCCCCCACCGTCCCAGTGTATGTGTCCATTGGTTACGCTAATATGCATGCATACAAGTCCTTTGTCAACTCTTTATGTATTCTTATTTTTTGGAGCTCCAATTGCTTGCTTGTTGGATTTAATTTGTCCTTCTGTCTTTATATATCTTTTTTATATTCTGTATCTTTGCTTCTTGAAACTGAATTCTTTGAAATTCCTTTGGCCCCACATTCTTTTCCTGCGCACAATCAGCTATGTAACCTATACATTGAGTATTTTATTTTTGTGTTTGTTGTTTTTTAACATCTAGAAATTCCTTTTTTTCTTTTTCAAATCTACCAATGCCAAATTCAAATCCAAAAGTTCTTTGAAGTTTTCTGATAATTTCTTGTTATTTTGTATTTTAATTCCCTCTTTTACTTCTTTAACATATCTTTTATATTTTGTTCCTAATAATTTAATTAACTGAAAATTTTGAGGTGAATTCTTGTAGTGAAGTTAAGCTTTAAGATCCCAATTTTTCTATGGGGGAAAGTTTTAAAGTTATATTGTTTCTTTAATAAATACAGAATTAATTTTATTTTCATTCTTTTTGTGTCAGTTTTGTTAATTTTGTTTTCTATAAAAGTTGTGTATTTCATTTAAATTGTTTCTTGGCAAAAGTTGCTTATAATATTCTATATCATTTATACCTATAGGATCTATAGGACATGCATATTTTCATTTTTGTTATTGGTTGTGTGTGGGCGTGTGTGTGTGTGTGTTTTGAGCAATATTGCTGCAGGGCTATTTTTATTAATGTTCTTAAAGAACCAACTTTTGGATTTGATTATTTTCTATCATATGTTTGTTTTCTGGCTCATTGATTTCTGCTTTTTATTTTCATCTTTCCATCTTTGGGGATTTGATTTGCTGTTATTTTTCTAGTTATTTTTTTTCCTTTTAAAAATCACATATATTTGATTTTCAACTTTTCCTCTTAACTAAATATACATTTTAATCTATAAATTTTCCTCGACAATACTTTGGATGCATCCTACCACTTTCGATTATTACTTTTTTCTCCCATATTTCCATCTGCACTAACTTTAATGCTATAAAGTCTCTTAATTTAATAGCTACCTTAGAAATTTTCACATTCATTATTAACTTATCAAAGCCTAAAATTAGTATTTTTACCTTCTTCCTGATTAGTACAAGGATCTTGGAACATTTAACTCTAATAATTTTTTTTTGCCCATCTTATTTGCTATTATTATAATGTACTAGAGGCCCATTGCAGGAAGATTCCTGCAAGAATAGGGCTTTCTTGGGCCTATTCCTGCAAGAATAGGGCTTCCTGAGGCTGGAGCAAAGCAGAGGCAGCTGCCGTCTCTGCTGCCTTGCTCCCTCCCATCTCAGCTGCCTCCTCGCTCCCTCCCATCTCTGCCACTTTGCTCCCTCCCTTCTCTGCCTGCCTCCCTCCCTCCCTCCTGTCTCTGCCTGCCTCACTCGCTCCCTCCGTGTCCACTGCCTCAGCTCCGCTCCCGTCTCCGCTGCCTCTGTTCCTCGGTTCCCTTCTCTGCAGCTTCACTCCCTTCTGCAACACTTGGCTTTCTTCTATGCTGTCTTCAGTCTTCGCTCCCGGCCTGTGTATGCAAATTAACCGCCATCTTTGTTGGATTAATTTGCATATCACTCTGATTGGCTGGTGGGCATTAGCGGAGGGACAATTTGCATGTTTCTCTTGAATTAGTGTAGATTTTAATTTTTTCTTGTCTTTTTTTAAACTCCACAATACATTTTTATCATTATTTACGCTATATCTGTATAGATCAGCCTATTACTAACCTTGTTACCAGTTTTTTGCTCTTTTCTCATCTCTGATCTTCAGAAAAGGATTACTGTCCTTCTAGCTGATGTATGTCCTTTAGAATTTCCTTTAGCTGGGGTTCCTTTTATCACAGATGTTGAGTTTTTGTCTGAAAAGTATATATTTTTTGGTCTTCATT
This sequence comes from Myotis yumanensis, assembly GCF_028538775.1. Lineage (NCBI taxonomy): Eukaryota > Metazoa > Chordata > Mammalia > Chiroptera > Vespertilionidae > Myotis > Myotis yumanensis. The sequence continues at coordinate 49,036,370 of NW_027223763.1, read as the reverse complement.
TTTGGAAGATGTTTTTGTTCTCAGTGAAAATTTACATTGATAGTTATTTTTTTAAACTTTTTATTTTATTATTATATTTTAATACTTCTATTGATTTCGGAGAGGGAGAGAGAGAAATATCAATGGTGAGAGAGATTCATTGATTAGCTGCCTCCTGAATATCCCCTACTTGGGTTTGAGCCCGAAACCCAGGTATGTGCTGGGAATCTAACCGTGACCTCCTGGTTTGTAGGTCAATCAATGCTCAAACCCTGAGCCACACTGGCAGGGCAGTAGTTATTTTTTAAGTTCATTGAAGATATTCCATTGTCTGTGGTGGCTTTCATTATTGCTGCTGAGGAGATAACTGTAAATCTTTTTCTTTTAATTTTTGTATATTTTAAAAATTCTCCCCCAAGTATATTTTTTAATTGATTTTTTTCTTTTCTCTTTTAAGAGAGAGGGAGAGCAAGAGCGAGAGCGAGAGAGAGAGAGAGAGAGAGAGAGAGAGAGAAACATCTATCAGTTGCCTCCCCCATGCACCCAACTGGAAATTGAACCCACAACCTTTTGGTGCACAGGACCAAACTGAGCCACCTGGCCAGAACTAATTTTTATACTTTTTATATCTGCATGTTCTCTTTAGTTCTTTTTCAAACTGCTTTGTTGTTTTTAATAATCTCTTCCACTTTACCCGTGTTTTAAATTTCTTTGTACTAAACATTTTATTTTCCATGTCCTATAATTTCTATATCTAAAGTTTTTGGTGGGCCATATATACATATTTTTTCCTGTCCTCATAGTACCTTATTTCCTTTGATACTCCCTCTGTCCCATAATAATAGTAGCAAAAGAAAACAAATATAGAACACAACATTTATTATCAAAAAAACTAGATTAAATTAAACAATAAATTAAAAATAGTACTCCTAATTTTTATTTTGAGTGTTCAGATAGTTTCTGGATTTTTCAATAATTTCGTTACTGCATTTTAAACTTGTAGGTAGGATCCCTTGGCCGCGAAGCTTTGCTTTCCCTGTGTGCGTGAGCTTAAAATTATTGGAGCCATCGTTCTTCATTGCTTCCAGCATTAGTTGTTGAAGTGACAGAAACGTATTATCCAGTATTTCGGGAGAAATATTATCAAAGGCTAATATGGTGCCTCTTCTGCTAAGAGGAATATGTCTAAGTTTTTCAAGTTTTTCTCCATAATCTTTGCATTTACGTACACAGTTTTGTTTTTTCAAAGAATCAACATTAGCATAAGATTCTCCTTGACAATTATTTTCGGAAGCACGTTTCCAAATTCTTGATATGGTCATTCTGTTGCACTTAAATTGTTTTGCAGCTAACGTAATTGTACCTTTCTGCAACTTTTCCTTTTTCTTTTGATGCATCAAGAACTGGACAATCGCCAAAACCGGTTTGGCTCAGTGGATAGAGCGTCGGCCTGCGGACTGAAAGGTCCCAGGTTCGATTCCGGTCAAGGGCATGTACCTGGGTTGCGGGCACATCCCCAGTAGGAGATGTGCAGGAGGCAGCTGGTCGATGTTTCTCTCTCATCGATGTTTCTAACTCTCTATCCCTCTCCCTTCCTCTCTGTAAAAAATCAATAAAAAAAAAAAAAAAAAAAAAAAGAACTGGACAATCGCAACTCAATCTTTGCTTGAAAACTCTTTTTTTCATCTTACTTTTACAATGGGTTATATTCAACTGAAATAAAACAATTGATTTCGATCAGCAGATGAAATTAGAAAAATAGTTATAATTCGTAATAATTAGATTAACCTAAAAACTGAAAGATGTGTCAAAACAAATGACAGATGTCATGAAACATTGATTTTGATAGAAGGCTTCGCAATTTTGCGCTACAACATAACTTACAGCTGCATTTGCCAATAATTCCCGTTTAAATATTCACTTGCTACTATTATTATGGGACAGAGGGAGTATTATGTATCTTTGACTATGAACTTGTTTCTTGTGAGTGTATGAGAGGAATTTCTGAAGATCTAGAACTAAGGTGCATTTCCTTAAGAGATTTAATTTTTTTTTTCTGGTCAAATAGCTATCAACAGTTTTGGAATGAGACCACATTAAACTCATTTTTTAGTGTGATGTTTTTCTGAGCACCCTGAAAATGTGAATGTGGGCAAAAAATCCACATAAGAGTAAACTTATGGCTATAAATTCTTTTTTTAAAAATATATTTTTATTGATTTTAGAAAGGAAAGGAGAGGGAGGGAGGGAGGGAGGGAGGGAGGGAGGGAAAGCGAGAGAAACATCAATGATGTGAGAGAATCATTGATTGGTTGCCTCCTACACTGGTGTTTGAGCCTGCAACCCAGGCATATGTCCTGACTGGAACAGAACTGTGACCTTCTGATTCATAAGTCGACACTCAACCACTGAGCCATGCTGGCCAGGCATAAATTCTTAAGAGATTTTTTTTCCCCTTCCATTTACCACTTCTATTTGAAAACAATTTTCCTTGCAGTCCCCTAATTGGGGACAGGGGAAGAGACTAATGTTTCTAGTATATTTTTCTACTGATTATGTGGGTTTTGAGTCCCAGCTTTGTATCAGGAAGCTTGATTCTGCCAGCCCACCTTAACTAACCCCCATTCAGTGAGAAGTTAAAACTCTTCAAAATTATAAGTACATTTGAAGAAAATTAAATTTTATCAAATGTAGCATTGTTTGGGTGTTCAGATGTCATCATATATACAAATTTCAAATCACAAGCGACAGTTAATATTTTTAATGAACTAGGACCATTTGATCAAATAATTTGTTGTATCTGTTATAGCAAGGTAGTTGTAATGTGACCTCTCAGTCAAAAAGGTAAATGTAGGCATGTTCAGTGAAAGAGAACATCCTGATATTGCTAAAATAGTGTTTTACTATGTATTTGTTTTAACATTACAATATGATAGTATAGAAAATAGCCAGTGTCAGACATTATACCTGGGTTTTCATATAAAGCCCAAGAATTAGTCACATTTCAGTGTTTTTATACATCATTTCTAGAGGAAGCATTCTCACTTTTCAAAATCAAGAATAAGATAAATTATTATATTTTCCCCCATTTGTTGTATCCTAATCCCCCCCAAACTTCATATGATTTAATTTATCTTATACAGCTTTCTTGAAATAAAATTTATACACCATACAATTTACCTATTTAAAGTGTAAAAATCAGTTATTCTTAGTATATTCACAAAGTTGTATAGTCATTACTTCAATCAATTTTAAAACATTTCATCACTCTAAAATGATTGTTAACTGTCACTCTCCATTATCCCTGACTTCCCTAATCCTAGGAAACTACTAATCTACTTTCTATCTCTATAGACTTATGGACATTTCATATAAATGTAGTTACACAATATGTAAGTACATATTGTGGATGTCTTCTTTCACTTAGTATCATGTTTTCAAGGTTATCCATGTTCAGTAGCATGTATCAGCACTTTGTTTGCTTTATTGCCAAATAATATTCCATTGTGTGGATATACCACATTTTATTTATCCACTCAGGAGTTGACAGACATTTGGCGTGTTTCCACTCTGGCTATTATGAATAATGCTACTATGAATATTTACATACAGGTTTTTGTGTGGACATAACTTTTCATTTCTTTTGGGTATAAACCTAGGAGTAGAATTTCTGGATCACATGGTAATCTTAAACTTCTGAGGAACTGCTACACTGTTTTCCAAAGCAGCTGAACCCTTTACAGTGTATAAAGTTTCCAATTTCTCTACCTTTTTACCAATACTTATCTCTCATTATAGTCATCTTGGTGGGTATGAATTAGTATCTTATTGTGGTTTTGATATACATTTCTCTAATGGATAACAATGTTGAGCATCTTTTCATGTGCTTATTGTTCTTTTGTATACCTTCTTTGGAGAAATGTCTATTGAGATCCTTTCCCTTTTTTTTTAAATCCAGTTATTTATCTTTTTATTATTGAGTTGTAAGTGTTCCTTATATTTTCTAAATACAAATCTCTTATTAGATATATGGTTTACAAAAATTTTCGCCTGTGGGTTGTCTTTTCACAGTACAGAAGCTTTTAGTTTTGATGATATCCCCTTTATTTTTTTTTTTTATTGCTTGTGCTTTTGGTGTTATGTCTAAGAACCCATTGCCTAATACAATATTAAAAAGATTTACATCTATCTTTTCACATAATTTAAAATTTTTAAATAAGATTTTGTAGCAGTGTCAGTAAAGAAATGTTTTTAAGGGGGAAAAAAACACCCATAATCAATCTAGGAGTCATTTATTTTTGAAATGCTGTAATGCCCTTGTCCAATGTATGCATACTTTTATTTTTATTTTTTGCATATTTTTATTATTGCTATTGTTTGTTAAGTACTTTGTTGTGTTCTGATACTTTTGTTTTTATATCTCATATTCATAATTCTAATTTTAGGGCTACATAATATAGCCAGTTTATTTTCTAGTTGTGTAATGCAACTTCTTTATATTATATGATATAATATATTTATGATATATTTATTATATGATAAAACTGATTAACACAGACACGTAACTTTTTGCTTGTACTGAATTATTTTCTTTTTTTTTCTTTTTCTTTTTAAAGTAAATCTTTATTATTCAGATTATTACAGTTGTTCCTCTTTTTTCCCCCCATAGCTCCCCTCTACCCAGTTCCCCTCCCACCCTCCGCCCTCACCCCCCCCCCACACCTCATCCATAGGTGCACGATTTATGTCCAGTCTCTTCCCGCACCTCCCACATCCCTTTTCCCCCCAAGAATAGTCAGTCCATTCCCTTTCTATGCCCCTGATTCTATTATAATCACCAGTTCATTCTGTTCATCAGATTATTTATTCACTTGATTTTTAGATTCACTTGTTGATAGATGTGTATTTGTTGTTCATAATTTGTATCTTTACCTTTTTCTTCTTCTTCCTCTTCTTACAGGATACCTTTCAGCATTTCATATAATACTGGTTTGGTGGTGATGAACTCCTTTAGCTTTTTCTTATCTGTGAAGCTCTTTATCTGACCTTCAATTCTGAATGATAGCTTTGCTGGATAAAGTAATCTTGGTTGTAGGTTCTTGGTATTCATCACTTTGAATATTTCTTGCCACTCTCTTCTGGCCTGCAAAGTTTCTGTTGAGAAATCAGCTGACAGTCGTATGGGTACTCCCTTGTAGGTAACTGATTTTCTTTCTCTTGCTGCTTTTAGGATTCTCTCTTTGTCTTTTGCTCTTGGCATTTTAATTATGATGTGTCTTGGTGTGGTCCTCTTTGGATTCCTTTTGTTTGGGGTTCTCTGCGCTTCCTGGACTTGTAAGTCTATTTCTTTCACCAGGTAGGGGAAGTTTTCTGTCATTATTTCTTCAAATAGGTTTCTAATATCTTGGTCTCTCTCATCTTCTGGCACCCCTATAATTCTGATGTTGGTACGCTTGAACCTGTCCCAGAGGCTCCTTACACTATCTTCGTATTTTTGGATTCTTTTTTCATTTTGCTTTTCGGGTTGGGTGTTTTTTGCTTCTTCGTATTTCAAATCTTTGACTTGATCCTTGCGATCCTCTGGTCTGCTGTTGGGAGTCTGTATAATATTCTTTATTTCAGTCAGTGTATGCTTAATTTCTAGTTGGTCCTTTATTATAACCTCAAGGGTCTCACTAGATTTCTTGAGGGTCTCACTACATTTATAGGCAGTCTCACCAGACTTTTTGAGGGTCTCATTAAGTTTATCGGCAGTTTCTAGAAAATTCTTGAAAAACCTTAAAAGTGTGGTTTTGAACTCTATATCCTGCAGTTTGCTTTCCTCCATTGCTGTCATTTTTGTCCTGTTTCTTTGTCTCTGCATTTTTTATGCTTCCCTGTGTTGGTTGAGTGGCTTTGTGTGCTAGGTGTCCTATAGGGTCCAGTGGCTCAGCCTCCCCAATTACCTGAGGTGGACACTCTTGGTGCACACCCCCTTGTGGGCTTTGTGCACAGTGTTGTTGTAGTTAAGCCTTGATTGTTGTAGGTAACTCTGGGAGGGGTTGACCTCCAGGCCAATTGGCTGTGAGAATCAGCTGTTTCTACAGTGGGAGAATGGATCTCTAAGGAGGTGCTAATCTAGCCTCTGCCTGAGGCTACCCAGCAGAAGCCAGCTGTGAAGGAATGCAAGTTGCCGTGGGGCCTTGGGCCAGCTGCAGTTTGTTAGGTAATTATCAGATTGCAAAGGGCTGGGCCTTTCATATGCAAAAGCCTCCCTGCACGGCTTGGGCAGGGCAGGGTCCCAGGGGATCAACAGGGTGGAGCAAGCAGTTATGGCTGCTCTCAGTCCTGCCCTCAGAGGCCCCGCTTCTCAATGTCCAGGCAATGCGGGGAGCACCCCCGAGAGAAAGCTGCCCTCGAGTTCCGACTGATGCCAGACAGTCCTGTTTCTCCTGTATGTGTCTGGGTCCCCAGAGACTCGCCCGGAACTGAAGCTCAGAGCTTGAGACTCTCTCCCGATTGAAAAAGACAACCGTGTCCTCAGCCGCCAGCCCTCTCCGCATGCACCTCCGCACCTTTGTATTTTACTTCCACACCGCACCTCCTCTGAGTCTCGGTATGCTTTTCTCTTTCCTTCTAGTTGTAGAATTTCCACTCAGCCAGCCTTCCTGTGGTTCTGGATGATGTCCGTTCCGTCTTTTAGTTGTATTTTTGAAGTGGTTGTGCGAGGCAGCAATCTCCGGTGTTTACCTCTGCCGCCATCTTGGTTTCTTCCTGAATTATTTTCTTAATACAACTTTTTAGAAATGGAATTATAGGCTCAAAGGATGTAAACATCTTTACAGCTCCTATATGATGTCACATTACTTCTAGAAAGCACTAAAATTCTTTTGTTTAGAAGACATGCTTTGATTTTTTTTCCATTTATTTTAAAGTTGATGCACATTATAAGAGTTTTACTTTGAGTGGCAATATTGGCAGTGATAATCCTCTATCAAGAAAACTCATGATCAAGTTAAATGTGTATTTCTTCATCTGAAAAAAAAAATGATACAGGCAGTGGAACACTTTGTACCGATACTGTAAACTGGACCAGCCTTGTTGACTGAAGATAAATATGACAAAATTTGTTATTTTATGGCATCTTCTACTTTAAGCAATAATAGTATATTTTGTTAAATTTCCTTTAGGCTTCGGGAGCAGGAGAGAAAAGAAGCAGAAGAAGCTAGTCAAAAGGAAATAGAAGAATGGGAAAGAAGACTTCTAGCTCAAGCAGCTCCAACTTGTATGGAGACCATGTGGGAAATTCCAGCTATTGGGCATTTCCTTTGCTTAGCCCAGCAAATTCTAAACTTGCCAGAAATAGTCTTCTACGAATTGGAACGTTGTCTTCTGATGCCTCAGTGTAATGCTTTTTTATCTAAAATAATGACTTCTCTATTAAGTCCTCCTCATCGCAGACCTACCTTACATCGAAGACCTACTTTGCCTTATAGGACCTGGGAGGCAGCACTGAGACAGAAAGTACACCAGTGGTACACTGCTGTAGGGCAGACTGAAAATCCCAATAACTGTGCTGAGAAACTTGGGTTGTGTCCTCAGTTTTTTAAAGTTCTTGGAGAAGTTAATCCATTGGAAGAAAAACCTTTTCATGAACTACCTTTCCACCAAAAAGTGTGGTTACTTAAGGGTCTTTGTGACTTTGTGTATGAAACACAAAAAGAAGTTCAAGATGCTGTACTTGGACAGCCTATTCATGAATGCAGGGAGGTTATACTTGGTTATGATTATTTGGAGAATGCTTATGTACATTTCCCACAGTTCTGTGGTGCAGATGTACGGATTTACAAGCAGAGACCTTTTCAGGCCCCAGAATTTCCAATTCCACCCATTAAAATACAAAGAGTACCTCGGATTAAACTGGAGAAATTGAAGTGTGACTATTTTAGTACAAGTAATGGAGAACATAGGTGTGGTAGAGAAGGCCTGCCCTCTGCCTTCAAAAAAGAGAAAGAAATTAATTTGGATCCAACTTGCTGCCATGCTAAAATGAACTTGGATAATCATGACATCTCTGTTGAAATGGAAGTGAAATCCAACTGTGAAATTAGAATTCGCAGACCCTGCGAAATTAAGAAAACTGATTGCTGTAAAGAAAATTTAGAGAAACCAGGAAGTCCAGGTGAAGTTACTGGCTTTGGAGAGCCTCTTAGTCCAGGTGAAATAAGGTTTATAGAAAATCACGAAAGATATGGTGAAGCTTCTAGAGTAAAGCCTGAACCCAGTCCATTAAAAGAAAATGCTCTGAAATCTTGCCAAATACATGTAAATGGAAGTCATAATGATCACGCAGAAATTAGCTGCCCCAAAGTTGTAAGGGATATTTTATTAGAGCAGTCATTGCAGAGCCACAAGAAACTCAAGCTAACTAAAATGAGGGCAAAAAAGAAGAAAAAGAAAAAAAAGAAATTAAAAGATGCTTTGAATGAAAACTTACAGAGAAAGCGTGAAGGTCTTCATTCTCTTACATTTAAGTCTTACAAACCTGAGATCCAGAATAAGTTATTGATCATCAAAAAGAAGGCAAAACACAAGAAGCACAAATCTGGTAAGCTAACACAAATCAGTGAGAATTACATTTATGCATAGTTCAAGTTCTTTCAATTAGGCATCTTAACAGTGAAATGAACACGTATGTATGCGTGTTTGCATGCATATGTAAGAGTCAAGTTTTATATTATTCCCCATGATTAAAACCCAGAGCCCAAGAGGTTTTATTATTAACAACAACAACAAAATACTGGTGCAATACATTTGAATTTAATTTTCATCTGACAGTCTTTGGACATTATGTGTTTACATTTCTTTGGACCAATTTCTCCTTAAGTGATACTTTCCATCACTGATGAGAAGTGTTTATTTTCCTTGGGTAAGGGTAGTTACAATGCAGTGGAAAAAGCACTGATATCAGGGGATTGCATTCCCAGGACTAAAGTTCATAGCAACTAGCTTCTTAAACCAAGGCAGGCCAGATTATCTTTCTGGGTCTCAGTTTTTCTCCACATCATATATTTTTCAGCACTGTTTTCAGTTTGTATTTGCATATCCAGAAAAATGTTGTGAAATATAAGGAAAGAGCTATATCAACTAATAAGACAGGAATCATTTTTATAACAGAATTTGTAAGTTTGTCTTATACCTAATATAAATAATGTATTTGTCACAAGCCTATTTAAAAATTAAGCAAAAAAATCTGATAACTATACAGGGTGTTCCCCCCAAAATGTGTATGCACTTTGAATGATTATAAAGTCAGTGTTTATTAACATATAGTTCATTTTCAAAATCTAAAAGAGTCTACAGAAAAGAATAATTTTTTTTTGTCATTGCCTGTTTTTGAACTGATGACAATTCTGGTCCAGGCACTGGTGATAACACAAAGCCATGGAATCTCAAACATCAAGAATCCTTTCTTTGATATCTGTGTGCCCTCAATTCATTGACTGTTTTATACTGTAAACTTTATTTTTTATGTATCCCCAAAACAAAAAGTCTAGTGGCACTTTAGGATAAATTTTCTTTGTTCAAAGCTTAGTCTGGCTTCACCCATTTTAAATCAGTTAAACCTGAAAAGAAGTGAAAACTAAGTGTGTTATTAGCTGTTAAAGTGTGTATGCATACCTTATAGTATTCAGTGGTTGATTGCTCTGTTTTTTAATTGCTTTTGCTTTTCCTAATCTTTGCCATTTAATCAGCTTAAATGTCTCATTTATTGAGAGGATAGGTGAGATAAAAGCAGATGATTAATTTCATTTATTAATCCTAATAAAAAGTTGCCCAATTGGGAAAACCTTGAATTGTTTACTAAAATAAATTGTGGTTTATTGTCTTTATTTGCAGATTTCAGTTTTTTTCATTCCCTCAGTTACAAAGATAATTAAGATTTGGCGATAATTTGATAATGAATTGGCAAATGAGGGAATGAATTTAGTTTAACTGCTATAGTAGGTGTTATAACATAGTTATTTAAATCATTAAATATAATTAAATGTATTTTTAAATGTATATGTAATGTATCATTGATAAAGAAGTAGTATAAAATTTACTATCAAGAACAGGTTTAATTGGTTGAACTGAAAATTGCAAAGTGGTCCACATTGAGCCAAGCAATGAAAAGCTACAATATTTTAAAGTAACTTTCAGAAATAAAACTTTTAAATTTTACAAGAAATCCATTAGGCTATATAAATTAAGTTTGACTTGAGCTCTCTGAAATGTTGGCCTCTGAATTATTAAATATTTTAAAATTTGAAAATGTTTCCAGTTCTAAAATATGTGATACTGTTTTATTAATACCATTATTTCCTAAAACCTTTTATTAAGTTTTTATCTAGACCTACTATTCATGTATTCAAAGTTAATTATGAATTAAAGTGGTTTAGAAAATAACATAGTTATTAATGTAGCAGAATAAAAATATTAGTTGATGAGGATTAGTATAAAATGAATTTGTATTGTAAGCAAATGAAGTGTTACATTTTTGAAATATAAGTTCAGAATGTAGATCAGAGAGAACATTTGAGAACTTCATGTCCAGTTCTAGACAAGTGAATGAAAAAAAGTCAGAAGCAAATTCAGCTAGTACTTGTGTATCCTCTGTGTGCCTTTTTAATTAAGGAGAGAAGTCTTACAGGTATGAAATAGGAGAAAATAATGCACTTGCCTATATACTTTTTCGTTTTTATGTTTAGAGCAAATTTTAGAGAGTCAAGTCTTCAGTAACAAAAATACTTGGATTTGGCAAATGCCATTCTGTTGTTAGCACTGGGTAAGCATAGACCAGCTCTCTTTCATCATCAGTCACTAAGCTTCTTACTGTTTTACATTGTTACATAAAATGTTATACTAACAACAAAAATTTATTATACATCATTTTGCCCTGGGCTTCTTTAATAGGTATGAGCTATTGTGTGGCCTTTTATAGTTAGTTTTGGGCATACTCTAATCCAGTATTTCCTTTCTCTTTTTAAGAGTGAGCTCCATGGTCCCAAGTTTGGGAGCTGTTCCTCTTATAGAGTCACATTATGCATTAGTACAGGTCCACAATGCATTTTATGAAACTCTTGTACCATTTATGTTTGGGGGTTCAGAAATCTTCAGATTTTAGAAGGGTGTTAATGATGTATATAGTATTTTCGAAGGAACATCCTCAGTAGAGTTTGGAGCAGCCCTGTAATCAAATACACAATTTCTACAGAAAAGAAAAATGTATGAATAATCAGGCTAAATGAGATGAAGACTATAAAGAACCTCTTAACAGTTCAGGTCAGATTTTGCTACCATATAAGTTATTTTTTTAATTAACTTTATTTTTCAGAATCTTTTAGACTTCAGAATTGTGAATAATTGATTCTGTGCCTGTATATTAAGGCCACTGCAAGGTCTTGAAGAAAATAAAATTGTTTCGTTTTTTTAACTTAGTATTTTTCAAGTTTATTTGAACACAGGGCTTTTTTTTCCTTTTTCCAAATAATAGTATTGTGTAGAATATGCTTTGGGATAAGCTGTGTCATCCATGACTGATTTATTAACCTTAATTTAGGGTAGACTAAATTCTACATGTGGTTAACCTGGTTCCTTTTATGTTTTAATTTTTGGTTCCATCGACAAATTTAGTAAACCTTCCTATTGTGATGGCAGATGGTTTTTAATAGAAGGCACAAAGGCAGATTGGTTTAAAATGATTTGATAATTTTAATGCACTATAAGAGAATTTTGTAACGTTAAGCATTTTTATCTATTTTTCAGAATGAGAGTGTTCTTTCTGCCTTTTAAAATTTTGAATTCATTTTTAGTTAGTTTAAGCCTGTTCCTTACTCTTGGAAACATTATAGAATAGAAAAACATTGGAATTTTCCTTAATGTGCATAATTATAGCATCAGATACTTCTCCTTCAGAATACTTATTTATTAAATCTGTTCATAACAATTATATTTTTTCTAGGTTATTTTGGTTATTATCTACACTCTGTTCTATAACATTCTTTTTTAGCCTTGATTAAAATTAAGGATTAAAATTATTAAACTGTCAGGAAGTTTAATAATTTTCATAGCAGTAAATCTGAAAAGAATCGTAAGTTGTCAGTGAAAGTGCTTTTGAGAAGGCAAACATTGCTTTACATAGATTAGGAAGATTAAAAAATATTTATATACCAGTCAAAAAAATGAGGTCAAACTTTTTTTTTGTAACTTGTTTTTAATGTATCTTGTCATCGAGTTGATTTTAAGGCTAAGTCCGTTTTCTGAAAAGGCAGAGTTTCCAATAAAAGTTAAAAGTTTATTTAATGTAAACCTTGGAAAGACCATTGACAAGTAACTTTGAGACCATTAGTTTGTGTTAGAATGCACTACATTTATTTGTTAGAGTATTTGTTATAGAGAGCAGAGTTTAATCACTTAAGTTGTAAACTGTATTTGCCACTGGAGATTAGGTTTATTGCCAACCTTGGGATTATTGATTCTTTGTTTATGACCTTTTTTTTTATTTCAAGAAAAACGATTTTAAATATAATAATATTACGTGCAATAAACACCAATTATTGAAGAAAAATGATCTTATATGTAATAATATTTCAAGCAATAAACATTAATATTTCAAGAATCAAAGGATTTTAAGTATAATAATATTACCAAAACCTGTACTAACAGTATAATATCACAAAAGTTGTAGGAAATATTAAAAATCTGCAAATAACAGGATTACTTTTATTATATTCTAGTATATTCCCCCTCCTTGGCTCTATTTTTGTTCATCAGTTTATGTTGTTCATTATATTCCACAAATGAGTGAGATCATATATTTATCTTTCTCCGACTGGGTTATTTCACTTCGCATGATGCTTTTAAAGTCTATTTTGTTGGATATGAGTATTGCTACTCCAGCTTTTTTTACTTTTCCATTTGCATGGAACATTTTTTTCCATCCCTTCACTTTCATCCTGAGTGTGTCTTTTGCTTTGATGTGGGTCTCTTGTGGACAGCATATAATTGAGTCATGTTTTTGTATCCATTCAGCTACCCTACACCTTTTGATTGGAGCATTTAATCCATTTACATTTAGGGTTATTATTGAGAGGTACTTATTTATAGCCATTTTAAATCTGTATGGCTAGGTTTCTCTCTCCGTTTCTTCTCAACAATCCCGTAAAGCAATCCCTTTAGCATTTCTTATAATGCTGGTTTGGTGGTGATGAACTCCTTTAGCCTTTTTTTTTTGTCTGGGAAGCTCTTTATTTGACCACCTATTTTGAATGATAGCCTTGCTGGATACAGTAATCTTGGTCTCAGATCCTTGCTTTCCATTACCTTGAGTATTTCATGCCATTCCCTTCTGGCCTGTAGAGTTTCTGATGAGAAATCAGGAGTCAGCTTTATGGGAACTCCTTTGTAGGTAACAGTTTTCTTTTCTCTTGCTGCCTTTAAGATTCTCCTTTTGTCTTTAATTTTTGGCATTTTAATTATGATGTGTGGGTCTGTTTAAGTTCTTATTTGGAGTTCTCTGTGCCTTGTGAACTTGTGTGACTTTTCCCTTTACCAGGTTAGGGAAGTTTTCTACAATTATTTCTTCAAACACCTTCTCTATTCCTTTCTCCCTTTCTGCCTCTTCTGGCACACCTACTATTCTAATACTAGAGGCCTGGGGCATGAATTTGTGCACCAGTGGGATCCCACTGCCTGGTCTGTGGGATCGGGCCAAAACCAGCTCTTCAACATCCCCTGAGGGATCCTGGATTGCGAGAGTGCGCAGGCCAGGCTGAGGAACCCCACCGGTGCACGTTCAGGGCCGGGGAGGGACTGCGGGAAGGCTCCAAGGTGTGTCCAACCCATCTCACTAAGTCCTGATTGGCTGGACCTCAGCAGCAAGCTAATCTACTAGTTCTGTGGTCAGCAAACTGTGGCTCTCGAGCCACATGCGGCTCTTTGGCCCCTTGAGTGTGGCTCTTCCTAAGCCTTAGGAGTACCCTAATTAAGTTAATGACAGTGTACCTACCTATATAGTTTAAGTTTAAAAAATTTGGCTCTCAAAAGAAATTTCAATCGTCGCACTGTTGATATTTGGCTCTGTTGACTAATGAGTTTGCCGACCACTGTACCAGTTGGAGCGCCTGCCCCCTGGTGGTCAGTGCACGTCATAGTGAGTGGTTTAGCAGCCTTAGCATATCATTATCATATTACACTTTGATTGGTTGAACGGATGACTGGAAGACTGGACACTTAGCATATTAGGCTTTTATTATATAGGATTGTTACGTTTCACATTGTCCCACAGTTCCCTTAAGCTGTCCTCCTGTTTTTTAATTGTTTTTTCTTTTTGGTTCTCTAGTTGAGTGATATTTCCGACTGTCTTCTAATTCATTGATTCAATCCTTAGCTTCCCCTAATCAGCTGTGTATTCCTTCCAATGTGTTCTTTATTTGTGTTATGTCATTCTTTATCTCAGACTATTCTTTTTTCATAGTTACTGTATCTTTTTTCATACTGTTGTGCTATTTTAAATAATTGAATCAGGATCCCAGTACAAGGAAATGAGCACTAAATAAGATCTATCAAATGTGTAAAAAACAGTATACTGGTTTATAGGGAATAACAAAGAAAGTAATGTAATCTACAATATTTGGTTACATCCAGACCGATATTTGTAAAAAAGATTGTATAGTTCTGTGTTGATAGCACTATTATAGCACTTACCTATGTGTGTCTTTATGGGGAAAACTTTTAGAGGACCAACTCAAGATGCCACGGTCAAAGAGAGTAAAAGGATAAACTGTACTCCATATCCTTTTATTTTATTGCCTTCTACTCTCCCACCCTATCCCACCCCCACAAAAGTGAACACTCGTCTATTGTTTAATGTATGCCAGGCACTGTTCTAAGCCTTTATACAAATTGTCTCATTGAACCTTCATAAAAACTCCATGAAGTAGATACTATTGTTATTTCCTATTATATAGATTTTATAGATTAAAAAAACTGAAGCACAGAGAAGTTTATTCCTGTGTCCAAGGTAACACAGCTAGTAAGTGGCAGGATTAGGAGAAAGGATCTTGCAAGGTAATTAGGACATCATTAAATAGCTATAAAAAGAAACTGACAAGATTTAGATGAAGGAGTGGGGTAGGAGGTAACTTCAGAAAGAGGAAATTCTAAATCCAGATAAGGAATGATTACATGACTTTTCTATCACGGCAGGAAAGAAAAAACATTTTGAGAAATATATTGCAATAAGAAGGAGAATTTGACAACTGACTCAGTATTCTAAATTAAAGGAGAAAAAAAGAAATAGGCGTTCAGCTGTTATTGAATTGTATGATAGGGTTAAAAAATGACCAGTATGATGAAAAATTTGCTCAAGAGAATAGGAGGAAATCAGCTGTTTTGTTAAGGCCAAATTGCTTACTTAGAGAACATTCCAGAAATTTCTGTAGAATATAAATATTCATTCAAAACATGCACTTTTAGTAAATAAAGGTCAAGTTTAGAATCCAGTTGTGGCCTCACATTCTAAGTACTTCCCAGATTTGGTATTTAATAATAAAAATGCCCTTTTAACAGTGATGAAAGTCTTATTGTCCATTCACTTATGGTTCCTAAAATGAAAACACTAAGAGAGTAGTGAATGTGTTGGGAGAATTCTTATACATGGGAAGGCCAAATCTAGGAGGGCATTGGAGTGGAAGTGGAAGGCCAAGGGGTAAAGACAGGCCGGGCAGCCAAGTGAAGGAGAGGGATAAAGATGAGTCATGAGAGACAGAGGAAAGAGGATTTGGAGTAGGGATGAATAATCATCTTCATTTTTCTAGTAAGTGTATCTGCATATTCTAGAAGACTAGAGTTTTGCACCTATATTTACAGTGTAAAATATATTTTTAGTTACATTTTTCCTCTCAAGCTGGGCTTTCTTTTCTTGAGCTGTTCTAAGCATAGTTTTAAAAACCTTCATTAGGCTGCACTTGTAACATTAATTACTAGACTATATTAAGGTTTTTATTCATTTTCTTGGTACAAGTTGAGATTCAACTTTTTGCCCATGTCTGTGTTTTAAGCCCAAGAATTAAAGTTGAAATTCCGTCTGTGTGTGTTTTTTTAAATGCTTCTTTATTTTTTCTTAATATATTTTTACTGATTTCAGAGAGGAAGGAAGAGGGAGAGATAGAAACATCAATGATGAGAGAGAATCATTGATCCGCTGCCTCCTGCATGCCCCCACTGGGGATGGAGCCTGCAACCCAGGCATGTGCCCTTGACTGGAATCGAATCCAGGACTCTTCAGTACGCAGGCTGATGCTCTAACCACTGAGCACTGGGCTAGGGCATTTTTGTGTGTTTTTTAACTGTTCCTGGCTTCAGCACAGTCCTAGATCTGAGAATTACATTCTATTTTGTGGTAACAGGTGACTTAGGGCAGTGGAAGCCCACTGAGAGGCAATATGTAACTTGCCCTGTATATATCATGCCCTGAAACAAAAACAGATTAGGAAGTAAAGACTGTGAGGTTTTATAGTACACAATGCTCTATTTTAAAAGTAAGTATTTAATTAAAAGGAAGAACTAATTTTTATTAAAGATACAGGAAATTTTTTTGTTCAGATTGTTTTTATGAGTATTATGTAATAGTGAATATGTGAATCTTCCCCTAATGTAAAGGAATGCTCAGAAATATGTCAAAAGCATATTATATTGCTGAGAAAGTTAGAAAGAACACAGTATTTTATCATTAAAAAGAGCACAGCTTTACCCTGGCTGGGTGCTCAGTTGGTTAGAGCATCGTCCCAATATCCAGAGGTTGCAGGTTCAATCCCCAGTTAGGGCACATACAAGAATCAACCCATGAAGGCATAAATAAGTGGAACAACAAATCTCTCTCTCTCTCTCTCTCTCTCTCTCTCTCTCTCTCTCTCCCTCCCTCCCTCAAAAATAAATAAAATAACGTGCTTTAAAAAAGGAAAGAGCACAGCTTTGATGTGAGACAGGTCTAGTACAGATACATGCTCCAGTGCACGTTAGCTATAAGTCCTCCATCCATTTATTTGCCTGTTTTATAGCTAGTTTGTTTATGTTTTAAAAAATGAGGTAATACCTACCTTGCTGTAGCATTACACAGATTAATTTGAATAGCAAAGCATAGTACCTAACATGGTGCTTGGCAGGTTGTAAGAATCAATAAATCGTAACTCTGATTTTTGAGAGGTTAGCATTGCATAATGGACCTTGGACTTTGGCGGCAGAATCCCCAGCTGCGGTGCTTACTTACAGTGTAACACTTGAGTAAGTAATCTTTTTCCCCTTCAGTTAGCTCACATTAAAATGAGGAATTGCCTACCTTGGAGGGGGTGTGTGAGTGTGTGTGCGCGTGTGTGTGTGTTGTTTTTTTAAGGGTTAACGAGATAATTTATATAAATCATCATGTTTGCTTATTACCACTCCTAGGTCACATTGTGAAGCTCTTTGGTAAATTGCGTTATTTATTTAAAGTCATTGTCAATGTTTTCCTCAGCCAATATCATATTCAATGGTGAAAAACTGAAAGCTTTTTCTCTAAAGTCAGGAACAAGAAAAGGATGTCCATTCTCACTACTATTATTCAGCATAATTCTAGAAGTCCTAGCCAGAGCAGTAAGGCAAGTGAAATAAATAGAAGTAAAAGTGTCACTTTTTGCAGATGACATGATTCTGTATATAAAAAATCCTAAAGACCACCAAAAATATTTGAAACAATAAACAAATATAGTAAAGTTGCAGGATACAAAATCAATGTACAAAAATCCACTGTTTTACTATAGACTAGCAATGAAACTTCAGAAAAATAAATGGGGGAAAAAACACCAATTTTGTTTGCAATTGCAACCAAAAGAATAAAATACCTAGGAAAAAACTTAAAGGATGTGAAGGACGACCTATATACCGAAAACTACAAAACTATTAAAGATTAAAAAAGACACAATGAAATGAAAAGATATTCTGTGTTCATGGATTGGAAAAATCAACAAAGTTTAAATGGCTATATTACCCAAAGATTTAATGCAATTCCCCATCAAAATCCCAATGCCATTTTTAAAAAAAAATCAGATTTGTACAGAACCAAAAAGACCCTAAATAGCCAAAGCAATCCTGAGAAAAAAGAACGAAGCCAGAAATATCACACTACCTGACTTGCAAATTATACTATAGAGCTATGAAAATCATAACACCATGGTATTGGCAGGAAAACAGACACATAGACCAATTGAATAGGATTGAGAGCCCAGAAATAAAACCACATGTATATGGGCAAATAATTTTTGATAACCCAAAAATACAAAATGCAGAAAAGAAAGTCTTTTAAAAAATGGCACTAGGAAAATTGGAAAGGCACGTGCAAAAGAATGAAACCAGAAGCAGTTTGTCCCCATGTACAAAAAGTAATTCAAAATGGATCAAAGGCCTAAATATAAGATCTGGAACAATAAATTACATAGAAGAAAACATAGGTACTAAACTTACGGACTTGGTCTTAGAGAAGATTTTATGAATTTGACCCCAAAGGCAAGGGAAGTAAAGGCAAAAATAAATGAATGGGACTATATCAAACTAAAAAGCTTCTGCACAGCAAAAGAAACTTACCAGTAAAACAAAAAGGCAGTCAACTGAATGGGAGATGATATTTGCAAACAACAGCTCAGACAAGGAGTTTTAATATCCAAAATATATATAAAGAACTCAATACAACTCAACGCCAGACAAACAATTCAATTAAAAAATGGGCAGAGAACCTGAACAGCCACCTCTTCCAAGAAGACATACAAATGGCCATCAGATATGAAAAAATGTTCAACTTCACTAGCTATTGGGGAAATGAAAATCAAAACTACAGTGAGATACCACCTCACACCTGTTAGAATGGTTCTTATCAACAAGACAGGTAATAAGAGTTGGAGAGGTTGTGGAGAAAAAGGAACCCTATTCATTGCTGGTCGGAATATAAACTGGTACAGCCACTATGGAAAACAGTATAGTGGTTCCTCAAAAAATTAAGAATAGGGTTACTGTATGACCCAGCAATCCCTCTTCTGGGTATCTACTTGAAAAACTCAAACATTTCATTTGCAAAGATATATATACTCCTATGTTTATTGCAGCATTATTCATGGAGGCCAAGATAAGGAGATAACCATAGTGTCCTTTGATAGAAGATTGAATAAAGAAGATGTACATATATACTATGGAGTACTGTTCATTTGCAACAACATGGATGGACCTTGAGATTATTATGCTAAGTGAAATGAAACAGTCAGAAAAAGCTAAGAACCATATGATTTCACTCCCATGTGGGATATAAAACTGAAACTCATAGGCACAGACAACATTGTGGTTGTTACCCGTGTTAAGAGGGGATGAGGGCAGGTAGTAAAGGAGGCTAAATATATGGTGATGGAAAATGATTTGACTTTGGTTGATGGGCAACACAATGCAATATACAGGTCATGTATTGTAAAAATGTACACTTGAAATCTATATGATCCTATTAATGTCACCCCTATAAATTTATTTTTTAAAATTGTTTTCATGCAAGATCTTACCTGCATAGGATAATGTTTAAAAAGAAGCAGTAGGGTGTATGTAGAGCAAAGTTACTTTATTTACTTAAACTCATTTTTCCTTTTGAAAAAACAGTAACTTTTAATTTTCCCCTACAAATGAGAATTAAAATTAACTTTTAAGTATTTACAGTTAATTTTTATCCCATTACATAGATTGTAAGCTCCTGAAGGACAGTTTCCATTTTATAATTCTTTCTTATTCCCATAAATTGTATAGTGCCCTATATCTCTTGTTGGATAATTAACAATCAACTTATTATTAGTTGATTTTGTTAATTACAAGTGGGGGGAAACATATTTACTTTTTTCTTCTTTTTTAAAAAATATGGAACGCTTCATGAATTTGCGTGTCATCCTTGCGCAAGGGCCACGCTAATCTCTGTATAATTCCAGTGTTAGTATATGTGCTGCCGAAGTGAGCACAAAACATTTACTTTTAACATGATCTGAACTATGTCTCTTGTCAGGTTACATACACAGATATACTTCTTCAATCTATGCTATGAATTTTATTTAAGAATATAAATTTATATTTCCCGGTGATTTTTGATTACACAAATGATTAGGTAGGTGCACTTTAAAGAGAGATGTTTACTTTACTTTACAACTGGTCATTGAATACTGCCAAAGTCAGCACTTGAGGAAAGATTAGATGACTGAAGAGCTAAAGGGATAGAAAAACTTTGTTTTCTGAGCTATTGAGAGGATTTTTACATTGGGTTGGCTAAATAGACCATAGTCTTCAGAGTATAATTCTATGCAGGTTCCTGACTACGTAAGTTATTGTTAAAGGTAAGATTTTTTTTCCTTATGTGACCTCATTTTAAGTTGTGAATTAAATTTTAACTGATTTGTAGTAATGTGACTCTTTTGATAAAACTTATTACAGTAAATTCTGATACTGTGCAGCACATCAGAGATTGTAATAATTTGGTTCTTATATAAAGAATATGGCATTTGTTTATGTGTCTGTTATAGGTAGTTATAGTTGAATGTTTGCTGTTACTAGGACTTGTTTTGATTCATTTTTATTTGACTCACTGGAATCCATCTATTATAATTTAACGTTCAAGGTTCTATGTAATATTTTTGTTAGTGAAGGGTAATATTAACAGCATTATGAAGTTTTTCTCTTTTAATCTTGAAAGGAAAAAAATCCATATCTAAAAAAGCAATCACAAAGAAGAGGAAAACTGTCACAAAGTTACCTACTGTACCAGAATTTCAGGTAAGTGTTTTAGTTTTCTCTCAACATTTTTTTTAAAGTTTTGTTTCAGTGTTTGTATTGTTTGTAAAGAAATTAGCTAAATTCCACGTAACACACACATACTTTCAATGAAATGTTTCCAACTGTGACTTTTTTCCCTACAAGTACAGACATAGCTGGTACTTAGGGGTTAATCTGCTAGTATTTCAAACAAATTTTTATCTCTTATTTTTTTCTGATAGAAATTTCTTTTTTATATACTATACTATTTTGTAGAAGTAGTTTAATAGAACTATATATAAAAGTAAACGTGTAAATGAAAGTCTTCCAAGAACAAGCCATATATGTGCATGGAAATATTGCCAAGGTAATCCATTTTTATTTATTTTGGCACTGTAGAAATGGTTGAATTGTTAATATAAAAAACAAATCTTTTAACTCTTAGTTATTTATAAACTTTAGAAAGAATATTAAGTAAAGGTTAATTCAGTTGTCTTTAAACATTTCTGCAAGAAGAAAAAAGTAATTATATGACTACCATGTGACTATATGAAGAGTTTTTTGTTTGAAGCTGATACTAGAATAAGCAGAATCTCTCCCTAATTAAATATTTTTATTTCCTGTTTTATAAAAGATGTTTTCTTCAGCAAATGATTCTTTCTTTAAAAATTTCTTTGTATTAGTGTGTCCAGTTCATTTCCAAAAGTTCTATAACCTAATACTTCATTACCACAAATAAAAATGATGTTAAAATGAGTTTCTGTGAGTCAATTTAAGTAAAGAAGAAAATAAAGGAGTAATTTTGAAAATATTGATAGTACGTAAAGTGAGTTTAACAGTTACATATATCCAAAAATGTATACACCTACTTTTCAGTAAAAGTTCTGTTTTGGGAGTGTTTCTTTGGAAGTTATTATTTGGTAAAGTTTCTAATTGTTCTTGGAAGACTTTCATTTACACATTTACTTTTATATATAGTTCTATTAAATTAATATTTTTAAATGAACAAAGAAAGAAACATGTTTTTCTCTTGGTATTTTAAAATAGAGTCTTAAAATGATTTTTTAAAACAAAGTAACTTGGTTCTAGCCTATTCAGTAAAATGTGTATTTACTTTTTATTTAGAGGCCTTTCTATCATTGTTTGTACATGTTTTTAAATGCTATAATAGTATATTATCATTCTTCCATTGTTGTCATACTAGCCTTTGCTATTTCTTTTACTCATTTTTTCCCTCAATCCTTCAAAGTATTCTGGCCCGATGTTGGTATTTGTCTCCATTCCTATCTTACTGGATGGACTTTTATATGTAATGACTGACATAGACTGTGTTTTAAAATAAGCAGGTGGTATTCATTAGTAAACCATGAAATCAGTGGATTGCATGACCAGCATTTCTTTTATAAGTTAACAAAGTTAAAATAGAAAGAAATTAAAAGAGTGTGTTCAATATAGTAAGGGTAATATGGTTTCATGAAACTTTGATTTTAATCGTGTGTGTGTGTGTGTGTGTGTGTGAGAGAGAGAGAGAGAGAGAGAGAGAGAGAGAGAGAGAGAGAGAGACTGACATGCAATGTATTTTTGACCATGGGTTGTGAGCAAAAGAGTTTTAAAAACACTATCTTAAGTTAGGCTTTTAGTCAGTTACTAACCATGTACTTAACACTCTCAGAAATGTAAGGTCAAAAGTACATGTTTTGCTAGATTGTGCTATTTTAAATAAATGAGTGAGGAAGAAAGGGAGGGAGAGGAGAGAGAAAGGGGAGGGTGGGAGGGGGAGAGAGAGAAGGGGGGGGGGCTAAAGATGGGAAATAGACTATGACAATAGTAGTTCTTATGCCTAGTTTACAATTTGAATACCATGGTATTATTCATAAAGGAAATTGACACCTGTCTCCCAGGAAATAGGTCATTTGCTTCAAATAAGCAAAGAGTAGTAGATAGTATTAGTCAGTAGTAAACTTCGTTAGAGTTTTGCCTCAAAATAATTTTATGTAAAGTTTGTTTTTTTAATTATTTGGAAGTTCTCCACATGTAAGAAGACTGATCATTATTTACTAAAGAAGTGAATTTATTTCCTTCACAAAAATTCTAGCATTGTGACACTTAACACCTCAGATTCTGCAAATTATTTTATCCAAGTTGTTTTAAGTATCACATTTCTAATATTAAACATAAAAATACTATATAGAAATGGTTAGCTGGAAGATTTGCTTCATGGTATATATTCTAAAATGCTTTCTTTTAAGTCCTAATGAATTAAAGTGAATCCTATTTTGACCTCAACTAAACTAGAAATCAAACTTGTCTGCCTATTTGTGTCCAAAAGAATCCAGGTTTATTTATATACCTACTTAATATCTATACCTCAGTTTAAGAAAATAATTATCCCATCCCTATTTAAAGTTTACACTGTAGATATTCAAATGGTGGATTTAATTTATTCTTTTGTGTGTACTGTAAAAGGACTATCCATATCTATGCCACTTTTTCCTAAGTGATGTCAGTGGTTCTCAAACTTTAGATAGTATAAAAATAATCTGATGCCTTTATTAAAAATGAAAGTTCCTGGGTTTCATCCTTGATACAGTGAGTTTACCAGTAATCTGCATAGTGGTTAATTATATGGATTCTGGAACCAGGCTGTTTGGGTTTGAATGCCAACTTTACCATTAACTCTGAAACTTAGGTAAGTTACTGAACCTCTTTGTAATGTCAATTCCTCATCTGTACAATGAATAATCATAGTACCTACCTCAAAAGGTTGTTGTGAGGATTAAATGATAGAGCTTACTATTTTCTCTCTTGGTATTATTTTTTTTTTTTTTCAAATAAACATGCCATATGCTTCAGACAAAAAAAATACTGTGTCATGAGTAGGAAAATCAATTAGGAATTGTCTCAAGAGCATGTATTATTAGACCTTTACCACTTTCTCCAGCTGCTTAAGTCCTTGAAAGAAATCTTCGATTTGGTCATGTATCATAAATCATGAAATCTCATGATTAAGCTTATAAGAATTTGAAAAGTGAAAAGAACCAAGTAATATTATTTGCATCATTATATTTAACCAGAA
Source organism: Myotis yumanensis (assembly GCF_028538775.1). Classification (NCBI taxonomy): domain Eukaryota; kingdom Metazoa; phylum Chordata; class Mammalia; order Chiroptera; family Vespertilionidae; genus Myotis; species Myotis yumanensis. The sequence continues at coordinate 49,012,492 of NW_027223763.1, read as the reverse complement.
GAAAAAAATTATGCTCAGCCCTACTCTAGTGTTAAGTTGAGTTATACATTTGGCATATAGGGGAACTTGTCAAATTTTTTTTAGTCAAATAGTTGCAAAAAATTAGGAAATATCTTTTTTTTTTTTTAATATATTTTATTGATTTTTTACAGAGAGGAAGGGAGAGAGATAGAGAGTTAGAAACATCAATGAGAGAGAAACATCGATCAGCTGCCACCTGCACATCTCCCACTGGGGATGTGCCGCAACCCAGGTACATGCCCTTGACCGGAATCAAACCTGGGACCCTTGAGTCCGCAGGCCGACGCTCTATCCACTGAGCCAAACCGGTTTCGGCAGGAAATATCTTTATTTTAATAAAATTAATTTTTACCAAAAGCCTTTTACTTTAATTTGTTTAATTGAGAAATAAATCTTATATATGAATTCTCATTTTGTACATAATTATAACAAAGTCATAGAAAGTATTTTATTTTTTAGAAAGTATTTTAAAACCTTAGTGTGTCAAGTCAAAATAAGTTTAAAGTTATTTTAAAACAAGTTTTTAAAATAGCTTAAAAGCCTTAGTTACCATGACTCCGCTTTTTATTGGTAATCAAAAATATGTCATTTATCCTAAAGGCTGCTTTGCAGAGGAAATTCAGAATCCAGCTAAGACTTTAAGTAAAAGTATTGTTTTAAAATGTAAGCATCTCACTGAACCTTAATACCTCTAAAAAAACAACTATGTTTCTCCATTTAACCAATGAAGAAACTAAGGAATATGAAATAAAGTACTGCCCTAATGTAACAAATTGGGATCAAAATTAAAATTAGTTTTAAATGCTTCACTATGTTAAGGATCTTTTGATTACATTATTATTTTGAATTGCTACCTCTTAAGATAAGTATTTCCAACCTCAGCTTTTTGTTTCACTTTCAATAGCATGGGTTTTTACTTACACCTTAAAATTCTTTTAATTTTTAAATATACATAGTACATTGAGAGAAACATCTGTTTTTAATCATATAGTAGTAAAAAATATTTTAACTTGTTTATCAGATTTATTTTTTACATCACACAAGATATTCTTATTTGCAAGTTTTAAAGAACTCGTTATTGCTGGTATGGTGATCATAAGAAGTGAGAAGGAATTTTCCTGTCAGTTTTAACAGATACTAATATAATTTTAGCTTAAGTACAGTATAAATTTTTAATTTACACCATGTGTGTAGTGTTTTGCTCACAATTTTCATAGTAAGTTATATAGGAATGTTTTATTAGAATGGTAGTGAACATGATCCATTTCATTTGGTTCTGTTCATTTTGACTTTTCTGCCTTGTATCCCTTTGCTTTTTAATACAATTTACTATATTGTTTTATTTTTGTATGCTACCTTACTCCTTTTGGAATATATAAAGTACATATCTCTCAAACCTACTGAGTTTATAACCCAAAGGGCAAAATTTCTAACTTGAAGTAGTAATAAAGTAAGGAATGAATTATTTTGTAATTTTTCTGAGATGGAGTAATAGGGTTCTTTTGATCTCTATGGGACTTCTCCTCTACTACGCACACACATTTCTGCTGCTTGAGTTGAAGAGCAGGCCTTTTAATATTTGCCATTTAATAGAAGTAAAAGGTTAGATGTAAATGAAATCCTAAAACTATAATACATTTCCAGTTGTTAGATTTTGTTTTGTTTTGTTCTGTTCTGTTTAGAAAGACCCTTTAAAGAACATGGTATAATAGAAGAAGGATGAATCCCAGGTTCTGTGGTTTTCCCTACCAGTGTGTTATCTTAGGTTAGTAACTATTAGTTTTAACTAGCATGTATACACCTTTTTAGCCTGGGCCAAGGTTTGGACCAAATTACATATTTTGGTCCTTTTAGCTTGTGGCTGGGTCATGGATTGCATCAAGTGAAAGATTAACTTGAGGGGAGATTGGGACTGCCTTAAAGAGGTTTTTCTTGGGGGATAAAACTCTTCTTGTAACCCCTGCAGTGTGACAGAAAACTGTCATGAATCTTGGCAATGCAGTCCAACTGTAATCTGAGCTGCTGTGGAGCTTTCCCCCAGCCCCTCCGAGGTCCTGAGCCTCAGATATGTTTTTCAAATTCAAGGTAATGAGAAAGAGGTTTTAATAAGATGTTTTGCTTCATTCAAGAAATGCATCTGCTTTCCTTATTAAGGCAAACTTTAGTTATTGGATTGGTTGTATTTTTAAAAGCATCATTTGAAGTTGAGTTGAGTTTAAAGGCCACACATATGCCTTACTTTATAAATCAGAAGAACTATAACAGTTGCATAAATCAAATTATTTTTTCTTTCAATATTAGTAACAAAATTAGAATTATATTCCTATACAAGAATTTGTAATAGTTTAATTTGACCCTATTTTCCATATGTTAGAATGTAATACAAATTTATGTAGAGAGAGGTATGTATTAATATACTAGAGGCCTGGTGCACCAAATTCGTGCAAGGGGCCCGGCCTGCGCCCGCCGCGGCAACCACCTCTGCCTTGGCCCCCGCCGCCACGGTGGCTGCCTCTGCCCCCTGCCACCGTGGCTTTGTCCAGAAGGTCATCCAGAAGGACGTCTGGTCTAGTTAGCATATTACGCTTTTATTATTATAGATAAAGGGTATAAATTGTTCTGGAGATATTAAGTCATTTTAAGATAATATAAAAGTAAATATTGCTAAAACTTTTGACTCTCAAATTCAACAAAATTTATGTTTAAAACTCATGTCAGTTATTTTAAGAAACAGTTGTCTTCTCATTGTGCATTTAATTCAGTATTCCATCCCCTGTTTGGAAATTTATCTTTATGAATGTTCATATTCATTAGCTCCTTAGTACCATAGGTTTCAGTAGATAGGCAGTTTTGTAATTCATAATCATTAAATAACTTCCTGCTCAAAAGTGTGATCTGAAGACCATACCTGGGAACTTGTTAGAAATGCAGAATCCTGGGTCCCACCTCAGACCTCATCAAAAACCACATTTTAACAAGATTCCCGGGTGATTCTTATGCACATTAAAGTTTGAGGAGCACTGATTTAGTACAACTAAATAACTGGTGAGGCCACTTGAAAGTGTTATTTTATATAGCTCGTAGACTGTGGAAATCATTCATGGTTTGACTTCAGAACTGTTATTTATTCCTTTAAATTGAATATAAATATTTGTTGACCTCATGGCTAATTGTTAATTAAAAGATCTTTACTTTTTTTAGGGTATGTTTAGTTGTAGGAATATATGTTTTCATTGTAATTATAAGTTTCTAAAAACTATATTTTTTTTTGTAAAATGAGACAGCTAAGATGCAAGTGAAAATTCTTCTGAGCTTTGCTATATGTGCAAATTAGAAATCTTTGCTATGATATGAACTAGTACACCAAGTTCAGTGAAAAGGGGTCTAACCAACCATCTGTAAGCTGTGGGGCAAATTTTACATGAGAGTCATAATAGCAGATTATATAGTGGTAAGTTTAGAATTCTCACTAAAAATCTGGTGTAAGGCCAACATTGTTCTTAGGCTTTAATAGAAATTGAAGACAATTTCGTTCTTGAGGCGCTTACATGATTAACCACTCCACTGCTTGACTATCAGCATTTCTTCCATAACTCTAGACTGGCAAATGGGAATGTGTAGTTTGTAATAAATATTAGTTGTACTGTCCTGCTAATATATTATGTACTGTTTTCTACTCTGGAATTGTTTTGAGTTACTTAATTATATAATCTTACCTGCTTTGTCAGTTCTGTGAGTTTGAAATTATGTAGCTATTTCTAATAATGGTATTTTAATACTAATTATAATTTATAATATCTGTGATAAATTTTCCTTAGTCTATTAGGTTGAGCCATATTGCCATTTTTGTAGATCAAAGGCATATCAGCAATTTCATATAATTCAGCCTAATAATAAAGGAAGTTTAAGGGGCTCCTCGTCTCCCATTTTAGTTATTCGTTAGTCACTAGGAATGATCTTACTGTAACACTTTTCCTTTTGTCATTTTTGTTTATTTGTTTCTTTTAAAAGAAAGTATGCCTTTTAGGAAAACAATATTCTTACACATAAATTAATGAATAAACAAGGGCTGATAAATCAGTGAATTAATAGCTTTATAAGTATAGTATATTTTAAAAATTATCACACAGTATAAACATTACAGCGAGACTTTCATTAATCTAAAACTTTTCCTCTGTAGGTGGTTGTAGTTTTGTTTTAAAATATGAGCTTAAATTATTTTAGGAAAAATATTAAGAAAATTAAATGAATTGGAAAAACTCAGTATAATTTTACAAGAACTAAAATGTAGTTACTAATTTGTTGCTGACACTTTACAGTTTAAAAATTTAGTAATTAAGTCAAACTAGTTTGATTATTAATAATTAAAAACCAGTTATTTTGGCCATTTTTTAATATTACCAAGTAAAATAAAATGAGCCACACAATTATGAAAGGAAATGTGTGGAGATGGTCTTACTAAAGGACTACTAAGATCATATTAAGAATGTGTACTTAATTTCATTTTTATCTTTGAATATATCACATGTAGTTGAAGTCCTTTATTAGCAATCCCAACACCAATAAATAACGCTTGTTTAATTGTGTAGTTAGCAAACCAAAGCAAAGGTATGACAGTTCTCCAGGGGTGCATTTATTCACCTACTAGGAGACTGCCTGGTGAAGTATTTCTTAAAAGGTGATTCAGTAACCCGTGAAATCTAGGGTGAGTTTCCAGATCTTTGTCATTCTGGGCTGAAAGTTAAGAATGTTAAAGTTACCTGTATTTTAAAGCAAACTGAGGGATAGGGAAGAGGGGTGAAACCACCGATGTTGAAATTTCAGCTATTTTTATACTAAGCCTGAAGTTCATACATCATAAAAATATATTTTAAAGTATAAACTGCAGAGCTTTCTTTGGTTTTAGCTATTACAAATAATTGTGAATTCAGTGTGTGTTGAAACAACTTCTGTTACCACATTTTGGGTGTTTTATATTATGTGTTATCAAGCTGTGTTTTTGTGTTTTATTTTAGCTTATTTGCACTAATCTTGATGAACTCAGGGACTTAATCACAAAAATCGAGAATGAACTCAAAGATCTGGAAAACAGTAGAAAAAAATCGGTAGGTGTTGATCCAAAAGTTCTATCTATTATTGTCAGCATAAAAATTTATTCCTTTTTTTTTTTCTAAAGCCTTTTTTATCTTGTTCTCCTGGATGACATAAAAATTTGCAATGAACAATAGAAACATTGTTTCTTTTATTTCTCCTGTGTGGTCTGCTTTTTATTTTTAATAGATAAAAATTGTGCCGGAGCAAGTAAATTAATTTTGTTTGCCTGGTTTATATCAGGTATAATTTTAGATATTTCCCAATATACTGGTTGGTCGTTGTCTGACTGGTTGTTTTTTGGGTAATGCTTACCTTGAAAATATTCTTAATAATTATGTGCTTTCTATGGAAGTTTATTGCTTAGTAACATAAAATTTTAATTAGCTGTGACATAAATAACAGATGTAAGTTGTTTAATCTTGCCCCAGATGTTTTTGATACATGCCTAAAGATGTCTTAAGAATCTTTGCCAGCTAAAGGTCTTTTAACTTTCACTATATATTCTAAATTCTAAATTAATCCTTATTTCATATTGTTCTTGAGAATAGAGTATAGGGGCATTATATTTATTCACTCAATACTTGGTAAAACACTCATTTATTTAATCAATACTACCTATTTAACTGGCATTCATAGTTCGGTTATTTCACAAATTTGAAAATCAATCATCATTTTTAAAAATCCCTTTGTTTTATCCCTTACAAATGTCATGAAGCCCTTTTTAGGTCTTTGCTCAGAACCTGTTAATCTAAAATTATGTATAAAATAAAGTTAGTGATATAGCAAGCTTTATATCAACAGATTTATAGTAGTCATTTTATATGCTATTTAGAAAAGACATATTGGTAGCATTCTGAAGGGAGGAGACTGAAGTATCATAAAATTACAACCTTCCAAGATTATTTTAATACAGAAGTGAAACAGCTTTAAGCATATCCGAAGTCCCTCATGTGATACCCCTGAGAATATCGCTATAATCGAACAGAATAATGTTCATAATGATAGTCATCAATTAACAAGAAAATATTATGTTCAATGTATAATCTGAGAATGCAAAAAATATATATTATAAAAGTATTTCATTAAAAATTATTTATACCCTTATTAGAATCTTTTATTTTCATATATACACACATACACTTTTGGCATATGGATATTCTCTCGATATGGAACACCAAATGTTGCTCTAAAATTTATTTCTGTGATATATTTTACAAACAACATTTATATTAGACTATTTCTCCTCAGCCAAAGTTTTCAAAAATATATTTGATGTTACATGCTCATAAAGGACTGATGTTCTGTAATAAATAATATTTTAATCAGGGTGTTACAGTTTTTTGCAGAAGCTGTTTATTTTAGTGTTTATTATTTTCTATACTTTATGACTCCAAACAGAATTTTGTTAAGTTAATTTGCTAATTGGTTTTTATGCTTTAGTAAAACATAATATATCTTAATTTGTTCCCATATTATAAATTAGGGTTTTGTTTTTAAGCATAATTGATTTATGTACTTATTTATATCATGTATTGTAAGAGAAAAAGACTTCTGCACACATCCTAGAGTTTTTCTGTGAAGCCATCTACCTCACTACCATGTGGTATTATGAGGTATAAGCATATTGCCTTCCTTCACAGGAACAAGTAGAAGAGTGAAAAAAAACTATAAATTACAAATACTTAGCACTCTAGTCCTTGGGGACATGTAGGTTTTAATTGATTAGATTTCATGTCTCTAAATCTTTAGCTTGTCCATGACTCCTGGTATTTGCATATCAGTTTTAAAATATGATTTCTGTTCTTCAAGAAATAGAAGTTCTTGGAATTGTACTTAGTAGGGATAATCTTATTGAGATTACCAACGTATAGGCTGCCTAAAAGGTTTTCATGAACAGCTTATCCCAACCACTTAAATGGCCACATAGCGTTCTAAACGAAATATACGATTAAAAGTTGGCATCTCAGTATCATTTCTTTTTCCCTTTTTTGTTTTTTTTACAAAAGCTAATACTGAGTGTGATGAATATTAGTTGCAGGAATTAACTTTATTGAATGTTTATGTTAATATTGAATACCAGTTTATTTGTCTGGTATCATTTGGAATACAGTATTCCACATAACTGAATTTTCTACATAATTGAAATTCATCATTCAATGGAAAATTTCCTACCTCCTTGTACTGTGTTGAACACAATTTAACCCTTTCTTGATTACTCAAGTATCATTATGAATATCCATAATTGTACTGATGCCCTAAAAATCTGTTAATATCAGTAACTAAACATATACCAAAAGGTCTTTATGCTATGTATTATGAAGGTTTTCGTTTGTTTGTATTTTTGCTTTTGTTCTGTCTCTTCATTGTCAATCTGTCATTTCTTGTGTGTGTGTCCATGTACTTGCCCTGCCTGATATATACTGTGGATTACAAAGCAAGTAACCACATTTATTGGAAGTGGGTTCATGGTAAGGACCTGAGGGACTTTCTTATTAGTGAAATGCCTGAACTTGGTGATGGTAATAACCATTTTGACTGATTCTTTGCCTCGAGAGCTTCCTTCACTATTGACAGATGAATAAAGTATTAATATTGGTCTTCATAAGAGAATATCACTGCCAAAACTAAAATAATATTTAGAGTCAAAACAACTTATTATCATAAACTTTCCCATTTACAATAATGGCTCCAATAACAAAGAAGGTATATTCTATATAAACATTCAGTTGTCATAAATGCCATTACTAAAGGTAGAAATTATATATGTGAGAGAGGATTTAAAATAGATTCATATAAACACTTGGCTACTTTAGGGAGCTTCTCTGCAGGGCCTTTCCAGACACGTTTTTCTACCAAAGCAATAAGGAAGAATTATCCCATTTCCTCGCCCTAGCTCAACATTCCATTAAAAAAACTTTTTCCTTGGCTGGGTAGCACAGTTGATTAGAGCAGGGGTCCTCGAACTTTTTAAACAGGGGGCCAGTTCACTGTCCCTCAGACCGTTGGAGGACCGGACTATAGTTTTAAAAAAAAACTATGAACAAATTCCTATGCACACTGCACATATCTTATTTTGAAGTAAAAAAACAAAACGGGAACAAATAATATATTTGTATTTGCATGTGGCCCGCGGGCCGTAGTTTGAGGACCCCTGGATTAGAGCATCATCCCAATATCCAAGGTTGTGGGTTTCATCCTGGACAGAGCTTATAAAACAATCAAACAATGAATGCATAAATAAGTGCAACAACAAATGGATATTTCTCTCTCTCTTTTTCCTCCCCCTTCTAAAATTATTTTTAAAATAATTAATTTTTTAAAATCCTCACCCAAGGTTTTTAGGGGAGAGGAACATTGATGTGAGAGGGAAACATTGATCACTTGCATCCTTTATATAACCTGACCGAAGATCAAACCTGCAACCTTTTGGTGTGCGGGACAGCGCTCCAACCAACTGAGCCACTTGGCCAGGGCAATGAAATTATATATATATGTATGTATATATATCTTTCTTAACCACTTAGAGGCTTTGCTATTTGCTATTGAGGTACTCATCGTATTGGAAGATGTACAGTCTTTTAAAATCTAGATTGAACTACTCGTTCTTGCAAGACAGCTAGTTCTATTTATGGTTAATAATGTGAGGAGAGAAAAATGCTTTAAATTTCTTGAGTTTGCTCTAGTTCACTTGATCCCATACTTCATTTAGGAGCTTTTTCAAAAAAAGGCTTAACATCCTAGAGAGATGCTATACCTAATTACCAGAGATTCGTTTAAAGTCAAACAACTGGTTGAGGTAGAGGTATGTAGTTGGACAAAGTCCTCTAATTTTTTCTTTCTCATTATTTCGATCATAGGATTCTTTAGTAAGCTAAAGGAAAAATCATAACATTTTATTATTTTTGTAGTTTTAGTTGAGATATAATTTGCATTTTGCTTAATTATATGGAAAATATCATTTTTCTATCTAGGAAGTTTATTAGTTTTCCAGAAAGATAGAATAAAGGTATTAATGAATTTGTCTGATCCTGTTGTATTTTAAATTTATTCAACATTATTGCTTTCTAAATCAAAATTAGGAAGATTTTGCCAAGCTTATACAGAAATGGTTATATTTCTGGGTGTTTCATGTGACCCTTTTTTTTTCATACTGGCTTTATTTCCTTTTTTAAAAAATATATATTGATTTTAGAGAGGAAGGGAGAGGAAGAGAGAGAGAGAAACAACAGTGATGAGAGGGAATCATTGTTTGGCTGCCTCCTGCACATTGGACCGAGCCGCAACCCAGACATGTGCCCTTGACCGGAATCAAACCCGGGGTCCTTGGGTCTGCTCTGTTCACTGAGCCAAACTGGCTAGGGCATTGGCTTTATTTCCTTATGTTTTATGTGATAGTTTATATTTTCAAAGAGGTTTCCATCTTTTTTAATAAGCAAAGATCTGTGTAAAGATTGGGTATAAGCGGGTAGGGGAGGCCGGGGGAATGTCAAGGGGGGGAAAAAAAGGGAGACATATATAATACTCTTTGTAATACTTTAAGCAATAAAACAAAATTTTTTTTAAAAGGATATAAAAAAAAGATTGGGTATAAGGGAAAATTAACATTTGGCAAAAAAAAAAATCTTATAAGAAAAGAAACCTTGTCTGGATTTTATTATGACAAATGATGGAATGTTAGTCTTATCAAATAGATAAACTAAAATTAAAATATAAGAGCACATCTTTTCTAATACACCTTTTAGCAACTAAGCACTTCTGCACTGAGCAGGATTTAATATTTCTAAATATCATAATCAGTATATAAAAAAGCTATAAAATTGTCTATGCTCTTTAATCCTATAGTCCTGTTTGGGATTTAACATTTATTATACCCATTTCACCCTTACACAACCCCAAAAAAAGTAGTTTACACAATGGTGTGTTCCACAGACTACCTCTAATATTGGAAATTTGGAAAAAGCTTGTATGTCCAACAGTAGGGAGATGACTAACCAAACAGTAATACTAACACAATGGTATATCATATAGCTAGTAAAATAAAATATCTGTAGATCATTGTTACTACATGGAAATATTTGTGAAATGTTAAATTTTTTAAAACATAAAAAATAATATGTGCGTAATGGTTACAATATATAAAAAGATATGTTAAAAGGAATTAGGAATTTCAAGTAATGAATGAAATTTTTATATGTTCTTAAGATCATTTAAATTCATAATACAATAATACTTCTCCTGCCTAATCAAAGTCTATACGATAGCTAGACCATGTTTTGGGATCACAGAGTTCTTTATAAGCCAGTGGTTATCAAATCAGGGATAATTATGCACCCCCCACCACCCAACCCCGGAGACTTTTTGGTTGTCATAGTTGAAGATGTGGTACTGGCACTTAATGGATAGAGGCCAGTGATACTGCTAAAAATATGCTACATTTTAATGATCCTATAATGCGCATGATAGCCCTCCCCCCCATAACAAAGAATTATCTGGTCTCAAATGTTATTTGTGTGGCCATTGCAAAACCCTGGCGGTAAGCCCATATTTGCTAAGGGCTCTAGCCTCTAATTTTGTCTGCTGCTGCCAATTTATTATGTTGATATTTTGAAAATTAGGTAAAAATCAATAAAATTATATATCCCATAATTGAGAATATTTTATTGCATTATTTACTTCTAATTCAGGCCCGTATTTGATAGAACTTGTGACTATCAATGTTAACATTTACCATTTATGATTCCATCAGATAATTTTAAAATATTCTTTTTTTCCACTTAAAAATGTTTTTATTAAGAAATCATTGAAAAAATTTAAAAAAGATATAATTGACATTAAAACTAAATTTGAGGGGTGCAGTGTGTTGATTTGATACATTTATATATTGCTAAATGTTTAGCTTCAGATCCATCTCAGCTGTCTTCATTATGATTTATGGCCTCCCTTAAGTTTGTTCACCATTTACCTTTTACCTTCCTTAGGAAATGAAGAAGTTACAGATAACATGCTTGTATATTTTCTTTATTCATTTTTAGAAATATGATGTAATATATTTTTAAAAGTGAAGATATAGTAAGGTAAATGGAAAAATAAAGTCAAATTATGCATAAAATTTCACTTATTATATGAATTTATTTGGACCCAAAAAACACATGGTAAAATTTTAATATAAGGCAAAGCAGTTATTATACATTCACCTTATTTTCTAAGACCTATAACAAATTTTACTCTATTAATATAGTGAAAGGTTATGGGACTTTTTCCTCCTCCTTTCCATTTCATATCCCATTGCTCACAGTGAGGGAGGCATCGAATCAAAATTGTCTTTATAGTTATATGTTTAGAATACAAATCTATTTTACTAGAGTGTGTAATGAACTTTAGGTATATTCAGAGTTCTGAATATGCCCTAATTTTATTTAATGGCTTTAGTTGTAGATATGGTTGCAGTAATCTCTAAATTGTCCTTAAGATTAGTATTAAGTTTTGACAATTGAGTCATTATCTGTATTGTTTTTTTTATTCTAGATCTTCTGGTAAACTATTTAATGGTTAACAAAACTGAAAACTATCTCAACTGTCGGGGGATTACTTTGTCTTTAAATAGTTATATTTAAAGCTTTTTAAAAAATTAAAGTGACCTTTTGGAAAACTTGCACAACAGTTAAGTTTCTTACTAATTTACAGATTCTAGTCTTATTAATTAGGAAAATACTAGAGGCCCAGTGCACGAAATTCATGCACAGGTAGGGTCCCTAGCATCTACTGGCTGCTGGCTGCCGGCCAGGGCCTCCCTTCATTCTGTGCCGCCCCCTGGTGGTCAGCGCACATCTAACTCCCAGTTGGTCGAACTCCTGCCCGTGGGGACAATTTGCATATTAGCCTTTTATTATATAGGATTTCCTCAACATCTTTTGTGTCCTATGCATACTACCAGGACCTTGGTAGGGATCTAGAGATTGAAATTAAGTTCTTGTTCTCAAGGAAATTAATTATAGAGCTTAAGATTCTATCCCCAAGCTCTGGGGATAAATTATTAACTTTAATCAAGGGTTGGACTAGCTCCAGTATTTTTAAATACAAGATTTAATCTTTTATTGTCAAGCTGTGTTTATTCAGAAGTCAACATGCACTTGGCTCACTTTCATGAATTGCATGTTTATATGTTATTTGAGAATAGTGTGGAAATACACATAACATGAACTTTGTGAAGAATCAAGTGTTAACTGACATGTTCAAAATAATAGTAAGAAAATAAAGCTAGATGACAGGAAATGTGAACCAGAACAATACATGACTGGTAAGACAATAGTCATTGAATTGTCTGAGAGTGCATTTTCATTTATCTATGGTAAGTCTCCTCTGCTCAACTAAGAAGGATTTGAACCCTTATTAAGAGTGTTCACTATTTCTACTTACTGCAGTTTGGCATAGTTTGAATCCCATCAGGGAAACTTTCATAAAAACAATATTTGAAACCCTCTTTTCTTCCAAAGAAAATTCTAATTACAAGGGAAAGGGGCTGTTTGGTATTTTTACATTAGGCAAAGAATTAATGCTATATATTTCCAGAATGGAATGAGCTTCAAGCAAGGGTTAAACTGGGTAATATATCCTTCTATAGTTAGAGCTTCTTAGTGTGGCTTGTATAATATGCCTTAAACCCTTTTGAATTACATATCTCACATGCTTATTCAAATATGAATAACATTTTAAATATCAAATTTTTTCAAAGCCCCAAGTAAATTTATATTATCTTCTCTTTAGTAGTGATTTTGCCACCTTTCAATGTCCAGAGTTCTGAACAATTGAATTTAAATCCTGGAGGTGCTTATAAATTAATTAATTTAAAATCAATCAATCAATCCTGGAGGTGCTTACGGCCAAAACTATGAGCTTTATCAATCTGGTAATATTAGATTCCCTTTTTCAATAATAACTATTTCACTAAGAATGTAATATGTCATCCAGTTTTTCTTCTACAAATCCAAATGACACCAAAACTTGCAGTTTTATTGTTGATGTAGTTGTTTATCTTCCTGCTTTCTAGTTAAATGTTAATTTAGAAATGTAATGGAAATTGCGCATATGCTGTTCAATATGGGATTTCTTTAAAATAAAGTACAAATGCTTTCCTTCTCTATTAAATTAGTCATAGGTGAAAATGTCTAAGAGTACCTCAAGAGAAAATACTAGCATGTGATAGCTCATATTAGAACTTCTGGCACTGTTAAAGTACTTTTTAACTTTTTCCATATTATATGCAGACATTTCACTATACCGCCAAACTAGCACTGTTTCAGGGGTCTTTATCAAGATAAATGTGATGTTTTACCCCCAAAACTGTGAATATGCAGGAATATTTGAATATGGTGGTATTTTCTTAAGGTAGGCAATACGAAAATAAGTAAATACTTATTACCTTTTTAAGAAATATTACTTGGACTAGGAGAATGCCAAGTGATTCGTTTATTAAAATACTTATAGATGATTTGATTTGTGCTGTTATTACACATCTGCTATTTGCAACCTTCCTTTGGCTATTGCTAGTGATTTTAAATGAGACATCTTTGTGTATGAATCCATTTGGCTTTTCTGAAAGTTGTTTGCATTTTATTTGTAAAGTATGATATATTATTATTTAAACAAGTTACTTTCACCTAAACTTAACATTCAAAACATCTAAATTTATTAAAATGTGCAAAATATGTGCATGGTGGTGAGACAGTTGATAAATCTAGAATTTGTTTTCCTCTTTTTCTTCCTTTTAGGTATCTAATGTCCCCAACATCAGTAGATTGCCAACTCCCTCTCTTTGCAACACCCCAGCCAGCATTATGCTGGTGCTGTCATGCCCATTTCAGATTACTGCAGCAGAATGGAGTTGTTCTTTAGTTGTAAGGTAAGTTTCCCTTCCCACTCATTTCACACACATAGACTCAGCTTTTCATTTTACAGTATTGTGCAGTTTTGTGAATTTTTTAAAGTTTCTTTTTCCATATGGTTCCTTAGGTTATTACTGTGTCACATTCAAAAACTTACAAAACTGCATAATATAATAAAGGACTTATCTTGTGACCATAGACCAACTCCTTTTTTGTAGTAATTCCTATGAGGTTAGAAAACCTCCACTGTTTGACATTTGGGACATCTGGAAAGGGAGCTGGCAATCTGCAACTGCTGTGGACATTGGATGAGAAAGTATTGAAAGGTAAACTTCAAATTTAATCCATATTGTATGCCTTTGGTTCCATGGTGTATGCTTGAAATTCATACTGTATTCTATGTTAAACTTTATAATACATTCATTTAAAAAATTACTTCTTTTTTAAAGTGATTTTCAGTAAATGTTTGAATTATTAAATTATAGCTCTGTTCCACAAATGACCTTTTACTAGTCCTTCTACCTACCATCTTTATCTTTGATTCTATATTGATCAGTGCTGACAAAGATTGTAAGAGTCTTCTAATTTTTATTACATCCATATTCTGTCTTACGTGTTTGTAAATAGGGGAACTTGCTGTTTTCCTTATTTCTTAATTCACTTTTAAACTTTAGTTCACTATAATTTTAAGTACTGTTGTAATTAAACAATACATTTGAGATTTTAATTTTGCATTACAGAGATACCTACCTATAAATACAGGTGCTTACAACAAGATAGTCTCTTTCTTCTTTAGGAATTGCCTTTGTATAGGCCAAGAAAAATAGCATTATATTATCTGCATATGTAAATCAAGTTGATCAGTCAGCAAAGCTATTGCCTGTGTTTAGTTAATGACCTGACTTAAAGTTCTGGCAATATTTGTTTGATTTTAATATTAGACCCAAGTTAAGGTAAATTGTTACCATCTCTGACTAACTTTTAAAATTTTGTAACTTTTCTTCTCCTTACATTAGTCCCATTGTATACTGTGACACTCTGAGATCATCTCTTAGTAGAAAGGGATGTATTATTTTAATTCCATTTGGTTTTATTGACCAAAGATGATAAATGAAATAAGCAGTGTGAGTTTCTCTTTTACTACCAAGTAGTTAAAGTACCTTGCCTCAAACACCAATCCCAGAGCAGTGATTCTGAACTTGTTAAAACCTGTGTCCCCTTTTAATCAACCTAAAAACTATGGACACCCATACCCGCCATGGCAGGGTATAGGAATGCTTTTTGTCAAGGTCATATTATATTCTTTATATGTATCTTATAGTCAAAACATTTTATCAGTCTTTCTATAATTTGTGTTATGTATGTAATAAAATTTTTGTTTGCTTCCCAAATACAGAATGGTTAAATTTGCATTTTCAAATGTAAATAAAATATTCCATCACTATCTCAATTTGGGAATATGTAATATAAAGAAAGGAAAGAAGGCAAAAATATGTATATAAAGTTAGAAGGCCATAGACATTCCCAAACAGGTCAGTGGGTAAGACAGAATTATATTGAAGTTAGAAATCTATTCTCTGATTAATATTTACTGACTCCTTCCCTGTGTCCACCAGCTAGTTCAGAAGTTTATTTCTGGGCATTGGATTAATTAAAATTTAATTAACCAAAATAAAACCATGCCCTGTTAAAGGGAAAAGTCTCCACCTTCCTATTTTCTTTTTTTTTAATTTTCTATTTTTTTTATTAAAATAAAAACCTGTCTCATTCCTCAAAGGATTTAGGGCAGCTGTCATTTGCCATTTTACCTTCCTCAGTTAGCTTTCCCTAGATGAAAGTTTTTTCCTGGTCAGTTTTATTGTTTATAATTTAACTAGAGCCCTAGTGCACAAATTGGTACATGGGTGGGGTCTGGCCTGCCCAGCCCCAATCGGGGCAGGTGGGGGCTGGGCCTGTTGGGAGGAGAATATGGCAGGAGGTTGGCTGGCCGACCCGCCCCAATCGGCCCGATCAGGGGCAAGCTGGCTGGGGGGAGGGGCTGGCAGGGGGGAAGGGAAGGGGCGTTCAGCTGGAGGTCCACTCTTGATCAGGTGGGAGAGTCCGATCAGGGGCAGGCCGGCAGGGGGGAGGGGCTGCGAGGTTGGCTGGCCAGCCCCACCCCCTGATCTGGCCAGGTTCGCTGGCCACAGTGGTTGTCATAGCAACCGGTCCTTATGGTTGTTATGGCCATTATGGTCACTGGCTTTTTATATATATAGTTTGCTTTCATGAGTTAGAATAAGCACTTCATACTATTTCATAACATTCCTTTTGGGGGGAACTTTTGAGGTATTAATTATTGTTAACTTGAAAGTATTTGACAAGAGGGAAGATATATCTACATTAGCATATTATGAAATAAATTAATTTATTTTTATTTTTTTCATAATCCTATGATTTATCATGCCACTAAGAAGACACAAGAATGAGTGAGCCTGTTTATGTGCATGTGCACAGAAAATCCCACATCTTCCTATTTTTAATAAACAGGAAGATTAATTTTTTTAAGATTAAAAAAACCTCAGTGGTAAAAATGTACTGTAGTTATTTAATATTTTTATGTACATAGACATTCTGTTGGCTTAAAATACAAAAACTTTTGAGAATAGGAACTGTGCACTTAATCTCTTAGGTTTATATGCGACTAAAATTTCCATGACTGAAATCTTGAAGGTTTTAGATACATACACAATTCGGAAATTTATGCACAGATTTAGAATACGTTTTGCTTTAGGGAGCGGTAATTTTTCTGCCTTAATGTTCTACAAATGTGCATTTGGCTCAACGGTTGCTATGGGATGAAATCTAATTCTTTACATGCTAGATATGATCCATAACATACATAGTAGTATGTATTTTGTTATTTAAAAAAATAAAACAAATGGGCTATATGGTATGTGAATTATATCTCAAAGCTGTTACCCTCCATGCCCCCCCCCCCCCCCCAAAAAAAAAGAAAAGAAAATAGTCTTTTTTAAAAAATATATTTTATTGATTTTTTACAGAGAGGAAGGGAGAGGGATAGAGAGTTAGAAACATCAATGAGAGAGAAACATCGATCAGCTGCCTCCTGCACACCCCCTAATGGGGATGTGCCCGAAACCAAGGTACATGTCCTTGACCGAAATCGAACCTGGGACCTTTCAGTCTGCAGGCCGACGCTCTATCCACTGAGCCAAACCGGTTAGGGCGAAAATACAGTCTTTTATATAACAGTAAATGATGATGATGGCGGTGGTGATGTTGATAGATGTGCATTAACATTATGGAGAATAGGGTATAAGCTACCTAGAGATATAACTTGAATAATTCTATGGATACTACTAAAACATATCTTTATTGGAGGTTTTTATAACCTGTGTCAGATTGAATTTATATGATCCAGTTTTTAAGAGATAGTGATGTAATTTTAAGAACTTGAACTTCAGCATCAGGCTGATGCGGGTTCACCTTATAGGACCTTAAATCATTTATCATTTGTTAAGTGAGACTAAAGTGCACATACCTCAGAAGGGTTTTCATACAGCTAGAGTGCATATGCGCTGTCATACTCACTCCAACTGTCCCTTCTTCCCATCCCCTCCATATATGAATGAGACGCTTTTGAGTAATGCTTTTTAGCAAATTAACTCAGTGTAGCATTGCAGTATTGAAAATGATGACAATATATCAAATAAGGTTTATTACAGGATACATCCCCCTTTCTGCAATCTTCTAGAAGAGATACTTATTTCACGGATATTGGTGTTTTGGTTTTTACTCAGAAAATAAGGGTTGACATTCATTTTTAGATTAAATCTAAGGGATTTACTTTTAAAATTGTGTTTTTAGGGTAAATGGTATCATCGGAGGCAAGCTGTAAAAGAATTGCATAGTACATTGATACGTCTTTTAAATGAACTGCTGCCATGGGAACCAAAATTAATGAAAGCTTTTCAAAGAAACAGGTAACTCAAGCTTTATAATTTGTTTTATTTACTTTAGGGCTCTTAATTTAGGACTTATGAGAAGATGTCCTGGAATATTTAGTAGTTTTTATTGTTTTATAATTTAGCAGCTATTTTGAGTGTCTCCTATGTACAAGAGACTTCCCAAGCGCTGAAAAAATAATGTTAACAAAACCCTTTCTCTGTGCCTTACATTCTTTTTCTTTATTGTGGTAAAAAGCACAAAATTTACCATCTTAACCAGGTTTAAGTGTGCAGTTCAGTGATTTAAATACATTCATAATGTTTTGTTACTATTATCCATCCATCTCAAGAACTGAAACTCTATACCTATTAACTCTGCATTTTCCCTGCTCCCTAGCCCCTGGTAACCACCATTCTATATTTTGTCTCTATAATTTTGACTACTATAAGTCCTTATATAATATACAATATTTGTCTTTTTGTGACTTGCTTATAGAATAATGTTCTCAAGGTTCATTCATGTTGCAGGATATATCAGAATTTTCCTCTTTTTGAAGGCTGAATAATATTCCATTGTTTGCATTTATCACATTTTCCTTAGGTAACAATTTTCATGTTGTTAGCTATTATGAATAAATTGTTATACACATAGGTGTACAAATACCTGCTTTTAATTCTTCGTGTATATACCCCGAGATAGGATTGCCAGATCGTATGGTAATTTTACTTTCAATATTTTGAGGAATCACCATATTATTTTCCACAATGACTATACAATTTTACATTCCCTACAAACTGTGTGTAATGGTTCCATTTTATCACCAACATCTGTTATTTTCTATTTTTTTATAGTAGCTATCTTAATGAGTATGAAGTGGGTGGTATATTGTAGTTTTGATTTGCATTTTTCTAATGATTAGTGATATTGAATATCTTCTTTTTTTATTTATTTTTTAAAAATATTTTTATTGATTTCAGAGAGGAAGAGAAGGGGGAGGGAGATAGAAACATCAATGATGAGAGAGACTCATTGATTGGTTGCCTCCTACATGCCCCCTACTGGGGATCCAGCTTGCAACCTGGGCATGTGCCCTTGACTGGAATCGAACCTAGGACCCTTCAGTCCACAGGCCGACGCTCTATCCACTGAGCTAAACCAGCTAGGGCTTGACATCTTTAAATATTAAGTCTTCCCACTACAAAGAAAGAAAATTAGAGGCCAATATCCCTGATGGACATAGATGAAAAATGCTCAACAAAATATTAGCAATCTGAATTCAGTAATACATTAAAAAGAACATACACTATGATCAAGTGGGATTTCTTCCTGGCATGCAAGATTGATACAGTATTCACAAATCAATTAACGTGTTATACCAGATAAAAAAAATGAAAGATAAAAATTATATGTTCAGCCCAGCCAACGTGGCTCAGTGATTGAGCATTGACCTATGAACCAGGAGGTCACGGTTTGATTCCTGGTCAGGGCACATTCCCGGGTTGCTGGTTGGATCCCCAGTTGTGGGTGTGCAAGAAGCAGCCAATCAATGATTCTTTCTCATCATTGGTGTTTCTATCTCTCCCTCTCCCTTCCTCTCTGAAATCAATAAAAATATATTAAAAACAAAAAACAAACCAAAAAAAAATCACAGCATGGTCTGTAAGATGGTACAATCCCCATTTAAAAAAATTGTATGATCATATCAATAGATGCTGGAAAAGCATTTTAGAAGATCCAGTACTCGCCCTATATAATAAAAGGGTAATTTGCAAATTGTCCCTTCGACCAGAGTTTGACCAGGGTGTGGGGGCAGCCCACCAACTGCTGGGGTCCTTGCCCCCAGCCGGCCCCACCTCTGATCGACCCACACACACACTGATCAGCGGTGGGGCTGGCCAGACCCCACCCGTGCATGAATTCATGCACCAGGCCTGTAGTTTATGATAAACTCTCGGCACAGTGGGAATAGAGGGAACATACCTCAACATAATACAGGCCATGTATGAATATATGACAGATCTACAGCCAACATCATACTTAATGGGAAAACTAAGTGTTTTCCTTAAAATCAGGAACAAGACAGGGCTGTCCACTTTCACTACTATTATTCAGCATAGTACTGGAAGTTCTAGCTACAGCAGTCAGACAAGAAGAAATAAAAGGCATCCAAATTGAAAAGGAGGAAGAAAAACTGTTGTTATATACAGATGGCATGATACTGTATATAGAGAACCCCAAAGTTTCCACTAAAAAACTACTAGAACTGATAAATGAATTCAGTGAAGTAGTAGAATACAAACTAAATATTCAGAAATCAATTACATTTTAATACACCAATAATGAACTAGCAGAAAGGGAAACTAAGAAAACAATCCCATTTATAATTGCATTGAAAAATATGTAGGAAATTTTTAATCAAGGAGGTAAAAGACCTATACTCAGAAAATTATAAGACAGTGGAGGACAAAATTGAAAGAAGATACAAATAAATGGAAGTATATACTGTGCTCATGGATGGGAAGAATAACATCATTAAAATGTAAAATACTACTCAAAGTAATCTGTAGATTCATTGCAGTTTCTATCTTAATACTTAATAGTGTATTTCACAGAATTAAAAGAAGTAATCCAAAAATTTATTTATTTTTATTGTGTGTGTGTGTGTGTGTGTGTGTGTGTGTGACTTTTACACTGCTGAGCCGTGTCCAGCCCTAAAAGCGTGGTTTCCATCTTTCCCTCTGAGTCTCACCTCCTGCATCTCTTTGATGCACTAAGAATGCTCTCTGTGGATCAATGAAGAGGTGCAGCCCCCAGGCATAGAGCTATGACAGAAAATCAATGTACAGTGTGGACAGTTGAGGAGAACCTTAAAAAATGTCTTAAACAAGTCCACAGTCTTCAGTCCCCCACTGCCAGTGGTGGAGACAGCTGGGGGTGGGGGGGGGGGGGGTCATACCTGCTAATTGGCACATTCTTTTTTAGTGTCTGGAGGTTTAGCAAAACCAGCAGATGAAAACTACAGTCAACATCATAATTAGAAAACATGTAGATTCACAGATGATTCTGACACTTTTCCCCTCCTGTCCCTATGGTGAGTCTGTTTTAAAAATACTGAACTCAGCACTTTGCTTAAATCATGCTGAGACCTAATGTGCATTTTATTTTCTCTCTAAAAGCAACACTTAGCAACTTTTACTTGCTGGCATCATCTGGTACCAAGAACAATGAGAGTAATCCAAAAATTTATATAAAACCACAAAAGACCCTGAATAGCGACAGCAATCTTAAGAAAGAAGAATAAAGTTGGACGTTATTACACTACCTGATATAAAACTATACTACAAAGCTATAATAATCAAAACAGCATGGTATTGGTATAAAAACAGACATATAGATCAATGGAACAGAATGGAGAGCTGAGAAATAAACCCATGCCTATTATGGTTAGTAAATATAGGGTTCTCAAAAATGTATACACACATTTTGAAAAATTACAAAGGCAATGTTTATTAAAATACATTTCATTTTCAAAACTGAGCTATCAGCTGTTAAAGTGTGTATACATTTTTGGGGGACACCCTGTATTTGACAAAAGAGACAAGAACATACAATGGGATAAAGACAGTCTATTCAATAAAGGCTGTTGGTAAAATTGGACAAATAGAGGCAAAAAAAAAAATGAAACTAGACCACCTTTTACACCATATATAAAAATAAACTCAAAATGGATTAAAGACTTAAATATAAGACTCGAAACCATAAAACTCCTAGAAGAAAACATAGGCAGTAAAATCTCTGACATTTCTCTTGGCAATATTTTTTTCTGATAAATCTTCTCATGCAAGGGAAACAAAAGAAAAATAAACAAATGGAACTACATGTTTTGCACAGCAAAGGAAACCATCAACAAAACAAAAACACATCCTACTAAATGGAAAATATTCACCAGTATACATCCAATAAGGGGTTAATATTTAAAATTTATAAAGCATTCATACAATCCAACACACACACACAAACAAAATAAAACAGTCCAATTTAAAAATGGGCAGCCCTGGCCAACATGATGCAGTGGTTAGTGTCAGCCTGTATATGGAAGGGTCACGGGTTCAATTTTGGTCAAGGACACATGTACCTAGGTTGCAGGTTCCATCCTCAGTTCGGTCAGGGCACATGCAGGAGGCAACCAGTCGATGTGTCTCTCTCACATTGATGTTTTTCTCTCTCTCCCTCCTCCCTCCCACTTCTTCCCCCCTCCTTTTCTTTCTTTTTTTTTTTTTTATTAAATCTTTATTGTTCAGATTATTATATTAGTTACTCTTTTTTCCCACCATAACTCCCCTCCTCCCAGTTCAAACCCCACCCTCTGCCCTCACTCCCCACCCACTGTCCTCATCCGTAGGTGCACGATTGTTGTCTAATCTCTTCACTCACCCTTACACCCCTTTCTCTCCCCCCCAGCCCCCCGCAAGAATAGTCAGTCCATTCCCTTTCTATGTCCCTGATTCTATTACAATCACCAGTTCATCAGATTATTTATTCACTTGATTTTTAGATTTACTTGTTGATAGATGTGTATTTGTTGTTCATAATTTGTATCTTTACCTTTTTCTTCTTCTTCCTCTTCTTACAGGATACCTTTCAGCATTTCATATAATACTGGTTTGGTGGTGATGAACTCCTTTAGCTTTTTCTTATCTGCGAAGCACTTTATCTGGCCTTCACTTCTGAATGATAGCTTTGCTGGATAAAGTAGTCTTGGTTGTAGGTTCTTGGTACTCATCACTTTGAATATTTCTTGCCACTCCCTTCTGGCCTGCAAAGTTTCTGTTGAGAAATCAGCTGACATTCGTATGGGTACTCCCTTGTAGGTAACTGATTTTCTTTCTCTTGCTGCTTTTAGGATTCTCTCTTTGTCTTTTGCTCTTGGCATTTTAATTATGATGTGTCTTGGTGTGGTCCTCTTTGGATTCCTTTTGTTTGGGGTTCTCTGCGCTTCCTGGACTTGTAAGTCTATTTCTTTCACCAGGTAGGGGAAGTTTTCTGTCATTATTTCTTCAAATAGGTTTTCAATATCTTGCTCTCTCTCATCTTCTGGCACCCCTATAATTCGGATGTTGGTGCGCTTGAAGCTGTCCCAGAGGCTCCTTACACTATCTTCATATTTTCGGATTCTTTTTTCATTTTGCTTTTCCGGTTGGGTGTTTTTTTGCTTCTTCGTATTTGAAATCTTTGACTTGATCCTTGCGACCCTCTGGTCTGCTGTTGGGAGTCTGTATAATATTCTTTATTTCAGTCAGTGTATGCTTAATTTCTAGTTAGTCCTTTATCACAACATCGAGGGTCTCATTAGATTTCTTGAGGATCTCACTACATTTATCGGCGGTCTCACCAGTCTTTTCGAGGGCCTTACTCAATTTATCGGCGGCTTCTAAACAGTTCTTTAAAGACCTTAAAAGTGTGGTTTTGAACTCTATATCCAACAGTTTGCTTTCCTCCAATTCTGTCGTTTGTGTCCTGTTTCTTTGTCTCGGCATTTTTTATGCTTCGCTGTGTCGATAGAGTGCCTTTCTGTGCTAAGTGTCCCAATTACCTAAGGTAGACACTCTTGGTGCACCTCCTTGTGGGCTTTGTGCACAGTCTTGTTCCCCCCCCTCCTTTTCATTCTCTCTGAAAATCAATGGAAAAAAATATCCTCAGGTGAGGATTTTTTTAAAAAATATTAAAAATGGGCAAAGAGGGCCCTGGCTGGGTGGCTCAGTTGGTTAGAGCATCGTCCCATACACCAAAAGGTTGCAGGTTCCATTCCTGGTCAGGGAACATACCTAGGTTCCAGGGTGCATACCTCCTGATCACATTGCATTCAGGAGGCAACCAATCAGTGTTTCTCTCTTCACAGCGATGTTTCTCTCTCTCTCTCCCTCCCTCCCTTCCTGTCTCTCTAAAATCAATAAAAAATATCCTTGGGGGAGTATTAAAAAAATAATTGTTAAAGTATCAATTGCAACAGTATGGACGTACCTAGAAGGTACTATGCTAAGTGAAATAAGTCAGTCAGAGAAGGACAAATACCGTATGATTTCACTTATTTGTGGAATCTAAAGAAAAAAATAAATAGAAATAGACTCATAGATAGAGATCAAATTGATGGTCACCAGAGGGGAGGGTGTTTGGGGCCTGGGTGAAAAAGGTGAAGGGTCTAAGAAGTACAAATTGGTAATCACAAAATAGTCATGGGAATGTAAAGTACAGCATAGGGAATCTATGTATATATATCTATGTATATAAAAGCCTAAGTGATCGTTATGACTGGTTGCTATGACATGTACTGACCACCAGGGGGAAGATGCTCAATGCAAGAGCTGCTCCCTGGTGGTCAGTGTGCTTCCCACAGTGGGAGCACCTCTCAGCCAGAAGCCCGACTCACAGCTGGTGAGTGCAGCTGCAGCAGCGGGAGCTTCTCCCGCCTCCATGGCAGCACTACCAAGCGGCAGGTACAGTGGGGCTGGGATGAGCAGGAGTGGCGAGGCGCCAGCCCTGGCTCAGGCTCCTCCTTGGCTGCTTGCTACTTCATGCACTGCTACATCCCCCAAGTGGTCCCAGATTGTGAGAGGGTGCAGGTCAGGCTGAGGGACCCACCAGTGCACGAATGCCTGCACCGGGCCTCTAGTATAGTCAATAATATTATAGTAGCTATGTATGGTGCCAGATGAGTACTTAAAATATTGAGAGGACCACTTTGTAAGGTATGATTGTATAACCATTATTACTGTACTAGAGGCCTGGTGCACAAATTTGTGCATGGTTGGAGTCCCTCGGCCTGGCTGGCGATTGGAGCTAATTGGGGCAGGCTGGTCAGGGGGAGGGACTGCAGGAGGTTGGCCAGCCGCGGGAGGTTGGCTGTGGGATCGCACTGACCACCAGGGGGCAGCTCCTGCGTTGAGCATCTGCCCCCTGGTGGTCAGTGCGCATCATAGCTACCAGCCGGTCATCCGGTCGTAATGATCTTTAGGTTTTTATATATATAGATAGCTGAAACTAGTACTGTACAAAATAATATCGAATGTAAACTGTAATTGAAAAAATACACTGAATGGCCAGATTATTATGACCACCTGACGTTTGTAGACAAATTAGCTATAATCTCGCGCTGAAGTTGCTAGAGAGCCAGACCATTATAAATAGGGAAGCAGGTTGTTCACCACGACAGTAGAAGTGATTTTTTTTCTGAAGATATGGGTAAACAATGCAGTTTAACAGCCTTTGAATGTGGGGTGATTGTTGGCGCTCGGAGCCATGGAGCGAGTATCAGCAAAACATCTGAATTCGTTAAATGTTCAAGAGCAGCTGTTGCTAAAGTGTTGAAAGACTGGACTGTCAGCTAAAAATCTGGGTCTGAACGTGCCAATTCTGGCCGTCAGTGAATAGTCAATGTTAGGGCAGAATGGAGAGTGGCAACACTGGTACAAGACAACAGAAGGGCAACAGTGCATCAAATTATTGCAGATCTTAATCAGGGATCCTCTCAAATGACACACTGTTCACCGTACACTGCATCGTATGGGATATGGAAGCCAAAGGCCTGTTCGAACACCTTTGCTGTCTGCAATTACCAAGATAAAATGTCTCCAATTCGCACAGGAACATAAGGATTGGATAGTCGAGCATTGGAAAAAAGTCATGTGGTCTGATGAATCACATTTCCAGTTGCATCATGCAGATGGCAGAGTGAGAATTTGGCGGAAACAGCATGAAAGCATGCACCCCACAGGCATGAGTACAACCCTTCAAGCTGGTGGGGGCAGTGTTATGGTTTAGGGCATGTTTTCCTGGCATGATTTGGGCCCTTTAATTCGTGTGGAACAACGTCTGAATAGCACAACATACCTAAGTATCGTTGCTGATCAAGTTCATCCTATCATATTGATGGCGTATCCCAATGGAGATGGCTTCTTCCAACAAGACAATGTGCCATGCCACGGTGCTCATATTGTGCAGGCGTGGTTTCAAGAACATGAGGGAGACTTTACCTTGTTTAGGTGGCCCCCACAATCACCAGATCTCAATCCAATTGAGCATTTGTGGGACGAAGTTAAAAGAGCCATCAGGCAGCTGGTTCCACAACCATCAAATCTCACAGAACTGGACAGTGCTATTCATCAGGCATGGTGTCAGATTCCTCACATCACCTTTCAACATCTCGTGGAGTCAATGCCAAGAAGAATTGCGACAGTATTGAAGGCAAAAGGTGGCCCAATGAAGTACTGATGGGGTGGTTATAATAATCTGGCCACTCAATGTATATTATCTTCCAATACATGAATATGGTGTGTTTCTATTTACCTATGTCTTCTTTTAATTTCCTCCTTCATTTTTTTTTTTTTTTTTTTTTTTAGTTTTCATTGTACAGGTCTTTCACATTCTTGATTAATTCCTAAGTATTTTAATTTCCTTTTCACTTTGATCATTGTCAATCTATAAAAATACAACTGATTTTTGTGTATTGACTTAATATCTTCCTACTTTGCAAAATTTATTAGTTCTAGCAATTTTTTTAGTTCTTAGTGTTTTTTTACATATAATATCTGTGAACAGAGATCATTTTACTTCTTCCTTTTTAACTTGAATGCCTTTGTTTCTTTTTCTTGCCTAATTTCTCTGGCTAGAATATCTAGTACTATGTTGAATAGAAGTAGCAAAAGCAAGCATCCTTGTTCCTGTGCTTAGAGGAAAAGCTTTCAGTCTTTTACCATTGAGTATGATGTTGGCTATGGGTTTTTCATGTATGGTGTGTGTGTTTTTAATGTTGAAGTAGTTTCCTTCTGCTTCTCATGTGTTGAGTGTTTTTATTATGAAAGGATGTTGACTTTTGTCAAATGCTTTTTCTGCAATAATTGAGATGATCATGCAGTTTCTTTTCTTCATTCTGTTAATGTGGTCTATTACATTAACCAGTTTTTGTATGTTGAACCATCATGGCATTTCAGGAATAAATCCCATTTGGTCATGGTGTATAATTCTTTCAGTATGCTGCTGAATTTCATTTGCTTGTATTTTGTTGAGAATTTTTGCATTAATGTTTATAAGAGATAGCAGTCTGTAGTTTTCTTTTCCTGTAGTGTCTTTACCAGGATTTGGCATCAAGATAATGCTGGCTTCAAAGAACGAGTTAAGAAATGTTTTATCCTTTTGGGATTTTTGGAAAAGTTTGGAAAGGATTGGTATTAGTTCTTCTTAGATGTTTGGTAAACTTCACTAGTGAAGTAGTCAGGTCTGGGGCTTTTCTTTGTCAAGAGATTTTTTTTGTTAGTGATATGATCTCCTTACTAGTTATAGATTTAGTCAGATTTTCTATTCATGATTTAGCTTTGGTAAGTTTTATGTTTTTAAGAATTTGTTCGTTTCATCTAGTTATCCAATTTATTGGCATACAATTATTCATAGTACTCGGAATAATCCTTTTAGAATTGGTACTAATTGCCCCACTTTCATTTCTGATTTTAGTAATTTGAGTCTTCTCTTTTTTTTTTTTTTCTAAGTCTAGCTAAAGGTCTGTCAGTTTTGTTGATCCTTCAAGGAACTAACTTTTGATTTCATTGATTTTTCTCTGCATTTCTATTCTCTATTTTATTTAATCTTTATTATTTCTGTACTGCTAGCTTTGGGTTTCTTTGTTCTTCTTTTTCTAGGTTCTTATGTTATAAAGTTAGGTGGTTGATTTGAGATCTTTCTTGTTTTTTAATGTAAGCGTTTGTAGCTTTAAATTTCCCCCTTAGCACTGCTTTCATTGTTCCATACTTTTGATATGCTGTGTTTTTATTTTCATTCATTTGTATTTTCCAACTTCCCTTATGATTTCTTCTTTTATCCATTGGTTATTTAACAGTGTTGTTTAATTTTCACAAAATTGTAAATTTTCCAGTTTTCCTTTTATTGATTTCTAGCTTCATCTGTGGCTTATATTCTAATGGAAGAAAGGGACCAAGTCAAATGTTAGATGGTGATAAGTGCTGTAAAGAAAAATAGAGCAGGGTAAAGGGGGATAAGAAATGCCTGGTTTGAATGGTGATTGCTCTTTTACCAGGGTGTTGGAGAAATTCCCTGATAAGGTGATGTTTGAACAAAGATCTAAAGGAAATGAGGGCCCTGACCAGTTTGGCTCAGTGGCTAGAGCGTCGGCCTGTGGACTGAAGAGTCCCAAGTTCGATTCCGGTCAAGGCCATGTACCTTGGTTGCAGGCATATCCCCAGTAGGAGTTATGCAGGAGGCAGCTGATCGATGTTTCTCTCTCATGGATGTTTCTAACTCTCTATCCCTCTCCCTTCCTCTCTGTAAAAAATCAATAAAATATATTTAAAAAAATAAAAATTTAAAAAAGGAAATGAGGGAGAGAGCCATGTAGATATCTGAAGAAAAAGAAGATGCAGAAACCCTAAGGTTGAAAGCATGTTTGGCATTTAGAGGAAATGCAAAGGAGCAAGTGTAGCCAGAGTGAGTGAGTGAGGAGGAAAATGGTAAGAATCAAGAGTGAGAGAAGTAAAGATCATGTAGGTCTTTAAGGACTTTGGTTTTCACTCTGACTGAGATGAGAAGCCTTTGGAGGGTTTAAAGCAGAGGCAGGACATGTGCTTTAAAACTTAATGTTTAAACTCACTCTGCCTGTTGTGTTGAGTTTAGTATGTAGAGGGACAACGATGAAAGTAGGGAAATCAGCTACACTCTAGCAGTAATCCAGGCAAAAGATGATAGTGGCTTGGATCAGTATAGTAGCAGTGCTAATAATCACAAGGAGTGGATGGATTCTGGATATATCTTGAAGGTAGGATTTTTTTTTTTTTTTAATTCTCACCTGAGGATATGTTTCTATTGATTTTTTACAGAGAAAGAGAGAAAGAGAGAGAAACATCGATCAGTTGCCTCCTATATGTGTCCTGACTGGGAATCAAACTTGTGACCCTTCACAGGACAACAATTCCAACCAGCTGAGCCACACCAGCCAGGGCAGGATTGGTAGAATTTACTTAGGGATTTGAATATGAAGTGACAGAAAAAAATGAGAGTAAAAAGATGATCCTCAGTGTTTTTGGTCTAAACAACTGGAATAATGGAATTGCTGTTAGCTGAGATAGTGGGAACTGAAGGAATAACAAGTTTGGGGCAGAGGAAGAAAGAGATTCAGAGTTTGGATTTCAACATGTGAAGTTTGATAAGCTTTTTAGACATCTAATTGGAGTTATTGAGTAGGCAGTTTAGTATAAGTTCCCAGTCTAAGAGAGTAAGCCAGATTTAAGTTTGGAAGTTGTCTGGATATAGATTATATTTAGGCTGTGAAACTGGTAGAAATTACCTTGTATGTGAACATAGATGAGATACTGAACCCTATGGCTTTCAGAGATGGTGGAGATGAGTACTCAGCAGAAGAGACTGAGAAGGTGAGTATTCAGTAAGATAGGAGGAAAACCAAGAGAAAGAGTGGTGTCTTGGAAACTAGGGAAAGAAAATGTCCATGAGGTCTACTCATGACGAACTGAGGAATATGAGGACTGAGGATTTATTATTTAATTTTGACAGCATGAGATCATTGATGACCTTGATGAGCTGTGTTAGTAGAGAAGTGGGTAAAAGTTAGGAGTCTGTTCAAGAGAATTAGGGTAGAAGAATTAGAGTTTTGCTATAAAGTAAAGCAGAGAAATAGGGCAGTACCTAGAAGGACAATTGGAGTCAAGCGAAGTAATGCTTTGTGTTTTGTTTTTATTTTAATGAGAGAAATAACATGGTTGTATACTAGTTGAAATTATCTGATACAGAGATAAAAATGGACTCAGGAAAAGGAAGGTAGAATGATATTCTTGAAGAGGTGAGACAGGATGCTTAAGTGGAGGAGTCAACTTAGATAAGAAGACAGAAAATATGAGTACAAATGAATGTCTTCAGTTGCAGATGAGGTATGAACATATGAAGGTTCTTGTCTCATTACTTTTATTTTCCCTGAAATAAGAAGCAAAGTCACTAGCTAAGACTGAGAAGGAAGGAAATTATAAATTCCATGTAGATATTTCTAAAATGAAATTAATTTTACAGTTACCCTTTGGTAACCCATTCTAGTATCTTACAACCCTTACCTACTTCATAAAACCTTAAGTATTAATTTAAAACTGATAAATTGAGAGTTATTATTAACTAACATTTATTGAATATTTATGTGCCACACATACTATGAGGTAAGTAGCTATTATTCCCTATTGTACAAAGACGTAAACTGATGCTTAGGAAGTCTTGCCCAAAGTCTTATAGCTGTTAAATGACAGAAGTGAAACCTAAACTTCAATATGCAAATATAAGAACTTGTAGCAAAAATACATTAGAGAGTGTATGTTCAGATTATTTTTAAAAACAAAAAAATAAAGGGTAAAGGTTAGGGGGTAGAACATAGAAACTCAGTTGAAAGCAAAAATGATAATAAATACCATATAATCATTTGGAAATGTTTCCATTTCTCCATAGTTTCATTAAAACATAGCTGTTACATTTTTATGTGAAAAGGATCTCTGGAAGATCACCTTTCTGCTTTGTTTTCTTATGCTTAATAAAGATTTCTTTCTAGTAGACCCAAAAGTTTAGAAATATTTACTCTCAGAATTAAATGATGGATATTTATTTTGTTTGTTAATCTCTGTAGATAGGTACTGTTTCTTAGAATTTCTTGATTAACTTTTTAATGAACTTTTAAAATATTATAGTCATTTTAAGACTATCTAAAATCAATATTCTTAGAATTACCTTTTTCTCTACCAGTAGTATTTAGAAAGACAAATGAGTGGAATATTCAAACACTTTATTTTGAAGTTGCAGATATAATCTTTTCAATTTCTTATGCTATACCCTGGGTTTTGTCTTCTTAAATAATATTCATTGGAAAGACTGAACTAAACATGGGTATTTTGTTTGTTTGTTATCTTGGGCATTCTATTTCAGGAGCCGCCTAAAGAAAGACTATGATGATTTCAGAAGACAGCCTGATCATGATCAATTCACTAGAGAACTATGGACTACTGAAGAAGGTGAAGGAGATCCTGGAAAGGAATCTCCTAAAGTTGAAATCAGTAAGTCTATAGACTCAACAGAACCTCTAGATATCCTGGAGAAAGATCACTTTGATTCAGGTAGGCATTGAGAAAACATCAACTATGCATTACACATCTGTAATTCAGTCCCCATTGTTACTTTCAGAATATGGCTGTTTAATTATTATCATGGAATTATAATAAAGACTGTTACTTCAGTACTAATCAAAGAAGTCATAAATTTAATAAAAGTTTAATAAAAAAAACACTTTCTTTTAAATCAACACTAAAAGCTCAGAGAAGTTTTAGTATATTATATGGAGATAAAATATCATCTAGTTAATGACATGTATTGATTGGGGAAATCTGATGTTTTGAAGGTGTACTATGTCCTTAATAAAAGGTTCTTTGAAGTTATTAAATTTCTGGGAGTTTCTGGAGCCAATGCTTGACTCCAAACTATATGTGTGTCACTGCTCATTACAGACCACACATCCTTGATCTGCACCTCCTTTGAAATAGGTTCAGCCTCTTCTTATCACTGTGTTTGAAGCACTATTTCTGATGTTTACTTTAAATGGGAACTTGGAAAGTCCCTAATACTGTGAATATTATTTGTTAATAAGGAATGACCAAGATTGATGGCCTAATGATACCTGAGTAGACACACTATTCTTATATTAAAGGCTGGATTAGACTATCTGTAATTCATTTCAATTCATCAAATTATATTATTATATAAATCTAATTAAATTACTTTAGTTATATGAGGGTTAGTATGAAAATTTGTGGTTAGAAATGAATTAACCTGTTGTATTTTATGTCTTTAGTAAATTGAAAAAGAGTAACTTCTTATCAACCCAGTTTGACCAGACATGAATATAAATTTTTTACTGTAGGGATAATTAAACACCAGTAAAAGCTGGACACTTTTCATCCTTTAGAGTCTCTAAAAATAGATTAGTATGGAGAACCATGTCTCTTTGACATCAAGATTTTCCTGTGAAGAAGAGAACTAGACTAGATTCCTTTCCAAATCTAAATTCTTAGCCTTTAATTGCTGGCTTAATCTCTTTAAAATATGTAAAATTTTGCGCTTACATGGTCAGCAGAATTAGAGAAGTTAACCAAAAATAATTTTCTTGTTAATAATAGGATGTTCTTGAAAATGTTTATTATATCAAGATTACTATGTCAAAGGTCATCTTACCTTAATTCCCATCAGTGGTGCTGAGACTTGAATCACCTTATAAATTTCTTAATAAATTGTCAGTTCAAAGATTGACTTTTTAAAAAATAATTGGTCTTATTACTATTCACTTGCAATTTATATTAACAAAATGCTTGTTTTATAATTTTCAGATGATATGAAATTGTCAGAAATAGAGTTTCCTATGGCCAGAAGCAAGTCGTTGAAAAAGGAATTGCCTTCTAAAGATATACTGAAGACACTGCCTAAAACACTTAAGCGACAGTCCAAACAAACTAGTCATCTGGATGATAGCACAAAAGAACTTTCTCCAAGGAAGAAAGCAAAGTTAAGCACAAATGAGACAACAGTTGAGAATGCAGAAGATGATATGCAGATGGACTATTTGGATGAATCAAAGCATACAGAGCCACTGTTTCCAGAGTCATTTGCCTCAGTGGATTCAACACCAGTGTCTACACTCCAGAAAGGGACCAAACCTATTCAGGCCTTGCTTGCAACGAATATTGGGAACAAAGTGACCTTAACAAATCAACTGCCCCCTTCCACAGGTAAAAGTGCTTCTGTTGTGGAAAAGCCAGTTATATCTCCTCCAGAAGCAAGCCCTATAAAGCCAGCATTGACCTGCCACACCAGTACAAAAGGTCCTTTACAGATGGTGTACAAAATGCCCTGTGGCCAGTGGTTGCCCATAGATCTTCATAATAGCTCAGTAAAGATTCAGATGCAACCTATGCTGGATCCTAAGACAGGAGAAAAAATCATGCAGCAGGTCCTCATTCTGCCTAAGAATTTTGTGATTCAGCATAAGGAAGGAAAAGCAGTTGCAAAAGAAATACCACCACTTCAACAAAAAGATACAGAACAACATGGTTTATCTTTCCAGCAGACAGCAAATGTAAACTCTTCTTCAGCAACAGTTCTTGTCAAGTCAGCAGGAGCTGTTTCTTCTACCCATCTACCCAATGCAGTTTTGAACAAGACGATTACACCTTTGTCAAATGTGAATAGTGCTAGACCACAGCCTTTGTCACCTGTAACCTCCATAAGTAATTTATTAACACCACCAGTTAAGAATAGTCAGAGTGAGGTAGGAAAAGTAAAAAATGCAATTTCAGCAACCACATTCCCCCATCCCATTGCTTCACCCACCATTTCTTCCATAGTTCAGCCTCTATTATCAGCAACAACACTAAGTGGATCTACAAATCCTGGTAGCTCCCTCAACAGTTTTGCACAACAAAATTCTGATTCTTCTGAAGCAAAGCAAGAATTGAAAACTGTGTGTATCAGAGATTCACAGTCAATTCTTGTAAGGACACGAGGTGGGAATACTGGAGTTGTGAAAGTACAAACAAATACAGATCAAAATTCACCCAACAGTTTATCTTCGAGTTCAGTTTTCACTTTTGCTCCTCAGCTTCAGGCATTTCTGGTGCCAAAATCAACAACTTCATCCTCCTCTGCTTTTTCACCAGTAGCTGGAATGACTACTACATCTAGTCTTCCACCTTTTGGCCAAACACCAACTTCTGCTTCCATTCCAGCTGGCTTTAATCCATCCATGGGGAAAAATCTCAAACTTACATTAGGACAACCTCTTGTAAGTGATAATTTGGGCCACATGGTAGAGAAGACTTCACACATGCCCTCTTCTCCCTTGAAGTCCTCTATTTCTTCTAGTACTCTACTATCATCAACAGCGAATAGTTCAGTAAGTGTAATTAGCCTTCCACCAGGAAATTTTGGACAAACCAACGCAAATGCTATTCATACTCCAACTAAACAGCAACAAGCAGATTATATCACAAAAAGTTACCCTGTTACAAGATCAGAAGCAACAGTAGCAACAAATGGAGATGTCATCAGTGGGACTACAGTTCAAAAAGTTATGTTAGTATCAGCTCCATCTGTTCTTTCTTCTGGCAGTGGAACTCCAATTAATGTGACACCTGCACCAACACCTACAGGTGTGTCTGCCCAGAAATTAGTTTTTATTAATGCTCCAATATCCAGTGGCACTTCAACTATTGTGGCAGAACCATTAAAACAAACTCCCCCCTTGAATAAAACATATGTTAAGACTCCAGAGCAGCCTCAGATAGTACTAATTCCATCTACAGTGGGAGCACCAATGAAAATAAATTCATCAACAACTGTGTCTCAGATAAAAGATGTGAAAATTGGTCTAAACATAGGTCAAGCAATTGTAAATACTTCAGGGAGTGTGCCGGCTATACCATCAATTAACATACTGCAAAATGTAACCCCAAAAGGAGAAGAAAAAAGTACCAAGGGCTATGTTTTGCCATTGTCAACAAGTAATTCAATTCCAGTAAGCTCAAATTTTGTGAGTCAAAATATTACTCCTGTTAATGAATCAGTGGTTTCTGCAGCAAGAGCAATAAACATGTTTTCAGTAACAGGAGCAAATGTATCTGTAGGTTCTCTTTCAGTGACCTCAACCTCTGCTTCAGTTGGGACACGACCTCCTGTTTTAGTCAGTGGAAATGATACCTCTTCAAGAATTATGCCTGTTTTGTCAAATAGACTTTGCACGTCAAATCTCGGAAACACTGTGGCGATATCAACTGTGAAAACAGGACATCTTGCGTCATCTGTTCTGATTTCAACTACACAACCAACAGTGTCTCCTAAATGTTTGACATCAGCTTTGCAAATCCCTGTTAATGTTGCCTTGCCTACACCTGTGACTATATCCCCTAAAGTCAACACAGTCCCACAAGTGGCAACAGTATCAGGAGCCACACGTTCTGTATCTCTTTCTAAAAGACAATCTCAGACTTCTGTCCAGTTTCAATCACCAGGGATTTCAGCTACAGTGCCAACAAATATGAACACAAATAAACCTCAAACTGAATTGCCATCCCTTTCACCGAGTCCAAGTAAAATAGTTAATATTTCCAATGTTGCTTCTCTGCCAAACCAGCCAATATCCCCTGCTTTAGTAAAGTCATCCTCCAGTTACAGTTCTACTCCAGGTGGCTCTGCCATTCACACTGCTACAGCGCCATCACATCTAACTAGTGTGGTAGAAAGTCAGTTCAGTGAACCTTGTATTCAGCAAAAAATAGTCATCAACACCAGTACGCCTTTGGCACCTGGTACTCAGATCATGATTAATGGAACCCGGTTTATTGTTCCACCACAAGGTCTTGGAGCTGGCAGCCATGTTCTCCTTATATCTACTAATCCAAAATATGGACCTCCCTTAGTGCTTAACAGTGGCCAAAGCATTCAGCCTATACCAGTAGATAATCCTGTCCAAAAGACCACACTAGCATCTAATAATTTAAGTGGGCAACCTGTAAAACAATCTCTAAGAACCTCTACAAAAATTGTAAACTCTCTTGAGAATGCAAGTTCTCTACCCACAGTGCATACACAACCACAAATCATAAACACAACTGCTCAAGTTTCTGTTCCACCTCCTGTACCAACGGTGTCATTGACTTCAGTAATTAAGTCTCCTCCAAGTACTCTTTTAGCCAAGACATCTTTGGTTTCTGCCATTTGCTCTAATAATTCTCCACTGCCAAGTAGTACTTCAGTATTTCATTTGGACACATCAGTCAAAAAATTGTTGGTTAGCCCAGAAGGAGCCATTTTGAATACCATAAGTACTCCAGCATCTAAGGTTTCTTCACTCTCTTCATCTCTCTCTCAAATTGTTGTATCTGCCAGTCGAAAGCCTGCCTCTGTCTTCCCTGCGTTTCAGTCATCTGGCTTAGAGAAGCCTGATACAGCTGCATCTTGAATTTAGACTAAACGAGCCAGTTTTTAAATAATGGGGCATTGTTTTGATTCCCATATAAATTTTAACTGTTTATTATACTGTTGAAAACATACTATACATATTGTGTGTGTGTGTGTGTGTGTGTGTGTGTGTGTGTGTGTTAATGTATCTTTTCATTAGCTTGCAACAGGCTTTGTTTTCTTGGGGAGGGAAATACCTGTTCCATTTCACTCATTGGTATATGTTCTCTGAGGTTGGTTGGTTAAAGTAGACAGGCTTTACCTGTCTGTATAACAAATTGAACAAAGTCAAGTTTGACTAGTTTGGAGTAAGCTAGCCTTTTGCGCACTTGCATTGACATGTTTCTTCTTGAATTTGGACTATTGCAGCGTGTATCTACAATATGGTATTTTGTGTCATTAGTGAAATCTTATTTTTGTTTCTGTAAAAATATATATATATATATATTTATGCATTGTGAAAATGCAGTCCATGGTGTAAAATTGTACATATTCCTAAATTCCTAACAACCTGTACTAAACTATATGTACAAAGAACTATGCTGTCTTATTTATGTTTTGTTTACATAATGTATAGTTTTTTAAGTATTTTAGTAATTTTGGACCAGTGAACTGTTAGCAACAATGCAGAAGAATCTGCATGTAATAAACTGAGTTGCTGTATTTGTTTGTTTGAATACCATTTTTTTTAATTGCGTTTTTGTTCCATTGGGAGAATATATGATATAAAATGGAGATAGTTCTTTACGAAAAAAGAATCGAGGCTGGGAAATTTGAATTAATAGCTAGCATTTGTATAGGCTTTACAGTTTGCAAACTGTACTTCCACATCTCATTTGATTTTCACGGTATTCTTGAGAGGGTTAAGTGATGTGTCCAAAGCACACAGCTAGTAGGTGGTAGAGTCAGTTTTTGAACGTGATGCTTTACATTCTTTTTCCATGATTTTACACTATTTCTGTTATAAAATTTTACTCTAGATTTCATTATTTTAACTTTTTTCTGTAAGTCCACCACCAAATTCTATATTAATCAAAATAAGTAATCTTTCAGACCAATGTATTTGCTGTCTGTTTATACACTCCAGATATGTTTTTATAAGCTTTTTATTTTTAAATAACTTTAGATTCACAGAAAGTTACAATGATAGCACAGAGCAGTCCCTTGAATCCTTTACTAAGTTTCCCCCCCAATAGGTTTATTTTTATATTGAGGTGTTGGTTCATAGTGACTAATTTTCCAATTTGGTATTTTTTAAAACATGATTTTTTAGTTTAGAATAACAAATGTGGACACTTAAATTACTTGTAAGTACTCTTTGCTTTTTATTTGTTTTTGTCAACTACAGAGCAGTTACTTAAATTCCATTATAAAGCAATTTTTATTGGTCATTTTATTCTCAGGGTTTTACATTGTGGTATTTCAGGATATGCCTCATTTTAAATAAAAGATTTTATACTTATTGGATCTTTATATCCATTATCTTATTTGGGACATTGTATATTCATCCACATTCCATTTATTATAATATTGTTAAACGTGGGGTTGAAATGGTAGGGAAGAATAGGCCACAGACTTCTTTTGAAACTACATTGAAATTTATTAGTAATCAAAGTGGGCAGTGAAGGTGGATATTCCTGGGAAGTTGCTAAAGGTTCTCAGAAACCTGTATTTGTGTTCTAAAAGCACTTTTACCAATCATGTCTATGTTCAACTCTGTAGTCACCTTCCCTTTCCCTGTCAGTTTAGAAAGACCATGGATTTCAGGGGGAAGTGGGCGATGTTGAAATGCATTACATTGTACATAGGTGGTCCTCAATAAATGAATGTATGTATTTAACTATATTAAATGTTTTTTAAAATTAATTTGAGAGAAGGAGAGAAATACAGATGTGAAGAGAAACGTCAATCAGTTGCCTCCTGTCTGGGAACTGAACCCACAACCTGGGTGTGTGCCCTGACTGGGATTGGAACCGGCAACCTTTCAGTGCATGGGACAGCGCTCAACCAACCGAGCCACCCGGCCTGGGCCATGTGCTTAACTTTTAAAGTAAAACCACCCAGAACTGTTTGTCTTTTGTTGAAAATAATTATCTAAGTCACTTCCAGAAATAACTGAATTACCTATTGGTCCCATTTTAATCTCAGTGAGGGACCTAAATAATTTATTAACCACTAATTCTTTTCTAACTCCTAAATTCAAAATTCTGATAATGACCTTCGAGGCTCGGTGTGATCTGTTGAACCTTTTAGAGTGAAGTGCTCCCCTCCTCCTCCTCAGGGCTTAACAGACTCTCCTGTCTTTTAAGTTTCTGCTTACCTCTCCAGCTTCATTTCAACCTACTCTTGCTCAGTGTACTCTAGTTTTTTTGTTTGGTTGGTTTAGTTTTTGGTCCTAGAAAGTTTGAGACACCTCAAGGTCTTCCCAGATGTTTTCTTTGACTTAATGTTCCATTATAGGTTCTCATCACATCCTATATAATAAAGATGTAATATGCACATGGTCGTTAGGCTGTGAAGCGACCACCGTGTAACGACTGGGTCACGGATCAGCAGGAGGGTGGGGCAGTGAGCTACAAGCGGGCGGGCGTCGGACAACTACAGGAGGGGGCAGGGCAGCAAGCTAATGGGGGGGGGGGGGGGTGGAGCTACAGGAGGGCAGCAGCGAGCTACTCGTGCGCAGGACTACTAGTATTACATAACTTCCTCTCCTTACCATACCCGAGCCAGCAGCATATTGCAGTTACAGATTGAGGTCATAGATTGAGAAGGACAGATCACTCCACAACTGTATTAAAAGTACTTGTATGCACTTACGTAATGCCAGCCCTAGCTGGTTTGGCTCAGTGGATAGAGCATCGGCCCTAAAGGTCCCGGGTTCGATTCCGGTCAAAGGCACGTACCTCGGCTGCAGGCTCCTCCTCGGCCCAGACCCTGGTCAGGGCTCATGCTGGAGGTAACCAATTTGATGTGTTTCTCACATCAATATTTCTGTCTTTCCCTCTCCCACTCTCTCTAAAAATTAATGGGAAAATATCCTCGGGTGAGGATTAAATACAATGTTTATATGGATCTAATTCTAGAACATTAATGAAATGGTCTAGAATTTTAATAAAACCATCTAGATCCTCAAAACGCTATCTTAATAATGATTCAATGATAGATCCTCCCTTCCCCCAACTGGTGGGCGGAGTATGACGTAACCTGCAGCCCGGAAATACCTGAGTGACTAACCATGTACCTTATATGGACTATACATTGGACCACCAATCCTCAGCTGCCAAATACCCTAAGCCCTTGTCCTATATGGAGAATGCAGTAAGCCACCAATCAGTGTGCGCCGAGTACACTAAGCCCCCCACCCCCTTCCCATTCCGCCCCCTCAAAAGGTGTGCCCACCCCTGCACGTGCTGCTGTTCTCGCCTTGCGGGACAGCCCGGCAGGTCCTTCTCTAACAAAGCCTGGAGTCCTGGTTTTCGGCCTCTCTCTGGTTTTTCAGATTCCATTAAACTTCAATTTGAGCAAATGTAGCATCAAGTAAGTAAAATCAAACTGAAAGAATAATTATCTAAAAATTATTTTTAAAGAGAAAACACGTCCTTTAGAAATGGAATTGGCTGCTGTAAACCTGAATCAAACCTGCAGGTGGCTCAGATCCCTGAGTCCTCACAGCTTGACCTCTCCTCTGGGGACCTGATGATTTAGGGAGTCAGCTGATGCTTCCTGGCCTCTGCCCAGGGCTGCAGGTGGGACAGTGGGGGCCACTTGGGAAAAGCTGGAATTCAAACTTCTTCAGCCAGTATTTTGTCTGTTGTGATCCTTTTCTTTTCTTGTCTCTGAGCTTTCTCTCCGCCAGGCTGCCATCCACCTTACCTGAGCTTTTTTCTCATGGGAGGCAATCCAGCTGATCTTCAAGGAAGTGCTTCTTTCCAACTGTCAAAGCCATCTTCTTGTAGGAGCCGTGCTTCTAATGTATATGTATTTTCATATACTTCGGGAACGTTCTTCCAGATTGCTAAGCGGTAAATTCTTTCCTCAATTGATTTTTTGCAAATCTCCATTGCACATGTTGTTGACTAGTCCGGCAATATTTGAAGTTTTTGAGTCTCACTTGCAAACTATTTTCAGACTGCAAAGATGTTTGTACAGTTTGGACACCGTTCATTTGAACTGTAAGTGGTTTGTTAATTTAAATTTCTTCACTTAACTTTTTAAATAGTCCTTAATCTTTCTCCTTCAAGTCTTTTCAAAAGAACACTTAACAGGATTGGTATGTCCCTTCAAATTGACGTCTCATTGACAGTGGAGGGGTTCTCATTTGTTTAATTTTCTCTGTCTGATTTCAGATAGCCATCAACCAGGTAATCATTTCTGAAGAAAGCAGGCAGACTTATCTTCATCACCTTTTCAGAGATTTTAGTGGGCTCTCTTTATCATTTAATGCCTCTCTCGTTGGTGTTTTCAAGTTGTCAACTTTTTTTTCCCCCTGTTTCTTCATTTCCCACTCTCTCTTTCATCTTACAGCTTCTTGGGATAGCAGTTTGGGGCATCCTTCAAAATGAGTGTTTTTATCCAGGCCATCCATGATTTCCCTCCGAACTTGCTCGGCATT
Source organism: Myotis yumanensis (assembly GCF_028538775.1). NCBI lineage: Eukaryota > Metazoa > Chordata > Mammalia > Chiroptera > Vespertilionidae > Myotis > Myotis yumanensis. The sequence goes on along the minus strand of NW_027223763.1, from coordinate 48,971,881 downwards.
CCTCAGAGATGGTTTTATGATGTTTCGTCATCAGTCACCTGAGAGAGAGGAATTTCCATGCATTTTCAGGTGACACTGTCAGTCCTTAAAGCCATGAAATGAAAGTGTAGGGGGCTTCCTGTTTTCTGTCCTTTTTTGGAAAAGTGCTGTACTATTCTCAAGTGATGACCGGAGCTACCCAGATTTGTAAGTGCTACCAAACTCAGTACTTGTAGCTGCAGAGGACCCGTCTCCGCTAGAGGTGATTGGGGCTTCGTTGGTTTGCCAGCTCCTCACGGACTTTAACCCAGGCGGAGAATATTTTGGCTGGCTCTTTTTCCCTCAAGTTCGCCTGCTCTTTACTCTCTTTACAATCAGAGAATCCATATCAGAATCTCCTAGGGAAACCATAGAGACTTGGGCCTTGAATCAAGCATCAGACAACACCTGGGGGCTGAAGTGGGGCCAGGAGAAGGAGGGAAGACCAGGTTCTATAAAACAGACTCACCGCACAAAGGGGAAGTGATATTATTTATCCAGCGCATTTGGACACAGAAAACAAGGGTTGCAGCCAGAGGAGATCCTCCATGAGCTCTGGCTGCTCTAGTCCTGACCTGTTCCTGCAGGAAACCTAGGAGATCAAAGTCATGCCATGCCATTACCCACTAGGCCCACAAGGTCGTGGCGGGGAGGGGTGGGAGGGAGCACGCTGCAGTAGAGGACACCTGTGTGCAGGGCCCTGGGTGAGGCTCATGCTCTTGTGTTCAAGTTTCCTTGGGCAACAGGGAAGCCTGATCCTACCTGCAGAGGTCACAGGGACCTAGCTCCCCAGGAGGCACCCATCTAGCCCTCATTTGTGTGTGTTCCATCCAGGTGTGCAGGGGCAGAGCAGTGAAGGGCCTCAACAAAGGTATTACTACCAGCCCTGGATTTCAATGTCAGATTTGGCAAAGCCTTAGCAGTTCACGGATTTTCTGTGGAGCCAATTTGTCCTCATTCAATCCAAGCGTTCCTAGATGAGGGAGACTCTTCCACTGGTGTCTGTGACCCAGGCTCCTCCCATCATGTGACCCTGCAGTCTCCAGCTCCTGGCTCCCAAGGTTGTCCCACAATTGGCCCTCAATCCAGGGAGTCGTTTTCAAACATGTGGCTGCCTGTGTATAGGGGGCAGGTCCTTTTGGCTGAATCTGGCACCCCATATCTATTCCTTGAAACAAAATCTCATTCTTCTATTTTCTTTCTGGCAGACAGCTCAACCTCCTTGCCCATTGCCTGAGACACTGAGAAAAGAGCCATTTTTTCCACAGCCTATGAATGTGCAGGTTAGGGCTCAAACTAGGACTTTCAATGAGGAAAGGAGCTGCCCAAATGCCTGATGGAATTTACTTTGTTTAGAACTCTTTTTTGTTGTTGTTGGAAAAGGGTGTGGGGGGAGGGGACCACAGGGATGGGGACAGGGCTTATTTTAAGTGGTAAGACTGGACAGTCAGAAAGGGCAGGGAAGTATTTTAGTATTTTGTTGAATGACTTATATATAGATATATAGAGATAGATAGATAGATATAGATATAAGTGAATTTAAAAATATATATATTTGTATTGATTTCAGAGAGGAAGGGAGAGGGAGAGAGAAAAACATCAATGATAAGTGAGAATCATTGATCTGCTGCCTCCTGCACACCCCACACTGGGGATCCAGCCCACAACTCAGGCAAGTGCCCTGACTGGGGATCAAACTGTGACCTCCTGGTTCATAGGTCAACGCTCAACCACTGAGCCACACTGGCCGGGCGAATGACTTTTTTTCAATGTGTGTAATAAGTCTCTTTATTCTGTGTTTTTTTTCTCTTCCGTACAATTCGGTCTTTTGTAGGAAATGATGCAGTTCGGCTGCACTGGTGTTTCCAATGACACAAGACGATTTTAGGTGTTTGGGTGACTCAGCACTAGGTAACACTGAGTCACATAGTGAGAAAGTCATTTCTTTCTCCTGCAAGCCTTTTCATTATGTTAAAAGCTTTTCTCCGGCTCTTGCTAATCTCCCTCATTAATAAAGAGAGCAGATCTCAGGTTGACAGTCTTCTGCAACCACTAGTATCTTCCTGGGTTTTAATAAGAATAATTTGCTTTCATTATCTTCATGTTTATAGTTATCCTCTACTTATGAAAAAAGATACTATTTTCCACTTAGGGTGAAAATTTGAGCCAATCATTTTAATGAGCTGGCTGAAAAAAAATATTAGATAAATAATAGTATACATGATATGTAGATGTCAACAACAAAAAAGTGTAGTGTTGCCAGTAAATAACGACACTATTCCAGAACCTCTGAGTCTTTGTGATTTCTCCTATATGCTCCTTTGAGAGGAATTTGGGAGCCCAAAGGAACTGAATTGCCATTGGGACATTTAAGGAGGTAAGACGTCAGCCGAACTACAGTGGCTTTGACTTATTTAAATTCTGACACCACCTTCTGGAATAACAGGAAATTCTTGTCATTAATTATAACATTGAGCGCTGAAATGAAATGAGATTAGGACTGTGTCTGTGTTACTTAGGAAAGAGGACCTCCGCACTACATTGCTGCAGCATCTTGGAATCTCAGCAAACAGAGACATTGCTGACACCTTCCTGATCAGATGAGGCTGCCTGTGTCATCTGGAAGGTCAATCAGCTCTTGGTCTTAAACCTGTAAAGGTATCCTTTGCGAGCACTCCATAACACAAACTCACCTGTTAGAGTTCAGTTCAAGAGATTGCTTCTTGAAAAATCAGAATAGTAGTTGGTTAGTTATTAGCCAAATTTCAACTGAAAAGAAATTGAATGGTCCCAGAACACACATTTAAATTCTGTCCCTCCAGAAATAACACCATAGATGTATTTAGCATTACTACTGGCACAGATAGTATCATGCCTCAAAATGTTTATTGACAACATTTTTCCATTTTAATATTTTTCATCATTTCCCCAATTAGTATTGCTAGTTTCCCTACTAAGAATTTAGCACTAAGCTTATTGTTAGGGATGATGTACACTGTTTTTACAGCATCCCGAAGCAGGACATTAACTGTCCACATTCAATGTAATCCAAAGTGTGAGGCGAATCATTTCGGCATCTCTCAGGGGCCTCGCTGGCTCTCACAGAGAGTAAGGTGGTGGGGACTGCTGAGCGGAGAGTTTCTCGTAGGCAGGTGGGGCATTGGGAACCTGGGAGGACGAGAAAGGAAGAATAGGGCGTTGGCCACAGTGCATGTTTCTGGGACAGCCATTAAGTAACATAACTCTACTTTTTCTCTGGACTGAACCTTTACGTGTCCACATCTAATTTCCATCCAACAAGGTAATCATAGTTACATTTCACAAGTGTGCATGTTGAAACATTGTTGGGGCAAGAATAGAGAAAAATAGGGCTAAGGGCTTTTCAAAACCTCAAAAACTTACATACAGGGCATCTCCCAAAAATGTATGCACACTTTAGTAGCTGATAGCTCAATTTTGAAAATGTATTTTAATAAACACTGCCTTTATAATTATTCAAAGTGTGTGTATAGTTTTTTGGGGACACCCTATATACCTAGAATATCCTTGTCAGTAGAAGTCCCAAGCCCTAACTAATGAGTTATTGAACCCTGTTTGCAAGCACTAAATACATTGCATTTTTACTGCAGGTAAAATTAATCTTAATATATTTCATTTAAACCCACATATCAAAATATCATTTCAACATGTAACTGATATAAAAATGATTAATGAATTATCTATGTTCTTTCCTCATACTAAGTCTTTGAAATCTGGTATGTAGTAGAGTGCATCTTAATTCAAACTGCTGTGTTTTAAGTGCTCAATAGCTACATGTGGCTAGTGGCTACCTTATTGTGTAGCACAGCTCTATACAAATAATAACAGGTCTTTTATTTTCTCCCTCAAATATATCTGTGTTCAGGACATAGACAAGTATACTAAAAACATAAGACAAAAGGATATTGTATCCAGAACCAAGTTCTTCCTTTGGATCCTACATGTAAAGCTGTCATTGTTGACCCTGGAAAATCGGTATGAGCGAACACAGTCTAAGAACATTTCTGTGCTTCCCTTGTTTTTTACCTTTCTTATTTTTCATTATGATAAAATAGACAAAATTTACTATTTTAACTTTTTAGGTGTACTGTTCAGTAGTATTAAATACATTCACATTGTCCTTGCTTTTAAAATAGGAATAATTTTATTCATTTGAGTTAAAAGCAGCCATACACGAAAACACCAACATGCAGGATCTCAACTTACCACAGGTTCATAATTGTTCTCTAGAAAAGGCAGCTTGCTGTCCTGGTGACCAAGTCCCTCACGTAGACATCTTCCTGTAAAGGTACCCTGAGTACCAACGTAACGGCTTCTGCCCTGAAATGTGAATTCATGAAGATCAGTGGGTGAGAAGAAAAGATTTAGCCCATTAAAGAAATGAGAAAGAAGGTGACGTTTTAAGATTGGCTTTTAATCCTGGTTGTGCCACATAATGTGTACCCCCTCAGAACTCCAGTTTTTGCATCTATAATATGAAAATCACATCATCTACCTCTCAAAGCTGTTGCAGGAGTTAACTAAAGGTAAAGCACCTAGTGCAGTGCCTGATACCCAGTTGTCAATGGCTTTTGTAAAAATATTTTTTCTTTATTTCAGAGAGAAAGGAAGAAGGAGAGATAGGAATATCAATGATGACAGAGAATCATTGATCAGCTGCCTCCTACATGTCCCCCACTGGGGATCAAGCCCACAACCCAGGCATGTGCCCTGACCAGGAATCAAACCGTGACCTCCTGGTTCATAGGTCGATGCTCAACCACTGGGCCACACAGGCCAGGCTCAATGACTGTTTTTAAAGGGAAGGAAAAAAGAATGAATCTAAAAAGATGAACTTCAGAATGAATGCAAGTGGAGTAGATCAGAACTAGTGAGGCAGGAGCTGGTATGACAGTGAAGACAGGCATCTGACCATATGCCAGCAGGGACAGACGCTATGTCTGCCTTTTGCATAATAACAGCAAAATATCTTAAACACTCTGAACGCATGTCCTGTGATAGAAATACTGAGGCCGTGGCCCTGGGCTTTCAAGTCAAGTTGCAATAATGATGACAAGTCAGTCTATGGCTAAGCGATGCACCCTGAGGTATTGGCGGGTGGGGGGCGGGGGGGGGGGGTGGTGGCTAAAAGCTTAGTGCTTTGCATAGGGTTAGAGGGTGATGCTCTTCACCCCTAGAATAGAATGGCAACAGTTTGTACAAGACAGAGACACAAACTAAAGTAGAGACTGCAGGAGCGGTCCACCCTGGTGAGGTAGAGTCTTTAATCACTGATAATGTTAAAAATTGCTGGCATTTTGTGATAATAAAAAACAGACTAACTTTTAGTTGCTTTTATTATTGTTCAAGTCTCTACAACAATGGTTCTCAAACGTGAGCGTGCATCAGCATTCCCTGGAGGGCCTGCTAAACACACTGCTGGGCCCACACCCAGAATTTCTGACTCAGTCAGCCTGGGGTGAGGCCCACGAATTTGCATTTCTAATAAGTTCCCAGGAGATATTGCTGGGCCAGGACCACACCAAGAACCACTGCTCCACAGACAATGCACCTTCTTATTGCCTGTGCCTTGTGCAACTCAGCTATACTCAGAGGGACCAGGCAGGTGATGAAGGGGGTCAGGTGAGGCCATAGGAAAGGAGGGAGTGTCTGTCCCATCTGAGGGGATAGCTACTGCAGAGCTGCCAGTTTTTCCCAGATCTTTTGATTTTTTTTTTAAAGAAACTAGAAATCAAGATTTTTATGTAAAATGTTACTTTCAATGTTAGCACCTAATTCAATTTTTAAAAAGACAGGCCCAAACCTATCTGTGGGCCACATCCAGCCAGCGGGGTGTGAGCAGCGTGCTCTGTGGCTGAGGGAGGCTGGGACGGGGAGGTGTGCAGGGGATCTGAGGCTCCTGGGCTCCTCTGTGGGCCCAGGCACACCACGGGGGTCTGTCTGCCAGGCTGCATGAGAAAGGCATCCAGGCAGGTTTCCCAGGGAGGAGGAGTGTTAGGAGCATCAAATTGGACGAGGCCAGACATGGATTGGGCTGATACCTACACAGTCTGCAGGCTGTAAAGTAATTTTCCGAAATTCCAGCCTGAACAAGGACCCTAATCTTTTTTATATCTATTATTTTGTGTGTGTGTCTTTTTTTAATCCTCGAATGAGGAATGAGGATATTTTTTCCCCAGTGATTTTTAGAGAGTGGAAGGAAGAGGGGGGAGAAGGAGAGAAACATCGATGTGAGAGAAACACATTGATTGCCTCCTCAAAGAGCCCTGACCCGAGGGGAGGGATCGAACCTGCAACCCAGGTACGTGTGCCTGTGGTCAAGAATGGAACCCACGACCCTCCGGTGTTCGGGCTGACACTCTAACACCTGAACCAAGCCTGCCAGGGCTGTCTCTTTTTAATCAAATGTTAAAGAAAAAATAATGTCAAACTTACCCAGATGCTTTCAGAAACTAGGAAAAAAAGGAACACATCCCAGCTCCTTTTTTAAAGGGTTGTATAATGTTGATATGAAAAGCAGACAAGGACAGTGGAGAAGAAGAGAAAATATAATCTAATCTTCCTTCTGAAAGTATGTGCAGAAATCCTAAATAAACATAAGCAAATTAAGGCAAATATCCTATGTCAGCTGTCTATCATTACACAGCAAACATCCCTAAATGCAGTGGCTTAAAGCAATCAATCACCCAGAAGGGCCCTAATGACATGACCACACAGGGAGGTTCTGCTTCCCCCCCCACCTCCCCCTCCCCCGTCACCCCAGATCCCAGAGCTACACCTCAGAAAAGAAAAGTAAAATAATATTTAATGTGTCTCTCCCTTTACTCAACAATTGCTTTTCTTCTTTTTCTTTGCTTTTCAGATCTCTCACCTTCCATGGTGTCCATGTTAAAATGAGGGTTCCTGGGTCTCGCCACCAGAGCTGGCCCCAGGATCTGCATTTCAGCAAGAAACCCCAGTGGTGGGCGTGCAGGAGCCCCCGGCCATGCACAGAGAAACAGACGCCACAAGACATGGGCGCAAACTCCGCTGTCAGCAGGGGCCTCAAAATGCTCTCCAAGGATCTCAAGGATTGTGTGCTAAACTTCCAGGTGAAAGAGTAAAATCGGTAAATACAAGAACCAAGTTCCAGCGCCTTACAAATCATTTTCCCGAAGAAACACATTGCTGCAAAAAGCAGTCTTTCCTTTCAAAGGATGTGTTCCAGGTCTAAGGGGAATTGTTAGCCAAGGGAGAAATTTTAGATCTTAATTCCAACCAACCTTGCTACCATGCTGTGTTCAGGGAAAGTGGACATTCCCAAGCTCAATGAAGGTTGCTAAAGGCGGAGTCACTCAGACACCCACAGTTTGCATTTATTGTCATGTATGTACTTCTGTTTTAAAATGCAATAGAATCACCAAAGAGAGACAGGGAGGTGATTATGTAATCAAATGCAGTACTTTTTTTTTTTTTTATTGCTTAAAGCATTACAAAGGGTATTACATATGTGTCCTTTTTTTTTTCTTTTTTTTTCCCCCTGCCCTTGACAAATGCAGTACTTAATGCCCTATTTTACATCATCTTGCCTACATTTCTTAGACTGCTGGTTCCCAACCTAGCATTTCAGGAGTTATAAAAGTCTCAAAACAATATTTTAATATTAATTTTAAAAAATATATGACGGGGAGCATTTTTAGACAGTCGGGAAGCAGGGAATATAAACACATAAAAATTCCAGAAACCGCACGTCACTGAAGAAGGCCTATGGAGGCATGGCCGGCTGGACTTGAACCTCACCAAGCAAAATGTTCCCAGTGCCTGAGCCCACAATGTTAAGACTCTCTTACCCTTAAGGTGAATGAGTTCAAGATGAGAGTGTTGAAGCAGAAAGGAAAATTTAAAAAAATTAAAAAGAAAAAACATTGTCTTTTTGCCCAGAATCATCTAGCTAGCAACTGTGGACAGTTGGAACTGCCCAAGCTTCCTAGCAAGGAGGAGAATTCGAAGCTACAGCCCTCACCTTCCCCTCTGCACCTAGGTCTGCCAAGCCACGGCCTCCCACCCACCCCATTCCTCCCCTCTATCAATCACAGAACCTTTTCCTCGGAGAGAGGAATCCGACTTCCCAACATCTTTTATAAAGATAAATGTTTTCCATTACGTATCAGCCTCAGAAACCTTCGGATCTGTAATACAAGAAAGAGTCAGGAGAGGGAGCGAGAGAAGAGAAGACAAGAAGGAAGAAGGAAAGAGAAGGGAAGAAAGGAGAAAATACAGCTCTCCTTCTATTCCGTTGCTCACTGCGGATAATGCCTTTGGATGCTTAGGTGCTAGGGTGCTCCCTGGTTTTGAAGCCAGGTTTCTGAAACCTGTAGTTTTTATAGTTTCGAGACTCAGTTGATGGTTTCCATTTGTGGAAGATCCTGCGGCCCCAAGACTGAACTGTGTCACTTGCTAGCTTCCTGATCATAAAGGTAAAGAAGGAAAAATCCTACTGGCACCACATCGGCCATCAAAGGAAGAGGGAGCCTGTTAAACACCTGGTGGGCCTTTGTGCTGCTGAGGAGGGAATGGCTACCTCATTGCACTGATGGCTAGGTGGGTCCTGGGTATACTGGGTTGCTTGGTAGAGCGGAATTAGAATTCCCCGGCAGCCGGAGAGGAAAGGGGTGAAGACAAGGAGAGAGGGGCAACCACTAAGTGGAGCAGCAGACGCAGTGAGGATCCCCAGGCGGGTTGGTAGGACCTGGAGTGTCTCCTTGCTGCTGTTTGCTGTGTAAGAGGACCACAAGCCCTGACCGGTTTGGCTCAGTGGATAGAGCATTGGCCTGGGGACTGAAGGATCCCAGGTTCGATTCCGGTCAAGGGCATGTACCTTGGTTGCGGGCACATCCTCAGTAGGGGGTGTGCAGGAGGCAGCTGATCGATGTTTCTAACTCTCTATCCCTCTCCCTTCCTCTCTGTAAAAAAATCAATAAAATATATATTTTTTAAAAAGAGGACCACAAACCTGCCCTGTGCCCCCCAAACTATCAGTGCTCAGCACACACACGGCCAGCACGGTTTGTTCTGAGTGGGACCAAAGAGCGGCCAAGTTCCTGGTTGGGGTTGATGTGGGCAGAGGCCACGGAAGAGTTGTAAGAAGTACAATGTAGAGAAAGGGCCGGGAACCAGAGCTAGAGGTGATCATGAGAATGTTACCCCATCGCCCAGAAGTTCAGAGGAAGAAGGGGAAGCGGGGCCCCGGCCCTGGATGGGTCCCAGCGGGGGGAGCTTTACCAACCTTCAGGATCCCGTATCCGTTTCGTCTTCTACAATACCAGCAGCCGAGGAACAGCACAAGTCCCAGGATCACCGTCAGGACGCCAATCCCTGCGATCCTGGCCCAAGAGACAGACAGATCCAGCTTGGTACTTCCTCCACACTGTGACCACCTGTTCCTCTCTTCACAGGAACTTGCCAGCCCAGCACAGCACCACCCAGTCCCCAAGTAATTTCCCGCCACATGGCACACCGGGCAGCCACCAGGCCTCCAGCACTTGCATCCAGGGGCAGCGCCTCCTCTAGGAGCTTCTCAGGTATGTGCCAACAGGAGCCGTGCTACCCGGCATGGGCACGCGCACCCAAGTTCCTGGTGCAGGAGGTACAGTAGCAACTGACCCTCCTGTGGACAATATATTTTTTGAGGCTGAATTATCTTTTCATTGGGGCTGGTTTAAATCATTTCCCCCAACTATGAGCCCACAAAAAGGAAATGGAAATTAGCATTGACTGACCATCCACTATTAGCCAGGTGCCATGCTAAACATTTCAGCGGTCGCCAACCGGTGGTCCACGGGCCGCTGGTGGTCTGTGAGGTCCGAAAGGCTGGCGACCACTGTTCTAGATACATTAGCTTATTTAATTCTCACAACAGCCCTGGAAGGCAGGCACCGCTTACCGTCCCCATTTCACAGATGAGGAAATACATGCAGAGGTTAAGTGCCTTGCTGATGGTCACACAAAGATAGCATGGGATTTGAACTTGACTCCCTTGTGCCCTCTCAGCCCTATCCGTCCCCCATACCTCGCTCCTTGCCCATGTCCTCTCTCCCTTCCTGCCTTGACTAACACATTCTCCTAGGCTCAGCATCATTCCTCCCAGTGTAATGGCAACCCATGCTGCCTTCTCTCACAGGCCTCCCTGTGGGTGATCACTGTGTGCTCACCTATTTCTTCTAGACATGGCAAGAGCTCCCAGAGGCGTTGTGTGTGTGTGTGTGTGTGTGTGTGTGTGTGTGTCTTCAATGTCTAGAACGAGTCAGGCACATAGGTGTTTCAAGAAATATTTCTTGAAGCTGGGTGAATGGATGAATGGATGGCCAAACAAATTAATAAAAAAAATGAACAAATGCATTATGGCTGATTACAAATTCATGATCCATAACAAAATCCATAATCCATAACAAATTCATAACACCACTCTCTCTGAAAAATGAATGAACAATTTAATGTCTTCTTAAAATAACTAACTATCTAAAATTATGTGGATTTTTGACAAAATGTGACTTTAACCTCTTGTGAATCATTGGCACTCTAGTGAGAATACAGGGATCAGCAACATACCACAGAGCAGGTTTGGGTTTGGGATGGAGAGAGTTAATAAAGAGACAGAGAGAGCTCAGAAACCGGGCCCTGAGGGCCTAGAACTGGGGCATTCTGACTTGTAGGACTAAGAGGTCCAGGAGACTATAAATGTCACAGGGATGCCGGAGCCCAGCCCAGCCAGGACACGTGTCCTGGGTGTATGCTCGGCGAGGCAAGCTGCTGTCGGGCCTCCACTTGCTCCAGGAATTCAGGGCAGGTGCTTGCTGCTTCCTCTGGTCTCCCCTGAGGGACTAGAAGGGGCATCTGAGAACGGAGCTGGCGGGAGGCCCCTGGAGCAGCTGAGATGAGAGGTCTGGCCTCTCGGCCGGTCTGGCTGCCAAGTCAGAGAGGCCAGATGACCCCTGGAGCCAGGCACTCTGTGGCTACTTGGTAAGCGCCTCCCAGCTGGCCGGCCGGGCGGGGATCACTAAACAACACAGCCCTGGGCCCAGCCCTGGGAGGAGCATCCAGCTGCACCTGGAGCAAAGCTGCAGCCTCGCTGAGAAGGGGCAGGAGCCACGCCAGCCTCCTGGGCCCTGTGTCCAGTGTCCCCCTCCAGGCCCCGGGGCTCTGCTTCTTCTGCGTAACATGGCCAGCTCACGGGCACCTGCCTGCCTTTCCACTTCACAGCATGAGCAACGGCAACAAACTGGAGAGTGCAGAGTCCTTTACCTGCGACCTGCTAGCAGTGGTTCTCAACCTCCCTAATGCCACAACCCTTTAATACAGTTCCTCATGTTGTGGTGACCCCCAACCATAAAATTATTTTCGTTGCTACTTCATAACTGTAATGTTGCTACTGTTATGAATCGTAATGTAAATATCTGATATGCAGGACGTATTTAGGCGACCCCCGTAAAGGGATCGTTCCACCCCCAAAGGGGTCGCGACCCACAGGTTGAGAACCGCTGTTAGAGAAAGGCTCCCCAGAGCTGGGCGGTGATGAGACAGAACAGCTGCAGCAGAAACAGGGTCTGACTGAGAGACCTTTGCCCAGTGCCACCGGCTGCACCACCACCATCTCAAGTCCCTGAGGGGCCAGGGCCCACCTCCCAGGGGGATGGCAGGGCAGGATACAGCTCTGACCTGATGCTGCAGGCCAGTCCTGCACATGCAGCCGAAACCCCCCACAACTCATCAGCATCTCCACCACCTTCGGGGCCACTCCCTGAGCACCAGTCTGTGCCAAGCCCCCCACACATGGGCTTTTATTCCATCTTCGTGGCAACCTCTGAGGTAGGTGGGATATTCGTTCCGCAGCTGACACCCCAAGACTTCAGGCTGGTACAGTGCCTCAGGTTGCACACAGGTCAGTGGCAGGACCAGCTTCCACAGCGACTGGCCCCATGTACCCAGCGCGCACGTCTAGAGTGTGGGCAGACCCAGCCCCCCTCGCCTGGGCCGGTGCTTTGCCGATCACCCTTCCGGGAATGGAACTGCCCCATGGAGCGAGCGGTGGGCCCTGTGACGAAGGCAGCTGACTCCATTCCCAGCGCTGGTTCCACCGCCAGGTCTGCGGCTCTGCCCTGGACACCACGGCACAGAGCGAGCTCTGTGCCCGCTTTCACACACAGTCACGTTGCACTCACACCCCCAGGGACTGGCCCAGAGCGGAAACCACCAGCCTATGCCGCACACCAGGAAAACCCACCCCCAGCTGGGCTGGGCCTCAGTGTCACCCCAATACCTCCGCAGAGGAGTCGCCTGAGATGTGCGAAAGTGCAGAACCTGCCCCCCACCGCCCCAGCCTCTCACCCCGCCCCCCCCCCCCAACCTAATCAGCCTCTCCAGTGGCGTGGTGGGCCTAGGAAACCGCATCTCTTCAATCATGTGACCTGTGCCCTCACGCCTGACGCTACGGAGCCTGTTGAGTCATCATGCAGAAGCCGAAACAGCATCCTACTTAACACCATGTGCAGTGTAGCCCCCAAAGAGTATCCTTTAGCTCTTGGGAGAATTTTTCAGAACATCTGCCCACCCACCCCGATGACCATGCGGGACGTTAGGAAACCCACGGGGCCTCGGGGAGATGCTCCCTCGGTGTCTGGCTGGGTCTGACACTTGCTGGCCCTGCTAGTTCACTCTAGGAAGGATTTGTCAACAGCTCTTTCCCGAGGGCGAGCCGGCTGGCAGGAGCTGAAGAGAGAGTTCCTTGTCTGTCTTGTTGGAACCCCCACTCAGGGGGCGGGCTCCCCTCCTGCCGCCACACCCAGACCCGCCCAGCGTCCCCGCAGCCAGTGTTCCCATGACAGCACTTGCTCTTGTGAAATCATCCTCGTGCCTAACTCTCCCACGAGATCATAAGACCTTTTTCAAGGGAAGCATAGCATCTTGGGCAGCTTACACAGTGCTTCGCTCTTAGAAACGCTTCATGGATTCAAAATACCAAACGCCTTTCCAGAGGATAGTCATGAAGCAAAGGTGGAATCACAGACCTGCCCTTCATCCTCACTTGCTCTTTGGCAACTCACCTTTGTTCTGCCTGCAGACCACCTTCCGGAGCCTGAGAGGCGTAGACAGAACCTGACCTGAGGAAAGAGGCAACTTGCTTCCAGACATGTTTTTTGGCCTGGGAACCCACAGCAAAGGCTGTAGAGCCAAGAATGCAGACCAAAATGGCCAGAACCAACTCTTTACCATTCCTGTCCCCTTGCCTGTTCAGCCTCAGAGAAGCTGGTGTGAGCCCCTTGTGGGACCACAGGTCTCCTCGCTTCATTGCCACTGTTTCACTCTCTGGAGAAATAGAGACTGGAGAGATTCACGGACAGGCGTGTGCCGGCGGAATTCAGAAGCTGTGTGAGCAAAAGCTTTGAACTTACTCTTTAGCTGTGATGTAGGAGTGGCCGTGCCCTCTCCTGGGGTACCCATAGACGAGCTGGGCCTCTTCACTAGGCATCTTCACGAGGGACCACAGGACACCTAACAGCAGAGGCACACGGCATCATGAAACGCATCCAGGGCGTCCTCCTCCTCGTCTCATAAAGACCCCACAGACACTCCCGCTAGGTGACAGGAACGACAGCAGGGACCTGGTCTCTCTTGGTGAGAGGATGTGTACCTGCTTCCATCCTTGCTACCAAGTGGAAATGGCTCAGGTTTCTAACCCCTTCCACCAACTGAAAATTAAGTTCAAAGAAGAAACAAAAGCAAAATGCTTTCAAATTAAGTTATTATTTGGGGGAGGGGGAGATGTTCTTTATTTGCCTTCAATTTGACTCTATGCAGTGGTTCTCAACCTTCCTAATGCCGCGACCCTTTAATACAGTTCCTCATGTTGTAGTGACCCCCAACCATAAAATTATTTTTGTTGCTACTTCATAACTGTAATTTTGCTACTGTTATGGATCGTAATGTAAATATCTGATATGCAGGATGTATTTTCATTGTTCACGACCCACAGGTTGAGAACCGCTGCTAGAGAAACAAGCAAAATGCATTTTTATTATTCCTTCCTTTCCTTGGCCCAAGACTGTGGTTACTAACAGGAGTTATTTCTCTTGAGCAGTGTTATCTGATATCAATCCTTGGACACATAGGAGGCTATGGTGACCTACTGTGTGTGGCCATGCACCGCACCCTCCCAGCCCACTTTTCAACAAAGAAAACCACCCCCTACAGGTGCCTGGTCTAATCCACATTCACCCCCCAAAATGGGCTGAAGAAGCCCATAGCTTGACTTTCGTAATAATTTCTTGTCCCTCCCGCTGAAATCAATTTCTGCTTCTCCCTTGTTCAAGTCTCATGACTGGGATTTAAAATGTGTGTGTGTGTGTGTGTGTGTGTGTGTGTGTGTGTGTGTGATGCCTGTGTGTGTGTAAAATTTAATCTATAATTTAATCAAAAATTTAATCTATAATACAAATAGACAAAAAGCTCATGAACTGCAGTGGGCGTGATTAAAGTGTGCTTGTTAAAACCCAACAGCGGTTTCTCTTCTCCCCTTGCTATTATGTATTTTTCTTTCCTCTTATTGTTCTCATGCATTTCAAAGGTCTGGTCCCCACAGAATTATATTAATGAGCCTGTTTAGAACAGCGGGAGAGAAGTGGGCGGCAGAGTGGAGAATTCACCACATGACCCCTTCCACAGGGGCATTCCCTGTACAATTAGCCCTTCCCAGGGGTAAAAAAGACATTACAGCTGAACTCACTGATCAGCTCAGGGGAATAATGTAGGGGTGAGCCCCGTGTTCAAAACGACAGACACGGCACTCCGTTCATTCTGGGTTAACTTGTTGTGATGAAGCTCTGCCTCCAGTTCAGAGCCGTGGGGAAGCGGGGAGGGACAGCAGTGCCCCTCCCAGGAGAAGCAGTCCTTCCAGCGACAGACGCTGCTGCTCACAGTGGGCTCTCCCGGGGCCTCTGCTCTGCTGCTAGGCAGTCTCTGGAGAGCATCGAGGAGACTTTATGAACCTTCAGAAGTTGGAGAATGACAAACACGGAGGAGGTCTGTGATGGCCAAACATCAGGGAGGCGATGAGGGAGGGTGGGGGGTCACCAGGCCCCCAGCCCTGCCCTGAAGGAACAGGCCTCCCTGTGCCCTGGGACCCTGGCCCTGCCCTGAAGGAACAGGCCTCCCTGTGCCCTGGGACCCCGGCCCTGCCCTGAAGGAACAGGCCTCCCTGTGCACTGGGACCCCGGCCCTGCCCTGAAGGAACAGGCCTCCCTGTGCATGAGACGGCAATGCTCTTACCTTCTGGATGGGGTCGTCCTCCGACTGCAGCAGCCCCGTGTGTGAAGACTGCTTCTCCTCTCTTAATCTTTCTTTTCCTCCCCCCTGGTCTTGAGTCCCATGTTAGTCATGAGTTTGGATTTCTGATGGGGTCATCTGTGATTGCTTAATTGGCGTGAATGGAACCAACTTCATTCCTCCCCTCAAAAAGTCATGGCTCACTATGGCTTCTGTTTTCCTTCATCCTGGGGAAGCCATTTATTTCCAACGCTGGTCCCCCCTCTGTAGGGTCGCTGGTTAAAATACAGGATGCTAGTTGCGTTTGAATTTCAGAAAAACAATAATTTTAGGACTTTAAAAGTGATGAACTGTGGCTCATTTATTAGTATAAATATGTCCCTTTTACTGAACGAGATCTAGTTTTACTGAAGAGATTATATTTATCTATCTAACATTTCGATGGAACGGGGCCCCTCACAGCCTCCCTCATGCAGCCTCCAAGGGTTGAAGAGCCTTCAGGCTTAGACCTAGAGCCCATGGAGGCCCACCCCCTTCTGGTCGAGAAGAGGAAATAG
Organism: Myotis yumanensis; assembly: GCF_028538775.1. Lineage (NCBI taxonomy): Eukaryota > Metazoa > Chordata > Mammalia > Chiroptera > Vespertilionidae > Myotis > Myotis yumanensis. The sequence goes on along the minus strand of NW_027223763.1, from coordinate 48,955,970 downwards.
AACACCCCTAAGACTTCCGAAGCTGAGCTCCCTGATTTCGTTGTGATGTTCTCAGAGATAACTGTCCCCGGGGAGAGGCAGGTAAGATTTTCTCTTTGAAGGTAGAATCTGATGGAAAGCAGGGCTGATTGAACCTGACACTACGACCTTCCCTGATTATCAAACGTGTAGATGCCAGAAGCGTTTCCGTGGGACAGACAGCTACCTCTGCTCACCAGCTCTCTCGTGAACAAACCAGACAAAACACCACCAGAATCAGGCAATCTGAGCCTTCTCATCCCTGAGCATGTAGACTAAATGGCCACTAAGTTCTCCTTCCTCATAACATATGAGGGCTCCACTCCTGCCAAATCCTGTGGGTTTCCAGTGACCATTGGGATTGTCCTGTGTGAGGACATACTGAGCCAAGGCATCACTGGAAATAGCCAGGGAGAGACAGAACAGAAAGAGGGGTGTTCATCCTATTAGGTGAGACAGGGAAAGCCTTTCTGGAAAGGAGAGAAAACGTAAATTGAGACCTACATGAGAAGGAGTCAGCTATAGGAAGATGGAGGAAGAGATTGCAGACGGAGAGAAGAAGCAGTGCAAAGGCCCTGAGGCAGAATAATAGAACATGACTTGGTCTGGGTTCCCAGACCTGAGGCTGATTCAGGAGATTTTGCTCAAAAGTCCGGAAGGATACAAGCTCTCGGTGTCCACAGATTTGGGGAAAGCAGTTTCAGGCTGAACCTTGGGGCAATGCCCAGTAACTCTCACAGAGGCCTGTGGCAGGTACTGCTCTGAGCCAAGAAGCCACAGGTCTGTGTGAACCAGGGCTTGACAGGTAGGCCCCTGGATGATTGGCAGCAAGACCAGTGAGGAGGGAGGTACTGACCTGGACCCCAGGGGAGGGGAAGCTTCCAGTCTCACTCCAGTCCCTCGGTGCCGGGTGCTCATTCAGGGGCCTTGCGTGCGGGGCATTGTCCCAGCATGGAGACTGCAGAGCCGCTGGCATCTTCCCCTCCCCCAGAGGGCGCTACAGGGCCAGACCCAGCACACTGGGGACACTGTGACCTGTCTGGGCATGCTCTCCAGTGCCTCTGCTCTTCGGAGTTCAGCAAGTAAGTCCGGCTCAGACTGTACAAGGGCATCCCTTTGGGCCTTTGAGTGGTTTGTAGCTTCTGAGGTACCCAGTCCTGTCAGGGTGAGGTGCCCAGGATTGGCTGGTGGGGCTTCCTCAAATAGGGTTCCCAAGGAACCTCCTCCTGAAAATCCTACCACATCCTGTTTCCTGGAAGTGCCCCCCCACCCCCACCCCAAGTTCCCTTTGACTAGGCTCCTAGGCACTGTCCTTGGACTGGCCTAGGACTCAGGCTAGTGCCCCCCCACCCCCACCCCAAGTTCCCTTTGACTAGGCTCCTAGGCACTGTCCTTGGACTGGCCTAGGACTCAGGCTCTATTCTAGGACCAGGCCAGGCCCTACCTGCCCTCACCCTCCACACTTCCTAGTGACTAGTGACAGCACAGCGCCCCCCCCCCCCCCCCCCCCAGGCTGACAGGGGCTCCAGAGTCCCAACTGCCTGCACATCATCTCTTCACTCTGTGTCACTTTGGGCAAATCATAAATCCCTTGGAGCCTCATTGCCTGCATCTAGAAAGTGGGGCTGATAAAAGTATCTACTCCGGACATTAGCGGTGTGAGTTCAAAGAGATCATGCTCACCACGTGTTGACACAGTGGCTGGTACAGAATAAGTTTAGCAACATCATGTGAACCGTACCAGGAGGCTGCCTGACCCATTACCCGTTGGCCCAGCTCAACCTGCCTTGAGTTTAGAAGTGGCCGCCACCTCCCCTGTCCCAGCTCCTGGTTAGAACTTGCGCCAAGTCGCACCTTGCTGGACACTCGCTGGCGCTCTGCTGCCACCTGGTGGGCCTGGCCTTGCACCACAAGCCCACCTGAGGAAGCCGCGCGGAGGGCGGGGCACTGATTGCAGAAATGCCTCTTTGATCTTTTCAAAAATTTCCACTCACAGTGCTCAGGGCCAGGACCCACTGTACTCATCTTCCTTGGGACTTAGAACCTTCTTCAGTGCTGGTCACTGTTCTTAGATCGTCATAGCCTCGGGCTCCGCCCCCGAGAAGCCAGGCCAGGCCCTACTGCCCTCACTCTGCCCACTTCCAGGGACTTCCTCTTCTCCATCCCCACTCCCCCTCCTCCATCCCCCCTCAGCCCCCCCATTCCTCCCAGCAGGGGCTCTGGAGTCCAAACTGCCTGCAGTTCATCTTTTCAATCTGTGTAACTTTGGGGTGTGAGTGTTAGGGTCTCCTGGGAGGAACGCAGGAGGCCAACAGTGCCAAGGGATTATAAATGTATTACGTCATCTGGAGACCAGATGGGCTGAGCCCCCAAATGCTGCCAGCACCCAGCGATGGGGAGTCAGAGATCTTAAAGGACTCTAGGCGGGCTTTTCCGGGCAGGCGGAGAGTTCTCTGGGCGGTCAGGGTCCCGGGAATCCTGGGAAGGTTGGAAGAGGAAGGAGAATGGTCTTAGCAAGTGGAAAGTGATCAAAGCGAAAGGGAATGTCCATGGTGAGGCGGCCTAGAGGTCCGTTCCCGGGGGAGGGGGTATCATTCAACTATTTGATCAGACCTAACAGTGGGTTCTTGCTCCCTCACACACACCCCAACAGAAAATTCTAGACCGTGATCAATGGAGGACGTCGCTGTGAGTGGGGTTGATGCTGCTGCCCTTTCGTAGGAGACGTGGAACAAACAGAACTGGCTGTGTAGGAGGCCGCGAGGACAGGTAGCACACCTGCGGTGGCTGCAGGGTCCTGGGCCGAGCAAATGGCCTTCAGCCCCAGCTCCTGTTACACCTGTGTGATCCTGGGCAAGTTACGTAACCTCTCTGACCTTCAGCAATCTCATCTACAAAATGGCAATAAATAATAAGAACAAAATTGCTGTAAAAATTAAATGAGAAAAGCATCCAGCACAGAGCGTGGCAAGTTGCTGATGTGTGAGAAAAGCGGATGCCACTGGGACTCTCCTGCAAACGTGCCAACAGCCTTGCGAGGGAGGGATAGCGGCTCATGCCCTCAACTCCCGGTCAGCTGTGCCCTGAGCGCGGCTGCAGCTCATCAGCTGAGTTCCTGCCTGCGGAGCCCAGGGCGTGGGGCCGAGCAGCTCCGAAGGTGGAGGCCGTGGTGAGATGGAGATGGACAGAATGAAGTCTGTGCACATGGGCGCCCACCAGGAAAGCCCAGCAGTCTGGGGGCACCTGGAGGACAACCGGAGGCCCTCCTCCCTGAGACACAAGAGCAGGAGTGGCCGCTGCTGCCTCGGGCTGGATTCCCGGGAAGGAGATGGGGGGACGCCATCACTTTCCACCCCAGTAGGAAAGTCTTCCCAGGAGAACGAGCATGGTCCCCCACACAGGCACAGACGCTGGGGCGGGGTGAGCACGGTGGCCCAGGTCCCCACGCTCCGGTGGCAGAGAAGAGCCCAGTAAATCAGAGGTGGGACTCAAACAGCCCTGGCCGCTCTGACCAGTGTCTCTGAAGAAGGGTGGGCTTGCAGGGCTGGATTGGAATGACTTTTGAGGTGGAAAGTAGTGAGGGGTCAACCTCAGTGTCCACTGCGATGTCACCCCGGATTCCTGCCCAGGACACAGCGGGAGTATGGGCTCTTCTTGGGGCAGGGGGCACAGGAGAGGGTTCTCGGAGAAAGAAGAGCTTCGTTGGAGTCTGGAAAGGTAAGCAGGGTTCACAGGTGTGAGGTGGGAGGGGAGCAGTCTAGTCAGGACTCAGGGTGCCAGGGGAAGGTGACATCCAGGTGGAGGGGGGGCTCAGAGGTGCCGCACAGCCTGGCAGGTTTGGGGAACGGCCAATAGCTCTATCCTGGCTGGAGCTCAAAGTACCAGAAAGAAAGTGCTGCCCCGAGGCCTGGGGCCTGAATCTCAAGGCTCCGGGAGCCCATGCTGAGGCTGACGGACTTACTCTGCAGGCTGTGTTGGGTCACAGAAAGGTTTTTAGCAAAGGGAAAAAAAATGGGGCTGACCAGACGTGGGGTCATGAAAATATCTTCCTCCCAGGTGGCTGCGAGGCTTACACGTGTTGTTGTGTGTGAACACATTTTGTAAACCGGTGCACCATACTGACAGGCGCTCTAGGAGCAGCAGCTTGTGCTCAAACGCCGGGCGTTGGACTGGTGGCCTGGAGCCGTGGATGGGAGAAAGCCCAGGCTTTGGATTCTGGTTCAAATGCTGGCTACAGCAAGGACTGGTTGTGTGTCCTACATTACCCGAGATGCTCAGCCTTAGTTTCTTCATCTGCAGAATGGGAACACATTAGCTGCGTCTCGGGGAGGCTGTGGGATGAGGGTTCGTGCGTCTGGCAGGGAGTAAGCTCTTGTGTCAGGGTTCTTTGGTTGCTAGCAACAGTAGCTCAACTCAGGCTACGTAGTGATATAAGGGAGGTTGTGAAGGTGTCCCACAGAACTAACAATAAGTCTGAGCAAAGCAGGTCTGAAGGGGCTGAGCAGCCCCGTGGACACAGGTAGAAGGAATTAATGGGTGATCTTTCCAGTTGTTGCCATTAGGAGGTAATCAGCTCTAACCACGTTCATCCTTGTTTGCGCACAGTAATTAGATTCCTTGGAGGATCTTGTTTGGGTGGCCGGGCAGGGAATTGTCTGGAGCGGGGGTGCAGGGAGTGTGGTATTTAACACTCCCTCCAGGATGACGAAACAGGGAAGGGGAAATTTCCAGAGGGAATAAGAAGGAAGGGATTCGAGAGAGACAAAGACAGGGCTGTCCTCTACAGCGTTCGGCAAATGGTGGCCGGCGAGTTACATGGGGCTCAGGCTCGGCTTTCTCCCTGAGCATCTCCCTGGTGTTTGCTGCTTTCTGAGAGAGGAAATCCTGCAGGAGCCTGTGTAAGGCTGCCAGGTGCGCCTAGGGAGCACTGACCGAAGTGCAGGAGGCTGACAGCAGAACCCACCTACCCCAAGCGTCTCTACTTGGGCCTTTCCCATGAGAGATACAGGGGTAAATAGAAGCAAGGGTGAATGCAGGGTTGAATACAGGGGTAAATAGAAGCAGGGGTGAATAAAGGTAAATAGAAGCAGGGGTGAATACAGGGGTAAATAGAAGCAGAGGTGAATACAGGGGTAAATAGAAGCAGGGGTGAATACAAGGGTAAATAGAAGCAGGGGTGAATACAGGGGTAAATAGAAGCAGGGGTGAATAAAGGTAAATAGAAGCAGGGGTGAATACAAGGGTAAATAGAAGCAGGGGTGAATACAGGGGTAAATAGAAGCAGGGGTGAATACAGGGGTAAACTAGAAGCCAGGGTTCAAGTCCTATCTTTGCAGGTTTTGGTTTTGTGCTATGTGACCTGGACAAGTTACCTAACCTTTTTGAGCCTCAGTTGGCTCGACTGTACAATGGGGATAATAATTTTTTAAGTTTAGGGCTATCCTTATTTGCTTAGTTTCTTCCAGGTTGCGAAGAGAGACCCAACGTGGCTTCAGATGAGGCAGAGAAAGGTATTCTTAGGAAGAACAGGACATTTTCTAGGCTGAGCTTGTCGCTGCTTCGTGGAGGCCCGGGGCAAGCCCGTCTTCATTAAGGAGATGGTGGTTGCTGTAGCGACGAGTCAGCAAAGGGCACCTCTGCTCCGTCTGAGACTTCCTGTCTCGCACACAGTTAACAGGCCTCATTGGGCTGGTTTGTTCCATCCCGAATGGGACACGCCCGTGGGGCAATGTAGCACCCGCTGGTGGCTTAAACTCCAGGAGTTTATTGTCCCGCAGTCTGGAAGCTACACCTCTGAAAGCAGGGTGCCACCGAGCTCCCTCTGAGCCCTGGGAGAACCCTTCCCGGCTTCTCCAGCGTCTGGTGTTGGCTGGGAGTCCCTGCATCCCTTGACTTGCAGATGCATCGCTCCAGTCTCTACCTCGTTTGTCCCGCGTCTGTCTTCTCTGTGTCCGTCTTCACATGGTGTTGACCTCTCTCTGTGTGTCTGTGTCTCCTTATCAGGACACCAGTCCTATCAGACTAAAGACTCACCCCACTCCAATAGGACCTCATCTTAACTAACTGCGTCTGCCATGATCCTGTTTCCAACTAAGATCATGTTCCAAGGTGCTGGGGGTTAGGATTTCATGTGTGTTTTGGGGGATACAATTCCACACAGAACAGAGAGTCTCACAGGCTGCCCAACGGGGATGTGGTGAGTGTTACATGAGGTGATATACATACAGTGTCTACCATGATGTCGCAGAAAATAAAGTGGTTTTCCCATAGTTCAGTGGTCCTCACAGTGCAGTCTCAACAAGCAGCCTCAACACTCTCCCCCCGCCCCCTCCCCCCCCCCAGACCTGCTGAATCAGAATCTCAGGACAGGAGGCCCCGTCTGTTTTAACAAGTTCTCCGAGTGATGCTCACACAGCGAACGTTGGAGAACCATTGGTTTTATTCAGTTCTCTGGCCCGGGCAGAAGTGAGGCTGATGGGGAGAAGCCCTGGGAAAACCCCTCCCAGCTCTGGAGCCACCCTCAGCTTCCCAGAAAAGCCGTCCGAGCAGCCCAGGCCTGGACCTCCCATTCCTTAGAGCCAGGGCGTCCCTTAAGCTGCCCCTCCCTGGCCTTGGGCCAGTCCACCCGGCATGTTGACCCCTCGGTGTTGGGCCAGGTGTGGTCTGCTAGACCGTGTCTTGGTGGGAGCGTGCTCGACCTCACAACCTGGGGGTAGTAGCTCTAAGGACAGGGGCACGCCCGCCCTTCCACCAGACATCACCCAGCCCTGCCCGCTGCTCTCTGCGGGTCGACGGGGCTGGGCTCAAAGAGTTTTAGGTGATAAGTCCTCTCCTCCTAGGGCAGAGGCAGAGACACAGAGAAGTGAGAGACCCGCCCGGGCCACACAAAGGTCTGTGGCAAAGCCCAGCCCAGAGCCCAGTGTGCCTGGTGCCTCCAAAGAGTTCTTCCCACTCGTGTTGCAGGGCCCGCCCTGGCCGTGCATTTGCTGGTCCCCTGACATGCTTAGGCAAGTAACCGCCATGTTGGTTCTGAACTAAGCAGGGCCACCATCTTTGACAGAAAACGACTGAACAGGAGGCTAGGGACCCAGCTCTGAGGGCAGAGCATGTCCAAGGGTGGACCTAGCAGGCACTCCAGGCTCCCTTTCCCATCCCACCCCCCATGACAGCCTGTGTCCTCTGGCTCCATCTCAGTTCTCCTGAGCATGGGACTTTGAAGTTTTAATCTCCAGCCGGGAATTTCCGTGTCTGTGGCGAACAGAGCACAGACATAAAGAAGAAAGCCATGAATCCTTCCCCCTACTCCCCCAACCCCCGCCCCTCCCCCTCCCCCTTCTTCCCAGGCTGCTTCAAGCAGGAAAGGAAGGGACAGATGGTGGCGGTCAGGGGCTGCAGCATCTGGTCCAGGGCTCTGGACATCAGCACCTCCCGTGCCCCCGGGGCCCTGGTGGCTGCTGGCTCCTTGCCTTGGAGTTGATGCTTCCTGTGATCAAAGGCCTCCCTCACTCGGTCTCTCTTCCTTTTTTCTTTCCTCCGGCCTCCCTGAGAGCTAAACACCCAACTTCTGGACAGGATGCTGTTTCATGGGCAGGTGTGGGCCTTCCTCTTCTCCTCTCCCCACCCCGGGGAGTGCCGGGCCTGGGTCAAGTTACAGCCCAGGCTCCCAGGAAGGACCCCTCCTTCCCTTCTCCCTGAAGGAACAATGACTCAGTCCTTCCTCCCCCTCCGGTCACAACGCTTAGTGTAAAAGCATGTGACATGGGGACTGTGTGTGAGTGTGAGTGTGGGTTTTACTTCAGGAATCCGAAATTTTACCTTCATTTATCCCTTTTCTAACACTCTTCCTTTCTTTCGATCTGCATTTCTTACCTATATCATTTTCCTTCTCTCTGGAGAACCTCTTTTAATGTTCTGTGCCAGGTCTACTGGCAACACATCCAATTTCTGTTTGTCTGAGAAAGTCATTTCTCCTTCACCTCTGCAGGATCATTTCACAGACACAGAATTCCAGGTTGGTTTTTTTATTCTCAACACTTTAAATGTGCCACTCCACTCTCTTCTTGCTGTCACGGTTTCTGAGAAGATGGGTGTGATTCCTGTCTTTGCCCCTCTATCGGTCAAGTGTGTTTTTTCTCCTCTGGCTTCTTTCAAGATTTTTTCTTAATCTTTTATGTTCTGCAGTCTGCATATGATATATGCCTAGGTATAGGGTTTTTTATGTTGCTTTCTGTTTGGTTGGTTTGGGTTAGGTTTTTATCTGTTTGTTTGTTTGTTGCATTTATCCTGCTTGGTGTTATTCTCTGAGCTTCTCGGATCTGTTGTTAATTTGGGGAAATTCTCGGTCATATTTCTTCAAATACTTTTTCTGTTCCCTTTATCTCTTGCTTCTCCTTCTGGTGATATTTTTAAGAATAACGTAAGAGGTCTTTTCCCCCTTTAAAATGTTGTACTGATGGATGACTTACTGTGTGTCCAACGGGAAAAGGACTGTTAGGCTTACAAGCACCGTTCCAGCCTCCGCCGCCCCCACACAGGTAGCTTCCTCTCCCTCCTCCGCCCCCCCCCCCCCCTTGGCCTTTGCCCCGTAGAATGCAGTGGGCACCTGGGGAGAACCCCCACTTCCCCACGAAGACATGGTTAAACTAGTCTCCAGAAGCAAAGACAAGCACCTTCTGTGGTTCTCACCAGTCAGAGCACCACATGCTAACAGTGCTTAGGAGCAAAGGACGCTGATGTCTGCCACTTAGTAAAAAATGTGCCAAAAGTAAGATGGGTTGATGGATGAATACAAGAATGCACAGATGATTACATGTGGAATACGTTTCGTAAGGTGTAGTTGGCACATTGAGGTAGTGGGTATATGAGTGATGGCTGTTTAACGTTTTCAGCTTCCCTGTATATTTGAAAATGTTCACGATCAGATTTGGGGGCGGGGGAGTCCAATACACCAAGCATCTTAGGATGTTTGTAACCTGAATGAAAATGGAAGGGGTTGGAAGAAAGGGATCACAGGCACCCAGCCTTCTGGAGACTTGCTCATTCTGTTCCCTTCCTTTCCCTGATCCCTCACTTGCAGTAAAACCAACAAAATCCTGCCCCTCTTCTAGCAGGGTAGCTCCATCAACCCCCACTCCCTCCTATTTGTAGACTCGCTAAAGAAACACCGCATGTTGCCTGAAAGGCACTTGAGAGCAGTCTTCTCTGTCTCCTGTGAGGGACTGTGTCAACCCACCTCCGTAAGCCACCTCAGCTCTGAACTTGACCCACCTGCCCAGAGCAGAACCAGATTTCTCCTAAATCTCACCTCTGCTTCTCTCTGAACACTGGCTAGCAGGGAGCATGGGGATTTACACCTTTCTCACTTTCGTGGGACTGTTAGACATTGGCAAAGTCTAAGACATCACAGACCTGTACTTCAAAACAATCTTTTCTGTTTCAGTGGGATCTACGTCAGTTTTCTAGGGCTGCTGTAACAAATTACCATAAACTTGGGGGCTTAAAACAACAGAAATTTATTCTCTCAGAGGACTGGAGGCCAAAAGTCCAAAACCAGTTTTGTTGGGTTGAAATCCAAGTGTTGGCAGGGCCACCCTCCCACTGGAGGCTCCAGGGAGCACTTCCTCCCTTGCCTCTTCCATCCTCTGGTGGCTGCCAGCATTCTTTGGCTTGTGGCTTCACCACTCCCATATCTGCCTCCTTGACCACGCTGCCTTGTCTTCCGTCTATAGTCTAATCTCCCTCGCCTCCCTCTTACGTGGGTATTCCTGATTGCATTTAGGGCCCTCCTAGATAATCCATGATAAGCTATCCGTCTCAAAATCTTTCATTTCACACATCTACAGACACCCTTTTGACACATGTGGTAAGATTCATAGGTTCCAGGAACTAGGATTAGGATATCTTTTGGGAGCAATGGTTTAGCTACCACAAGACTGTATACATTCATTATTATTATTATTATTATTATTAATTATTTACCTCTGAGGCAAGCATTATTATTCCCACACTAAAGTTGAGAAAACTGAGGCTCAGAGAAGTCATTATCTAAGGTCACATAATTACCAGAGAAGTAGACATTGAATTGAACCCAGTCTTGTGGCCCTGAACTTAGCATCCTTGATTTATACAGGATGCATTTGCGCCAGTAGCCACTAATGAAGGGTGATCATGAACAGATACTATAATCAGACATGTGTTTACACTGGTGTGGTTACCATTGGGCTTTTGTGATACCTCCTTCAAGCTTCACTTCTTCTCACTAAGCCTTGGAGTCCTGGAATTGGAAAATATTTGAATATAGGTCTTTCAGAGATCTATTGGGCTTGACTCACTGACCATTCTTTTTATTTTTTCAGTTACAGTTTACATTCAATATTATTTTGTCTTAGTTTCAGGTATATAGCATAGTGGTTAAACAATCACCTACTTTACAAATTGGTCCACCCAATATTTCAAGTATCCACCTGGCACCGTACAGTTATTACAGTATTATTGACTACATTACCTATGCTATACTTTATATCCCCGTGACTATTTTGTAAGTACCAATTTGTACTTCTTAATCCCTTCACCTTTCACCCTTCCCTATGGCAACCATCAGTCTGTTCTCTGTATCTATGAGTCTGTTTGTTCCTTTATATAGTCCTTTAGAGTCGACATATAAGTGAAATCATATGGTATTTGTCTTTCTCTGACTGACTTATTTAACTTAGCATAATACCCTCTAGGTACATCTATACTGTCACAGATGGTAAGATTTCATTTTTTACAGCCAAGTAATATGCCACTTTATATATGTACCACCCCTTTTTTATCCATTCGTCTATTGATGGGCACTTGAGTTGCTTCCATATCTTGGCTACGGTAAATAATGCTGCAATGAACACAGGGGTGCATATATTCCTTTGAATTAGTGTTTTGAGTTTCTTTGAATGTATACCCAGGAGTAGAATCACTGGCTCATAAGGCAATTGTTGGGTCATAAGGCAATTTTATTTTTTATTTTTTCAGGACCCATAATACTGTTTCCATAGTTGCTGCACCAATCTGTATTTCCACCGATGGTGCTAAAGGGTTTCCTTTTCTTTATATCCTCACCATCACTGTTGTTTGTTGATTTATTGATGATAGTCATTCTGATAGGTGTAAAGTAATATCTCAGTGTGGTTTTAATTTGCATTTCTCTGATAATTAGTGACATTGAGCATCTTTTCATATGTCTATTGGCCATCTGTATGTCCTTTTAGAAAAAGTGTCTATTTAGGTTTTCTGTCCATTTATAAATTGGGTTGTTTGGATTTTTGGTATCGAATTGTATAAGTTCTTTATAACTTTTGGATATTAACCCTTTATCAGATATATCATTGGCGAATATTCTCTTCCATTCGGTAAGGTGTATTTTTGTTTTGTTGATGGTTTCCTTTGCTGTGCAAAATATTTTAGTTTGATATAGACCCCTTTGTTTATTTTTTATTTTGTTTCCCTTGCCCCAGGTGATATATCAGAAAAAAAAAACATTGCTACAAAAATATCCAAGATTTTACTGCCTATGTTTTCTTCTTGGAGTATTATTGTTTTTGAGTCTTACATTTAAGTCTTTAATTCATTTTGAGTTTATTCTTGTATATGGTATAAAGTTTCTTTTTTATAATGTTTTGTTATTTTGCATATATCTGTTCAATTTTCCCAACACCATTTATTGAATAGACTGCTTTAATCCCATTGTATGTTCTTACCTCATTTGTCAAATATTAATTGACCATATATGCATGGGTTGTTTTTTTTTCGGAGCTCTCTATTCTGTTCCATCCATCTGCTTTTATGCCAGTGCCATGCTGTTTTTATTACGATAGCCTTGTAGTACAGTTTGATATCAGGTAGTGTAATACTTCCAATGTTGTTGTTCTTTTTCAAGATTGCTGTGGCTACTCGGGGTCTTTTGTGATTCCATATAAAACTTTTGATTATTTGTTCTAGTCCTGTGAAAAACTTCATAGGCATTTTTAAAGGAATTACATTGTCTATAGATGGCTTTGAATAGTATGGACATTTTAATGATGTTAATTCTTTCTATCCATGAGCACGGTATATGCTTCCATTTATTTGTATCTTCTTCAATTCTTTTTTTCACTATCTTATAATTTTTTAAGTACAGGTTAAATTTAATTTCAGGTATTTTATTTTGTTTTACTTTTGATGCAATTGTAAATGGTATTGTTTTCTTAGTTTCCCTTCCTGATACTTAATTATTGCTGTATGAAAATGCAACTGATTTCTGAATGCTTATTTTGTATCCTGCCACTTTACTGAGTTAATTTACCAGTTCTAGTAGTTTTTTAGTGGAATCTTTAGGGTTCTCTATATACAATATTACACCTTCTATAAGTAATAACAGTTTTACTTCTTCCTTTCCAATTTGGAGGCCTTTTATTTCTTCTCTGATTGGTGTGGCTAGGACTTCCAGTGCTATGTTGAATAAGAGTGGTGAAAGTGAACCTCTCTCTCTTGTTTCTAATCTTCAGGAAAATGCTTTTAGTGTTTCCTTATTGAGTATGATGTTGGCTGAGGGTTTGTCATACATGGCATTTAGTACGTTGAGGTATGTTTCCTCTATTTCCACATTGCTGAGAGTTTTTTTTTTTTTTTTATTGTGGTACTCACTTTATTTTTTTTTTAAATTAAATCTTTATTGTTCTGATTACATTTGTTCCTCTTTTTTCCCATAACTCCCCTTCTCCCAGTTCCCGCCCCACCCTCCGCCGTCACTCCCCACCCACTGTCCTCATCCATAGGTGCACGATTTTTGTCCATTCTCTTCCCGCATCTCCCATTCCCCTTCCCCCCCCCCCCCCCCAAAATAGTCAGTCCATTCCCCTTCTATGTCCCTGATTCATTGTAATCACCAGTTCATTCTGTACATCAGATTTATTCACTTGATTCTTAGATTCACTTGTTGATAGATGCATGTTTGTTGTTCACAATTTGTATCTTTACCTTTTTCTTCTTCCTCTTCTTAAAGGAAACCTTTCAGCATTTCGTATAATACTGGTTTGGTGGTGATGAAGTCCTTTAGCTTTTCCTTATCTGTGAAGCTCTTTATCTGACCTTCAATTCTGAATGATAGCTTTGCTGGATAAAGTAATCTTGGTTGTAGGTTCTTGGTATTCAGTACTTTGAATATTTCTTGCCATTCCCTTCTGGCCTGCAAAGTTTCTGTTGAGAAATCAGCTGACAGTCGTATGGGTATTCCCTTGTAGGTAATTGAGTCTCTTTCTCTTGCTGCTTTTAAGATTCTCTCTTTGTCTTTTGCTCTTGGCATTTTAATTATGATGTGTCTTGGTGTGGTCCTCTTTGGATTCCTTTTGTTTGGGGTTCTCTTCACTTCTTGGACCTGTAAGTCCATTTCTTTCACCAGGTGGGGGAAGTTTTCTGCCATTATTTCTTCAAATAGGTTTTCAATATCTTGCTGTCTCTCATCTTCTGGCACCCCTATTATTCTGATATTAGTGCGCTTGAAGCTGTCCCAGAGGCTCCTTACACTATCTTCACACTTTCGGATTCTTTTTTCATTTTGCTTTTCCAGTTGGGTGTTTTTTGTCGAATCTTTGGTTTGATTCTTGTGCTCCTCTGGACTGCTATTTGGTATAATATTCTTTATTTCAGTCCGTGTATGCTTACTTTCTAATTTCTTTATCGTAGCATCGAGGGTCTCATTAGTTTTCGTGAGGCTCTGCTCAAGTTTATAGCAAGCCCTCAAAATTGCGATTCTTAGCTCCATATCCTCCATTTCTGTCATGTTTTTTTGTCTCCGCATCTTTTATGCTTTCTTGGTGCACCCCCTTGTGGTCTTTGTGCGCAGTCTTGTTCTAGCCAAGCCTTAATTGTTGTAGTTAACACTAGAGGGATTTGACCACCAGGCCGACTGGCTGTAGGAATCAGCTGTGTGGAAAACGTCTGTCTTCTGGGGAGGCGCTAATCCAGCCTTTGCCTGAGGCGATCGGCAAATGGCTGTGCGCAGGGCTTGGGCGGGGCGGGATCAACAGGGCGGGCGGAGGGAGCAGTTATGGCCGCTCTCAGTCCCGTTCCCAGAGGCTCTGCTTCTCAGAACCCCGGCAGCCGCTGCAAACCTCGGAGAGAAAGCTGCCCTCAGGTTCCAACTGATGCCGGATAATCCCGCTTCTCCCGTTTGAGTCTGGGTCCCTAGAGACTCGCCCGGATCTGGAGCCCAGCATCTGAGACTCACTCCCGACCGAAAACGACAACCGCGCCCTCAGCCACCAGCCCGCTTTGCGCGCGCACCTCGGTACCTTTGTATTTTCCACACTGCGCCTCCTCAGAGCCTCGGTTTGCTGTTCTCTTTCCTTCTAGTTGTAGAGTCTCTCTTCAGCCAGCCTTCCTGTGGTTCTGGGTGATGTCCGTTCCGTCTTTTAGTTGTATTTTTGAAATGGTTGTTTGCGGTAGCGGTCTCCGGTGTTTACCTACGCCGCCATCTTGGTCTCATTGCTGAGAGTTTTTATCATAAATGGGTCCTGGATTTTATCAAATGCTTTTCTGAATCTATTGAGATAATCATATGATTTTTATCCTTCATTTTGTTTATGTGGCACCACGCATTAATTGATTTGCACATACTGTACTAATCTTGCATCCCAGGGATAAAAAACCCTATTGATCATGGTGTATTTCTGCTGAATTCAGTTCGCTAATATTTTGCTAAGGGTTTTTCCATCTATGCTCATCAGGGATATTGACCTATAATTTTCTTTCTTTGTAGTGTCTTTACTTGGCTTTGGGAATAGGATAATGTTGGCCTCATTAAATGAGCCTGGGAGTCTTCTCTCCTTTTTAATTTTTTGGAGTCCTTTGAGAATAACAGGTGTTATTTTTCTTTGCATGTTTGGTAAAATTTATCTGTGAAGTCCTTGAGTCCAGGACTTTTTGTTTGTTGGAAGTTTTTTTTTATTACTGCTCAATTTTATTAGTTGTAATGGGTCTGTTCAGGCTTTCGGCTTTTTTCAGATTCAGTTTGGAAGATTATATGTTTCTAGGAATATGTTTATTTGTTCCAGATTGTGCAGTTTGTTGGCATGTAGTTGTTAACAATATTTTCTTATAATCTTTTGTGTTTCTGTGGTGTCAGTTTTATTTCTCCTCTTTCATATCTGATTTTATTTATTTGAGTCCTCTTTCTTTTTCTTCCTGATGAGTCAGGTTAAAGGTTTATCATCTTGTTTATCTTTTCAAAGAACCAGCTCTTGGTTTTATTATTATCTCTTATATTATTTTTTATTTTTTAAAATATATTTTTATTGATTTCAGAGAGGAAAGAAGAGGGAGAGATAGAAACATCAATGATGAGAGAGTATCATTGATTGGCTGCCTCCTGCACGCCCCCCACTGGGGTTCGAGCCCGCAACCTGGGCATGTGCCCTTGACCAGAATCGAACCCGGGACCCTTCAGTCGATAGGCTGATGCTCTATCCACTGAGCCAAACCAGCTATGGCTATATTATTTTTTTAAATATATTTTATTGATTTTTCACAGAGAAGAAAGGAGAGGGATAGAGGGATAGAGAGTTAGAAACATCGATGAGAGAGGATGAGAGAGAAACATCAATCAGCTACCTCCTGCACACCTCGTACTGGGGATGTGCCTGCAACCAAGGTACATGCCCTTAGCTGGAATTGAACCTGGGACCTCTCAGTCCACAGGCCAACGCTCTATCCACTATATTAGGGCATGCTATATTATTTTTTTAGACTCTATTTTGTTTATTTCTGCTCTGTTCTTTATTATTTCATTTCTTCTACTCAGGGCTTTGTTGTTCTTTTTCTAGTTCCTTTAGGTGTAAGGTTAAATTGTTTACTTGAGATTTTTTAGGTAGGCCTGCAATGCTATGAAAGCAGTCTTCTTAGTACTGCTTTCGCTGTGTCCCGTAGATTTTGTGTTCTTGTATTTTCATTTTTTCTCAAGGTATCTTTTGGTTTCTTCCTTAATATCATTGTTAACCCAGTCATTGTTTAATAACATGTTATTTAGCCTCCATGTGTTTGTGTGTTTTTTAGTTTTTCTCGTACAATTGATTTCTAGTTTCATACCATTGTGGTTAGAGAAGATGCTTAATATGATTTAAACCTTCTTAAATTTGTTGAGACTTGTTTTGCAGCCCAACATCTGGTTTATCCTAGAAAACATTCCTTGTGCACTTGAAAAGAATGTATATTTGGCTGCTTTGGAGAGAAATGCTCTGAAAACATCAATTAAACCCATCTGGTCTAATGTGTCTGTGAAGGCGCTGTTTTTTATTTTCTGACTGAAAGATCTATCCATTGATGTCAATAGAGTGTTAAAATTCACTACTATGGCTGTATTACTGTCAGTTCCTGCCTTTATGTCCATCAAGATTTGCTTTATATATTTAGGTGCTCCTACGTTGGGTGCATAAATGTTCACAAGGGTTATATCCTCTTATTGGCTTGATTCCTTGAGCATTATGTAATGTCCTTCTTTGACTCCTATAGCTTTGTTTTAAAGTCTATTTTGTCTGATACAAGTATTACTCCTGCAGCTTTTTTTTTTCCACTTGCATGAAATACCTTATTCCATCCTTTTACTTTCATTCTGTGTGTACCTTTCATTCACGATAGACAATGACAGATTGAAATGCACGCGTGCTATTGGCGCCAGCAAGAGCTTTATATGTATCGCACATGCACGAGTCCACTTAGCCTTTTATATATATAGAATAAACTTGCTTAATTAGACCTGCTTTCTGATGTAGCTGTACTTTTTCCAGCTCAGTGAAGCACCCCAACTTCTCTTTCAGGTAATTGTCAGCAACACAGCAGTAAATATCAACACAAAGCAGATCATTATTGTAGATCACACAGGGAGAACAAAGGGTAAAATATTTAACTGCAGCAGTGTTTGACTATATTCTGTGCAGTGAGAAAACCTGAAGTCATTTTCAAGGTCCACCATTTCTTACTTCTTTTCAGTCGGGTCAAGTTTCTAAACTTTCTAAATCTCCGTTTTCCAGCTAATGAAAAGAAAATAGGATTTTACTGAGTCTCCTATCTACCTACTCCAGGACTACTGTGAGGACCAAATGAGGTGAGGCATGGGAAAATGCTTCACAGACATTTGGTTAAAGTGTAAAATGTTTGCACTTGGCTATAAAGCAAGTCCCGTTCCTGGGCTGAAGAAACTCCAAGGAGGCTAGTAGTCTCTAGGGAAAGGAAGCCAGGCGTTGCTACGTGATGTCATTACCCGGCACCCACAGCGACCGTTTCTGGGCTGGGCTGGGCTGTGGGCTGCATTTTGCACCATGGGGTCTTGGCAGCGTTGGCTGTGATTTGGTGGGGTGTCACTGTGGGGTGATGGTGGGGCCTGTGTTCCACTTGGGGGAAGCCGAGGGTTGCTTTGTCGGCACCAGGTCCATGGTGCCATTTCTTTGTAAATGGCCAGTGCGCATCACGGCAGCTCCTGCATTGAGCGTCTGCTCCCCTGGTGGTCAGTGCATGTCATAGCGACCAGTTGGATGGTCATAGGGATATTTAGCATATTAGCCTTTTATATATATAGATGGGTCTTATTTTCTTACCCATCTTGCTACCCTGTGCCTTTTGATTTACATTTAAAGTGATTTTTAAATATATATATACTAGAGGCCCGGTGCACAAAAATTTGTGCACTTGGGGGGTGGGCCGTCAGCCTGCAGTCTGGGACACCTCGGGGGATGACCACCTGCTGGCTTAGGCCTGCTCCCTGGGATATTGGGCCTAAGCTGGCAATCAGACATCCCTCTGGCAGCCCAGGAGCCCTCGGGGGATGTCCATTTGCCAGCGGGGAGCAGGCCTAAGCTGCAGTCAGACATCCTTAGTGCTGCTGGGGAGGCAGGAGAGGCTCCCACCACCACCACTGTACTGGCAGCCATCAGCCTGGCTTGTGGCTGAGCAGAGCTCCCCCATGTGGGAGCGCACTGACCACCAGAGGGCAGCTCCTGCATTGAGCGTCTGCCCCCTCCTGGTCAGTTTGTGTCATAGTGACCAGTCATTCCCAGTCTTTCTGCTGTTAGGGTCAGTTTGCATATTACCCTTTTACTATATAGGATAGAGGCCTGGTGCACAGGTGGGGGCCGGCTGGTTTGCCCTGAATGGTGTCCTGGATCAGGGTGGGGGTCCCGCTTGGGTGCCTGGCCAGCCTGGGTGAGGGGCTGATGGGTGATTGCAGCTGGTCACACCCCCTTCAGGGTGGAGGTCCCCACTGGGGTGCCTGGCCAGCCTGGATGAGGGACTGATGACTGTTTTCAGGCTGGCCACACCCCCTTAAGGATGGGGGTCCACACTGGGGTGCCTGGCCAGTCTGGGTGAGTGGCTGAGGGCCGTTTTCAGGCTGGCCTGTGACTGAAGCTCCCAGCCTCTCCTTTTTTTCTTTTTTCTTTTTATTCTGGGATTTATTTACCTTCTATAGCTGTCACTGGAGCTGAGAGCCGGCTCCAGCTCTGAGGCCATGGCTGGCTGAAAGCAGGTATCTGGGTTTGTTTAGCTTCTATAATTGAAACTCTGTTGCCTTCACTGGCGCTCCCAGCTCTGAGCCCAATGCCAGCTGAAAACAGGTATCTGGGGTTTGTTTAGCTTCTATAATTGAAACATTGTTGCTTTCGGAGCTCAGAGCCAGGCCACGGCAGGCAGGGAACCTTGGCTTTCTCCACCACTGGAGCAAGCAAGCCTCCTGCTTGCTTCAGCTGTGTGGCTGCTGGCCGCCATCTTGGTTGGCAGTTAATTTGCATATCTCGCTGATTAGCCAATGGGAAGCATAGCAGAGGTACGGTTAATTACCCTTTTTGTCTTTTATTAGATAGGATATATATATATATTTTTTTTTTTCTTGATTTTAGAGAGGGAGAGGGAGAGAGCTAGAAACATCAATGATGAGAGAGAATCATTGATCAGCTGCCTCCTGCACACCCACTATTGGGGATTGAGCCCACAACCCAGGCATGTGCCTTTGATGAGAATCAAACCCAGGACCCTTCAGTCCACAGGCTAATGTTTTATCCACTGAGCCAAACTGACCAGAGCTAAAGTGATTTTTGACAGGTATATATTTCTTGCCATTTTATGCTTTATAACTATGTTCCTCTTTTTCTTTTCTTTCTTCTTCTTAAAGAAGTCTCTTTAACATTTTTTGTAATACTGGTTTGATGATAATTAATTCCTTTAGCTTTTATTTGTCTGGGAAGCTCTTTATTTCTCCTTCAATTTTAAATGATAGCCTTGCTGAGTAGAATGTCTTGGTTGTAGGTCCTTGCTTCTTATCACTTTAATATTTTGTGCCAATCCCTTGTGGCCTGAAATGTTCCTGTTGAGAAATCAACTGACAGTTTTATGGTAGCTCCCTTTTAGGTAACTGTCTCTATCTTGCTGCTTTTAAGGTTCTATCTTTGTCTTTAACTTTTGCCATTGTAAAACATAACTAGCTCCCCTGAAGCTAGTTATGTTTTGATGTGTCTTGTTTTGTTTTGTTTTTAATATTTTTATTAATTTTTTACAGAGAGGAAGGGAGAGGGATAGAGAGTTAGAAACATCGATGAGAGAGAAACATCGATCAGCTGCCTCCTGCACACCCTCTACTGGGGATGTTTCCACAACCAAGGTACATGCCCTTGACCGGAATCAAGCCTGTGACCCTTCAGTCTGCAGGCCGGCACTCTATCCACTGAGCCAAACTGATTAGGACTGATGTGTCTTGTTTTGAGCTTCATTGGGATCATCTTGTTTTGGACTCTCTGCACTTCTTGGACTTGTGTATCTTTTCTCTTTACTAAGTTTGGAGTAGATTTTAGTCATTATTTCTTCAAATAGGTCCTCAATCCCTTGCTTTCTCCTCCTTCTGGTACCACTATGATGAGGATGTTGTTAAAATTGATGTCCCAGAGGTCCCTTAAACTATCTTCATTTTTAAAAATTCTTTCTTTTTATTAAAAATTCTTTTATTTTATTAAAATTCTCTCTTTGTTGCTCTGGTTAGGTGTTTTCTGCTACCTTGTCTCCCAAATCTCTGATTTGATCCTGTGCTTCATCTAACCTGAGGTGTATTCCTTCTCGTGTATTCTTTATTTCAGATATATTCTTCTTTTCTGACTGATTTTTTTTAATGGTTTCTATGTCCTTTTTTTATGTTTACTACTCTTTGTTTAAGGTCTTACTGAGTACATCCATTCTTCCCCTAAGTTCCTTGAGTATCCTTATAATCATTGTTTTGAACTCTATCTGATAGGTTGCTTACCTTCATTTCATTTAGTTAGAGATTTCTCCTGTTCTTTTATTTGGGGCATGCCTCTTTGTCTCTCCATTTTGGCTGCTTCTCTAATTGTTTCTGTGGATTAAGTATGTCTGCTTTGCGCCCTCCCTCCCCCCAGTCTTTCTATGGTGGCCTTTTGTAGTAGGTGCCTTTTGGGACTGGCACAGTCTCTCTAATCACCTTCTAGGTCAGCGGTTCTCAACCTGTGGGTCGCGACCCCTTTGGGGGTCGAACAACCCTTTCACAGGGGTCGCCTAAGACCATCAGAAAACACATATATAATTACATATTGTTTTTGTGATTAATCACTATGCTTTAATTATGTTCAATTTGTAACAATGAAAATACATCCTGCATATCAGATATTTACATTATGATTCATAACAGTAGCAACATTACAGTTATGAAGTAACAAAAAAAATAATTTTATGGTTGGGGGGTCACCACAACATGAGGAACTGTATTAAAGGGTCATGGCATTAGGAAGGTTGAGAACCACTCTTCTAGGTGATCCAGGAATGTTTCTTGTGTGGGTCATGTGAACCCTCCTATTTTAGTTGAATCTTGGTTTCTATTTGCCCATGTGTAGGTGGGGTTAATCCTTGGCAGGCTGGCTGACTATGAGGATCAACTTTGACCACAGTGTATAACAGTGATGGCGAACCTATGACACTCATTTCTTTAGTTGATTTTTCTTTGTTAAATGGCATTTAAATATATAAAATAAATATCAAAAATATAAGTCTTTGTTTTACTATGGTTGCAAATATCAAAAAAATTTCTATATGTGACACGGCACCAGAGTTAAGTTAGGGTTTTTCAAAATGCTGACACGCCGAGCTCAAAAGGTTCACCATCACTGGTGTATAAGCTACTATGTGGGGCTGACCCCATGAAACAGAATTTGCCCGAGCAGCGTCTGGTGCCTGTTGAGATCTCTTTTTGGGTGTGCTGCTTGTGGAGCTGATTGGGTTGTGCTCTGATGTAGTGTGAATCTCACCTCAAAATATGTTGATTGTGTGTCCCCTGGGGAGGAACTCAGGTGCAGGTCAATGTCAGGCACTGCCTGTGAACAGCCCTGGGCCACCTGCTTGTAGCTGCAAAGCAATGCACAGGTTGAGAACCGCTGACCCAGAAGGTGATTGGAGAGACTGTGCTGGCTGTGCGTGGGATTGGCCAAGTGGCACACCAACGCTGGCTTCTACTGGCACCGAGCCTCAGGCCAGGTCAGGAAAAGGCCCAAGATACCCCAAGAACCCCCTCCGCTTGCTGGCTTCCTGTTAGGCTCAGTCACTGCAAGAGCCTCTGGCAGCATGTGAATTGCGTGAAGTAGGTTCTCGGTGAATCACTAGTTTGGGCTGAGTGGTGCTCACCATATTGGTACAGACTCAAACTTCACACCAGTGCCTGAACTGAGGCCACTCAGCAAATGTCTCAGGGTGCACCAAGGCCGGCTGCTACCTGCTGGGTACCTGCAGACCTTTGTGGTGGGGTGAGGTTTCTCAGAGTCTTCAAGGTGAGGCCAGCAGAGTTTACCAGGCCCAAACAGTTCAAGATTTGGCCATGTGCAGGGAGGGCTCTGCACAAGTACTGGCCATTGTGCACGGGGAAAATGGCCCTCACCCTAGAGCTGAACGACTCATTCTCTCCCTCCTTTTTTTTTTTTAATATATTTTTATTGATTTCAGAGAGGAAGGGAGAGAGAGATAGAGATAGAAACATCAATGATGAGAGAGAACCATTAATCGGCTGCCTCCAGCATGCCCCGCACTGGGGATCGAGCCCACAACCAGGACATGTGCCCTGACCAGGAATCAAACCATGACCTCTGGTTCATAGGTCAATGCTCAACCACTGAGCAATATTGGCCAGGCTCTCTTCCTCCTTAAGAGCCTTCCAAGAGAGGCTGCCTAGGGGGCTCAAGCTGGCCATAAACAGCTGACTTCTATGCAGGGCTCATGCTTGACAACGGGTGCCCCCAGGAGTTGGGAGGGTGGAGCTAGTGGCTCTCCTGTTGGGTGGCAGCACTGGTCAGCCCGGTGAGCTAGGGGTTGGAAATGGCTCTGCCCCAGAGCCACAGAACTCAGTCTCTGACACCTTCTGAGTCCTCCCTCCAGAGGCCTCCAAGAAAGTCTTCACCACGGGCCCAGGCAGCTAACTCCTTTGCAAGGTGTGAGCTCAGCAGGGTGGGTTGACAGGGAGTCAGGAGGGTGGGGCCAGTGCATTCCTCCAGGCTGATGCTGCGTGGAGCGCAGTGCTCCACCCAGGAAAGATAATGTCTGTGGTGGTGTGGGAGACGAACTCGGCACAGGGACCCTGGTTGCTGTCCCTTCAGTTTTTTTTCCCCTGGAAACACACCACTCAGTCTTTCCTCGCATGATTCCAGTCAGCTCCATCCATCCCCTCTCTGTTGAAGCCAGGGTGAGTGGCCATGAATGAGATGTTGTGTGCTAGTCTTTTAAGAGAGTGCCTGGTTTTCTAGCAGACTCCTATCTCTCCCTGGAAGACAGAATCCCTGCTGATTTTCACAGCCAGATGTTATGTGGGCTTCTCTTTTTGGCTCTGCGGCTCTGGGTTGGGGAGCCCATGCTCCCCAGGGAGGAAGTTTGAAGCTGAGATACTCCTCCAAATCCTCAGCCACCACCCATGGGTGCAGGGCCAGCTCTTATCATATCTACGCCCTTCCTACCAGCCTTGAAGTGGCTTCTTTGTGATCCTTGGCTATAGCACTTCTGCTCAGGCAGTCTTCATTTGGTTATTCAGGTTGATTGTTCTCTAGTTCCAGTTTTGACCTGGGAGGAGGTGAGTGTTACTTCCACCTACTCCACTGCTGTCTGGGATTCAGAACCCTGACCATTCTTGGTGTGTATTAAAATCTTTGTACATAAGCAACACAAAACGTAATTCCTTTTTAAATGCATATTCAAGTTTTTAAATGTTTCTTAATTGATTTTTTAGAGCGAGAGAAAGTGAGAGAGAACAAGAGAAACATCAGTGTGAGAGAGAAACATTGGTTGCCTCCTGTAGACACCCCGGTTGGGGAATGAACCTGCCACCTGGGCACGTGCCCGGACTATGAACCGAAATTGCTACCTTTCAGTATAAGGGATGATGCTCCAACCAACTGAGCCACTCTGGTTAGGGAGGGAGGAGGAGACCCAGACCTTATTCTTGACTGATTATTCTGCATTTGTAACCATGGGCAAGCCACTTCCATTCCCACAATCTCATTTCCCTCATTTGTAAGGTGCATAGATTCTGGTGGAAATGGCCAGGATAGATGGTCTCCAGGTCTTCCAGCTCCATCACGCCCTCATTCAATCATGCAACTGCAAACAGGGCTGGATGTCCCAGCTAATACACCTGTGCTTACTGCCGTGCGCCCTTGTAGCCCACTGCCAATCATATCGTGTTTGCTTAGGGAAGTCATGGCAGGCAGCACTTGCAAGGAGGTGTCCATTCACATTTGTTCAGTCTTCAAACAATGGATCTCAACCCCCAAAGAAGCAGAAAAACTACACCCCAAATGCTAATGCCTGTGCTCAGAGAAGACTTCCGTGTGAGAAAAAAGCACACAGAACAAGGTTTCCCAAAGAAACCCTTCTGAATGCTACACCATTTGAAAATACTCCAGTCCCTTCACAATTTCTTATTTTTTAAAAACTGGAAAAATGGTACAAGAACTTTGCATTGAAGAAACCATACAGTATTTTGTTAGGTGCCATTGTATAATTGTGATGGTCATATTTGATTGATTGGTTCTAAGGAAAACTCTATCTAGCGCAGAACACCGGGGTGCTACTTGTAGCTGATTGAGATGGGTCCAGGATTGGCAAGACACCCCTGGACTGGACTCTTTCCCTTGCTACCAGACAGGGTGTAAATGGGTGCAATTTTCAGGACAGCAATCTGACAGTGTCTCAAAAACCCTAGAGATGTGCTTCCCTTTTTGTTAGTCATGAAGTGATGAACAGATATTTGGCCCGGGCTCCTAATCCCCACATCCTCAGCTTTCTGCTACTGTAGGTGCCGGAGGGAGATACACACGGGGGACACTTACTGTTGACTAGTTTTAGATCTCAAAGCCCCGTGTGGATCCTCCAGGGCTGGAACTTAGGGGAGCCCTGAGCACTAATTTTATGCTTAATCTAAGGCTTAGCGCCTCTCCTGGTGGCCTGCACCGCTGTCCTCAAGGCCCATGTCCTAATCTTGGTCCTAGAGGACTCACCACCTGAGAGCAGGAAGAAGCAGGGAAAGACAACACAAAAGAACAGAGATGCTCCACCCTGAGGCCTTGAGCAAAAGTGGACTTAGTCCCCTCCACCCCCACTCTCAACTCCCAGACTTTTCTAGGGCCTGGCCCAGGTCCACGGTACCACCTCAACTTCTTGGAAAAAGAGACCCCGAAGGCCATTGCCCTTCTCTTTCTCCGTGGAATAGCATGTCCTTCTTCTGAGATCCACCCCCCACCACCCCAACTCCACGAGGTACATGTGGGAATTTTCATGTTCCTATAGAACCTTCCCTCCTGGCTTGGTGGGTTGGTCCAGGAGCAGGTACCTGATAAGGGAGGTGCTGATATCCCTGGACATCCTGGTCCCTGTTTCCCAAGGCCCAGATCTCTCCCTGCCCTCTCATGCATATTAACTCATTTGATTTCCTAAAACAACCCATCCTTATGACTAGTCCCATTTTACAGATGAGGACAATGAGGCTTAGGGAGCATGTGCAACTTTGCCTGCAGGCCCACAGCTAGAAAAGGAACAGGAAATACTGTACAAGTTCATGCACCGTGCTCTCTCTACCCACACTGGTCATCTCATCTCCCCAATTTTCTCATCACCGTCTAACTTGTGAAAAAGAGCCTTTAATAACATTATTAACTCAAAGCAAGTATTGTGGGTTTCAGTACTTTCTTTTCAAATTTGATTGCAGTTTGCCTTAATGTTTCCATGTCTCCAGTTCTGCGAAATGAAAAGTTCAACCACCCCCAAATTAGTCTTTTGAAGTGGTGGAGAGAGAGGTGAGGTAATATATGTGCAAATGATTTCAAAAGCATCAAATTATCTACCAATTCTGGGCTATTATTTCATTTTCATCTTTATTAATAGCATCTGGCACAGTTTCCAGGACGTGTGGAGGAGCAGCTAGCTCTGTGAAGCCCCAGAGCAGAGCCAATTTCATCCAACCTGATATGTTCTTTTCAACCTAGAAATCGCAAAGGTACCTGGGAACTGTTCTACAAATAGCATACTCCCGAGACAGGCCAGTAAGCCAGGACAAGTGGAACAGGGAAACTGAGACCCACAGCTGAACAAACTGGCAGAGCGATTTACAGCAGGGAAAGACTCCTGGAGGCCTCCCTAGAGATAACATCTAGGCCTCAGCTGTATTTCAGCTCCAGACTCAGAAAAGCAGCAAAACCATGTGGTGACAGCAGGCCCAGCTGCAATGACTAACGACCCCGTGACACTGACCAATCAGTGGAGACCATGGCCCTGGAGGACCACACCTAGAACACTGCTGAATATTCTGCCGAAACCCCTCCCTGACCTCCCCTAAGATTCCCGCCTGCAAGAGAGAGAGAAAAGCCTGGAGACAAAGAGCTCATGCATGCTCTCCTTCCCAGGAGCATGCCACCGCCCGCCCCCTTCCCCAACAGTCACGCTGCTCCTAAATTCTAAGGAACCCCATGAGGCTTGTAATCAGGGCAGCAATGGGCAGCAGCAGTTTGTCCCAGACAAACCCCCTGAATCTGTCCTCAAGGCCCCCTTTTCTCTGACTTCTTAGCGAGCCAAAGCCGACCTGCCTAGGCTCATTTCCCCAGTCCTTCCTTTTTCATGTCCCCAGCTTTAATAAACGTCCTCTAAAGTGCACCTGGACCCATGTTGTGAAACTTTCCCCGCAGGAAGTCAGGAGCCCACACACTAGTGGCTGGCCCTAGGCCAGTGATGGTGAACCTATGACACCTCTGACACGCGAACTCATTTTTTTGGTTGATTTTTCTTTGTTAAATGGCATTTAAATATATAAAATAAATGTCAAAAATATAAGTCTGTGTTTTACTATGGTTGCAAATATCAAAAAATTTCTATATGTGACACGGCACCAGCGTTAAGTTAGGGTTTTTCAAAACGCTGACACGCCGAGCTCAAAAGGTTCGCCATCACTGGCCTAGGCAGACCCACTCCAGGCCAGGTTCCCTTTCTGGTAACAGTCCCAACACAACTACAAGCGGATGTAAAAAAGTGTTCACCCAAATCAGCCCCTAACTAAAGGGCTTTCCGTTCCATGAGTTCCCTTTGAGCCTTTCCCATATGTAATGAATACACGTATGTAGAATGGCATGACTAAGTTTTTGAAAGCTGCTTTTATTATTTCTATTCTACCACTTACACAGTCACATAATAATTTAAATGTTTATATTTTTTGAAAAAGAAACATTATTCTAAAAGCAATACTTATTGGCAAAAACTTGAAAGGTGCAAAAAGAATAAGGAAGAAAATTCAATACTAACTCCAGAACCCAAATATAACCCCTGCTATCTTTGTTTTATTACCTTCTAGACTCTTCCATTTGTATATATACTTTAAAGGATAATTGGACATCATAATATGTATATATATATATTAGCCATCATTATATATATATATATATATTTTTTTTTCATTTAGTTTTATATAAAGGAATAGTCCTGATGGTCATTTTTAATGGTTGCATAACTTTTCCCCCAGCTTCATTGAAATTTTATTGACATATAATATGTAAGTTATAGTGTAATGGTAATATATATGTATATATTATTGCAAAATGATTAGGACAGTTAAGTTAGTTAACATTTCTACCCCTTTGCAAAATTATGATTTGTATGTGTGCATGTTGTGATAATGTTTAAGAACTACTCTCTTAAAATTTTTCAGGGTATTTAATGTAGTATTGATGATTATAGTCACCTCACTGTGCATTAGATCCCCACATCTCATTTATCTTTTTTTTTTCTTTAAATTCTTTATTAGTTAAAGAATTACAAATGTGTCCTCATCCTCCCCCCCCCCCCCCCGCCTCATGCTCTCATCCCCCTGTTGTCCATGTCCATTGGTTTGGCTTATATGCATGCATACAAGTCCTTTGGTTGATCTCTTCCCCTTACTCCCACCCTCCCCTACTTTCCCTCTGGGGATTAATAGTCAGATTGCTGTTTCTCTGTCTTTGGATCTGTCCCTGTTCATCAGTCTATGTCAGGGTGGGCAAACTTTTTGACTCGAGGGCCACAATGGGTTCTTAAACTGGACCGGAGGGCTGGAACAAAAGCATGGATGGATTGTTTGTGTGAACTAATATAAATTCAAAGGAAACATCATTACATAAAAGGGTACGGTCTTTTTTTTTTTTTTTTTTTAGTTTTATTCATTTCAAACAGGCCGGATCCGGCCCGCGGGCCGTAGTTTGCCCATGGCTGGTCTATGTTGTTCTCTATACTCCACAAATGAGTGAGATCATGTGGTATTTATCTTTCTCTGACTGGCTTATTTCACTTAGCATAATGCTCTCCAGTTCCATCCAAGCTGTTGCAAAAGGTAAGAGTTCCTTCTTTTTTACTGCAGCGTAGTATTCCATTGTGTAGATGTACCACAGTTTTCTAATCCACTCATCTGCTGATGGGCACTTAGGCTGTTTCCAGAGCTTAGCTATGGTGAATTGTGCTGCTATGAACATAGGGGTGCATATATCCTTTCTGATTGGTGTTTCTGGCTTCTTGGGATATATTCCTAGAAGTGGGATCACTGGGTCAAATGGGAGTTCCATTTTTAGTTTTTTGAGGAAGCTCCATACTGTTCTCCACAGTGGCTGCACCAGTCTGCATTCCCACCAGCAGTGCAGAAGGGTTCCTTTTTCTCCACATCCTCTCCAACACTTGTTGTTTGTTGATTTGTTGATGATAGCCATTCTGACAGGTGTGAGACGATAACACATTGTCGTTTTGATTTGCATCTCTCGTATAATTAGTGACTTTGAGCATGTTTTCATATGTCTTTCGGCCCTCTGTATGTCCTCTTTCGAAAAGTGTCTATCTAGGTCAATTGCCCATTTTTTTATTGGATTGTTTATCTTCCTATTATTAAGTTTCATGAGATCCCTGTAAATGTTGGAGATTAAACCCTTATCGGTGATATCATTGGCAAATATGTTCTCCCATGTTGTTTTGTTGATGGTTTCCTTTGCTGTGCAAAAGCTTTTTATTTTGATGTAGTCCCATTTGTTTATTTTCTCTTTAGTTTCCATTGCCCTAGGAGCATTATCAGAGAAGAAATTCCTTTGACATATGTTTGCGATTTTGCTGCCTATGGATTCCTCTAGTATTTTTATGGTTTCCCGTCTTTAAGTCCTTTATCCATTTTGAGTTTATTTTTGTGTATGGTGTGAGTTGGTGGTCTAGTTTCATCTTTTTGCATGTATCTGTCCAATTTTCCCAATACCATTTATTGAAGAGACTGTCTTGACTCCATTGTATGCTCTTGCCTCCTTTGTCGAATATTAATTGGGCATAGTGGTTTGGGTCGATTTCTGGGTTCTCTATTCTATTCCATTGATCTATATGTCTGTTCTTGTGCCAGTACCAAGCTGTTTTAAGAACAGTGGCTTTGTAATACAGCTTGATATCTGGTATTGAGATCCCACCTACTTTGTCCTTCTTTCTCAGGATTGCTGCAGCTACTCGAGGTCTTTTTTTATTCCAGATGAATTTTTGGAACGTTCGTTCTAGATCTGTGAAATATGCCGTTGGTAATTTAATGGGGATTGCATTGAATCTATAGATTGCTTTGGGTAGTATGGACATTTTAATGATGTTGATTCTACCAATCCATGAACACGGTATGTTCTTCCATCTGTTTATGTCTTCCTCTATCTCTTTTTTTCAGTGTCCTGTAGGTTTTCGCATATAAGTTATATTTAAGAAGAAATTATTCATGGTATTTACTGTTTTTTATTCATAAAGTAAATAAAAATAGTGTCATGGGTTTTTTTTTTATAATTTCTTACTTTTAATTTTACTTTTCAATTATATTTGTATTCAATTTCATTTTATGTTAGTTTCAGGTGTACAGCATAGTGGTTAGAAGCTTATATAATTTATGAAGTGATCCCCCTAATAAGTCTAGTACTTACTTGGCACCATACATAGTTACTACAATATTAGTGACTATATTCCTTAGGATGTACTTAACATTCCTAGGACTATTTTGTAACTGTCAATTTGTATTTTTTAATTTCTTCACCTTCTTCACCCAACCCCCCAATCCCTCTCCCATCGGGCAACAATCAGTTTGTTCTCTGTATCTCTGAGTCTGTTTCTATTTAGTTTGTTCATTTATTTTATTCTTTAAAGTCCATGTATAAGTGAAATCATATGGTATTTGTCTTTCTCTGACTGACTTATTTCGCTTAGCAATAACACCCTCTAAGTCCATCCATGCTGTTGCAAATGGTAAGATTTCATTGTTTTCAGTGGCCAAGTATTATTCCATTGTATATTTGTAGCACTGCTTTTTTATCCACTCATCTATTGATGGACACTTGAGTTGTTTCCATATCTTGAACACCGTAAATAACACTGTAATAAACGTAGGGGTGCATACATCTTTTTGAATTGGTGTTTGGGTTTCTTTGATTGTATACCCAGAAGTGGAATTACTGTGTCATAAGGCAGTTCCATTGTTAATATTTTGAGGAACCCCTATACTGTTTCCTACAGTTTCTGCACCAATTTACATTCTCACCAGTACTCCAAGAGCATTCCCTTTTTGCCACATCATTGCCAATACTTATTATTTGTCAATTTATTCATGATAGCCATTCTGACAGGTGTGAGGTGATATCTTACTGTCATTTTAATTTGGATTTATCTGCTGGTTAGTGACATTGAGCATCTTTCCTTATGTCTATTGGCCATTTCTATGTCCTCCTTGGAGAAGTGTCTATTCAGGTCCTTTGCCTATTTTTTAAATGGATTGTTTGTTTTATTGGTGTTGAGTTCTGCATAAATTTTGGATATTAACCACTTATCAGATATATCACTGGCAAATATGTTCTTCCATATAGTGGGCTGTCTTTTCGTTTTGTTGATGGTTACCTTTCCTATGCAAAAGCGTTTTAGTTTAATTTAGTCCCATTAGTTTATTTTATCTTTTGTTCCCCTTGCCTGAAGAGATTATCAGAAAAAAATATTACTATGAGAAATATCCAAGATCTTAGTGCCTATGTTTTGTTTTAGGATTTTTGTGGCTTCAAGTTTATCATTTAAGTCCTTTATCCATTTTGAGTTTATTCTTGTGTCTGCTGTAAGAAGGTAGTTGTTTCAATTTGTTGCTGTTATCTGTCCAACTTTTTCAACACCATTTATTGAACAGACTGTATTTACCCCACTGTATGTCCTTGACTCGGTTGTTAAATCTTAATTGACCATAGGTACATGGGTTTATTCCTGGGCTCTCTATTCTGACCCATGGATTTTTATGTCTATTTTAATGCCAGTGCCATGCTGTGTGATTAGGATGGCCTTGTAGTATAGTTTGATATCAGGTAGTGAGATACCTCCAATTTTGTTGTTCCTTCTCAAGTTGCTATGACTATTTGGTATCTTTTGTGGTTCCATATAAATTTCTGGAATATTTGTTCCAATTCTGTGAAGTACACAATTGGTATCTTCATAGGAATTGCACTAAATCTATAAATTGCTTTGGGTAGTATGGGCATTTTAATAATAATTCTTCCAATCCATGAACACAGTATATGCTTCCACTTATATGTACCTTCTTCAACTTCTTTCTTCAGTGTCTTATAATTTTTGAAGTACAGATATTTTACATGCTTTGTTAAATTTATTCCAGTATAATTTATTTATTTTTTTATTCCATTTTAAATAAAATTTTCTTCTTTTCCCTCTGTGATAGTTAATTATTGGTGTATATATACCAGTAAATGCAACTGATTTCTGGAATTTATTGTGGATCCTGCTACTTCACTAAGTTCAGTTACCAGTACTAGTAGTTTTTGGTAGAATCTTTAGGGTTCTCTACTGTTGGGGTCCAACCCCAGCGGGTCCAGGGGCCCCCAAAGGTGTGGACGGAGTCGGCGAAGAAGGAATGACACGAAGACAGCCTTCAGTTGATCAGCAGCCTAGTCAAGACCTCTAGCCAGGATCTCCAGCCAAAGTTCTGGTCAGGAACTGATGAGGATCTGATGAGGATCTGATGTTTATTGTCTTGTTACATCCGTATTTATACCAGCCGATTTTAATCCTGTCAATTTCTATTACAAAGGTTAGGGCGTTTCTTATCTCCATTCCAGGGAGTAAAGATTATGTAGCTTAACTACCCGCCTGGCAATTAAGGGGTTGTATCCCCTCCCTAACCTCAGGGAAAAATCCCCACCTGGGGAAACAACCTTTCTCAGAGAGGTGACCTTGGTTAAAACACATGGCACTAAAGAGAGCAAACATATTAAGAACAATATGCTACATATGCCAGGTCCCTTGAAACATATGCTGTGCAGATGTTTCTTTCCTGCAGCGACTGTGTCAAGCAGCAAGGATGGACCGGCTTCCGGCACTCTACATACAATATGCGTGTCTACCTGCTGAAATCACATGTATGTGGTCTGACTGATGGGATCCTGGATGTAGACGGTTTGTCCATGTGTCTCATGTGAGAGGACCCCTGAGGTCTTTATGTGTCAGCACATAGAGACCTCTGCACCCACGTGAGCAGCTGCTCAGCTTCCCTCCTCCATGTGGACCAGGACTGGTAGATCCCAATCCTTTCTATGGACATTAGTGTTTTGTCTAATGCCCAGCTGTCTCATCAGTGCTGACAGTTAATTTGAACAATGGCGCAAGAGTTTCTGTGGGGCAACCCCTAGGGCAGCGGTTCTCAACCTGTGGGCGCGACCCCTTTGGGGGTCGAATGACCCTTTCACAGGGGTCGCCTAAGACCATCGGTAAACACATATATAATTACATATTGTTTTTGTGATTAGTCACTATGCTTTAATTATGTTCAATTTGTGACAATGAAATTGGGGGTCACCACAACATGAGGAAGTATATTAAAAGGTCACAGCATTAGGAAGGTTGAGAACCACTGCCCTAGGGGGAGCACTGCCAGGTGCAGGTGTGCCCCTGTGGGATTCTGACGGGTCTTGCTCACTGTTCTCCCAGAGGAGGGGCCTGGTCCCCACAAGAGCAGAAGCCTGCCAGTCTGATGGTGACGGTGTGCTCTCCCCAGTGTCGACAATGCGTGTTTCCCACTGGGATAGTCAGGCAGCTCTGACACATCCTAGTATATGTGCACTGCCTCTCTCTAGAAGTTCTTGTGTTTGCTCTTTGTCCATTTAGAAAACACCCACTTTTGAGAGTTTTCTCCGCCACAGGGATATTAAATCTCTCTCGGGTTCTTGGGTTGTGAGGAATGCTTTCCAGCTTGTGGTATCTTTCCAGATTTCTGCATTTTTCTCTTTTTCTGTTTTGGGCACAGGAAGAACCAGCCATTGCCTGACTGGCTTCTGGCCCTGGGTTCACATTTAGCACAGAGGTCTCTACCAGGAAATCATAGATCATGTACACACTTACTTAAAGGGCTTTTTTTTTAACATTTGATTACTACCTGGGATTTTCCTTTCAAATAAAGAAAAAGCTATTTCAGATAAAAAAAAAAAAAATATTTCAACAAACACAAAATGGCACCTATTGCAAGATTCCATTTCTAAGAAACATCTGGAACAGGTAAAGGGCAGAGACAGAAAACAGACCAGGGGTAGCCAGGGACCGGAGGCCTGGGGAGTGAGTACTGCTGGTGCAGGGTCTCCTTTTGGGGGATGGAACATCTTAAACATCATTATGAGTGTCCTTCATGCTCAGGAATGGCACCATTTAAAATACAAACAATATCATTTATTTATTATTTACAATGGATTATACAATGGAAAAATGAAGGCTAAAAACAGAAAAAAGATAATAATATATGCAAAAAAAACCCCAAATAATACAAATAAAAAGATAAAAAAATGAACCACGCCATGGAGAACATAAAAACAAAATAAAAAAAGAAAAGAAAAGAAAAAGATCAAAGAGTGGGGGTATGACAAGTTTTTCCCTTGGGACAGGGCGAGCACATTTAAGAGGCAGCCCTTGAGCTGGGCCCTCCACAGGCAGCTCCTCCTCTGAGGCAGGACCCAGCATGGATCCCAAGGAGGGTTCTTCATCCAGCCGCGCTGAGGCCTCAGTTTGGTCTGGGGCCGGCCCTGGCTCCTCAGATGCAGCTGGAGAGGTTGCTGGAGGTGGTGAAAGCTCTGGAGATGGACATGCCTTCAACTCTGAATCCTGCTCCTCAGGATGGACTTTGGGTGTGCTAGGAGGAGCCTCCTCTGCCTCCTGGGCTGCTGCTGGAGTTGGGAGAGGAGAAAAGATCACCCAGGTGCCTGCCTGTCCATCTGTCCCCCAAAGACAGGACACTGGGCACAGCCCAGGACCCACCACAGGACGTCCTTCACGCCCAAAGTCCAACAGATGGGTGGTCAGAGGCCAGTCTTTACTCCTGGCCAGGCTCTGGGGTTGCTCCCTGTGTGTCTGGCAACAATTTCTCCCCATAAACTCACATGGACTTCCCCCACCCTTCCCTCTCCCACACCTCCCCACCTTCTCACCCTCGGGCTCTGCCTTCTTGGGCTCCAGATCTTCTGGGCTGGTGTGATCATCATAGAAATAGCGCTCCACATCAGAGTTGAAAGTTACCCTCCGGGCGTTGGGACTGAACGGCTTTGAGGTTGGAGGCTTGTAGAGCCTGCGAGGCTTCACTGGAGGAGTCCTCCTCCGTCCACCCACGAGCCCTGGCTCCCCAGATGCCCAGGTGGCCACACTCTCTTCAGGGTTTCCCGGCCCCTCAATGCTGGACATGGGGCAGGGGACTTCCTCCACCAGCTGCTGTTCCAACTTGATCTGGTTTGAGCTCTGCAATGACAGCGACCGGCAGCAGATCAGGAGGCCTCAAGCCCTGCCCAACCCTAGTCGCTGCTGCTTCTGGCCCCTGGACCTTCTGCTCCCGGATCAGGCCCAGCCCTGTGTCTGCACAGACCTCCACCCAGGGGAAATGAGAGTCACCTCCAGGGCTCTGGATAGACCTCAGGCAGTAGGTAACCTTGATCTGGGGTTTGAACTTGACTGGTCCTGACCCCCCAATCCAACCTGTTCCTATTCTGGGCAGGACCTCCTCATGTGGACACCGCTTCACCCCCCAACACACATATACACACACACACACTCACACACTCACTCACGCGGAGGGGACATAGGGCTGCTCAGGTGGGATCAGAGTGGTGGCCTGGCCCAAACAAGACCTCCCTGTAATACCTCCGGGTCCCGGCGTGAAAAGGGCCACAGGCGTCGCCTCGGTTGAGCCCTGATCCAGTGGCGGGCATGGCTAAACACACTCTCATCGCTGCCTCTCTTGAGGCCTCGGCGTCGGCACACTGGGACACAACAGGAAAACATGGTGTCCTCTCCAGTGTCTCTGTCCGAGTGAGCCGGGAAGGGGCAGTTATAGAATGTGGTGCGTGGTTACCAGGTTCTGTTGGGCTCCATCGCCAGGAAGTGAGGTCACTGCTCATGTCTGAGGAGATGCTCAGGGTAGGGGACCCAGAGGTGACCTCACTTCCTGACGATGGAGCCCAACAGAACCTGGTAACCACGCACCACATTCTATAACTGCCCCTTCCCGGCTCACTTGGATAGAGACATTGGAGAGGACACCATGTTTTCCTGTTGTCTCCCAGTGTGCCGACGCCGAGGCCTCAAAAGAGGCAGCGATGAGAGTGTGTTTAGACGTGCCCGCCACTGGATCCGGGCTCAGCTCAGACGATGCCTGTGGCCCTTTGCCCGGTGGGATGCGGAGGTAACACAGGAAGGCTTAGGGCAGTTTTTTTCAGGCCAGGCCACCACTCTGATCCCACCTGAGCAGCCCTGTCCCTTCCTCGTGTGTTTGTGTGTGTGTGTTGGTGGGGAGGGCCTGCCTGGAATAGGAACAGGTTGGGTTGGGGGGTCAGGACCAGTCATGTTTGCAGCCCAGGTCAAGGCTGGCTGGGTGGATGTGGAGTATGAGTCATTTAGGATTGCTGTTTCTTTGCTGATTTTTTCTCTAGAAGATTTATCCAGTGATGTCAGTGGTGTATTAAAGTCCCCTACTATGATTGTGTTTTTGTTGATCTCTCCCTTGTTATTTTCCAGGAGGTTTTTTATGTATTTGTGTGCTCCTGCATTGGGTGCATATATGTTTATAAGGGTTATATCCTCTTGTTGTATCGATCCCTTTAATATTATGAAGTGGCCTTCCTTATCTCTTGTTATGGCCTTCACTTTGAGGTCTATTTTGTCAGATATAAGTATTGCTACCCCAGCTTTCTTTTCATTTCCATTTGCCTGAAAGATATTTTTCCATCCCTTCACTTTCAGTCTGTGTGAGTCCCTTCTTCTGAGGTGGGTCTCTTGTAGACAGCAAATGTATGGGTCATGTTTTTTTATCCATTCAGCCATTCGATGTCTTTTGGTTGGAGCATTTAGTCCATTTACGTTTAAAGTTATTATTGAAAGGTACTTGTTTGTAGCCATTTCTATATTTTGTGGCTTTTTTCTTTCTGCGCTTTTTATTTCTTCTTTTTACACCAGTCCCTTTAGCATTTCTTGCATTGCTGGCTTGGTGGTGATAAACTCCCTTAGCCTTTTTATGTCTGTGAAGATTCTTATTTCCCCTTAAATTTTGAATGATAGCCTTGCTGGATAGAGTATTCTTGGATTCAGTCCTTTGCTTTGCATCACTTTGTAAATTTCTGTCCATTCTTTTCTGGCCTGATGTGTTTCTGTTGAGAAATCATTTGATAATCTAATGGGAGATCCCTTGTATGTAACTTTCCGTCTCTCTTTGCAGCCTTTAAGATTCTCTCTTTGTCCTGAACATTTGCCATGGTAATTATGATGTGTCTTGGTGTGGGTCTTTTCGGGTTCACCTTGTTTGGGACTCTCTGTGATTGTGTGACTTTTTTCTTCCCCGTCTCAGAGAAGTTTTCTGATATTATTTCTTCAAATAGGTTTTCTAAGTCTTATTCCTCTTTCTGTTGTTCTGGCACCCCTATTATTTGTATGTTGTTTTGTTCCATGTTGTCCCATAGCTCCCTTAGGCTCTCCTCCTGTCTTTTAATTTTTTTCTCCAATTGCTGTTCAGTTTGGGTGTGTTTTGTTTCCCTGTCTTCTAATTCACTAATTCGGTCCTCCGCTTCTTCTAGTCTACTGTTGAAACTTTCGATGGCGTTTTTTATTGCAGCTATATCACTCTTCATTTCTTCTTGGTTCTTACATAATTTATTGATTTTTTTCATCTGTTTCTTCTTGCTTCTTGCATAAGTTGTTGATTTTTTTCTCCATCCGGTTTATGCATTCTAGGACCTTTCATCTGAATTCTTTTTCTGTCATGCTGCATGCCTCGGTTTCACTTAGCTGCTTTTCTGGCGAATCTTCCTTTTCTTTCCTTTGGGGGTTCCTTTGTCTACCCATGTTTGATATCATGGATATATCTAGATGTTGAGTCATTTAGTGGCTGCTCCCTGGGTGGGCTGTGGTTGCTCCTCAGGCGGTTGTGGTAGCAGCTGCTCCTCACTTGGCAGCAGCTCCTGTGTTGGGTGCTGTTCACCGCTGTGGTGGCTCCCCCTGGCTGGTGAGGGGAGGCTTCACACACAGCTGCTGTTTCTCAGGCTGCTGTTCCTTGAATGGGGGCGGGCTACACAAGCAGCTGTTACTCCTTTGAATTGTTACTTTTTTTTCTTTTTTAAATATATTTTATTGATTTTTTACAGAGAGGAATGGAGAGGGATAGAGAGTTAGAAACATCGATGAGAGAGAAACATCGATCAGCTGCCTCCTGCACATCTCCCACTGGGGATGTGCCTGCAACCCAGGTACATGCCCTTGACCGGAATCGAACCTGGGACCTTTCAGTCCGCAGGCCGATGCTCTATCCACTGAGCCAAATCGGTTTCAGCACGAATTGTTACTTTTAATCTTCTTAAGCGGCCTCAGGGCAAGGTGTTTTCCAATAGGGTGTGTCAACTGTCTTCCCCCCAGGCAAGGCAGATTTCTATGTGGCTGTGTGAGGGAATGGCTGAGCTGAGGAAACTTGGGGTGTCTGCCTTCCGAGCTCTATCCCCTGAATCCCCAGTGCTGGCCTCTGCTCTCACAGCTCCAGTCCTCTTCACCCTCCCTCTGCCAGAGCACAAGGTGGGTGGCTCTATAGGGGATGTTTGTGCCTTGGTCCTTTAAGAGGGTGCCTGAACTTTCAGCTGCCACTCCCTGGCAGCCAGCACCCCACTGCTTTCCACAGCTGATGCTATGTGGATACCCTCCTCAGCTTGGCGTTCTCTGCTGAGGAGCCCAGCTCTGGGACTAGATCCCAGAATTCTCAGTGGCACCTCCCCCCCCTCCACCACCAGCTGAGACAACTCTCTGGGACTTCAGTTGCGCTCTGTGGGTCACGTCTCTGCCCCTCCTACCAGTCTCTATGCCGGCTCCCCCTTCGGTCCTTGGGTATCAGGGTTCTCTCCTGTGAGTTTTCAGTTGATTCCATTTTATTTTATTTTTAAAAAATATATTTTATTGATTTTTCACAGAGAGGAAGGGAGAGGAATAGAGAGTTAGAAACATCGATGAGAGAGAAACATCGATCAGCTGCCTCCTGCACACCCCCTACTGGGGATGTGCCCGCAACCAAGGTACATGCCCTTGACCGGAATCGAACCCGGGACCCCTCAGTCCGCAGGCTGATGCTGAGCCAAACCAGTTAGGCAGCTTATTCATTTTAATAGCATGTTATTGCACTGGACCTCGGCATCCACACACACATTAGGCACCAACAGTCGCACGGAACTGCAGGGCACCTGCTCATGGATGCTCAGAATGGAGGCTCTGAGGGAACAGAAGTTAATACGGAAACATCGCCTTCCGTCCAACGCCACCGTCTCCTAGCAGGTCAGATCGCCTCCTGGTAAAAAGGGGGCTAAGATTCTTGAGTCTGGAAAGAATAGTTTCTTCCCACCAACAGCTTAAGGTTGTTAGATGGAATATGCCTGGGCAGGTGGCTCAGCAGAACTGTCAGTCTCGTCTATAAAGCAGCTCTCAGGTGTGTGTTTTTGACAATGGGTTTTGATGGGCAAGGAAGGGGGCCGTGGAACCTGAGGTGGGAGGATGTTTTGTCTCTTAGTGAAGATGTGTCTGCTCTACAGTGTCCCCAGGTTAGCCCCTTTCCTGCCTGAGTGATACCGAGTGTCAGCAGAGGCTAGAAGAATGGAACAACTCTCACTCAGAGGCTCTGCTCCCTTTTGAAATGGCCTCAGAGGACAAATCTATGAGGAGACATGATACTTTACTACTAGTAAAAATGTATGTTACTAGAAGTATATATTCTGGAAGTCAACTTGGTAATATCTATCATAAATTGTCTTTTTATTTTTTTAATCCTCACCCAGAGGATATAGTTTTTATTGATTTTAGAGAGAGTGGAAGGGAGAGAGGGAGAGAGGGAGAAACATCAATATGAGAGAGAGACATCGATCGGTTGCCTCTCATACGCACCCAGACTGGGGATCCAATCCACAACCTAGGTATGTGCCCTGACTGGGAATCGAACCTGCAACCTTTTGGTGTAAGGGATGATGCTCCAAACAACTGAGCCCCCTGGCCAGGGCTACCATAAATTTTTGTAATGGGTGTAGACAACAGAAATGCATTTTGCAAGGCTGTTATTTGTAAAAGTGAAAAATTGGAATGTTCAAAATACTTGCTAAAAGATTTCAGGTGAAGTATAATAGATCTACATTACTAGACTATTACTCAGTCACAAAAAATGATGTAGGTAAATATTTGTTGATATAAAAAAAGTGCCCATACTGCATTGTTAGGTGAAAGGTACAAGTTATAGAATGATCCCATTTCTGTAAAAAGGAGAGAGAGAGAGAGAAAGAGAGAGAGAGAGAGAGAGGAGAGAGGAGGCACGTATATGTCTGGAAAGCTATAAATAATTTGCTAAATTTTGATAATGAATAGGTCTGGCTTCTGAGATAAGGAAATTCTGCTTGAAATTATTTTTTGAAGGCTCTGAACATCTGTGCTTGACTTTCAAAGGGCAGGTATGCCCTTGATCTTCTCCCGGGCCTTACACAATGTGTCAACAAGGAGACTTGGGAGGGGGACCGGTATCAGCCAGGAGAAGGTCATGAGAAGGTCATCTGGGCACGCTGCCCTTGGCACAGCTCAGCACACCCTCAACCTCACATTATCCCTGCTGGGTTCATTATCCCTGCTGGGTTCATTATCACTGCTGGGTTCATTATCCCTGCTGGGTTCATTATCACTGCTGGGTTCATTATCACCAGGGTTCTTATCGCTTTCACTTTCTCACCCCAGGAAAAACAACCGCAGTCTTGAAGGGAACTTGCAAGGAGTAAAAATGGAAAATTGATGTGGTCATCCTTGGTGGTGAGGGAGGGAGTGGGGTGAAATGAGATGGGATTACGCGGTGCTAACTGGTAGTTACAAAATAGGCCCAGGGATGTAGGAGACACAGTCAGTGATAGTGTAACAACTATGTACGGTGCAGATGGGAACCGATCTGCACGCCTCTCCCCGGCTGCACGCCTGAGACTAATACAGAGTAGTGTTGAATGCAAACTGTAATCAAAAAATAAAAATTTTAAATGTGGTGGAGATGGAAAAGCAATTCTTGGAGTTTGCTGACTCTCTGATTATAACACAGTGTATTCCCCCTCCTCCCCCCTTTTAATCTTTATTGTTGAAACACCGTGTATCTTTAAGTCGTCGGGTGGCAACATTTGCAGAGACTCCGGCCTTTACATTCTGCTGCAGCTGCAATAAAGTGCAAATGTGACTCAGAACCGCGACATGACTACTGCTGTGTGTCTCAGGGGGCCTTCCACCGGCCTGAGCCTACGGAAGCAGGGTCCTGGCCCTCCCCGTCAGAGCACTGAACCGTAACGAAGGGAGTGAGAATTGCCATTGCTCCAGGAGCTGTTTCCAAGCTCAAAGCAGAAATTCTCTCAAAAGCATTTTTCTCTGAATCCCTGTACTGCAGAAACAATGTTTCGATCTCTTCCTCTTGTTTGAGTCTCTTCCTCTTGTACACAAACTCTTGCTCCATCAGTTTGTCACGTTTAAGGGAAACATGGATTCGGGCTTTCCTGTTGTATGTCACTGGGTTGTCACACACTGTTTTGGTTCGGGTCCCTGGGGCAAGTCCCTTTATGGAGCCTGAGATCCATCCCAGGGTCCCAAGTAAATACCCCTCTGTAATGAGATCTTGCTTTGGTGATTGGCCTGTGCCCTGAAAGAGTGACAGCCGTTGGCCTTAAAGATGATGGCGCTGGCCGATGACCCTTGATTTTAAGGTAGGAGTTTCATTGTAGGCACCAATGCTATATGTGAAATGAAAAGTGTGGTTGTCTTCTAGGTCTATGTTTTTAAAGGATTGGTTATTGGCGTGGGTCTAGGTAGGCAACCCCTGAACATCTGGCCACTTTGGGTAACTTCATCTAATTGGCCCCTTAAAAAGAGAGGGGGGCACCCTGGCCGGTTTGGCTCACTGGATAGAGCATTGGCCTGCGTACTGAAGGGTCCCAGGTTCGATTCTGATCAAGGGCACATACCTGGGTTGCGGGCTTGATCCCCAGTAGGGGGCATGCAGGAGGCAGCCCATCAATGATTCTCTCTCATCATTGATGTTTCTATCTCTTTATCCCTCCCCCTTCCTCTCTGAGATCAATAAAAATATATTTAAAATAAAAGAGGGGGGCGAGGAGCCATCTCCCCAGGGTTGCCTGGGCAAACAGAATAAACTGGGTCCCGCTGTTGCACATACTGAAATCCTTGGACTTTGGGTCTGAGTTTCCAGTTAACTGTCCACCCCTTTGGAAGGAAATGAACCTGCTTTAATCAAGACTGACTCACATGGCTCCTGCTTCCTCCTCCTATGTGCCTCAAAAAAAAAAAAAAAAAAAAAAAGGTAAAAAATCAGGAAGTACAATTGTAAAGACTCAGTCTTAACACCCTCCCGAGATGTCCCATTCTTACTCAAACCCAGCACAGCCCATAAGGACATCCTGGGATAGTACTTCGAGTTATTAACTCATTTTTCCCCTCCCTGATAGTTTATTTTTCCTTGGATTTCACCACACACACACACACACACACACACACACACCACACTACCCCCCTTCCCCCCCCCCCCCCCCCCCACAGGCTATCGTGTGTTTATTATCTCTCAGGAATACAGAAACACCACAGGGAGATCACAGCTTCTTACCAAGCCCCTCACCATCCCCCTGGACTGCAAGAGATTCCCTGACTTAAAATGGGGGCCAAACAACAGAAGCGAAGGATAAAGTTGGTGGGGCCCTGCGCTCTGCTCCCCTGGCCAGACCTCCGCGAGGGGACCGGCCCAGGGGGCTCAGGCTGGCAGGCCTTCGAGGGCGTCCTAGGGGCACGAGAAAGCAGAATGACTCCCAGGTGCCCAGCTGGCAGCCTGGGGGCAGAAACATCCCCAGCTGAAGGTGCCAGGAAGTCAGAACCCAGACATCTCAGCAGGGATTGGCAGAGACGAAGAGCAGTGGGCCAGCGAGCCACGGTGGAGTGAGATTTGTCTCCAGTACTCGGGGACTTGGGCCCTTGACAAGGAACTGAATTGAGAAACTGAAGACTAGAGCAGGTGACGTCTCTGGCTTCCCGCGTCTGGGCCTGGACGCCCAGCCCCACGCTCTCTCTTCTCCCACCTGAGCAGGTCGTCCCAGGGTCAGGAGCAGAGGCTGAGAAGCAGGTGGTATTGGGATGAATAACAGGCTCCCACTGCCCAGACTTCCCATGAACAGAGTTGGGATGTTCCTCTTCTTGTCGCTCTCGCCAAGCGAGACTCACGCTTTGGAATCTGTCTCTCTGGCAGGATGCTCCTCGCTCGCCCACACCTAAAACCTTGACTAGACGTAGACCCCACACTTTCTCTCCCTCCCCTAGGGCAGAGCCTGTTGCCCCCTAGGCAACTCAGGGGTCCCAATGCTGGAAGGTCACCCTGACTTGGTCCTTGGTATTCGTCACCACATTTGCACATGTCCACATACACACAGGAAGTGATCACCAGTGATCTGAGAGGTCCAGAGTGTTCATATGAAGAGCATTTAAGAGCCCAGCCAGCGTGGCTCGTGGTTGAGCATTGACCTATAAACCAGGAAGTCACGCATGGTTCAATTCCCGGTCATGCCCGGGTTGTGGGTTCCATCCCCAGTGTGCAGGAGGCAGCTGATCAATGATTCTTTCTCCTCATTGATGTTTCTCTCTCTCTCTCCCTTCCTCTCTGAAATCAATAAAAATGTATTAAAAACAAAACATTTAAGAGAAAATGCAGGCAGAGAGTAGGAATTGTCCTGGCAACTTTCACGGCCACTAGAGGGAGGAGATGTGATGTGTCACTGGTTAAATGGTCAGCAAATGGCTCTCGGCTTCATGCACTCTCTCGGACGCCCAAGGTAGCCCAGGCATTGGAGACAGGACATGAACAGAACAGAGCTCCAGCATCCTTGCTCCCTGGCAGTAACATCCACACCTGGAATGCTGGCGGTATTAAGTGCCGTCTGTACACACTTCGTCTAAGCCCATTAAGTGCCTGGGGAAGCTTTATTAGGGTTCTTTTCATCCTGCCTTTGGAATCTGTATAGAAGAGTTGTGTTTTTCTAAGCTATATCTAAGGCCGTGTGTGACAAAGAGACCTTTGGTCTTTTCCCCTGGTTCATGGCACACAGCTCCTAAAACCCTTGGGGTCACCAGAGGGGTGAGAGTCTTTTGTATGCTAATGAGATGCCTGGGGGCCGAGGGCCCCTAGAAGGCACAGCATGGGTGTCACCTCCAGAAAGACCAAGGCTTGGCTAGGAGGTGGAACTTTCACCACCCCACCCCCAACCACCAGGGAGGGGAGAGGGTCTGGAGATGAGATCATCACCAGTGGGTGGTAACTTAATCCATCTTGCCTCCTAACACACCTCCATAAAAACACTAAATGCTGGGTTTCAAGGGCTTTGGGGCTGGTGCTGGGAGAGTGACACGACCAGAGAGGACAGCACTCCTAGGAGGGCATGGCAGCTCCATGCAGGCCCCTGGCTCCCCACCCCCCACCCCCCCCTGCTCCCCCCCAGCCCCCCCACCCCCCCACACACACAAACCTTACCCTAGGAATCTCTTCTGTTTGGCTATTCTGGCGTTGTATCCCTTATTTTAAAAACTAGTAAATGTGAGTTAAGTGTTTTTCTGACTTCTGTGAGCTATTCTGGTAAATGATCAAACCGAAGGAGGGGGTCATGGGACCCCACACTATAGCCAGTCCGTCAGGAGTGCCGGTGGCAACCTGGGACTTGCGGCTGGTGTCTTATGTGGAGGCAGTGTTATAGGACTGAGCCCTTAACCTTTGGGGTCTCCGCTAACTCTGGGTAGTTAGTGTCAGAATGGAATTGAATTGTTGGGCACTCAGATGGCGTCCAGAGAGCTACAGTGTCTGTGGGTGTTGGGGAAAACACCACCGATTTGGTTAGAAGAATTGGGAGTGTCAACAGCTCACCAAGTTTAAATTTAGCTGAATCTGGATATATATCTGTGATCAAGTTGAATGGCGGTAAATGTGGCTCTGTCGCCTGGCCCAGGGCCTGAGGAACAGTAGTCACTCCATAGATGATCGTAGCTCTCTGTACTGAGCATCGACTATGTGCCAGGCTAATGGAATTAACATAGTTCATCATTAAGGTAAGACACAACATAAGGCTTTGAAATAGCTATTACAAGTCAGGATAGTGTCTCCCTTTAACTCTTTCCCTACCCATGGCAGACATTGCTAATCGACTGCAGGTCTCTTCCATTGAGCCTGAACTCAGCTTCATAATCCTTCTCTCAGTGAAAGTTCTATATCCCGCTTGCCATTCCTAAGCCAGGGGAAAGAAACTGGGAGTCGAACAGTCCTTTCTTATTTTCTCTCAAGGTCAAGGGTGCATGACTTTGAGATAAGTCACTAAATTCCTCTGAGCATGTTCTTGCTTATCTGTAAAATGGAGATCATAACTTCCCCTAACTATTCCCATACAACCCTTAGGAGATTTAAATGGTATGAGGGGTGGGAAATGCTTGGAAGATGAAAAGAGCGAGGCACTCCCAAGAGGGTAGCAAGAGCTCCCGGAATTCACAAAAACAAACTGGCATCTTTGCCAGATGACCAAGCTCCCTGAAGGC
This sequence comes from Myotis yumanensis, assembly GCF_028538775.1. Classification (NCBI taxonomy): domain Eukaryota; kingdom Metazoa; phylum Chordata; class Mammalia; order Chiroptera; family Vespertilionidae; genus Myotis; species Myotis yumanensis. The sequence continues at coordinate 48,911,279 of NW_027223763.1, read as the reverse complement.
CTGTTTAGAACAGAGAAGATACTGTTTCCAGAGGATTTCCTTCTGACTAATGAAAAAGGAAAAGAAAAGAGGAAGCAAAATGAAAAAGAAGCAAAGGAAGAGAGAAGACACAAGTTGGAGGCAGAGGCTTAGATTCAAGCCTCAGATCTGCCTCTGGCCAGACAAGCCGGAAACTGGTGACTAAGCTTCCCTGGGCCTCATGCTCCGCATCCATTAGGAGGAACGTCCACCTCCCAGGGTTATGCTATTGGAAATGTGAAGTGATTTCATGTCTGTGAGAGGGTCTAGGGCCGAGTCCGGCACACAGTAGGGATAGGGTGAACTCCAAGCCTTGGTGTGTAGAAGAAACCACAGCTTGGAACCAGCCCAGTCTCACACAGTGAAGTGAATGTAGGTTTGCTATGTCCCTTCCCTTCCCTTCCCTTCCCTCTCCTCTCCTTCCCTTCCCTCTCCCCTTCCCATTCCCCCTCCCCCTCCCCTCCCTTCCCCTCCTCGCCCCTCCTCTTCCCTTCCCAATTCTACTGTGTGTGTCCACTCGATGTTGAGCTGGGAAAGTCTGTGCCATGATCTCTCTGATCTCAAGGCCACAATGAGGGTGAAGGGGGCCATTTCGCATGACATGATTTGAACAGCTCCCCAGTGTTCCTATTGTCCCACAATTTTACCCTTTTTAAACTTTTGAGTATCTCTTTAGGGAACTTTGCTTTCAACTCAGACTCTTGAGCTCAAGACCGGAGGGTGGGCAATCGAAGGCAGCTGTGGGCTAGAAGCATGAGCTCAGGCGATGGGAAGCCACAGTAGATTAGAACAAAGAGTGGCACTGCGTGCGGCAAGCACAGAGGACGGGGAGCGATGGAGTGAGTCCAGTCTTTCAGGTGCTCCGGGAGCCCTGAAATACCTTGTCTGGTCCTTCTCTACATGCCTGAGTCCTTTTCATCCTTAGGGCCAGTTCCATGTGGCCTCACCCTCCTGGGAGCTCCTACCGTGCTTTATCTGTTCCTCTCATTGGCACTTCTCAGCATTTGAACACAGAACATAATCACATTTGTGCACAAACATGGCGTCATCCCTTGCCATCTTTACTTCCCCTTTCCTGGGTTCCAGACACTGACTCAGAGTCCTTCAAACCACTAGATAGCCCTCCCTGATAACCCCATGGTCACCCTCCCAGCCCTAATTAGATGTGGGCCCCTCATTGTTCCCCTGGCGAGTCCCATTTACCATCCGAGGGCAAGGTTCTTCACTCACTCGTCTTTTTCTGCTCTGGTCTGTGCATTCTGTCAGGGCAGGGACATTTTTTTGGGTGTGGACTTTTCCTGGGCACCCAAAACATTAGTAGCAGGTGCCTAGACATCTCCATGGGGACTATAGCTTCTAACTTTGTAACCCTCTACTGCACATCACAGTGTATAGTCTAGTGCTAAGTGCTCAAGAAATACTTGGTGAATGAATGGGAGAGGGAATGAATGAATGAATGAATGAATGAATGGATTGTGAAATGGGCAGATCTCCAAGGGATCTCACGCAAGGCTACGAATAACAAGGGATGACGTGCCGCTGCCTCTGGCTGGGCTGATAAAGCAGGTTACGGTGGGGGCTCTGGGATGGAGCTGGCATCAGCAGGGTCCAGATGGACAGCATGCTCTGTTCTCAGGCCAGGATGCGGCCATATCTAGAACAGACTTCGAGCTGGGTGGGGTGAGTGGTGGAAATTTACTGTGGCTTAAGTAAAAGGTCTGTGGTTTTAAATAGGTCATGGGTCAGGGCTGTCAGCTATGTCATAGCATGGAGCCACTCCAGAGGCTTTGCCCGATACCAGCACGGTGAGGCGTCTCCTGAGGGGCCTCAAGGAGGGAGCATGGTAGGGTGTTTGGTATAAGTCATTTGGGGAGGATGCCAGGGTTTGGGCAGTTTCTTTCTCACTGATTTGTGGATGAGGTTGCTGATCCAAAGCCCAACCTTCTCCTCCTTCCTTCTCCATTATCCCCTACGCTCTCTACTTCCTCCTGGGAGCCTACAAGCTAGGGTACAGCCAGAAAAATAGGTTGATTTACTTGGTGGCGGTTACTCTGACTTTGGGATCTAGTATTACCACTGTTCACAGATTGTGGGTTTCCAACTCTGCACATTAGAATCATGTGGGCAACTTCCCAAAATTACGTAATTGCCTGGGCACCACCCAGATTAATTGAATGCATATATCTCTTGGATCAGGCCCAGGAAATGATATGTTTTTTTTTTTTTTAATGCTTCAGCTAATTTTTACATACAGATGGGTGGAGACCCATTGACAACTGGATCTACTCAGAGGTTTACAGTGTATATCAGTCACCAGAGGAGCTCATTACATGTTCAGATTCTCCAGCCACACTCTTCCTCCCAATACCCTAACCTCCCTCTCCGAAGGCCAGAAAATTCCATATTTTAAACAAGAACCCCGGGAAATTCTGATGCAGGCCATTCACAGATTCCACTAGTCCACAAAGCTTGAAGAGGAAGAGACCTGGGCTGTAGTCTGCTCAGAGAACAAACAGCAGGCTGTGTCTCCTTGGGCCTACTACTTAAGCACCCTGGCTCTGTTCCCTCATTGGTCAAATTTCCAAGGGCTCCCAACTAGAGTGGGAGTTCCTCCACCCAGCCAGGAACTGCGATCTATTCATTATGTATTCCCAGTACCTAGATCAATGCCTGGCACATAGTAAGCACTCAAGTAAATTAAAAATGAACTCATATTTTGGAAAGCAGATTAGAAAGAATTAAGTATATCTGTGGTCACTAGGTATGCAGTGTGTGTGTGTGTGTGTGTGTGTGTGTGTGTGTGTAGGGGGCTGGGCTGGAATCCACAAACCCAGATGGATATCTGGGTCTCTGGGTTCATTCATTCCAAGCCTTTGTGTGTACGTTTGGAGGCTTGGGTAAAGGGCTGACCTAGTTTGGCCTAGTTTCTTGTGTCAAAATGTGGGTGAATTTATATATGTCCCAACAGGCAGATGATTAAGTTTGCCACTGACATGCCAAAGATGAGCTACAACAGAATGATTTATGTTATAGCACTTGGGGGTGGTTCTGAATAAGCTTGTGGCTCTGAATAAACTTGTTATAGCAGCCGGGGTTTTCTTGGCCAAGTGTGGACATTTCTTGGTGGTCGGAGAGAGTGTCAACAAATATCACCTTCAGTGACCAGACCAAAGCCATGACCTTGTTTATGTGAAATGCCCAATTAGTGAACACAAAACACACCAAGTGCCAAGAGGAGGGAAGCAGGTGGAGCAGGGAAACAGGGATCAGAGTCCCGATCTGGGTCCTGGTTCTGGCCCAGGACTCACTGTGTGTCTTAGATGGTCAGTTCTCCTCCCTGGGACCACGTTCCTCATCTGGAAAATGAAGGGGCTGAATCATCTCGGGAGTCCCTTCTGCTCCCCACAGGCTATGGCCACCTGATTGCAAGACTGAAGCTCAGAAAGGCTTCTCCATTCATTTTCTCTGCGAGGTCAGAATGGCCCCTTCTGACCATGGTTAGTCATGTGGGTCCCGGCTTCTCTCTCTGGCACCACCTGCACTCATATGGATACCCCTGTAAACCCGTCCACACTATTCACTCTTGGAAAGGTGATATTCTAAGTAGTCTCACCAATAATTTCCAATACAAATAAACTTTGTAGACCTCTATGTAGCAATCCCTATTAAACCAGAATTCTAGCTACAAACCACCTTCAAACAACGAGGGGCTTTGGGGAACACAGGTGGGGAAAGGCCATCAGCTCAGTCGTCAAGAGTTCAGGCTCTGAGCATTAAAAAATGTTTATGATTCCCTAAATCTACATGGAAATGTCTAACAGCGACATGTATATGACTCATAGACAAAATCAGACTCTTCCCCCCCCCATTACATAATTTACCATATCAGTAGGTGTATTAGTTTCCTATTTCTGCTGTAAGAAATCACCACAACTTTAGTGACATAAGTCAACCCACATTTATAACTGACAGTAATGGAGGTCAGAAGTCCAAGATGGCCTGGCTGGGCTGTGTTCCGTCTGGAGGTCCTGGGGGACTCCACTTCCTTGCCTTTCCAGCTCCAAGGGGCTGTCTGTTTCCTTGGCTTGTGGCCCCACATCTGCCGACCTGTGCTTCCATCATCACTTTTCTGATTCTCCCGCCTCCCACTTTTTCTTATAAGGACCCTTGTGTTTATATTGAGCCCATCCAGATAACCCCATAATCGCCCCATCTCCAGGTCCTTCATTTAAGCACATCTGCAAAGCCCTTTTGTCATATAAGTCAAATAGTCACAGGTTCTGGGTTGAAAGTGTGGACATCCTTAGGGGGCTATTATTTTGCTCACCACACAGACTTACCTTCAAATCCTACCCCAGCCATTTATTGTGGGCGTGGCCTTTGGTAAATTATGTCGTTTCTTTGAGCTTCAGTTTCCTCTTCAATTAAAGTAGGTCCCTGGCTGGGTGGCTCAGTTGGTCGGAGCTCCATCCCTTACACCAAAAGGGTTGGATCCCCAGTCAGGGCGTGTGTAGGAGACAACTGATTGATGTTTCTCTCTCACATGGATGTGTCTCTCCCTTTCTCCTTCCCTCCTTTCCTCCTTCTCTCTATCTAAAATCAGTAAACATATCCTCAGGTGAGGATTTTAAAAGATGTTGGAAGAAAAATATTTAAAGCCTAACAATCTATATATATATATATATATATATATATATATATATATATATAAAGCCAGTGTCCGTGACGACCAAATGACCGGTCACCATGAGGTGCATTGAGCACCTCTTGGTCTCTCCCCCATGGCCCACAGGCTCCAATCACAGCATGGCGAGCAGCGGTGGGCTGGTGGGTGGGGCTTCGAGAGAGGCAGGCTACTGTGTGTGATTTCGCGTGCTGGGCCTCTAGTTCTATATAAAGCTAATCTATCCATAAAGTATACGAGTAAAAGTGGGTTAATAACAAATCATCTCAAAGGTTTTTTCTTTTGTTGTGATTGGTTGGTGTTTTGAGGATTAATTAAGGTAATGCTTGTTAAGCATGTGTCATACTGCTTGCCTGGTACATGTTACACATAGAGGAGAAAAAGTTGGGCTTTAGGTAAAAAACCCAACCTGTCTACAGTCATCTACATCTCAGCATCACTGTATAATCAGTGATGATATTCAGGATGATGACTCAGATATTACAAAATCCTAATCTTCAAAAAGCTTTCATTGTTTGGGTAGTAAATCAGAGAGCTGTTTAGAGAGATTTTTAATGACAAGAATGGGGGAAGTTGCGTATTCTCTAGAAATAACAGTGAGTTAAACAGAAATTTTCATTTGCCAGGATTCCCTCCCCCACCGCCCTCCACTCCCCTGGATGATCAAGGTCATGGAGACACAGCAGGGAACGTACTGAGCCTAGTGGGAGGGACACTATCACACTCTCTGTCAAACTTGAGGGGAAATGAGCCCTCTTTTCAGGGGAAGGCGTCTGCAACAGTCTTTGCAGCCTACCCATCGGAGTTCCCTAAAGAAAGGGCCTCTGGTTCCATGTCAAACCGGAAAATCAACAATTCTGCCCGAGTGTAGGTGAAATGTGAGATAGTCCAAAATAGAAAAGGGTTTCCATCAACACAAACAGGTTCTGCATTCTTTTAAAAAGGAATGATCGTCCATTAAACAAGCAAAATGATTGATCTTGAGCCAGAGAGATGGGAAAGACATGGGGCAAGGACTAGGGTGTGTGTGTATGTGTGTGTGTGTGTGTACGCACGTACGTACGTACGTGTGTGTGTGAGAGAGAGAGAGAGAGAGAGAGAGAGAGAGAGGCGATGAGACAGACTGGAGCCGCTCCTCTGCACCCTCACCCAGTCCTCTGAGAAATGTGGTTAGATGTGGCTATTACTCATAAACGAGTGAAACTTTGCAATGTTACGACATAATCATAGATTACATTTGCAAAGTACTTTGGCATCTAAAAAAGCTTTCTCATATTTATTTCATCTAATCCTTAGAGTAAGCCCGTGAAGTGGCCCAAGGGGGTTTTAACACTCTTGTTTTTACAGATGAAGAAACTACCGCTCAGAGGGTTGGAATAAGTTCCTTAAGTCACACAGTAAATTAGTGACAGAGTCCGGATTTGAACCCAGATCCATCCACTCTGGGGGAGGGAGGGTGCAGGGGGGGTTGCCTGGTTCTACTCTTTGGCTGCCTCCCTGAAAGCAGATCCATCTGTTGCCTTCCTGGGGAGTGCAGACTGCTTTGCCTGCTCTCTCCTGCCCCTCACCTCGCCTGCTGTCTCTAGCTTTCAAAATACTCTACCATTTTGCCTCACAAAGTGTGGTTAACCAGCATGGTCAAGGCAGCCCCAGCATGATTAGGGAACCTGTCACAAATGCAGGATCTCTCCTTCCCCAGGCCTTCAGACCCAGATCCGGGAAGTTCCTATATGCGGTCAAGTTCAGGAAGCCCTGCCCCCCCCCCCCCCCCCCCAACATCTGCCCACCCAGGCCTGCCTGGCACTCATAAAGGCTTTTCTTCCCTTCTCCCGGCCCCAAACAATGGAGTTTCACTCACTTCCCCTCTCCCTCTGGAACTTCCCCCCATACAGTCAATGGCTTGATGGCCTCAAAAGAACTTGTCCGGCCCACTGAGCCCAGCGACCTTGGAGTCCTGGCTCACTCTAGCGAGCAGTTTGCTCAAGGAAGTTTCCTCACAGAAGCACCCGAAGCGCTCTCAGCAAGGTGTGCTCTCGGAGAGGAGAGAACTGAGCCTGCTGTTTGTTCTGGGAAGGACGAGATAAGAATTGGACCCCACTACCCTCCCTCGTACAATAAAAGATAACTAATTTGAGTGTTTTTTTTTCTTCCCTCCCCTGTGGCAGAGATAACAACAACAAAAACTTGGCAGCAAAAAGAAAGAGAGAGAGATGAGGAGGGGTATGATTAACCCACAGGCAGGCAGAGTCCAAATAATCAATTAATTGGGAGTTAGTTTTGTGAGAGAGAGAAGACAGAAGATAAATGACTTGAACAAAGTTATTCTTTCATTCTCATGGTTTCTCGCTTTCCTCCGTACTTCCCCAAGCTTTAAGAAACTTTTTTTTAAGAGCACAAATAATTGTCAAATCCTCTCAGGGTCACAGGCCAGGGGCATTACAGTTTAAAAATAAACAACAATTTCTTTTTTTAAAAGCCAACACAAAAAGGACACTGAAGCTTGCCCGGTGAAAACAGAAACACGTAAAACACCACAACACAGGCTTTAGGCTCAGCCAGTGTGAGTGGTAAGCTTCAAAGGCCCAACACCGCCCCCAGGAAGGGGCCGGACAACAGAGAGGGGCACATTTTCCTGTGTGTGTCAGCAGGAAACCCAGCTAAATCACCTGTGAGGCCCGGACATACCTGTATTCTGGAGAAAACCAGAAGGCCAACATGCTCGCTCTAGCCATAATTTATGGTGGACTGGTTGGAAAGAATGTGGTATTTGTTGATCTTTATCTCTACAGCCAGGATGGCGTCTCTGGAAGGAAGAACTGGGGTTGACACAACCAGAGAGTATGAATGTCAACTGGGAATCTATGTATGGTTTCTTAAAAGGCTGATAAAGAGGGGGAAAAATCTGCCCCTATGTAAACATAATGGGGGTGGGCAGGGATGCAGGTAGCACGCCGAGGATTCTTTCAGGGCAGCTCCTTTTAGTCTGACCCCAGAGGCTCCTTGTCAGGTCTCGGCAAGGTGGACGGTAGAGGCTTCTCTTTAGTTTTCACAAAAAAACAAACAAATTTAATCTCTCCTGCTGGCTCCCTGCGGCTACTTGGCCACTGTGTCTGAGCCTGGGTAGAAAGAGCTCGAAGACTGCAGGGAGGGAGGCTCAGAATTTAGGATGCCAGGGTTTGCCAAGACACGGTATCTAATTTTCAGAACAAGGCATCTTTCTTAATATCAGAACCAATGCGTCGGTTTGATTGAGTCTCAACTCCTGGGAACGCCGTTACAGTTAACAGAAGATTACACTTTAAATTAAGAATCTGTGCCGGGCTGGCGTGGCTCTGGGGTTGAGCGTCGACCTATGAACCAGGATGTCACGGTTTGATTCTAGGTCAGGGCACATACCTGGGTTTGCGGGCTCTACTCCAGTGTGAGGCGTGCAGGAGGCAGCTGATCAATGATTCTCTCTCATCATTGATGTTTCTATATCTTTCTCCCTCTCCCTTCCTCTCTGAAATCAATGAAAATATATTTAAAAAAAGAAAAAGAAAATCTGTGCTGCTGGCACTGGCCGTTGTGTGGAGGAATGCTTGTTGTTTTCCATCGCCGTGAGTTTACTGTAGGCCCACTCACCCCCGGCTTGCTCCCCATAGGACACACAGGAAGAGTAAATACAGCTGCGTAGCCCCAGGGTTGGTCCAAAACCCAGGAGGGTGGAACAGGGGTTTAACTACACGGTTCAGTTTCATGCTTCAGTGCATTTGAAAATTGTACTGTGTTACAGGATGGGAGTGAGAGGGAATAATCCAGTTCAGAACCTTCCGATCTGCATCGGCTAAAGTTTCGGAAAGGGTTCTCCTGCTTCTTCCTCGGTTAGTGCCAAATAAACAGAGCAGCGGCTAGAAGGGGGTCGGGGAGGGAAGCTTTCGACAGGACTCACCTTCCCTCTGAGAGAGACAGAAGACAGAGGCCTGGCTAGCTAGATCCGATCCACCCTAGCCCAGTGCACTTTCCCCTGAATGAGGGGGAAGAATTCCATCTGCAGCCTGATTGTCTGGGAAATACTTTATCTGTAGCAAGTGTGTCCTTGAGGGCTTAAAGGTGAGAGCTCAGAGGCTCCTAACTGCAGCAGGTGGGAGGAATCCAGTTTCCAGACCTGTTTTGTTTGGCACATGCAACTGTCTCCTCTTTGTAAAATCAGTTTCGAGCATTAACAGAGATAAAGGTAGCATCTGAACTTCTGCCATTTTTTGAAAAAATTAGAAGATCTGGCTATGCTGAGTCCCAAATTCCTCATGGGGGTGGGGCTCGGGGTTGCAGGCTACCCCAGTCCCTACAATCCTGATCTGGTCTGTTTGATTATTACCTTCTCCTCCCATGTCAGGAAGTGGTTCGTAAACACTGCTCCGTCACTCCCGTAAGTCACAGCCATCACGTGTGAGTCAGGAAGGTCTGTTCTTCACGTGGGTTTTAATCCCTGAGTCTCTCCACTGGGCTCCCAGCCTCGCAGGAGACCCCGAAACATTAGCCCCACCTCTGGCTAGGATGTTTGGGTGGCTCCTTGTGTTAAGGGGAATTAGAACCACAGAGTAATCGGGAGCATGGGTTTATTCTTCCTTTGTCCAGTCCCTTCCTCCAGGTTCTTTGGGAACAGGCTCGGAGAGTGTTAAGCCGCAGCGTCCTGGCACAAATGGCAAGCCTGTATCATCTGGCCTCCCCTTCGCTCCTGTCCAGCTATTCATAACGAGTGAAGTACACTGGTCTCACTGCCTCCAGAGTCAGAGGCAGTGGGTGGGCAGGGAACAGAAAGACGATTTGGGAAGGTCCCCAGGTGATTCCCATGCTACCCCGGTCCTCAGACTGAATGCTGAGAGAGATTTGTCATTCTCATCCGAGACCCATTGTTGTCCCTATTCTCCTTTGAGCATCTTGGAAAAGCAGCAGTTGCAGAAGCTATTTTCAGCCCGTAAGGACCCGATGAAGGTCACTGGCTCACAGGCCACGTGAAACAGGTCCAGGACAGAGCCTGCAGGAGGAGATAGATCCTCAGCGTGGGGCTTGGGCAGAGAGATGGGGGTCTCTGGACATGTGCTGCTAAATGCCCCAAGCCCAGCCAGTGCACACGCACACACTAGTTTTTCAGTAGATGCAAACAACCGAGCTCCAGCATGGAGACAGCCTCCCCCAGCCCCTAAACTGCTGAGTCACCCCCTCTGTCTTGGCTCACCTGCCCTGCAGCCCAGGGAGAAATGCAAAGCCCTGGGTAAGTGATCCTCAAATAAATCCCTAGAGATTTTTGGCTTCCTGGGTTTTCCCCCTCTAATCCAAGGAATGTGCTATGAAGGAGGGAAAAGAAAATTCAAAAAAAGCCACTTAAAAATTATCAGTTCTTCTGCACCACGGGCTGAATTTAAAGAATAATTATGTGAACATTTTCTCAGAAAAATTTTATTGCTTTAGCAATTGAACCTTCACCCTAAACTTTTTAGTCTAGAAATGTGCTTGAGGAGCACAGGCCAGGAATGAGCTTTTTGACATTGTGTTCCCTTGTTGGATTACATCCATGTTGGAATTAGTTTATAAACTACCTTCCTCAGGATCAAAATGCAGTAGATTTTAAGTGTCTTCCCGGGCACAGGGCTGAGGAGCCTGAGGCTCTTAAAGGAAACACAGCTCATGGTAGAAAAGTTGGAAAATAGAGAAATGAATAAGGAAGAAAAAAATCACCCGCAGAGAACGGCTGTCATTGTCTCAGAGTACTTCCTTCCATCTATTTACTATTCATGCAATATATTCTTTATTCAATCTTGTATCTTTATTTTTTTTTTCTTTCTATTATAACATGAGCATTTCCCCCAACTTATTGAATAGACTTTGGTAATGTTGTATTTAACTACATGATGTTTCATACTCTGGATGTACTATAATTTTTTTTGACCTTTATATTTACATGTTGATGCAGTTTCCACACATTTGATTTTTATAGATGAACATTCTTTTGCATTTTTTGTCTTATCACATCTTCAATAGATTACTATATGTGAGAATACTATGTTAAAAAATGTGAATTTTCTTAAAGGCTCCTGGTAGATCTTGTCAAATTGCTTTCCAGAAGGGTCCTTTCAAAATGTATCCCACCTGCATCATATCAAAGTGCCTATTAAATAAAATTGTCAGCAGGGCATAGATAACTTAAAACAAAAAACTTTTTCAATGTGATGAGTTAAAAGTCCACATTTTCACATGGTTCCTTTAATACAAAGGGTAAATGTATCACATATTTTTCTATTGAAGCACCGGTATTTTTCTTATTGACTTTTAATGTATATTAAATTAAATATATCTATTACATTATAATAAACTAGAGGCCCGGTGCACGAATTCGGGCAGAGGTGGGGTCCAGTTGGCCCACCCTGATCAGGGCTGGGGGGACAGGGGGCCCAGTCGAACTCCCGGTTGAGGGGACAATTTGCATATTAGACTTTTATTATACAGGATTATATAATATATAAATTAAACCTATATGTAGGGAGAGAGAGAGAGACAGTGGCAGAGAGAGTATAAATTATTATTCCCTTGTTTTTAAAATTTGTTGAAAAGAATGTTCCAAGTTTGTCATTAGACTTTTCATTTTTTTGGTTAAATAGAATTTTATAATTTTGTTTAGTCAACATGTGATTTTTCCCTTTATGATTTCTTCCATAGAGTCCTTGTCCATTTTGTGTCTTAATTATTATAATTAATTATATTTACCTTATTTCTTATCGGTTAAAAAAAGTTGTTTAATTCTGAATTCTACTTGATTTGGGAGGGAGGGTAATATGTATTTCTCTCTTTTGGATTTCGACCAGCACAGCTAGAGAGCAGATGATGAGTCCTGAGTAGGAGCAATAGGGGATTGAGAAAAAGAAAGAGACAGACAGACAGAGGCAGTAGGGAAAGCTGGGACCTGGTGGGACAGCTGCCCTCTGATGGAGAGACAGTGACCCAAAGCCGGTGCAGCATGTTTATTTTATACAGTATGATTCCAGGAAGTTTTACTAGAATTTAAGACAAAGGAAATTATGTGAAATCATGGTTAAAGATCAAGTTGCAACTCTTCATTCTTGTAGCTTCTTTGTAATTGTCACTCCTGGCTGAGCCCAGATAATTGCGTCAGTTCCTTGCACCTGGCTGAACTTAGATCATGAAACCCACCCCGTGGCACCTAAGCTAAGGGTCAGGCTGACAACATAACTGCCTCCGGCACGGTATGTTTCCAGGACGTGGCTCTGTTGACACCATTGGACTCAGCTGACAATCAGCTCATGTGCCTTCCCTGGCGTCTCTACAAATATGGAGGTTCAAATTTGATTTTCTTTCCCCCAAAGAGCTAATTTTCTTCACTCTATTTGTTTCCAAAAGGGCTCTTTAGCTAGAAACAGGTTACTTAAAAAAAGGATAGGATCTCCTTTCTAACTGGCCATGGAGAAGGGTAATCTGACATGTGGTTTCAATTAGTAATGCAGCTGGGCTGGTTTTCTAACTCCTATGGGGCCACCAGCTACAGGGAACTAGGGAGCAGGAGGTATGACCTGAGATTGAAAGGGAGGTAACAGTGGGGTGCCATCATGCTCTCCCAGGCTCTGCAGGAAAAGGGGATTTACAGATGTGGCCTGAGTACCTTTTAGATGCCCCTTTCTGCCAGGCTGCCTGGCTTATGGGAGGTGCTCCCTGTAGCTGACCATGGTCTCTAGCTCCTGAATATTCCATTGCAGACCTTTGTAGCTAGGAAGCCCCAGCTTCAGCCCGCAGGGATCTCAAGAACAGCAACAAAAACACCCCCAAAACAACAACAAAAAAACGAACCTAAGGCTGATCCCAAAACATGGTCGTGAGCCTTCGTTGCTGGTCCTTTAAACACAGCTGGCCACCTCAATAAGCACATAAAACGGAGCGGTAGGCAACAGTACCTGTCTACAATATTTATCCAAGATTTATTTGTCCTTTTGAAACTTTGCTCTTAATTTTTCAATCTTCGGCTCGCTCTGCCCGTCAGTTCTGGACATCTGCTTCTGTTTTTTACAACTAATTTGAATTCCCTTGTTCCCTCTTGGTGCAGCATCTCCCTTGATTTTAATGTCACTGGAACATCAGATAAAAGGCATGCTGCCGGCCTCCGGCACAGAGAACTTTCACCAAGCGCCATAGTAGCCCCCGCTCTGAGGGAAGATGCACTTAGGCGTGGGGGTGGGTGACCTCCGGGGAAGACAGAGACTAACAGTTCACCCGAATCCTTTCCACTCACCTTAGCCAGTTCACTAGGAAATACCAGAGAGAGGGCAAAACAGAGGAGGCATGGGGCATCTCTGTGCCCGAAGGTAGGCCTGGCTTTCACTTTGTCCTCAGGGGACGGACACACAAGGAAAACACACAATTCCTTGTCAGGTCAGATGAACTGAGTCAACCCCAGTGATCAGTCGCTCACCAGATGGGGCAGCCGAAGCCTTTCCCATCTTGTTCTGTCCTCATCAGCAATTTGATATGTGGGAACTAGAGTACCTGTTTCAAGTCACTGTGCTGTAGTTCCCACATAAATAAAATTACAGCTCAACCGCCTCCAACACTTCAAAGGCCAGACATTAGCCACGCCTTTTATTAGCCTCTACGATCTAGGTGTGGTCATTGTGCTGCTCTGCCTGATAGCAAGACTCTGAGCGATATCGTAAAACAAAACTTGAGTGTGAGCTTTTACTGTTTAAAACAGCCCTGGTGTCCTTGAGTGACCCAGGAGGGCCTCCTGCTCCGGCCCCTGCCTGCCTCTCTGGCCGCACCTCGGTCACTGCCCCCTTGCTCAGTCTGCTTCAGCCACGTGCCCTGAACATCCCATTTCATTTCTCTCTGCCAGGGACAGTCTCGCCTCAGGTTTCCAGGCCCCGTTCCTCACTTCATTCAGGTCACTTCAAATGTCCTCTCCTCAGAGAGCGCTTCTTTGATTAGCCTACTTAAAACAGCAGCCTTGGTCATTCTCAATTCCTTGCTTTATTTTTCTTTGTAGCACTTTACATGACATTTTATTCACACACACACACACACACACACACACACACACACTTGTTTATTGTCTCCCAGCTAGAATGTAAGGTCTGTGAAGGCAGAAACATTGATTTGTTCTTCTGTGTGTTTTCCCTTCTTGATCAGTATCTGACACAGAGTAGATGTCCAACAACTGGCAGTTTAAAAAATATCCAAATGTGACTACCATAGTTTACACAAACCTAGAGAAAATCTGCCTTCCAAGACTCCAATTATAATAACTCATTTTCTCCCACCGTGGGCTCTATGATCATCATGATAGGAAAATGGCTTTTAATCCCATCAGCAAATGATTGTATAAGGAAAGAATTTCTGGAAAGTAGTATTTAATGAGGCTTCCGTGTGAAGACATTTCACAAGTACCAGCAGATGGACCCTCATGGAAGCCTTGTAAGGCAGGCATTAGCTCCACTATCACAGATAAGGGCACTGCAACCCTGAGACTCACTTGCATAATGCCATGTGTGCTGAAGGTTCCTGAGTCAGGGACTCAGACTAGCTGACTTCAGCAGCTGGGCTTTCATTCTACTGCTGATAGTATTCCGTGAGAGGTACACTGCCGGAATATTGTCAGAGATCCTTAACTTACATTATCCATCCAGAAAGAGAGCTCAATGATTTAACCAGTAACCCAGCTCCTGGTAGGTGCATCTGGTCTCTAGGTTTTCTGACATCCACCCAGCCCAGCAAGTGACAGCATAAAATAAGTAAAACTTAAAAAAACCCACCAGACACTTGTGCCCGTTGCCTAGGAACCACAGACCCCCATACCTTGTTTTGCTCTGGTGGACAGAGTTGTTTCTGAGCTGCTATTTTCCAAAGATGGTGTGGGCGATAGAGTTTTTGGAAAGAATAGCAAGACAGCCAGCACCGGTTTGGCTCAGTGGATAGAGCGTCAGCCTGCGGACTGAAAGGTCCCAGGTTTGATTCCGGTCAAGGGCATGTACCTTGGTTGCGGGCACATCCCCAGTAGGGAGTGTGCAGGAGGCAGCTGATCGATGTTTCTCTCTCATCGATGTGTCTAACTCTCTATCCCTCTCCCTTCCTCTCTGTAAAAAATTAATAAAATATATTTTAAAAAAAAGAATAGCAAGACAGCTGGTTCCTATAAAAGATAATATATATTCATTTGCTAGGCACAGGGCTAGGCACTGGGGACATAGTGATGAATAAATAAGATAGACATTGTCTTTGGTCTTATTTATCTTACCGGCTAAAAAGGATCTTACTGAGCTAAACTTACGCTGTTGCCATAACATTGTTACGCTTTCATTTATTTAATCAACAGCTGTTTATGGATTGCATGCTGCATGTCATGCTTTGTGTTAAGAGGAGGGAATAAAATGATGAGCAAAGCCAGACATGATTCTTGCCTTCATGGAGCTTACCGTCTAATGAGGAAAACATTAAATAATTCCATAGCATACATGGTGCTGCGAGATCCTACCAATAGAGGAGACCGGCTTCCTGAGGTGAGGAGATTCTTGCTTGAGGAAGTACCACTTAAGCTGACATGAAGGTTAACTAGGAGTTAACTCGGCAATGAGGGGAGGGAAGAACATTCCAGGCAGCTCGAACAGCAGGTGAGAAGATCCTGGTGGAGAAGGAGAGATGGGTGAGCAGGAAGGATTTTGACAGAGGCCAGCTGGAGAGCTGAGAATAAGGAGCATCCTGGTGTCAGGTGGGCCTGAGCAGTAGCTGGGCAGGCAGGTAGGGTGGTGCACCTTCCCAGTTGGTCTCTAGTTCATGGTCATGGTGCTCCTGCAAGTCCATGCTGGAGACACGGAACTTTGAAGTAGAGAGGCCGGCTGCATCGGTGGCAGAAAGAAGAGGTGGTCGCTTGTCAGTGCCACCTTCAGTTCCGGGATAGAATGCTGCCGGAGAGCCCACTGATTTAAAGTTCTTCAGCGGTTACTTGTAAGTTTCTCAGCTATTGTGGGAATAAAAATATTTCCCTTTCATGGTTCTTAATGAGACTCGAATGAATTAATCTATTAAATCATTTAGCACAGTGCTTGGCTCATGGCAGGTGTTCCATAGATAATAGCTATTCTTTTTCTTCAGCTGTTCATGGAGGCAGTGATAGTGCTGGTTCCCTCCCACGGTTAAGATATGTGGAAGCATGAGTCTAGGCCTCCTTTGCGCGGTCCTATTTTTTTTTTTTTTTCCATTTTAAGAGCCTACAATGTCCAGAGCCGGTTCTGATGCTCCTTAGGAGAGCTGGGCCATTGTCTTCTTCATCTGCCTGGTGCACCACGTGCATTCTTTTAAAAGCCATCTCTCGCTTTCCTCACCTTTGTTGTAGGTGGATGGGTATCTTTCCATTTGGAAATCTCCATCCCACACCCGGCAGGGAAGCCCAGCGGGAGAAAGGCACACCCACCACGCCCGGCCTGGGCCCGCCCCGCCCCGCCCGGGCCCGCCCTGCCGCGGCGCCCACCGAGGTTCTGCCCGCAGAGCCCGGGTCTCCGCGCGGCGGGACGGGCCAATCAGAAGAAGTTTGGCCCTCTGCAGTTTCCGTCCGCTCACTAGGCGGCGCTGCGGCGGCCCCGGCTGCTCCCGGGCTGTCGCGGGCTGGGGCTGTGGGGCTGGCGGCTGAGGCTCGTGGCCATGGAGTGGGTTTCGGAGTCGGCGGCCGTGAGGCGGCACCGCGTCGGAGGCGAGCGCCGGGACGGCCCGGCCGCCGCGCCGCCACCGGAGCGGGAGGCCCGGGCGCTGGAGACCCTGGTGGACGCGCGCGGCGGCAGCGGCAGCGGCAGCGGCGGCGCGAGGACGCGGAAGCGGAGCGGGGCGGGCAGCGGCGGCGCGAGCGGGGCTGCGCGGACCGGGCTGTCCGAGGCGCGCGCCGCGCTGGGGCTGGCGCTCTACCTGCTCGCGCTGCGGACGCTCGTGCAGTTGTCGCTGCAGCAGCTCGTGCTGCACGGGGCCCCGGGCCACCCCCGGGAGTTCAACGCGCGCCAAGCCAGGTACTGGCCGCCGTCCCGC
This sequence comes from Myotis yumanensis, assembly GCF_028538775.1. Taxonomy (NCBI): domain Eukaryota; kingdom Metazoa; phylum Chordata; class Mammalia; order Chiroptera; family Vespertilionidae; genus Myotis; species Myotis yumanensis. The sequence continues at coordinate 48,894,526 of NW_027223763.1, read as the reverse complement.
CCGCGCGTCCCCTCGCGTCCCCTCGCCGGAGCCCGGGCACCGCACCTGGCGCAGCCACCCCTGCGGGACCGCCCGGGCTCGCCGGCGCCACCTGACTCCGCGTGGGGTGGGGTGTGGGGTGGGGTGGGGTGAGGTGTGGGGTGGGGTGGGATGGGGTGCCCTTGCGCGTCCCTCTCCTGGAGACCCAGTTTCCAGGACGCGCGGCCGGCTTGCATCGCCCTGCGAAGCTGGTGGTGCAGGTGGGGTGGCCGAGGGGGCCCGCCGGCACGCCGCTCCCTGTGTGCCCCACCTGCAGCCGGTTTGCTGGTTAGCCGTCCCTCAGCCTCTGGAGCAGCTTTCACTTTTTACGAACCCCTCTGCGTTCCAAACGAGATGCAGGAGCGTGAAATGTGTGTACCTAGCGGGTTTTGTAGATTCGGTTCCTGGGGAGGTGTCGGAAGGGGACCATGCAGTCAGTGGTCCAACTTTTTGAGGGTCACAGTCCTCACGTCTGTAAGTATGGAGGCGCAGCCTGGAAGACTGCACTTCAAACTTTGACAATTTAAATAAGTTCTCAGTTTCCCGGCGGTTATCCTTGGGTCCCTGGTGTGTAAGGTTTAACTTAAAAAAAAAAAATTAAAAGACACCATTAAGGCCCTGACCAGTTTGGCTCAGTGGGGGTAGAGCGTCGGCCTGCAGACTGAAGGGTCCCAGGTTCGATTCCGGTCAAGGGCATGTACCTTGGTTGCGGGCACATCCCCAGTAGGGAGTGTGCAGGAGGCAGCTGATGGATGTTTCTCTCTCATCGATGTTTCTAACTCTCTATCCCTCTCCCTTCCTCTCTGTATAAAATCTATAAAATATATTTTAAAAAATAAAATAAAAGACACCATTAAGTGTGCTAGAAAGGTGATTAAGTCAAATGTATTGTAGCATAAGTGTCAGCTCAGAATCTTCAGCTAGCTGAGTTTTCAACAACCACTGTGATTTTAAAAACTTTTTTTTTTTTTTTGAATACAATGTGCTGGAAGCTTATTAAAGACTTTAGGGAACACCCTCCTCTCCCCCCTCCTTTCTCCCCTCTTGGAATGCAGCGAAAAGACAAAACATTTTTTTTGTTTGTGTGTTTTACGAGTAGAGTTAGTTTTGGCCTGAATTGAAGGTATTAGGCCTTGTGTGCACAATCGGAGGGCTGAGTCCATTCCTTACAATAAAAAAAGTTTTGTTTATTTAACCTCTTGACTTAATTGTCTTTGCTCACTGGTTTCCCCAGCCCAGAATCAGTAGCCCTCCGGAGTGTGGCACAATGAAGTTGCACTCTGTGCTGTCTCGTCTTCAGCATTTACACGTTTTGAATAGAATCTCTAGCCTTTGTATGAGGATTGAGAGGATTTGGGAGTGGGTGGGTAGAGAAAAAACTGAAGGGATGCATTCGTGGGAGATGAAATGATGGAACGTTCCTGAAATAATAAAAGGCAACCTTTTTAATAAAAATTATGTTTTATTTTTAAATTAAATTTACTTTTTCAATTGTCGACATTCAGTATTCTTTTGTATTAGTTTTGGGTATACAGCATAGTGATTAGACATCATATACTTCAAGTGTTTCCCCCAGAAAGGTACCCCTTTTTTATGTGAGAAGTGAAAGAACGTGTTTTGCGGGGTGAGGGGACTTGTAGAGGAGAAGTTGTTCTGTGCTAAGTGTTAATCATCATTCTTTTGGTGACTTCCAGGGATCATCTTGAACACATAACATCCATTGGCCCCAGGACTACAGGAAGTCCAGAAAATGAAATTCTGACTGTGCATTACCTTTTGGAACAGATTAAACTGATTGAAGTTCAAAGCAGCAGCCTTCACAAGATTTCAGTAGATGTACAACGGCCCACAGGCTCCTTTAGCATTGACTTTTTGGGAGGTTTTACAAGCTACTATGACAACATCACCAACGTTGTGGTAAAGCTGGAACCCAGAGATGGAGCCCAGCATGCTGTTCTGGCTAACTGTCATTTTGACTCTGTGGCAAACTCACCAGGTATGGACCTGTTTTTCAGTCTACTTGAAGTCATCCCAGCCCAGAAAGCTTATGAATGCCAAGCTGCTTGGCAGTTCTGGAATATCATTTTCTTGGACAAACCTTTTTAGTTTTGGCAGGTAGGATAATTAGAATAGTGTCGTTTAGTTTAAGATCTAACCCCTCACTATTCTCTCAAGTGCTTTATTAAACACTAGAGGCCCAGTGCATGGATTTGTGCACTGGTGGGGTCCCTCAGCCTGGCCTGTGCCCTCTCACAATCCAGGATCCCTCGGGGGATGTCAGAGGCCAGGTGCGTGGATTTGGCCTGATCCCCACAGGCCAGGTGGAGTGACCCCACGGTTGCATGAATCTGTGCACTGGGCCGGTTTCGGCCCCATCCCTGCAGGCCAGGCTGGCCTTTAGTATGCATATAAGATCTTCGGTTAACCTCTTCCCACCCTCCCCCTTCCGCCCTTCACTCTGAAAATCATCAGTCTGTTCCATGTTTCCGTGCCTGTTGTGTTGAGCGTCTGCCCCCTGGTGGTCAGTGCGCATCATAGCTACCAGTCGAATGGTCACTTAGGCTTTTATATATAGAGACTAGAGGCCCGATGCATGAAGATTCATGCAAGAATGGGCCTTCCTTCACCTGGCTGCCAGCACCACCTTTGCTCTGGCCAGAGCTGCCTTTCTGCCTTCCCACACCTCCCAGAGGCCCGGAGCAGCACGATGCAAGCGTCCCACCCCACCCCGCCCCTGGCCACTCAGTGCCTGTATATGCAAATTAACCCACCATCTTTTTTGGGTTAATTTGCATACTCACTCCTGATTGGCTGGTGGGCATCACGAAGGTATGGTCAATTTGCATCTTTCTTTTTTATTAGTGTAGATTAGTGCCAGCAGCCCAAGGACAGGACATGGCATGTTGATGGTAGACTAAAGCAGCTTTATCAGTGTTACCAGTATGTGTCCCTGAGTCCTGGAGTTAGGTACTGCCTCTTGAAGTGTTCACTCACCTAGGTATTGTACTAAGCTTTGGGGACATGGGATAAAGCAGTAGTCCTTGCCTTCAAAGACACAGGGTTTGGAGGACATTTTTCCTAGCAGTTTCTGTCAATCTGTAAAGTGACAGCCCACTGGGGATGCCATTCTGTTAGAATACCTCATTAATCCATAAATCTTCCTCTGGAAATACTTTGTCAAAATAGGATACTTGATTTTACGACAGTGCCTGACACAATATTTTGAATGAACGAGAATCCCCTAAATTGAACTTTCATTTAAAAATGTAAGATTCATGAAAAAATGTTTTCAGTGATTGTGAAAGAGATTGTAAATAGGGAGGAATAGAAAATTGTAGCGTTTTACAATGGAATCATAGCAGGTTAGAAGTAGACAAGACCTGAGACGGCATCTGGTACAAACTCTGCCTCCTCCGCCCTTCACTTGACACAGGAATAAACAACTGATCAGAGACAGAGGTAGGACCAGTTGCTGGGTTTCCTGGCCAGTCCTTTCATCTACATTTGAAAGGAAGGAGAGGTAATGCTCCCTTTGGCAATCTACTTCACCTCTTCTCTCCTCAGTTTCTGATCTGTGAAGTGGAGATCACAGTGCTTTTCTATTAGCATTTCCCCCACTATTAATTGTTATTTAATATTAACATTTCTGGGTTGCTTGAACCTACAGCAGGCCCAATATGATAATCTAGAACTACACAAAATATAAAATAACATTTATTTGCTTGATTCATCCTAAGACATCTTTAATCAGGAAGCCTGCCAATTGCATTTAGAATGTAGCATGCTTTTTTAATTTAATGTTTTTATTGATTTTTTTTTTTTTTTAGAGAGAGAGAGAGAATGGAAGGAAGAGGGATAGAGAGATAGAAACATCAATGAATATCAATTGGCTGCCTCCTGCACCCCCCTTCCCCCCCCTCAACTGGGGATCAAGCCAGCAACCTGGGCATGTGCTTTGACCAGGAATCGAACTGGTGACCTCTTGGTTCATGGGTCATGCTCAACCACTGAGCCATACTGGCCAGGCTGTAACATACTTTTTAAAAAATCATATATTTCCAAGAAGTTTACATGAAGCAACTAGATTTGAAAAAAATGTTTTTTGAGTTTTCAACAAAACAGTTGAGCACATTGAGTACAGAATGATCTTGTGAAAAAAGGTGAATTATTGGCTGTCAATAGAGAGGTCAGCAGGACCAATGTGAATTGCTTAGGGTAGGAGAGATTCATATGCATTTGTAGCACAAGAAGAAATGGACACCATCCCTCACTTCCATATTGGCACAATGTCCCAATGACATGTTTATTATGGAATTGTCTTGTGTTTCTATCAAGTATTTTTTCAAATGTTAAAAAAGTCAGTATATACCCATTTGTTTTTATAAAGTCAGAAATATCTTTGTGTGCGCCATAGAAACCAGTGGTCTTTTATGCCTGTTTCAAAGCAGTAATGAGTGTCACCTTGTCCCCACTATTATGCTTAAATTCTAGGAAGGGACAAATTAACATCAAGGTTATTTAAGAACATTATATAAAAAAAGATGTGCATACAAGTATCAGAAACATAGTGCCAAATGTTATAAATTATATATATGGAGTTCAATAATGAAAGGATGGCATTTTTGTGAGTCATTGGAACTCATTTTAAATTAAAATTTTATAAGATCATCTATACCAACGGTCCCAAGGACATTTCTGTCAATAATAGATTGTTAAAAATAGTTTTAAAAAACACACTCATAAAATAGATGATCACCTACATCCTTTCAGTGGGTGAACTATTTGAAACATGGGCATTCCTTTAAGTTGTTCTCAGCAACATATCTGGACCTTCGGGATCATTACCAACTAGAAGTAATGTTACCCACAGAAAGGACTTAAATGTCTTCTTGGGTTTGCTGCGTGGTTCCAGGTTGTTGGTAGAAGAGACATTGAGTTATTTTAGGAGTGGCTTCAATTTCTGGGTTAATTCTAAATAGAAAGAGATGTTGGTTAACCCCTCAGCCCTTATAGATACTGCTCTCTAACTTACCTTCACTTTCTTAAAGATATTTGACCCTCTCTGGTTCTGTTCTCAGACAACAGAACTATTAAAATGAAGGAAGATAAATGGACAGTTTCACTTTGAAGTCAACCCTGTATAGATATGTCTCTTTCAGTTTCCCTTTCTCTTTGAATAAAGAACATTTTTATGGCTTGATTTTTATTTTAAAGTAACTCACAGTCTCACAGTGTAAAACCCATTAATTTCATTTGGGTCCTGGAAGGTGGCACTTTTTACTGACTGCTACATAGACTTCTGGTTTGATAGCAGTTAAGGTAGTTATTACTTAGTTTCACTTGGATTTAAAATGCAATTCAGTATTCACTCCCAAGACAAGTCATAGTAGGTAATAAGTAGTTTCTTCTTGAGTAGGAGTGGAGTCTGGAATTTAACGACCCCACAACAAGCGTTTTAACTAGCTGCAGAGCCTGCCTTAAGTTTGCAAAGAGAAGGAAAGCCTAACACTGAATGCAGGCCACAGTATTTTGTAATCCTCACAACACAGCTGTGAGGTAGAGACCATTAGCCTGCTCTCTAGACCAGGAAGTTGTAGGGTAAACGACAGAGCTAGAATTTATTTCCAAGTCTTTCTTTCTTTAACACCCATACTAAATTGCCCAGCCAGGGTAGCTCAGTTGGTTGAGCATCGTCCTGTGCACACGTATGGAAGGCAGCGGATCGCTGTTTCTCTCACACAGCTATGTTTCCCTCCCTTCCTCCCTCCAAGCATGTCCCTTTGGTAAGAATTGAAAAACAGAGCAAAACCCATGCTAAACTCTGTAAGTGCTCTGTCTCCCAGTGGGTGAACCTGAAGATGCTATTGTCTGGCTTATTACTGTGCATATTTACTTCGATTACTCTTTAAAATTTTTATTATGGAAAATTTCAAATATGTATAAAAACAGAATTGCTTAATGAACCTGTTTAATGTCACCCAGCTTCGACAGTCTGATCTTGTTTCTTTACTTCCACCCCTGCCACTCTTAATTATTTTGAAGCAGATCTCGGCTGTATCGGTTTCTCTGTATTTCAGTCTAAATCACTGAAAGAAAAGGATTCTTTTTTGACATGCTCATAATACTATGAATTACCTCATTAAAAAAATAATAATTCCTTAATATCATCAGGTGTCTAATCAGTTACTTTACCTCTTACAGTGCTTTAAAAAAATCAAGGCACTAAAGCCATCTTTATAGTCACCTTTAATTAATACGTAAAGCTTCTGAATCAAGTAGTGAAGTAATTTGATGAAGTCCTCTGCTTTATCAGTGTTGGGACTAGGGATACTACTCAATTCATTAGTCTACTTTCCTGTCTTATTAGATTTGGTGTCTTCTTTGTACTTTTTTTTTTTATCACATCTCCTTGAGGAAATCTTAAAAAATGCTGCACCATCCCAAATGACCCCTCTGTAAATGCGAGAGATCTGAAGATTTTATGATTTTGGCAGGAAAACAGGCAGGAAAGGAGTGGGTGGCAGGGGGAGATGATCTAGGAAGCTGTGAGCACTAGAAGTGAGAATATTATCGAGGATGTGGAATAAGGATAAAGAAGGGAGTAAAGTACTTGGGGTTGATGAGAATATCAGATTTTATTTTATTTTAATCCTCACCCGAGGACATGCTTTTATTGATTTTAGAGAGAGAGGAAGGGAGATGGAGAAAGAGAGGAACATCTGTGTGCGAGTGAGCATTGATTGGTTGCTTCCTGCAGGCTCCCCGACCAGGATGGAACAGAAACCTGGGTTGTGCCCTGACGGGGACTCGAACCTTTGACCTTTCTTTGTATAGGTTGAGCCACGCCAGCTAGAGCAGAGAATGCCAGATTTTAGTATTAATTTAGGTCCAATCTGGTTGGTTATTCAACAGACATTAATACTCTGGCCTAGGTATAGGTCTAGACATTGGGATTAAGTCAGCCAGCAAACCAGACAAAGATCCCCGTTCTCGTGGCGTTCACTGCTGGTGGGTATGATTGTCACCTGATGGTGACAGGTGGGGCTGTGCTTCTGGTCTTGTAGCCGTGTGATGCTCCCTGACGAGAAAGCCCCATTCCTTGCCCTGCTGCTTCAGACCGTAAAGATTTTAAAATCTGAGGAGTAAGTCTGCTGTTTTTATTTAAAGGTGCCAGTGATGATGCTGTTAGCTGTTCGGTGATGCTGGAAGTCCTCCATGTCTTGTCAACGTCTTCAGAAGCCTTGCATCATGCTGTCATATTTCTCTTTAATGGTGCTGAGGAAAATGTTTTGCAGGTGAGATTTTACTGTTGTAAGTACTAGGCTTGGATAATAATGATAGTAATAGTAATAGCTTATGCATTTATCATAAAATCATATACAGAAGAAATATTGTACCTGGAAGTACTATAAAAATTCTAGTCACTTATACACACACACACACACACACACACACATACACACACACACACACACACACACACACACGAGAGGCCCAGTGCACGAAATTCATGCACTGGAAGGGTCCCTAGTGGCTGCTGGCTGCTGGCCACCAGCTGAGTAGTCCCTCCCTTCCCCTGGTCGCCTGCTGCCGCCGGCCAGGGCCTCCCTCCCTTCCCCCAGCCAGCCCCGCCCCCTGGTCGAACTCCTAGACAACTCCTGGTCAAGGGGACAATTTGCATACTATGCTTTTATTATATAGGATGTTCAGCATTTGAAAACTCAGAACAGGTCATCTTGTCAGAGTTTGATTCATGTCAGTGTGATGGCATAACTATCACCTCAGGTTTTCTTTGACTGGAGTTTCGGAGGTGTTTTGAGGCAGGCACACAGCATGAGTACCCAGCCATGGGGACCGTCCCTTCTCGCATTTGTTTGTTTTTTGTTCTTTCCTTTGCGTAGCCTCACACTTACTGAGGATGTTGTTTGGCGCCACTCACGGAAACCAGGATGTTTTCTGTGGTGGTGACTTTCCACTCAGCAAACTGTACACAGCCATTATGCATTGAGAGAGAAACAGATGTGTGTCTTTAGATATATTGCCTCTGAAAAAAATGATTATTGTCCTGTTCTTCCCCTTGTCAGCATAGACGTTCTGTCTTTAAAATAACCAAAATAGAGACTTTGATAATCTCAAATTGTTTAACGTATATTTGTTTTCTTTCTTTCTCATTCAGGCCAGTCATGGTTTCATTACTCAGCACTCCTGGGCCAACTCAATTCGTGCATTTATTAACCTGGAGGCAGCAGGTGTAGGAGGGAAAGAACTTGTATTCCAAACAGGTATGTGAGTCTATACAGGGTGGGACAGAGTAGGTTTACAGATGTGAGTACATGAAACACAGACTGTATTCTTGTATTATTACTTATTAATTATTGTATTATTTCCCGTATGAACAACTGTAAATCTACATTTGCCCCACCCTGTATTTTATATTTGAATGCAGTTGCATTGTATACTTTAATGTAATTCTTGTTTTTATAAAAATGGAAAGTGTGTGAAAATAAGTTATTTCTCTAATGAAATGAACATTCTTTTTAAAGCATAAGATAGTTTTAGCTTGTCTTTGTTAAAATTCTTAACCAAATAATATTAATAGCACCTAATACTTATATAGTGCTTATTATATGCCAAATGTTCAAAGTACTTCATATATATATATATATATATATATATTTTAGAGGCCTGGTGCATGAAATGCATGCACTGGGGGAGGGGAGTCCCCCTCAGCCTGTCCTGCGCCCTCTCGCAGTTCAGGACCCCTTGCGGGATGTCCGCCTGTGGGCTTAGGCCCAATTCCCCTGGGGATCGGGCCTAAGCTGGCACTCAGACATCCCTCTCGCATTCCGGGGCTCTCTCAGTCCAGGACCCCTTGCTCCTTACTGCCCGCCTGCTGTGGAGGCGGGAGAGGCTCCCGCTATCGCCCCTGCTCTTGCCAGCTGTGAGCCCGGCTTCTGGCTGAGCAGCAGGGAGCACCGCTCAACCAGAAGCTGGGCTCACTGCTCCTTAGAGCTGGCCCCGCACCCTGCCCACTGGTGTGGGCGGGGGGCGGGGGCCACGATTGGGGACCGGGCTGGCTGGGGGAGTGGTCGAGGGAGGTTGCAGCGCCACAGTCACGTCCCGTTCCACCTCTGCGGAGGCACGGGGACCCTGCTGCCCTCTCTCCCACCGCCTTTGCAGAAGGGGTGGCACCAGGACCGGGACCAGGCCCATGCTGCCACCTCTCCCGCCACCTCTGTGGAAGGGGACACACCGGGACATGGCTGGCCTAGTGGCACAGGCTCGCTGCCCCCTCCCCCTGCCCACTGGTTGTTCCAGAAGGACGTTCTGCTGTCTGGTCTAATTAGCATATTAGCTCTTTATTATATAGGAGATTATATATATATATCTGCCACTTAATCCTCAAAACACCATGGAAAAATGAAGGCTAAAAACAGAAAAAAGAAAATGATAAAAGCAAAAACCCCCCAGAATTCCCAAATAAAAAATAAAAATAAAAAACTAAAATACTGACTCATGCCATGGAGCAAAGAAACACATAAGAAAGAAAGACAGTAAAAGAAAAAGTCAATGAGTGGTGGTAAAACAAGTTTCTCTGATGGGGGAGAGCGAGCACATTCAACAAGCAAATCTAGAGCTGGCATACATTACTTTATCTGTCAACATTAGTCAGCTTTTTGCTAAATTTTATTGTAACAAACAACCCTGAATCTCAGTGGGTTACAATAAATAGCAAAGGCTCATTTCTTCCTCACGTTACATTGTGGTTCCTGGATAAGTGAAGTTACGGTTCATGGTGATTATGTCCCATGTGGCTTATTCATTCTGAGATCCAGGCTGAAGGAGACGCCCCAGTCAGGGATGAATTGATCTCGTGGCCAAAGGGATGGACCATGTGATGTCTCTCGGTTAAGTTTCATGTCTCTCCCATTCAAGATTACTTTGCCACGGCGATTCATGTGGCTGAGCCTGCAGTTATAGGGTGAAGAAATGTATGTGCTGCTTCCACAGGGAGGCATTACAAGTTACATGGGAGGGAAGTGTGAGTAACTGGGAACAAAAATACATTTTCTCTCATGATCCTAAAGAGAAAACTGCCACATTGGAAAAAAAGTTGTATATGCATGAAGATATGAGTGCAGAATTATTAATAATGATAAAAATTATAAATAGTAATAAGGAACTTTGTGGTATATTCAGTGTTTTGCAGTTATTGAAATGACCATTGTAATATCTAGCAACACAGGAAAAGCATTGAACATGATGTTTAGTGAAAGAGCAATTTATAATTATATATACCCTGTGAGTATAGCTACACACACACAATCATACATTTTTTTAAAAAAATTGAAGATATGACCCTTGCCAGTTTGGCTCAGTGGATAGAGCGTCGGCCTGCGGACTGAAGGGTCCTAGGTTTGATTCCGGTCAAGGGCACATGCCTGGGTTGTGGGCTCGACTCCTGGTAGGGGGCATGCAGAAAGCAACTGATCAGTGATTCTCACTCATCCTTGATGTTTCTGTCTCTCTCTCCCTCTCCCTTCCTCTCTGAAATCAATAAAAAAATATTTTTAAAAAATTGAAGATATGAAAATAAGTTATCTTAGGATGATGGACTTTTGAGTGATTTTTATTTTTTAGACAAAACTTTTTATAGCCATAATCTGTTTGGCTCAGTGGATAGAGCATCGGCCTGCGGACTGAAGGGTCCTAGGTGTTCGATTCCAGTCAAGGGCATGTGCCTTGGTTGCGGGTACATACCCACTAGGGGGTGTGCAGGAGGCAGCTGATCAATGTTTCTCTCTCATTGATGTTTCTAACTCTCTATTCCTCTCCCTTCCTCTCTGTAAAAAATCAATAAAATATATTTAAAAAAAAACTTTTTAGTGTTATTTTATAATTAAAAATAATTTTATTTTCTGAAAGGTTATGTTGTCATGTTTCATTTCAGGTCCTGAAAATCCTTGGCTGGTCCAAGCTTACGTTTCCGAAGCCAAACATCCTTTTGCATCTGTGGTGGCTCAGGAGGTTTTTCAGAGTGGCATCATTCCTTCAGATACTGACTTCCGCATCTACAGGGACTTTGGGAACATTCCAGGTATTTTGTCAGTTGTGGGCCACAGTGTGACGATGCTTAATTAATAGCAAGTTTTACATTTTGGAAGTCTGTGAGTAAACAGCGTTTTCTGGGAGCACATTCTCTGAGAGCCGTGTATTCTGACTCAGCTCCTGATATTTTCCTTTTCTTTTAAATTCTGCTCCAAGTAAAATGCCTGCCTTTTTTAGAACATGTCATGTCACCTTGCCCCGCAGTGTGACAGAAGAACCGAGGAGAACTGCTCAGCAGTTCATTCCCAAAAGATGGTAATAGATCTTTCGGGGACTTTTGACTTTCATTGCTGTTTTGCTTTGCCAACAACATTGGTGGACTGTACAGCTTATTTGACGTTAAATTTGGCTCTGGCCTGGCAAGGCTATAGATGGCAAAGTTTCGGGGATGTCCCAAGCTCAGTATTCCTGCTCCTTGCTGTGGGACTTGTAATGTGCAGTCGTGTGCCTCCTCACGTGTGTATTGAATTACGTGCCACAGCTATAGATTCTGTAAGCATTTGGAAGGGAATGTCATCCGTAAATGTGACAAAGCAATCATGCTGCTGCTTTGACATTTTGTCTTTTAGGAATTTAATACATTAAACAGATAGGCCTAAAACAAGTGGATCTTTCCAGCAAAATGACCCTTTTTGTGTATGTTTTAGGAATAGACTTGGCTTTTATTGAGAACGGATACATTTATCACACCAAGTATGACACAGCGGACAGAATTCTAACAGATTCCATTCAGAGAGCAGGTTGGTATTCTCATTTAGACTTTTCATCCATGTTAAAATGGAATATCAGGGATGACCTATAAATCTATAAATATTTCGTGGCCTGAGCATTAGGGAGGCAGTGTATGGTGTGAATGAACTGGGGCTTTGGAGTTAGAGATCTGAGGACTTAAATTTAGCCTTGAAGACTAGTTTAGCAATTAAGAGCATAAGACTCTTCATTGTGGGGAACTGGAAAGGGGTTGACCCAGGGTTATGGTAGGGTTGCTGAGTGATGAGAGTCTAGCCAAAATGGAAGCTGTGCATTGGAGGCGGCACCAACACATTTGGGCAGCTTGCCCAGGTGCAAAAAAGTTACATTGATCCAAGGTTGGGTGGTGAGGGCAGGTGAGAGGGTTATAGGACACGTGTCAGGAGAACACAGGACAAGGGAGTTCAAGTGCTCTCCCGAGAGATGTGGGGTAGTGAGGGCAGGTAAGTCTGATGCTGCGCCTTAAAGAGTTGTTGGGATTTGGCCTAGTGGGGATTACATTCCAGGTAAGAGCACAGCATGGGGTAGGATGTGCTTGTGTGTGGGGTTGTGGGGGGCTGTTGGTGAGTAGATTGTCAGATTACAGTCTAAGGCAGTGGCCAGCAAACTGCGGCTCTCGAACCACATGCGGCTCTTTGGCCCCTTGAGTATGGCTCTTCCACAAAATACCGACTTCTGCTCATGGGCCATGAAGTTTCATTCGCATTGTCCGTGCGCGCCTGCACGTGGTATTTTGTGGAAGAGCCACACTGAAGGGGCCAAAGAGCCGCATGTGGCTTGTGAGCCAGTTTGCCAACCACTGGTCTAAGGGAACTGTACTTTCAGCAATAAAGGGAAACGAGGTAGAAGTGTGAGGGTAGAGAAAATTGCAGAAAGCTTTACAAATCATCCAGAAGATGCTGTAGAAATAAGGGGTAATGAAAGGCCTGAGTACATGAATGAATGATGGCTTTAAATGCTGTTAGTCTCATGATGCTATCTGGAGTGGATGGTGGAGAGGGGGGGAGAGCCATGAATGAGGTAATTTAAGCCAGGAGACAATAATTTAAGTGTGGAATAATGAGGATCTAGACTGTGGTGCTGACAAAAGATAGAAAGGAAAGGGGAGGGGTAGAAAAGTAGATTCATTTTTAATGTAAATTCAACAAGACTTGACAAGTTAGATAGAAGGGATGAATCAGATGGACGGCAGCAAAGATGATGCCATGGACTGTAATAGGGATGTGGGAAGGTGAGCCTCATCCAGGGCAGGAACAGAGAAGGGAAGGACACCATGAACCTGTGAGACCCACAGGATGGTGGCGGGGGGGGGGGGGGGGGGGGGGGGGGGGAGGGCGGGGGGGTGTGCGTCTGTGAACCGACCAGATGAAAATACAGGTACAGTTTAGAGCTCTTGGAAGAACTTGGTATATGGGTTTGGGTGTGAAAGGCGTAGAAAATACCACAAAAAGTTTGGAGAATGGAAATGTTTTTTTGGAAGAGCAAAGCAAAGGTAAAGGACTACACTTGAGCTTTTAAAGTCCCATTAGCACATTTTTAGGGAGCCAGGAGAGCCAGTGTAAGAAACACTGTGGTACGACAAGGTGGAGTCTTAAGTGAAAAGAAGAGAACGTTAAGGATGGGATGGGCAAGCGGTAGAAATGCCAGTCACTCAGGCTTTTTATTACTCCCGTGTTAAAGCTCAAACTCATTCATCTTTTCATCGACATAACAAACATTCGCTACCTCTGATGTGTCCTGCGTGATCCTGACTCTCCCTGTCATTGCTGAGCAGTCTCTCTCCTCATTCAGGACTCCTGTTTCTGTATTTGGAACTCTCCCTCCTCAGGGCCTGCATCTTCACAGTTCTGAGTCTGGACAGTCTCCCCACTGTGCGAGCTATTAATACCACTTCCTCAGGGTTGCTTCTCTGACCTCTCAGACTCCATTAGTCTCCCCTGATATGTTTCTAGGGACCTCTAATACCTCTCCTTATTAATTATTTTTATTCAGATACAATGGACATGGCTTATTAATTCTTAATAACTTGTACACTCAGTTGTGGTTTGGTGTCCGTGAGCTTCACGAGAGGTTTTGTCTCTTGGCTCACCACTGAGTTGTGGTGTCTAAAGCAGCGTTTGCTGCATTCCATATATAGTAAATGAATAGGCACTAAGAAACAGCTATTGAGTTTGTCAACAGCAAGGGTACAGCTGATCGCAGTAAATATAGTTCTAATAGATGGGAATGGATGAAGGCCATTTGGCTGAGTTTGTAGGTGGAGAGGAAACGGAGTATGAGCTTGCAGCTTATTTGAAAAATTTAATAAGAAAGTGGGGTCGAGCAATAAGATGGTAGAAAGCTATTTCTTATCACATTCTTGCTAGGTGTTTCTTTACTCGGATACTGGATGGTTTATTCAACTTTGTCTTTCTTTTCTTTACTAATAGGTGACAACATTTTAGCAGTTCTTAAATATCTAGCTACATCTGATGTGTTGGTTTCTTCTTCTAAGTACCGGCATGGGAACATGGTCTTCTTTGATGTGCTCGGCCTGTTTGTCATTGCCTACCCCTCTCGTGTTGGCTCCATAATTAACTGCATGGTGGTAATGGCTGCTGTTCTGTACCTGGGCAAAAAGTTGTTGCAGCCCAAACATAACAGTGAGTATTTCCCCCTAAAACTACAATCCTGGCGTGGGTGTAGAATTTGCCGGAAGTTTTTTTAGTCAGTTTGCTTATATCTTTCCAAGACATTAAAAACCCTAAGAAAAATAATATTTGATTTGTAATGTAAGAAATTTCTTAACGAATATCAGATTAACGTGTGCATTATATTTTTAGTCTTGGTGAAGCAGACAGTTTTTATGTGCTAATGCCCTCCTTAAAAGTACCACATTGGAGCTCTTGAAAAATGGTTTGTACAGATTGACTTTTAGTGAAAAGTCCCACTGAAACATCAGGTCTACACTGCAGACCACTAGCACAGTGTCCTGACGTATGAATGAACTGCTGCCAGTTAAATTGGTCCCCTTCCGCTTGAAATGTTTTACAGTCTAAGCTGGTATCTGCTGTTATGAGATAAAATATTCAGCAGCTAATTTAAATAATCCCTAACCACCAGTTATGTCCTGTGCTGCTTCTTTTCCTGTGATAGCTTCTTTTAGCAAAATTTTAGGTGGAACTTTGTTTTCCATTCTTGCTGATAGTTCGACACACAAAGCAGCCTGAACGGATGAAGAGTAAGACGACCCGTTTTCCCAGTTAGGAATGAATCTGAAGTAGTCCTGAAAGACTTATCCCCGAGTCTGTAATACCCACAAAACTCTCCGTCAATGT
The DNA here is from genome assembly GCF_028538775.1 of Myotis yumanensis. Lineage (NCBI taxonomy): Eukaryota > Metazoa > Chordata > Mammalia > Chiroptera > Vespertilionidae > Myotis > Myotis yumanensis. Next base: position 48,879,332 of record NW_027223763.1, on the reverse strand, counting down.
TACTTGAACATTATTCTTTTCTACCTTCCCTGTCCTAGTATTTAACAAATCTTATCCCTGGGTCGTTTCAATACTTTTCAATTACATGGCAAATTTCCTGATTTAACGTTTGCCCCTTTAACTCTACTGATTGGTTATGAAATTGTTTGATAAAGATGGTGGTCTCCACACTGTGTTTCTCTTCATCAGCAGCTAACTACAGGAAGGACTTCTTCTGTGGATTTGGCATCACTCTGATAGGCTGGTTCACTAGCCTGGTGACCGTCCTCATTATAGCCGTGTTCATCTCTCTGATTGGACAGTCTCTCTCATGGTACAACCACTTCTATGTCTCCGTTTGTCTTTATGGAACTGCTGCTGCAGCCAAGATAATATTCATACATACCCTTGCAAAAAGATTTTATTATGTGGTAAGTGTTAAGCGCATTTATTGATTTCTTTTTGCTGCCTTCAAGGATTGAAGACAAACTCAGTGGGATTCATTGTACAGTCACGTGCCACTTAGCCATGGGATGCATTCTAGAAAAGGTCACTAGGCGATTTGATCATTGTATAAACCTCACCCAGTGCACTTACACAAACCTAGATGGCGTAGCTGCTGCTGTAACTGCATGTGCTGTGCGCTCACAGAATGGCTGTGCAGCGTTACCACAAATGCTGGGCAGTGCATTGCGATGTCACTAGGCGACAGGAAATTCTCGGCTCCATTATAATGCGATGGAACTACCATCATAATGTGGTCTGTCCTTGACTTCCTCATGTGGCTTTTCCCCGGTGGAGGAAGAGCACAGATTATATACATGGCCGGATTTGGCCTTTCGAGCTATCAAAAACTGTATGGCATGGTCATAGAAAACTGGCTCCCAGAGCTGTGTTAAATTTCTGAAAGGCTTCCTATTCTGAGGGTTTTCTTGCAGACTTCAAATGAGGTGACAAAGCTGGAAGTGGTGTTAGGGGTGATAGCACTGCTGCATCTGCCTTGGTTTTTGTAACCATGCTCTTGAATCTGCCAGCCCTCCCTGGGCTCACCTAATTGCTTATCTATACTAATAAAAGGGTAATATGCTAATTGGACCAGATGTCTTCCGGATGACCATCTGGATGTCCTTCCTGACAAAGTTGGCCCTAGGTGAAGCCGCACGCCTCACGGTCCTGGGCACCTTAGGCTACGGCCTGGGCGAAGCCACCCACCCACGGTCCCCTGCAGCTGCAGCCAGCCAGGGCGAAGCTGGCCCGGGTCCCGGGTGCCTGTGGCCGGCCAGAAGGAGGGTAGTCCGGGTCCTGGGTACCTTCGGCCAGCCGGAGGAGGGAATCCTGGGTCCTGGGTGCGGGGCTGAGGCAGAGGCAATTAGGGGCGATCAGGCCGGTAGTGGAGCAGTTAGGGAGCGATCAGGCAGGCAGGCAGAGGGGGTTAGGGGTGATCAGGCAAGCAGAGGTAGTTAGGGGAGATTAGGCAGGCAGGCAGGCAGGCGAACAGTCCCAGATTAGGAGCCAGCGGTCCCAGATTGCGAGGGGTCCTGGATTGGAGAGGGTGCAGGTTGGGCTGAGGGACCCTCTCTCCCGTGCACGAATTTCATGCACTGGGCCTCTAGTGTTTGAATAACTCTGTTCTCCACTGGGCGGTAGGCTGCATGAGGGCAGGGATTGTTTTGTTCATTATCCCCTGGGCTGAGGCAGGGTCTGACACAGCACTAACACAGTGTTTGCCACCTGCAAGAATAATGCACTTACAGCTGCACTTAAAGTTTTCTCCTTGGTTTCCTTCACTTTTTTTTTTAACCTGTATGTTGTTGATGTAGATTCTGACAGTTTCCCTGGTGTGCTGTTGGGGGCACTGCAGCATCCTATACAGTCATCCCTCAGTGTCCCTGGGGGATTGGCTTCTGGGGGGCGCCCCCTGGGATATAAAATTCCTCAGATACTCAAGTCCCTTGTATAAAATGGTGAAGTATTTCACATAAACCAACTAAGCATGTTCTCCTTGATACTTTAAATCAGCGGTCGCCAACCTTTCGGACCTCACGGACCACCACAGGTTGGCGACTGCTGCTTTAAATCATCTCTAACTTTACTTATATTGCCTAATACAATGTAAATGTTATGTCAACAGTTGCTGTATTGTTTAGGGAAAAGTGACAAAGAAAAAAGTCAGCGGCATGCTCAGTACACTTCAGCAACAATGTAATATTTAAAGAAATTTTTCAATGTGTTGTTGGTTGAATCCACTTAATGCAGTACCCGAAGATACGGAGGGTTGACTGTACCGTCCTTCACAGGTCATTTCTCTAGTTTGCCTGAAATTCTTTGGAAGTTGTGTAAATAGGAAAGCTTCCAGAGGTGAATGTTTTTAGGAGACTCCTTTTTCTATTTTATAACATTTTCAAAGTTTACTTATAGCCGGGTGGAGGAAAAGCACAGATTATATACAAGTAATGATGTTTTTTTTACCCCATCTTGTTAAATTCCCCTTTCCTGTGCAGTAACTTGAATTTATTGCTTCAATGATAGGAGGTAGCTTTGTTTATAAAGGCTAGATCCCCACTTAAAATGTGCAGCTTCTCTGAGCAGTGGGAACTGTATTACAATAGAGCAGTGGTTCTCAACCTTCCTAATGCCACGACCCTTTAATACAGTTCCTCATGTTGTGGTGACCCCCAACTTCATTGTTACAAATTGAACATAATTAAAGCATAGTGATTAATCACAAAACAATATGTAATTATATATGTGTTTTCCAATGGTCTTAGGTGACCTCTGTGAAAGGGTCGTTCGACCCCCAAAGGTGTCACGACCCACAGGTTGAGAACCACTGTAATAGAGTACCTTTATGAGTGGCCCATGAATACGACTCTTGACTGTTTTTCTTTCTTTCAGAACGCTAGTGACCAGTATCTGGGAGAAGTATTTTTTGACATCGCGCTGTTTGTGAATTGTGGTTCCCTTATAGCTCTCATTTATGGAGGATTTTGCTCGGCATTTATCAGTGCTGTGTGGGTGGCGTTTCCATTGCTCACAAAGTTTTGCGTGCACAAGGACTTCAAGCAGCACGGTACGGTGTTTTTGGTTTGGATACAAATGGGAAAATACCTTTAAATACATAAGATAAGGCTTTCGGGGACTATTTCTTTCTTTGATCTCTTTGGGAAGGTTTTCTAAATTTTTTTTTTTTTAATTTTCAGATCACGCAGATTTTTCTCTCATACCTCATACCCTACCCCATTTTCACGTTTACGAACACATGCTAATATATTATGTATTTTGTTTCTTAATTGTACTTTAGCCTCTCTGAGTGACAGTGTTTCATCTCACTGGATAACATGAACCAAAAGGGCATGAGTCACATCTAGCCCAATTTCTGATAAGTGCCGAGATACACCAGCACTGTAAAAATCCTTACCGCACTGCCGCGTCTCAGAGATCTGTCATTTCTTTCTCTTTTTCCCTAGGTGCCCGAGGAAAATTTATTGCCTTTTACCTCCTGGGGATGTTTATTCCTTATCTCTATGCATTATACCTCATCTGGGCGGTGTTTGAGATGTTTACCCCCATCCTTGGGAGGAGTGGTTCGGAAATCCCACCGGATGTTGTGCTGGCTTCCATTTTGGCTGGTTGTACAATGATTCTCTCCTCTTATTTTGTAAGAAAATTTTTCTTCTTTTTAAAAAAAAATACAGATATGTGATGAGTTTAGCCATGCCATTCTGTAAAATAGTGTTGCTGATAATTTATTGAGAAATTCTTAAGCAAAAGAAATAGTGAATGGCTGTGCATATTGTGGGTTTGGTGTGGTAAGAGAATACAGAATGGGTTTTTGTTGTTACTTCTGCCCCTCATCTGATTATATCGCTTTTCAGATAACTTTTCAAACTGCCTGAACGTGAATTTGCAGAATGTGTACCAAGTGAGGACTGGTAGGGGTGGCTTGGTGGTGAATTTTTAGAATGATTCCTAATAGTGTGCTTTGAACTTACTCGTTGGAGGCTAGTGATAACACATAGCAGTTTTATTGGGCTTGTTAGAGCGAGTGAAGGAAGACTAACTCTGATGAGGCTTTTCCCGTGACCAGTCGGCTCACAGTTGTCTTGTCTCCTCGAGGGATGTACACTTAGGACACCCACGGTGCCTTTACTTAGCAGTGATGAAAAAGTATCACAGGCTTGTCATTTTGCTTGGTCAGTATTCTGCCCTCGGTGAGAGTCCCGCCCTTGCCACCCCTATTTCCCTTCCCCTGGACTCTCCAGCGGGAAGAAAGGACATGAGCAGAGTTGATGGCTGGACCCCGCTGGTGAGAACAGGCTCCATGCCGAGTTCTGCCCTGTGTGGTGCAGACGCCGTCCTGGACTCCGGACGCTGGCCCGGCCCCGCCAGGGGAGGCAGATCTCTGTGTGTGGCACTTCTCGTCGGAGTTCCTAAGAACAAGAAGTACTTACTGAATACCCGTGGGCACACTCTGAAATTTGGGGCTAAGGGACCAAATAGAAAAAGTGATTGTGGCTTTACTGTGTTCTTTCCTCTGTGGAGATGATAGTGACCTTTTCCATATTTGGTTCAGTAAAGGGCATCGGTGTGGAGGATGTTCGGATCTAGCCACAGCAGGCCAGCATGCCACATGCCTGACCAGCATTATCCACCAAGTCCCTTAAGCAGCCAGTAAGTAGCTGTATACGCAACAGCATACACAGTCCTGTAGAGTCCTATGCACAGTGTTGTTTGCAGTCATTGTACTAGTCCTAAAAAAGTCTGAGCCAGTTTCAGCCATTTTACCTTTGATATAATCAGGTCCTTATTGGTATTTGCAGAGATGGATGGAAAATCCTTGTTACCTTCAGGGTTTACGTATTTTGGTTTTAATATTAAGCCTTTAAATCCTCTGTACATATTACTAGGTAGGTTTGCTGTTGTGAGGATTAAAGATGGTGGAACATTGTCTTGTAGAAAAGTTCTGATCTAGAGTCAGCTGAGTTATGAACTGGATCCCTCAGAGTATTTAAGTCGTAGTCAGTGAATGGCTATTCAGTTCTGTTCCACATGGAAGGGTTCAAAGTGAACTCTGAGAACCTCACTGTGGAAACTGAAAATGACCCCAAAGCATGGAATCTTGGAAACCATAAGAAAGGGGATTAAAGTCTATTATCTTCTAAATTATATTTTCTTAGGAAAGCTTTGATTTTATTAAAAGTGCCTCTTGGCACTAACCAGTTTGGCTCAGTGGATAGAGCGTTGGCCTGTGGACTGAAGGGTCCTGGGTTTGATTCCAGTCAAGGGATATGCCTGAGTTGCGGGCTCGATCCCCAGTAGGGGGTGTGCAGGAGGCAGCTGATCAATGATTCTCTCATTGATGTTTCTATCTCTCTCCCTCTCTGAGTAAAAATATATTTTTAAAAAGTGCCTCTTGGAATACTTTAAAACCTCATATAATTTTCATTACGTGAAATAGCTCTGCTGCTCTTTGATGCTGCGGGTTATCATTCCCATTATTTCCTTGTGTGTGGAGCGTTAAGGATAGTGGCTTATTAATAGGGTGAGCCATCTCTTCGGTAATGGAAAACGGAAACACAAAGCATACTTCGGAGAGCTTTTCTTCCAGTCCTTAGGGATTTATTAAATGTATTTGCTAGAAAGCAGTTGAATTCCTGTCAAGTGATCAGTTAGCAGGTCTCCGGGGATTCTGCTGCGCTGCGGCTGTCATGGTTATGTGGGTTAAGTGGGGGCAGCAGATTGTGTTTTGCTAACTCACTGCTTTGAGGCCTGGGGAACTTAGTTCTGTGCTCACAGTTGTAAAAACATAAGATCCTTTATCTAAGACCAGTATTGTTTTGCTGGAGATTACACTGGATGGGATATTGGTACACTGTAGATATAAAGTTCTTTAATTTTATGTAGTAAAGTATATGGTAGGTTATGAATATTTGCTTAATTTTCTATTTTCATCTCAAAAGTATTTGCATATTTATGTTCTTTTCTACTTATTGACCCTAGAGGGTGGGTGATAAGGGGGAGAAGACAAAAGGGGGAGCTGGGATTAGATCATGGTTTCTCAAAGGGGTTCCTTCAGAACCCCTAAGGCGTCTGAGTCATGTGTGTCCCCTATAACTTTTAATGCAGTGATTTCATTACAGTTAATAAGCATAGTTAGGATTTTGGCTGCCGCATTGAGATTGAGACACCCGTGCCGTTTGGGGGGACACTACTTGTGTTGTAGTTTTTCCTCACGTGCAGGAGCCACGCAGAGTCTTGAAAGTGCATCCAGAGGGATCCCACCCCTGGGCATTTTATACAGGCATTATGAGTGAAATGTGAGTCTTGTTGAAATAGGCCTGAAAGCTTACCTCTGTTTCTTTAATAAAGGCCTGATGTCACAAAGTGCTGGTAGTTAAGTCATCTGTGTTAACAGCACGTTGACAGAACAGGAAATAAAATGAGGTCATGGTTTGGTGATGGAGCTACATCCTCCAGTCTCGTGGCCAACTGAGCAGACACAGATTGTCCCCTTTCTCCCACTGCTGTCTGTCGGGAAGGCTCCACCATGGCAGCGGGGCATTCTCACTCATCCAGGTTCTGACGTGCGATGGGAATCCCTTATAACGAGTGCTGTGTTGACTGGGAGTGTGTGAGCGTATGTTAGCACGTGCTGATACATTTTCTTCATGATCTGTCGTTTAGCACCTGTCATAAAATAGTTAAAGCCACCTTTCTGCCAGTGGTAATTATTCCGTTTTTGTGTTTTGTGTTTTAGATTAACTTCATCTACCTTGCCAAAAGCACACAGAAAACCATGCTAACTTTAACTCTGGTGTGTACAGTTACATTCCTCCTTGTTTGCAGTGGAACTTTTTTCCCGTACAGCTCCAATCCTGCCAGTCCAAAGCCAAAGAGAGTGTTTCTTCAGGTAAGAGCAGTTTTGCGTGAGCTATTTGAAATTCTGGAGAGGAAAGCCTTGTGTGTTTTGAGCTTCACTAGTCAACAGGAAAACCAACTGACATTCCTACTGTTGACCTATTGAGTTGTACTCGACTATTCTGTGTAAGACAGTGAGGAAAAGACTGACCGTCAAGAGGCATTCTTACCAGCTGGATACTTCCCAAGAGACCACATTGGAAATATCTGCTCGTTGTTTTATCACTGTTCAAATTGTAAAAATGCACCCACTTTGAAAAATAAGAGCAAATATATATCATGGGGTAATGAGCTTTTAGAAGTAGAGATTGTAAGAATTCCTGCAGGCCAGTAAAAATCTGAACTATCAACTGGCAAAATAAAATAGGTATTTTATTTACTTATTAAATTTACTGATTTTTAGAGGAGAGGGAGGGAGGAAGGGTGGAGGTAGGGAGGAAGAGAGAAACATTGATTTGTTGTTCCGATTATTTATGCATTCATTGGTTGGTTCTTTTATGTGCCCTGACCAGGGATTGAATTCACAGTCTTGGTTTATGGGGACGATGCTGTAACCCAGCAGACCTCACAGACCGCCGGTTGGCGACTGCTGCTCGAACCAACTGAGCTGTCTGGCAGGGGCCTAAAATAGGTATTTTTAAATGCTAGTAAAATTGATCTTAGTTAACACTCAAAGTAATATGTGACAATGAAAATATAGTGATTTAGAAAAGGTTTAATAAAATGAAATTTAGAATTTTCTTATATTTGAAGTTTTCCTGCAGACTTTTAGAACTGGCTCTATAAAGCAGGAAGAAGGACTAAGTTGCTTTATTTACAGTCATCTTCTCTGTTAGAGGTTGTGGAGAGGCCCAACAGAAAAGCTGAGTCACAACCTAGATAATGATTCAAGGACTTGCATAAGTAATAATATTTGAACTTAAACATCAGAGAGATTTTGAAAAAGGGCCAACCAGTCCTTGTTTATATACTGGAGGACAAAGTGATACATTTTATGTGACATTTTTTAAAAATATATTTATTGATTTTTTTTTTTTACAGAGAGGAAGGGAGAGGGACAGAGAGTTAGAAACATCGATGAGAGAGAAACATTGATCAGCTGCCTCCTGCACACCCCCTACTGGGGATGTGCCCACAACCAAGGTACATGCCCTTGACTGGAATCGAACCCGGGACCTTTCAGTCCTCAGGCTGACACTCTCTCTACTGAGCCAAACCGGCTAGGGCTTATGTGACATTTTATAGTTTGCAAAAAACCTTTGGTGAAGAACAGCTAATTAAAAAAAAAAAGTTTTTATTGATTTCAGAGAGGAAGGGGGAGATAAATAGAAACATTGATGATGAGAGAGAATCATTGATTGGCTGCCTCCTGCATGGCCCCTACTGGGGATTGAGCTGGCAACCCTGGGCATGTGCCCTGACCAGGAATTGAACCGTGACCTCCTGGTTCATAGGTTGACACTCAACCACGGAGCCACACCAGCTGTGTGAGAACAGCTAATTTTTAGGAGATTTAGTGTTATCTGTGACTTGCTAAATGTTTTCAATTTAAAAGTATAGTTAACATACAATATTAGTTTCAGGTATACAACAGAATGTCTAATTTTTATAATTAAATCAATACTATTTAGGACAAACCATATTTTTATTTTTAAAAACTCCTGTTCTGATTGGAATTGGGGTTTGCGTCAGTGCCAGAAGTTGGTGAACTTTTCCTGTGAAGGGCCAGATAATATTTTAAGATCTTCCAGCTGCTGTTTTTTTTAGAGTGAAAGCAGCCACAGACAGTACCGAAGCCCTCTGCAACCCTTTTTCTTCTCTTGTATGATATTCTTCAGGCTGCTTTCCGTTGTTAATAAAGCTATTCCAGAAGCAACTTGGTGTCCTTTCCCAGAATTCCGTTAAGCACAGTCCGTCACCTCTTGCTGAGCTGTGATTCCCACTTTTCTCTGCACATGAATTAGTCTCATGTAACACTGAAAGGGAGATGTGTGTGTGTGTGCTACATAGGTCCTTATCTAAAAGGAGTTCTAGTGTCCATGGTTTTCAGAATTTATATGAAATTTAAATATATAAATATATTTGTAAGAAAAAAGCGAAAAAAAGTCAAAATGTATTTGTAAGAAATAATAAAACAACCCATCTTTGAGTTTAAAAGAAAGAACATTAACAGTCCTTAAGAAAACCCAGTTGACCCTTATTGATCCAACTCTTTCTCCATCTCTCCCTCTTCCCAGCCCCTAAAGTACTCACCCAACATCTTGAAGTTTGGAGCTAATCATTACCTTAGTTTTCTTTATTTTACCACACATGTATAAATCCCTAAACAACAACACATAGTTTTGTCTGCTTTTGAATTTCTTACAGGTAAAGCCATTCCATAAACATTCTTCTGCCCCAGAGCATGTGAGAACCTTCCATGTTGATTTGTGTCGCTGTCGTGTGTTGTTTTTCCTTGCTGAGCAGACTTCTGTTGTAGGATGACTCCCCAGTTTGCTCACTTTACTGTTAATAGACATCTGGGTTGTTTCCGGTTTTTGCTAAGGTGGGCAGTGCAAAGGCTTCTCTAAGGTGCATAGTCAGGAGTGGGATTGCTGGCTTGAACGGTATGCGCGTGTTCACTTTGTTAGGCAATGCTAAACCGGTTCCTAACGTGATCGTGCCAGCACACACTCCCTCCAGCAGTGTGCAAGGTGCCTGGTGCTGCTCCACAGCCACCTCATTTCTGGTATTGTCTGCGGTGGGGATATGGGTGAAGGAATTGAAACAGTAGTTTTCTCATTAGTCTTGCTCTTTTCAGCATATGACAAGGACATTTCATGACTTGGATGGAAAAGTAGTTAAACGGGACTCTGGAATATGGATCAATGGGTTTGATTACACTGGAATGTCTCACATCACCCCTCACGTCCCGGAGATCAACGACACCATCCGAGCGCACTGCGAGGAGAAGGCCCCCCTGTGTGGCTTCCCGTGGTACCTCCCAGTGCACTTTCTCATCAGGTGGGTTCACTGCTCCTCTGCTTCAGTTGGGGGTGGGTTTGTTCTCAGGTCCTCTCACTGTGTCCACACGTTATTATTTACACTGGTTTACACCCAAGTCAAGTGCCGTTCACACTGCTTTTCCTGTCACTGCAACAGTTCTATGTCTTTAGTGGGATGAAGCACTCAGGAGAGTGGGTTTGCTTTTTTTTCAAATTTAGAAAGTCCTCTAGAAATCTCAGTAGTTAGGAAGGGCGGCCTCCTTCACTGAGCTACTGGACAGCAGTTAAGCATCAAGTTCAAATCATGTATTTCATTTCTGGGGAAAAATTTTGTTGTTAATCCTCACCTGAGGATATTTTTTTTCCATTGCTTTTCAGAGAATGGGAGGTAGGGGGAAACATTGATGTGAGAGAAACACATCGATGGGTTGCCTTCTGCACATATCCCAACCTGGGACAGGGAGCAAACCCATAACTGAGGTATGTGCCCTTGACCAGGAATCCAATCTACAACACTAACCATTGCACTGCACTGGCCAGGGCCATTTCTGGGAAAGTTCTAGTGTTTGGCAGTGGAGGATTAGATGAGAAGAAATAGTTTGGGTAGTGGAATCAAGATCACCTACAATCCTTTATTCTTAACTTTGGGAAGGTTTTATTCTGCAATAACCTGGGCTTCAGAGGAATTGGCATTATTTATTACTAGAGGCCTGGTGCACGAATTCGTGCACAGGTGGGGTCTGGCTGGCCTGCCCAGATCGGGGGGAGGGGACACAGGAGGTTGGCTGGCCGCTCCTGCCCCCTGGTTAAACTCCCAGTCGAGGGGACAATTTGCATATTAGCCTTTCACTATATAGGATTATATTCATCAGAGTTTATTTTCATGCCCCAAAATCTGTTTCAAATATTCTGAACACAAGCATCCTAAATATTTTTGAAATAGTGAATATTGAATTCCTTTCCAAATAGGAAAAACTGGTATCTTCCTGCCTCAGAAGTTTCTCCCAGAGAACCTGTTCATTTCAGACTTATATCCAAAGAGCAGACCCCCTGGGATTCTGTAAAGCTGACCTTTGAAGCATCAGGTAAGTCATATGGCAGTTCCCTTCTTGTCTGTAGTTCTTAAAAATTTTAAGCATGAATGTTTTTTTTCTCAGGTTTATAATAGTGACCAGGAGCTTAATGTTTCTAAAAGCAACTGCAGCTGATGATTTTTTTAAAGAAAATTTAACAGGCAGCACTAAAAAATACCCAAACCTTCCTCCATCCTTTATGCACAATTTGGAGAATTCCAGTAAAGGCACGTTCCTGGCAGGCAAGCTGTACATCACCCACCCTGTGTTTTGTGATTACAGATGTCAAGAAATCAGAAACGTTTTTTTTGACCGTTTATATGTAGGTCTGTCAGTGTACCAGTTACCACACTTTAAATTATAGAAGCTTATAGGTAATGATTGGGAGAGTTAAGATCCTTTGTAGTTTTTTTCAGTGTTTTGCAGTTACTTTGAGTTTCCTTATCCAATAACCTGGAATGTCCTTTTATTTGTTCAAACCTACTTTTTTGTCTCTCAAAAGTGTTATAGAATTTTTCTTATCTAGGTTTCGTTGCTTTATAATTGGGTTTTTCTCTACCTGTATGTCTTTTAACTGGTTATAATTTGTATGTGTGAAGACAATTGACTTCTGTATGTCAATTTTTTATCTTGCTATCTCATTGAATCTTTTATTTTTTTACTCTTGAAACTTAAGGGTTCTCCAGGTATACCAGGAATTGCCAAACTTTAAAGGGCCAGATAGTAAATATTTTAGGCTTTGCCATAATTGTAAGCCTGACGGAGTGGTTCAGTTGGTTGGAGCATCGTCCTGTACACCAAAAAGGTTGCAGGTTCAATTCCTGGTCAGCATATACCAAGGCTGTGGGTTCAGTCCCTGGTTGGGGTGTGTTCGGGATGCAACTGATGCTTCTCTCTCTAAATTTAATTTTAAAAAATCCTCAGGTGAGAATTGAAAAAAAATAATAAATAAAAAAACCCAAAAACATAAACCATGTTTAGCCTGAGAGCTATACAAAAGCAGACCTCAGGCATAGCTTGTTGACTACTGCATATCATCTGCAAATGCAGTATTTCTCCTTTACCAATTCTTATGCCTCTAATTGATTTAAGTGGTTAATACTTCCAGCATTGTGTAGAATAGCTGCTGAGATAGTGGCATTCTTGCCTTGTTCTTATACAAAGTCTATAGTGTTTCCCCATGATAGATGATTTTTTATCATGTTAAGCATTCGTCATTTGGCACTTCTTGAAATCTTTTTTAAAATAGGGAGTTATTTTAAATTTTGTGAAAGGCCTTTTTTTTAGCCATCTGTAAAGATAATCATAGGTCTTTTCTTCCTTGGATATTTTGATATGATATATTCCATCAGGTCGTGGCCTGTTATTTTCTTAATGTGATCTTGGATGTTTGCTAATATCTTCTTTAGAAATTTTGCATCATATCTCATGAATTATATTGGTGTGTGTGTGTGTGTGTGTGTTTTACATTCTATCAGGTTTAAGTACCAGTGTTATGCATTATAAATGTAAAAACATCATAAATGTGACACATCATGAAAACAGTTGGTAAGTTTTTCTTATTTTCAGTGCTTTGGAAGTTTATGGAGCATTGGAACCACTTGGTTGAAAAGTTGGCTTGAATTCCTCTCTGAAACCACCTGTGTCTTTTTTTGTGGAGTAGCTTCTTAATTTTTCTAGGGTAATTGGTCTACTTAAGCTTTATGGCTCTGTGTTCAGTTTTGGTCGCCTATATTTTTCTAGAAAAATCTCCATTTCATCTGGGTTTTCAGAGTTATTAGTGTAGAGGTCTTCAAAGCAGTCATGTGATTTACAAACTTCTGTTTATTTTTATTTCTCTTTCTGCATACTTGTTTTTGCTCCACTTCCCTCTCCCGCCCCCCCCCCTCCCCCCCCGCCTCTTTTCTAATCAAGCTAGCTAGTGGTTGTCTTGTTAATTTAAAATAGTAATAGACTTTTGTTTAAGGTGGATCTGTTTTGTTCTCTTCTCCAGATCATTGATTTCTGCTTTTATCTATATTTCCTAACTTGTGCTTTCTTTTTATTTCGTCCTTTTATATATCTGTCATTTTATTGAAAACAATGTTTATTGCTATGGATTCTTCCCTTATCATTGATTTACCTGTACCCAATAGTTTCGGATATATGTAGTTATTTTCATTATTTAGAAAAATTTCCATAATTATTTCTATTTCCTTTTACCCATGAGTTTTTTAAATAGGACACCCTTAATTTCCAGGTAGAAGACTGTTTTGTTTTGTTGATAATTTCAAGCTTTGATTTATGGTCAGTGTTATTTGTAATCTCAATTTTATAGAATTTTGCTATTTTAATGATCTAATATTTTACTTTTATGAATACTTTATGCTCACCCGAGATGATATATATCTGTATTATCAGCATGTAAAATTTGATACAGATTTCATATGGTCTATTTCACTGATCATTTTGTTTAGGTCTTTTATATAATTTTTTCAATTGGTGTCTTAGAGTGAAATATTAGTCTTATATGTATTTCTGTATATACATTTTGCATCCCTTGTGTAGTTTTGCTTCATTAAATAGTTGCTATTTTGTGTACAGAATTAAGTTTTTATGTGAACTTGCAGCTTTTAGTATCAAAGTGCCTTTACTTTTAATGCTTTTTGTCTTGAATTCTATTTTCTCCTGACATCAAAGAGCTCTTTGTAACATTGTGTCCACTTGCCTATAATACCTTTGTTCATACCTTTATTTAACCCTTTCTGAATCTCTTTAAGTATATCCCTTGAATATAGTATATGATTGGTCTGGCTTTGTAAGTCAAGCTGAAAACTTTTCTTTTAGTGGCCGTGTTGGATCTATTCACATTTTATGACTGATGCTTTCCGTCTTTGTCAGTGTTCTGTAATTACGTGTGTAATACTCTTTTTCCTTTGATGTCTTCTTTGCTCTTTAATTTTCTGGCACTTAAGGTGGTTTATATTTTTGTTTTGAGTGTCGGGGGGTTGGGGGGTGGGGTGTGTGCTTACTAGACTTCGCTCTTCCCTCTCTGGTTTGCTACATGCAGCGCTTACACAGTGGTTTCCCACCCCGGTATCTGTTTTAGTAAAACCCTCAGTGTCAGTTCTTTTGCTATGGTTGCTGCAGTTCTCTCTTGGTTTGATGACGCTTATTCTCTAGATTTCTGAAGAAAGGCTCTCGTGAGTGCTAGAATGTTTCAATGACAGGACTGAGACTTGAGCCCAGGCTTCTGCTGCACCTCATTACTTACCTTTATTGATCTACACAGATTGGCAAACCTCCACTCGGTTTGCAGTGAGTGTCTTTAAAGTGATAAAAGGCATGAACTTCATAGTCTGGTTTGATGGTGGCTAAACTGCTTTTCTTGCAGATGCTGTTTTAAAGATAGTTATAACTGACCTTTCTTCCTCTTATGTTACAGGACCAAGCCATATGTCATTGTATGTTCGACCCCACAAAGGCTCAACACTTTCTCAGTGGTCTCTTGGCAATGGCACCCCAGTCACAAGTAAAGGAGGGGACTACTTTGTATTTTACTCCCATGGACTCCAAGCCTCTGCATGGCAGTTCTGGATAGAAGTACAGGTGGGATTTCCCAGCACTGCTGGTATTACTGGTCAGGCTCCCAGGTGGCAAGTATCAAATACTCGGGCTCAGTATGCTGCCTTCACAGAGCTAGAAAACTAACAGCTTTTCTCTGCCAGGTCCTGGAAGAGCAGCCCGAGGGAGTCGTCACCGTGGCCATCGCTGCCCACTACTTTTCTGGGGAAGACAAGCGGTCCTCCCAGCTGGACGCTCTGAAAGAGAAGTTCCCGGACTGGACGTTCCCTTCTGCCTGGGTGTGCACATACGACCTCTATGCGTTTTAATCTTGTGAATGAGCTGAGTGAATGCCCCGTGGGATGCTTCAGGTGACATGGTCTCTCCTTAAGCTACATGGATATTTGTAATGTAAGACAATGAATTTTAGTAAGTTTTGTGGGCTAGCCCTCTCGGGGCCAAGCACTGTAGTGGTTGTGCTGTGGGGTAGTGACACATGGCCTTTTTAAAACTTGAAAATGCCAGCTTTCTGGCGCTTAAGCACACGTGGGTACTACCACTACACTAACATGTCATTTTATATGACCTTACGGACAAAAGCCAACAGACCACTTCAACAGCTGTCCCCGGAGAGTCATGAAAGCTGCTGAAAGTACTGCAAGACCATTGTTAATGAGACAAATGACATTTCCAATGAAAGCCCAAGACCACTGTTGTGTCATGGATGTGGGTAAATTGCCAGTCACTGGAGTAATGATTCCCCTGGAGGCCTACTGTAGGTCACTAGGAAACTATTACAAAAGGACGGGAAGCAGCATTTGGGCTTTTGTGGCCCCAGCCTGTGCTGGGAGAAGTGTCTTCAGGCAGCTTCTAGCATGTGCGCTGGAGCCCAGGACCCCTGGTGTGGAAGCTGGTGGTTCCTCGCCTTCTGAGGAGTGGTCAGTGCGATCCTTGTCGCAATGCTCCTTTCCCTCTGGAACATCTGTCCCCTCCCCACCTCACCGATGCTCTACCCCCTCCGGTTTTCACAGGTTCTCTTGGTCCAGAATGTCAGTTGTTGGTGCAAGTACAGGACTTTCACTTCCTGCCCCAGAGCCGGGTTGCCATGGCGTCTGTTCTGGGGAGGGAGGAGGGTGGGTAATAGTGACTGAGCATTTTATACATACTTATTCTCTTTGTTTTGTAGAAGGGAATTTTCCAAGGTTAATCCTTAAGGGCATAATTTTATTGATGCATGGGGTCCTTATTTTTGTCTGTTTTCTAACCAGCTGAACAGATTGGTTTCTCAGTAACTTAGTGTCCAGCAGAACTGGCTTCCCTGTAGCTGTTGGGGTTCAGACCCTGCATAATGGCAACCCTAGGACTTAAGAGGTGCTTTTTGTTTTGAAGAAGGTGGCTGTGAGCAATCACAGCAGTGGAAGGGCTTGGTGAGATCCCTGGCAAATTTTGCTAGCTTTCTTTTTTCTGTTAAGAGATGTAAAAAGTTGGACTAATTCTGCATTTACTAAGCATAAGCTCCCCCTCCCCCCCAAAGAAAAACATTTTAAAGAAAAGCTACAATAAGAATTGGCACTTGGACCCATTTGGACAGAAAGATTATAGTAAGTGTGCATCACGGAAGGAAATTCTTCTTGATACATGTGATTTCTAATCATGCTCCTCATATTGCCTGCCTAGTTTGTGGCTCTTTAAAACTCACTGGGCCCACACAAACAGGGCTGCAGCCAGAGCTGAGTGATAACATGCTGGCTGTGACATGCATGGGCACTAGAGCCATTGCTTTTTTTTGACTTTGTAGAAACCACATATTTCTAGCCTCAAGTGCCTGACTCCTGCCACATTTATCTGTCAGGCGGTAATTAAGTGTTTATAGCTTGTATGAATCACAGTTTTGGAGGAACTTAAATAGCTCAATGAATTTTAAAATACAGTCAGTCCTCCATATTTGCAGGTTCCACAGATGGAAAATATGCAGGAAAAAAAGTTACATTATTGTTGACATGGACTAAGTAGTTAGGCCTACAGTGGTTGTGTCAGTAGTAAACATGTAGACTTTTTTCCTTATCCTTAAAAAATACAGTATAACAACTGCTTACATTAGGTATTACCAGTATAAGTAATGTAGAGATGATTTAAAGTATATGGGAGGATGTACGTAGGCTAAATACTATGCTATTTTATATATGGGACTTAAGCATCCAAGGATTTGGGTATCCAAGAGGGTGGTTCTAAGGGATGACTGTACAAGCATATTTTTGTGAATAATCTGAAATTACCAGAAATTATTTTTAAGAAAAAAAAAGGCAAAACCTCAAATGTGTTACTTGTGATTAGTTTCCTTTGGGAAGGATGTTGTTACTCCTTTTTTCAGTAACAATCATGGTTTTCTTTTTGCCCTTGAATTGTACCTTTATATGTAAACAATTATGTTTTTAGGCTTTCTTTAGTATTATAAAGCTTCCATATTTGCAAGGTTGGTAACAAATCTCTGGGCATGCTTAATCTTCTGGGATATTGATTTAATGGCAGAAATGGTTAAATAATTCCAATATTCATGGCTCTATTAATAAGCACACCACTGTTAAATCAGAAGCCCTCTGAAATTAAAGAATTTTAAGTATCTGATCATTTGAATAACCTTTTAAAAAAAGTCTTTGCAAATTCTAAAATACATGATTTCCTACAGAATTTAAATGTAAGGAGCACATTCAGGGAAAGTGTAAATGTGATTTCGAAGGAATTATTTCTTAAAATCTACTGTGTTGTCCTGAAAAAAATTATTGTTGCATGAAGTATCTGTTTCCAGCATGCTAGGATTCTTAAAATGTTGCCGAGGGGGCCATAACCCAGCTTGCTGACTCAGGAAGCTACAGAAAAAATGATTATGTCTGTCCCTTACTTTTCACTGGTTTCACTTGAGAATTAATTGTTGCCTTACAATGTTACTGAAATAAACTTTAATATACTAGTTAGTATATTAAAATAGAAAAAATATATCTTTATTGTATTCTGTATCCTCATATGTGAAATTTTTTTAAAGTTCTTTTTAATAGCTGTTAAAAGGCCTAGATCAGCGGTCACTAACTGGTGGTCTGTGAGGTGGGTGACCACTGGCCTAGATGGTTCCTGTGGTTATAACTGCTATTTTAATGGGCCACGTGAGCAAAGAACTCAAGATGGAAATGTTAGTTTACTTCAGTTGGAATCCTTTTGGCTGTGGAATGAGGCTGTGCATCTGAATTTCACAGAAATTAATGACCAACTACTTGGTAAATGTTGAGTTTCAGCATATTTAGCAGTTTTAAATCATATCTATTGGCAAAGGAAATCACTGAAGGGCTAATGAAAATGGTATTTTGTTGGATAGAGCTCATTCTAATCTCCACACAAGAAAAGGGCATCACTACTCAAAACAGTTCAGTACAAGGTGTAAGAGCAGAATGACATTCCTAATACAGTTTACAGAAATTTATGGCCAATAGAGCAAAAATGCACTTAATACCTCTTTATTTAAAAAGCCTAGCCAATTTGGAAGTACATCAATATATATTTTTGACACTACATTATTTGATTTGTAAAAATATAACATGTTGATACTTTTATTTATCCCAAGAATGCAAAGTTGGTTTAATACCTGAAAAATGCAATATACCATATTCATAAAATAAAGGACAACTACCATATAATCATCTCAATAGATGACCAATTATTTGGTAAATATTGACAAAGCCTAACACCTTTTCATGATGAAAAATAACAAACTAATAATAGATGGGAACTTCCTCAACCTAATAAAAATCATTTATGAAAAGAAAGTAACTTGTGATTAAAGACTGAATATAATGCTTTCCACCTAAGTTCAGAAAGAAGACAAAGATGTACACTACTCACTTCTGTTGAATACTGTGCTGGAGGTTCTAGCAAGAGGCATCCAGATTAGCTGCAGATGACATGATCTTTAAAGAAAACCCTATGGAAGCCACAAAAACTATTACAGTTAACTAATGAATCCAGCAGTGTTTTAGGATCTAATTTCAACATACTAACAAAGAGTAATTCTATTTGCAATAGCATGGAAAACAACAAAATACTTAGGAATAAGCTTACAAAAGTACAAGATTTTTATAATGCTAAACTATATAAAACATCGCTGAAAGGAATTAAAGACATGTCCTAAGACCGACAGGCTTAATATTAAGGTGGCAATATTCTCCAAATTGATCTATAGATTGAGTTCATATCAAATCCCAGCTGCTTTTTGTGTGTGCACACACATAACTTGACAAACTGATCCTGCAAGGGACCCAGAATAGCCAAAACATTCTTGAGAAAAACTTAGGACTCACACTTTCAAAACTTCCTACAAAGTAGCAACAGTAATCAAGACAGTGTGGTACTAGCAGAAACAGACACAGATCAGTGTAGTGCAATCAGCCAGAAATAGACCCATACACTTACTCATAGTCTAATGAGTTTTGACAATGGGAGAAAAACTTCAGTAAATGGTTCTGGGACACTGAATCTTCACATATAAAAGAACAAAGTTAGACCCCCTCACTTCATAGGACATAAATAAAATGAACTCAAATAGATCAAAGACTAACACGTGGAAACTAAAATCATGAAACCCTTAGAAGAAAACATTGGCATTAGTACCTGCTGTTGCTAACTGAAAGAAATGAGAGGATTTTCACTTTTTTGAAAAAAGCTGTTACCGTACTAACATACATCTTTCAAAAAAGCCAAGTGCCACAGCACAAACTTTCAAAAAGCAGGAACACGCTACTTTTGGATAATGGGGGAATGAAACATGTATCTGATAAGCATCTAGTATCCAAAAGATATAAAAACTCTTGCAAATCAACAATAGAAAGATAAATGACCCAAATATGAAGTGAGCAAAGGATGTGAACTTTTTTATCCAAAGATACACAAATGACTAATAATCATGAAAAGACAGTCATAAGGGAGATGCAAATCTATAATGAGATACCACCACTTAATTATATTAACGCAGATGGCTATAACCAAAAATACAACACTAACAAGTGTAGACCGGAGCCCTCCTCCACTGCTAATGGGAATTGAAAAAAAATAGCCCAGGCACTCTGGGAATATGGTTAGGCATTTCCTCAAAGAATTAACTCACATCACATGACTCAGCATTTCCACGCCTAGACAGAACTGAAAACATGTCCACACAGAACTTACTTGTACATGAATGTTCATAGTAGCATTATTCATGATAGTCAAAACGTGGAAACCACCCAATTCCTTAAATAACTAGATAAACAAATATAGTATGTCTATAAAATAGAGTATTATCCAGCCTTGAAAAGGAATGAAGCATTGATACAAAGATGAACATCATGCTCTTTGAAAGAAGCCAGACAGAAAAAGCCACATATAACATTATTCCATTTATATGAAATGTCCAGAACAGGCAAATCCGTAGACACAGCAGATTTAGGAATAAAGGACAACAGTAAAAAGTAAAAATCAAATTGTTAACCTCACCTATTAGAGATGATGCCTGGTGTCCTCTACACTTTTGTATATAAAGTTTTGCTTGGTGGGAATCATATGGTATGTATGATTTTGTATCATTTTTCATGGTAGTTTAAAACATTTTCCATGCCATCAACATGAATCATTTGTTCCAATCTTGCATTGTCAAGCATCTAGGATGCCACCAACTCTTGAGGCTCCTATCCTAAATAATTCTGCATATAAATAAATATTAAGTCTGCTGAATTTCTAAGTTATTTCGTAAGAAAAATTCTAAGAGGTGGAATTATATGATCAAAAGAATATTTATGTGGCTTTTAATACATATACTTTTTGCTGTTATCCTGAGATGGTGAACAAACAAAAGTTAATGTAATGGTTTTATGGCCCTTTACCAAGTAAAGTACACATTACAGAAGTAGCAGCAACTTTAATTCAAGCAAAGGTTGACTCTATATCCCCAAATGACTTCTTATTAGCAAATAATTTAAACCTCAAATAGTTATACTGAATAAATTCACTGGTTAAAAATATGGCTTAAACAGTTGATACGTGAACCAAACAAGGCAAAAAAAGATTGAGTTTTTAAATATTAAATTGTATTAACAGCCGAAACCGGTTTGGCTCAGTGGATGGAGCGTCGGCCTGCGGACTGAAGGGTCCCAGGTTCGATTCCGGTCAAGGGCATGTACCTTGGCTGCGGGCACATCCCCAGTAGGGGGTGTGCAGGAGGCGGCTGATCGATGTTTCTCTCTCATCGATGTTTCTGACTATCTCTCTCCCTTACTCTCTGTAAAAAATTAATAAAATATAAAAAAAAATTGTATTAACAAATTACTAGAGAAATTGCCTATAAATTTGTCTTTTTTTTTTTTTTTTTTGCCTTGGAGCCACCCATTCCTATTAGTTGAAAAACAAGTATTTTCTAGAGAACTCATTTATGGCATTAACCCCAGGAATATAGCTCTTATTGACGCCTGCTTGGGACAGTGCAAGATGAACCCAGCAGCACATTAGGATATTTGAAAAGATGACAGCTGTTTAAATGGTAAATCATTTTTATTGACGGAATATTCACACCAAGCACAAAAGTAATGCTAGGTCTTCTCCTAGTGGACTAGGGCAGAAGAAATTTCAGTTTAGTTTTTTGCTGAGCTCATGATGTACTCACCTGGGAAACAGTTCTATCTTAAGATTCAGGGAAAGGTAGTTTAAAACAAAGGCTTAAATAAAAGTAGCACCAGAAGGACCAGGTCAGGTACCAATAATCACATATTCCATCCATTCAGGAGTTTCTGTATGTGAAATTATTGCACTTGTAAAAAGTAAATGATAGTAAATTACCAAACCCAATAATTTAAAACAGTCTGATGAATTCTGAACTAAGCAATTTCAAAATAGTCTTGAGTTTCCCATCAAAGGGAACTTGGCTAGGACAACTAAATCTAGCCACTTACTTTTAAAAACAAGGATAGAGGACCAAGTTTTATTTCTAAACTCTAATTGCGCTAAGAGGAGAGAGGCTGTTTTACATAGTGGTATGAATTTGGTCCACATGAAATACATTGTTATTATAAAAATAAACAAGTTTGTTTTTGTAAAAAATAACATTGCATTCCTTTGTTCAAATTGCACAATACAAACAAGCTATCTAAATTAATACTGTTATAAGGTAATTAGAAGTACATACACTGGGTATGTGTTTAATCTGAAGCAATTAAGGAGTATGCAGTTTTCATAATGTATGAAAACTAAAATTAAGTCATATCTAGAAATACATAAAATATTTTAAAAATTACAATGAAGAATGCATTCTTTACATACTAATTTTTAGTTAGCCGTGATAATACAGGATTCAGTATATTTACATAAAACTCCATTTTTACTCAATTTACAAAAGCAATAAATAAGAAACTACATTAATTTGCACAAAACCTGTTTCATTTCATGATTGGTGTGACCATTTCTGTTATTTTATGACCAAGCCAATAATAAACCTGTCTTCCTCTATGAAGATTGCTCATATTTGGAAAGAAGAGCAAGCCCTGTCTTTATTCCAAGAGTGACTATAAATGGCCATGCAGAATCCAGCATAAAACCATACAAATTATTGATAATACAAGCCCTAAAAATATGAACAGTGCCTTTGAGTATATTTATACAAGAGTATTCACAAAAAGATAAAATTCTTGATACAAAATAGTTTAGTGGTATCTAACACATAATTAGACAAGAACCCCTCCGACCTCCGGTCCAGCAGGAATGCAGCTGGCACACTGCCTCACAGGTATAGCACTCCCATCATTCAGGACTGGCATGTGCTGTGCCAGGGCAGACATCTGCTCAGGAGGCCCAGTCAGAGTCCACTGCTCTCAATCTAGGGCATTCCAGGTAGCTCAGGTACCTGACAAGCTACAGCAAGCACATGAGCATTTATTTTTAAAAAAGCAGTCTGGACACACGCTGAACCAGAAAACGTAAGAAGCTATATGTAGTGAAAAAGCAAGCTCATTTGGGGCAAAACAATCCCTATGGTTTAAGAGCTACCAATCTTAAGAATAAAACCAAAATATTCTCATGTACATCTGTACAGTATTCTTTATTACTTTCCACCAAAGCTTTTTTTTTATTTTATGAAAGATGATTTATTCTGATATCATATTTTTCTGGAGTCAAGGAGATTTCTTAGAGAAGAGTTAGTTAAAATTTAATACCTTACCAGAGTCTCTGAGCTGAGCTCCCTGGTTAAATCATCCAATGAGGTCACAGTGTCCTCAGTTGCACGCACGCTGCTGCTAATTAATACTGCCGTGGTGACGGCACCTCACCGTTGTTAGGACACACAACAGTCGTAAGTCCCATCCTGAAAAGTTTCCTCCTCCTCTGCGCGGGTTGTGTTCTCCTCTTTCCCGCTGACCATACCGCTACCTCCGACCTCGCCCTGGGGGATGCTTCCATGGCCTGAGGAGCTCCTGCTCTCCTCTGCCCGGGGACTAGTCTGTTCAGGAGTCTTACCCACAGTTACTGGCTGGAAGGCTTCAGGATGGACCTGCTCTTCTGTTATCTCACTGAGCTTCTGTAGTTGTGGCTTAATGATGTTCAAAAATGGCTTATATCCAGGACTAAGTAAAGGAAAGAGGAAATTAGTTCATCTGCCATATTCAAAAGGCTCCACAGAGTGTTATATATATATACTAGAGGCCCAGTGCACGAAATTCGTGCACGGATAGGATCTCTAGGCCTGGCCCGTGATTAGGATAGATCAGGGCGTTCCGGCTGTTGGCCGGGGCCTTCCTTCATTCTGTGCCGCCCCCTAGTGGTCAGTGCACGTTATAGCGAGTGGTTGAACTCCTGGTCGAACTCCTGAGGGGACACTTTGCATATTAGCCTTTTATATATGCAAATATACTTTTTCTATTGATTTCAGAGAGAAAGGGAGAGATAGAAACATAATGATGAGAAAGAATCATTGATTGGCTGCCTCCTACATGCCCCCCACTGGGGATCAAGCTCGCAACCCGGGAATGTGCCCTGACAGGGAATCGAACCATGACCTCCTGGTTCATAGGTTGATGCTCAACCTCTGAGCTACACTGGCCGGGCATTACAGTGTTATAGAAAAATTCCTACTAAACACAGATACAGTAAGGTCAGTGATTGATTATGAGGGGAGAGGAGGCAGCACAGGGAGGTAGGAAGGGAAGGTTTCTTAGGTGCCCTGGCCAGCATAGCATTAGCATGAGTCTTAAATTTCTGAGCACTAGGAGCAAATTATCTAGCACTACAATTAAAAATCATATTGCACAGTGTAAGGACCAACAGGATTTCATACCTGAAAAAGAACTTTCAGAGAACCTGAATGAATTTTCCAATTAAGGAAAACTAGATCCAAGAAAGGGAAGCCCCCAAATCCACACATAATTGGTGAGTAAGGGCTAGAACCCCAGGCGCCTAACTTCTATCCACTACTTTTTTTTTTAAACTAAAGTGTCCTTTATTCTATATGTCCTAATAGAGTTTTATTAGCATCCACTACTATTTTTTTTAAAATATGCTTTTATTGATTTGTAGAAGGGAGAGGGACAGGGAGATAGAAACATTGATGAGAGAGAAACATAGATCAGCTGCCTTCTGCATGCCCCCTCCTGGGGATCCAGCTGGCAGCCCGGGCATGTGCCCTAATCTGGAATCAAAGTGGTGACCTCTTTGTTCATGGGTTGATGCTCAACCACTGAGGCACACTGGCCAGGCCATCCACTACTCTTAATTTGGTTTGCTAGTAACTGCCATGGAATTTGTTAAATTCATACAGACTAAGCTTTTATTTTTTTCAAGTAAAAATTTTTAGATTATTTAATTCCACAGAACCACAAACCTTAAGTTCCAGTCTTAATTCATAAGCCAGTCAGAAAAAGATAAATATCACATGATCTCACTCATTTGTGGAATATAATGAACAATGTAAACTGATGAACAAAAACAGATCCAGAGACAGAGAAGCATCGATCAGATGGTCAAACGTCAGAGGGAAGGTAGTGGAGGGTGGGGGTAAGGGGGAGAGAGCAACCAAAGGACTTGTATGCATGCATATAAGCCTAACCAATGGACACAGACACCAGGGGTGTGAGGGCATGAGAGTGTGTGTGTGTGTGTGGGGGGGGGAGCAATGGGGGGATAAGGACACATGTGTAATATCTTAATAAAGAAAAACAAACAAAAAAACATTTGTGCTGCATCAATTTTAAGTCAGTGATATGCATTCCATTTTAAAACGACCAGCTATCTCACTGGACATCACTCATCTAAATGTTTGGTACAGAACAGTAACTAAAGAACACAGCCTTAAAATGAACATATTAAAGCATTTTTATATTGACCAACCTAAAATCTCTAAATAAGTGAACCAGAGCTAAGCCTTAATGGGAAAGGACAGGGTTCACCAATGAACAGCAGAGAAACAAGCTGACAGAAACCAGCACTTACCAGTCTGCAGAGGCCCAACGGTCCACCGCATGCAGCCCTGTCTTTATGTTCTGTAACATCTCTCCATCTACCTCTGTCGTCTGTATAATCACCAAAATCTGGTTGATTATTGAGGATTCTCTAAGAATCAAGCCTATGACAATGCACCAGTCCAGACATCCTGCCTCCATGAAGATGTGTAGCAAATACCTGTACAGAAACAGAAACAGAGTAACTGAGAAGGAAATATGCAGCTAAGAACAATCTAGATGTCAGAAGGGCAATCTACCAGGAAAGGAGCCCCTGCACCTTATTTGCCCAAATATCCCAAGTAGGGATTCTGTGCGTTCAGAGGCCGAGACACTCACCGCAGCTGGACCTGGGATTTGTGAGGCCCTTTACTGGCCAACTCCATGGAGATGTGCTCTAGCTCTGACTGCGTTAAGCTGAGCGTGGAGAAGCTTTCGTCCACCACTGTCCAGTCCCCATCCACCATGGAGCTGCTCTCAGTCAAGTCTGTGGCTGAACCAATACTGCATTCATCGCCTGATGGAGAAGTGCCAAAAGTTATAAACTAACTTCATGTGGAAAATGTTTTAACTTTAGTTTTAAATATTGGCTGTTTCTTAGATGTTGATTTCTCTTGAAGAGTTTGAAACTAAAACATAAATCCATTGCTAAAATTCCCAAGCTAGATTAACAGTAGTAGGTATTTTTTAAAAAGCCATTAGAGCTTGGCCAGTGTGGCTCAGTGGTTGAACACTGACCTATGAACCACGAGGTCATGGTTTGATTCCTGACCAGGGCACATACCTGAGTTGTGGGCTCAATCCCCATTGAAGGGTGTGCAGGAGACAACCAATCAATGATTCTCTTTCATCATTGATGTTTCCATCTCTCTCCCTCTCCCTCCCTCTGAAGTCAATAAAAACGTGAATTTTTTAAAAAAGCCATTAGAGAGGTACCAGGCATTATGTGCCTTCACATGGAAAAACATGCTACTACCTATTAAAAAAAAGAACTATAATCTGGTAAGTCTTTAGATTCAATGACCAATTGGCAAGAAAAACAGAGGAAACAAACTAAATCATCAAGATGTAATCACCAAAATCCACATTATGGGGAAATCCATGAAGCAAGTTTCTTCAATGAATAAGTAGGAAGAAAAAAAAAAGATGGGGACGGGAATAATCACTAAAAAGAGAATTAAAAACATAACAATCACAATCTATCAACCTTATTTAGACCTTGAGCCAAGCCATAAAAGACAATTATGAATTAGAAATAATTGGACTCTGAAAGCTTACTGGATATTTGATGGGTTAAAATTTTAGAAGGATGATATGGTATTATGGCTAATTTTTAAAGAGTCCTTTTAGAGATAAATACTGTAATATTCACAAAATATATGTTTTGGATTTGGTTAAAAAAATACCAAAAGTGGATGAAACAAATTTGGTCATGAGTTGGTAATTGAAGCTGGGTGATGGATACGTGGATCCATTATCTCAACCTTTATGTCTGAAATGATCTCTAAAAAGTTTCTTTAAAAAAAAAAAAAGCAATGGGCCCTGGACAGTTAGAGCGTCCTGGGTTTGATTCAGGTCAAGAGCACGTACCTACCTCATTTGCAGGCTCCTCCCTGGCCAGGGGGCGTGTGCAGGAGGCAACCAATCGATGTATTTCTCTCACATGGCTGTTTCTCTCGGTCTTTTCCTCTCTCTCCCACTCTCCCCCCCCAAAAAAAATCAATGGAAAAATATCCTCAGGCAAGGATTTAAAAAAAAGAGCAATGGTACCACCTCATGTCCATTAGGATGGCTAATATTTAAAAAAAAAACCAGCAAATAAGTGTGGGCAAGGATGTATAGAAACCTCAACACCCTTGTCAACATTGGTGGGAATGTAAAATGGTATAGCTGCTATGGAAATATGATGGTTCCTCAAAAAAAAATTAAAATTAAAAACAGAATTACCATATGATCTGGCAATCCCACTTTTGGATATATACCCCAAAGAATTGAAAACAGTGTCAAAGAGATATATACTTTCATGTTCACTACAATATTATTCATAATAATCAAAGGTGGAAGCAACCCAAATATATGGATGGATAAACAAAATGTGGTATATACATACAATGAAATATTACTCTACCTGAGATATTACAGGAAGTTCTCATGCATGCTACAACAGGGATGAACTTTGAGAATGTTATGCTGAGTGAAATAAGCCAATTACAAAAAGACAAATACTGCATGATTCCATTTACATGAGGTATCTAAGGTAGTGAAATTCATAGAGATATAAAATAGAATGGTATTTGCCAGTAGTTGGGGAGTGAGGAATGGGAAGTTGTTATGAATAGGTATAGGGTTTTAGTTTGTAAGATGAAAGAGTTCTGGATACTGGTAGAACAATGTGAATGGGAATTATAAATACTACTGAACTGCATACTTAAAAATGGTTAAGAAGGTAAATTTTTTATGTATTCTACCACACTTGAAGAAAAAATAATGGCATCTATAAGCCTACCCACATAGCAGCAGCTTATAGTGATGACAGGTGAATACCTGGCCATTAAGAAAACTGCAGAAAATCAGATTAGTTACTACTAGTTGCTCCTAATTATATAAACCTAAGCAACATAAATCACTTAAAAAATTCCTCAAATTTTATCTTACCCATTTCTTTCTTTAATTTTTCCTTTACTGATTTTTAGAGAGAAAGGGAGAGGGAGAGATAGAAACATCAATGGTGAGAGAGAATCATTGATTGGCTGCCTCCTGCATGTCCCCTACTGGGGATTGAGCCCACAACTTGGGCATTTGCCTTGACAGGGAATCAAACTGGTGACCTCTTAGTTTCTGGGTTGACGCTCAATTGCTGAGGCACACCGGCCAGGCCTTATCCATTACTTTAAGAGCAGAGGTTGGCATACATATTTTGGTAAAGGGCAAGATAGTAAATATTTTAGGGTTTAAAGTCTAAGAGGCAAAAATAAGGATATTATGTAGGAAGTTAAAAGAAAAAAAGAAAATGTCCACATTTTAAAATAAACGAAAAGAAAGATAAGTGAGTACAATTTTTTATGATACAGGTATACTTATGAGAAAAATGGAATTCTTATTTGGGAATAGATAACATTCTGCTTACATGAGATTCAAAGTCAGTGTTTCTGTACATTAAAATCTATTGCAAAAGTTCAATTAGTGCTGATTTGTAATAAGATTTTGCCTATTTCATTTTACCTAAAATAAATATGGTGGCCTATAGCCAAGGCCAATTGGCCTTGTTCTAGCGACCCTCACCTACCCGGCAGATGCTAATGGGTAATCCTCAAGGAAGCCTCTTCAAAGAAGAATGAAGCTCTCTCTCTGAAGTGCTGCAGCACCTCAACTCCCTCCCAAAGGAACTGAGGAAGAGCTAGGCCTTAAAGTGACACTCACCTCTGTTAGATAAAGGTGACAGGAAGGCGTCTTGCATTTGTGGTCCCTGGGATGAGGCTGTGTCTATCTCATGGTGGGTAGGGCCAATGTTGCTGAGCCAGCTCTGACTTCGCTGGACATTAGAGAGGCCAGCATCTATCTCAAGGTTTAAGAAACGGTCAGCTGATTGAGATTTTAACAGCTGCTCTCCCACTGCAAGGCAGGCCCAAAAACAAGAAAATGGAAATTCAAGATGCACACACTGCCATTTCCAATTCAGTCCTTTCAGCTTCTCTTCCCGAACTCGCTCAATATTAGAAGTTAAAAGCCAATTACTGTCCTACACTGCATCCCCCGCCCATAAACCAGGGCTGGGGGCTGTAACAAAATGGACTGACTAGATAATGCCACCCAGGAGTCATCTAACATCATCACATCTTACTAGAACTAGGCAAAATTTTATTCTGTTCATCTTTGATGTGATTTTCCTTGGTTCTAAGATGACATGAAGTTTCCAAATGCCATAATTAAAGGCTTTTGTTTCAATTTTCTTAAGTGACAATTAGAACAGTCTTCCTTAAAAAGACCTGAACTAAAAAACCTTATCTTTTAACTTTTCTTTCACCAAAATGCAGTTTCACTTTGTCCCCTCCTACTTTAGGAGATGGGCTCTCAAAGATGCATTTTTACCATTTCTCTGGAATGAGCTGTCAGTTAAGGAACAATTTAGCTTATTTTGATTAACCAATTCCAAAACTCCTTCCCATAGTAAGTGTGGTAGTTCTATATTCAGTCAATTCTCAACTTGATAATGTGAGATAACTATATTTATACATTGGACTTCAAGGTCAGTCTCAGACATAGGTTCTACTTTATTCACATCCTTGATCAAAATGGTGGATGATCTGACTGATGTACAAAAACTCGGCTTTTATCTCTTTCTGAGTTTGGAATGAAAAGACTTCTTTGAATATCAACTAACTACAAAATGTCTAAGTTCCTGGAGTAAAACACACTCGCCTGTACCTTGACACAAGCTTGCACTACCTGTTCGGAGTTTGCCGTTCTTGAAAGGAGAACTGAGAGAAGAGGCTGGGATGATGGGAAGTGGCCACAGGAAATCTTTGTGGAGTCTCTTCAGGGCTATCACAAAGTTGTCCACCCGGGCAGCTCGGGCACGCTCCTTGCAGAGCCAACTAATGAGTTCAAAGCCCAACTGGGCTGCAAAGCAACCCAGGTCCTTGAGCCGAACTTCTTCTAAGAGACGCCGAGCATGTCTCCAGAGCATCATGTCAATATACATGTTCTCTGCACAGTCGCTGTCTTTACTCCATCTGTAAGTGGGAACACAAGGAAGCTACAGAAAAACCTTTACTGGAAGGCTTCACATACTTTTACGTAGTAGCATGAGTGCGCTGATAGGGAGGTGAGAGATCCAAGATCTAATTCTGATTGAAGAGGAGAATAAAATATTAGGTCTTCTCCTCCTTGTGATACCACAACCCGCTGAACAATGCCTGGAACTCAGCAGGCTTTTACAGCGTAATTGTAGAATGAATACATGGAATAGGAGAAAACAGGAGGCAAAGCCAAACCAGGCAAGAGGTGGTAACTGCTTGAAGGAAAGACAGGGAGGACATAAATGCTATATTTAATTTAAAGACCAAGGAAAAGAGGGGAGGAAATCAGATCATAGAAACTAATGAGAAGAAAGGTGAAATGAAGTCTTGTAATGTGAGTTATGTAGACAACTTAAAAAATACAAATAAAAAAATAATTTAAAAAAATTAACAATTTCACTAAATCCAGTCTATCTTCCCTTACCTGTGGGGGCTGGTGTGCCCACCTGGTCTGTAACGGTATGTGGTGCTTCCATGAGAGGCAGCCCTGGAGCAGGCGGCCTGGACTCAAGTCTCAGCTCTGCACTCATTAGTTGTGTGAACATAACCAAGTTTATGTTCTGGACTCTGTTTCTTCACCTGAATCGTGTGGGTAACAACAGTACCTACCCTTATGTACCCTTAGCAGTTGTTGAGAGAATTAAAGACCTACACGTGTAAATGCCAGAACCATGCTTAGCACATAGTGAGCACTGAGTCTGCGTTCGTATTTAAATTCAGGGTATGGCTGAGAAGCTTCTGTTTGCCTGACAATTGTTTATAGGTTGCATTTCACGTGTATATAGCCCAAGATTGTGTGTATGTTGCAAGTGGGGGTGATATTAATGGCTGTGATAAGAAAAAGCAGTTAAACATCACAATAAAAAAAGTTCAGTAAGCTCTATGTGCCAGGCACTGCAGACACAATACGAACAATATGAAAGGATTAGGGAAAAGAAAAAAATAGGAGACAAGAACATGCAACACAAGAAGGAATCATGGACCTCACAAACGGGGAAATTCTATTTTATAATGTTCAGTGTGAGTCCACAGCTGACCTCTCAGAAGCAACAGCCCACCCACGGGGGATGGAGGTTCCCATCTCCAGATGTACTTCCTTGTTGCTCTCCCACTGTTTTAATGATCTCTCCAATCAGAGTCACAGGACAATCAAGCATATGAGGACTGAATTTTTTTTTTTTTTGTCAAGTAGTACAGTTAGAAAGGAGGATAAAACTGTTGACTGTAAGAAGACTTTTGGATTACCTGCAGCTTTATTATCTTCCTTTTTATCCTATAATCAAGTAATTTAAAGTTAATTACATTCCGAACAGATATATTGAGACCTCTAATACAAGGGGCAGAAAACTGTAGAAGTGAACTTTGGAGGAAGAAGAAAGGCAAGTTTTCTGAGAATTGCAAAAGGAAGTGCAAGTAGATCAAGTAGTTGTTTTCATGAGATCTGACTTTACAAATGCCCTGAAATGCAATGTCACTCAATGCCCTAAAAGCATAATGGCTTTTCATCCTTTTACCTTTTTCCCGAAGGCCCAGATGGCATACTTAGTGTTTTCTGTAAGCTGAATTTACTAGCAGGTACGTTGTCAGCTGACTGGGACAAACTGATGCTGCGATTCCTGAAGAACTCAAATCCTCCGCTTGAACTGGGTTCCTGCAAGTGCACACAATGTGCAGTGAGGTTAGAGGGGATGCCACACGGGTATATGCCCAGAGAAGCTGCCCAATTTGCAACTAACCTGAGCTGTAGGTGTGGATGGAGGTGTCTCAGATTCTCCAGAGCCAATGGCTTTAAGAAATCGAATCATGTGCCGACATAAGTCCCACTTGCCTTGCTCTAGGGCTGTGTTGAACAGAAGGGTGGCATGTTGCCTGCTTACTGCTGGGACTTCCATATTCTACAAAAACAACCAAGGAAGACAAGCATTCCTTTTATGCTGCAAATAATTTGGGAAACTATGAGCAACTCTTTATCTCCATGGTTCCCTAAACCCAGAGGAGAGATGCAGCTGCAACACTGCAGGGGACAATTTAACAGCGAAATTAAAGGAGCACTAGAAGTATCAGACAGGAAGAGCTGTGGTGCATACTGTGCTGCGTAACGTAAATTGTGAATATTGAACGCCCACTACATGCCAGAGCGTTATATAAACCTCACACACACTCTTTCACTGCCCCTAGACCAGTGGTCGGCAAACTCATTAGTCAACAGAGCCAAATATCAACAGTACAATGATTAAAATTTCTTTTGAGAGCCAAATTTGTTAAACTTAAACTATATAGGTAGGTACATTGTTATTAACTTAATTAGGGTACTCCTAAGCTGGCCTTTGCTAAAAACATCCTCAATCTGAGGGGTCGACCTCAGCGAACGTACCCCCACTTCTTCTAACGCCACTTCTTCAAAATACACTCGCCCAGGCCAAAAACCGACTTCTGCGCATGGGCCACGAAGTTTCAATCACACTGTACGTGCGCGCCCGCATGTGGTATTTTGTGGAAGAGCCACACTCAAAGAGCCACATGTGGCTCGCGAGCCGCGGTTTGCCGACCACTATCCTAGTGAATCGGCAAAATGGGTACGTCATTCCTATTTTACAGATGAGAAAACTGACTTAAGTAACTTGTTGAAGCAAGAATAAAAATCTAGATTTGCCAGACTCCCAAAAAGCCCAGGTCTGTCTCCTGGGACAGCTTTCTGAGGACGGGAATTAAAAATCGTTGCTTTGGGCAGTAGTATGTAGTACTGTTACACAAACAGCATCCTAAATAATTCTTTCACAAATTTATTTATTTGTTATCCTCACCCAAGAACATGTTTATTGATTTTAGAGAAAGAGGAAGGGAAAGAGAGAGAGCGAGAGAGAGCAAGAAAAACATCGATTTGAGAGACATGGATCGGATGCCTCCTCTACTCGCCCTGACTGGAGATAGAACCTGCAACCTAAGTAAGTATGTGCCTTGACCAGGAGTCAAACCTGCAAACTTTTGGTGTATGGGACAACACTAGAAACCAACTAACCCACACGGCCAGGGCTCTTCCGCAAATTTAACCTTACTGCCTACTCTGACCTTCATGGAATGGTGACTAATAGACAAGTTTAACTGTAATTAATCCACAGCAACTTAGGGATTCTGATAGAACAAAAGTTTCCAATTTCACTGATTCAGAGATCACTGAAAGTCTAAGGAGTGACCTAAAAAACAACAACAGCTGCATTAATTTGTTTCTATTTTTATGATTCTGTGGCTCTTTAAGATTAATCAAGGAATCAGAATTTCATGGCCGTCCAGCCTCTGCTGAAATATCTCTGGTTTCAATCAGTTGTCACTGTCGACAGGAAATCTGCCTCAGGCAGTCTGAAACCAGGTTTATGGTTAGCTTCTTACATCAGCAACAGAACTTTACAGTCATCGAAACTTTAGTGCAGCCTGTCAAATCCACATCAGACACACAGGAACAACAAACTATCAAGCAGCCTTGTCAAATATATAGTGAAGCAAATTTTCAAGAGTCTCAAAGGACACATTATTTTGAGAAGAACTGCAATGAGAGTAATTACTGGGCAGGCCTGAGTCCTCTTAACTCACTGTGGGAGCCTCATAAAAGGTGCCCTGCTATGACCCAGGCTCTAACCAGAGTCCCCGCATCAAGCACACACTACAAGGAAACACCTATTATGTATGCTGGGGTGGCTCAGACAAACCCAGTAATATTCATGTTGTATGTACTATAATACATATAATATGATACTTCTTCAGTATTACTCAAAATAGTATTATAAACTCATCAGTCTGTTTTAGGCCTAATTATGGACAAACAGGATTTTTAAAACTCTGCAATGTTACTATCAAGCAATGAATGCATAAATGAATGGAACAACACATTGATGTTTCACTCTCTGTCTCCCTTCTCTCTCTGAAAATAAATAAATTAAAAAAACCTGCAATGTTCCTTTTTAATATTCAAAGAAATTTTCTATTTGATAAAAATAAGTTCTTCAAAAGCAAAGATATAAAATGAATAGAAAACAGGACTGAATTAATTCCTTAAACACAATCACAGTGTCAAAACAGGACATTTCTTTTTCCCCAGAAGTTTAAGATCATTAATTCTTGTATCTTTATAAGAAGAGAGCTGTTACCTGTAAGATAATAAGGTAAGAGGCAGCTGTGTCCAAATCCTGAGCCATCAAACATTCCTCAAACAAGTCCTTGGGGTTTCCCACGGCTGCAAAAAGGTAGTTCCACAGGGCATACTCGGTCTTCCTGGCACAATGCACAACGGTCTGCAGGAAGAGGGGGAACTCGGTGATAAACTTCGCCACTGTGGGAAGCAGGGGGTCGGGAATGGGCTCCCGTGAGGTAGCTTCCTCTTCCAGCACTTCATGGAGCATGAGCTCCAGCACGTGAGGGAAGTAGGGTAACGCGGAGCAGGACTGGGCCAGGAGCAAGGCCTGCTCCCCGAGGTTCCTGACCAGCAGCTGACGTAGGATGTGGTGGAGGTAGATCTGCGAGGTTCTCTCCACGACACAGAAGGGGAAGAGCACCTCCAGCTGCTCCCTAGCACTGCTCCGAGTGTACAGAGAGTCGTAGAGCACAGTGTCATTGACAGCACCGAGGACTAACGCATCTTCAAACAGAACCGCCAGCGGGTAAATGTTGATGTGGAAAGGCAGCATGATCCGCTGGGACAAGAAGGAATGGGGCTTGCGGTGGTCCCTCGGGAAGAGAGGGAGCCAAACTTTCATCCCTGCCCCTCCACAGCTCAGCCAGAGGGCCTCCAGGAGGTGCCGCTTTTGTTTATTTGCTCGACATGTAGTCCATACATTTTCAACAGACTGAGCTAGTACAACAGGAGGACAGAATGGCAGCTGGAAAAGGAGACAAGAATCAGGTTTTTTTCCTATTAAATCTGTAGGTTAAGTTCCTAGGCACTAATTTCCCAAGACTTTCAAAATGCAAGTGCAACTTTTTAGGAAAATTACGGTAACTTATTTAGAATTAGAGTTAATAATAATCCCCTGGCCTTTCAGAGTATGTGTATTTAAATCTAAAAACCAAAACCTATGAACTTCACCAGTTTATACTATTTTCCCATTAGAATTTGGAAATAATGCCTAAGCAATAACATCTGGAGTATGGAACATTTTACTATTATTTCGGGACCTTATCCTTCACCCTTTACAAATTGTTTTATTCCCTGAGGCTTAAGGCTATTTTCACGTACTTTCTCAGTGTCCAAATCACAAGACAATACTCTCCTCTTAAATTATTTTATTCCCTCATCCTGATGCCATACATTGTTAACGTCCTAGATGATGTGTATTCACTTACCAGTTTCCTCTGGTTCGGGTTACTGTCCTTCTCCCGGATCTGCGGGCCTGACCGGTCTCTCTGCATCATGATGAGCTGCCCTGCAAGATTCAGCATAATGCTCTCTGCATCACGAGCCTGAAGAAAAAGAAATTGAATCCACACTAAATTTTAGGTATGTTTTCAGCATTTTCTCCCTAATCCCTAAGGTTTACAGTTTAAACGACCAACAATATTTATTGAGTGTGTACCCTGTGTAGCTATTCTGTTAGGCTCTGTGGGTATGTACAAGAAGATTTCTGACTAGGCTAGGAAATGCTTAACACAATGTAATTAATGAACATGCAAATCAATATAAAATTGAGGGCTGAGCTGAATTATCTTGGAAAAATTAAGAGACCTTCAGAAGTTCATAAAAATGAGAGTTCAATTCAGTGGCAATAGAGAGTTCAATAGGTGGCATAGCTAGAGAAGGCTTGAAGGATGAGGAAGACATACATGGGTAGGTGGGAAAGGTTTGGTACTCTAATTGAAGAACAAGTGTAAATTACATGGATAGGCTGGAATAATTCTTTTGGGAAAGTGAGAACAATCTGTCTAGATTAGGGGTATTATGAGAAAAACAGTGGGTGGTAACAAACCTTCAGTTGTAAAAAGGAAGAGTAATTTGACTAAAAAAACCCCCCACAAAACAAAAGCTTACTGATATCCTACACATAAAGGGTAGAAAAAGAGGACTGAAGCAAATTCTTTTTTCTTCAGTTGGACCCATGCATTCAACATTTTCTAATGATAATATTACAATATGTAAGAACAGGTGACCACACAGCATTTTCAGGCAATTTTAATGAACTCTTCAGAAACCTATAACCCAAAAGAAGGGACAACCTGTATCCTTTAAACCCTAAATCTAAAGGAACCCTACACACCATCTCTTACCTCCCCAAATCCCTGAAAGATTATTCTCATTGGGGTTTCGGAGATAAGGGCTCCCTCTCATGAGGGAGGCATTTGACTGTTGACTTGTTCTCACTGCTAGCTTTTTAAAAATCTTTAATATTAATGAAGCCATGCTTTGCTGTAGCAATCTTGGTCTTCCCTCTGTGGAAGACGTATTCCATCTATTTCCTATTATACAGTTCGAACTCAATCTGCTCTTTACCAAGTTAGATATCTCCTCGTTGTGAAATGCCCTCCTGTAGCAGGGCACCTAGCACTACTCATGCTACTGATTGCCTATTGTATCTGAGATATCAGGAGTCCTTTTTTTCCTAATATAAAAATGGCAAACATAATTAAAAGTACGGAGAATAGTATAATGAACCCCATATTCCAATCATCCTAATCCACAATTATCAAGAGTTTGTTGTATTTGTTCTATCGATCCCTTTTTTAAAATTTATTTTGCCAAAGTATTTTAAAGATAGCATGCCATTTTATTCCTATACACTTAATCTGCATCTCTAAAATATATGAATGTTTGCTTATATAATCATAATGCCAATATCACATCTAATAAAATTTACAATTCTTCCTTAGTGTCATCTCTCAGTCCATATTTAAATATCTTTACTTGTTTTAACAGTGTCTCTTTATAGTCAGTCTGACTCAGGATACAAATGAACTTACGCATTACATTACCTGTTATGGCTCGAACGTCTTATTTAGATGAGTCTCCTCTTACTATACTTTTCTCTCCCATGTCATTAACTTATTCTAGCTCTTCTACATTCTGTTTCCTGTGGTGTTAAACTAAAATTCCCTGTATTTCCTGTGAATGGAAGATGACTTTATACAATTTGGGTTCAATGTTTTTGGTAGTAACTCTTCATGTTGCATCACCCAGGAAGCATGCCACACCTCACTCTCCCACTTTCGTGATAAGACTTATTAAGACTAAGGTATGACCACCTCATTCTTTCACTGTAAAGCCCCCACCAACCTTTCGTCTGCTGATTTCACCTAATAACCATTGCCTGAATCAGTTATTTCCTTGGGCGACTCTTTAATTCTTACATTCCTCCCACATCTTTTACCTAGAATTCTTCTGTAAAACAGAACTTTTCCTTATCAACTATGACTATCTGGTTACCATGACATATTTTGCAGAGGAAATGGGATCTTTATTTTAAAGGAGTTTCATGAAAGTGCCTTAATAGGAAGAAAAAGACAGACTGAGCAGACAGGGATGACAAATCTACATGGAATTTTCCTATGAAAATGGGTTCCACATTGATATGAAGTTTGGAAACCATTGGTTTAATGTAAGGAGCCTTGGAATAGAAGGTATGCAACCTGGGTCCTGGTGGCACCACTACATGCTTTTACCATAAAAGATAGCATTCTCCTTCCTCTTCCCTCATCATTAACTAATGGGAGTCCTCCAGACGTAAATCCATGCTACTTCTTTCCATCTTCTTTGTCATTGCCCAAGTTTGGGCCACTAAATGCAACTCACCTAGATCATTACAATGCTTCCCAGAGAATCTCCCTACATCCTGTTTTGTCCTACTCTAGTTCATTTCCTCCTTACAGTTAGAGTACATGTTATAAAGTTTACATGTAGTAATATCCAGCTTAAAATTAAGATAAAGTCTGAAGTCTCTATCAACAACAGGACTCATGTCCTGACATTCCATGCTTCAGTCACTCTGAAACTCTTCCAATTCCCTGCACGTGTCATGTTCTCTCTTATCTACGGGTCTTTGCTCTACTGTTCCTTCTGCCTCAACTGCCCGCCACCCCCCTCCGAGCCTCCCCGCCCCCCCCCCCCCCCCCCCCACACACACACACTTTACTTAGATAACCATCACTTGTTCTTCAGGTCTCCACCTGAATGGTACAGAAATCTCTGATTGTTCAGACTACTCCGCGTTTTTGTTACACACTCTTAGTAACCTGTACTACTTTTGGTATACACCTTACAATTATAATTACTTATGTAATTACTTCTTTATTATTGAGCAGAAACCATGTTTATTTAGCTTGTCACTGTAACTCAGCATCTACACATAAGGCATATACTAGACACTTAGTATTTATTTAGTGAACAAATAAACAGTTCCCAATATCAACTTAAAAAACTAAATACTGAGATGACAATTCTAAAGAGCTCATAACAGAATGATACCTGCTGTGGCATTTTCAAGGTGATTCCATTCTCTGTACTCACTGATGTCAGAGTGACAGATACTACCAGGAAAGGGTGAGGAATGTAGCGTGACATGGAGACTTCCTGAAGAACCTGGATACCAGCAGTAGTATTTGGACTGTAACAACAAAAGAGAAACCCACACACCTCAAAAACAATGCTAGCAAGGTTGCTCCCCCGACCCCCCGCTATTAAAAGTATTAGTTTTCATACTATGGATGACCCGATGCCTTCTATCTATTGTTCCCTCTTTCCCAAGTATCCTTTAAGCAGCAGACTGACAAGGTTGAGTCATCCGCAGGGAGATGAGGGAGAAAGAAAGGAAGTAAGATGTAAAAGGGAAGAAAAGCTAGGGAAGAATGTATAAAAACAGCTTAGTTGGTTGAGAAAGGATATAGGTTCTATCTAGACTAGTAAGATTTCTTAATTTTTATCTTTACATTACTCCTCAATCACTATGCTACTTTACCAAATACACACTTCATGGCTGCTTAAAAAAAGAAACAAACAAATAAAAAACCTGAGAGCAAAACAAAACTCGAGAGGCATGATCTAAACGCTGCAAGCCAACCAGATGCCAAGAGGAATGCAGGCAACACACAGCAGCAACAGGACTGCCCGCTTCTCCTGCCCAGACCACAACCACCAGCTCAGTGGGAAAGGTGCATCTGCTGAGGACATGCCTCCTAGTGCCTTCAGGCTGTGGAGTCCTTAACTTTCCCCACGTGTCCGGATACTCAGGTAGTGACTGACCACTGCTTTCAAGGTTGTGAAAAAATTAGTATCTGAAAGGTTTACTCCATCCCACACTAGATATTTTTTTCAAACGAATCCAGTAAAATTACCCGAAGAAGTTAATGCAGGCTTATTTATTTATTTACTTGTCTTGGTAGCTAAAAAATACTGTATGAATATCACTAATTAAAACTCCTTGTTTTTAAAACAAACAAAATCCCCCACTAAATATGAAATTAGAGTAACTGTTTCAAAAAATAAAAACTACAGAGGAAACATGATACACAGGAGCAAAGAGTGACTTGTCACATGCTCTGGACTTACCCCTCAGACTTCTTCTCAATACTGTAAAGGCATATTGAGCAGTCAGCTCTAAACACTACCACCATGTCCCGGAAGACACTAAGCAGTAAGGTCTCTGCTTGTGCTTTGGTGATGTGAGCAAAGGCATTGTCCAGATTCGATGTTCGCAAATAAACTCTCAGCTGCAGAAAATAGAAATAAAGAAAACTGGAAAAACAAGATGCCTACCGGAGATGCTTAAATCCATGCTCTTTATCTACTGATGTTTTTCAAGTAAGAGAAGTTAAAAGGCTAATGTGAGCATTAATAATAAATGGATAATGTTTATATTTTGACAGAGAAGGCTCATTCTACAAATAATCAAAAGATGAAGTGATCAAAACTGAGACTGTACTATTAGATACTCCTTTTAGATCTGAATATTTAGACCTGATTTAAGGAGACAAACAATTTCTCAAAAATAAACACAAATCAATAAACAACCTTTACAAACTTTTCTTTTTAATTTATTTTTTAACTATTTACAAACTTTATAGAGAATGTCTAACAGATAAAAATCATCAGAAAAAGTATCTAGAACTCCTTATTATCCCTTTAAATTTTTTTTAAAGTAGTAACCTGATAAAGGAATACACTATTGATAAACTCCAACAACATCGAGGAATCTCAAAATAATTATGAGTGAAAGAGGACCAAAAAAAGAGTATGATTCTGTTCATAAACATTTCTAGAAAAATGTAAACTAATTCAAAGTATCAAGAACAAGGTTGCCAGACAATGAGGTGATGGGGAATTGTAGTTGGGTATGTGGGACAGAAAGAAAAATTATAAGGAACCCAAAGGAAACTGTTAGGGGTAATGGATATATTTATT
The DNA here is from genome assembly GCF_028538775.1 of Myotis yumanensis. Lineage (NCBI taxonomy): Eukaryota > Metazoa > Chordata > Mammalia > Chiroptera > Vespertilionidae > Myotis > Myotis yumanensis. The sequence continues at coordinate 48,839,162 of NW_027223763.1, read as the reverse complement.
ATCTCGACTTTGGTGACTGTTTCTTGGTGTGTAAATGTCATTACATCCTATATAATAAAACGCTAATATGCAAATTGTCCCCTTGACCAGGAGATCAACCAGGGGGCTAGGCTGGCCAGCCAACTGTCTGCGGCCCCTTCCCCTGGCCAGCTAGCCCCAATTGGGGTGGGTGGGCTGGCTGGACCCCACCCGTGCACGAATTCATGCACCGAGCCTCTAGTTAGATTATATACTTAAAAGAAAAAAAGTTGTAACCTGAAATGAAAATGCCATTATTTAAAAACTAATTCTTGATTAAAAAATAAAGTTTTATTTATTTTCCAATAAATTACTTTTATATAAAACAAAATAGTGCTTAGTATCTTTAAAAATATAACAATGCTATTTTTTGAGAGAAAAAACTTACCTCTTCTTGACGGTCACTTATGTTATAACATGCAAGGACAATAAAATCATTCCACCAGGCTAAGCCCCCTGTCACAATCATATTTTGCTCCTTAAAAGAAAAAAAATTACCTTTATTTATGCTGCCAAAAATTACATTAATACACTAATAACATATTCTAAACAAATAATGAAAGCTGAAGTTATTTCTGCTCTAGTCTCATACTCCCAATTAAACATTACTCTAGGGCCTTTATTACTGATTCATATTCTATTGAAAAATATGAACATTTCTGTACAATAGAAAATACATCATTCAAAATTATGGGAATAATGCAGCATCATTATTACCACATTCAAAGACCCTCGTTTAAATTCTGGCTTTATCATATATCAGCTGCTTGATTCTGAATCCTAATTTCTTCTATAAAATGGTAAGTAACAATAGTGCTCTCATTGGGTTGATATGAGGATCAATGCACTAACATATATGAAAGCATCTTAAAGTGCCTGATATTAAATATTAATTTCCTATTTGTTCATGCAAAATTCAACTGCATTTGTATGCTACCCAAATATTCATATCACATGCACATAAGACAAGCAGAAAAATGATCTCAAATTTTGTGGAATGAATCCTGATGATATCTGATGAACTCAATCTAGGATGTAAAAGTAAATCCTCAAGTTAAAAAGTTATAGTCTCTGATCTTAAAGAAAATGAAAGACAAACCAACTATCTCAACACAAAATCATCAAGTATCAAATAGTTTATCAGAATTGACTCATACATAATCCAACATCACTTAATATTTGATTTTATTTCTAAATAAGCAAACAGTGATTTACATTGTGGTTATTTCATACTGTAGTCTTCTTTTACTTTAAGAAATCAATTTTTAATTTAAAAAAGACTAACCTGGGTAATGTTTCCAAAAAGTTTCCATTTTTTGGTGAGTAAAGAGTAATGTGCAAAACCAAACTTGCCAACCACAGCAATATTCTGTCCAAGCTTATCAATCGCTGAAAACTGATTAAAGAAGAATAATTAAAAACTCTTTTTTACAAACCTATATTTGTTATTATATATAAAGAGCTTAGCATTGCACCAGGCAAATTGACTATTAATAAATGAAATGTAAAATTTAAAGATCTATATGTATTTATATACAACTTACATTTAAGTAAATTATAGATGTTATACACTAACAATGTAAAAAGGATCAAGTATTAAAATCTTTACTTTTATTAATGCACTTAGTGAAAGGCTCAGTTCCCAGAATGCCTCTTAATAGCAAATGCTATCCAATGAAAGTTAACACCAACAAAATAACTTACCCGTATAGGCCAATTGGTCTCTAGATAGGTGCTGGAAATCTAAAGAAAATAACACATTAGTTTGGTAAGACTTATGAAATGAATTTAAACCTTAAAGCATTAACGTTACAATATGAGATTCATTTTCTTATACAATGTTTAAAGAGTGTCCAAATATGGGTATTACTAGCAGAGTACTTGGCATTTACCATTTGTATACCAGCCAATATTTCACATCTTCTCTCTCAGTCATTTCATTCTAAGTTTCTAGACACCAGGCTTTTCTTTATCTTTTGACTCTACACAGTTTTTGCTTGTTTTAAATATTCAATACTCAGCAAACACAGACTGACGAAAGGTTTTTAGAGATGCACCCACAGGGCCACCAAGCATTGTGTAGATCAGCCATGGGCAAACTACAGCCCGCGGGCCGGATCCGGCCCGTTTGAAATGAATAAAACTAAAAAAAAAAAAAAAAGACCGTACCCTTTTATGTAATGATGTTTCCTTTGACTTTATATTAGTTCACACAAACACTCCATCCATGCTTTTGTTCCGGCCCTCTGGTCCAGTTTAAGAACCCATTGTGGCCCTCGAGTCAAAAAGTTTGCCCACCCCTGGACTGTAGATGTTATCTACAGTTTGGGCTTGCTGATCGGACCTGTCCTCAAAACAACCTTACCTAATAAAATTAGAGCCCCTGCAAGAGCTTTGTTTTCATTATTTTTATATTTTTTCATTTCTGAATAAAAAAGCAATGATGTTTATGAAAGAAATGCTCCTGTTATATCATTGCTCAGGGCTAACCACTGGGTAGTTTTTACTCTATCTCTAAACAAACATCCATGTACATGTAATATTGTGTGTAAGCTACCATTTCTTATTGAGGTGTTCAACTTACTCATTTATAAGAACTTTTAGTATATTACCTATATTGACTCTTTATCTGCAACCTAAATAGTAAAAATGCCTCCTCATGTTGTCTGTCTTACATCTGTGTACATGGGGTCTTTGTATCACTCCAACAAGAATTTTAAACTTAACGAATTCTCTATGAGCTATCAATGTAGATTAAGTAAATTATAGCTTTACAGAGACTGTGATGTTTTTCACTAGCCTACTGATTAAGACATTTTCATGAGCATGTGGTGAATAGGGGTGAAAATTAACAAAATGAGAGAACAAGGAAAGAATCTTCTGATCTTGGAAAAAGAGAACCTTCAATTTATTTAAATTTATATTCATTTTACTCAAAGAAAAAGTATTACATATTCAAAAAAAGAAAGCCAAATTAAAAAGCCAAGAAAATGTCATCAATCCAGTGGGATTCTTTGCATATGAAGATAAAACAAAACCAAGTAAAAATAATATGCTGAAAACATCTGCATTAACATGGACAAAGTTTATTTATAAAACCACTCGTTAGACTTCACTTGTTATCTAGTAAGCCAACCTATATTCTAAATAAATTACTAGCTGTTTGTACATTAGAAAAATTTAACTCCAGTGCTGGAATTAAAGATAGCAGTGTCAGCCCTAACTGGTTTGGCTCAGTGGATAGAGCGTTGGCTTGCGGACTGAGGGGTCCCAGGTTCGATTCTCGTCAAGGACATGTGCCTTGGTTGCAGGCACATCCCCAGTGGAGGGTGTGCAGGAGGCAGCTGATCGATGTTTCTCTCTCATCGATGTTTCTAACTCTCTATCCCTCTCCCTTTCTCTCTGTAAAAAAAAAAATCAATAAAATATATTTAAAAAAAAAAAAGATAACGGTGTCACAATATATGCTTGAAGAATGCTTAACTTGTATCTTAACGGATATGCCATACTATTCAGGCCAGTAATAAAACTCACTTGATGGGTGAAATTAGTTCAGAATAATGATAACCTAAGGTCATGAACAGGTGGCAAAATAAAAGATGAGCCGTAACCAGTTTGGCTCAGTGGATAGAGCGTCGGCTTGCGGACTGAAAGGTCCCAGGTTCAATTCCGGTCAAGGGCATGTACCTTGGTTGCGGGCACATCCCCAGTAGGAGGTGTGCAGGAGGCAGCTGATTGATGTTTCTCTCTCATCGATGTTTCTAACTATCTCCCTCCCTTCCTATCTGTAAAATCAATAAAAAATATATTTAAAAAATAAATAAATAAATAAATAAATAAATAAATAAAAGAGGAAAGTAGTTTTGTAGGGGACTGTAAGCAAAAAAAATTTTTTTTTTTTTTTGATGAAGAAAACAGTCACCTGAAGGATGTATCTGGAGTATAACTGGGCCAGCCACCCATGACACTAAAAGAACTCCTTTCCCCAATATCTTGGTATTTCATAAGCATTTATGAAATGTGTGGGTGGGTAGAGCGTGAGGTGGGTGCCAACACGAGGAGTTTCTAATCATGGGAACCTAGGTTAAATCTTTTATGATCACACTCTGATGAATATCTGTAAGAAACAGTTTATTCTTTTAAACCTCAAAAGTCTCTGAGGTGCCACAAATGGTTTATTTTCAAAACTCAAAGTGCTTTATTACTCATGTAGTTTTGTATCTGAAGATGTCATAAAATAATAAAAACTTTTATTTTTACCCCAGTAGGTCACCTTTACTGATCTGTGCCACCTGAACTTTGAGCTCTGGCCCCAATACTGAGAACAAGAAATGGCAGAAGTAAGGAAAAGCGGCAGCTAACAAAAACTGCAGAAACTCAGGTCAGGATTCCATACTCAGGCCCAAAGTCATGCCCAACCACTGAGAAACTGAGTGCTGGGGTACAGAATCTCTACTCCTAAATTCTTAGGGTTCTCTTCAGTCTCAAAGAACCTAATTTTTTTCCCTTAAAGTCATTCTGCTAAAACCCTGTCTCCTGCCTAGACCCACTTCTGTCTGTAACTGGTGAGACTGTGAGAGCCCTCTTCCTAGAAGATTTGGTCTGTGCCAACACCACACCTGGTACAGAGGAATGAGAGTAAATCATTTATAAATAAAATAGCCTTTAGAATCCTCGCTGCTGACATGCTTAACACATTGTAGGTGTTTATCTCCCACATTTTATGAAGCTTACTCTTTCCAAATAGCCAGGTTAACTAGAAAACCAACATTTCAGAACACTGGATGGTAATGATTCGTGCACCTTTCAGAAATAAACATTTATATTACACAAAATGCTGATATTAAAATAAATGGCAATCAAAGAAGGAACATACCCTAATACCTCAAGCATACTGTTATTTTTGTTTTTAATTTCATATTATTTGTGCTCCATCTGTCAACAAACTACTTTCAAATTTTTAAAAAATGTGTAGCTAGGGAAACTAAATTAAAACAAACAAACAAAGAAACACCATCTCTACCAGCAACTACCAACCCTGCTTCTTATAAGTATCTGTGATGTTTTAGTTAAAGGAAAAAACATAACATAGAATCTTCTGATCAAGAAACTAACGAACACAAGGGAGAAAACTTAAACAAAACACCCAGTAATCTAGATGAGGAACAGACAGAGCAGCAGAATTAGCTGGAGCTTATTTGATGAACTCTAGCTGTACAAAAAGCATACAAACAAAGCCACTCTGATGGAGTATGTGGGCATTTATCCTAGACAGGAGTATATGTTGAAGGGCAGAATGTTGTCTTGACCTCTGTTTCTTCAGAAAATCATTACTAATGGCTAAGGAGCTGAAAAGTAAAGCATGAAATTACATGAACACTGTAAAACACTCCACCAAAACATCACCACACTGCACTGACTCATGTAGCTGGAGTGCCAGCAAACAAAATACAGGGTAAATCCAAGTAAAACCATTGCCAAAAGGGCACATTCTAGGTTTTAGCTCAAGGTCAGCAACATATGACATGATTGAGTATTTAGTACCGAGGTTGTGAAATAGGTTTGACTATTACTTTAGCTTACATTATGGTAAGAACAAGTCTGACACTACTCTGCTGTGTGACCTTCGGCAACTCACCTAACTTCCCTGAGCCTCAGTTTCCTCATGTATAAAATCCAGTAGGACTACAGGATCTCTGAGGTCCTCCCAGCTCTAAAAATTCTATGAGTCTATTATAACTTAATTGTTGTGGGAGTACAACCCTGGCATTATTTTCATGAATTTTAAGGAACTGAAAGAAATTAGTTAAAGCTAAATGAGTTCATTTTTCCAAATACTGTAGGTATCTGAAGAATAGAATGACAAGAATCTTGCTAGTACTTACTTCGTCTAAAGTTGTAAAATCAGTGTTATAGGATTCTAATATGGGATACTTCATAGATGGTTAAGAATCACAGAATCACTGAATTTTTGAGCTGGAAGGAAATTCAATTTTTGTTATTGCCTGAGGGATTTTTGAGTTCCAGACCTACCTTCTTTGATCCTCTGCTCTACTTGGCTCTCTGGCAACACAGACCTGGCTAGGCAGAACTGGCATTGATGCTAGGTCAGTGTAGAATGAATAGTTCAAAGTATGGGGAAATGAAAATAGCAGAGAAATGGCTATAGGAGAGAAGGGAGCAGTGGAAAATTTTAGTCAAGGAAGTAGCTGATGCAGTTTTATTTAAAATTGTTACTAATTATAAAATGGTATGCACATTGTTTGATTTTACTAATGTAAGTTAAATACACTTTATATTTTAGTGTATACCACATGTCAATGTAGGAGATTTTCTTTCTTTAATTTTTCACCTAATGACCATTCTTCTGTCTCTCATTATCTCTATTCAGAGTCAACTGAAAGTGACATGGGAGCTGAAGTAAGCTAGTGAGGGAAGAGTACAGAATATAGAAGGCAAAGAACTGTGGAAAGAGAAACTGACTAAAACCATAATCCAAGAGTAGGCACTGATATACCTAAGGCATTTTGATATCAAAAGGTGAAAGAACACTCTCAGGTCTGAAATTGTATATTAAAGTTTCTTTCAAGTAACTTCAATTGATTGATTAAACTAATTTTATTTGGTATCAAAATTCAAAATTTTCATATTAAATGCCAATTTATCAGAATTACTATAAGAAACTAATTTAAAGTTGTACAATGAGTAAATAATTTGGAATAAGATTAAGTAATAACAAAATTAGTAACAATAAAGTTCTATACTGACCAGAAGTCTGCAAATTTGGTTTAAAGTCAAACAATTAACCTCAATATGTCCCAACGACTACAAGGTCAGCTGCTGCACAGGGTACTAATCAATACTGTTAGTTTCCATGAAATTACTACATTTTTGTCTATGCAAATTTACAGAGCTAAATTTATATCCCCCAAAAAGTTTGGAAGTAAAACAGTTTTGCTCAGTAAGAGGGCAAAACATAAACCCCCTATTTTTGAAACTGCTTACTATTAAAGAACTTAAAGAGGGTGGTAATATGCTCTACGTCAAGTGGAAAGAAAGGAAGCAGAAGACAAGAAAACAAGAACGTGGAAAAGCAAAAGAGAGACATGACAGTCAAAAAGGTCAAAAAAGTTCTCAGTTTTCTAAAGCAACAGAGGAAATATTTAAAAATCTGCTCCAGGTGCTGTCTTACCAAAGATAAGTCAACAGCCAATGAAGACTTACTTGGACCACATGCCAATGTCGATGTCCGAGTAAAGTGCTTAAACTCTGAGACTCAAAACCGCCCTCTGCCAATGAGCTGGGCTTATAGTGAACTGAAGAACTCCTGGGGTTCTGAGTTTGTGAGGCCTCTCCACAGTTCAAGTACAATCGATCCTCCCCCTGAAGCAACACCTGCTCTTGGTTACTCTAGATGAGGGGAAAAAAGGAAGCAGCAGGGCAAAGAAGGAAATAAAAACAACTCAGTATTAGGTAGGGGAAAGTAAGTAAGTGCATAAATTCAGTTTTATTACAGAAAATGTACCATATATCTTAATGGTGATTTTCCTCACAGAAGACACGACTACAAAATGATCTAATGTACTGTTATATTTCAATGCTTACTTCCCAGTGTAAATGAAAATTTTAAGTCCTTTTGTCATATAGATTCCAAAACATGCCCAGGTCTGCAACTGCTATAGCAGTATCTTTGATTACTACTCCAACATGGCAATGCTATGAGACTGTCCATCTGAGAACTAAACCTAACTACTCATTATCTAAGTTTACAAGTTAGTTTCATATAAAATGCCTCATGAATGGTGGTAAGAGAACATGTCTGGTTGAAAGCTTGTGTGTGTGCTCACTTGTGCCTACATGGCAGGAAGGGGTGGGTTGGGGATGGGGGTAACATGATGCTGGAGGATCTTTAAGCCACAGGAGGAGGAAGGACAGGCTAAGTCTGTGGTCCTGGTTTGGAACAATTCAATGATCACTTGGTAAATGCTTGGTTAGTGCCAAGGACTGTGTCAAGTTCCGAGGATATTTAGACAAATAAGACAGTTTCTTAATGATTATGCCCTGGTTTTCAATCAAAGGCCAGTGTTCTCCAACACGGGCAAGATTCTTCACTGGCTATTCAAATCAGACAGATCAGTGCCCCTTGTAGTACAAATGTCTTGACATAAAGCTCAAGGGTGCTTTTAAATTATTATTTGGGATGGGGAGAACAAGAAATACTCTATGTTTTTCTGGGCATCCTTATTCTTCAACTATAGTAATAATATAAAAGATTCAGGCTAGGTCCACATTCGTTGTCCATGTATTGTAAATTTTAGCTGCACCAAATATTTTAAAACCCATTGGTGGCAGATATTTAGATATGCACTCCTAACATGTAATATATACTATTATTACATATTAACAATATATAATATTAATATATGTTATTTCAGATTGGTAAAACATGAAGAATTTACATTATAATTTGGGGCAGTATTTCGCAAAACAGGTTCCTAGGCCTATTTTCTTCAATGTATTCCTTAACATTTCATAGTTACATAAGTTTGGGAACTGGTTTTTATACACCAGCTCCTGGACTTGCATAATGCCCCCTAGCATGGAAAGGCCCTGGAGACCCACAATGAAGAAATCTCTACAGCTTTAACTCCCTTATTTCACACATAACATAATCTTTTCTTATCCTGTGTAATTGCTATGGATATTTCTCATAAAGCCTGCTGGAACACACTTTGAGAAAGGCTACTCAGATAAAGACTAAATTTTATTCAAGTTATTTAAGTAAATCTGTAAACACTGCTTTTCCTCAAATTGCTTGTGACCCTTTCTTTTAAAAAAACAACAGCAGCTCAAAAATAAAATTTTAGTGTAAATTTAATGGAAATTTAAAAAAACAATACAGAATCACAGAAAATATACAAAAGAAGATAATATGCCCATTTTAAGAGTATACTCAACACGTGTGTGTCCTAGGAAAAGTCTGATTCTAATATGAAAGCCACTAAAAAAAAACCAGTAACACCCCCAAAACAGTTATAATTAAATAAACTTACCATACAAGGGTTTATGGTGAGTGCACTCTTGATAAACTGAAACAGCAGAATGCCAGGCTGTTTAACTATACTCTTGGGCTCAGGCTCAATTTCAGTATTTTGAGAGCCAAATCCGCTGATTACCCATAGGTGATAGCCTTCTGCACCCCAGCTCTGAGAGAGAGAAGGAGGAAGAAAGAGAAGGAAAACGGGGGAAAATCAAAACACTAAAAAGTTTGTTAACCTTTCTTAGCTTCAAATATTCAAATTCTGAAATAACCAACAGCAGCATGATTAATGACTTTTGAAGGTAAGAGAAACTATGACAAACAACCCAGACAAGAATTTGCATCCACTACAAATACCTACATCGACCACATGCCAGCTGTCTCAGTGGAAACCCCCAACCCTGCTCTCTACCTACAATAGTGAAAACACTACACATCAATCTTAACTCTTCTCCATTAATTTAACTGACTCTCAAATACAAAGACATTCCTTACAGAGGAAGACCCAGTTGCCTATCAGTGGTCGGCAAACTGCGGCTCGAGAGCCACATGCGGCTCTTTCACAAAATACCACGTGCGGGCGCGCATGTACAGTGCGACTGAAACTTCGTGGTCCATGCGCAGAAGTCGGTATTTTGTGGAAGAGCCACACTCAAGGGGCCAAACAGCCGCATGTGGTTCGCGAGCCGCAGTTTGCCGACCACTGGCCTAGCTGAAGCTTGACAAAAAAAAAAAAGCACCCAAAACAGGAAGTTTGTATGGAGCAAAGAAGGATATGGAAGCAAGGTGGAGGGTTTTCACTCCACCTTGGCCAATCTATTTGGTTTTTCAGGGTATAAGTTTCTTCCTCTGTAAAATGGAAATGTTCAAATAAATTCTCCAGGCCCAGCAAATTGTAATCCTATCTAATAAAAGAGAAAAATGGTAATTAGCGTACGACCGCTACCCTTCCCATTGGCTAATCAGGGCGATATGCAAATTAACTGCCAGCCAAGATGGCGGTTAACCGCCAACAAAGATGGTGGCTAATTTGCATATGGAGGCATAATGCTGGGAGGTGAAAGGGAAAGGACGGAAGAAGCCCCCTGCCACTGATGGTGATCAGAAACCCAGGGGGGAGCTAAGAGCTGGGGGCAGGGCAAAGGCGGCCCCCAGGGCCGCCTTTGCCCTGCCCCCCAGCTGTGATCAGAGACCCAGACGCCTTTGCCTCCCTGGCCAGTGATAGCGGGAAGCAGGGGTGGAGCCAGCAATGGGAGCTGGGCAGGGATGGAGCCGGCAGTCCGGGAAGCTAGGGATCCCTTGCCCAGGCCTAAAGCCTTGGCCGAAGACATTAGGCCTGGGCAGGGATGGAGCCTGCAATCGTGGGGAGCTGGGGGTCCCCTACACAGACCTAACACCTTGGCCAGAGGTGTTAGGCCTGGGCAGGGGCGGAACCAGCCATCGCAGGGAGCAGGGGTGGAATCAGCGATCCTGGGCAGCTGGGGGTCCCCTGCCCAGACCAAATGCCTCGGCCAGAAGCGTTAGGCCTGGGCAGGGGCAGAGCGGGAGATCGCAGGGAGCTGGGGGTCCCCTGCCCAGGCCTAATGCCTTGGCCAGAGGCGTTAGGCCTGGGCAGGGGCGGAACCAGCCATCGTGGGCAGCAGGGGCGGAGTCAGCGATCCTGGGCAGCTGGGGGTCCCCTGCCCAGGCCTAACACCTTGGCCAGAGGCGTTAGGTCTAGGCAGGGGCGGAGCCTGCAACCATGGGGAGCTGGGGGTCCCCTGCCCAGGCCTAATGCCTTGGCCAGAGGCGTTAGGCCTGGGCAGGGGCGGAGTCAGCAATCGTGAGCAGTTGGGGGTCCCCTGCCCAGGCCTAACGCCTTGGCCAGAGGCATTAGGTCTAGGCAGGGGCAGAGTGGGAGATCGAGGGGACCTGGGGGTCTCCTGCCCAGGACTAATGCCTCCACCAGAGGCCTTAGGTCTTGGCAAGGGCGGTGCCAGAGATCATGGGTAGCAGGGGCGGAGCCAGGAATGGTGGGAGCTGGGGGTCCCCTGCCCAGGCCTGACACCTCTGCCGGAGGTCTCAGGCCTGGGCAAGGGGCCAATCTGGTGATCGGCGATCGGAGGGTGATGAGGGTCAACTCCTCTGGCCAAGGCATTAGGCCTGGGCAGGGGGCGGAGCCAGCAATCGGAGGGGGCTGCAGGTCCCCTGCCCAGGCCTGATGCCTGGGCCAGAGGCATCAGGCCTGGGTCGGGGGCGGAGCCGGTGATTGGGGGGATATGAGGGTCCCCTTGCCCAGGCCTGAAGCCAGGGTCAGAGGCGTCAGGCTTGGGCGGGGGGTGGAGCAAGCGATCAGAGGGAGATGGGGGTCCCCTGCCCAGGCCTGAATCCTGGGCCAGAGGCATCAGGCCTGGGCTAGGGGCGGAGCCAGCAATCGGAGGGGTCTGGGGGTCCCTTGCCCAGGCCTGATGCCTGGGCCAGAGGCATCAGGCCTGGGCGGGGGGCAGAACCAGTGATCGGGGGGAAATGAGGGTCCCCTGCCCAGGTCTGACACCTCTGGCAGAGGCATCAGGCCTGGGCAAGGGGCCGATCCTGAGATTGGAGGGTGATGGGGGTCAACGCCTGAGGGCTCCCAGTATGTGAGAGGGGGCAGGCTGGGCTGAGGGACACTCCCCCCCCTCCCCACCCAGTGCACGAATTTCGTGCACCGAGCCCCTAGTATTCTATAAATTTCATGATAGTAAAAAACAACAACAACAACAACAAAAAACCAACAACAAAAGAAAATTAGTGATTTCCAATCTGCAAGGCCAAGAAAACAGTAATGGGAAGTCTAAGAATTGTTACAAAATTTCAAAAGTGTAATAGTTTTACTTTCCCGTGATAAAAGTTGCACAAGCTAACTAAAATGCTTATTAAGGTCTTAGTTTGTGACTGAAATAACTTAGTGAGGCTGATAACACTGTCTGTTGCATGCCATTCAAAAGCACTGACTGGCAGTTACAGAAATGGCATTTGTTCAAAACCTATTTTAAAATATGGAGGTAGGACTAGACATCAACTAGGGTTCTTGGTTGTGAAAGGTTAAGAACCACTACTCAAGTCCCATGGGGATTTTAATTATTTAAGAAACAGAAGGTCAGAGCCGAAACCGGTTTGGCTCAGTGGATAGAGCGTCGGCCTGCGGACTGAAAGGTCCGGGTTCGATTCGGGTCAAGGGCATGTACCTGGGTTGCGGGCACATCCCCAGGAGATGTGCAGGAGGCAGCTGGTCGATGTTTCTCTCTCATCGATGTTTCTAACTCTCTATCTCTCTCCCTTCCTCTCTGTAAAAAATCAATAAAATATATTAAAAAAAAAAAAAAAAAAGAAACAGAAGGTCAGGAAACTTCTTCCCATGTAGAGCACTCATAGCACTAACATCACAGAGATGGTACGCAGAGGGACCGCAGTGAGACACTGCTTTTATGTAAAGACGGTTTACATCTCACTGCTTTCTAAAGAAACACATGAAAATATTGTTGTGAAAGCAACTACAATTTTCGTGATATACATTTATGGAAAGTTCTAAAAATATGCTCAAATAATGCACAAGAGCATGTCCTCCAGGAAAAATAGTCAATGAGCATTTCATTTCATGTTAAAAGGAGGTCATGAGAAGTGGGTGCTAGTGAGCCACATAAGAAATGGAGGTATATTTAGGAAATACAATGGTCTCATTTCACTATGGCACTATGTTCTCAATGATGATGGGGCTTGCTAAGAAAAACCAAAATTGAATACTGAAAGTTGAACAGCCTCCTGATTAAAACAACAAACAAAAACAACCTTTTTTTTTCAAAGCAAGAACTGCATGAGAAGAGTTTGCTGAGACTAAAATAGCTTTGTAATTTTATCAGACCAATGTGAAGGGGAAAAAAAAAAAGAAAAATCCAAGTTTTCCACACTATATCAGTATTTCATAGAAAGTACTTACCATAGACTTGATCTTAAGGGGATCTTTTTTGGTACCATCAGACCTATAACTAAAGGAGAATAGAAACTTAATTAAAAAGAGTCATCTAATTATATATAACTAGTGGCCTGGTGCACTGATTCATGCACATTGTAATTAATTAGAAGAAATATTTTAATATTGCTATTTGCTCTTTCTCTATAATAGAAATGTCAACCGAATTCACAATTGACAATGACAGATTGAAACACACGTGTGCGATTGGTGCCAGCAAGAGCTTTATATGTATCGTGCATGCGTGAATCAACTTAGACTTTTATATATATAGAATAAACTTGCTTAATTAGACCTGCTTTCTGATGTAATTGTCAGCAACACAACAGTAAATATCAACACGAAACAGATTATTATTGTAGATCACGCAGGGAGAACAAAGGGTAAAATATTTAACTGCAGCAGTGTCTGACTATATTCTGTGCAGTGAGAAAAACCTAGTCATTTTTAAGGTCCACCATTTCTTACTTCTTTTCAGTCGGGTCAAGTTTCTAAATTTTTTAAATCTCTGTTTTCTGGCTAATGAAAAGAAAATAGGATTCCACCAAGTCTCCAATCTACCTACTCCAGGACTTCTGTGAGGATCAAATGAGATGAGGCACAGGAAAACGCCTCACAGACATTTGGTTAAAGTGTAAAATGTTTGCACTTGGCTATAAAGCAAGTCGTTATCCTGGGCTGAAGAAACGCCGGGCATTGCTATGTGACATCATTACCCGGCGCCCACAGCCACCGTTTCTGGGCTGGGCTGGGCTGTGGGCCACATTTTGCGCCATGGGGTCTCAGCAGCGTCGGCTGTGATTTGGTGGGGTGTCGCTCTGGGGTGGTGGTGGGGCCTGTGTCCGACTTGGGAGAAGCCAAGTGTTGCTTTGTCAGTGCCAGGCCATGGTGCCGTTTCTGTGTAAATGACCCGTGCGTGTCATAGCGACCTGTCGGATGGTCGGAGGGATACTTAGCTTATTAGCCATATATATATGCAGAGAGAGACCAGCGGCCCGGTGCATGAAATTCATGGACTGGGGTGGGGGGGGTCCCTCAGTCCGGCCTGCACCTCTCACAGCCCAGGACCCCTCGGGGGATGTCTGATTGTTGGTAGCAGGTCTAAGTCGCAGTCAGACATCCCTCTTGCAATCCAGGACCCCTCACTCCTTACTACCCACCTGCTCGCTGCTCCTTAGCGCTGCTGTGGAGGTGGGAGAGGCTCCCGCTACCAACGCTGCACTCACCAGCCATGAGCCCGGCTTCTGGCTGAGTGGTACTCCCCTTGTGGGAGCGCACTGACCACCAGGGGGCAGCTCCTTCCTTGAGCGTCTGCCCCTTGGTGGTCAGTGCACATCATAGTGACTGGTCATTCTGGTCTAACGGTTGCTTAGGCTTTTATTATATAGACTAGAGGCCCGGTGCACAAAAATTTGTGCACTCGGGGGGGGGGGGGGCAAGGGGGGGGTCCCTCAGCCCGGCCTGTGCCCTCTCGCAGTCTGGGACCCCTCGGGAGATAATGACCTGCTGGCTTAGGCCTGCTCCTGGGTGGCAGAGGGCAGGCCCAATCCCTAGGTGCAGCCCCTGGTCGGGCTCAGAGCAGGGCTGATTGGGGAGTTGGGGCGCTGCCCCCTGTCATGCACAGAGCAGGGCGAATTGGGAGGTTGCGATGCCACCCTCAGTCATGCTCAGGGTAGGGCTGATTGGGGGGTTGGGGCACCACCCCCTATCACACTCAAGGCAGGGTCGATGGGGAGGTTGCGGTGCTACCCCCTGTGATGCACAGAGCAGGGCCAATCAGGGGGGTTGGGCTCCGTACCCTGCAGGGCCAATCAGGGGGTTGGGGCGCTGCCCCCTGTCACGCACAGAGCAGGGCCAATCAGGGGGGTTGGGGAGCTCCCCCCTGTCATGCACAGAGCAGGGCCCATCAGGGGGTTGAGGAGCTCCCCCCGTCACTCACAGAGTAGGGCCAATAGGGGAGTTAGGGCACCGCCCCCTGTCACACACAGAGCAGGGCGGATCAGGGGGTTGGGGCACCGCCACTGTCACACTTAGGGCAGGGCCGATGGGGAGGTTATGGCTCTACCCCGTCACACACAAAGCAGGGCCCATGGGGGGGGGGGGGGGTGGTTGGGGCGCCGCACCCTGTCACACACAGAGCCGCAGGGCAATCAGGGGGTTTGGGCGCTGCCCCCTGTCACGCTGATCCGGTGCCAGGAGGCTTCGTGGCTCCGCTGATCCCAGTGCTGGGAGGCATATTACCCTTTTACTATATAGGATAGAGGCCTGGGGGCCGGCTGGTTTGCCCTGAAGGGTGTCCTGGATCAGGGTGGGGGTCCCCACTGGGGTGCCTGGCCAGTCTGGGTGAGGAGCTGAGGGCTGCTTTCAGGCTGGTGTTTGTTGACTGAAGCTCCCAACCACTCCTTTTTTTCTTTTTCTTTTTTTTTTTATTCTGGGCCAGCTTTAGCTCTGGCTCTAGCTCTGAGGCTTCAGCTGCTATAATCAAAACAATGTATAACTCTAGCTCTGAGATTCCGGCTGGCTGAAAGCTTTTTTCTGGGGTTTTGTTTAGCTTCTATATTTGCAACATAGTTTCTTAGAGTTGTAGCTCAGAGGCCGGCAAGTCAGGCGGGGAATGTTGCAGTCTGCAGTTACTGGAGCAAGCAAGCCTCATGTTCGCTTCCAGCTGCCTGGCTGCCGGCCGCCATCTTGGCTGACAGTTAATTTGCATAAGGATATGCTGATTAGCCAATGGGAAGGGTAGTGGTCGTACGCTAATTACCATGTTTCTCTTTTATTAGTGTAGATACTAATAAAAGGGTAATATGCTAATTAGACTGGACATCTTCCGGATGTCCTTCCTGATAAAGCTGGGGGCTTGGACGGCCTGTACCCACCCCTGGCCCCTCACCCAGGCTACCCCACCCCTCAGTGGAGACCCCCCACTTCAATCAGGGGTGTGGCCGGCCTATAAACCGCCCCAGGCCCCTCGCCCAGGCCGGCACCACCCTCCAGGGGGGCCCTCACCCTGATCGGGGTTGTGGCTGGCCTGCAAACCCTGCAGCCCCTTGCACTGGCGGTCCCACCCCCACAGCGAGCTCCCCCGACCCCGATCTGGGACCCCCTTCAGGGCAGGCCAGATGGCCGCCACCCGTGCACCAGGCCTCTATCCTCCTATATAATAAAAGGGTAATATGCAAATTGACCCTAAAAGTAGAACGACCACTGGACCAGTCACTATGAGGTGCACTGACCGCCTCTTGGTATCTTTCCCCAGCCAGTAGGCTCCAATCGCCTGATGGCCACCACTGCAGGGCTGGGGCTGGTGAGCGGGCAGGAACAGCTGACCTCTCGGTCCCTTCCCCCAGCCATCAAGCACCGATCACCCAACGGCGAACGGGGAACTGGGGGTGGGTGGTGGCGGAGGGCAGAGCCAGCTGTGGAAGATGGCCCTGATCGCAGGCCTAGGGACTGTACCCATACACAAATTTCGTGCACTGGGCCTCTAGAATAGGATATCAAAGCCTAATATGCAAATTGTCCCCGCGGGAGAGTGACCAGGAGACCGATCGCTTGCTATGACATGTGCTGACCATCAGGGAGCTACACGGAATGAAGGGAGGACCCAGCCGGCAGCCAGCAGGCCCTAATCAGCCCTGATCGCTGGCTAGGCCTAGGGATTCTACCCATGCATGAATTTTGTGCACCGGGCCTCTAATTAAATAATAAGCTACTTGAAAAAAACCATATTTAACCCTGAATCTAACATGCTATCACATACACAAAGAGGTTCAATAAATAACTACATTTTTACTGAATAAACAGGAAGTTTTAAGAGGATGGATATTTGCAGTACCAATACATTCTGAACAAATTAATTCTGAACCTTACAAACTGTTTTGGGGTTAATAGTCAAGGCAAAATGGTAGCTATATGACAAAGTTTCTGAGTGTGTGTGTGTGTGTGTACTGTCTGAGAGATAGTAGAGTTATTTTATCTAAAATTTGTCTTTATTGACTCACGCAAAATCTCCTCCAAGTGTACAAATCAGCTGAGCTCCAAACACACTCCATAAAGAAAAGCCTCCGCATTCCCAGGTCACCATTACAACACTATTGTCAGGAGACCACCTGACCAATTTAACTGCTCCTGTTTTGTTCCAAATATCTGTTAAGAAATTGTGAGAAGAATTCAAAATAAATGATTGCTTCAGAAATACGTATTTTTTAGCCTGTATTTTCAAGTTGAAATAAACAGAAAGGCATGCCTGCTTCAAATAATGAGATCAATCTGCTCATTTAGGGTTATTTAAAGACTGTATGGACATTAGCCTTGACCTGACCCCTAACAGAACTCAGTGCCCAAGTTACTTATAAGGTTTGGCGTAGTATCAGCTTGAATAACTACAACTGTGTATATAGAGTTAAAAGTGTTTGGCTTTGGCCCTGGCTGGTATGGCTCAATTGGTTGAGCATTGTCCTGTGCACTTGAAATGTTGCTGGTTCGATCCCCGAGTGGGGTGTGTGCGGGAGGTCACCAATGTTTCTCTCTCTCTCTCAAATCAATAAAAAACATTTTTTTTAAGGTCTTTGGCTTTGGGTGAATCAGTTTCTATAAAACTGGGATAAGCCCTTCCTTGAATGATTTAACATAAATGTGAAAGTACTTTGTAAAACATAAGGTATCTTAAAATGTAAAATACTTTCCCTGCTATCTTCATGCTCCATTGACAATATCAGAGGGATCCAAGTTAAAACACAACCTTACATTAGAATTAAGTAATCTTCAGTTTGGATACTCCAGGTGCTCATATTATCCTTTAATTAATAATTGTTCTTTCACCCTCATATATAGCTACTAAAGGAGAAAATTCCAATGTGTAGTAAATTCCAAATTTTGTTACTGTAAAATCAAATAAAACATGCCAGCATTTCCATCAGCAAGTCAAGAATATCTATAGTATCAGCTGCTTTAAAATTAAGTTTTTCCATTTGCAGTATTAATAAATTTTTGTTATAAGTACATTTGCTACAAAGGGGAAGTACATAGATTTTAGCCTTATAGAAGACAGGCTCTGTTAACGGAGTAAGAACTTTTTCCCTCTGCCTCACATTAGCAATTCCCAATATAATCTACATATATAAAACACTAATATGCAAACAGACCGAACGGCAGAACAACCAAACCACCAAACAATGGGTGGCTATGATGTACGCTGATCACCAGAGGGCACGCGCGGAACATGGCAGGCATCGGCCTCAGTGGGATGGTAGAGTAGGTGAGGGGGGGGGGGGGCGCCAGACCAAGGTGGGGCGCCGGTTGCTGTCATCGGAGAGAGCCTCTGGTGGTTACTGAAAATTCTTTGCTCCCACGCACTATGGTCCTGCCGGGCATTCGCACTTGCTGCTGGCGGTGGCCCCACTCGCACCCATGGTTGGCACCAGAGCTGCTGCTTGCACCTGCTGCCAGTGCCCAGCGCCGGCCCTGATTGCTTGATACCATCAGCGGGTGTAAGCAGTGGCTGCCGGCCCCGATTGCCCCTCAGGGCTTCTCCAACTCACCCTGCTCCTGAGGGGAGATCAGGGCTGGCAACCGCCGATTGCACCTGCTGCCTGCGATGGCCCTGCTTGCACCCACTGCCAGCGCCGGAGCTGCTGTTCACATCTGATGTTGGCACCCAGTGCTGGTCCCAATTGCTTGGCACCGTCAGCAGGTGGAAGCAGCGGCTGCTGGCCCCAAATGCCCGAGGACTTCTCCACCTCCCCCTGCTCCTGAGGGGCAATTGGGGCAGTAGTCACCGCCCTGCTTGCACCTGCTGCTGGCACCGGCCCCAATCGCTCCACACCAGCAGCAGGTGCAAGCGGGGCTGGTGCTGTCAGCATGTGGGAGCGGAGGCGACGGGAGAAGGACTGCAGACAGGTGACCAGGGGCCCGTGGTGGGAGGGGCCAGGCGAGGGCGTGGAGGATGGGCCAAGATCCGCCCCTGTGCCCACCCTGGCCTTGTGGCCCACAGTCCCTTTCAAAGTGCACAAATTCATGCACTGGGCCCCTAGTTCATGTATATGAATAACTACGTTATTTATGTAGATGAAAAATAAATGGGAACAAACAAAAGAAACAAAATACCTTATTAGTATACTTTACCCTTGTCCAGGAGAAACTGAAAACCAAACCAAGAAACATACGAAATCAAACCAAAGATTACAAAATGAAAGTAATCCAAAGTGCAAGAAAAAATAAGGTTTAAATGTATTTACTGTCACGAAAAGATGTTAATGTTCACAGAAAAGGACAGGTTAAACAGTATTCCTATTATCCTACATAAAAAGAAATATACACACATATGTACCTAATATGTTTATCCATTTCTAAGTATTATGCACATATTAAAATATAGTTGTAGAGATATTTAAAAATGTTAATGGTAGTTAACCTAATTTTTGGGTGGCAGGACTATGAAAAATTTATCTATCTGGTAACCTACAATGACACAGATTATGAGAATGAGAAAAATGTTAAAAGTAGTTCAGTGGGAAAATGAACATCTGTAATACCATCAACAATAAAATAAAAAATAAAAAAGAGTAACACAAAGACTTTCTGTTAATAGGATTGAACTTCCAAGAAAGAAAGAAAGATCTCCAGGAACACAAAGAAAAGAGAAAACTGCCTCGGGTGGGGGTGGAAGGTAGGAAGAAAGGCTGGAAATACAGGAATAGAAGGTTGGGATGAGACCTAACAATGACTAGGGAGTTGGAATCCACATTCCATATACAAAAAGCAAAAAGGGTCTCAGGCCAGTACGAGTCTGGGAATCAGAATGGCAGCTGCTACATCATATATGAACTCTCGAAGCAACACAACTTGTAAAAATCAGTCAGTGGAACCAGAAAAAAAACAAGGATGGCTGTCTCTGTTTAAAATGCAGGACAATACAAATCTCCCTACATCTTACACAGGTTTATAGCCCAAAGTTATAAAGCTCAGGGAGGCAGAGTTCTCCCACAAGAAAAACCACAAGAGTGACAGCCAGTAGATAACGAAAGGTACAACTGGCACTCCAAGAACCCAAGTAAAGAGAACAATCTAAAAAACATAGTACAGTGTTGCCCAACAGAAGCAATCAACACAATTTCCTGCAGTGACATAAATGTTCTACATCTGCTTGGTCTAAAAGCCACTAGCCACAAGTGGCTCTGAAACATTTAGATGTGACTATTCAACTAAGGAAATAATATTTTCATTCTCTTTAATTTCAATTAGACTAATTTAAGTAGCCACATGTGGCTGGTAGCTACTGCAGAGGACAGCACAACATAAGTATGGATTAAAAAAATAAAAACCCTTTCAAGGGCCAAAACCACAATCAAAATATACATTGCTCTGTTCTTGTAAATTGTTGCAAAACTGTCCTCAGAGAAAATTACTACATGCAAGTCTCGGACTGTGCGACCCTCCTGCCAAGCCTGCTGTTTCAACCCTGGGCCCCACGCCTCCCAGCAACTGGGCTCACCAGCGAGTCTCAGACTGCGTGATCCGCCCGCCAGGCCCACTGCTTCAACCACAGACCCTGTGCAACTCAGTGCCTAGACCCTTTGGTGACAGCAAAAATGGGGAGACAAAGAAACAACTCCCAAAGTAAAGAAAAGGAGGAATCACCAGAAAAGGAACTAAATGAAATAGAGGCATTCAATATGTCAGAAAAATAATTCAGAGTAAGGGTCATACAGTTTCTAAACAGCTGGATGAGAAAATCAACAATTTATGCAAGAATCAAGAGGAAATAAAGAATGATATAGCTACAATAAAAAACAAGATGGAAGGTTTCAATAGTAGACTAGAAACGTAGGACCGAATTAGCGAATTAGAAGACAGGACAGAAAAACACACCCAATATGAAGAGCAATTGGAGAAAAAAAATTAGAAAGCCAGAGGAGAGCCTAAGTGAGCTTTGGGACAACATGAAACAAGTAATATACACATAACAGGGGTTCCAGAATGACAAGAAGAGGAGCAAGGATTAGAAAACCTATTTGAAGAAATAATGATAGAAAACTTCCCTGATTTGGGAAAGAAAAAAGTCACACAAGCACAGAGAATTCCAAACAAGAAGAACCCAAAAAGACCCACACCAAGACATGTTGTAATTGCAATGGCAAATGTTAATGACAAAGAGAGAATCTTAAAGGCTGCAAGAGAGAGACAGAGAGTTAACTACAAGGGATCTCCATTAGATTATCAAATGAGTTCTCAACAGAAACACATCAGACCAGAAGGGAATGGAATGAAGTATACAAAGTGATGCAAAGCAAGGGACTGAATCCAAGAATACTCTATCCAGTAAGGCTATCATTCAAAATTAAAGGGGAAATCAGGAGCTTCACAAACAAAAAAAGGCTAAGGAAGTTTATCACTACCAAGCCAGCAATACAAGAAATGCTAAAGGGACTATCATTAAAAAAGAAAAAAAAATTATAAATAGAATAGAAATACAAGAAACACAAGCACAAAGAATAAAAATGGCCACAAACAAAATACCTACCAGAAATAACCTTAAACATAAATGGATAAGAAAACATGACGCATACATTTGCTGTCTACAAGAGACCCATCTCAGAACAAGGGACTCACTCAGACTGAAAAAGGCATGGAAAAATATCTTTCAGGCAAATGGAAATGAAGAAAAGGCTGGGGTAGCAATACTTATAACTGACAAAATAGACCTCAAAGTGAAGGCCATAATAAGGAAGGCCTTCATAATACTAAAGGGAGAGATACAACAAGAGGATATAACTCTAGTAAACATATATGCAACCAATGCAGGAGCACCCAAATACATAAAAAAAAAACTCCTGGAAGAGACTGACAGCAATACAAACATAGTAGGGGACTTTAATACTGCATTGACATCACTGGATAAATCCTCTAGACCAGCGGTTCTCAACCTGTGGGTTGCGACCCCTTTGGGGGTCAAACGACCCTTTCACAGGGGTCGCCTAAGACCATCGGAAAACACATATATAATTACATATTGTTTTTGTGATTAATCACTATGCTTTAATTATGTTCAATTTGTAACAATGAAAATACATCCTGCATATCAGATATTTACATTACGATTCATAACAGTAGCAAAATTACAGTTATGAAGTAGCAACGAAAATAATTTTATGGTTGGGGGTCACCACAACATGAGGAACTGTATTAAAGGGACGCGGCATTAGGAAGGTTGAGAACCACTGCTCTAGACAAAAATCAACAAAGCAGCAGCAATCCTAAATGACTCACTAGATCAGATGGACTTAACTGACATCTTCAGAACATTTCACCCCAAAGCTATGGAATATACATTCTTCTCAAATGCATGTGGGACATTTTCAAAGACAGAGCACATAATGGGACACAGGCAAAGTCTCTCCAAATTCAAGAGGACTGAAATCATATCAAGCACCTTCTCAGATCACAGTGGCATAATACTAGAAATCAACTACACTAAAAACAATCAAAAAAATTCAAACACTTGGAGGCTGTATAGCATGCTATTAAACAATGATTGGGTTACCAAAGAGATCAAAGAAGAAATTAAAAACATCCTGGAAACAAATGACAATGAAAACACAACAATCCAAAATTTATGGGACACAGTGAAAGCAGTATTGGGAGGGGAAGTTCATAGCATTACAGGCTTACCTCAAAAAACAAGAAAAACTGGTAAAAGATTACATAACTCTACAACTTAAAGAATTAGAGAGCAACAAGAAAAGCCCAGAGTGAGCAGAAGGAAGGAGATAATAAAGATCAAAGCAAAAATAAATGTCACAGAGACCAAAAAAACAATATGAAAGATCAATAAAATCAAGAGCTACTTCTTTGAAAGGATAAACAAGACTGACGAACCTCTAGCCAGGCTCAACTAGAAGCAAGAGAGAGGACCCAAATAAACAAAATCAGAAATGAAAGAGGCAAAATAACAATAGACCCCACAGAAATACAAAGGATTGTAAAAAAAAAAAAAAAAAAACCCACTATGAACAACTCTATTCCAACAAACTGGTCAACCTAGAAGAAATGGACATATTCCTAGAAAAATATGACCTTCCAAAACTCAATCAGGAAAAATAAAATCTGAATAGGCTGATAACTATGGGTAAAATTGAAGCAGTAATCAAAAAACTTCCAGCAAACAAAAGCCCTGGGCCAGACGGCTTTACAGGGGAATTTTACCAAACATTCAAAGAAGAACTAAAACCTATCCTCCTTAGACTATTCCAAAAAATTCAAGAGGAAGGAACATTTCCAAGCTCTTTCTATGAAGCCAGCATTACCCTAATCCTCAAACCAGATAGAGACACTACAAAGAAAGAGAACTACAGGCCAATATCCCTGCTGAACAAAGATGCTAAAATCTGCAACAAAACTCTAGCAAATCAGATCCAACGTTACATTAGAAAGATCATACACCATGACCAAGTGGGATTTATTCCGGGGATGCAAGGCTGGTACAATATTTGCAAATCAATAAAAGTGATACATCATATAAACAAATTGAAAGACAAAAATCACATAATCATATCAACTGATGCAGAAAAAGCATTTGACAACATCCAATACCATTTCTTGATAAAAACTCTCAGCAAAGTGGGAATAGAGGGATCATACCTCAACATAATAAAAACCTTACATGACAAACCTACAGCTAACATCCAAGAGATACAAATCAAAACAACAATGAGGTACCATCTCACACCTATCAGAAAGGCTATCATCAACAAATCAACATACGACAAGTGCTGGTGAGGATGCGAAGAAAAAGGAACCCTCGTGCACGGCTGGTTGGAATGCAGACTGATGCAGCCACTGTGGACAATAATATGAAGTTTCCTCAAAAAATTAAAAATGCAACTCCCATTTGACCCAGTAATCCCACTTCTAGGAATATATTCAAAGAAATCAGAAACACCAATCAGAAAGGATATATGCACCCATAGCTCACAGTAGCACAATTTACAATAGCTAAGATTTGGAAATAGCCTAAGTGCCCATCAGCAGATGAGTGGATTCGAAAACTGTGGTACAGCTACACAATGGAATACTACGTTGCTGTAAAAAAGAAGAAACTCTTACCATTCGAAATAGCATGGATGGACATGGAGAGCATTATGCTAAGCGAAATAAGCCAGTTGGAGAAAGATAAATATCATGTGATCTCACTCATTTGTGGAATTTAATCAACAACATAAACTGATGAACAAAAACATATCCAGAAACAGAGAAGCATCAGAACAGACCGTCAATCCTCAGAGGGAAGGCAGAGGAATGTGTGTGTGTGGGGGGGGGGGGGGGGGGGGGGGGGGAGGGTAGGTCGGGAGGGAGATAAGAGATCAACCAAAGGATTTGTATGCATACCTATAAGCACAACCAATGGACACACACTAGGGGGTGAGAGCATGTGCTGGAGAGTGAGAGTGGCTGGGGAGAGGTCAATGGGGGAAAAAGGAGACATATGTAATACTTTAATCAATAAAGAATAAATTTTAAAAAATACTACATGCTGACCTTTAAAGTCTATACAAAAAGAATGATAAAAAACTGAAGGAGCAATGGAGCATAAGAGGGAATAGTATTCTAACTAGTTCATTAAAAAATTTTTTTCCATTGGAGCTGTAACTTGGAAGATGAAAATGTACCCTCTATGTAGAAATATGGGGCATTTCAGGTAAAGAATAGATGAGACAAAGGCTGACTCTCAAGGACCTGCAGGTATTTTCACAGTTAAATGAACCGTAAGACTGCAGTTCCCATCCTGGTGCCAAAGTATCCCACTGTGGAAAACTCGCAAGGGGTTCCAGGAGATAATTTTCAATCATCTGAAATTAGCATTCACTACACATATCTGTACATTAAAATGTTAAAATCAGAAGAACAAAGAAACTCACCAGGATACTGTTTTGCTGTTAACTCTAGTTTATGAGACAGCAGCATAGCTCCAGTGGTGTTATCTATTGTATAAACCTGTACAGAACCACTGTAAAAAACAAACAAACTTCAGTGAAAAAAGATAAACGCAAATATAAAAAGCATTATTAGGGAACGCTTATGTACTGTTGGCAAGTATATAAACTAGAACAAAATGAAACTGTAAATAAGTTGTAGTCATCTCATAAGTTTGATCAGATACATATTCTGTAATCTAGCAACTTCACCTCTAGCTATACCAGAACATCCTTGTCATGTATAATGTTCATCATCGTATTCTGTAAAGTGTAAAACATGGAAATCTGAATGTTCAACAATAACAGAAAGGAAAATGAACTGTGGTATAATCATATAGTAATATACCACATAGTATTAAAAAGAAATAAAATTTAGTTACATGCACTAAAATAGGTAGCATAGGTATACAGTATAATTCTGTTTCTAATAGTAAAAAGCATTCAAAACATAGTAGTTAAATATACTTGTGGTAAAAATGCAGCAAAGTCCTAAGGTACACTAACTACAGACCAGTGACTGCGCTTGTGGAGAAGGGGGCAGGCAGGGCTTCATCAGCTTTGGTAATGTGCTTTCTCATGTTAGATGGTAATTTATATAAATTTTCATTTTATTATTGTTACATCTCATTATTTTTAAAATCTATACACATGATACACGCTCTTTTGGGTATAAGGTATATGTAATTATTTCATTTAAAACATCTTTACAGCCCGGCCGGTGTGGCTCAGTTGGTTGGGTGTCATCCCATGCACCAAGAGGTTGCTGGTTCTATTTCTGGTCAGGGTACATGCCTAGGTTATGGGCTTGATCCCCAGTAGGGGGCGTGCAGGAGACAACCAATCGATGCTTCTCTCTCCATTTCCTTTCCTTTCCCCTCTCTCTCTAAAATCAATAAAAATATATTTAAAAAACAAACATCTTTACAAGGGTCAAATTTATGAAGGACCAGAAAGCAAAACAAAATATATGTTACTTCTAAAGTACATTTCAAAACTAAACTTAATGATCATTTAAAAAAACATTTCTGCTTATGAAGTTTTAAAAAAAAATTTTAACACAAATATTGTTTAGGGCTGCCAGAATATCCTGGCACTTATGCACACTTCTCTGTGGCAGGAGAAGTTAGATGGTTCCCACAGCAGCTCTGATCCACTTCCATCCAGGTCCAACTTCCCTCAAGGGTTAGGAATGGGGCAAAATAAAACACTGCAATAACAGGCCACCTGCAGCTACCTCACAGCTCATTAATGCTCTATTTTTCTATTTATTTAAAATAATTTCTCTTGCCACATCCTTCAAGTTAACATTAATCTGTTTTTGATTTGGGTCTTCTTTGTATCTTCGATGCTTCAGTTTAATACTCAAATGGGACCCTCTACAGATCTCTGGAGTTCTCTCCTTGTGCCACTCTCTCTTTGGTGTCTGTCCTGTGAGTCTTAGGTGCTTTGGTCTTCCCAAGCTCTCATTTCCAGGTACTCAACTCAGGGAATCTGCCAGGCTCTATCTTCCAACCTCATGCTATGCCCTGGAAATTCTCAAAGTAATTAAAGCTGGGGCACTTGTAGAGTTTTCTTATTTTGTTTCTCATCTTTCAGGGATTGCTGTCTTTAGTTACCTGATGTCCTATTTCTTGAATTCAAAATGCCTGTTTCATATTTTTGTCCATTCTCTTGTTTTAATTTCAGGTGGCATAGGAAATTTGATCTGTTATTCCATCTCAGTCAGAAGCCAAATGCCTAAATGTATCTTTCCAGACCACCTACCCAAACACCTGGCTGAAAGACAACACTAAGTAGCTAGCAGGTTTCTGCTTTGCATCTGACACACTGTCAAGTGCTAACTCTGGGTTGCTGAGCTCTAACACATCAGTGAGGAGTTCAAATATTTCTAATTTAAGAAGTAGATATTAAGTCACTACTTAACACTTGGAGTGCGGGTGAATTTCCCGCCAAAATATAAGATGGCTCTGTCTTTTGGTTTTGTTCCATCCACCAAAAGGGTGGATTACAAACAAATATTTGGTAATACGCAGTTACAATCGGCCCGAGTTTACACGTTTCCCGCACTCCACCGCAAATCTATATGAACCGAGTTAAAGACGGCTCCCGCGGAGTACGCGCAATTCACGCGAGCCGACTTAACTCGTTTCCTGCACTCCAAGTGTTAAAAAGACTGAAAATTAACCCTTTAAGTATTCTATAGTGCCTATACTCTTCAAATTATTTTTCTTTCCATTTCTCAGCCCATTGTAAGAGAACATTTTTTCATTAAAAGATACTATTTACTAATCTTAAAGCAAAAACATCCTATATAATAGAGGTAATATGCAAATTAACTCTCACGCCCTCACAAGATGGCTGCCTATGACCAGGTTGGCAGGGGGGTCAGTGAGGGACAATCAAACGACTGAACAAGCAGGCTGTGTGGGGCAACCAGGCCAGTAGGGGGTTAGTGAGGGACGACCAGGCTGGCAAGGGGGGCAGTTGGGGGCGACCAGGTCAGCGGGGGGGGGGGGGGGGACACAGTTGGGGGCAACCGGTTGGCAGAGGGGGTCAGTCGGGGGTGACTAGGCTGGCGGGGGGGGGGGGGGGAGCAATTAGGAGCGACCAGGTCGGCAGGGAGGGGGCAGTTGGAGGCAACCTGGCCAGCAGCAGGGGCCAGTGAGGGGTGATCAGGCCGGTAAGGGGGGGGGGGGGGAAGGAACAGTTAGGGGCGTAGGGGCGACCAGGCAGGTGAGCAATTACGAGCCAGTGGTCCAGGATTGTGAGAGGGATGTCCCAGATTTGAGAGGGTGCAGGCTGGGCCTCTAGTCTTTCTATAACAGAGATATGGCTATTACCACCATAAATGATCAAAGTTAGCAGTATTAATACTAGGACAACTCGACATTACTATTACACAATGCCATAGGAAGTACACAACAGCATGAATGGCAAAAATGTTTAGCCGAATATAAACAAACCTTTAAATATAAAGGTAAATGTTAGGTTGTAAGACTGATCCCCTGAAAATTGGCATCCTAAAAGAAAGATGTCTTCTTACAGGATTCTATAGGAAAACCAATTCCTAGAAAAATACAGCTACAGTCTAGTGCTCAAGGCATTAATCCTGGTAAGTGATGGCAGATTAGAGCTAAAAGACACTAGGCTGCAATGTCACACAGCTATAACCACAAAACTTACACCCCAGCCCATGATCATGACAGATGGGTTGGTACTCTCCCAACCAATGAACACTTTGTACACCATAAGAGTCTACAGACACTAAATTCAAAATATCGTGGCGTGTCGGGATGGTTTCCCTTTTGGGTGTGTGGCAGTTAACTGGTGAAAACTGAGACAAATGAAAAGCTGAAGGCCAAGACTCTACCTTCATTACCCTGGGGAGACCTAGAACACCTCTCCTGGATTCTCACATCGGCCTTGCTAGACCCTTGGGTGCCAGCCCTGAATATAGGTGATGTGAAACTATATCTGCCACTGCTCATGTCTCTGAGTTCCCCCTAAATGATGACATGTGAGCTTCCTAGTCATTAACTATATTGGCTCAAGGAGAACCAGCTTCAAAGTTCCAGTCATTTCAGGTGTTAGAAAAACTAATTAAATGGCATTATGAAGAAAGAATAGAAATTTAGAATGTGAGACATTCTATAAACAACTGACATGGACTCTTAAAAAAAGTTTATGTCATACAAATAAGAAAAAAAGGTGTAAGGATTGTTATAGGCAAAAGGTGACTAAAGAGAAATAATAATCAAATATAATTCACGAATTTTGCTTGAATATGGTTGGAACAAAGAAGCTATAAAAAAAAATCTTGGTTAATTTTAACATGGCCCTGATCGGTTTTCCCAGTAGTTAGAGCATCGGCCCGTGGACGAAAGGGTCATGGGTTCAATTCCCAGTCAAGGGCATCTACCTCAGTTACAGGTTCGATCCCCAGCCCCAGTCTGACGAGTGTGGGAGGCAAACAATTGATGTGTCTCTTTCAAATCAATGTTTCTCTCTCTCTCTCTCTCTGCCCCTTCATTCTTTCTAAAAAATAAAATCAATGGGAAAAATATCCTTCAGTGAGGATAAAAAGAAAAATAACAATTTCAACATGAATTGAGTATCAGATCTTAGTAGGGGTTTATTAATTTTCTCATATGTGATAAAGTTATTGGGTTTTTATAAGAGAATGTCTCTTTTTTTTTTTTGGAAACCAAGAAATAATATAAATGTCCACTAACAGCAAAAGCAGATAAATTATGGTATATTCATACACTGTAACATTATTTATAAATAAATCAAAAACTATTTCAGCTACAGGCAAAGAACTTGGATAAATTTTACAATATTGACTGAAAGAGTAAGACACGTAACATAGAATATAATTCTATTCATATAGAATTCAAAATCAGGTGAAACTAAATTATGTTCTTTAAGGACACATACATGGGTGATAAAACTACAGAGATAAAGAAATGATTATCACAAAAGACAGAAAATTGGTTACCTTTAAGTGAGTCGGGGAAGGGACAAAAGTTGTGATTAGGATGTAGCCGGGGTAAAACTTGTATTGGCTGGCAATGTTCTATTTCTTGGCTCAGTTGTGAATAGGTATGTGTTTGTATTAAATATATTTGTAAAATGGAATATTTGCAGTATGTACTTTCCTGAAAGTATATTTTTATTTTACAATATGAAAATTTAAAAGGATATTACAAACTTTATGCCAATAAATTTAACAGTGCATATGGAAAAAAAAACAATTTCCAGAAAAATATAAATTGCCAAAATTACTTAGGAAGAGATAGGCAATCTCAATCTTCTTAAATCTATTCTTAAAACTAAATTAAAGCAGTAACACAAAAAATTCCCATACAGATAATTCTAGGTTCAGATGGCTTCATTGACAAATCTGACCACAGAGAAGAGAATGAGGACAAACCCTCCTCAACTTGTTTTATGAGGCAAGAGAGTTACAAACTAGGAGAGTAAGAAAAATTATAGGCAAATGTACTCATGAACATAGACTTTAAAATTCTAAACAAAATATGACCAAATCAAATTTGTGAATATGAAAAAAATACGCTTTTTCTTCTTTCTTGTACTAAGTTTATTTATATTTCTACATTTACCTCTTTAATAAAAAGCAGTGTGAGAGGATGAAGATTCCTCACTTTACAAAGAGATTATTGAGAGTGTAATGAAGGTGGTGATGAATTATACATGTGAATTATTTATATTAAAAAGATACTTTGACACTTGTACCTGGAGATTATACTAGATATATGTTCTACAGAAACATTTAGTCTCATTTTTAGGGCAAATGGAATTTTATATTTTAAGAAAGTTTTAAAGACTAATGAGCACTATACATACTGTAAGGGATTACTGTAAGTATCTGATACAGGGTGGGGCAAGTAGGTTGCCAGTTATTCATATGGAAAATACACATTAATAAAGAATAATATAAGAATAAACTGTATTTTGTGAACTCATAACTGTAAGCCTACATCGCCCATCATGTATAATCTTTTTAATTGAGCTAAAATAGCCTGACAGTCAGATATCATTGCTGTTTTCTAATGTATCCCAAGTGCTAATAACTGTGCCTGGTACATGGTAGACACACAGATATGTACTGAATAAATGTATTATATTTTACTTCTAAAACATGCATTATTTGTATTAAAACAAGAAACTGATTTTATGTATGAGCTTTAAATTTGCTCCTTAACTAAAGCATATCCACTGATTCAAAGACAATGTCAACACTGATGTCTTAAAAAGAAAAGACATAAAAAAAGGAAAAAATATCTTCCTGATCCATTTAAATAATAAAGAACCTACATTTTAACTGATTAAATTTTTTAAACTTGTAACTCAATTTCTTACCACTCAAGAAAAGCTCACTTTTACAAATTAAGATAATCTCCAAAATCTGCCCTTTACATTGGTTTGTTCCAACCTAAAATACTGTGAGATTTGCCCTAGCTGGTTTGGTTCAGTGGATAGAGCGTTGGCCTGTGGACTAAAGGGCCCCAGTTTGATTCCTGGTCAGGGTACATGCCCAGGTTGCAGGCTCAATCCCCAGTAGGGGATGCACAGAAGGCAGCCGATCAGTGATTCTCTCTCATCACTGATATTTCTGTCTCTCTCTCCTTCTCCCTTCATCTCTGAAATCAATGAAAATATGTTAAAAATAAAATAAAATACTGTTATATTTTATATTAAGGCTGATTCATAAATTATAATGGGATGACAAACTTGACAACTATATTAGGAATATCTGATGTTTTAAAAAACATTATTTTTTGCAATAACACTTAAATTGCAGAAGTCTATATATTACCTCGCACAACCAAATGCCATTAGTCGATACTTGTTATTTACTGCTACACAAGTTCCGTCAACAACATCTTGTGGCCATACTCCATGAAGCTGCTATAATAAAGGAAAGCAGTTAAGGTTTAAAAAGTGTTCTCCAAAACACACTGTAATCAATATAATTCTCCTTCAATAAACGTAGTTTCATAAGGTTTTATCTTATTTGGTTTCAACTGGATAGAAAAATAGTCCATCAGAACTACTATCTGAATTTTCTCCCTTAAAACATCAATTTCATTAATTGTTTCAATAAATATTTCCCAAATGAGCTCAGTCCAATGCTGATCTATTTACAGAACACTAAAAACTGGATATTTGATCTCTAAATTCAAATTAAATGATGATCACTTTCCTGTTAGGATATAAACCTCTTGACAGCACAAACTGCATCTAACTTGTTCACTATTATTATTCTTATACTCAACTAGCACATAGCTCTAAGTACACAGCATAATGGTTAGACAATCATACACTTCACAAAGTGTTCCTCCTGATATTTCCAGCACCCACCTGGCACCATACATAACCATTACAATACTGTTGATTGTATTTCCTATGCTGTACTTCACATCCACATTATTTGGTATATTCTTACCAGCAATTCATAATTTGTCAATTGCTGACTATTCTCTATTATTCCTTTGCTTTATGGAATAATGGTTAATAGCATGGTATCCGGCAGCCTGATATCTTAGGTCTACCACTCATTTGCTGAAATGATTATTTCACCTTTCCAAGCTTTGGGGTTTTTTTTAATCTGTAAATTCCTTACCTCTTAGAGTGTTTTAAAGATTAAATGAGAGTGTACACACATGTAAGCCACTTAATACAATGGCTAGCATTAAGTAAATGAATGTCACTATTATTAAATTTATATGCTATTTTATTCTGAATAAGAAATATAATAGGCTCAGCTCCATTGTGCTTGTCAAATCAAGGACATCTTAGATTATAAATTCTAAGGCAAAGCTCATCATGACAGTTTAGTAAGCACAAAAAAATAGCACACTACAATATACACTTTACTTTTAGATGATCCCAATAATAAACATCAGAAGACTCAATATAATTATGACTTTTTTGAAAATATACTACTACAGACTTTAATTACTAAATGAGCTTTATAACCTACTATCTAAACATGGAATATTTGCTTCTATTTGTAGAAATTTAATTTTAAATTTTAATAAAACTGGCATTATTTTAGGTTACAAAAAATGGTAACAATGGCATTGAGCATTATTTCTTTGGATGACTGCTTACTGAAATTCATTCCTGCAACAAGTATTTTTCAGATGCCCATTATTCACCAGGCACTGCTCTAGGTGCTGAGGAAACGGCAGGTATTTAAGCACACCCAAATCCCTACTTGTATTCTGCCTTACATTTGTTAAGAGGCTGACAAATTAAAATAATTATCCAGTATATTGGAAGTTGGCAAATGCTACAGAAATAACTAATAAAGCAATTATGGGGAAGAGAGAGTATGGGGGAAGGATGTAATATTAAATGGATTTGTCTGTGAACATGTGTTTTAAGGCAAGTACGGAAGGAGATATATCAAGTAAAAGGCCCTATCAGAGATTACATTTCTGGTATGTTCAAAGAACATCAAAGAGGCCTGTGCAGAAGGGGTGGAGTGAAGGAAGAGGAAGTAGAAGATGAGGTAACAGCTTTTTCTCCAATTTATATACTGGGAATCATTGGAGTGCCTTTATTTTTTAACCTTTTCAATTATGAATTATAAATACATTAGAGAAAAATACACAAAACAAAAATGTACATCTCAATAACAACACCAAGTAAACACTTGTACAATTACCACTCTACAAGTGGTAATTGTGAGTACCCAAGGGCCCCCAACAGTGTCCCTTCTGATCAATATACCCTTGCCCCATCACAAAAGTAACCAATATCCAGACTTACATGGGAATCACTTCCTTCTTTCTCTTTAAACCATTACCACTTAAACATGCATCCATACAAACTGTCTTTATTTTTCCTTTAAATTTACATACAATAGACTCATAGCACGTATCCTTTTGTGTCTAGCTGCTCTCACCCAACGTTTGTGAGATCCATCCACGTTGTTGCACAGTCTTGTTTGTTCATGCCCACTGTTACCTCAAACACTGGGCTTAGCTCACTAGGCCTCTGGCCTCCTCCAGCCTGGTATTCTTTATTGTCTAATTAGCTCTCCAAAACCTTTAAGCACTTTTAAAAAATATTTTTTCTTCAGCTTTTCTAGTTGTCCTCAGCAGGTTTTGCTCTAATTATACTAGGTGTACCAGTTAATAAAGCAGATTTTTTTCAATAGATGGAATTATACATATGTTGATATATATGCAATTTGATATGTATGCTATTTTGTTGTATTGACAACAAGCTTCAAAACTCCATATGTCAAATTTGCTGAAAGTGTTAACATCATAGATATTTTTGCACTTAAAAATGTCAAATTTCATGCCAAAAAAGAGCACTTGTGGGAAGTTTTAATTCATTACTTTATTTTGAAGAAAAGTGCTGCTGAATACTTTGGGAAGCTTATGGTGAACATGCTCCATCTCAAGATACTTGTGAACGCTGGTTTAAATGCTTTAAAGTGATGATTTTGATGTGAAAGACAAACAACGTCCAGGTCAACTGAAAAAGTTTGGAGACCAACAATTACAAGCATTACTGGATGAGGATGCATGTCAAACTCAAAAACAACTTGCAGAAAGACTAAACATTGCTCAGCAAACAATTTCCAATCGTGAAAAAGTTTGGAGACCAACAATTACAAGCATTACTGGATGAGGATGCATGTCAAACTCAAAAACAACTTGCAGAAAGACTAAACATTGCTCAGCAAACAATTTCCAATCGTTTACAAGCAATGGGAAAGATTTTAAGGGAAGGAAAATGGGTGCCACATCAACAGAACAAAAGGCAAATGGAAAACCGAAAAGTCATCATCAGTAAAATGTTGCTTCAACGGCACGAAAGAAAGTCTTTTGTGCATCAAATTGTGACTGGCGATGAAAAGTGGATTTATTTTGGGAATCTCAAACGCACAAAATCATGGGTTGATCCAGGTCAACCATCAACATTGACTGCAAGGCCAAATCACTTTGGAAAGAAGACAATGCTCTGCGTTTGGGGACCCCTGGACCTGCTGGGATTGGACCCCAGCAGTGTATTATGAGCTTCTAAAACCAGGTGAAACCATTAATACTGATCGCTACCAACAACAAATAATCAATTTGAACCACACTTTGATTGTGAAATGACCAGAATGGGCCAGAAGACATGGCAAAGTAATTTTGCTTCATGATGACACACCATCTCACACTTCAAAACCAGTTAAAGACACATTAAAAGGTCTTGCCTGGGAAGTATTAACCCACCCGCTGTATTCACCAGAACTTGCTCCTTCAGATTACCACCTGTTCCGATTGATGGCACACGCACTTTCTGAGCAGCACTTCAAAATGTACGAAGAAGTGGAAAATTGGGTCTCTGAATGGTTTGCCTCAAAATAAGAAAAGTTCTATTGGGACAGTTTCCACAAATTACCTGAAAGATGGGGGAAATGTGTAGCTAGTGATGGACATTACTCTGAATAAAAGCACTTTTGATGTTTCTCTGGAAATTATCATGTTTTCTTTGATTACAAAATCTGCCATTATTAACCAATACATCTAGTACAGTCCTACTGAAGGGGTTTTGAGCAGAGGCATGGCATAATCTGACATATTTTAATTTATTTGTTAAATATATTAAACAATGCTGAACAGAATTTTTATAAAGCATTTAAATAATTACTATAGCCTGGTTGGTGTGGCTTAGTGGTTGGGCATCAACCTATGAACCAGGAGGTCATGGTCCAATTGCCATATGACTGGGTTGCAGACTCGATCTCCAGTAGGGGGTATGCAGGAGGCAGCTGATTAATAATTCTCTCTCATCATTGATGTTTCTATTTCTCTTTCCCTCTCCCTTCCTCTCTGAAATTAATAAAAATATATTTAAAAACGAATGTCAAATATAAAGATGCCAATGTGTTTCCTAACTACCAGTAATACAGTGGGGCCTGGACTTAGGAGTTTAATTCGTTCCGTGACGGAGCTCGTAACTCAAATTACTCGTATGTCAAATCATAAAGTGAACGAGTGAGACACGTGATGCCGGGATGATGTTGTGGGCGTTCACTGTGACGTTCGCTGCGCCAACTAGCGGTGGGGTATCTGAAGCTGGCTCGTAACCCGAATTTTAGCTCGCAACTCAAAGCAAAAAATCGGCCGAGAGATGGCTCGTATCTTGAAAAACTCGTTAGTCGGGACACTCGTAAGTCAAGGCCCCACTGTACATGTGTATTGTTTTCTTCTAATTTATATTTTCTATTTATAACATCTATATATATAAAGAGCCAGGTTCCATAACTTCCAAAATGACCAAACGGACAACCGAACACTGGAAGTCAGTCCTGAAGTCAGTTCTGGGTCGCTATAGTGACCCAGCACTGACTGCCAAGGGGGCTGCGGATCAGGCCCAGAGACAGAAGCAGGGTCTGATCCGCAGCCTCCATAGTAGCTATTGATCAGCCCTTGCCTCTCTCTCTCTCCAGGCCTCGCCAGCAGCTGTGCCTTTCTCTCTCTCCGGACCTTGCCAGCAGCTGCGGGGGCTGCTGATCAGCCTCGCCTCTCTGATTTGATACTCAAATCTTGGTGAATTGCGAGGAGCCAATGGCTGCCTAGGAGGCAGAGCTTTGGATGTTGACTGGCATAGAAACCAACCAATCAGAATCTAATCTGGGTGAACTGCAAAGGCAGAACTAAGGTGGGGGCTGAGGAGGGGTTTTAAGGGCAACAGCTGTTTCGTGTAAGGTGTAAGAAAGTGGTTCAATTTTTAATGACCGCTTTGGCAGTATAGTGCATATGGCTGGCTATCAATCCAGACATAGGGATTATGTATTTTTGTCTGCTAAGAGCATCTCCTCCTGCTGAAAAAGGCTTTTTCTCCCCCATTTAAGCAATCCTATGCTATATAATCTATCTATACTAATAAAAGGGTAATATGCTAATTAGACCGGGTTGACCGGACAACTGACTTCCTTCCGGTCAAAGCCATGGTGGTGGGGGCCGAGGCAGAGGCAGTTGGGGGTGAGATCAGGCCCACAGGCAGAGGCAGTTAGGGGCGATCAGGCAGGCAGGCAGGTGAGCGGTTAGGAGCCAGCGGTCCCAGATTGCAAGAGGGATGTCTGACTGCCGGTTTAGGCCCGATCTCACAGTTGGACATACCCCAAGGAGTCCCCAATTGGAGAGGTGCAGGCTGGGCTAAGGGAAACCCTCCCTCCCCTGCACAGATTTCGTGCAGCGGGCCACTAGTTAAATAAAGCCCATCTATTTTCCATTATATTTTAAACCTTAATTGACTAGAAAAATTTCTTTAATCAAATACTAACAAAAATTGATACTCAGAAAAGTCATTTTCAGCTCTAATATTTTTGTTTTCAGTAAAAAAACATTTAAATCCCAAACATAATTACAAATATATTTGTACCTTGTAAAAAAAAAAAAAAGTTCTTCAAAAGCTTATTTTTATTCTAATTTACATACTGACATGTTATTACAAATGTATTATTTAGTACCTTACTACCTGAATAAAGTTGGTAATGGAAAATAGTTATTAGAAACCTTAAAGCTGATACCATGTAGAAAAAACATACAAACAAAAACACACCTTAAAATCCTTTCCAGTTAAAAAGAGCACACTGACCACTAATATTTATCTTCTCTGACTACTGTAACAGAAAAGATTTTTTCAAAAGCATTAACCGCAAGAACAAAAAAATGGGAGATGAGGTAGTATCAGAAAATCCCGGAAGCTGGAAAGTATAAGGAAGGGTAGAATCCTTAACTGGCAGTAAAGAATGTTGAGAAGCAGCTAAGTTTACATGATAGGGCACACAAAGGCTTGGCAAGTTAGATGTCTCTGAAAGGCTGTACTGAAAGCAGGACTGGTTCAAAGACTGTGTAAGCAGCAGCTGGGTCTTCAAGGAGGACCTCCCCAATCTGAGCTGCTAAGAAACATCCCACCTCCACTCTAACAGAAAACTGGAGGCTTTTCTTTGAAGAAAAATAAACAACCAACCAACCTCCAGTGATCTCTGGACCACAATGAAAACAGGGATAAGTAAAAGTTTACATTCTGAATCTGGACCCTCCAGTCTAACTCTTCCACAACTCAAATCCTAGAATACTTGGTCAGCCAGGTATATACTTTCTGGAAAGGACTGCAGGACTCTCCTCAAATGCACTTTGGATACAGAGATGGGAGGAAAGGAAATAATCCAGTTAGCTCACCATATAGTAAAGATCATTATCAACAAACCCAACATTTTATTTTGGGTCTCTACACAGCAACCAAATTCATAAATTAACTGATCATATATGAATTAACCATTCATTGTGAAATAATCACACAGAAATAAAGGAGTAAAGGATCCTCTGGATGATGATGGAGAGCCTCAATACACCTGCATTAAAGGCATGTATTGTGAGCAACACTCCAGACTAGAGCAGGTCAGAGGCTCCAAGAGAAATTTATTCAAGAATATGAAATAAAGAACACCTACCTATGTGCTTGAAAAAACAGAGAGGAAATTTATACAACCAGCAGACAGTCTGGGGTTGAATTAGTGGTAAATACATAGAAACTAAGCAAAGTAAAAGAACTAAGAATTATTAATTCCAAGTGGGAGAAAAAATCTACAGGAAAAGAAAAATATAACATCTCACATGGGGCAGGTACTAATATAAGTGTACAAAGCAATATCAATGTAAACAATGAATAGTAATCAAATCAAAACACAACAGCTATGCCGGAAAGTATGTGGTGGAAGCTGGGGAGAGGGAAGTATGTGGTCATTTTCCACAGTTGGATGTACATAAACACAGCCTAAAAACTAAAAATTAAAGAAAATACACAGAGTAGTGAAGATGAACAGCAAAATACACAGTAAAGGAACAAAAAGTAGTTGCCTACAAGAATGAAAATTGGGTGTGAAGAGAGCAGGGAGGGCAGGAAATCTCATTTTTCTTTAGCGTGTCTAATAGACAATTATTGGCCTACTTATACTATATATATATATGTGTGTGCATATATACATATTTTTTATTTTAAAAATTAATTCACAGGTGAATGGGGTGGACGGGGTTGGGGGGGAGGGGACCTCTAATACTTTCAATAAAGATACTAAATAAAATTAATTAACAATAACCCATAAAATCATAAATTAAAAAATGGGGGAGGGATTTAGTAACAGACTAAAATTACTCAATGCACAATAAATAAAATAAACATTCAAAGTAAGCCAGTCATACCTCTGCAGTAAATCCACTGGACATTGGTGTAATAAATCCCACTTTACCATCGTTAAACACCACAGCAAACCCATCAAGTGTGGCACAGTATTCCATGTCTCTGATGTGCACATCTGCAAAGCCCAGAAATGAACCTGCTGATAAAATAAGTACATGAAATATAATAAATAATTCCCTCACATTTCTGCTTAAAAACCCTGTAAGGATAGTTAAAAAGGCAAAAACAATGACCTAAAAACATTAAACAATGCAACCACTCCTTCCTACTGAGATACACAGAAACAACTCCCTTGCATAATTAATTCCAAAGTAGAAAAATCAATGTTCATCCACTGCAATATCTAACTAGGTTATATAAAATATTAATCATCTGGTTCTACCCCATGCAGAAAGTATAACTACCTCTAGATGACTGCAGATCTAGTGAAAAGGGTACTGTGGAAAGATTAATAGCTTTCTTTCCATTTGTCATTCCTTCCCAGTGAATAAGATGAAGTTGTCCATCAGAAGTAGCAACCAGGA
The DNA here is from genome assembly GCF_028538775.1 of Myotis yumanensis. Taxonomy (NCBI): domain Eukaryota; kingdom Metazoa; phylum Chordata; class Mammalia; order Chiroptera; family Vespertilionidae; genus Myotis; species Myotis yumanensis. The sequence continues at coordinate 48,799,880 of NW_027223763.1, read as the reverse complement.
GATCTTCCAGCACAGACTGCAAACTGTAGGGAAGTAAGCAATTTGTTATCAGTTACCTTTTAAGAGAGTAAACTGGGAAATCAATGAGTATGAATATAATTGCCCTAGAGAATATTCATTCAGAGAAGATAATGAAACCACTTACAAACTGTCATTTATTTACAATTTAGTTATATAGTAACTTTGTGTAATTCAATCTAGAATCAGAAATTCTGGAAGAAATGGAAGACTATGGGCAGCCATAGTCACAAATTTGATGAACTCAGTTAAAAACTAGAAATACTGGAACAACAAATTAGAAGATGGAAGGAAGAGTGGTCGCTGACAAGAGGCAGAGAAAATATATAAAGAACAACGAATGAAAGGATGACGACCTGGAGCCACTGAGCATAGAGTAACACTCCGCTCACTCTGTCCAACAGAACTTTCACCAGTGATAAAGTGTTCTGTATCTGCACTGTCGAGCACAGTAGCCACTAGCTACACATGATAACTGCACTCTTGAAATATGGCTAGTGTGACAGAACTGAATTTTAAATTTTTCTTACTTTTAACTAATTTAAACTGAAATGAATTCATTTCATTAGTGGCTACTGTACTGGAGAGCAGTTTTAGACCACTGTGTTTCCAAGGTTATCGTGAGTCTCAATTTGTTCATCTACTGAACAAATATTTATTAAGCCTATGCTCTGTAGCAGGTGCTATGCTCTCTGTTGGAGATTCCAAGGTCAATAAAAATAAGTTTCTCCCTTTAGAAGAACTCTCAGTTGATTAAGTATTGAAAAGCAATTACAGACAATCCTCGGGTTACGTTGGACTCGACATACATCGTTTCGCGGTTACTACATCGCCATTTCCCATTCATTTATAAAAAAAAAAGTTCCATCATTTCGACGTATGTACATATGTGCTTTATGTTTTTTATTATTTACTTACCACAAGTAAAGGTCAGGAATTGTTATCTTTCTTTTACTTTTCTTTCTTTTTTTTTTTTTTTTTTACTGTTTTCACTTCATTACTGCTGTGTATGTGCTCCATGTGAGTGATGTAGGTGCTTATGTAGGTGGGTTCCGACTATGGCAAAAATCAAGTTACGTCGCGGGGAAGGAACGGATCTCCAACATAACCCGAGGACCTACTGTATGTAGTATAATCTCAGCACTTATTGATATTTGCAAAGATATTTATTTTTTTATTTTTATTTTTTCTAAAATATATTTTTATTGATTTCACAGAGAGGGGACGAGGGAGAGAGATAGAAACATCAATGATGAGAGAGAATCGTTGATTGGCTGCCTCCTGCACGCCCCACACTCAGGATCTAGCAGGCATATGCCCTGACCAGGGATCGCACCGTGACTTTCTGGTTCGACGCTCAATCACTAAGTCATACTGGTCAGGCTGCAAAGAGATTTAACATTTACTTACCGAGTGGCAAATAAATGCCTACTTGATTTACTCTTACATGCCCAGGCCCTAGGGCAGTGCTAGTTATATTTGGCAATAAATGTTTGTGGAAGGAGGGAAAAAAGGGGAATCCATAAAGGAAACTGCAGAAGTACTGGCAGGGAGAAAGAAAAAGAGAATAGGGGAAGAAACAGCAGAAATTAGTACCAAGAAAGCCTAGGAAATAAGATGAATTTAAGAAAGAAAACTCAAGAGTATCAAAGTAGAAACAAGAATGATAAAATGTTGTGTGTCTATAATATATACTCTAATATACACTATTAAAAAAGAGTATAATTCATAAACATTTAAATCCATAATGGGAAAAAATGTTTTAATTCTTAAATTAAACCTTCAATTCTTTGGAAAGTTGAGTTCAGTGACTCATTCCCCAAGGATTTGAGACAATACTGAAACAGAGTAGAAGATGTCCCCACAACCTAGATCCATCTCTTGAACACCAGAGCATTTGTAATCAGGTAAAATTCCCAGTTTTAACTTTCATCTTTTAAAGTATTATACGTGTTCTTTCATTTCAAATTTATATTTTTATGATAAAGTTTATATGCAGCATGTGTTGAGCAGAATACAAAAACTTACATTTTAGATCTGCTACTACATGTGAAAAGAGGCGAGTGAGCAGAACAGTCATTGTTTTACCAGTGATTTTCATTCAGCAGGACTCAGCCTCGGTTTTTTTCAAACTATATTTTCTCTCTCTCCCCTGCTCCTATCTTCCTAGAATTACTGCATATGACCAGGTTATCCTGCAGCATTTTAACTGCCTGCTAGGCAAAACTCTTCTGACAAAGTTAACGTAATTAAGAATCTACATCATCATCACCCACAGTGCTGTGAAAAAATATGACCACACATGTGAGTAAACAGGAAAATGTGACCAAGAGTCAAGAGAAAAAAAATCAACCATAAATAGACATGTTGGAATTAAAAGATAACGACTTTAAAATAATTGTGATAATGATTTTAAAAATCTATAGGAAAAGATATATAGCCTCATTTCATTACAACTAAACAAACTCATTAAACAAAGGCTGAAGTCAGTTGTTAAAGTACTGAATAGTTCCAAAGAAGTTAAACAGGCCTTGTTCCAAGCCACTCAAGTGCCTGTCCATCACTGATTCCCTCACTCACAAAGATTTAACTACTAAAGGATTAATGCTTGGCATCACGGGATATCAGGACCCTGTACCAGTAACCAATATCCCATGTCTTTTCATTTATACTGTTTTTTTTAATATTTTGAAACCACATAAATATACTCTATATCCTCAGTGAGCCTCTCTAATTACTAACTTCATCATGGGCTTTATAACAACTACCTGATATTCCAGAAGTGTTTTTTAGAAAAATATAATTCATAATTATCAATTCTCAAATATGCAAATATATTTAATACCTAATTAGTATTAAATACTATATACTACATACGGCTTTCCTAAGTGTCTAGGATGGAACAAGATATGGAATACACTATGGTATTTATTATCATTTATTGTGTGGTAATGGTTAGTACTTTTTAGCTTTCTAGCCTCAATTAATAACAAAGTTTGGATGCTTAACATTAATCCTATACTTTTTTTTCAACGAAAAATTAAAAGATGGCAATAATGTTTGGGGAAGACAAATTTAAAAACACTCAGATAATAAAAAATAAATTAATTGAAAAAAAGATAGCAGTACTTTTGCCATCTTATGCCTATAAGCAACAGTGTAACCATTACCCATAACTTTATATGACATATTTTTGGTAGTGGGAGGGATAATTTGTACAAGATGGCAGAAATTCTTTGTTTTAAAGGCTTTTTTTCTATCCCATTTCCATGAACCACACAATTGTTACCACCAGGTGGAGGTAGAACACCATGCTGTATAGTTCCACCCCGTTTGGTACTCACAGACATTCAAAATCCCTTTGCAACAAATTACATTCTTGAAAAGAAATCTATATGCTGAAATAAAATCTGAAGTAAAGAGCAACTTTTTGACCAAGGTGATGAATAATGTGTACTCAATCTTTTATAACCCTGATCACATTTAAGCAAACAAAAAACAAACGCATTTTTTTTTCTATAAGAGGAATATATAAAAACATAGATTAAACAAGGCAAGACAATTGCCAGCTACCTGTATACAATTTCACTTAATATGGACCAGTATCTGTACTATATTCTAACAAAACAGTGAAAGAAGCTGTTCATTAGAACTGTGAATCAGAAGAATTTTAAAAACATAGCTATTACATTTTTATAGTTCAATATATTTACACTAGAGGCCAGGTGAATAAAAATTCATGCACTGGAGCGGGGGGAGTCCCTCAGCCCAGCCTGCCCCCTCTCATAGTCCGGGAGCCCTCAGGGGATGTCCCACTGATGGTTTAGGCCCGTAGTCTGGCCTCCCTCTGTGGGAGGCAACTGGGCCAATCAGGGGAAGGCATTGCCCCCATCACCCCGCTGCTGCTGCTGCTGCCACTGCTGCAGCTTTGTCCGGAAGGACATTCTGAAGACGTCTGGTTTATGTGATCTAATTAGCATAACACCCTTTTATTCGTATAGATATTACATCCATATAGTTCAGTATTTATTAACAGTATATAGTAAAAAGTCTTTTTCCCAAAACTGTCCTCCAGCCACTCAGTTCTCATGCCCAGTCTTATGTATTCTTCCAGAACAATACAAAGTCTACCACCACGTGCTCCTTTTAAAAAACAAATAATAGCATTCTTGTATAGAGCACACCTTGTTTTTTCTTCCAAAAAACATATTTGGGAAGTTTTCGTCAGTAAAAAATACCCTCACTGGTTTTACAGATGCACCTTATTCCCACTGTACAGATATAAGAAAATGTATTTAAACAGATCCCTACTGATAGATATTTAGGTAGTTTTCAACCTTTTACTACTGTTAACAATCCTATATAATAAAAGGTTAATATGCAAATTGACCAGTGAAACGACCGGTTGCTATGACATGCACTGACCACCAGGGGGCAGAAGCTCGATGCAGGAGCTGTCCCCTGGTGGTCAGTGCACTCCCACTGGGGGAATGCCACTTAAAAGCTGGGCGGTGGTGGTGGCAGGAGCCTCTCCAGCCTCTGTGGCAGCGCTAAGGATCCCGCAAGGGGTCCTGGACTGCGAGAAGGTGCAGGCCGGGCTGAGGGACCTCCCCCACCTCAGTGCACAAATGTCGTGTACCAGGCCTCTAATGTACAATAAAAAATGCTCTATGTCATTCCCAATATGCATTATTATATGTGCAAGATTAACTCCTAGAAGTAGAAATGCGAGGCAAAGGCCATGAACGTTTCTAACTTTAACAGATATTGCTTAATCAACTTCCATAGAAATAACATGTCAAATGTGAAGCAAATAAGGAAATAAAATTAAATTATAGGTACAGTAATTTGTTTTTCTATCAATGAATGTAAAATAATTTTTGCTATTTTGGTACTCTGGTCTTCTTATCACAAAACCCTACTGACACTTGGATCAGAATGCTCAACCTTCTCCCAGGTACAGACATAATTCTCCAAAAGTTATAAAAGCTATAGAAACAAAGGCACTTTCTTTTTCTCACCCTTTACTCTTCAGTAGCTTTTAAGTAATATGGACTACGTCATATCGTTCAAACAACTTATAGATCTTACCATAAATACAAATTTCTAAAATAACATTATAGTTAGTATAACCAATTTATGGGCTTTATTATAATGATTTAAGTATAATAATGTACCATCTATAAATTTTCACATTTTTATAAGGGTTAATCAAGACCTCTCTCTCTCACGGGAGGTCCTGATATCCCGTGATGCCAAGCATTAATCCTTTAGTAGTTAAATCTTTGTGAGTGAGGGAATCAGTGATGGACAGGCACTTGAGTGGCTTGGAACAAGGCCTGTTTAACTTCTTTGGAACTATTCAGTACTTTAACAACTGACTTCAGCCTTTGTTTAATGAGTTTGTTTAGTTGTAATGAAATGAGGCTATATATCTTTTCCTATAGATTTTTAAAATCATTATCACAATTATTTTAAAGTCGTTATCTTTTAATTTGAGAATGTTCTTGTTCCATTCTCAAAATCTATAATTAAATGTAATTATATCTGTGGTCATTAAGTTATCCTCAATGAAAAGAAATGAAATCAATCTTCTTATTGATCGTATGATTAACCAACTACATCGCCTACTGTCATCACAAAATGCTATAGTTAACCAAAGTACTGTACCTTGTAATGGGTGCTTGCAAATCCAATACTTTCTTCATCTCTAAAGTTAATGCGGGAGCACACTGTTCTTCCTTAAAATGGGGTGTCCCCTTCATTTGTGGGCTTCCTCTAAAGCATAGCAAAGATAAAGGATTAAAGAAAAAGAAATTAAATTCTTATTCACTCTCTAATATATACCCAATTAAATAAAGTAAACTTAATCAGACTTTTAAATCAGGTGTTCATCCTGTAGGTTCTCAGTTGAAAAGCAGACCTAAATTCTACTATAGCAGACATATCTGTTTATCAATTAGAAACAAATGCGTTTGACTGGTGTAAGTTGTGTTGGAGAGGTGGAAGTGAAGGGAGAACAACGAATCTTAAAGAAAAAATACAAGATAAAAGTGAACTCACAAGAGAACAGAGATTTTGTTTTAATTATCTGATAGCCCTTACTGAGATGAGCAACTATGGGAAGACATACACCATTCTATATAGTGCATGTCCAAAGTGATCCAAATCCTTGCCTCATCTTACCTTACTCCATACCTCATCCTTCATTTCTATCCTTTGGGTATGTATTAGAATTCAGTTCGATTCAGGGATGCAATTAGATGTTTCACAAAACACTTGGTAATAAATAGCAAAATGGCTAAATTTGAAAATTTTGTGGCATTAAATGACTGCAACTAGAGTGCTGAATCAATGTCAACATAACCAAGCTGTTCCATGCAGCCACTTAAAAGGATTATAAAACTGCCCTGGAATCCTTATCTCCACATGGCATAGGACCATCTTTCTCAATGCCTGTGCTGGAATTTAATAGCTGTCTATTTTCTTACTATCAGCTATCACATACTCTTGGCAATAATTAGCCTGCCTAAGTCATCTCTCTTTTTCTAGTCATCGATAATCCTGGAAACCAATTTGTTAATACTATTAAAACTATGTGCAAGGAATCTAACAAGAGCAATAGCTTCCAAGGTACTTCACTTTGTGAAAATTACTTTGATGCTCAGAAAGCTTCTTGCTTACTTTTTAAACTCAGATTATTTTCCATATAGAAGCTTGGTGACAATCTAATGACTGATGTGCTTAGTTTAAGTCTGGAAAATGTATGTTTTATTTCCTTAATATACTAATGAGGTTCTCCAGTTCTGTTCTTTTTCTGGAACTCCTATTAGGTTAGATATTGAAGCTTAAATTAACTTCTAATTTTCCCTTGACTTTGTCTTTTGTTCTATATCCTGGGAGAGTTCCTGAACTATTTTTTCCAATTCTTTTATATTTGCTTATTATACTTTTTATTCCAGGAACTTTCTCACCCACCTCCCCTTTTTACTTATAGCACCCATGGTTTTCTGTTGTTGTTTTAATTAGCATGAGGTTGTTTATCATTTCTTCAAAGTGTTTTTGTTTCCTGCATTGCCTATTTTCTTTGAGTTTCCCTTTTTTCTAATGCCTCTTTTTTAAATTGGCCACTTTCCTAAAATGGCTAACAATCTTTGGCTATTAGTTAACAAGAACAAGCTAATTATAAGCTCTGTGTGTTCAAGCTGTGTTTGAATTTTAAAGCAGATTTAGGTAAACCCTGGCTTTTCAATTTTAGAAAAGCAATAGCATGTTTGGGTTGGTAGAAAGGAAATGAGTTAGGTTTAGACATAATGAACTTGACATTGCCTAGAGATACATCTAAATGGATATAGCCTGCAAGGTAGGCCTGAAGCTCAAGAAAGTGGTACTACATTAAGGAATAATTAAAATGTAGAACAGAAGAGAACAAATAACAAAACCCTAGGGAAAAAAGCATAATTTAGGTACTATACAGTAATCTAAGGTTTTGATTTAAACTTAATGAATAACATCTTTATGAAGCAGATGGAATTAACTCCAGTTTTTAGATGAGTAAAATAAAACTCAAATAAAAGTCAGCAACATGATTAATCCTGAAAGCTAAGGAAAGCCACTGAAACATTTTATGTATGGAAATGGCATGTAAATTTTATGTCAGCAAATTCATTTAGGGGAAAACTATAAAGATGGTTTAAGAAGAGATTACAGCAATCCAAGAGAAAGCTAAAACTAAAGTAGTGTTGCTAGAAGGAAACACCATACAGATTACATCCAAGGAAAAACACACAGGATGCACAGAAGGTGGAATAGAGGGGACTTGCTACACACTGGCTAGTAGAGCCATGAGGCAGACAGAACAAATAAAATCAAGTAAATGGTGGTATCATTTACAGAAAAAGGAAACTGGCCATAGGCTTTCCTGGGATTAAGTTACTTAAAAATAAGAATGAATTTATTTTTTACACTTAAAAAATTTCTCCCTCCTGATTTTTCAACTATAATAGACAGAACCTAAAACTTATTTCAATAATATCTTCCAGAACACTCTTCCCTGGGTGTATGTTTTATTTCCTCACCTCTGAGATCTTTTTAAATGTCATGTTCTCAGTGAAGATCCTGACCACTCTATTTCGAGTTGTGTCCCCACTCACTATCCCTTGCCCTGCTTTATTTTTCTTCATAGAATGTATCTCATTTTCAATGTATTTTACTTATTTGTCACTGTCTACTAGAAGAACACAGCTCTCTGCATAGTTTTTGCCACCCCCACCCCCTTTGTTTCACTGCTGCATCCCTAGTACCTATAATAGTCACGGAGCTTAGAAAAAATTCCATACTTAAACAGAGATGGATGCATGACAATAAGTTTTCAGAAAGAGATAGGCACCCTTACCACCAGGCCTTTATATATTATGTGTGTTTTTAGAAAAGCTTTTTGTTTATATTATTACACATCCAGACAGCCTTCAATCTGATAAGAACCATGTGCAGGGTTCTCTGAAGTGGGCAGATCTTTGAACACTTCTATCATTCTTTGGGTTTAGGTGCCAGTCTGTTTTGTTTTTTTTAAAATATATTTTATTGATTCCTTCACAGAGAGGAAGGGAGAGGGATAGAGAGTTAGAAACATCAATGAGAGAGAAACATTGATCAGCTGCCTCCTGCACACTCCCTACTGGGGATGTGCCCGCAACCAAGGCACATGCCCTTGACTGGAATCGAACCTGGGACCCTTCAGTCTGCAGGCTGACACTCTAACCATTGAGCAAAACCAGCTAGGGCTTAGGTGCCAGTCTTATATCTGTGGTCAACAGGGTATTTATACAATAACATCCCTAACAATCTTATTAGTAAGTGCTCATGCAATTATGAGGTAAGCTAATGGATACATAAAATGTACAAAGTTCAGCTAATGGTTGCACATGTACATTTACAGAATACATACATATTGAAATCAAAGTACATTTTGATGTTTTGATAAGATCAAGGAAATAAAAGAAAAGCAGTTAGTTTATTCGCCAGAAAATTAACACTAAAAAAAAAAAAAATGTTGAGGGAAACTTTCACATTTATAACTAATTCATACCTCCTTTCTCCTCTAAACTTGATGTAATTTAGTACATTTCTGGATTTTTGAAAAAGTTGTGTTAAGGTTATAAACCTCAAGCCTTGATTAGTTATCCTTTTCTTGCTTTCCACCTAGCACTAATTCATTAACAGTCTGCTAAATTCTCAAAATCTAATGAAATATACTGGAGTGGGGGACAGGAAGTTTTGATAGTTGTTTTAGAGATAATATCTACATTTTAAATATTTGATAATTAAATGTACTGAAGTTTAGAATGTAAAAATTTAAAAAAAAAAGAACTTTGGCATCAATAGGCTAGTCTTTAAAAAATATGAAGTTAACAGTAGAAGTGGAAAGATGAATAAGGGGGGAAATATCTCCATTCATGCAGATACCATATTTGTTGAAATTATTTTCATTATAATGAAATAAATTTGATTTGCAGTTTCAAGATCTACTAAACTCATATTTAAGGATAAATACATCAAGCCGAAACCGGTTTGGCTCAGTGGATAGAGCGTCGGCTTGCGGACTGAAAGGTCCCAGGTTCGATTCCGGTTAAGGGCATGTACCTGGGTTGCGGGCACATCCCCAGTAGGAGATGTGCAGGAGGCAGCTGATCGATGTTTCTCTCTCATCGATGTTTCTGACTCTCTATCTCTCTCCCTTCCTCTCTGTAAAAAATCAATAAAATATATTTTAAAAAAAAAAAAAAAAAGGATAAATACATCAATATGTTCTAAAGCTAAACACACATTTATTTTCTGATTTATCCCTGGCAATTTCTTTTATTAATTTCACTGCAAGTTGCAAGACACAAAAAAGAAGCCAGACGACCTTGAGTAGATAAGTCTATCCATAGTCTGAAGGGATAGTTTAATATACAGCAGAATTTATAAAGACACAAAAGATAACAGCGAAACATTCATTAATCAAAGAATAAATGAACTTTGAGGCATAAAAAGTCATTTAATAAGACTGCCATCATTGTTGAAGGCTGACTCCCAACTCTTGCTGGAAACAGCACTCTGGAAACTACGAAAAGATCACGGAGGCATCTGACCTGTCTTAGGTGGAGCACACTGGAAAATGACATGCGGTCTGAGTTAAGATGCTGTCACATAATACTGGGAAGCGGAGGTACTCTAGAAAAACTCGAGTGATAGACTCATAAGATTTAGAGCACAGAAACAAGAGACAATAGTTTCTATAACTGAGAAGACAACTACTAACTATTGGCCTTGATTATGATGCTTCTATTCTTCAGAACTATAATAAACCATTCCAGATCATTTCTCCTCTTTTTTATTCCCTATTTTCCAAATAAATCCCAAAGTAGACAGTTAGATAGGCATAAATATAGTTTAGGCAATGTAGTATTAGTAATAAAGAGCACAGACTTTGAAGATACAACAATTATGTCTGAGTCCTGTGCCACTTAGTAGTGTGACTATGAATGAGTCACTTGGCCTCTCTCTCCATCTCTGCTGTGGTTTGCAGAGTAACTGTACCTAACTACCTTGCAAGGTTGTTACAGGGATTAAATGAACTTGAAAAAGTGCGTAGAATAGCATCTTGAACTGCATAAATATTTACAATGACACAAATGATGACAATGATACACTGTCAAAAGTAAAACATTTCTGCCTGGCTTGAATGGCTCAGTGGTTGAGCATCGACCTATGAACCAGGAGGTCATGGTTCGATTCCCAGTCAGGGCACATGCCCAGGTTGCAGGCTCCATCCCCAGTAGGGGGTGTGCAGGAGGCAGCCTATCAATGATTCTCTCTCATCATTGATGTTTCTATCTCTCTCTCTCTCTCCCCCTCTCCTTCCTCTCTGAAATCAATGAAAATATTTTTTTTTAAAGTAAAACATTTTTAAAACCCTCCTTAAACCAATATATGAGCCACCATTTTCCAGGCTTTAAAAACCTGAACTTATATAATCCTCCAAACAATTGAAGAAGAAAGTATTTTTATTTCAATTTTACAAATAGGTTCTACAGAAAAACTACCAACTCGGACTAAGTAACTCAACTAAAAAAGTGGTTTAGAAGACAAATACACAACAGGCTGACTCTAAGTCCTCGCATTCACTTTGCTCTGCAAAACTGTTTCCCTGTAAGAGATTTTTAAAAAGTTTATGCAGCAGTTACGCAGAGTATAACTCTGGGGAAAAAGTACCTTATTATCCAGCCAAATATAAAAAAAATAAACAATTACTTAATACATGGTATATATTATTTATATATTATATAAAACCACTTAAAATATCAGAAATGAAGAATTTGGTAAAGGAAAAATACATTAGTGATAACAGCAGCTATCCTTCATTGATTTTCCTATGAGCAGGGCACTTATCTGAACATTTAATATGCATGATCTCACTTAATCCTCGGAAATAATTACTACTGTGATCTCGTTCTAAGGATGAGGAAACAGGTTTTGGAGGTATTAAATAACCAAATAGAAGTCACAGAGCTGAACAGAGGCAGAGCTGACATTTAATTCCAGGTCTATCTGATGCCAAAGCCTGTTCCTTTAACCACTAGTGATTCATGCTGCTCTAAGGTTATACATTTTATTGAGCTCATGTACTCAAACTGAAAATCCCAATATGATATGTGGGAGAACACTCAAATGAAAACTAAAAACAATGCTCTTTATTAGTTCTCTAGCCCAACATACATAGTCAAATACAACCAAGTTCATGCACTGTCAGGACTACTAGTTAGTTAAGTGGCCTCCCCCCAAGTCTTAGAAACAGAACGCAAGAAATTCTAAAACTTTTCTGGAACACAAAAGTGATTTTTAAAATACTATTCCAAAACACTGTATATGTGTATATGTAAGTCATGTCTGTGAGTTGGAATAAAGAAAACAGTATTTTTCACTGTTTCAAGACCCAGCCCAATTATCCTATCTAATAAAGAGTGAATATGCTAACTGACCCTCACACCATTGCAAAATGGAGGCACCCACAGCCAATAAGGAGGGAATATGCTAATTTACTGCCCCGTCCTCAAAGATGGTGGCACCCAGTCCCCTCAGCCCTGCTGGGGCACCTGCCTCCAGAGTCCCCCAGTCGCCTCACCCCCCGAGGGCTGGCCTGAGGTGCAGGCAAGCTTCAAATGTTGGCTGTCCAGCCGCCCAGGGCCGCCCGAAGTGCAGGTAACCAGGGCCGGCCAAGGCCTGCACTACCAGCAGTGGCAGCAGCAGAGGTGTGATGGGGCATCGCCTTCCCCTGACCGCCAGGTCACCTCCCGCCCCTGAGGGCTCCCGGACTGTGAGAGGGGGCAAGTCAGGCTGAGGGACACCTCCCTCCAGTGCATGAATTTTCATGCACTGGGTCTCTAGTAATAGTATAAATTACTAGAGGCCTGGTGCACGAAGTTCATGCACAGGGGACGGGTCCCCTCAGCCCAGCCTGCACTTTCTCCAATCCTGGACTGCTAGCTCCTAACCACTCACCTGCCTGCCTGCCTGCCTGGTCGCCCCTAACTGGCCCCCACCACCGGCCTGGTCATCCTTTACTGCTCCCCCTGCTGGCCTGGTCGCCCCCAATTGCCTCCCTTTGCCAGCCTGGTCACCTCACGCAGCCTGCTGTTCAGTCATTTGGTCATCCCTCACTAACCCCCCTGCCAGCCTGGTCACCTGACACAGCCTGCTTGTTCAGTTGTTTGGTTGTCCCTCACTATCCCCCCTGTTGGCTTGGTTGTAGGCAGCCATCTTGTGAGTGTGTGAGGATTAATTTGCATATTACCTCTTTATTATATGGGATTACAGTTAAGTTCAGATTATCCTGATTATTGCTTTTTATTGACAGGAGCATGTCTAAAGTGGACTTGGGATGCAGTAGCTTAAAATGCACAAGTAAATGACATGTTAGACACTGAGTACAAGTTTTTCTAAGATTCACAAAATTACTACTTAGAATGAAAAAATAATAAGCTTTATATTTAAAATTTCTAAATATATCAACTACCTATTACAATGTCCATACCATCTTAACATTATACTTTTTCTGCCAAAGGGTCTTTGCATTGAAGATTTTTATTGAAAAATAATCAAATTAAATTCCATCATCAAAAGAATTTCTGTTCTTTTCAAAAAATTTCCAAAACTCAGAAAAGCTCAATTAACACTATATTTCTTACAGAAAGAGTGACTAACAGCATCAAGGAAAATCTAATTTCCTAAAACCTATGAGCTACATGATGTATGTTAGCCTTTCCCAAAATATTAACAAATGTTATTTGAAGAAGCACTTTCACAATGTCATTTCTTAAAAATTGTAGCCTTTTTATTTTAGATTTTCAAATACATGGACTATTATTATTATTATTTTTTTACCACAGTAAATATAAAAAATTTTGGAAAGTTCAAGAGTTGAAAGAAGCTGGAAAATCACTATAGTTTTACCATTTAGGAGCAATAACAATACATGTATTGTTCCAGCATTTTTCTTTAGATGATTTTTTATGTTTTGTTTTGTTTTTACAAAGTAGTGGTCATATTACGTATATAATTTTGTATGACTTGTTTCTTCACTAGGTATTATATGATCAGATTCTCAAGTTTATAAGTTTTTCTGAGACATTATATTTAATGATGCACATTATTTAGGAGAATGTACCACAGTTGACTCCCACCTTTGTGTATATCTACTAAAAGCGTGCAAAATACATTTTACCATACTTCCACAACTATTTTTATATACTGAAATGTGTCTTTTAAAATTGTTATAATAATGTTTTGCTTTGAGTTATTGTTTAGAGTTACTAATGCAGGTTAATTATATTTTCCCTTTTGAGATTGCTTTTGCTTATTTATCTTTTGAAACTCTGTGTTACTTAGCAATTTATATGGCTCCTTTATAAAAAGAGTAAGCCTTGGTCCTATTTACTGCAAAATTTTTCCCAGTTTGTTACTTGCCCTTTTAATGTTGTTCTTTTTTCCCCTATTCTCAGAAATGTAAATTTTCACATAATAAAATCAATTTTCCCTTTAATTTCTTACATACACGATAAACTTTGGCTGTCTTCCACCACCTAGAAATGAGATATTTATCTATATTTTCATACACATTAATGACTTGATCTTTTTTAAAAGATATTTTTCTTTAAAATTATATGTTCTTTTATTTCCAAAGTTCTTTCAATAAAACATTCTTTCACTTCAAAAGTAAGGTTAAAAAAAGGTAAGAAGCCCTAACCGGTTTGGCTCAGTGGATAGAGCGTCGGCCTGCGGACTGAAAGGTCCCAGGTTCGATTCCGGTCAAGGGCATGTACCTTGGTTGCGGGCACATCCCCAGTAGGGGGTGTGCTGGAGGCAGCTGATCGATGTTTCTCTCTCATCGCTATTTCTAACTCTTTATCCCTCTCCCTTCCTCTCTGTAAAATATCAATAAGATATATTAAAAAAAGAAAAGGTAAGAAAACAATGCAAAATATACAGAATAACATAGTTTAAAGATCAAAGTCCATGTTCCTTCAAATTCTTTTCTATTCATATACAAAAATATATACACAAGAAAAAGTGCCCTTTCAACTTACTTAAAACATTTCACCTCTCCCCATATGGTCTCTTAGCAGCTCCTTGATAAGGATGGGAGAATGCTAGAACTGGAATATATTAATAGTAATTCTGAATGTCTAAGAAGGGATATAGTACATTCACCCAAGGTTCTCAGACTTATTTAACTACAGAATTCTTTATTCAAGTAATGAGAGTTCAAAGACCTGGTAATTTTTTAAACACTATTTTGGAAATACTAGCTTAGCTTATTTTAATCACTTCAGACAACCCAGAATTGTAATGTTTTTGTAAATTCAAAGTGTACATATCAAATATTAAAAGAATGAAAGATGAACTTACTTGGGATACACTGGTTCATAAAGGTACTTGTCCCCTCTTGTAGATGTAATATGAAAAAACAAGATGTAGCCATTTGCCGTCTGAAAGATAAATTTTATTTAAGACTATGAGAACCAGGAGAATCACACAATAATCACTTCCGAAACAGTTCTGTCATACCAAGATGAAGGGAAATAATAAGATGAATGTGTACTGGGTACAGAATTGCACTGCTCTGCAAGTTGCTATATTCCACTCCTTTAGAAAAGTGCTCTCAGCTGTTATATGGTGATTCAATACTTTAACATGCTGGGAGGGAAAAATATCACAATGAAACAAAGAAATTCTAAAGTAAGCTGACATCTTTCCTTTATTCCCAAACAAATTACATTCTAATTCATGTTACAGTGACTCTCAAGAGCAGTGGAACAGACTTCCATTTAGAAGGGTGTGAAGGGGAGTATTAAAGGTAGCAGTGGGAAACAGAGTTGGAATGGCAGGTTGGGGCCAGATCACAGGAGACCCTGAAAACTAGGCTAAGCAGTTTGCAACGTATTTTGTATGCAATCGGAAGCCAATGCAAGATTTGAAAATAATAATATAAGAGCTGTGACTTAGCTATACATAATTAAGATGCATTTCAAGTGGAGAAAAATACTAGCTAAAAGTTTTGAGTTCTAGGCAATCTACACAAAATATAAAAACGGCCTCTATTAAGGTCATGGCAATGAGAATAAAGAGAAAAGGATGATAGTAAACTAGAGATAGGACTTAGCAGCATATTGGTGACTAGATGGGAATGCAGAATCAAAAGATGCCAGAGTTTTTTCCTATTATAAGCAAGGTTACAATGAAAATACACATATGCCTAAATACACCAGTGCTATTCTGGCTGGTATGGCTCAGACAGTTGGAGTGTTGTCCCATACACCAAAAGGTGGTGGGTTCGATTCCTGGTCAGGGCACATACCTCAGTTTCTGGTTTGATTCCCATCGGGGTGGGTATGGGAGGCAACCGATCGATGTTTTTCACCCACATCAATGTCTGTCTCAATCTCTCTCAAATAAAAAAACACAAAATAAAATAGATAAATACAATGGTGTTAGTTTTTGTCATATATAATCATAGAAATGAAGAGAGTACTTAAAATTTATTTCAATGCTCCTTGTGCCTGAATATCTATTCGTTGTTTAAAATTTAGAAAAACTGCCCTAGCTGGTTTGGCTCAGTGGATCAAGCATCGGCCTGTGGATTGAAGGGTCCCGAATTCGATTCTAGTCAAGGGCACAAGCCTGGGTTCGATCCCTAGTGGGCAGTGTGCAGGAAGCAGCCAATCAATGATTCTCTCTCATCACTGATGTTTCTATCTCTCTCTCCCTATCCCTTCCTCTCTAAAATCAATAAAAATATTTTTTAAAAAGTTTACAAAAACATTAGGAATAATTATGGCCCGCCGTAAGAACTTGGAACCCTCAAGTAAACAGTTAATTCATAATGAATATATTTCATGTCACAGATTAAGAAAATGTACAATACATTTGAGGAAAAAGGACCATCAAAATTAGTAAAGCTTCAGAATCCAATTACACTTTGGTTACCAGGAAAGTTCACTTATCCAGTACCCATTCCATGGTAACATTTATTTTTATTATACTTTGATAGATTATTTTTTAGTATAAATGGCTATTTGCAAAAAGTGGCTGCTTTGCTGAACGGGTAATACAAAAGTATCAGTGAATCTTCTCAATTATTACCATACTAGAGGCCTCGTGCACGACATTCGTGCACTGGGGAGTGTGGGGGTCCCTCAGCCCGACCTGCACCCACTCCAATCTGGGAGCCCTCAGGGGAGCCCTCTCCAATCTGGGAGTTTCTGTCTGTCTTTGCAATCATATGAGCAAATTGTCTTAGACCCCAACTCCGTTTGGTTTGTTGCTCACACGATAATAAGGCATTTTTTTTTCTCTGCTTCATTGGTGGAGATTTCCTGGAAGTTTTAGGATATCTTCTCTTTAATTTTTTTCCAGACACTCTGACTTTACTTATGTCTCTCACCTGGGTTCGATTCTGGTCAAGGGCACATACCTCGGATGCAGGCTGGATCCCTGGCCCTGGTTGGGGTGCATGACCAAGAAAAGAAGGAATAACGGTCATGCCAAAAAAGGCCGAGGCCATGTGCAGCCTATTCGTTGCACCAACTGTGCCTAGTGTGTGCCCAAGGACAAGGCCATTAAGAAGTTTGTCATTGGAAACATAGTAGAGGCCGCAGCCATTAGGGACATCTCCGAAGTGAGTGTCTTCGACGCCAATGTGCTTCCCAAGCTGTACTAGTATGTGAAGCTGCATTACTATGTGAGCTGTGCCATTCACAGCAAGGTAGTCAGGAATCATTCTAGTGAAGCCCGGAAGGACCAAACATGCCCACCCCTATTTAGACCTGTGGGTGCTGCCCCATGATCTCCACCAAAGCCCATGTAAGGAGCTAAGTCTTTTAAGGAGTGAAGAAAAAGTTCTCTGGGGGAAAAATAAATGGAAATTGTACTTCAAAAAAAAAAAAGGAAAGAAAGAAAATTGAGTACGATTTTTCTCTGTAATACACATCCACTACAGAGAATGAAATTAATTTATGGGAATAACATTTTTGTTTAATTGGGGTTTAAAGTTGGTGTTCCCTATCATCAAAATAGACTGCAAAGTTTCCTCTATTAATTTTGGTCTGTAATGAAATTTTACATACTTCATATTTGAAAACGTCTTTTCACACAAGTCCTGTCAAATACTGATATCAATCTATGAGCCTATTATTTTAATTGACTATATATAGCACTAGGTAGGCAATTATAGAAGTCGAATAGTTTCCTCTCCTGATGTTTGCCTTTTAACATGTCCTTACCTTGTAGATTAATTACTTCCAGCTGAAGGTGAGGTGGAACACTCCTCGTTTTCATGATTAAATGGATTTTGAAATATGAAAATTTCCTTTACGATTGCAACAAGGTCTGAAAAATTGTATAATTTGGACTCAGGAAATATATCTACTGCTAATTTTTGTTGAAATAGAAATCGTACTTCTTTCGTTTGAACTTTTGAAAACTGTGGGAGTATGAAAAGCAGTCTGACATTACTTGTGATTCAAAAATTAATTGTCATCAAATGACTTTACCATATATACATTTCACATACAAGCACTCTTTTGCTTTGTAGTTTTAGATTGAAGACATTAGACAATAATACCAAGAATGCAGCAAAAGCTATCTTCCAAAGTAATTCAGTGTCTGATAAGTATCTGCAGGTGGTTCTTCAAGTTAAAAAAAATTTCTATCTCAGCCCCAGAGCTCAAAAATTCACAATAAACCTTCACCACTGACTGCTAATCCATCAAATAGCTGTGGGGTTGAGCAAATCGGGATATTTAGCTTGTATTTCTGAAAAAAAAACCTAAAGTAACCATAGGCTTTAAGTGCTTACTTACATGTGCACAAATTTTGTAAATCTGTCCAACTAAATAATAAGCTTTTTTCTGTCCCACACATATTCTTACCATCATCAGTTAAAACACACCTTAGTGAATTCTACTTCAGCTTGTCCTGAATTAGTGTTTTCTTAACTTCTTTGAAAATCTTTACACCTGATGTGTTCTACCCATGCTATATTCACAGGGAGCGATTCTGTGTCACTGTACATCTACATTGACTATTCACATAAAAACTTGAGCAGTACTGGAACATTTGTCACTTTATCAAGAACCAAGAAAACTTACTTTGGTTGCACTTCCTTTTTCATTTTGGTGAAGAATTTCTGGTATGATGAGATATTTTTTTCCCTTTTAAAATTTTCTAACTATTAATTTCACTGTGTTGGAAATACTGTGATTAGTACTTAAGTTCTAAGTTGGATAATGTCAACTTATATTCTTTTGGCTTCACTCCAGCGTTACTGCATAACAATATTTTGCCATCTAATTCAATAATAAAATAATCCACACTCCAAAGTCTATTTTCCCCTTCTTCTGACATAATAAGTATGCACTAGTAATAAAAATAATTTTTAAAAAGTCATGGTATGGAGATATGCATGGCACTTGAAACACTGAATTTATAAATGTGTTCCTATAATTTACTAGAGTCCTGGTGCACAAATTGTGCACCAGTGGGGTCCCTCGGCCTGGTCTGTGGGATTGGGCTGAAACTGGCTCTCCAACATCCCCCGAGGGTTCCTGGATTGCGAGAGGGAGCAGGCCAGGCAGAGAGACCCCACCGGTGCATGATCCAGGCCTGGAAGGGATGCAGGAGGTTGGCCAGCAGGAGAGGGACCGCGGGAGGGCTCCAGGGCATGTCCGGCCCATCTCGCTCAGTCCCAATCTGCCAGATCCAGCAGCAAGCTAACCTAACAGTCAGAATGTCTGCCCCCTGGTGGTCAGTGCACATCATAGTGAGCAGTTGAGCATCTTTAGCATATCATTAGCATATTACGCTTTGATTGGTTGAATGGATGACCGGACACTTAGCATGTTATGATAGTAAGTGCTGAGCAGGAGAGTGAAGAATGGAAGTGTCACATGTGGTCACTGTCAGGACTACTCAAGTCAGTTGCTGCAGTTTAAAAACAGTCATAGACAACATGTAAATAAATATTTTTATGCTCCAAGAAACATATTTATAAACAATGAAATTTAAACTTCATGTAATTTCCAAGTGCCAAAAATATTATCCCTCTTTGATTTTTTTTCAATCATTTAAATTCATAAAAATATTCTTAGTTCATGGTTCGTACACAAACAGGCAGCAGGGTAGACCTGGTGTATGGTTGGTAGTCTGCAAAACCCCTAGTGTAGGAAGTGAGAAACTAGTCAATTATTTTTGACCATGTGGATCATTTTTAGATGATTAACCTAGTCACCATTATATAGCACGGACTAGAAAAGGACAGAAAGCAGAGAGATAAGTCAGTGTAGTAGTTAAGAGTACAGTAAATGGAATCTGAGCACCTAAGTTTAAATTCCTTCTGTTCAATATACACTGTCTATATAACTTTGGATAAAACTTATTTTCTCACAGCCTCAATATACTTATCTACTATAAAGTATAATTGTATCTACTTTGAAGTGTTGACTTAAAGATTAAATGAGATGATCCACATAAACTAGTTATAAAAGTACTTATGTAGGAGCTGCTCAATAAATATTTAACTATTTACATTATTGCTAATTCAAATTTGGTAGTGATGACAGTCCAAGAGATGACAGTGACAAAACATAAACTAAAGAGGTAAAGTTAACCAAATTAAAAAAAAATAGAAAAAAGAAATGCAGAAATAGATCCAAATGCAAATGAGAATTCAGTATGACATAAACGCAACGTTTACTATTTTTATGAGACATCTTTGGGAATAAAGGGAAGAACTTGTATAAATTTGGGAGTACTGTGTGAATATAGATAAAAGCTTTAAAAATCTGAATTAAATAGACTTCAAGGGCAAAATAGGAGTTAGAAGAATAAAAAGAAAAGGATATGGGCACTACATTTAAAATGAGAGGAAGTAGAAGAATCAAGAAAGAAGATATAATAAAAATAATCTGAATAGAAGATTTGGTTCAGCAATTTCTATCACAGAAGATAAACACTAATGGGTATAAAGATTGAAAGGAAGTCACCTAAGAGAATCAAGTTTAATGCAATGTAATGATTTCATAAGAAAACACTGTTAAAGTTGAAAAACCTACTTACTGACACAGCTATCATTGCACTATCTGGCCTCCATTCAGCTTGCTTGTAGGATCCAAACTGAGAAGATGATTTTGCAGGTTCCTTGTAGGTTACGATTAACACACTAGGCTGGAAGAAGAGAGTTGTGTTTTATTAATGTTTTATAAGAATATATACAAACAAATTTAAGATAATTTATCATGAAGTACTCAAAATATTTTAATGATTCTAAAAGTATAAGACATAACAATCAAATACTAAATCATTAATTACCTTAAATTAGTTCAAGAAAATCAACTAAAAATAACCAAAAAGAAAGGTAATCTAAATAGGCCTATATTTATTAAAGAAATTGAATCTCTAATTAATAATCATAAAAAAATAAAAAACAGAAACAGGCCCAGATGTGCTTACTGGTGAATTCTACCAAATATTTAAGGAACAAATTCTCCACAATATCTTCCAGAAGAGTGAAGCAGAGAGAATACTTCCTAATTCTTTCTACAAGACAGCATATCGCCCTGATTAGCTAATGGGAAGGGTAGCAAAGTTATGGTTAATTACCATGTTTCTCTTTTATTAGATAGGATAGCATTTATAAAACAAGATCTGGAAACAAGATACTTGTTGCTAGTGAGATGTCATTGCTTCTAGCTTCTAGGTTAGTGATAGCGAACCTTTTGAGCTCGGCGTGTCAGCATTTTGAAAAACCCTAACTTAACTCTGGTGCCGTGTCACATATAGAAATTTTTTGATATTTGCCACCATAGTAAAACAAAGACTTATATTTTTGATATTTATTTTATATATTTAAATGCCATTTAACAAAGAAAAATCAACCAAAAAAATGAGTTCGCATGTCACCTCTGACACGTGTGTCATAGGTTCGCCACCACTGTTCTAGGTCCTCTCAGAAAATACATTGTAAAATACATGTACCTATACTATCCCATATATACACATTTACTTCTTTATATTTCTTTCTATATATACAGTATATGCATGTTGTTATACACAGAAATACATGTGGTTATAATCAATCACAAGGTGGTTCACTCCAGCCTTCTCCCTTACTTACTTTTAACATTTTTAAGACAGAGAAAAATCTGGCTATTATTTCGTACAATTAATTTAGTTCTTTGTTTAACCCTACTATCCTATCTAATAATAGGCAAACAGGGTAATTGACCGTACCTTTGCTACGCCTCCCATTGGCTAATCAGCGTGATATGCAAATTAACCGCCAACAAAGATGGTGGTTAATTTGCATACGTAGGTTCCAAGCGGCAGAGCGAAGGCTGAAGGCGAGCCGGAGCAGCTAAGACGGAAGACGGAAGGTGGCTCCGGCCAGAGCGAAGGCCTGGGTTCCGAGTGCCGGAGGAAAACCGGTGCCCGCAGCAAGGAGAAGGGAAGGCCTATTGCATGAATCTCTTCATGCAACAGGCCTCTAGTCCTATATAATAAAAGCCTAATATGCTAAGTGTCAGGTCGACCGATCAGCCTTTCAACCAATCAAAGCGTAATATGCTAATGATATGATAAAGCTGCTCAACCGTTCACTATGACATGCACTGACCACCAGGGGGCAGACACTCCGACTGGTGGGTTAGCTTGCTACTGGGGCCCAGCCGATCAGGACTGAGCAAGACGGGTCAGACAAGCCCTGGAGCCTTCCCGCAATCCCTCCCCAGCTGGCCAACCTCCCACACCCTTCCCCAGCCCCAATAGTGCACCGGTGGGGTCCCTCAGCCTGGCCTGCACCCTCTCACAATTCGGGACCCCTCAGGGGATGTCAGAAAGCCAGTTTGGGATCGATCCCACAGGCCAGGCCGAGGGACCCCACTGGTGCACGAATTTGTGCACTGGGCCTCTAATATATATAGAATAGTTTGGAATTGTTATCTATAACCCTATAAGAAACTAATTTACAACCAGAATAGTTTTTATGAATAGCTTTTTTTAGTTTAACCTTAGGATAACCAGTTAAAACACTGTTTTCCAAAGTTATATAGACCATCTCCTTAAAAGCTTTCTTTAATGTCTAAAAATGAAATACAAAAGTTTCTAAGAAGCTAACAATACTCCAAACACATTAAAACTTTTAGGCATTAGCTGTTTTTACCTCAAATATCAACTTAAAGTTAAAAACAAGTACCTTGGGAGTAGTGACATCAGCAAGATGGCAGAATAGAAAACCTGGACTCTGTCCCCCACACACAGATTCAGCAACAATTCACAGAAAAAAATATCTGCTTCTGAGTAATCCAGAAACTAGTTGAAAGGCACCTGAACGCTTGGTAAAAGTGAAATTACTCATCAACATAGTGCCAAGAAATCCTCCAATTCCCAGCTAATCCCCAAAGAGCAAAAGACGTAAGCTGCATGTCCAATGCCCCCACCTTTCCACTGGCTTCTGTCTTGCCAGTCTTGGAAGGCTGACAGCACCAGCATAATCTAGCCACCCGAGGGAGAACAGAGACAGTGGCGTGGACGGATAGTCATCATGTCTCATCAGCACTGAGAGAACAGAGAAAAGATTCACAGCTCTTTCCTGGGCAAAGAAATCATTCGTGCACAAACTTCTATGGAGGCTAACCAAAGGAGTGACTTCTGTCTTGCTGTTCTTAGAGTGCTGATGAGATCTAGAAAAACCTAGTTGACTGTGGGGGAAGTGAGAATAGAAACAGAGATTTAGGCAAGCAGTTGCCATAGCCCTCCCTCCTGGCTTAGCACAGAACAAGTGGACAATAAACCCCAGCTCCCAACTTCTCTCTGGGGAACAAGATAGTCCACAGCTTCAATGCCCAAACTTTTCTGGGGGCTGCCCAAAGGGGGAGGGGTTTCGGCCTTGCCTTTCACAGGGCACTGATGAAACCTGCCAAATCTAGTGAGAATAGAGACAGAGGTGTACAAGTTGCCACAGCCCCTGCCCAGCTCAGCACAGAGCACGGGGGGAAAACTTCAGGTCCCAGCTTACCCCTAGGGAGGGAAAGAGTTGGATCCAACTTTTCAGGATGCCTGATGAACCATTTCAGTCTCACTTGCTTTACTGCAGGGGTCCTCAAACTACGGCCTGCGGGCCACATGCAAATACAAATATTGTATTTGTTCCCGTTTTGTTTTTTTACTTCAAAATAAGATATGTGCAGTGTGCATAGGAATTTGTTCATAGTTTTTTTTTAAACTATAGTCCGGCCCTCCAACGTCTGAGGGACAGTGAACTGGCCCCCTGTTTAAAAAGTTTGAGGACCCTGCTTTAGTGCATTTAGGGAATCCAGCATACCCTAGACACCAGAGAACTGCAAAGAATAAAGGAAGCGCGTTGGATTAACATGAGGTTTGAGAGGCTATAAGAAATCTCTGGCTGGCTGATGGTGGGAGACTTTTAATACATGAGGCTAGTTTGTCTAACAGAGAGTTAGACTCTGTCTAACACACAGTCACCAACACAGAGAGTTAATGAAGATGAAAAAAACAAGCAAGTATGTTCCAAACAAAGGAAAGAAATCTCCAGAAACAAACTCCAATGAAACAGAGATACATGATTTACCAGACGGGTAATTCAAAATAACCATCAGAAAGATACTACCTAAGGTCAGAAGAACAATGGATGAACAAAGTGAATTTCAACAAAGAGATAGAAAATTTTAAAAAGTTACAAACAGAAATCATGGAGCTAAAGATAATTATCTCGAGTTCAACAAAAGACTAGATCACGCATAAAAAAAGGATGCGCAAACTCATTTGAAATCACGAAATCTTAAGAGTGAATCAAGTTTAAGGGACCGACAAGCAGACTAATATACACATAGAAGAGAGAAATGACCAGAAAGCTTATTCAAAGAAATAATGACTGAAAAAAGAAATGGACATCCAAATCAAAGCCCCCTAAATGGAACTCAAATCCGCACTGAGAGAAATTATAAACTGTCAAAAGTAAAAGCAAAGAGAATATTTTGAAAACAGAATAAAAAGGCAACTTGTCACCAGGGAACCCACATAAAACTGTAAGTGGATTTCTGAGCAGAAACCTTGCAGGCCAGAGAGGAGTGAAATGATATATTCAAAGTGCTAAAAGAAAAAAGCTGCCAATCAAGAATATTATTACATCTGGCAAAAATGTCCTTCAAAAATAAAAGCTAGTCTTTCCTAAACAAACAAAAACTGAGGTAGTTTATCACCACTAGACCTACTTACCAGAAATGCTTAAGGGGGTTCTTTATGTTGACATGAAAGGTCACTAAACAGCAATACAATAGCATAAACAAGTATAAAAGTGGTTGGTATAGGTCACTAGGTAGACCAATAATAGAATATTGTAATACTGTAATGGTTAGGTCACAAAACAAGTTTTAACAAATTTCAGAAGATTGAGATGGTATCAACTATCTTTTCTGACCACAATGGAATGCTACTTGAAGCCAACAGCAAAAGAAAAACTAGAAAATTCACAAACATGTGGAAATTAAACATGCTCTTTAACAACAAAGGGATCAAAGAAGAAATCAAAAGGAAACTTAGAAATTATCTTGAAATACAGACTAAAATGCAATATACCAAAATCTATGGGATGCAGCAAAAGCAGTACTAAGAAGGAAGCTTATAGTGGTAAACGCCTACATTTAAAAAGATCTCAAAACAACCTGATTTTATACCTCAAGGAACTAGAAAAAGAACGAGTCCAAAGTTAAATAAAACTAGAGTAGAAATAAGTAAATAGAGAATACTAAAACAATATAGAAATAACAAAACAGTCGGTTTTTAAAAAGATAAACAAAATTGAGGAAACTTCAGCTAGACTTGAGGCAGGATAGTCAGATGTTAGGGGACATTTGTTGGGAAAAGGGACTGTGGCAAATGGTTAGACAAACAGAGCCAAACAAGTCAAGCAATTTGCAACCAGATAGTAAAACATAAGCGCTTATCTTCCCTAACCAAGATCACTTGAAAACGAATAGTTTACACCTCTCCTCCCCAACCAAACAGTTAATAGCTTAAATCACCCTGGTCAGGGAGATAGAAAATAGAGGCCCAATTAGAGCATTACTGTCAGCCAAATGCAAAGACCAATGGAGTCCAGGGAGTAAGGAACAAAAAACTCAATGAGTCAAACAAACCCAAGATAGAGGCAAAGCTGACCAGAAATGACCCTAGTCTCTCTATGGTGTGGCTCAGTTGGTTAGGTGTTGTTTTGTACAACCAAACAAAAGGTGGCGAGGCATGTAAGGGAGGCAACTTAATGATGTTTCTCTCATTGATGTTTCTCTCTTTCTCCCTCCTTCCCTTTGTCTCTCTTCCCCTCCCCCTTCCTCTCTCTCAAATCAATAAACATATCCTCAGGTAAGGATAAAAAAAAACAATAAATACCAAAATCTGAGTGGCTTAAAACAACCAAAGTTTATATTGTCCCAGTTTGGAGACAAGAAGTCCAAAATCAAAGTATCAGCAGGGCCAGGACAGCTCTATGGGAAAATTCTTCCTTGCTTTGTGTAGCTTCTTGAAGTACTGATACATGCTACAACATGGATGAATCTTAAAGCATTAGGCTAAGTGAAAAAAAGCCAGACACAAAAGGCCACATATTGTATGATTTTGTTTATATGAAATCTCCAGAATAGGCAAATTATAGACAGAGTGGGGCAAAAGTAGTTTATATGGAACATAATATAGTAATTAATAAATAATACAGTAAATCCTAAAGATCATTTGTTATAGTACCGTTTCAATATTTTAAGTCTCAGGATCACATATTTAAAATACTATAAAACAGAGGTGAAGGAATTAAGACAAAAAACCTCACAGACAAGAGTCTAATGATTACCAGAGAGAAAGGGGGTGGGGGTAGAAGAGGATAAATGAGAGGGATAAATGGTGATGGAAGGAGACCTGATTTGAGGTGGTGAACACACAATACAATATACAGATGATGTATTATAGAATTGTACACCTGAAACCTATTTAATTTTATTAACCAACTAGAGGCCCGATGCACAAAATTCGTGCAAGGGTCTCGGCCCTCGCGGCCCCAGCTTCATCCAGAAGGTCGTCCGGAAAGTCGTTCTGCTGTTTGGTCTAATTAGCATATTAGCTCTTTATTATATAGAATGTCACTCCAATAAATTCAATTAAAATACTATAAAACAAAACTCCCAACTGCTTCTTTGAAATAATTTATTCAAAAGCTCCTACTTAAGATAACAGTAATATATCACTTCCTGCTATATATAGCTTAGTCATTGATGACAAGAACTGCAGAACATTCTGGAAGGACAGGGCTTGGACCAAGGCCAACCACTATATAGGGGAAAAGGGCAGCAGACCAATTTGAAGTGGGCGTACAGGACTTACTGGAATGATGGAAATGTCCTCAATCTTGATGGGAATAGTGGTTAGACAAGCATATACACTTTCCCAGCAAACAAAAGCCCAGGTCCAGAGAGCTTCACGTGGGAGTTTTATCAAACATTCAAAGAAGAACTAACACCTATACTCCTCAAACTATTACAAAAAATTCAAGAGGAAGGAACACTACCAAACTCTTTTTAAGGGGCTAGCATTATCCTAATTCCAAAACCAATTAAGACACTACAAAGAAAAAGAATTATAGGCTAATATCCTGATGAACATAGATGCTAAAATCCTCAACAAAATATTAGCAAATTGGACCCAGCAAAATATTACAAAAAAAATCATACACCATGACCAAGTGGTATGTATTCCAGGGATGCAAGGCTAGTACAATATTCGCAAATCAATAAACGTGATACATCACATACACAAATTGAAAGATAAAAATCACATGACCATATTAATAAATGCAGAAAAAGCATTTGACGAAGTCTGACACCCATTTCTGATAAAAACTCTCAGCAAAGTGGGAATTGAGGGAGCAAATCTCAACATAATAAAGGCCATATATGACAAACCTACAGTGAACATCATACTTAATGGGTAAAAACTAAAACCATTTCCCCTAAAAACAGGAACAAGAAAGGGATGTCCACTTTCACCACTCTTATTCAACACTAGAGGCTGGGTGCACAAATTCGTGCATGGGTGGGGTCTGGTCGCCCACCCCAATTGTGGCCAATCGGGATGGGCTGGCCAGGGGGAGAGGCTGCGGGCAGTTGGCGGGCCGGCCCTACCCCTGATTGAACTCCCAGTTGAACTCCCAGTTGAGGGAACAATTTGCATATTAGCCTTTTATTATATAGGATAGTACTAGAAGTCCTAGCCACAGCGATCAGACAAGAAGAAGAAATTAAAGGCATCCAAATTGGAAAGGAGGAAGTAAAACTCATTATTTGCAGATGACATGATATTGAACATAAAAAACCGTAAAGACTCCACCAAAAAAACTACTAGATTTAATATATGAATTTGGCAATGTAGCAGGATACAAAATCAACACCCAAAAATCGATGGCATTTTTATACACTAACTAGAGACCTGGTGCACAAATTCATGCACCACTGGGGTCCCTAAGCCTGGCCTGCAGGATCAGGCCAAAACTGGCTCTCCGACATCCCTCAAGGGGTCCCAGATTGCCAGAGGGCACAGGCCAGGCCAAGGGACCCTACTGGTCCACGATCGGGGTCAGGGGGACGGGGAGGACACGAGAGGTTGGCCAGCTGGGGAGGGACTGCAGGAAGGCTCCAGTGCGTGTCCAGGCCATCTCGCTCAGTCCAAATCAGCTGAACCTCAGCAGCAAGCTAACCTACCACTCAGAGTGTCTGGCCCCTGGTGGTGAGTGTACATCATAGCGACTGGTCAACCGGTTGACTCTGCCCCCAGGTGGTCAGTGCACATCATAGCAAGTGGTTGAGCGGCCTTAGCATATCATTAGCATATTATGCTTTGATTAGTTGAATGGACAACCAGATGACCAGACACTTAACATATTAGGTTTTTATTATACAGGATAGTGAAATCTTAGAAAGAGAAAGTAAACAAGCAATCCCATTTACCATTTCAACAAAAAACTTACAATACTTAGGAATAAACTTAACCAAGGAGGCAAAAGATGTATACTTGAAAAATTACAGGACGTTGAAAAAAGCGATAGAGGAAGACATAAACAAGTGGAAGACTATATTGTGTTCATGGGATTGTAGAATCAGCATCATTAAAATGTCAATGCTACCCAAGGTAATCTGCAGATTCAATGAAATACCTATTAAAATACCAACAGCATATTTCACAGATCTAGAACAAATACTCCAAAAATTTATATGGAACCCAACAAAGACCCCAAATAGCCACAGCAATCTTGAGGGGGGAAAAAACAAAGTTGGAGGAATCATAATACCAGATTTCAAGTTATACCACAGAGTCACCATAATCAAAACAGCCTGGTACTGGCACAAGAACAGGCATATAGATCAATGGAATAGAACAGAGACCCCAGAAATCAACCCAAGCCATTAATATTTAATGGTGTTGGGAAACTTAGATAAGCATTTTAGTTCAGTGCTATGTATGTACACAATTGGACATAATTAGAGGTGGAAATTTCTACACACAAATTCTATATAGAGCTGAAGGTAAATAATCTCTATAATTTTTCTCAATTTCCTACCATATAGTTAAATGTCAACTCTGGGTCAGAAGACAACATACCTCAACATCATGATATTAATAATGCAGACTCTAAGTATTACTATATGGCTCACAGTCTTCACTATTACATACTATTTACATGCTATATAAAGAAAAATCCGCCCTGACTGGTTTGGCTCAGTGGATGGAGCGTCGGCCTGCGGACTCAAGGGTCCCGGGTTCGATTCTGTTCAAGGGCATGTGCCTTGGTTGCAGGCACATCCCCAGTGGGGAGTGTGCAGGAGGCAGCTGATCGATGCTTCTCTCTCATCGATGTTTCTGACTCTCTATCCCTCTCCCTTCCTCTCTGTAAAAAATCAATAAAATATATTTTTAAAAAAGAAAAATACATTAATAGGCTTCAGAAAGAGTTTTGTAAAAACTGGGTACTTTTTAAAGTGGACTTAAAAGTTTATTTAACAGAGTCTGTTAACTGAAAAATTAACTTAGAGAAGATTACCTAATTTTCATATTCCAGAAAAATAATAAACATTTTAAAATATATTAAATAGTACACATTATTCTAGTTTGAAATATACATCCATGTTGAAAGAATTTTCTTCTTCCTATATATACTCTTCCCAATGCAGTTACATAAGTTTTCCCTAATTCAACACAATAACAGTAAAACCCAGACTGAACCTATCTTAAAGCCTCATTTTCCTCATTTATAAAATGAAAAGGAAATGTATATAATGGGAAGAAAACCATTCCAGTTCACAGTATCCTTTCATTTAAAGGACATCTATAATAATAAAAGCGTAATACGCAAATCAACCGAACAGCAGAACGACTGGACAATCTTCTGGATGACCATGCTATGACATGCACTGGCACCAGGCCAGCCAAGGCAGGTGCAATATGATTGGTCGGGGGGGGGGGGGGGAGGGGCCTCCGCCATCGCCCCACGATTGATTGCCCAGCAGAGGGAGGCCCAGGTCACCCGGCTGGCGGCGCTGCAGCGGGTGGGGAGACCTCCCTCTGTGGGGCAATCAATCTGAGGGCCCTGTGATTGATCGCCCCACAGAGGGAGGCCCAGGCCACTGGCCAGTGACGCTGTGGCGGTGTGCAGGGCCGGCCAGTGATCGCCCTGCAGAGGGAGGCCCAGGTCAGCCAAGCAATCGTACCCCACGCCTGTCGCCCACAGAGGGAGGCGACCGGTGGCAGGGGAAGGGGAAACAGCACCGCACAGATGGCAAGCAGTGGCAGCGGCGGGGGCGGGCCAGCTGCCGGCAGCCAGGGGAAGGAAAGCCCTGATCACCAGCCAGGCCTAGGGACCCTACCCAAGGGGTCCCAGATTGCAAGAGGGCGCAGGCTGGGCTAAGGGATTACCCCTCCCCCCGCACAAATTTTGTGCACCAGGCCTCTAGTAATATACTAAAAGGTTCTGAGTATTGTGCTTGGAATTTAGTGAGCATTTCTTAAACAATCTTTCATGTGAATATAACTGTTTGAATATGTTTTTTAAAGTCAGCTGTTGCTAAGATATCTTTCAAACATATTTTTTTTCAAGTTGTATCATTTCTACTTTATATGAGAAACTAGAGGCCCGGTGCACAAAAATTTGTGCGGGGGGGGGGGGGTGTCCCTCAGCCTGGCCTGTGCCCTCTTGCAGTCTGGGACCCTTCGGGGGATGACCACCTGCTGGCTGAGGCCCGCTCCCCAGGGGATTGGGCCTAAGCTGGCAATCAGACATCCCTCTGGCAGCCCGGGAGCCCTCAGGGGATGTCCACTTGCCAGTGGGGAGCAGGCCTAAGCTGCAGTTGGACATCCTTAGCACTGCTGAGGAGGCGGGAGAGGCTCCCACCAGCACCGCTGTACTGGCAGCCGTCAGCCTGGCTTGTGGCTGAGCAGAGCTCCCCCTGTGGGAGCGCACTGACCACCAGGGGGCAGCTCCTGCATTGAGTGTCTGCCCCCTGGTGGTCAGTGTGTGTCAGTGACCAGTCATTCCCAGTCGTTCTGCTGTTAGGGTCACTTTGCATATTACCCTTTTATTACATAGGATAGAGGCCTGGTGCAGGGTGGGGGCCGGCTGGTTTGCCCTTAAGGGTGTCCGGATCAGGGTGGGGGTCCCGCTGAGGTGCCTGGCCTGGGTGAGGGGCTGATGGCTGTTTGCAGCTGGTCACACCCCCTTCAGGGTTGGGGGTCTCCACTGGGGTGCCTGGCCAGCCTGGGTGAGGGGCTGATGGCTGTTTGCAGCTGGTCACACGCCCTTTAGGGTGGGGGTCCCCACTGGGGTGCCTGGCCAGTCTGGGTGAGGGGCTGAGGGCCATTTTCAGGCCAGCCAAGCCCCCCGGGGACCCAAGCTCCCAGCCTCTCCCTTTTTCCTTTTTTCTTTTATTCTGGAATTTATTTACCTTCTATAATTGAAAATTTTTAGTCTTGAGTGGAGCTCAGAGCCGGCCAGGGCGGGCAGGAAGCTTGGCTTCCTCCATCGCCAGGGGCAACCCAAGTCTCCTGCTCGCTCCAGCTTCGTGGCCACGGCCTGCTGAAAGCAGGTATCTGGGGTTTATTTATCTTCTATAATTGAAACTTTGTTGCCTTGAGTGGGGCTCAGAGCCGGCCGCGGCAGGCGGGAAGCTTGGCTTCCTCCATCACTGGGGCAACCAAGCCTCCTGCTTGCTCCAGCTCCATGGCTGCCGGCCGCCATCTTGGTTGGGTTAATTTGCACATAGTTGCTCTGATGGGCGTGGCTTAAGGTGTAGCGAAGGTACGGTCAATTTGCATGTTTGCATTTTATTAGTGTAGATAGCACAGTACAACCTCCACAAAATAAGCTTTAGCATTAAATGTGGGTTAGTATCTCAGCTCTGCCACTTACTAAATAATTTCTCCTATCATAAAATTATTTAAGTCTCACTTTTCCTATTCGGAAATTGAATTAAGACCAAACTCCAGCCCTAACAGGTTTGGCTCAGTGGATAGAGTGTCGGCCTGCGGACTGAAGGGTCCCAGGTTCGATTCCGGTCAAGGGCATGTACCTTGGTTGCGGGCACATCCCCAGTAGGGGGTGTGCAGGAAGCAGCTTATCAATGTTTCTTTCTCATTGATGTTTCTAACTCTCTATCCCTCTCCCTTCTTCTCTGTAAAAAATCAATAAAGATTAAAAAAAAGACCAAACTCCAAAAGTTACTGTAAGAAGTACATTAAATAAGATATATGATTATAGTGAACAAAAATTGTATCATCCTTATGCTTCAAAAACAAGTGATACTGCAGATGTAAAGGAAGTGATAGCAATCATAGCAATGGCAAACAAATGAGACCTAACAACTATTAAATATTGTACTATAAATAGCCAAACTGCAAACATACTGTCTCCTTACTACCTACCCTCCACACAACACACACACAAAGGAACCAAACAGCTCAGTCTCCCCAAGGACAAGACAGCAGCCATTACATCAAAAACTGAATAGGCTTGAAGAGATAACCAAGAAGTATTTCTTCTAAATGTATGACTGAGAATTATGACACCAGTAACTAATTTGATCAGTTTTAATCCACTAAGACAGGAAAACATAAAATTGCCAGCAAAAGTCAAATTACAAAAGCAGTGTAGAAGTTGGCAAGTCCTCTCCCCAAAATACAAACTTAAAACTAAACAAAGTCAGAACAAATATTTATAATATTTGGAAATTGACCAAAGGCAAACAACAAGTTAAAATCCTTTTGTTCATGAAAAACTGCTGAACTTTAGGTAAGGACAGTGGGAATAAGTGGTATTCTTGTTGGGACTGTGCTCATCCCCTCCCCAAAGCTTGGCAAACAGCAGAGCCATCAGGATGGACCTGTTAGTGAAAAAATAGCAGCTTTGCTGCTAGAGGTGGGCTGCTTTGATATGGAGCAGAGGGCAATACCCTAACATTGTCAGTTAAAATAGGAAACTCCCTAGAAAACAAGCAGTCCTGCTAACAAAAGGTTGCAGACCCCATTTGGGCAAAGAGTATATCCCTCAACCAGCTAGAAATTTATCACACATCCCTGGTGCACTGGGAGACAATACTTACCAACAGGAAAAACCCTGAAGGACCCAAGCTCTCCACTCATTCCTGTCTGACAGGGAGACTGTGTACATGCAAAGATAAGACAAAGAAAGGCCAAGCTCGCCACACATCACTGGCTCACTGGGAGACTGTTCACAAGGAAATCCCAGAAGGGTCGGTAGGAAGTAAAAGCTGGAACAGACATACCAACGTCCTGAATTTTGCATGTACTCTCCAACCCACGAAGCAATCAACAGAGAATGGATACCTTACAAGCTTAAGATATTTCAAAAAAAAAAAAAAAACAACAAAAGAAAAAAACAAAACAACCTGTAAACACTCACTATGTAAACACAGAGGCAACCCCTAGGAAGCCATGATAAAAATAAAATAAACAGAGATGTCACTCAGTGGTTGCATATAGCAGAGAAGATAGATTTTGTAGATTAACTCCATGTAAGCTACTAGGAAATACTTAAAAAAAAAAAAAAAAAAAAAAGCAGCAACAATGACTCCGGGGGTAGTGGGAGGGGTGAGGGGAGGGGAATAAAATAGACTTAGGAGCTGTTATAATAAATTATCTAAAATAGCCAATTATCGAAAATCTTGCCATCCCAATATCGATGGGCACAGGCCACTTCCAGTGTAGCCAAGTCAGCTAAGACTACTACTAACCTGTTGCAGCTACTGCCTCTAGAGCAGTGATGGCAAACCTATGACACACGTGTCAGAGGTGACACGCGAACTCATTTTTTTGGTTGATTTTTCTTTGTTAAATGGCATTTAAATATATAAAATAAATATCAAAAATATAAATCTTTGTTTTACTATGGTGGCAAATATCAAAAAATTTCTATATGTGACACGGCACCAGAGTTAAGTTAGGGTTTTTCAAAATGCTGACACGCCGAGCTCAAAAGGTTCGCCATCACTGCTCTAGAGCTTGTGGATCAAGAATTCACACTGCCATGAAGAGTGACAAGGAAATTGTTGGCATGCTTCTAGGATTTGATGACTGTTGAAATCACAACAGAAGGAAGAGAATTACTAAATTAGACCAGATTTTGCTAAAAGGAAATAATATAACAATGCTGGTTCCTGGAGAAGGACCTGAACTATGAATGGATTTCCCTTGACTTATGCTACATTCTGTCTTGCCTTATATGATTAAAAATATATAAACCTTTTTTAAACCTTTCAATGTCTGTCTGGATCTGTGAAACTAAGTTTCCCATTTAAGGGGAATGCTTTTGTAGATGCCATTATTATAAGTTAATCATGACTACCTTGGAAAAGAGAAGTTTGCTCTTTGAAGACTAAAATAAAGGTAGTTTTGGTTTAAAAAAACCTAAAAATAAATAAAATGCCCAATTATCAATCAAAAATTAAAAGAAAATACAAAACTAGAAAGTGTAACCCAGACGGAAGGAAAAAGAAACTATCTCTGAGTAGGCCCAGAATAGCAGATGAATTCAAAACAATTACAGGTATGATAATATATTACAGAAACAAAGGAAAGTATGTTTAAAGAATCAAAGGAAAATATGATAATACCTCAACATGCGGGGAATTTCAAAAAAGAAAGAAAGAAAAAAAAGAACTAATTCTAGAGTTTAAAAGTTTAATACCTGAAATGGAAACTTCATTATATAGGCTCCACTGCATATTTCAGATGGCAAAAGAATCCAAAAGCATGAAAATAGTTCAAAAAACAATAATAGATACAGAGGCAGAGCTGCCTCAAACTGATTGTCAAACTGCAGTGGGAAGGCCAGGGAGGGTTGGGGGACAGGAGGGAGGGGAGTAAGAGATCAACCGAAGGACTTGTATGCATCTATATAAGCATAACTAATGGACATAAGACACTGGGGGGTAAGGGAGGGCAGGGGTTTGTCAAGGGAGGGGGGGAAAAAAGGGCACTTATGTAATACCCTTTGTAATACTTTTAGCAAAAATAAAAATAAATAAATAAATAAATAAATAAATAAATAAAAAAGATAAACAGATCGAAAAAAAAGAAAATAGTTCAAAAAAGTTATTCATTCTCCAAAAAAAAACACAAAACAAAACAAAAAAAAAACAGAGAAAGGACAGAAGTGGAGAGAGACCTGCAAAACATGCAAGTGCACCAACATATGTATAATGGGGCTTCAGGAGACAACATTAGATAAAAATATATTTGAAGAAATAATGATTGCAAATGTCCCAAATTTGATGAAAGACTTATTAAGCCCCAGCTTCAGAATGCTTGACAAAACCTAAGTGGGATCAACATTTACATACATACACCATACACAAACCACTGAAAGCCAACCATCAGAAAATGTTGCAAGAGCAAAAGTAAAATGCCTGATCACACACAAGAGAACAAAAAATATAATTAATGGATGATTTGTTATCAGAAACAATGAAGGTCAGAAAGCAATAACATGTCATATTTAAATGCTGAAATAGAAAAACTGTCAAACATGAATTCTGTATCCAACAAAACTATTCTTCAAAACTGTAGGCAGAGCAAACATTCCTAGGTAAAGAGATTAGGATTTGTTGCTAGCAAACCTGCCTAACAAAAAATACTAAAAGAAATCCCTCAGAAAAAAAAATGAAAATGACATCAAATGGTATGCAGAAAAGTGTTAATAAAACAGGCCTGAGACTGCTATACTAAAAAGGGTCTGTCTGGCAGTTTTCCTAAAAAGCTAAACATAATTTACCATATGACCTAGCAGTTCCATTCCTAGATATCTCCCCACAATAAATGGTAATATATATCCACACAGATTGTAAACAAATGTTTATAAAGCAGCATTACTCATGATGGTCCCAAGTTAGAAACAATCCAAATACCCATCAACTGGTGAATGGATTTAAAACTGTGATCTATTCATACGATGGAATAATACTCAGCAATAAAAAGAAATACCACAAAAGCATTATGCTAAATAAAAGCCAGACACAAAAGACCACATATTATATGATTATGTTACATGAAATTTCCAAAAAAGTCAAATCCAAAGGGACAAAAAGCAGGCCAGTCAATGGTTTCCGGGATTGTAGTGGGAGCAGAGTATGAATGCAAAGGGGGATAATGCTTTTTGCATTATTATAAATGTTCTTAAACTAGACTGTGATGATGGTAGCACAACTCTATAAGTTTACTCAAAATTACTGTGCACTTATATATTCATAAACCTCAATAAAGCTGTTAGACAAATCACAGCAAATCCTATTGTAAGACCACAATATAGCCAAAATTTCATATGTAAATTTATGTATGATTTATGATTGAAATAAAAAATCACTTTGGGAAACACGTAGGTTTATAATGGCAACTCAAAGAAAAATAATTATTATAATGACCTTAAAAGAAAAATAAGATACCTTGACTCCAACCAATTAATGCTTGCTGGTCAATAAAAAAAAAACTTTAAGTAACTTGTAGCAAGTCTGAATTCCAGAATATTTAAAAATATTTTTAAATTGTAAATTTATTTTTCTAATTCCATAAAGCACATAATAAATGCTTTATTTAGCAATACGTGAGATGCTTTAACACAGCATTTCCTATACCAGCATTTTAGGTGACATACAAACACTGTATTAAATATTTAATAATATAGTGAGAAAATTCTTTTTTCAATTCCCTTTTTAACCCTTTTAATTTAGATAAGGAGGAAATCTGTATAAAGTGCTAGTTTACTTGTAAACCTTTCTCATGTATCTGCTAATTGCCCTTTTTAAGAAAGGGCAATTTTAACAGTGTTTCTCAACCTTCCTAATGCCGCGACCCTTTAATACAGTTCCTCATGTTGTGGTGACCCCCAACCATAAGATTATTTTCGTTGCTACTTCATAATTGTAATTTTGCTACTGTTATGAATCGTAATGTAAATATCTGATATGCAGGATGTATTTTCATTGTTCGAGACCCACAGGTTGTGAACCGCTGCCAGGAAGCAATTTTCCTAACATTGTTTTCATTGTATGCCCTTCAAACAGTAACCCTCTACTCATACAAGTGGTGCTAGCTTTCCATTTTGTAGTAATGATATAAATTGATGTATTTTGAAAGATAATCTCAAGTGTAAGAGTTAGATTGGATATGTACTATGAGAACAGGACAAAAATCATGAATGAGGCATGTGAAGGACTTAAATTCAGGAAACTGCTTCCTATGATGTAAGACACCAAGTGCACAGAAAACTCAGAATGTATGTTTACCTATAATAAGGATCATGTCAATGATTCAAAAGCACCTAAAGATGAGTGAAATACCTTTATTTGTTTATGCTGCTTTTTTGTGTGTCTTTGTTTTTCCATAGAATATCCTATATAATCCTATATAATAAAAGTCTAATATGCAAACTGTCCCCTCGACTGGGAGTTCGACCAGGGGGCGGGGCCAGCCAGCCAACCTTCGCTCCCCCCCTACCCCCCCCCCCACCCCCACCGGCCCCAGAATCAGATCACATAATTACCATTTCTTTTTTGTGGTGAGAACATTAAGATCTATGTCCTTAGCAACTTTCAAGTATATAATACAGTACTATTAACTATAAATCACAATGTTGTGCATTAGATCCCCAGAACTTACTCATATTACAGGTGGAAGTTTGTACTCCCTGACCAACATCCCTTTTCCCCAACTCACCCAGCCCCTGGTAACCACCATTCTAACCTCTGTTTCAATGACTTCAGCTTTTTTAGATTCCACATATAAGTGATATCATGTAGTATTTGTCTTTGTCTGACTTATTTCACTTAGCATAATGCTCTCAAGGTCCATCCATGTTGTTATAAATGGAAAGATGTCCTTCTTTCTAGAGGCTGAATAATATTTCATTGTGTATATATATATACATCTTTATCCATTCATCCAATGACAGATATTCAGGTTTCCATATCTTGGCTATTGTAAATAACATAAACTACTTTTCTAATATAATGTCGACTATGTGTAAAAAATAGTACTTAATTCACCTGGACTGATATAATCCTCTTTAAAGAAGTTTTTCTAAATTTAAACTGAAATTTACCATACCATATTTTTAAAATTACACATCAACACTTAAAAATCTTCCAATTATTAAACCTTCAAAAAATTCTACGCTACACATAGGGCAGATATCCTGAATTCATTTATTTATTTTACAAATACTTATTAAGCACTTTTTATGCAAGGCATTATTAATAATACAAAATAAGATCATTTCTGCCCTCCAGACAGTTATAATCTAGATAGAGAAATAAAGCATGTGGTAAACTTACAATACAGTTTATCAAAAAATGTACATTCTGGTTATGATAAATAAAGAATGACTCATATAGAAAGCAGAATTTCAACAGAAGCTAAAGGATGAATAATATGCTGATAGGCAGAGATGGTGCAAGAAAGCATTCCAACAGGGGAGTGTCTCTGATATCAAACTAAGTAGAGTTTGAACTTCATTCTTTAACCAACACTGAACCCTAATAGACTTCCAAACAGTGGTTCATAAGGAAGGCTCTCTGAAGGCAGTAAGAGAATAGATGTGGAAGAGTAAGAAATGGGAGAGTTGGGAAACCATGGGACAAATTAAATGTCCTTCCTGAGGTCACACGATTAACCAGATACCTGATCCTACAACTTGCTTCTCTGAACACCTAACTCACTATTTTCTATTATTAGCATACACCAAGGAGAACAAGATTCTAATTAGAGTTACTCAAGACACATAATTTACTTCATAAGCTAATTTTATTAGTAATCTTCACAGTGATAACTCACAAATTTTCATTTACTATTATATTAACACACTATCTTTGGATAAAATGTTTTGCTACATAAGAGCATGCCCCTTCATCCCTTTCATACTGGTATATAGCTCATTTAGGCTTTCTTTCCCAGGAGGTGTTCAAGAATACTGCTTAGGCTAATATATATATTTGAAACAATCAATGTCCTGAAAATTGAGATAAGACTAATTTAGAATTAGAGCATTCTAAGGTATCATTTTGTGATTCACATTTACATATGCAGACTTCCATATTAACAGTTAAATGTATATTATAGGAATAACTCTAGTATCTCTGGTACAATACAAAAACAATTCATTTCACAAAACACTCATGTCAATCATGAATCATAATGTGTTTTAAACAGCAGCTTCATCCTCAAAGCTGACGCAAGTCCTTTTACAATATCCTTGGCAGAAATACATCATCAGTAGTTCCATAAAGTCACATCTCTACCACCCCAATTTAACATATACATACGAAATCTTTTTTGAGCACCCTTTTTAGGGGTTCCAAAATATCTAAATGATCCTTGTTGTAAACTCTTGAGTAGTGTTTAGAACTTCTAACTAGAATCACAAAGTATAAAAACCAAATTTATATAAAGTTACACTGAAAACAAGTTACACCCTCACACTAAAAATGAAATGAAAAAGCAAAGTATCTACAGAAACTCTTGTTCATTAACACATCTAAATAGCAATATACTATATTTCTCAAATTTGGAGTCTGGAAAGAATTTTGAAGAGATATGACTCTATAACACTGGGATTCCATTAGATACTTAGGCTATATAATCTATAATAATAAAAGTATAATATGCTAATTAGACCGGACGTCCTTCTGGATGACCTTCTGGACAAAGCCAGTGCCAGCAGTCGGGGGAAGGAAAGCCTTACTCGTGCACGAATTTCGTGCATCGGGCCTCTAGTAGTAGTTATAAGGAATAAGTAAAAGTTCACTAGAAAATCCATGAAATGTACAGAAGTTATTCTTAGTGATTTCACTTTGTTTCCACAGTTTAATGACTAATCAACCTTTTATACATAACAATTCTTTTGGATATTAAAAAAGCCAGCTTAGGCCCAGCCTGGTGTGGCTCAGCACTTGAGTACTGACCCAGGAACCAAGAGGTCACGGGGTCAATTCCCGGTCAGGGCACATACCAAGCTAGTAGGGCTCAATCCCCAGTAGGTGGTGTGCAGAAGGCAGCTGATGAATAATATTTTTCTCTATCCCTCTCCCTTCCTCTCTCTCTAAAAATCAATAAATATATATATGTACATATATATTTTTTAAAAAACCAGTTTAGACTATAAATGCATGTTTCTTCCACAAAGCTATTTTTCTTTTTAAAAAAGATACATCCTCCTAAGTGAGTTTAACTTACTAAGACCCAAATTTGAAGTAAGCAAATTGTATATCCTCTCATCTCTTTGATGTCTCTCTCCTTGTCTCCAAAAGCCCTCAAGCAGCTTTTAAAACCTCAACTATTCCTCAAAACCCTTTAGATCTTCAAAATTCACTTTATTCTATAAAAGTACTTGCATATACAACCTCTCCAAAATCAAAGCTTTCATGTTCTCATGCATACACACTATTTTACACCAATTCACTCTAAATTATGTGGGACTGATAGCTCCTCAATTTAGCTAGAGGTGTCTTCATGTTGTTTTTTTTTTTTTAATATATTTTATTGATTTTTCACAGAGAGGAAGGGAGAGGGATAGAGAGTCAGAAACATCGATGAGAGAGAAACATCGATCAGCTGCCTCCTGCACACCCCCCACTGGGGATGTGCCCGCAACCAAGGTACATGCCCTTGACCGGAATCGAACCTGGGACCCTTCAGTCTGCAGGTCGACGCTCTATCCACTGAGCCAAACCGGTTTCGGCGTGTCTTCATGGTTTAAAAAAAGCTTGTTAACCTAAATTTATTTTAACATACACAGTTTCAGTAAGTTTAGACATTTAAAAACCAAAATAAAAACTTTGATTTAGTGGGGGAGGGGGGGAAGCATATCTCAAGAAAAGGAGGCCGGAAACTGGAGTCTGGCACCTGTTCTCCATTCACCCAGTTATAGGCACCTGTTCCTCATTCACCCAGTTATATCATTAAAGACCTTAAAATCATCTGGTCCAATACTTCATTTTTAAAGGAAAAAGCTGATGCCAAAGAGCAAGACTAACCACTCATAAACCTACAGTACTTTGTGGTCTCTCCCCCACCCCCAAGATATTCTTGCATTTCATTTTACCTTATACTTCTGAACCCATGACTTCCCTACAATCTAACTTTTTGTACACAGGACCTTAATGGTGGTGACCCCAGGACTTCTGTAGAAAGTAGCTATCTGTATGTATGTAGGGTAGGAGTTTGAATGAAAGGAATACGAGTACTTTTAAATTCTAGACTGTCTTAGATATACATAGTATTTACATGGTAACTCCAAAAGCAAACACACACACACACACACAGATATTCTCAATATTCACAAAACTGAGGCATATTTTTGTTTCTTTTACAGAGGATTAAAGTAACTTACAGGCTTCTGGTCTATTCATCCCTCATATTAAGTTGTATTCTGCCTAAAAATAAGTTAAGTCTGCCTTTTTAGAGATAAGGGAAGCTAAATATTAGTCTTTTAAAACGTGTTACATTAGCCCTAACCTGTTTGGCTCAGTGGATAGAGCGTCGGCCTGCGGACCGAAAGGTCCCAGGTTCGATTCTGGTCAAGGGCATGTACCTTGGTTGTGGGCACATCCCCAATAGGAGGTGTGTAGGAGGCAGCTGAT
Organism: Myotis yumanensis; assembly: GCF_028538775.1. Taxonomy (NCBI): domain Eukaryota; kingdom Metazoa; phylum Chordata; class Mammalia; order Chiroptera; family Vespertilionidae; genus Myotis; species Myotis yumanensis. The sequence continues at coordinate 48,758,073 of NW_027223763.1, read as the reverse complement.
CCATGTTTCGCTCTCATCGATGGTTCTAAGGCTCTATCCCTCTCACTTCCTCTCTGTAAAATATCAATAAAATATATTTAAAAAAAATAAAACGTATTAAAGTGAAATTAACCACTAAACCAGCGTTTCTCAACCTGTGGGTCGCGACCCCTTTGGGGGTCGAACGACCCTTTCACAGGGGTCGCCTAAGACCATCAGAAAACACATATATAATTACATATTGTTTTTGGGATTAATCACTATGCTTTAATTATGTTCAATTTGTAACAATGAAATTGGGGGTCACCACAACATGAGGAACTGTATTAAAGGGTCGTGGCATTAGGAAGGTTGAGAATCACTGCACGAAACTTAGAAAACAACTGAAACAATTTAAAATTCAAGGTATAATTATTTTTTTCATGTATTTAAAATAATAATTAGATACACCCAAATAAAAATTTTATTTAACTGGCATACACAATGTAAATGAATTAGTATATCATTTAAGAACCAAATGATATACAATATATATATTCAAAAATGCAACAAGCAACAGACAGAAGTCATGTTGTCGTATTTATAACAGCCTATTTTGTTTTAATATATATATTTAGAAATTAAATCAGCCAAAACTTAATGGTAAAAATCTGATTTACAGTCTAGCTACGATAGCTATATAAAGGAGATACATTACCAGAAATGTCTAAATCTCATCATCACTTTTACTAGGGTTGTGTGTGAGGATAGCCAAAGACCTTGTAGGCATTCAAATGGCTAAACACAGAAAGCTGGGGGTTTTAATTAATTTAACTAAAACCAGTATTTCACATAGATCTAATAAAGCCAAGGTCACAACCTACTTCCAGGTGGTCAAGCAACCTCTGAAGAGAGAAAAACTTCACTCGGACATCGATTAGTACTGCCTTCTTTAAAAAAAGAAATAGAACAACACTTTTATACCCTATTCTGTAGCTTTGTAGACAGCTCTCAAAAAAATATAGAGTGTATCCCATCCACTATTTACTTTTGCAACTTTTCCTTTTATCTACTCGGTAATTAGATACAAGGAAGGAAAAAAAAAAAATAATAACCCACAGGATTCCCAGAAAGCATCAACAGAACTCAGTTCCATGCTCTACCCAAAACTTATTCCTTCCAGGTGTGACTACCTCGGCGCAGCGCGGACAGACTAGAGCTCTAGTTCTGCTCCTGTAACTTCTCTCCCTCCGCACGATCCTCTACCCAAGAGTCCAAGAGCAGCAAAGAAAAGGACTAGCCTCGAAGGGGGGAGATGCTGGGGAGAAGCGAGGAGCTGTAGAACCCAGCCTTTAGGGGGAAAAATGGAAAACTCTGGCGGAGCTGTCTTTGCTGGAAGTAAGTTGTCAGAGGCCTGTGAAGTCTGGCACGGGGGACGCAGCCCAACAGGCTTTCCCTGACTCCAAACCAACGGCCTTCAAACCGGAGGGCTGGGGACCGGCAGCGGCCGTATTTCTCACGGTGGAAAGTTTAATAAACAATCTGCTCCGGGGAAGGGGGAGGGCAAGTCGGGGCTCAGCCACGGGAGCGCGCGGGGTCTGCCCGGTGCAGGGCGGTCGGTCCGACGCGGGTGGCACCGGGATTTTCGGCAGCAGCAGCAGCAGCAGCGGCGGCGGCGGCTGCATCCACCCGGGAGCCCCCGTCGCAGGACTTGCCCGGACCCGGGTCCGAGGAAGGGGACGGCCCAGCCCAGTGGGTCTGCGCCCAGGGGTCGGGGTCCGGGACTCCGGGTGGAAGTGGAGGGCTGGGCGGCCCCGGGGCGCGGGGAGGGAACGGGAGGTGGCGGCGGCTCTACTCACGCGGCTGTACCAGATGCTGAGGCGGGCCGCGGCCAGCACGGCGAGGAGAGTCCTCTGCGGGTCGGACTGGACGTGGACGGGCGCCTCGGCCGGGCTGCCCACCGGGCAGAGCAGCCTCTTGGGCCAGCCGCTCAGGAAATACATGGTCCGCGCGGAGCCGCCGACGCCGCGGCGCCCGGCGGCCCCCAGCCCCGTCCGTCCCACTCAGCGGCCCGGGGCCGGACGCCCGCCTCCCGCACCGCCGCCGGGGACTCGGGGCATCTGCCCGCGGGCCGGGCCGGGCCACCGCGATGCCAAGCTCCGAGGGCACCTCCGCGCTGACGGGGCCCAGTGTGGGGGAGGGCGAGTCGGGATTCGGAGGGGCGGAGGAGCGCGGGGGCCCGCCCCGGCCCCGCCCCGTCCTCGGGCCGCGCGGGCGTCAGCACCCCGCGCCGCGTGGGAAGGCGGCCGGGCACGCGCACTGGAGGCCTCTCCCTGCCCCCTCCTCCGCCCCGGAAGCTCCGCCCTCATCGTCTCGTGCGGCCTCCGCGCAGCGTGCCGACGCCAGCGGTTTTGCCCTCCTGCCGGCTCGCACCTCCCGCTCCCCAGCCGCCGCGCGCAGGCCGGGCCGGGAGGGAGGGCGGGGCGGTCACGTGGGGCTCGGAGGCCAGTCTGGCAGAGCCCGGCGGGACCCTGCGGGGAGACGTCTCGGCCTGCGGTCCACGCCCCGCCCCCGGCCCAGCCCAATCAGGCTTCCCCTGTGGACGGGGGCGGGGGGAGGGGGGGAACAGAAGAGGGGGAGGAGGGAGACGGGTCACGTGACCATCCCTTCCTGCGTTCCCACGCCGGGTTCCTGGCCGCGACCTCAGTGCCGGGCTGCTGGGTCCTGGGTCCCGTGGTCCCTCCTTGTGTGCCAGGGTCTGCGGTGAAAATTGGTGGGGAGGTTCCTGCCCTCATGGAGTTGACAGCCTAGAGGGAGCCTTGATTCAATCCGTAAATAACCGACGACGCAAGTGCCGGGAGTCCTGTCCTCTGCCCTTCAGGAGTCTGAATCTAGTATCTATTTTTTAGTTCAGTTTGCATTCATCTGTCCTTTTACCACGCATACTGTGAGACAAGGCGAGGCTGTCTGGGGCATGTACCCGAGAAGACTTGGCTTTCGTTTTAGAGCTGGAAGAGACTTTAGACATTATGCAGTTCAGTGTTTTAACTTCCGGACCTCAGGGATCACCTCAACTGTTTCTTTTAAAGCAGTGGTTCTCAACCTTGGCTGCACATTCGAATCACCTGGGAATCTTTTTAAAATCCTGATTTCTGGGGCCCCCAAACAAAGAAACAGAATTTCCGGCGGATGAGGCCCAGAAATCAGGATTTTAAAAAGATTCCCAGGTGATTCGAATGTGCAGCCAAGGTTGAGAACCACTGTTTTAAAACATTTTAGACTCACCGATTACCTGTGAATAGGAGGATAGCACGAGTGAGGGATAGAGTGTGGAGTGGGAGGAGAGGGGGCATCTAGAATAAAAGACTTGTTTCTCATTGTTTACCTTTTTAGTACATTTTGAATTTTTCCATATGTGTATATTACTTTTCAATTAAAAACACTTGCGTTAGCCCAGGTTGAAAACAAGAGGTTAACTCGAATAAAAAAGTGGCAACATAAACAACAAAAAACGTCAGTAACTTAATCCATATCAGAAGTAGCATTGTAGCTAGTATTCATAACAAAATATGTAACTTTACATAATTCTCCTAAACATTCGCGGCATTCCTCAGAACGTGATCAGAGAACCAGCTTCCTCAAATCAAAGTTGAAACTGTTTCACCACTCGCGGGCCTCTTGTGGTCAGACTGCGAGACTGTGTCTCCTTCCTGGTGGTCCTCCCACCCCCCCCAAGCCAGCACAGCAGCTGGACTATAGTAAGAATAGTAAACAATGAAAATAATTGTCAAATGAAATATTGGATGAAACCCTGATCCAGCTGAACTACACCATTAGGCAAATAAAGAAGCCCAGAGAGGTTTCTCGACTTGCCAATATAAAATTGTACAATAACAGTTGCATCATACTTTCTTCTAACTTACTCAGATTCATTTATGCACTTGGCAGAACGAGAGGGGATATGAACATAAGTTACATTGCAGCAATTCCACTGGCAATTTTACTGAGACTGTATCTGTCTCAGCTCTTGGTCAGAGGGTCTTTGTTCTCAGACTCCTACGTGTGAGCATCTTTCTGCACTCCTGCAGTTCAAGGAACTTCTGAGTAACTTGTTGCAGTCAGTTTTAACTTCACTTGTTTTGATGACTTTAGCATTTAATTCATCTGCCACACTCCTATTTAACAGTTAAGGTTTACAAAATATTTTCAAATGTATGACTTGATTTAGTTCCACAGTAAATCTTCAAGATAGGTGTGATGTCACCCTCAATTTCTTAATGAGGAAACAGGGCCAGAGTGGTAGAAGAGCCTCAGGTCACAGGAGTGGAAAAGAACTTGTCTTCTTTCTACAGACCCGGTGATTTTTAGACTGGATTGAACTGACTTGTGGTCGTTGCTTCTTTCAGTGAGAGGGAGAGGGGGAGATTCTCTGGATCTTTCTCCCTGAGCGGGGGGGGGGGGGGGGGGGGGGGGGGTAGGGGGGGTGAGTAAAATATCTGACTCTTCACAACCCTTTACTTAAGAGTTCCCCCATTGTGATGGAAACCTTATGGACTGTATTTTTCAACTTTTAAGTATCATTCCAATCTATATATATGAAAGGCTGTCTGTCTGACCAGTAGCTATGATGCGTACTGACCAACAGGGGGCAGACACTCAAAACAGGAGCCTGCCATGATGCGCACTGGCCATTTAAAAGGAAATGGCACCATGGACCTGGCGCTGACAAACCAACACTCGGCTTCCCCAAGTGGGACACAGGCCCCGCCACCACCCTGGAGCAACATCCTGCCAAATCACAGCCAACGCTGCCAAGAACCCATAGCACAAAATGAAGCCCACAGCCCAGCCCAGCCCAGAAACGGTGGCTGTGGGCGCCGGGTAGTGCCATCACGTAGCAATGCCCAGCTTCCTCTCCCTAGTGACTAGCCTCCTTGGAGTTTCTTCAGCCCAGGAATATGACTTGCTTTATAGCCAGGTGGAAACATTTTACACTTTAACCAAATGTTTGTGAAGCATTTTCACGTGCCTCATCTCGTTTGATCCTCACAGAAGTCCTGGAGTAGGTAGATAGCAGACTTGGTAGAATCCTATTTTCTTTTCATTAGCTGGAAAACGGAGATTTAGAAAGTTTAGAAACTCGACCCGACTGGAAAGAAGTAAGAAATGGTGGACCTTGAAAATGACTTCAGGTCTTCTCACTGTGCAGAATATAGTCAAACACTGCTACAGTTAAATATTTTAGCCTTTGTTCTCCCTGCGTGGTCTACAATAATAATCTGCTTCATGTTGATATTTACTGCTGTGTTGCTGACAATTACCTGAAAGAGAAGTTGGGGTGCTTCACTGAGCTGGAAAAAGTTTAGCTAAATGAGAAAGCAGGTCTAATTAAGCAAGTTTATTCTATATATATATATATAAAAGGCTAAGTTGACTCAAGCATGCGTGATACATATAAAGCTCTCACTGGCGCCAATCACACACATGTGTTTCCATCTGTCATTGTCAATTGTGAATTTGGTTGACATTTCTACTATAGAGAAAGGGCGAATAGCAATATTAAAATATTTCTTCTAATTTCCTTTCAATGTGCACGAATCCATGCACCGGGATACTAGTGTTCTTTTATAAAATCCATTAGCAGTTTCCATATCCTGGATCTTGCTTGTCCTCCTTCCCCTACCCCATCACTATCACACTCTAGTCAAACTTATTAAACTCCATTCTGAACTAAGAGTAAATGGATAAAAGAAAATTAAAATGTGCATGTTTTCATAAACTAACAGGCTTTTTTTTATTACAAGAAATAATTTTGGGCCCAGCTGATGTGGCTCAGTGATTGAGTCCCAATCTATGAATCAGGAGGTTGCAGTTGGATTCCAGGTCAGGGTACATGCCCAGGTTTTGGCCTGATCCCTAGTAGGGGACATGAGGCAGCCGATCAATGGTTATCTCTCATCATTGGTGTTTCTATATCTCTCTCCCTCTCCCTTCCTCTCTGAAATCAAAAATAAGTGGGGAGAAAAAAGAAGAAGAAATAATGTTGGTAAGGGTACACAGGAACATGTACATTTATAAACTCTTGGTGAGAATATAATTTGGTGCAATTTCTCTAAAGGGCAGTTAGCATTACATCTAAAGAAAAAAAGAGATCTTAAAAATATGCATACCCTTGGCCCCAATTATTTTTTGCCTATGATTATTTTCTAAGGAAATAAACACTGATATGTACAGAGCTTTAGCTTTAACAGTGCACCCACAAAGGTGTAGCTAAAAGGAAATAATCTAAATGTTTCCCAAAAGACATTAATTATAGTCCTTCCTTACAATGGAATATTTTGTAAGAATAAAAAATTATCTTGGGAAAGAATATTTAACTATATAGAAGTATTTCACTATATACTCTGAAGTAATGAAAGCAGATTAAAGACAGTATGTAAAATATCCTATGTTCACACACACACAAAAAAGTGCTTAGAAAAAAAAAGGGAAGAAAATGCTCTATAATATTGGTGCTTACCACTGATTGCAGGTGTTTGTGATGTTCTTTTTTTGTATTTTCCAAATTGTCTGTAATGAAGTCACGACTTCTGCAATGAGGAAAAAAGTTACGTAAAACAGAGTTAAATTGCTCATGACTGAAAATGTCCCAATTGTCCTGCTCTCAGTGGGCCCAGCAGTGCTGGCAAACCATTGGGAATGATGTTGTAATGTGGCATTTCAGGCACAGTCCCAAGACTGGTGAGAGGAGGGTTCAGAGAAAAGGCACCAAGTCACAAGACTGAAAGTAGGCCCTGTGTCCTTCACACAGTCACAGACTTCTGATGACAGCACAGGACTGGAACCAGAACTTGGTTCTGAGCACACTACTCCCAGTCTTTGGTGACCTCCATAAGAGCTGATGGTAATATTTACTGACGATGATGTTGCTTTAGTTTATGACTCTTCAATATGCTTTTAATATTCAAACTTATTATACTTTCATTATGTGCATCCGATGTATTTGCTTCTGGGTTAGACTATGTGTGTGTGTGTGTGTGTGTGTGTGTGTGTGTGGCTACCACACTATCATATATGTTAAGTGACCATTGAAAATGTCCCTGTTCTTCATATATATGAAGAATATATATATATGATTTATTTTAACAAAAATAGTTCATATGTGACTATGCTGGATTCTTTTTTTGAATATATTTTTTATTGATTTCAGAGAGGAAGGGAGAGGGAGAGAGAGAGAGAAACATCCATGATGAGAGAGAATCATGGACCGGCTGCCTCCTGCATGCCCCCTACTGGAGATCGTGCCCACAACCCGGGCATGTGCCCTTGACTGGAATTGAACCTAGGACCCTTCAGTTCGCAGGCCGACGCTCTATCTATCCAATGAGCCAAACCAGCAAGGGCTATGCTGGATTCTTGATTATTGTTTTCCCCCTTCTGAAGAATGGTAATGAATATTTCAGCTTAAACGATATGATATCTGTGTTTTGCTTCAAAATAATCTGGGGGTGAGTGGAGAAGTTGGAAATATATATGAAACAAGGCTGGCTATGAGTTGATAATTTTTGAAGCTAAGTGATGGGTTCTTGGGAATTTAGTGTGTTATTCATGCTCCTTTTCTATATGGTTGAAATTTTCAATAATAGAAAGTGTAAACCTTTAAATTAAAAAGAACATCTTAGTCTCTCTGGTCATTTGTGACTAACCAGTCTACCTTGTCCACAATCCTCCTTACAGTAAACAGTGTTAACAATAACTTGAAAACTTTTAATTAACCATAAAGGCAGGATGGTTTCTTATTAATAAGCCTCAATGGAAAATAAAGCGAAGAAGCACCTTGTTCCTAATCAAGCAAAATGGGGAAAGAATCATTATTCTTTCTCTTAACTTCAGTCTTTTTAGAAATTAAAACATTGTTGGAAACAGACCTGATTCCATTCAAATTAGCAGCCAACAATAACAATTGTTCTGTTTGACTATGTCTCAATGAGTTTCCAGTATTAAAAAAAAAAATGCTGTACCTGAATTTCTGTGTGCATTCTTTATTAAAATAGCAAGAAGAGTTGGGGAAAAAAAACATTTAACCTTACAATGTGAAGCAGTAAAAAGTTCACCACAATTCTAATCAGATCTTTCTCTCTTCTTCCTCCTTCTCCACCTCCTCCTCCTCCTCCTCGTTCTTCTCCCTCTCTATTTAGACATATATGCCTTCATTAATTTGGACCAAAATTCATATTCATTGCACTATCCCATTATTTCCTGTATTTATTAATGAGTCAAATTTAGTGCCCAGTTGTAACAAACTATTCTGGCATATAATAGTTTGGGCTTCTGTCTTATTCTCATTCAATTATTCTGATGTAATAAATAACAAGTTCCATGAAATTTTTATCAAACCAAACTGTTATGTTTTGTGTGACAGTGCAAATATTATAAAAGGGCAACATTGTTCTTTTTATTATCTTTTTTTTTTTACAATTTATATTCTTCTAATGTGGTAAACACAAAACAAAATTTACCACCTCAACCATTTTTAAATGTACAGTTCAATAGCATAAGTATATCCACATTGTTGTGAAACAGATCATAAGAACTATTTTTTCTTGCAAAACTGAAACTCTGTATACATTAAACAATAACTTCTCTTTTCCCTCTCCCCTCAGGCCCTGATAACCACCATTCTACTTTCTGTTTCTGTGAATTTGACTACTTCAGATGCCTCAGATAAGTGCAACCATACAGTATTTGTCCTTTTGTGACTGGCTTTCTCATTTAGTATATATATGACATTTGATTATCCATTCATCCAGTGGTGGCTACTTGGGTAGCTTCTACATTTTGGCTATTGTGAATGAAGCTGCTATGAACATTGCTGTACAAATAACTATTCAAGTTCCTGCTTTCAATTCTTTTTGGGTAAATACCCAAAAGTGGGATTGCTGGATTATATGGTAGTTCTATTTTTAATTTTTTTAGGAACCTCCATACTGTTCTCCATAGAAGTTGCACCATTTTATAATCTTACCAGTAGCTCACAAAGGTTCCAATTTCTCCATATCCTCACCAACACCTGTTATTTGCTGTGTTTTTTTTTATACTAGCCATCTGGATGGATGTAAGATCATATCTATTTTGGTTTTGATTTGCATAACTGTGATTATTAGTGGTGCTGAACATTTTTTCACATACTTGGTCACTTATATATCTTAAAAAAAATCTTTATTGTTGAAAGTGTTACAAATGTACCTTTTTTGCCCCCTTTACCTCTTCTAGCTTGCCCTTGCCCTCACCCCAGGCCTTCACAATCCTATTGTCTGTGTCCATGGTGTATATCATTTTTGAAGAAATGCAATGTCTCATCAGCAGGTGTACACCAAAAGATAAAGTTCAAGGGCAAAACTTTGAGTTTAAGTTTTGGATTATGTAATTTTATATTATCCATCAATTATGAACATAGTTAATCTTTATGCTGAAAGGATTGCAAGAATCTTACAAGTATGACCTCTTAGTCAGAATGGACCTTAAATATTATATAGTTCAATTTCCAGACCCAACAGAAATATAAGTGAATTTCATAGCATGAATTTATATGTATTTCATAGAAATAATTTATAAAACCACTAAAGGATTAATATAAAAGGAACATATCTATCAAATTGAATACTCAATAAACTTGATTATAAGTACCTGAAAAGATATATAAAAAAGTGGCTGCATATTTTTTTAAAAAGATTAGAGGGATAGCCAGCAATCCTATCTAATAATAGAGAAACATGGTAATTAACCATAACTTCGCTACCCTTCCCATTGGCTAATCAGGGCGATATGCAAATTAACTGCCAACCAAGATGGCGGCCAGCAGCCAGGCAGCTGAAGCGAGCAGGAGGCTTGCTTGCTCCAGTGAAGGAGGAAGCCAAGGTTCCCCGCCTGCCGCTGCTGGGCTCTGAGCTTGCACTCTAAGAAACAATGTTGCAATTATAGAAGCTAAACAAACCCCAGAAACCTGCTTTCAGCTGTCAGAGCTGGAGCTGCAACAGTGTTTCAATTATAGAAGCCAAACAAACCCAGATACCTGTTTTCAGCAGCCGAGGTCTCAGAGCGGGAGCCGATCCTCAGAGCTAAAGCCAGCTCTCAGCTCCGGTGACAGCTATAGAAGGTAAATAAATCCCAGAATAAAAAAAAAAGAAAAAAAGGAGAGTTTGGGAGCTTTAGTCACCTGCCAGCCTGAAAACAGCCCTCAGTCCCTCACCCAGACTGGCCAGGCATCCCAGTGGGGACCCCCACCCTGAAGGGGGTGCGACCAGCTGCAAACAGCCATCATCCCCTCATCCAGGCTGGCCAGGCACCCAAGCGGGACCCCCAACCTGATCCAGGACACCCTTCAGGGCAAACCAGCTGGCCCCCACCCGTGCACCAGGCCTCTATCCTATATAGTAAAAGGGTAATATGCAAACTGACCCTAACAGCAGAAGGACTGGGAATGACTGCTCACTATGACACACACTGACCACCAGTGGGCAGACGCTCAATGCAGGAGCTGCCCCCTGGTGGTCATGGTGCTCTCACATGGGAGGAGCTCTGTTCAGCCACAAGCCAGGCTGATGGCTGCCAGTACAGCGGTGGTGGTTCCAAGAATTAGCATTTTAAACAAATACCCTGATGATTTCTCATGCATATTAATAAGGTCCATAAGAGTTGATTAAGATTAAATAAGCTAAAGTACCCCCTCTCTGTGCTGTCTTTATATTCAGGCTAGAATCTTTTTATTAAATCTCCCAATTCTCCCACCAGCATGTAAACAAGTCAGAAAGTCCACTGGATTTCTATGAAATGTGGGCATGATTCCTCCTCCAGCAATTCTAGATTTTCCTGATTTCCTGATAAAAGAGCAATCTGAAGGATAGAACAACCCTGCTATAGAGACCCGATGAGATCAAATGGTTGAAAGGACCTTAGGTCATTCAATAGCAACATCATGATTGAGCCCATCATGATGGGCTTCCTGGTCCATGCTGACCACCTTCATGTGGCCCTACTAGCCCTCTAATCTACTCCTAACTCTTCCTCATCTCTAAAGTGAAGACGGTGATAATACTCATCTTTTCATATTTTTCTTTTGTGGTTTTTTTTGTGTTTTTTTTTAATATTTTATTTATATGTTTTTTGTTTTACAGAGAGGAAGGGAGAGAGATAGAGAGTTAGAAACATCGATGAGAGAGAAACATCGATCAGCTGCCTCCTGCACATCTCCTACTGGGGATGTGCCCGCAACCCAGGTACATGCCCTTGACCGGAATCGAACCCTGGACCCTTCAGTCCGCAGGCCGACACTCTATCCACTGAGCCAAACAGGTTTCGGCTCTTTTGTTTTTTTTAATGCTGGAAACCAAGAGCTCAGAGTAAATCCATGCCCTTAGCAGTATGTTTTGGATTAGCCATGAATAACTTCCTGATGATTGGTGCTGTTACACAAATCATCAGCATCTATGTGCTAGCTACTACTTTAAGCACTTGACTTAACATTTACCCTCTAAACAATTACACGAGGTAGTTATTATTATCCCTATTTCTACAAATGAAGAAAGTGAGGCTTAGAGAAGCTCAAGGTTTACAGAGTTAGGAAGTGGTAGTCAAAACTTGAACCGAGAACCTCACCACTTAAAAAAATTCACTATACTGCCTCTTTTCATAAACTTATTTTCCCACTAACTAAATATACACAATACTTCTGGTTTCTTAACTACCTTTTCTTAATTCTTAAGAGCTTTTTTCTTACCCAAACTTTCATGCAGAAAAATTAATGAATGAAATCATGATTTCCACATTCACCTGGAGAATAACATTCGTTGTGTCTTAAGCAAAAATGAAAATAATAGCCCTAACTCATTTGGCTCGTGGATAGAGCATCAGCCTTCGGACTTAAGGGTCCTGGGTTTGATTCCAGTCAAGGGCACCTGGCCGAGTTGTGGGCTGATCCCCAGTGGGGGAGGGGGGGCGTACGGGAGGCAGCCAATCAGTGGTTCTATCTCATCATTGATGTTTCTATCTCTCTCCTCCTCTCCCTTCCTCTCTGAAATAAATAAAAATATATTTTTTAAAATGAAAATAATAATGTATGGACAAGGTCATGTAAATTCTTGAAAATAAGCAGTAGAAACATATCACCCATGTATGATGTTGAAGGTTATAAATGAATCAAGGAATTAACCTCTAGGCACATCGGATAGTATTTTAACATTATCCTTCAAACAATATGTGATTCACCAAATGAAGAATCTCTCCCTACCCAAGTCACTCCCTAAAAACACCCATGTGATGCACTGCAGGCTCTTACTTTCCTTCAAAGATCTCGAGAACTTGATTGTGTTCTTGCCTCGTGCTGCCTTGCCTGTTGCTTCCCATCAGAGGAAAAGCTTCTGCAGGACCCTGAGGAATGGAACATAGTATCCCCACTTCTCCCCTCAATCTACCCTTCCCCAATCCCAAGCAAGCACATTGTTTCCAGAGGCTGTCTTAGGACTCCTCTGTGGAAAGGACAAGCAAATTGACAGGGATGGCAAGAGATCCTTCCATGTTTTTACCTTGACCAGTCTGGAGCAAACAGATGGGTTTATATAAGGGGGTGTGTGGATTACAAAAGGAAGTTGGCCATTGCCTGTGTATACTTTGTTGTTAAGTCCGTGTTCTTCATGGTCAAGCAGATAAAAATCAATTTACCTGTTAAAAAGCAGTATGGAGAGGGAAAGCAGGGGACAGCGGGGGGAGGGGGGGGGGGCGGGCGGGGGTGATAAGAGACCAACCAAAGGACTTGTATGTATGTATATAAGCATTACCAATGGACACGGCCCCGGTGGGGGGGGGGGGGGCAGGGGGAGCATGTGCTGAGGGGGCGGTGAGAGTGGCCAGGGAGGGGTCGATGGGGGAAAAAGGAGACATGTGTAATACTTGAAACAATAAAGCATACAAAAATTTTAAAAAGCAGTAAGGTATTATTCAGCTCTGTAACCCAACCAAATCTCTGGTGGAAATATTGTTTGACTGAAATGTGGCAAGCACACTGGGATGCTTCAAGACTCAAGGAATGCAGAATGTGTGCTGCGATCCTCTGAAAATTATCTCGAAATATCCTACTACTGCTCATACAGTTCCCTCTTGTGGCTAGAAGAAACATCTACTTAAGGTTTTATCATCTTATCTACAGGACATTTCTAAATTTGTTAATCATGAAAGCACTCATAACAATACCCCCAAGCAAAAGTTTTAAAACAAACTTATTCAGGCCATATAATACATTTTTAAAATGTCTAGTTTCAGGCAAAACTTAATGCAGGTACAAATTTGAATATATTTATTCAAAGACAGCCAAGGAATTAAAATGTATGAATGCAAGTGTGTTAATACTTTACGATGCCATTAACCTCACAAACTTACTTTCTCACTAACTAACTCTACACAATCAAACAAAGCACGAGTTTCCCAAAGCCCATTTTAGTCCCTGAAAATACATTTGGCACCACTGGAAGTCCAGTTAATAAAAAAAGACCATGGAGTCACAAGTTGAGAAACTATCCTTTAAGTGTAATAAACTTGGCAAACGAGCTCAATTCAGTTTCAGTTACACGGCACATACATTATTATGTTCAGACTATGTAGGTAAGATATAAGTCCTCCAGAATTAGACACTGTGCACTTGTCTTTCATTTACTCATTATTATTTCCTCAATGCTCTATTGAGAACATGTTGGCATTCATTACTAATGGTTGTATTTCCTGGTTTCTTTTTTTAAAATATATTTTTTATTGATTTCAGAGAGGAAGGGAGAGGGAGAGATAGAAACATCAATGACAAGAGAGAATCATTAATCGGCTGCCTCCTGCACGCCCCCTACAGGGAATCGAGTCAACATGTGCCCTGACCAGGAATGGAACTGTGACTCCCTGGTTCATAGGTTGACGGTCAACCACTGAGCCACCGTGGTGGGGTGTCTTATTTCTTATTAAATGTTGGACAAACATAAATAAAGAATGGAGCAAAAGAGAACTTCTGATAAAAGCTCCACCCAACCGAGCTGTCAAAGAAACACTCAGTGGGTCAAAATTCAATAATCCTCCAAAACCTTTCTCTCCTGTCTCACCAAGACACCTCACCTTCGAGAACAGGGGCCCATCTCTGAGAGGCTGCGTTCCACAGATGCAACCTCGGGCTCTCCCTTCCATCAACGCAGCACCTCCTCCACCTGGGTGCTCCTCCTTTAAAGACCCATCTTTCCTTTAATCTTTGTCTTCACTTTAGTTCCCCAAGAAGCCGACCTTGAGACAAGAATACACCAACAAATAGTTTATTTTGGTGGTGACCTCAGGAAATGCCATCAGGGATGTAATAGAAGGGAGGGAGGACGGCCAATAAAGGCAGTGTTTTCAAGCATGTTGGCACTATGGATAACAGGTGCTCAGTCCCTCTGGGGAATGCTGGGAATCAGTGTAGAACCCATGTCTCTTAGTTATTCTGCCTGAGAATCGAGGGAGCTGGAGATTTATACAGGGGTGGGCAAACGTAGGTTTGCAGTCTTGAGAACATGAAACAGTTTATTTTTGTATTATTATTTATTAATTGTAGTATTATTTATTCACGTTACAATGGTAAACCTATGTTTGCCCACCCCTGTACACCAACTCTAATCAATTATTAGTTAAGGGCTGCTCTGGGAGGCATTAAGTCTCCACACACCCAGCCTCCATGCTCACAGTTGGACCTCTAGCCACTAGAGAAAGCCATTGCAAGGTGCTGCCGCTGCTGGCTGTTGGTAAAGCCCTGGGGAGACATGGGCAGGGCCCCAACGGCACCTGCTCCACGGGTGTCTGAGATTTCAATCTGGAACACTGAGACCCATCATCAAATGCCAGGGCTCACAGAATAGGGGTGAAGAAAGGTTCTGGAGTCAGACTGATTGTTTCCAAAATCTGGGTTCTTCTCCAAGCTTCAAATTCCACAACGGATTGTTGTGGGGATTGAATAATGTAATTCATGTAAAAGTATCCAGTATTGTTTGCAACTGGCACATAGTACACATTCCTTCAAATTCAAGTTATTAATATTATTACTAACACCCGATGACCTTACAGAGACCTAAAACCAAACAGAACCTTAAAATGTTCTGCTTGCCCCAGCCATTTGGCTTCAGTGGGTAGAGAGTCAGCCCACAGACTGAAGGGTCCCAGGTTCGCTTCCTGTCAAGGGTACCTACCTCGGGTGCAGGCTCCATCCCGGCCTTGGTCAGGGCGTGTGTGCAGGAGGCAACCAATCTAAGTGTCTTTCTTGCATCGATGTTTCTCTCTCTGTTTCTCCCCCTCCCTTCTACTCTCTACAAAATAAAAAAATAAATAATGGAAAAATATCCCGGGTGAGGATTAACTAAAAAAAAAAAAAAAAAGTACTGTTTGATCAGGCTGTCCAGCAGAGACCCAAAAGTTCCAGTCTTGCTACTGGTACGGTGTGTACACTGGCACCAGTGAGCAGAACTGATGAAATCTCTGGGACTCTGTCCAACTCGTCTTAAAGACATGGCCAGACCCCTGCATTATCCTCAGGGGGAGGGAATTGTCTCCAGCTGAGTGGGGCTCAATAGCAGAGTAGATACATCTCCAACAAAAGTAGGTTCTAGGCAAGCTCACCTCAGGGTCCAGCTTACCTTCTCCACACTATTTTCCTCCCCAGCTACTCAGACAGTGTTTAATTCTTATGTTTACGAGAAAAAGGAAGGGAGGGGAGAACTAGTGCTTATCCCTCTCCACAGCAAGTTCTAACACAAAAATGTAACTTCCCTTTCAATAAGCAAGTATTTTTGGAATTCCGTAGTTCAGATGAAATTACATGGTTCACATGTTCAAAGCATTTTTTCCCCAAACTGTTTTTCCTCCACGGTGTGAAGACCAGACTTTTGGAAAGACTCAAACTTTCATTACAGTTTGGCTGTACAGGATATAAAAGCTGGGTGGGTTCTGTTTAGGTTTTTCTTTGTTACTAAATATTAATAGCAAGAACAGATTTGGGAAGTGGTGCAGAGGGCATGGGGAGCCCTTTGAAGCCACATAAAGACATCAAACAAAAGGAAACTTAGAGAAAGGTGATACTATTTTCCAGAAATCAGAAAATGCTATTTTTTCAGGTCTCTAAGATAATAAATATGTAGTTTATTTCAGTACAATGCAGTATTTTTGTAAATCACTTCCTGATAATGAAGATTGCAATTCAAATTGCAAAATTTTAAAAAATGTTTAGCTACGAATACTTACAGACCCTTGATTAAAAAATGTGCCCTTAATTAAAATGAACACACATCCTTCAGAATTGGTACAAATTAGAGAGGAAAAGCTGGGTCTTTTATCCCCCTTGATTCATCACCCCCTTGTGCTGGGGCAGAGGACACAGCTCTCTTTCAATGTCGGCCTTAGCCAGGCCTGGTTTGATCCTAAGAGGACTTCATAATAAACCTCCTGTTCCCTAATCTCTGCCTCAGAATCAGCTTCCCTGAGAACCCAATTTGTGGCAGGTACCCACAGCCCAGCAACACATATCTAGACACCTGAAACCCTCAAGTCTAAACCCAAAAGAGTAGAGGAAGTCAAAGCAGATTATTACTGTCTCTATGTGAAACTGTCTTGTGTTCAGTTAATTGGTAGTTTTAATTATCACTTTCAGGAGGAAATTTACCTATCTTTTTTTAAATAGGTGATATTTTAAAAATATATTTTTTATTGATTTCAGAGAGGAAGGGAGAGGGATAGAGAGACAGAAACATCAATGAGAGAGAATCACCGATACACTGCTTCCAGTACGCCCCCACTGGGGATCCAGCTCGCAACTTGGCCATATGCCCTGACTGGGCATCGAACTGTGACCTTCTGGTTCATAGGTGGACACTCAACCCCTGAGCCATGTCGGCCGGGCCTCTCTTTCTTTTAAGTCACTTCAACAGATTAACAATGGAAATGCCTTATGACCCACTGATTTGACTCCAGTTCTGGGAATATATCTGAAGAAACCCAAAAACACTAATTAGAAAGAATATATGCACCCCTATGTTCATTGCAGCATTATTTACAGTAGCCAGGGTTTGGAAGCAGCTCAAGTATCCATCAGTAGATGAGTGGATAAAAAAAAAAAGCGCCCTAACCGGTTTGGCTCAGTGGATAGAGCCTCGGCCTGCGGACTCAAGGGTCCCAGGTTCGATTCGGGTCAAGGGCATGTACCTGGGTTGCGGGCACATCCTCAGTAGGGAGTGTGCAGGAGGCAGCTGATCGATGTTTCTCTCTCATCGATGGTTCTAACTCTCTATCCCTCTCCCTTCCTCTCTGTAAAAAATCAATAAAATATATATTTTTAAAAAGCTGTGGGATATTTACACAATGGAATACTACTCAGCTGTAAAAGCGAAGGAAGTCTTACCATTGGGGACAGCATGAATGGACCTGGAGAGGATTATGCTAAGTGAAATAAGCCAGTCAGAGAAAGACAAGTACCATATGATTTCACTCATATATGGAATCTAAAGAACAAAATAAACAAAATAGACTCAAATAGAGAACAGCTGTCTGAGGGGGCAGGGGTTGCAGGGCTGGCTGAAAAAGGTGAAGAAATTATGCAAACACAAAACAAAATAAAACACACAAAAAACTCACAGATACAGACAACGGTATGGTGATTACCATAAGGAAAGAGGGTGGGGGAGGTAGAAGAAGGTATAGGGGGATAAATGGTGATGAAAGAAAACTTGGCTTGGGATGGTGAACACACAATACAACATACAGATGATATAGAATTGTACACCTGAAACCTATATAATTTTATTAAACAACGCCACTCCAATAAATTCAATAAAAAGGAAAAAAAATAAATAAGTAAGTAAATAAAAAAGAACAAAAAAGCATCTCTGAATAATAACCATATCAGAGCATAACCCAATAAGCACAATGTTTATAAAAATGTGGATGGTGGAGAATTTTGTTGTAAACTATCTTTAAAAATAGAGTAAAACTAAACTAGCAAAAAAAGAATTGAAATGAAAGAAGTGCCAATACTTCTCACTTTGTAAAAAATACATTTCTGAAAAATTGGGCTGAGTCATATTTTAACGTCAATATTGGAAGTCACCATTTAAACATTTTTATGACAAACTGTTTTGCAGGGGGAAAAATTGCAAATTTAAATCACCGCCTTTCAATTTGCTATTTTATAAAACTAGATTTTTCACTCACTGAACTGATTTAAACTAAAGTATTTGTTTTTCAAAATCTAACACCACAGCAAAATATCAAATACAAAATTGCATTAAGCTCTAATTAATTACTCTTGGCCCAAGGTTTTTAGATACAGAGGGAGGAAAAAGTCACTTCTAGTTACATGTTACTATCATATTCTGGAGGAAATTAGCCAAACTCTTTCCCAGTACTGGAACTTCATTATTTCTCAAAATAAATCCATTAACAAAGACTTGTCATTCTCTCCCTTAACTAATTGTAATACTAATACTTTGTTTTGGTAATGGATTTAAAATTCATCCTGGATGGGTAGCCAAAAATAGAGAAATAAAGGTTAGGAACTTATTTATTCTGTTCTGCCAAAGAGTGGTTTCTCCCCCTAGCTTAGTAGGCATAGAGTAAGCATGGATAATTTCATACTAGATTTGGATAGAGATTGAGAGCTTGGTCTTAGCTCAAAGCAAGCAGTTCACATTTAGATAAAATGAAAATTTGGATACAATGCCCAAATTTACATAAGATTATATTATAACTAGAGGCCCCGTGCATGAAATCCGTGCGGGGGGGGGGGGGGGGGGGGGGGTGTGTCCCTCAGCCCAGCCTGCATCCTCTACAATCTGGGACATCCCTCCCACAATCTGGGACTGCTGGCTCTTAACAGCTCACCTGCCTGCCTGCCTGATTGCCCATAACCACTTCTGCCTGCCAGCCCGATCGCCACCTAACTGCTCCTCTGCCGGCCTGATCGCCCCCACTGCCTTCCCCTGCCGGCCTGGTCACCCTGGTGGAAGCTGTGTGGAGCAGCAGCTGGGACCCACCCCCCAGCAGGGCTGAGGGAACTCCGGCAGTAGGCACACAGAGCAGCTGGCCCCGTTCCCACTATGCACGCCGCTATCTTGTGACGGCATTATGGCGAGAAGGTTAATTTGCATATTATCTCTTTATTATATAGGCTGATTCAGGAGGAAATCAGTCCAAAAATCACATCTATTATCCTTTGGATAATAAAAGTGCAAGTTGATCTGTTATTACAAAGCTACCTAAGCCTACTTATGAGACATCATCAAAGGCAATAGTCACAAGTACGTAGGTCAGGAATGTCCCTTGGAGAGGTGGAATAACATGTACCCAGATCCAAAATACCAACATGGGCTCTCTTGAGAAGAGTGTCAGATGCATAAGTATCTTTCTTTAAAATGGCTCGTAGGTTACAGATCACTTCACTGCTCTAGGCCTCTTAGACTTCTCATGTGAAAAGGCAGGAGGCATTGTGCTCCCAATACAGAAGGTGGAAGTGAGGGAATGGCATATTTCCTTACACTAAGGAGGTCTGTGCAGTCCCACAGTTCCTCCACCTCCTTGCAATCTTCTGCTTCAGCCTTTCCAGCTCTTGGGTCAGATGTGTTTAAGTTTAACTCCATGAATGGCACCAAAGTTTAGAAGTACTGAGAGACTCAGGCAGATTCCAGTCCATTCTTGTGGGTTCTAGCGTGTCCTTGCTTCCCTGACGTCACATCCTGACTGCCTGTCCTGGGGACTTGAACTCCAGCACTAGACAGAAGAACACCAGCCTCACACAGACAGTATAACCAGCCCCCATAGCTGCATACAGCCAAATCCCTCAATAAACCCCTATTGTGTTTGTTTTTCACAGTGGTTCTGCTTCTCTAAACAAACCCTGACTGATACATTTGGGTTGGATTTTTAGCGTTTCAGTGTTTACTATTACAAAAATGCCACCGTGAATGTCCATGTTTGTATTTTCTGGTGCACTTATGCAAGAATTCCTCTACAATGTATACCTAAGAGTACAGATTGCTGCATTATAGGGTATCCACATATTCAACTTTGTAAGATAATGTCAAATTCATTTCAGATTGTGCCAATTTAACTCACACCAGCATTTAACTTCTTAAGAGTCCTCCTTGATCCAAGTCTTTGCAATTAGTATAGTAATACTTCTTAATTTTAGCCCATCTGAAGAGTATAATATGGTTTCATATTATAATTAAAATTAATATTTATATAATGCTAATGAAAATGGAGAATTTATTTCTAGTCTTCATATTTTCTCTTCTGCAAAATGGCTATTCATGCCATTACCCATTTTTCTATTTCAACACTTTTACCTTTTACCTCTTTTCCCCACTTTGTTGTCTGCTACTTCTTGTCTTACAGCACTTGTTAGGAAATCCTGCATAATAGTTAGTAGAAGTAAAAGGGGTCTTTATCTTGTTCCTGATATTTAAGGGTCTGCTTCTCTCTCTCTCTCTCTCTCTCTCTCTCTCTCTCTAAATTACTAGGAGTATGGTTTGCAGCATCTTCTGAGAAGATCATGTTTTTTCCCCTCTTTAATCTATAATGTAGTCAATTATATTTATATATTTTTTAGTGTTTAACTACCCTTGCATTTCTGGATAAATCCAACTTGTTTATGACCTATTATCTTTTAAAAGTAAACTCCTGGGTTGGTTTTATTGGAATTTCATTTGAATTTTATAGCTGTTTTTAAAATTGAGATTGGCCATAATGTTTCTTTATTGTACTGTCCTTGCTTTGTTTTGATATAAAGGTTATATAGAATGAATTGCATCATAGTCTCATTTTTTTTCTCTCTGAGATAGTTTTAAAGATTGAATTGATCGCTTCCTTAAAAGTGTGTAAAAATACCTGAGCTTAGTATTTTCTTTGTGGGAAGACTTCGATGACATTTCTTTAGTAGTTGTAGGACAATTCAGGTTCTCTATTTTTGAGTAAGTTCTAATAAGTTACACTTTTCAAGGAATTTGTCCATTTCATTTAAGTGTTCAAATGATTGACCTAAATTGATACATTTAAAAATACTTTGCCTTATCTTTGATTATGTCCCTTCACTTCTAATGTTGCTTATTTGTGCTTTCTCTCTTTTGCTCAATCTCTGCAGATATTTCTGTATTTATAAAACAGAACTTTTAATTTTATGCATTCTCTCTTTTGTATCTTTACTTTTTCATGAACTTCTGTGTTTATCTTTATTATCTACTTTTTTATACTTGTTTTTTTCCTATTGTTCTTTCCCTAATTTCTTAAACTGAACACATAGCTCACTAATTTTCAACCTTTCTTCTTGTCTAAAATAAGCATTTAAATTAACAAGTTTCCTTTAAAGAATCATTTTAACTATCCTATTGGTCTGAATCCTATCTCAGACCAATTAAGTGAGGTAGTATTTTTTATTATCATTAAGTTTTTAGTATGTACAATTTTTCACTATCATTTCTTCTTTGACACATTAATTATAAAACATATGTAGGTTTCAATATTTTCAAATATATGGGGAATTTTACAAATTTATCTTTGCTATTTTTGCCACCCCAGATCCTATCACTTGTAGTTTGCTTTTCTAGAGTCAGTTGCAAACAGTTGCTTGTGTATCCTTTCAAAAACAGTGAATGCATTTGCAAACATAAATTAATACATATTTATTCTTTTGTTAAAAAAACACGAGAGCATTCTATAACATTGTATTGTATCTTTTTTCTATTACCAGTATATCTTAGAATTGTTCTATATCAGCATCTATAGATATACTGTATTTTTTTTTATTTGCCAGCATTCCATTTTATAGATGTATTATAGTTTATTAAACTAGTCCTCTGGTAATGAGACATTTCAGTTATTTCCCATCTTTTGATATTATGAACAATGCTGCAACGGGTATATCTTTTACAGGCATTTTTGTCCATATGTGTGATTATGTGGGTAGGACAAATTCCTAGGAGTAGAAGAGCTGGGTCAAACAGAATGCATTTTGACACATATTGCCGGACTGTTCTTAAAGCTGTTACACCAAGTTACACTCTCATCATACAGCGAGTGCTCATTTTCCTCACAGAAAGAGCAGACATTTTGACTGTTGTCAGTTTGATATTAAAAAGAATACCCTACCATTGCATTAACTTTCAATTAAGAAAAGAGATCATGAAAGTTATTTTTAAGACTCTTCAGGGGCTCCGTGGAAGAAGGAACGTCTGTGTGGCAGTGAGGGGCGGGGGATTCTTGGAGGAGGCAGCTTTCAAGCGGTGTCCGGAATAGAACTCGCAGCTGAGATGGAGGCGAAGGGCAAGACACAGAGGGTGGGAAAATGTCTTACCTAGTTTGTCTTAAGCGGGGGGAGCACATCGGAGTAGTGAGGAAACACACCTAGTTGGCAGCAAGGAATCTTCAAAGCCTGGACACTCAGCCCTGGCTGCGCATTACAACCATGGGGCGGGGCTGGGGGGTGCGGGGAGAGACACACCATAAAACAAACAAACAAACAAACAATGCCTGAGTCCCATCTCAGACCCATTAAATGAGGATCTCCTGTAGGAGCTTCCTGAAACCCCCCAGGGGACAGTATTTTGCAGGGAGGGTTGAGAATCACTGCATTAAGGACGCGTGGATGATTTACAGTCTTGGATCACATGCTGTTTACCTCTCAGTTTATTTACCAGTTTGCAATATGGGGAACAATCATAACTACTTAGTTCAAAGTTGAATTTAAGTAAATTTCCAGTCACTTTGATGAAGAGAGCGTGAAAGTCCCAGGATTCCCCTGGAGTGAGACTGTGCTCTGACCTCAGTGAGGCACCGCTCTGCCACTAGGTGGAGCTATGGATGTGATTTGGTGAAAAACAGGCTTCAAAGAAATAAGTAGAATTTGGAAACGGGGAGAGACTTAGAAACCTGTTTGCTTTAACTCCCCGCCCCCCCCTACCCCCCCCCCCCCACCCCCATGTTTCATTTGTAAATTTCTTTTATTGCGTGTACAAAATTGACTACTTTTCAAATAAGTTATCTATGCTTATAATTTACAAGGTAAAAAGGGTATTACAGTCTCTTCAGTAGATACTCCCTGCCTGCCCTCCAGATCCCCTTGTACTCTGAGAGGCTCATCTCAAAGGCCGCATTGACAGTGCCCTCAAACTTGGGCTCCTGGCAGGGTTCTCTCAGGGAGCAGCACTGGCAGGAGACCTGAGGGCAGGAGGGGAAGGGGTGGTCAGGGCATTTATTTCCCCAGCTCCTACCCTGCTGGCTGTGGGCTTATCTAGAGGAGGCTATGGCTTCTGTTCAGTGGCCCCTTCTATACCTAGAGCTCTCTCTCTGAGTTCAGGTAACCATTTACCTTGTCCGGCAGGGCCTAGGCCTGTAATTATTCCCCAGTGCAGCTAGCCCAAAGGCGGGCACATCACCGTCCTTTGTTGGGCACCTGAGCCCCGTCCACACCTTTGTAAGCCATTCTTTCATTAGACTCCTTTCCATTATACCTTTTGAGTGTGCCATGTATTTCCTGCTGGGACCCTAACTAGTATAGGGCTCACTTCCTCCTTTCTCTGTTCCTCATCCACTCAGTGCTCCTGAAGCAACGAATTCCATAGGTTTCCTGTATGCACGCACATACAAGCCTAAAGGAATATATTTTATATTCCTATCACCATTATTTACTCAAATATGTATACTATATACCCAGGGAAGCACTGTAGTTTTTTTTCTGTAATAATATATTCTAGAAATCACTTTCGAGTAGTATATAGAGATTTGCCTTACTCCTTTTCATGGCTGCATTATATTCCATTTTATGGAGGTATAATCACATTTTAGTCGGTCTCCTATCAATAGACATCTAGGTTGTTTCCAGTCATTTGCTATTACACAACATTGCTACAAGAAACAATCTTGCACTGGAGTCATTTCTCCTTAGTTTATGATGAGGAAGATGAAACTGAAAAGGACTGAGTTGCCTGAGGTCAATTCCTTGCAGAGCACATGTCACAGTGACTTGCAAAATGGACCTGAATTTTGCTGAGAGTCTTCCCACAAGATGTACTGCTCTTCATAAATTTCCACCCTTATGCTTTCATTCCCAGGGTAGTTCCAAGAATGGATTCTAGAGCCACAGTCCCAGGGTATGTTTTTTGATCTATTATTAATTGGCTGTGTGACCTTGCACAAGTCACTTGGCCTCTCGGTGTCTCAGTTTTCTCACCGATAAAATGGTTTCTACCTCAGTGTTGCCGAGACCGTTAAGTGCTTGGAACAGTGCCTGGCATATAGAAAGAGCCGTGTAAGCACTGGCTTTATTAGTGGTGTTATCATTCCTTTGGTTTGAGGCTGTGCTCTCATATTAGCATTGAAGCACAGCAAGAGAGAGCTAACTCTGCGTCTCACCATTCGTTTATCTTTTAAACTGAGATTATCTGAGAATATCAAATGTTTCTTGAGAGCAAATGTGGATGAAGAAATTAGAGAACTGGGGGACCTAAAGTGGTTCTAAAATAGAAGGGAGCCCTAACCAGTTTGGCTCAGTGGATAGAGCGTAAGCCTGTGGACTCAAGGGTCCCAGGTTCGATTCCGGTCAAGGGCATGTACCTTGGTTGCGGGCACATACCCAGTGCGGAGTGTGCAGGAGGCAGCTGATGGATGTTTCTCTCTCATCGATGTTTCTAACTCTCTATCCCTCTCCCTTCCTCTCTGTAAGGAATCAATAAAATATATTTTTAAAAAATAAAAATAAAATAGAAGGGAGTTCCTAAAGATAACTTTGCCCACTTCACAATTTCATTTTGATTTTCCTGTTCACAGGGACCATCAATCGATTTAGCCTCGGGGTGCCTCAGTGATATTACCTATAATTCACAGTTACGGAAGAAAAGGGGTGAAGGAAGTAACTTGCCCATAACCACCAGCAACTGAAAATGGAAGGGAAAGAATGCAGACTTCTCTGTGTGCCCTTTCCTTCTCTCTCTCTTTTTCTTACTCTCCTGGCTTGCTATCTTGAGCCTCCCCCTAGGAGGTATAGGACTCCGAATCTAGCAATCACTAAGGTTGGAAGGGTGAAATGATCATGAAACCATCACCTTGGAGGTGGTGTCTGGGCATCCTCCTGGAACAAATGGAAAAAACAAAAGCAACCCTAAAAAGGATCCCAGAAGAAAGGAAGGTGAATGTCATTTGTACACAGCCCTGCTTCACCCTCATCTCTCCTGTGCCTGCCCTTTTGCCCTGTCATTCATCCAACATTCAATTATTTAATGTATATATTGAGCACCTACTGTCTGCCAGGCACTGATATCTGCACTTTCCTAGTAACTGCAGGGCTTTCTACAGATCTTCTTTCAGCTCTCCTGGGAGATCCCCAAAGATCCCTTCCCAAAGCCTTTAAAAGCCATCATGTTAGATTTCTCCCTCCCTAGCCCCAGGCAGCTCATCAGAACAGCAGGAACAGTTGAAGATGGAAGACTCTGTAGTTTCTGTTCTCTGCTCAACTTCCCCTATTTTTTTTTTCCCAAGGGAAATCTTAAGGGGGATCCAGGTGCAAGTGGGGCTTCAGCATCTGTGGAAGATCCTTACTGAACATGATGGAGGGCGGGCCTGGCTCTGGTTCTGGTGAGCCACTGAGGCCAAGCTGGGGTGTCTCCCATTGGCTAATTTCCCTTCAAAAGAAGATTGGGGTTGAAGAGTGAGTTTGAGGTGCACAGAGAGACCTTCAGGGGAGAGGAAGCAAATGAGAAATAACACTCTTCCCCCAAACTGTTCCTGACAATTCAGCACAGCATCCTTTAAGATTGCAATAGTATCATCACTCTGTGATAGAAAATTATGTGACCACAAAACAGGGATGACAAAGGGAAGGTCCAGAGGGTGATATGGTGGTGTCTGATTTGGCTTTTAAATTCTACAAGAAGACTGCAGAGAAACCAATGTAGATGCTTACCATGAGTTGGTAGCTCTGCTTAAGTGTTCTCTCTACCTCTTTCCCACTGCTATGTGGTTTCTCTAAAAATGTGGGTGCAGGACGAGGAAAGGGGAAAATCAGAAGAAACATGCAATTATTGAGGTTCTACCCTAGTGCTGTCAGAGGCAACTTTCATCTCTGAAAGGATAAAAATTAGCCTTCCTCAGAGTTACACAGCAATCATTGGAAAGAACATAAAAATCTAGACCTTCAATCTCTTTTATTTCCTTCAGAAAGTCTGTTGTAATTAAAGACTGTGGTAATTTAAGCAGGCCTGCAGGTTGTTTGAACTACAAAAAAAAAAAAGACGAGAAAGAGGAAAGAAATCATTTGCAATGAATTGATAGGTAGAGGATCAAATGGTTAGATTTATCTTAGAAGTAACCCACAGTAAGGCTGTTATATCAAAAAGGGAAGTACTAGTAGTATCAGTGCTTCTCAAAGTGTAATCCATGCATGTGAGCCAATCCCCAAACTGTTACTGGTCTACAAGGGCCTACTTGTCCAGTCCTTCATAAGAGGCCAAACTGTGGACCACAGAGATGCCTTTATATGTAAACACTTGAGGCCTGGTGTACGAAATTAGTGCACGGATGCAGTTCCTAGGTCTGGCCCACAATCAGGGCCAATCAGGTTCCCTGCCTCCTCCCTTCCCTGCCTCCTCCTTCCCTCGACACCCACATGCCACCACCTCAGTGCCTAGGAGCACTGCCCCCTGCCACCGCCACTCATTGTCATCTGTGGGTGATCGACGGGGTGATCGGGCCCCTGCCCACAACAACTTTGGCCTGGTGCTGCCCACTCACCTGCTCCACCATCCTGCTGTGGTCCCACTCTCGTCGGGGCCCATCGGGGCCGGCTGCACCTCCACTGCCACTCACTGCCAGCGCCGCGTCGCCGATGCCCACCATGTTCCATGCTGCCTCCTGTTGGTCAGTGCATGTCATAGCAAGCGGTCGAACTCCCAGTTGAGGGGACAATTTGCATATTAGGCTTTTATTATATAGGATGATTTTGTATGAGTGGGGGGATATATTTTTTAAGTATAAACTGTTGGGCCAGATGTACAAAACAACTTGGGTTTGAAACCACAGGTTTCTGTTAACTTCCAGACAATAGTTTGTTTCCTCAGGACAGATAGATATGGCGTCTTTACTCCTACCACTTGAGAAAGTTGGTCGATTTTGTCATGATCTGCCTGCAACTGCCTTTCACCACTTCCTTTTTTGTGTGGCAGTTTTCTAGGTAGAGAGGAAGTGTCTACACCTGAGCCCCGCCGGCGCTCTGGTTTCAGTTACAATCGGAAGGCAGTGTCCACTGATAGGCAATAATTTATGATTACTTATGTTTTGCTTAGACTAACCCTAAAATACATTTTTCTTTGAGATTTGTGTAAAGTATTAGGAACCCAGGACTTTACCTACTTACTGGCTGTATTACTTTGGACATAGGACTCTCAGCTTCCATTTGTCCTAAGAAAACTGGGGAGAACCCTACCTATTTTACCAAATTGTTGTAAGGGGTTAAGTGAAATAATTTATGCAGAACAGCCCAGTGTAGCATAGCAGATTTCCCTATGTGTTCATTTCTTCTTGGATAACTGGGTTGGAGCTTGGGAGAAGAATGGATGCTAGGTAAAGAAGGAAAAGACAGGAATCAACAGAAATAACCTCGGATTGGCAATCTGTAATCCATTTCAGTCGGCTGGTTCAGGATATTTTTATCTCATCATAGGAAGTAACTTGCATTTTTTACATTATTCACGCTCTGGAGAGGAAACTGCTCTAGATGAATCCCCGGTGCCCAGCGATTTGGTATCATGGGAGTGTGCCCAGTCACTTTGTGAGGACCATTCAAGCCCCCCACAAAGACAAATGTGTAACAGAGGTGTCAGCCTTCAAAGGTTCGCACTTATAATTAATATCCAAATAACTGAGCCGCATCCCCTCACAGGCCTGTAAGAAAGCTAGCCTCGACCTCTCCTCCTCAAGGATTTCTGGAAATTCCTAAGGAATGCTTACTTCAGGTAACCACCTGGGGCCCCAGTGGCAGTGGATCTTATAATTCCTCACAACAGAGAACAGACTCTCACATTTAACCCAGTTTTACTAAGGAGATATGGGAATAACA
This sequence comes from Myotis yumanensis, assembly GCF_028538775.1. Lineage (NCBI taxonomy): Eukaryota > Metazoa > Chordata > Mammalia > Chiroptera > Vespertilionidae > Myotis > Myotis yumanensis. The sequence continues at coordinate 48,729,971 of NW_027223763.1, read as the reverse complement.
CAAAGAAATAGCAATGCAGAAAAGAAGAATATAAAACTGGGTCCTCCAAAACTTCTCCTACTCTGACCTCATAGGAAGAACATCTCCCCTCATCCCTATCTTGCTGCCATGAGGGAAGGATCAATTCACCTACAGACAAGAATCCATTGACCATGACAGCAAGGAAACCCACTCTCAGGGCTACAATTCTACTCACAGTAAACACAACCATTTTATATAATCAGTGCCTTTTATGTACAGTGCTTTGTGTGAATGTAGCAGGTGCTCAATAAATATTTGTTCAGTGAATGAATAAATAAATGAATGGTCTCAACCTTTCCATTGCAGATTAGAATCTTAGTTTTACATGATTAAAAAGACAATCAAGTCCCCCCCCTTACAATGGAATAATTATCAGCCATAAAAAAAGATGAAATATTGCCATTCATGACAACATGGATGGACCTTGAGAGTATTAAGTAAAATAAGTTAGTTGGTAGAGGAAAATTTAGTTGAGGATAAGATATTGGGAGCCAAGTTGAAGATGAAAGATTCATGTCTGCTACTGATGTGAAACATGAGTGAGGCTGCACCTTAGAACCTAGGTACTGCTAGAGGGGCTGAGCTAGAAGGGAACTCAAGAGTCATTTCGTTCCATCCTCAACCCATTTCCAAAAGAAGTAAAGTGACTAGTTTGAAAAATCATAGAATCTTAGGATCAGAAGGAGACCTTAAAGGCTCACCTCCTAATGGAAGAATACCTTCTAGAGTAGCCTGAAAAATGGCAATTCCAAGCTATATGAATACAGGGGTGGGCAAAACTAGGTTTACAGTTGTGAGTATGAGAAACACAGAGTTTATTCTTGTACTAGAGGCCCGGTGCATGAAATTCATGCATGGGGGAGAGGGGTGTGTCCCTCAGCTCGGCCTGTGCCTTCTCACAATCTGGGACCCGTTGGGTAGGGTCCCTAGGCCTGGCTGGAGATCAGGGACTATCCGGGCTTTCCTTCCCCTGGGTGCTGGCAGCTGGCCTCGCCCCCACCACTGCCACTGCTTGCCATCTGTGCGGTGCTGCTCCACCTCCCTCCCGCCCCTCCCCGCCCAGCCACCAGTCGCCTCCCTCTGTGCGCGACAGGCATGGGGTGTGATCACTTGGCTGGCCTGGGCCCTCTGCAGGGTGATCGCTGGCTGGCCCTGCACACCCACCACAGCGTCACTGGCCGGTGATCTGGGCCTCCCTCTGTGGGGCAATCGATCAGGGGCCTCCAGATTGATCGCCCCGCAGAGGGAGGCCCTGCCCACCCACCGCAGCACCACCAGCCAGGTGGCCTAGGCCTCCCTCTGTGGGGTGATCATGGGGCAATGGCGGGGGGCCCTGACCAATGGCATCACACCCGCCTTGCGTGGCCTGCTGCCAGTGTGTGTCATAGCGTGGTCATCTGGTTGATTTCCATATTACACTTTTATTATTATAGATTATTACTTATTAATTATTGTATTATATATTTGTATTATTTGTCTTTATTATTATTATTATTATTATTATTTCATACCCTTCCTTATGATTTATCTTTTAGGTAACAATGGCTGGTAATTTAATCTACTTTTGCCCACCCTGTATATCCAGCAACCAGGATATTAACCTTTGATGAATAGCTCTAGTTGTTAGTGAGTTCTTTCCAGTTCTTAGACAAAACTCTACTTCAGTGTAAGTATATGCACTGAACTTGGCTTTCATGTCTTGGCTTAACACTTCTGTAGGTGAAATACACCCGGCTCCTTCAGGTATTCCTAGTCTATGGTGGTTTCCAACCCCATCACCATCTTGGGTGCCTCCCCCAGATATATTCCCATCTAACAATGTCCCAATTAGCAAGTGGGGCTCAGAATACAACAAAATACTCCACATAACAGGCTGTTCTAGACATAGTAGGCACAGCAAGACTATTTGTTTCCAGTTCTGAACAGTATCCTATCAGTGGTGCTAAAGTTCTTCTTAGCTATTTAGCAATTAGATTTTAGTTTGACCTACATTTGTAATTGTGGCACATTTGTAGTTCATGAGTAGGATATCACTCATATTACTTTATATCAAGCTCCCTTTTCCCATTAACTCCTAACAAACCAAGCTTCTTCCATCTAAAGTAGGTAAATAAAAAGCAAGACTTTATTTTATACCTTCTTGATCTTGACCTAGAGACTCAACCTGGCATTTTAAATGAGAAAACTCTCATATATGTAAATGAATATTCTCCCTGCTATATTCATCTTCATATAGCATAAGCTAATCTACTATGTCTTCATACCAGTCACCAGTAAGAGAGGTACACAGAAATAAGAGAACTTTTTAAGAGTTGCTTTGTCAGCCCAACCTCTTTTCCCAACCATATTAACTTATTCACATGTATATAAATGCAACCCTTTGTGATGTGCTGTGATAAAAATCAAGATAGTCTGTGCCTATGACATTTCTCTGAGCTACCAAACTAGTTATGCTACTTAAAAAGATGTAGGGTAAGTTAGTCAAGTTACTTAACTTCTCTAACCCATTTCCTTATCTATAAGATGCCGGTATTTGCTCCACTCTCTTTTACCAGCTTTTAATTAAGAAGGCTCAACTAGTATAAGACATTTGAAAATGCTTTGCAAATTTTAACTTTCCACAGAAATCTAAATGATGATATGATGATTTGTTACTAATGCTGAATGTGTGACTCAGGCCTGACTTGCTTCTTTTAATGCTGTTTGCAATGTCTGTGAGCCCACCAGTTTCTGACTCAGTACTGAGTCTGGGTTTCTCCCTGTTGGACCTACCTCCTCCAACACCTGCAATAGATTCATACTCAGATTGTGGTTCTCTTGCTTCCTTCTGTTGTCATTTTCAGTTTCGGACCTGGACAGACATCAGGGCTTGTTGCATGATGCCCAGTTCCCTTGTGACAATTTCAACCCTGGGCAGGGTCTTCAATTCAGTGCCCAGCTGGGTGTCCAATACCCAGGGACACTGAGTTTGTTAGAGGAATGACTAAATAACTGAATGAAAGATGAAGGAAGGCCGCTTTCATTCTCACTTTTGTACCTTTACTGTGTTTTTATTCTCTCATGAACAGACAGACAGACAGAAAGACAGACAGACAAATACATGCACAGAGAAACAGACAGATAGCTAGGTGGCCTGTTAGACAGTTAGGTAGGTAGGTAGGTAGACTGACAGGTAGGTTGAATGAAATCCCATATGGGAAAGCATGATTTAAATGTTCTTGTTATACCATTGTCCTCATTCAAGGCTGATTTTCAGCAGCTACTCACTGGTGTGGTGGCATCATTGTTGGGGATAGAACTGGATAGAACTGCCCCCAGCACCCTGAGTGCTTCACCACCCAGGCCATCCCCTGAGACTTGTCCTTCCCCCAGGCCTCCCTGATCTTCCCACAACCTAACAACCCAGGAGTAACTCCAGGCTCAGCTATGAGCTTCCAGGACGATTGCCTAGCATTTGGATTGGTGTGCATTCAGATTGGCCACTTCCACTGCTAGGCAGGCTGGTGACATTTTTCACTATCAGCCCTGCCCCCATTACTTACCTACTTTCTCCCCATCACTGAAAATCTCCCAGGTCCAGGGCATGTCTCATCCCCTCCTGCTCTCCTGTGCTTCTCCCGCCAAGGCAGAGCTCCTGCCTACTCTGACTTCCTTTGAGTCTTATGGTTTGTTTCTACTCATCAGACACTTAATTGTACCTGGCCTTGCTTCTTTTATACAACTTTTCCTGTGGGTAAGGTATTTCCCCAGCTCCCATGAATTCCTCAAGCTGGAGCAGATCGAATACAGACTGTGTATCCATTGCAACATCTCCTACAGTGCTAAATGGGGGTTTAAAGTCCTAAGACAGAATCTGATAGAGCCTGGGGACCGTTCCCCACAACAGCCCTGAAAGGGAGGAGATGCTGTCAGGATAGCGCAATGAATCCCCAGCCTCAACGATGAACACTCAGAACAGCAGAGCCTCTGTCAGCCTGGGCTGGAGCTTGTTTTGCCTCTTGGGGACCAAAGCCTGGAGCCTGTTAGGCTGACATTTTCCTAACAGCTTTCAAATGTCACATTCCAGCATCCAGCACTCCTTGTTCTTTACTTCTTTTCATTTTAGAACATCAAAAAAGTTTTTGTGCTTTAGAAAGACCCCTCTCCCTCCCTCCCTCCCTTTGAATTTTCTGCTTTCAGGAGGGTGGTGCTGGAGAAGTCCCCAAGGCACTGCCTGAGAAGACTGAGTGGCTCATCCCGTCACATGTGCGTCACATGCCCGTGGCAGCCAGTCATGCGTTGTGTGCAGACGCAGATGCGGCATTTGGTTAAGCAGGGAGGATGCTGGCAACCCCAGTGCTTTTTCAAACTTTCACCTAAAAAACTCATCGTTTAGTTTCTCTTCAGATTCCCTTAAAAACACAGGTGAAACTTTGCACCTGACAAAAGGGGAAAAACCTGGCTTGTACATATAAAAATTTTGGCAAAAATACCACTATATTTGATATTTGGGTGACTTTTTAAAAAATATTTTTTAATTTATTTCAGAAAGGAAGGGAGAGGGAGAGATAGAAACATCAATGATGAGACAGAATCATGTTCCCTACTGGGGACTGAGCCTGAAACCCACCAGGAATCCAACTATGACTTCCTGGTTCATAGGTCGATACTCAACCACTGAGTCATGCTGGTCAGGCAATGACTTTTGATTTTCAATAGACAGACAATACAATTCTAAATTTCAAAATATTCAAGAAGCTTTAGAACTTGAATAAGATAATTTAATTTAAGACATTAAGGTATAAATATTATTTTTCAGATTTAAAATGTGAAATGCGTTGCCCTGGTGTGGCTAAGTAAATAGAGTAACGGCCCTCACACTGAAGGCTGACAGGTTTGATTCCTGGTCAAGGGCAAGTACCTGGGTTGCAGGTGCTATCCAGGGCCTAGTCAGAACACGTGCGGGAGGCAACCAGTCAATGTATCTCTCTCACATCAATGTTTCTCTCTCTCTCTTTCTCTCTCTCTCGCTCTCTCTTTTCCTCTCTCCTCACTCCCTCCATTATCTCTAAAAATCAATGGAAAAAATATCCTCAGGTAAGGAAGCTAACAACAATAACAAAAAATGTTAAATGTGTTTTTAAAACCTTTCAAATACAGAAAACATATAAAGAAAATAAAAGTTCCTAATTATCTTATCACATCAACAGAGACAGTTACTCTTAGTATCATTCTAACTTTAGTTGAGAAAGCAAATGAGAAGGAAGGGAAAAAAAGCAGTATGAGGTTTTAGATTTTCTTTTCAAATGTGAAAAAAAAAAAAAAAAAAAGGACTCTGTGGGAGCAGTCCCCAAATTTTTAAAAAGAAATGACAGATATTCTTATTCCAAATAACACTTATATTGCCAGGAGTACCATTGCTGGAGTACACATCACAGTGTCTCATTGATCAATGAGCTTTACAGAGTTCTAGTTTTTATATAACAGAGGACAAATACAATATCTATGTGTATACTTTTGATATGGAATGGTTTGTGAATTTCATGTCATCTTTGTGCAGGGGCCATGCTAATCTTCTCTGTATGGTTCCAATTTTAGTATATGTACTGCTAAAGCAAGCACTTAAAATAATATTTTACAAAAGTACTATGCATTACAAAAAAACTTATGAACTAGAAATAAGGGGGGAAATTACACACAACCCCACCACTTTAATAAAGTCATTAATATTTCAGTACACTACTTTCCAGCCTTTTGTTCCATTCTCACTTTTTTCTTCTTATTTATTTGGACTCAACACTGCAATTGAAAGCAAGCTATTATAAGACCACCTACTTCACTGCCCCACTGTGATTCTCATTCTGTCTCTCTCCCTCTCCCTTTGCTTATTACTCTCATGAGTCTAGAGCTTTTATAGCATGTTGGATACAGAGAAATGGCTTTCATGTTGTTAGCTGAGGTTTGAATTCTGGCTCTCCTGTGTGGACTTGAGAAAATTATTAAGTAACTGGTCTCAATTTTCTCATCTGTATAATTTCCTCATCCCTACTCATTGGGTTCTGTGAGCACGGAAAGAGATAATGTGTGAAAACTGAGTGACAGAGTGATAAACTCAGAGTAAGTGCTCAATATATAGTAACTATCTTTTTCACTTAAAATTGTATCATAGCAACTATTTCATATTTCTATATAATCTTCCTGTCATTTTTATTGCTAGATAGTAGTATAATGCAAATATACAAATCACTAAGACTAATTAACTTTCATTTTGCTTGACAGGTTATTTCCACTTTGGGGCCTCTAGATAATACTGTAATTAATCTATTATTTTTCATATAATACACATTTCACTTTAATCTACAGATTTCGTTTAGAAAATCCTTGGAAAAGTATGAACCTTGACATGGTTCTTGCTATACACCAGAGCTCATTTTTTGAGCTCATTTTTTAAACTTAGAAAGTAATCTAAGTGAATATCAAGTTTTGTAACTTGCTTTTTTCATTTATTGTTATGATAAAGCTTTTTAAAAATCATATTTATACATTTGCAATGGACCTCTCCATGTCCTTAGCTTTTTCTATATTTTTGGATTATTTCCTTAGAGTATATTTACATAAGTATAATTAAATGGTATGACAAATCATATGGCCTTTTATCTACAGACAAATCACTCTCCAAAATAATTGTACTAGTATGTGCTGACTTTTATGACCACTGATAATTTATGAGTCTACTAATTTAAGACCACATTCTGGAACATTATGTGTTATAATTTCAAAAGCTTTGCCAATGTAATGATTGAAAAGACCTACTTAAGTTTTGCTTGATTTAAATTTTAAATTACCTGTAATGTCAGCATTTCATTTTTTGAATTTTAAAGCAAGCGGAACGGAGACACTGGGAAGCTGCTTGATTTGACTTGCAGCCTGATTATATTTCTCCTCCATCTATACAACCCAAACTTTCAGGCATTAGCTGCTTCCTCTGTACTTGCAGCTGTTCTGTTTTAACATGGAATTCTATTTTTACAGAACAAAGCAGAAAACATGCCACTCTCTGAGTTTACTTCTCCTAAGAGGAGCCTGCTGTTGAGAATACACAGTTATAGAAAAGATGTTATAGGAGGCAGCTGATGACTGAAGAACTCTTATAAGAAAAGAGTTTCCTATTGGCATCAGCAAGGTCTTATCTTACCAGGTAAAAGCTCAGAAAAATATTCTGTATATTCAGAATAAATCTGGATTGCACTAACCAAACTCCTAAAATACTTTTCTACAATTAAAAAAATACAATTAATATGCAGATCAGAATTTGCTTCAGAACATTCTATTTCCATAGAAAAGTCTATATGAGAAATGAAATTATAATCAGATTCTCAGTATCCATTGAATCAGTATGGGGTGCGGAGAGGGATGGTGGCTGAAATAATTTCCATGGCTGATGTCATCAAGTATCTGAATTTGATGCATTCATTGCCACTGTAGGGACAGACTGACAGGCTTGGACAGGCTTGGGATTCACTAACACATTTTTCCATGTTGGACTCTTTTCTCTAGACTTAATGCACATTGCCTCCAAATTCAATCCTGTAATATTTGTTAAGCATCTTCTATGTGCCAATCCTTGTATTTGGTGCTAGGACTACATAAATAAATAAAAATCAGCTCCTGCTCCCAGGCACCTCACAGGCTTTTGGAGAAAACAGAACACAAATATAATTTTTAAATGCCATAAGACTGTTACAGATCTAGGATCTGATTTCTTGTTACATGGCTGGCTTGCAGAATCTTAAGTCTAGCTCTGCTATGTGAAATGAGCAATTTATCAAATTTCACTGGGTCTTATTTTGCTTATATGTAAAATGGAGACAATAATAGTTCCTGTTTTATTGAATTGTGAAGTTTAAATGAAATAATACATGTAAAGCAATGAGAACAATATCTAGTACATGGTGTGAAAGTTAGCTATAATGGTAACCTCATGATGTCTACCAGCAATATTTCAAGCTCAACTAAAGGAGGAATGTATAGTCTAAACCCTTCCCAGCACTTTAACACATCTATATGCCATGATAGTCAGAAATGTATCATCAAGAAAGATGGGATGATTAACTTCTGAAAATGTGACATCACAAATTTGGAAGTGGCCTTACAATATGTTCCTGACATCTTGTGTTCTATGTTCCAGGAAAAGTCTGGATCCATTTGGGCACTTTCAACACCTCAACACAAAAGATATCACTTTCTTATGCATCTGTCCCAACATCCAGGACACACCAGGGTTACATTCATTTCTGGTTTCCCAGGCTAGTTTTGAACTCCTTGAAGATAAAGATCATGACATACCCATCTTGAATTCCTGGCCTTTAACATAGAGCCTTGTGGGAAGTAAGAGCTCATCAATTATTGATTGATTGAATAAATGGCTTTGGTGTCTGCATCTCCAGCATCCAATCTTACTTTGGGGACCTATCAGGCATCCTACTTTAAGTTAAAATATTCTGAATGGAGCTCCAGACTTAAGACACTACTTACATATCCTTGTTTGTTTGTTTGTTTCAGTAATTGGTTTAGGAGAAGAAACATGACATAAGCTTGTCCAGAGTTCATGTCTGAATTTTTTGGGGGGAATGCTGGAAAAAACACTCTGTTTTTTTTTTTTTTTGGTGTGTGTGTGTGTGTGTAGGGCATTGGTGGATTTGAACATGGAAGGTTTTACTGGCAGAGATCCTGTGATCATGAAGGCAGAACTTGTTTGAAAGCAGTTAATAAAATGGAAGCAGAGTGAAGAGATGGTACAAAGACCTTAGATCTTGAAGACATTGTTAGACCCCTGTGCCCATCTGCATCTTTTATTGTTCAATTACATAAACCAATATTTCTTTTTTTCTCAAAAGCCAATTTATATCAGGTTTTCTTTCACTTGCAGTCAAATGATACAACAAAATGCAAATTCTTCTATAAGATGCATTTAAAAATAAATTTATTTGTCCTATGCTCATGGCCAAAGTAGGTGCCCAACTGTTACTTTCTTATTCAGTTAATCAACAAATAATATGTTAGGTTTTTGTAACCTGGTTAGATGCCACAAAGTTTAAGAAAGTCCCTTATACTGAAGTCTAACTGGGATTCTTAGTCTCTGTATTTTCCTCTTTCAAGGAATACATCTGTTTACCCAGAGAAGTTTTGATTCAGGAATGAGTTGGTTATTTGTGTCCTGTTCTCAGTTCAAGCCTTTCTTTCTTTACTCTGCGCTGTGGTGGTAGGGCCGGGATTCTCAAACCTCATTTATCAATCTCCCTTGTCAGCTGGTTTCCCATTAAGCTCAGGAGACAGGAAACCCTAAGGGAACTGGAATGTGGGAGGGAATTCCTTACTGTTCCCAGTTCCTGAATGTGTCACTCTTACAGCAGTATTTGATACTAGGAGTGGTGCTAGGAAACAGACTGTCAAAAGTAGGATTCTGGGATTGATTTGCATTGAACTCAAAACTGAACATTTTGCCAATGCAAAATGGGCACTGACAATCTGTGGCATGTAATAGCATCATGATTTCAGCTCAAATCTTCAGAACATCCAAGTTTTTCTAAGGCTGCCCTAACAGTAACTCCTATTCCTTCTAGTTATAGGACAGGCATGACTAAAAACTCAGACTTAATTCATAAACTGACCTAGTTGCACATGTGAAAACTTAGGCAGTAATTTGGAAGGCATAGGACTCTGAAACCGGGAATGGGAACATTTATTTGAGCGGACTTGGATGAAGCTGAGCATCTTGAATCCCCCACATATCCCTGAGAGTGGAAGAAGCCTCTCATTTCCCATTTGAGGATGCTAGCCTTTCTTTGCTTAAAAACCTGTAATAAGTACATATGAGGCAGTTGCTTTGCATGGGGAGCCCTAACCCTACTGTTGTTAACTCCCATGGCTTTTATCTAGGGTCAGAACACAGCACATTTGGAGGGTCAGGGGCATAATCTGGCTGAGGAGGAAAAGGCTTATACGCTAAAATAATTGCAATATTTTCTTAAATTTATATTAGAGAGCAAGAACTCGGGGGCAACTGTTTCCCAGACAGGGGTGCTCACAGAGGTCATTGTTCCTATGCTGAGGCCTCCCCATCTCAGAGCTGACTGCCAGCCATATCTGAATTTCCATCAGCCTGGCTCACACTGTTCCCTCTGCCCTGATGATTGTATGAGACCCCAGCCCATCTAACTTGCAGCCCCACCCAAGCTGTTTGCAGTGGCTTTTCCATATGACTGGCCTGTCCTGTCTCAGGCTTCAGACATTCCTAAAATCTCTCAAACAAGCAGCAGCTAGTGTCAGCATGCTCCATACCTATCAATAAAAGGCCCATGACCTGGCACTAGCTTCACAGCTTGGCCTCTCCTGGGCACTTCCAAGCCCAACACAGGTAGTAGCCATCTATAGATCACTCTGTAGCTACTGATGGGTGGCCCCAGGCAGTGGATGGCTTTGCACCTCCCAGGAGGCCCCAGAGCCAGTGCACCCAGTGGAGAGCTTCAGACCATACCAGATTATAACTCTATACATCCACAAGTGACACTCAGTGATCACCAAAGCACTCAGTGAGCACCAAAGCACCATTGAAACAAGTCCTGCTCCATAGGGGTGTTTCTGGCACAACAGCTCTACCACAGTGGTCCTCACAGCCAATTGGCCTAGAGGTCAATTCCTCACAGTGACACCAACAGCAATCAAGGTTCAACTACAAGACTGTGCACACAGACCACAGAGGGGTAAGCCTAGAGTGCCCAGCTCAGGTGACTGGGGAGGCTGAACCACTGGGATCTACAGGACACCTACTATACAAGGCCACTCTACCAAATCCAGGAAACATAGCAGCTCTACCTAATACAAAGAAATAAACACAGGAAGCAGCCAAAATATGGAGACAAAGAAACATGTCACAGATGAAAGAACAGAAGAAATCTCCAGAAAAATAACTAAATGAAATGGAAGCAAGAAAACTACTAGATACAGAGTTCAAAACAATGGTTATAAGGTTGCTCAGGGATCTTAATGAGAGCTTCAAGGGACTTAGTGAGAATTTCAGAATAATGTACAGGGATTCAACAGCAGAGTAAAGGATTCCAAGAATCAAATCAATGATTTGGAATATGAGGAACCAAAAAATACCCAATCGGAAGAGCAAAAAGAAAAAATGAATTAAAAAAATATGAAGATAATGTAAGGAGCCTATGGGACAACCTCAAGCATACCAACATTCTCATCATTGGGGTGCTAGAAGGAGAAGAGAGAGAGACCAAGATATAGAAAACCTCTTTGAAGAAATAATGACAGAAAACTTCTACCTGGTAAAAGAAATAGACTTACAAGTCCAGGAAGCACAGAGAGTCCCAAACCAGAGGAATCCAAAGAGGCCCACACCAAGAAACATTAAAATTTAAATGCCAATGGTTAAACACAACGAGAAAATCTTAAAAGTAGCAAGAGAAAAGCAATTAGTTACCTACAAGGGAATGCCCATATAACTGTCAGCTGATTTCTCAACAGAAAATGTTCAGGCCAGAAGGGAGTGGCAGGAAATATTCAAAGTGATGAATAGCAAGGACCTACAATCAAGATTACTCTATCCAGCAAAGCTATCATTTAGAGATAAAGAGCTTCACAGATAAGAAAAAACTAAAGGAGCTCATCACCACCAAACCAGTATTACATGAAATGTTGAAGGGTATTCTTTAAGAAGAAGGAGAAGAAGGAGAAGAAGGGGAAGAAGGAGAAGGAGGAGAAGGAGGAGAAGGAGGAGAAGGAGGAGAAGGAGAAGGAGGAGGAGGAGAAGAAGAAGAAGAAGAAGAAGAAGAAGAAGAAGAAGAAGAAGAAGAAGAAGAAGGAGGAGGAGGAGAAGGAGAAGATATAAACAATAAAATGGCAATAAATACATAACAACAATTAAACCTAAAAATTAAAATAAACTAACAAGAAATCTAATGAACAAAATAAACTGATGAATAAAATAGACCTAGATGCATGGAAACATGGAACAGACTGACAAATCTCAGAGGGGGGACAGGAAGAGATTAACCAAAAACTTATATGCATATATGCATTACCTATGGACACTGAAAAAAGGTGGTGAAGGCCTGGAGTGGGGTGGGAACTGGGTAGGGGGGACATCTCTAATATTCTCATCAATATAGATTTAAGAATTTTTTATTAGAATAAACCTAGGTAATATATATGAGGATGGATTCTAAGGGTATTAGACCAAGGTGAACAGAACAGAACATCGGGTTGGGGCCAATTTTAGATAGCTTAGATATAATACACTTTCGATATATTTTTTGATTTAATGCTAATATAGTAATAGTCCCCAGGGAATCATGCCACTTTGTATATTATGCCCTCATGTGACACCCTTCACATTGATTTTTGGCATGGCTGACTTTCTTTGGCCAATGAGACATTAGCAAATGTGATACAGACAGAAACCTGAAAAGCACTTGCACTTTGCGGCTTGCTGTCTTTGTGCTGTTTTTGGACCAGCCTTCATGTTGAAGAAGCATGAACAATCTGCTGGAGACACATGGCCTAACTGAGAGCCAGCACCAACTCCAAGACTTGTGAGTCAAAGACCAGCATCCTCCAGCCAATCTGCCAATTGACTGCAAATGCATAAGTGAGCCCAGTTGACACCATGTAAGTCAAAAATGACTTGCACCAGCTGAGCCCAGCCCAAATTATTTACCTCCAAAATCATAAAAGCATAAATGATGAACATAAGCCACAAGTTTTATTATACAGCAAGAGCTAGCTAAAATACGTGCATTTGCTTGAACAGCTAGAGATGGCACAATTGGCTTACTTGGTTGGCTGAAACCTGGGCTCAATAGCAAGCTACATTCAATGGTGTTCGGTTGACAGAAGAATTTCTCTGACATAATGTACAGGAAGAATTCTAAAGGCTTAGAGAGATAGGAATAATGGAGTAGTTGATTATGTGTAACCTGTCCATCTTTCCTCACCCCACTGGGCCCTGAAGGTGTCCAAGGAATATTCACTTCACTAAAGTATTGAGAAATGCATTAGTGAGGCAGCCCCAGCAACCTTAAACACCTCCAGGTAGACCAAGGACAATAGTGGGAAATGCTGCCATTGAGATGGGCTTCCTAATTTCAGTGGGGATAATGAGATCCCAGAGTGGCAATCAGAATTTTTTACTCAAAGTAAAAAAAATCTTTGGTGGTGGTTGACCCTAAGAATTAAACATATGGCTGGACTACCAAAGCAATAGAAATATAACTTGAGTTCTCACAACTGAGAATCACAGCTTCTTACATTCCCAGACCTTATTAGTTCACAGATCTGAAGCTCCGGGTTGGAGAGGAAGAAGAGACCCCTTGAGAAAGGACCCTGCAACAATACCACAAATACTTACTGTAGCTCTCCCTCCAAGCCATCCCCAAATCATTTACTAAGGTGTCTGTGCACTGGGAGAAATGGAAATACCCTGGCTTTTCAGGGATTCCTAACCACTGTTCTGAAATGATGCTAATCCTTAAGAACCCCAAATGCCACCGTGGTCCACTGGTCAAACAGGGGCTTACAGTAGTCCCCCTTATCTGTGGTTTCACTTCCCACAGTTTTACTTACCTGCAGTCAACAGTGATACAAAAATATTAAATGAAAAATTTCAGAAATAACTACTTCAAAAGTTTTAAATTGTGAGCCCTTTTGAGTATAATGATAAAATCTCACACTGATCAGCTTTTTCCCGACCCATGCGTCCATCCCTTTGTCCAGCATATATGTGCTGTATATATTCGCTGCCCATTTGTTACTAACTAGCCAGCTTGGTTATCAGATTGACTGTCACAGTATCTCAGTGATTGTGTTTAATTAACCCTTGTTTCACTTAATAATGGCCCCAAAGCATAAGAGTAGTGATGTTGGAAATTAGGATATGCCAAACAGAAGTTGTAAAATGCTTTAAGTGAAAAGGTGAGATACTTTGAAAGGGAGAGGCCACATTCACATAAATTTTATTAGAGTATATTATTCTAATTGTCCTATTATTAGTGTTGTTAATCTCTTACTGTGCTTACTTTATAAATTAGACTTTATCATAGGTATGTATGTATGTATGGATAGGGAAAATGTAGTACAGTATATATCAGCACTGTCTGTGGCTTCAGGCATCCACTGGATGTCTTGGAACATAATGCCCAGTTAAGGGGGGAGAGGTGTATAGTGGCCAGGTGATAGAGTTTGGGCCTAATTCCATCTTGTCATGAATCTGTGATCCATAAAGCCATTAAAGATGATAATTAGGGAGACCAGTAAGCAACATAGTTGCTTATGGTACAATGACAATTTGGGGAAAAAAACAAAATTACATGTTACAACTAACTATAGCTGAAGGTATGTACATGTCTGGAAGAAGAGCAAATGCTGACAGCAAAAATAAAAATACTTTTGCTTGGATGATGAGATCATAGGTGTTTTTTGGTTTGTTTGGTCTTTCTCAATTCCTTAGACTCTCCCAAATGCTATTTTTGCTTCCCTTTTAAGAGGTACTTTTTTTTTAAAGACTTAAAACTCATCTAGCTATTTTATTTTAAAAATGGCCATTTATATACTTTTCAGTCAATTATATTAAGGTCATAAAAGGTCAGAAAGTCAAGTGTAGCCATTCTCCTCAATATTATAATGAATACTAGAGGCCCAAAGCACGAAATTCATGCAAAAATAGGCCTTTCTTCCCCTGGCTGCCAGCACTGGCTTACTTCTGGCACCTGGGACCCAGGCTTCCCTCGCAGCCCCAGCTTTGTCCGGAAGGTCATCCAGAAGGACATCCAGTCTAGTTAGCATATTACGCTTTTATTATTATAGATGCTGTAGTATAGAACATATATCATGCTGCCTTATGGTCTTCTTCCCTGAAGAAGCCTGAATTTTGGGTTACTGGAACTGGGGATCCCTCTCACTATTTGGTATTCTGGAGAATAGCCCAAATCTAGGACCAAAGATGGCAGTATTTTGACAGAAACCATTATGCAACTGGGTTCCTAAGTTAAACACCACCAACCAAGGATTTAGCATGCAAACCACATATCTGGGGGCAGGTGGGGATTCAGAATAGGTGGGCTTGCTTCCCCAGCGGAAGGCCTTATCTGCCTGCCCTGATCTCCACAGCATTAGGAGGTACTGCTCCTCCACCAGGGCCCCCAGACCAACCCAGAGGACCTGGCAAACAGCACGGGGACCCCTCCCTTCTGAAGAGGGCAGCCAAATGAAAGGCTTTCAAACCTCTGGGAGCCAACTGGCCTGATGAATATTAAACTTACTGACTTAGATGGGCCCTGCATGGGCACTTAGCCAAAATTAGAATATCTGGAATACTTTGAAGAATGAATACTTGAGTTTCATTCTTCAAAGGCATTCTTTGATTTGTAAAGACAGGGAGTGGAGGAATTTAGGTATTATATGATTTGTCTGTTACTCATTTTCACACCCCTTCATTTTCATTAACTCCAAATTCTCCTTAGCCTGAGCACCAGTTCAAGAGCTTGCTTTAGGCCCTAAGACACTGTTATACTTGCTAATATACACATTTGGATAGTTCCTGGGTCAACTAATGCTCTGAGCTTCATGGCCCTGGCATAGAGATCAAATTTAACATGATGAAACTATTGTTGGTGTGTCCAGTCATCCTCCCCATTGACATACACATTGGAATCCACAGGATTTCTATAGTGCCAATAATCAAAGGCCTTGATTAATGGGTATCACCATATCCCAGACATAGAAACTGAGCCACTGAAAGGGTAAGTTAGACATATTGAGACCCAGGAAATGAGCCTCCCTTTGGTGCTTTGACCATATGGCTACTCATCTGAAATCTTTTAAAGCACAGCATATTAGCATGCCAGAAATTTTAAATGTATATCATTGATTTCCAACAAGGTTAAAAACCAACAATAATCCAACAGACTGTTTGGAAGGAAAGATGTAGTTAAAATAACAACAAAACTACCACTCAACATGATGTAATTACAGATAAAATAAATGCTTTGTGATTTAGACCTCACAAAAATACTCAATGGCTTTTCTCCATGATTTGTAGTTGGCCACTGTGTACTTAAATGCTTCCTGTTGATTAGAATGACTTAAATGCTTTCATGATTCCAGTAAGCCCTAAAGTGCGTCATTTATGGCTTGACTTTGTAGAAAGCCCTGTCTGTGAGCTGATAGTTTCAATAGTCTTTTCCTATAGATAAAAATTACTGGCAATCTGTCCATTTCTGCAGCTAAAGATTTCCATTCATCTCTGCTCTGGGAAGTTTTTGAAAACTTAGGGAGAAATAATTCCCTTTGTTTTTACTCTGACAGCAAGAAGGAGCCTCGGGACATGAACTGGGGTCCAGGATCCAATGTGGTCATTTTCTAAAGTGCAATAGTGCTTGCTCAGTCACAGGCTGTAGAGGTGAGAGCGGATGGGTGAAGGGGTGGGCTGCCTGCTTCCTCTGAGCACATGGTGGCCAGGAGCTGCTTAGCCTTGTTATTGTCTCCTGATTAAAGTGCTGGGTTGTATACGGCCATTTGAAAAGTACAAACAAGCCTTGTGGGCTAAGGGATTCTTGTTCAGAGTCCAGAGGCTTCTTGAGGATGTCCCATCAAGTCACCCCAGCTCCCGAGATCGCGTGTTCAAATCTGAGGAGAAAAGTCCATAAACAGGAAAGTCACTTTTCTGATTAGAAAATATACAATTTCTCAAAAAAAAAAAAAAAAGATTGAAGTGAGAAACTACTGCAGGAAAAAAAGCTCATCTATCCGGAGGCAGCATGGTTCAAACCTCTCATTCTAACCATTGCCCTAGTCCAAGTCTTCAGCCTCTCTGTGCAGACCTATTGCAAGAGCCTTCTTCCCTCCATTCTCTGGGCTGCAGACAGCTCAGTGCTACTGCAGCACAGTTCATGGGGCTTCCCTAGTCAGACTCTTGTAGTTCCCCACTGTGCCAGATAGTTCAGTTTGTTCCTAGAGACTCAGTCTCCACCCTGCTCTATCCCGTTCATGCCCTAGGAGGATGACATTGTAGACTATGCCACTGGCTTCCATCCCACTCTTTCCCTCAGCATAGGAGAGAAAAGAGATTGCAGTGGGGAGAGAGTGAGGTTAGGGTATGCGTTCCTCAGCAAGCAACCTCCCAGACAGGTTGCAGGTGGACTTTATCCCTCTGTCAAAGGCTATAGCGCCTTGTGGGCGTCCCCTCCTCTTGCTGTCCTCTCCAGGTTCTGGTAACTGCACCTTTCCTTTTCTCCTTCAGGCCTAGGGATGCTTAACTGTTCCTTGCTTTTGCTAATTCCAGGGTGCTTGATATCCCTTGCTGATATCCCTTAACCCTGCTCAAATCTTTGTTAAATAGTAAAAACTTGTAAAATTGCTTTGTCATACCTTCTATCATTTCCTTCTGAGACCTGACTAAGCATCATGCCCAGTGAAAAAAATAATCTAATCTCCTTTGCCTGGAATTTATGACTCATAATGTCCCCAACATTCTTTCCTCTTATCTCACTCCTGGCTCTTTTCAACTAGGATCACATGCCTTTTCCTACAGATGCCCCAGTTCTCCCTGCCTCTCTGCTGTATTTCCTATGTCTCCTCTGTTTAGATAAGAAGCTCATAAAACAAACAAACAAATAAATACAAAACAACATAGAGATTGGGTCAGTTGCCAGGGGGCATGCAAAAAGCTGATCTCTTTTATTTTTATTTTAACTTGGACCAATAAGAACAGTTTTTTGAGTACCTTATCTCCAATACTCTATTGTCAGAACCTTGGATAACTAATGTTGTACTTAATTCACTCTTACAATTCCCACACAGTGTACCTGATGCAGAATCCTGAAAATAGCAGAAACTTAATACGTTTGAGAGTGAATGAATGAGTGAATGACTAGCACTATACTAGGAATAATAAGACATTGTGTTTTTCTGTGATTATTTCATTCAAGAAAGTCACTTAACATCCCTTAGCCTTAGCATCTCACTACCTCTAAAATGAGGAAGTCAGGTCAGTAAACTCTAACAAACCACAGCTTGATGACTAGAATAAATCTTTTTAAAAGAAAGCATAATATATGCCTTTGGTATCAGTATCAACTACTACAGTTTGCTGGTTGACATCGTGGTTACTTGTATAAGAGCAAGAAGCCATGGGCCCATATAGCACAAGCGAGTAAGGTTAGCTGCAAGAAGAATTTACACAAATGGAAAGGGCTGTGTGCCATAGACAAGGACTGAGGTGGCGTGGATTCTAGCTCCAGTTCTACCACTCAGTTATAAGATGACCTTGTACAAGTCACCTCATCTTTTACATCCTTCCAGGTTGGCTGGGCTAGTAATCTTAGAAAGGCAACTAAGACATTGGTAGGTGCTGTTGAAAGGGCATATAGTGTTTCCCTCCCTAAAGTTGACAAGGACCCAATGAAGAGTTCTATGCAATGCACTTGACTACTGGGATAAAGAGAGGTGAATGGGGAGTAGATAAAAGGACTTCTGAAAGTTAGTTCTTCATCTAGCAAGCATCCATATGTAATTAAAAGTGATACATTGGGACAGCTAAAAATGCATTAAACTACAGAGAAAATTCAGGAAACAAAGGAAGAAAACAATACAAGTTTCCATAACATAAAAATAATAATTATGGACCTTTTATATATCTATCCCATAAAGTCCCTACTGGAATACTTAAACTCTGCCATCAGGGCAGGGGAAGGGGTGTGAATGCTGAGGGGAGCGGGGGGCAATATAGAAACAATGAGCATGGCTCTGTTTTAATAAGATTTTGTTTATAAAAACTATTGGCCCCATGCTCCCATCCCCCTGTTGTCCATGTCCATTGGTTTGGCTTATATACATGTATACAAGTCCTTCGGTTGATCTCTTCCCCTTACCCCCGCCCTCCCCTACTTTCCTTCTGGGGATTGATAGCCTGATCGCTGTGAGTGTGAGGGGGGGGGGAGGGGGGGGAGGGGAGGGAGGTTGGGAATTAATGGGGGGGATGAGGACACATTTGTAATACCTTAACTAATAAAAAAAAATCAATAAAATATATTTTAAAAAAAACTATTGGCCCCTGGTCATAGTTTGCTTAAACCCCTTTTAGTTGATACATATAAATGAATAGTAGAGTGCTAACTCTGACTGATTCTCATTTAATAGATGCCTAATGAAAGTACACTTTCCAACAGTGGTTCTCAACCTTCCTAATGCCGCGACCCTTTAATACAGTTCCTCATGTTGTGGTGACCCCCAACCATAAAATTATTTTCGTTGCTACTTCATAACTGTAATTTTGCTACTGTTATGAATCATAATGTAAATATCTGATATGCAGGATGTATTTTCAGGGGTTGCAACCCACAGGTTGAGAACCACTGTAAGATGTAATAGGCTTTCAAGGGAAGAGGAAGATCCTCACCTGCTTTCTAGAAATTTGTAAGTTAGTACTTTGGGAACTGCAGATGTTACTCCTGTAAGCTTTTACCCAACATAAATGCTATAATTAATATACTTATTTTCTTCTAATAAATATATGGCATACAGGACATTAATGTTTATAACCTGGTCTGAGAACCCAATTTTCCTAAATCTTATAATACTCATTTTCTCAGGATAAGAAAAAAACAATTTAAAAGTAAATGACAGCTCTGACCAATGTGGCTCAGTTAGCTGGAGTGGCATCTTGTACACCAAAAGGTAGCGGATTTGACTCCTGGTCAGGGCATATACCCAGGTTGTGGGTTTGATTCCTCAGTTGGAGTCCATGCAGGAGGCAACTGATCAATATTTCTCTCTCACATTGATGTTTCTCTCTCCCTCCCTCTCCCAAACCTTAGTTAAAATGTTGCTATGAAGGTATCTTGTAGATATGATTAACATATACCATCAGTTGACTTTAAATAAAACAGATTATATTCCATAATGGAGGTGGGCCTTGTTCAATCAGTTGAAGACCTTAAGAGGAACACTTGAGATTTTCCAGAAAAGAAGGAATTCTGGTTCAAGGCTGTAATAGAGACTTCCCAGACTGCTGGCCTGCTCTACAGATTTCGGACTCCAGATTGCACTTTCAACTTTTACCTGAATTGCCAGCCTACTAGTCTGCCCTACAGATTTCATACTTGCCAGTCTCCTAGTGGCTCTGTTTCTGTGGAGAAACCTGGGGTTCATTTTGCCTCTAACAACAGGTACCGGGTTTTCTTGGCTGTCTAAACACTGGGCCCCAGACCTGTCCTCTTTCCATTCCCAAAATCAATATCTCCATATCTTGATCCCCCTTGTTCCCAGGGGATATTATCTGAAATGTTAAATTAGTTCTCAATAAAGAGTTAATTGTTGGTGAGCAACTTTATAGAGGAGGAACTTAAAAAGCATCTACTGGGGTGGGTAGGCTCTATCTCCCTTCCTCTCTGAAATCAATAAAAATATATTTTTAAAAAGATTATGTATCTAGCTCACAGGAAAACTTGAATCTAAATCTCTTGAATTTTAGTTATACGCTCTTTTGTATAAAAATAAATAATTCAGGCCCTGGCCAACTGGCTCAGTTGGTTGGAGTGTCATCCTGTACACCAAAAGAGAGGTTTCAGGTTTGATCCCCAGTTGGGGAATGTATGGGACACAAATGATTGATGTTTCTCACATTGATGTTTCTCTCTCTCTTTCTCTCTCCCCCCCCCCCCCCTTCTCTAAAATCAATAAAAACATATCCTCGGGTGAGGATTAAAATCACACAATAAAAACATAAATATTTCAGGCATAAAGCAAAGGGGATCATACAATGGAACATCTGTATCTCTGCCACCCAGTTTAAGAGGTTAAATGTGGTGTTTATAATTTCCGTGCTGTTTTTGTATTTTTACTTCACATGACTGTTTCCATAAACACTACTTAGTGGTTGTTTGCATGTATTTAAACATCTCTATGATAGGCCATATGTTGTCTATATCTTTCTGCGATCTGTCTTTCCTCTCAAAATTATATTGTTCAGATTTAACTAACTCAAAAATACATCTAGCTTTGGTGCTTTAATTTTAATTTTTGAATAGCATTCTTCATCTACTCTCCTATTGATTCATATTTTATTATTTCCAATTTGTTGCTATTCAATGTACCAGGAATATTCCTATGTGTGATTTCTATGATGTATGTTTATGTGGTGCTGACCTCTTTACATCACACCAAGTAAGTGCCAGGGAGGGGGGAGGAAGAGAGGAGGAGCATCACGCCCTTACCTCCCAGATGCTCCCTTCTCCCCTTAGAAGGTAGAGGGCTGGGGACTGTAATTGGCTGGTGGGGGTGGTGGAGCAGAATTAGGTGCATTTTTTCATTGACTTTTGATTGAGATAGTTACTCTATTTTGAATTTTAGATACCATTAAAAAAGGGTGTGAGTTTTTTGTTGTTGTTGTTTTTTCTGTTTATAAGGAAATGTACTGGTTAAAAATGGTCATGCTATCCTGTTAATCCAAAGAAGTCACTCTATAATAGTGCAACATTCAGAATGGTGACAGGTTATAGGGTGAAAGATTTAGGAATGGCAGCAAGCCTTTGAGCATTTCTCAATTCCTCAAATAGATGTTTCTGTCTTCATTACTCAAATCCTAAGCCCCTTCCTGACTATAAATTCTCTCTAGCTAGGAAAGAGGTTTTGTGAACTGGTCATTGACAGGCTTATAGCACATGGGCACATTTTGTTTGGTTGGTTTGGTATTTGAAATAGTTTTTGAAATAATGAGGGCATTTTATATAAAAATCTGGCTTTCTGTCTTCTCTAGCAATGTTAGGCTAGTGCTACATTGACAGAGAATATGCTCTCTGATTTGACACAGTCCCTACCTCTCCCTATCTACACCAATAAAAGAGAAACATGCAAATTAACCATACCTTCACAATGCCCACAAACCATGCCCACCAGTCAATTAGGAGTATGCAAATTAGTGGGACAAAGATGGCGGCAGCCACGGAGCCAACCAGAGCAGGCAGGAGGCTTGGGGTGCCCAGGCGACAAAGGAAGCCAAGCTTCACTCCTGCCTGAGCCGGCGCCAAGGAGGGGCCTGTGGGCGGCAGCCACGGAGCAGGCCAGAGTGCGGGGAGGCTTGGGTTGCCGGGACCAGCTGCTGAGAGAGGGGCCTGCAAATGGCCCTCAGCTCTCACCCAGGCTGGCCAGGCCCCCCAGCAGGGACCCCTACCCTGAAGGGGGTGTGGCCAGCCTGAAAACAGCCCTCAGACCCTCACCCAGGCTGGCCAGGCCCCCCAGCAGGGACCCCTACCCTGAAGGGGGTGTGGCCAGCCTGAAAACAGCCCTCAGCCCCTCACCCAGGCTGGCCAGGCCCCCCAGCGGGGACCCTCACATAATGGGGGCATGACTGGCCTACAAACTGACCCAGCCCCTCGTTACTGGCCTGAAAACCACCATAGGCCCCTTGTCCAGGCCACCCCATGCCCCAAGGGAACCCCTACGCTGATCCGGGACACCCTTCAGGGCAAACCAGCTGGCCCCAACCCGTGCAACAAGCCTCTATCTATACTAATAAAAGGGTAATATGCTAATTAGACTGGGAAACCTTCCAGGAGACCTTCTGGACAAAGCCATGGTGGCGGGGCCAAGGTAGAGGCGGTTAGGGGCCAAGAGGGGAGGGCAGTTGTGGGTGATCAGGCCAGGATGGGACGGCAGTTGTTGGTGATCGGGCCAGTGGGGGGGGGGGGAGGGGCGTTGTGGGTGATCAGGCTGGCAGGCAGAGTGGTTAGGGGCAATTAGGCAGGCAGGCGAGCGGTTAGGAGCCAGCAGTCCAAAATTGCAAGAGGGGTCCCAGATTGGAGAGGGTGCAGGCCAGGCTGAGGGACTGCCCCCCCCCCCCCCCACCCCCGGGCCACGAGTTTGATTATACGAGACCTTTCTACTCATTTCATCACCTGCCTGGCCCTGGTACCCATCTGAGTTGATCACCTCTGCTGTCAGGCCTTTCATATTTCTTATGCTGAGCAACTGAAGTCAGTTACACAAAGACCTCAAGTTCATGAAATGCTAGGGCCTCTCCCATAGAAATTCACTGTAGGCCACATAGACCAATTTACAGGAATGAAGGATTTTTGTTTCTTAGGAAATGGATGTTTCAGTTTCAGTGTTGAGTCAAGAAAATGTTGTTGCTGATTCAGAGAAGCTCAGTGTAACCTGACCTCGAGTCCAGCTGTGCTGCATGTGTTTCCTGGATTCTGTGCACAGTCACAGGATGTGTTATTTAAAAATATATTTTTTTAATGATTTCAGAGAGGAGGGAAGAGAGAGATAGAAACATCAATAATGAGAGTGAATCATTGATCAGCTGCCTCCTGCATACCCCACACTAGAAATTGAGCCTGAAACCCTGGCATGTGCCCTGACCAGGAATCAATCCATTACCTCCTGGTTCATAGGTCAATGCTCAACCACTGAGTCATACAGGCTGTGCAGAATGTATTTTTACAACTGGCTTTCAGGGAAGTGGTGGGAGAAAGAGAAGTTACAGGGGCCAATTTCACTCTTTTGAGTTACATTTTGTGCTTATGTGTTGCCATATCTTACGTGTAAGCTAGACATAGACCCTGTTAGGGTTTCCTAGGATTGTTTTCACAATTAATGACTCTAGAATTTTGGGGATATATTCAGCAGAATTCTAAAATGATTAGCTCTGAATATTTTGAGTAGCAGATGCAGTTATTTAGAAATTTCTGTGATTTGCCTAACATCATTTTGGTGAACTCATATGTCACAACATGTGTTATTTTGGCAAGATGGACAGCTATGTGGGCAGCATTCACTGGTGGGAAGATGCCAGTCCTCAACATGACCCAGGCCTGTCAGTCCCCACTCCACACTGCTGTCCCAGGTCTAAACTTTTCATACCACCAGCCTGAATGGTTTCAGCAATCTAACTTCTCCTGACCTCCAGATTACATCCTTTCTCTCCTACAAATTCTAGCTCCAAGTGTGTCAACCTCATGAAAAGAGTTCTATTCCCCCAGCATTATCCTTGACCCACAGTCCTCACTAAGTACTTAACAACTGTTGCAATAACAACGGCTATTGATTGCATCACAGCTGAATACCTCCCCCTTGGTGTTAAATTTTAATCATGTTTCTAAGTATGTGATCTCACATGTCCTGTGCAGTGTTCTCTAGCAGTGCTTAGCATTATAGGCAGACCGAAGGCTATATAACTATCCTGCAGCTGTACAGAAGTTATCATCTTTGTTCTGCAAGAAAGATATGGAACAATGCAAGTTCTAGAGAACAACTAGCTGAAAAGCCATTGAATAGGAAGATTCTGTACAGGCCTAAACTATTCAGTTACCCTTTATGCATTAATAGCACAGTGGCTATTTCTTATTTCATGTTAGGAGAGAACAAGAGATGAAAAAGAAAAATCATGACTACTCATAGCACTGTTCATTTCCCTCCTGTTTGTGGTGACAACTTTTTGGTGCATCTGAAAAAGAAAAATCCCAGTGACGGAATAAAATTAGTGAGCAAATTGTTCTGTTTATAGGCTAAAAGATGGCGGAACAAAAAGTCAATCCAAAACAGACCAGTGGTCAAGAAGATGGTGTAGGTAAATGTGGGACTCACATCCTCCCAAAACCACATCAAAATTACAATGAAACTACAGAACAACCATCATTGAGAACCACCTGAAATCTAACTGAACAGAAGTCCTATAACTACAGATATAAAGCAGAAGCCACATCGATACTAGCAGGAGGGGAAGAGACTCTGAATGAGCTGGTCCCACACCTACATGTGGTGGTAAAGATAGGGAGGGATATCTTGCTGCTGAGGTGCCCCTTGAGGAGTGAGAGGTCCTAGTCCCATACCAGGCTCCCCAGCCCAGGGTTCCAGTGCCAGAAAGGGAAGTCCCCATAACTTCTGGCTGTGAAAACCAGCTTGGATTGAGGCTGAGGAAGATGGAGGTTTCCTGGAGTCTCAGGCAGTTCCTCTTAAAGGGTCCATGCACGAACTTGCTCAGACTCGCTCACTCTGAGCTCCAGTGCTGTGGCGGAAGCTTGAAAGGCATGTGAGGGGCACATTGGGAGGAACTGAATTGTGTGGCATCAGAGCAAGGGCTGGAGGGACAGCTTTCTCCCAGACAGAAGTGCTGGCAGAGGCCATTGTTCCTTTGATGAACCCTCCCCGTCACAGAGCTGGCAGGCAGGCTCCATATCTGAGTCTCCATCAACCTGGCTTCACATTGTTCACCCTGCCCTGGTGAGTCCCTGAGACTCCACCCCACCCAACTTGCAGGCCCACCCAAGCCATTTTCAGTGGCTTTTCCATACAAACAGCCATCTTGGCTCATGCTTTGGACTTTCCTAGAATCTTTCAAACAAGCAGCATCTGGCCTTGGCATAACCCCTACCTCTCACTAAGTGGCCTCAGTCCCAGCACTGCAGCATCCAGGCTTGGTTCGCAGCTTGGCCTCTCCTGGGCACCTCTAAGCTCAGCATATTTAGTAGCCATCTGAAGATTGCTCCATAGCTCATGCTGGGTGGCCCTGGGAAGGGCACAGGTGGTGGCTGACCTTGGTCTGCACTTCTCAGGAGGCCCAAGAGTCAGCACACCCAATAGACAGCTTCAGACCACACCCAAGCACCTCCATGAGTGACACACTCAAAGGGCAGACATAGCCAGCACCAGAGCCCCACTGAAGAATGTCCTGCTCCATGGGGTGAGCCCTGCACAGCAGATCCTCCATAATAGTCACAGCCAGTCCTTACAGCCAATTGACCTGTGGGTGAATCCCTCCCATGGACACGCCAATAGCAATCAAGACTCAAATACAACAGGAGGGTGCACACAGCCTACACAGGGGGTGCACCTGGAATTCCAAGATTGGGTAATCAGGAAGGTTGTGCCACTGGGCATCATAGGACACCTACTACATAAGGCCACTCTACCAAGTCTAGGAGACATAGAAACTCTACCTAATACATAGAAACAAACACAGCGGGGCAGCCAAAATGAGGAGACAAAGAAACATGTACCAATGAAAGAACAGAACAAAACTCCAGAAAAAGAACTAAACAAAATGGAGACAAGCAATCTACTAGATGCAGAGTTTAAAACACTGGTTATAAGGATGCTCAATGAACTTAGGGGGAAGAGCAGATGAAATTATGTTTCTTGTTTTCCTGATAATTTGAATAGAGAGATAAGATACATAAAAATGGAGCTAGAAAACATTTTTTAAAAGTCAAAAATGAAGAATGACGAATACTTTACAGTGAATCAACAGTAGAGTATATAAAGCAGAGGATCAATCTGCAATTTGGAAGATAAGGAAACAGAAAATACCTAATCAGAACAGTAAAAAAAAATAGGAGGACAATGTAAGGAGCTTCTGGGACAATTTCAAACCTACCAACACTTACATCAGTCAGGGTGCTGAAAAGAGAACAGAGAGAGCAAGGAATAGAAACCTATTTGAAAAATAATGACAGAAAAACTTCTTTAACCTGGAGAAGGAAACAGATATACAAGTCCAGGAAGTGCAGAGTGTCCCAAACAAGATGAATCCAAAGAGGTTCATCCCAAGACACATCATAATTAAAATGCCAAAGGTTAAAGACAGAGATTCTTAAAGGCAACAAGAGCAAAACTCTTAGTTACCTACATGGGAGCTCCATAAGACTGCCAGCTGATTTCTCAACAGAAACTTTGCAGGCCAGTAGGAATTGGCACAAAATATTCAGAGTAATGAAAAGCAAGGACCTATAACCAAGATTATCCCACCCAACAAAGCTATCATTTAGAGTCAAAGGACAGACAAAGAGCTTCCCAGACAAGAAAAAGCTAAAGGAATTCATCCCTACCAAACCAGTATTATAAGAAATGTTAAAGGGTCTTCTTTAAGAAGAAAAAAGGAAAAAAAATATAAATAATAAAATGGCAATAAATACATATATATAAACAATTACTTTAAATGCAAATGGATTAAATGCTCCATTCAAAAGATATATAGTGGCTGAATGGATAACAAAAACAAGACCTTTACATATGCTGTCTATAAGAGACTCACTTCAGATCAAAAGACACACAGACTGCCCTAGCTGGTTTGGCTCAGTAGATAGAGTGCTGGCCTGTGGACTGAAGGGTCCCTGGTCCTATTCCAGTCAAGGGCACATGCCCGGGTTGTGGGCTCGATCTCCAGTAGGGGGTGTGCAGGAGGTAGCCAATCAATGATTCTCTCTCCTCATTGATGTTCCTATCTCTCTCTTCCTCTCCATTCCTCTCTGAAATCAATAATAATTAAAAAAAGAAACAGACCGAGAGTAAAAGAATGGAAAAAGATATTTCATGAAAATGGAAATTACAAAAAAGCTGGGGTAGCAATAATTATACCAGACAAAATATATTTTTAAACAAAGGCTATAACTAGACAAAAAAGGACAGTAATTCCACTTCTGGGTATTTATCAGAAGAAACCCAAAACACTAAATGAAAAAGACATATGCATCCATATGTTGATTGCAATATTATTTACAATAGCCAAGAGATGGAAGCAACTTACGTGCTCATCAGTAGATAAATGGATAAAGAAGTGGTGCACATATACAATAGAATATGACTCAGCCATAAAAAAAAAAAGAATGAAATCTTGCCATCTGCAACAACATGGATAGACTTAGATAGGTTTATGAGTGACATAAATCAAAGAGAGAAAGACAAATGCCATTTGATTTCACTTATATGTGGAATCTAAAAAACAAAACAAAGCAACAAACAGACCAGAAAGACTCATATGTAGAGAACATTTTGATGGTTGCTAGGTGGTAGGGGTGTTGGGGGAATGGGTGAAAAAAGTGAAGAGATTAAGAAGTACAAATTGGTAGTTACAGAATAATCATGTAGATGTAATATACAGCATAGGGAATCTAATCAATAATACTGTAATAACTATGTATGGTGCCAGATGAGTACTAGATTTGTCAGGGCTATCACTTGTAAGTTATATAAATGTCTAATAACTGGTTTGTACACCTGGAACTAATGTGATGTTGTATGTCAACTGTAATTGAAAAATAAAAAAGTATTTTAAAAAGTAAATCCAGCCCTAGCTGGTTTAGCTCAGTGGATAGGGCATTGGCCTGTGGACTGAAGGGTCCCGGGTTTGATTCCAGTCAAGGGCACATGCCTGGGTTGCGGGCTCAATCCTCAGTAGGGGGCATGCAGGAGGCAGCTGATCAGTGATTCTCTCTCTCTCTCCCTCTCCTTCTCTCTCTGAAATCAATAAAAATACATTATATATATACACTAGAGGCCCAATGCATGAAATTCATGCAAGAGTAGAACTTCCTTCCCTCTCCGGCATCCCCCCCCCCCCACCTTGCTGCCAGCACCGGCTTCCCTCTGGCACCCGGGTCCCAGGCTTCACTCACAGTACTGGCTTTGTCTGGAAGGATGTCCGGAAGGACATCTGGTCTAATTAGCATATCAGGCTTTTATTATTATAGATAAAAAGAGTAAATCCAAATAAACTCACATATAGAAGTCTAAATGTCTCAGTGGCTTGAGAACTCAGCCCGAATGATGAGTAATGTAAAACTATACCCATTGGCAAGATTGTGAACAAAGAAGGCCCCCATTGCCATTCCTTTGTCTGACCCTGACCCCACGCACTCAGAGGCCAAGGGATTGCTACTTTGGGATTCAGTCCAGGAAATGTCTGGCTCCAGAATTTTCTCTCCCTCTTCTGCTTTAGTATTTACCGCCACTTCCTTCCCTCTGCCCTACATAGAGCAGAAGGTCTGATCAATTAATTTGCACTAAGATGTAAATGACTGATACTGGTTCAAAGTAACTCAGGGTGGAAGCCAAAATTTCTTATAATTGGATGCTGCTCCCCACTGTTTCCCTGGTTTCATTTTTCTCAATCCCTGATTTCACATGTTCCTTCCCACTTTTATTTTCTTCCAGGGCTTGATGCCCATCTCCTGCAGTTTCCTGTTTATCTAAATTCAGTCTGCCTCTAATTCTGTTTTTAGTAACTCTCTAATGACCATCTTGGGTCTCTAATTCAGCAATGCAGTCTCCTTCAAGAGCATTTGTACTTGAAAGGAGCCCAATGATTAACTCAGAGGGATTGCCCTGGAATGTTGGAGTTTCGGGGGAGGCCTCTCTCTAATGCCTGAAGTAGGTGCTCCCATTCTCTGTTGTTCTTATACATCATAAACCTGCATATTTGGCCTTTGGTTTAAATCCCTAGAAAGACCTTGGTCAATCCTTTAGGACAGTGCCACCAAAAGTGTGGTCTACAAGCTGGTGCTGGGAGGTGAACTGTTTATTTGTTCACAATGAGATAAGTACAGAAGTATAGGGTAAACATTTAGAAAATTTTATAGTAATTATTTTACTAGGTTATATTTTTCATCATATTCAATTGTCATTTTATACTTATTAACTCTAGTAAAAATTGGGCTTATTGCTTTATGTCTTTGTTTTTTTCTATTTCATTATTAGTAATTTTCCCATATTATAAAAGTACCAATTCTAACATATTAGAAATTTGAAAAAAAAAACAAAATGGTTCTTTAGCATAGAGAGTTTGAGAAATAGAAATCTAGAGACCTTTTTTTGGAAATCTGGTCTCTATAGCTCACAATTCTTGCTGGATTCTTTTCTTGGCTTTGCCATTGGCCCAGCGGGTCAATGAACAAGTTGCTCAAGTACTTTGGGTTGAGACCTTTTCTTTCCATTGCCTAAAGATAATTATAATGTAAAGTGTATTCAGATTGAGCCCATTTTTATTAAGCACTTTTGAAACAAAGGGCCACAAGTTTTGGAGTCAGACCTGTGTTCAAGCCCAGCTGTATCACTTCAGAAATATTTTCTGAGCTTCAGTTTCTTCATTTACAAAATAGACGTGATTCCTTGCCTCAAGCAGTTTTTGTGAAATTAACTGCAAAGGGTCTAGCACAATGCTGTCCAACAGAACTTTCTGCAAAGATGGAAATTAGTAATATCTGCTCTGTCCCATACAGACCCACGTGGCTACTGAGCACTTGCAATATTTAGGCACTTAAAATGTGACCGAGGAATTGAATTTTTATTTCAATTAAATTTAAAAACCACATGTGACTAGTATATTTTACAAAGAAGTTTAGCCTATGTACCTGCATGTAGTATGTTCAATGTTTAAAGTTTTCTTGAAGAACTGTATTTGCCAGGTAATGTTTTAGAGTTAGACACTGGACATATATTGGTGAATAAGAGAAACATAGCCCCTGTACTTATGAAACTTAAAGACTAACAGATGAAACAGAACTTGACCTTGTTTTTTACAATAATGTCAGTATCACCCTGGAGCCCTGATCTGTTGAATGGTCCCTCTTAGTGGGGGATGGTAAATGAACCTTTTATGGACTGGCAACGGCTGCCCTCCCCAAAAACCTCTGTGTGCAGAGCTGGTCTGAGGTATAAGCGGGTAAATGTGCTGAGGAGCCAAGGAGCTTTCTGGACAGAAAGGGACTAAAATTGACCCTCTCCAATAGACTGAGGAGTTCAGAACAGAAATGACTCCAGAGAAGGAAGTCAGGACTGGTATCCCAGGCTCCACATGAAGGTTTGAGAGCAGAAGAGGCTGGCTGTGCACAGCTGTGGCTGAGGCAGGAAGGCCCTTCTCCCTTATCAGCCCCTGAGGGTCCTGCTTTGGGAGTGAGGCCAGAACATGTGAGGGGAGCCAGGAGAGTTGTCATCTTGCATCGCTCTGGTCTGTGTGGGGATCTGAACCAGCAAGGGTACCTTTGCATAGTGGATGGAGACACTTGGAGGGAACAGGGATGTTGCATGGCAGTAGTAGAAACCACAGCAGCTTAAAACCAGGGCTCTCTGGTGAACTGACCTAGTTCCCCAGTAGCTTTCTCAGAAGCAGCACTGGCCCTGTGGGCCAAGTAAGCCTCCTGGCAGTTTGTGGGAGTTGGGGAAGTACATACTGTAAGAAGGAGACACTGGACTTTTTGCTAAGATGGGAAGGCTGGTGGCTTGAGGAATTAATTGGAAAATGAAAAGAGATGCAATTGCGGTTTTAGCTCAAGCTATTAAAATAGGTCCTATGTACTTGTGTGCTGAGTATACTGAAGGAAGAAGTAGGTGCTAGGCAAGCACCTGACAAGGGAATTTAATGTAATGGGTGTGGTGAGGGGGTAGATTCAGGGGAGGCTTGATGAAGTGACAGCTTAGTGGAGACTTAATGGATGACACCAACTCAGATGGACAAGGAAAAAGTAATTTAAAAAGAGCAAATACTATATGAGAAACTCAGATTTGAAAGAGAGGGATGTCTCTGAAGACTAGAAAATCCTTTATGGCTAAAGCATGGGTAACAAAGGTGATAGTGGTGCCGTATAAAACTGAACACATGAGTCACACCTCCCAATGGGTGTGTGAGCAATGGGAAGTCATGGAAGAGATCTGAACAGAGGAGACATGATAGATTTGAGAAATTAAAAGCCCATGCTAGCTAAAAGTGAAAGTCAATCATATTGGAGACAGCAGGAGTGGATGCAGGGAGTTGAGTGAGGAGGGTTCTGCCCTAGTCCAGGTTGAACCTTGGTAGTGGCAGTGAGATTGGATTAATCAACTGCGAAATGTTCATTCCCAGGTCGCTTCCCACTTTAAAGATAGAAAAATAATCTCAAAGGAGTTAGGTGATTCGTGCAAGACCACAGAACCAATAAATGATAGCACCAGCTCCACATCTAACCTTCTGACTTTGGTTTAAAGCTCTATCCACAGAACCAGTGGTTCTCAACCTTTTTTCATGACACATGAGTTTTTGCGCATGGCCACCACGTTTCCACACTTGTATCCGTGTATCTCCTATGTAAGAAAGCAGATTCCAATGCATGAGAGTTAGAGAGGGAGGTTATTATACAGGCAACCATGATTTCACTCTGCTTCATTAAAAACAAACAAACAAAGGAATCACTTGCAAATTTATTCATTCAGCCCTTATTAGTAACCAGCTCTCCACTGCAGTTGGTGCTTGAGCCTTGCACTCAGGAGCTACTGATGTCCTCACTCACTCTAGAGATTGAGATGAGGGATGAAGGGAGGATTTTTCCCCTGCTCTACCTTTGAGTATAACTCCACTTTATTCTCCAAAAGGGAATAAGGACAGAAGGCTCTACTGCTCATTTCTGAGGTGACTAAAGGGTTCTCAGGCCCCAGGCCTGGAAATATGGTATAAAGATAATATTCTAATAAACTGCACTGCATCTGCCATGACTCTGAGGTCACATATTTGCAGAAGTAATTCTGTTTAGTCAAAGTTTTGTCCAACAAGAACTTGTGATTCCCTCTTTATGGCGGAGTGTCCTTCCCCTCCACTTTTGTCATTTCTCTCTTCTTCCTCCTTCCCTTTTCCTTTCTCCCCCCTCCCTTCTTTTGACAATGGTTCCTTTAAATCTACCTTAGAGGGGTTTGTGGATATTACCCAAGCTAATGCATATAGAGGGTAATGGGCAAAAATAAAGTATGATAATATTTCATGACAGATGAGAATATAGAAGTTAGATTGTAAATGTGGGAAAACAGCCACCTAAACATCGCCCAATCCTCAAATAGTGATCACCCCAAATTCTATTGAGTTACTCCCAGATGCCATTTCTTTTTCTATAGACAAGGCTGTGTATCAATCTTGGGAGGAGCTGATTGGGTGCTGACAAAGGGATAGTTTAGGGAAGCACCAGATGGGACTGCAGATATTCAGGCCAGCGCTCCAAGGCTGCAGGCATGCTGTGTCCCGGCTGGCACAGTAGGAGTGGGGATCTGCTGAAAGACCTCAGGGTGCCACCAAACAGGTGCTTCCCCACCCCCAAAACACCTCACACACTTTTCTCCTTTTCTTACCCAACCAGGAGATTCAGATTCCTGGGGGTAAGGGGAGGGCTTAGCCCAGCTCATATCCAGAATGAGGCAAGGAGAGCTGAGAGCTGAAGGAGTTGTCAGAAAGGATCCTGGCATCTTCCCACCAGTGAATGCTGACCACATAGCTGTCCAACATTGCCAAAATAACACCAATCTCATGAGGCCGATGGCACTTCTCGGCTTAAAGAATAAAGCAAAAGATTTCAGCCACAGAAACAAAATATTCCTTTTATAAAATATTCAGTGTAAGAGTTTTAGCTCACTGAAGACTAGAGCCATTTTCTTCTGGGGGAAAAATCATCAGGACAAACCCAAAGCAATTAATAACCATTGAGTGGATTTTGTATGAAACCGGGAAGCAGGAGGCCAGTGGTGAAAGCAGAGCCCTTCACTGCAGACACCCAGTCCACATGGTTACTGTGAATAAAACTCACCTACCTTTTCTTGAAGAAAGCTTTTGGCAGAGTTGTTTTTTCAGGATTATCATTGTAACTATGAATATTAAAGCAATGACGAAGGAAGGGATGATAATATGAAGCAGCCAAGTTGAAGGGACCTCGGGTTCCATCTCACCTGGGTGAAAGAAAAGCACCACAATTACATGGTAGCTCAGATGTAAATCAACAAGTTGGCCTTCTGAGTGTGTGATAACCAACATGGCCAACTTGCACTGAGCATCTAACTCATACTAGGTACTTTCTATGAGCCCTGTGTGAACCAGCTCATTCACTCCTCATAACCACCCTAGGAGGCAGGCTCAACTATAACCCCATTTTACTGGTTAAAAAAATGTGAGACCTAGGAGGCTTTCCCAGAGTTATACAGTAAGCATCAGATCGAGATATAATCTAGGCTGTCTTGTTACAGATTCCATGCTTTGCATCATTCTGACACATGTATCATATTCTATCTATGTATCTATGTATCTATCTACCTATCTACCTATTTACCTATCATCATCATCATTTCTCTTTATCTTTCCAGTAGGGTAGTCTCTCAGTCCAAAACTGTCTCCCTGCTCCTCTGTAATGGTGCTCAAAATCTATATTCATTACTTATTAAATTTCAAAGAATTATAGGATCCTGTGGAAGAAATAAAATCTTATAGGTAGTATTCATATACAAAATCTAGTCATTGAAAATTATAATAATTAGTCCCTTTCCTTGTGATAGCTAATGAAGGTCCTGGCACTGTGGAAAAGATGAGTTTAGTAGAGAAATGGATGAGAAAGTAATTTGGGAGCCTGAGGAAAACCTTATAAAGGGGAGCTATGAATATCTAAAGGTTAGAATGGGAGCCCAGGCTGACCAAAGACAGGGCTGGAGGGGGATTCACTGCAGGGAAAAGGAAGGGGACTCAAGGTAAGCAGTGCCTTTTCCATAAACCTGAAGTTTGCTCCTCTGTCATGGTGCTCATGGAGTCACTTATATGGAATAAACATAGAAAAACCTGGAAACACTGCTCAGGGGAAAAGGTTCAGTCCTGCCCACTGCCTCCCCTCCCCCAACACAGTGCCTTCTAAGAACCATAGGCAGTTTTAGCTGAGAAGGGCATAGACATCATTTAATCTGAGCTCCCTATTTGAGAATTGACAAAGTAAGCTCAAAGATGAGAAATAATCTATCTAATGCAGCGGTTCTCAACCTGTGGGTCGCGGCCCCTTTGGCGGTCAAACGACCCTTTCACAGGGGTCGCCTAAGACCATCCTGCATATCAGATATTTACATTACGATTCGTAACAGTAGCAACATTACAGTTATGAAGTAGCAACGAAAATAATTTTATGGTTGGGTCACAACATGAGAAAATGTATTTCAAGGGCCAGAAGGCTGAGAACCACTGATTCTAAGGTCATCACTGCTAAGCAAGTGGCAAAGCTGAAATTGCAAACCCATTTCTCTCTGATCCAAAGCTCTGGCCCAATGGATACTTTTCTCTATCTAAAAGAGCGTGGTGAACACTAAGGAGGAAAAGGAGTAGAAAGACTGGCTCATCCATACATTGGATAACCCAGCCTTCAAAAAAATATTTTTATTGAGGTATAATGGACATACAACATTACATTTGTTTGAGGTGTACAACATAATGATTCAACATTTGTATATACTGTGAAATTATCACCACAGTAAGTCTAGTTACCAAACCTCAATAGATAACCCACATTGATTACAGTCGTCTCCTTCACCCCTACGAAGTGCTATTTAAGCACTTGCCGCATGTTGTACCATGAGTCAGGGAGTCCTGGGACCCTCACTGTTCCCACAACAGGAAAAGTGCCTACCTCAGGGCCTTTATGCAGATCCTTGTCCTGTCCAGTTCCCTTATAGTCCTTTCCACATACAAAAGCTTACTCATCCCCAAAGACTTTCTAACGTTGAACATCCAAAGGAACATCAGTCTGCTTAGATTGTAAGTATTTGAAGTGCAAAGACTTTATCTAAGTCACCTCTGAATCCCCTATAAAGCCAAGCACTGCTACATGAATGATGTCAGTAAGGATTTGTTGGGCTGAATTGACCATCTACTTAGTCCACCTACCCCAATCTTCCTTGTCAGCAGTTACCTTGTGGCAGACTGCCCCTTATTCCTTAAATCCATTCTGCTTTTCTTCCCTAGTGTCAGCTAGGTGTTAGCTGGACACATGGTTTCTCAGAGACTACATTACTAAGCCTCCCCTATAAATAGATATGGCCAGACATGTAAGTTAACTTCAAGCCAAGAGAATGGGTCTTCTCAGTTTTGGCCTTAAAACACTAAATATGCCTCTTTTTCTTTTCTGAAGGCTAAAACGTGGATATGGCAGTGACCCAGCCTTGACAATTCAATAGGAATAACACCCCGGAGAATGGCAGAAAAAGATGGAAAGAACCTGGACCACAGAATGACTATGGAATATAGCTACTTACCTGCTCTGAACCACCTTCTAATTCTGAATATTACATGAGGGAGAAATATACTTTTGTCTTGTTTGAATCACTATATTTTCAGGTCTCTTCGTCTATATATATTATTCTAAACTGTTTTCTAATATTTACATGCTACTTAACAATGATGTGATACTGTATGGGACAGCAGTTTGTTTTAGCCATGCCTCTTGCTAAAGATGCCATTCTTTTTCCTGTTTCCATCTTTTCTGAGTGCTAGGGACTTTACTATTATATTTCATTGAACAGTCCCAATAGCCTTGTAAGGTGGCTATCATTATTTATCCTCATTCAACAAAGGAGGACAAGGGACACTTCTAGGGTGGCTCAAGTTCTCAAAGCCATAGGTAGCAGAGAGGATTTGAAACTCAAGCCCATCTGACTTCAGAGCCCGCATGCTTGACTAATGCCAGAGTCACTGCCAGGCCTCCTAGAAGGGCTTCTCTGCCAGCCCTATAAGAATCTGGGCTCCAGTCTCACTAGATAACTCCTAATGAAAATGCAACAACCGACTGAGCAGATTAAACTCTGTTTTGAAAGGAAAATCGTCTTACTGCTCCTTAATTTCTGATGGAAAGTTAGGATGCTCGGTCATCCATTCTAGAGTCATGGGAGCACCACCCACCCCCAGAATTTCATTGCTGTCTTTGATTCATCGACTTCTGGAAAAACCTGTGGTGGGTCACAGAAATCAGCACTGAGCAGCTGAATTTATGAGAATGAGTAGAAAGAGGATAGTCATAAGACAACTTAAAATGCCTTTGAGAAATAGAAGCTAGGAACCCGTGGGAGGATGTGTGACTGTGGTTAGGTATTTGTACCACAAGCCAGTGTATCATTTGACTGCTCTGACCTGACTGTCCACACAGTCTGGAGGCTGGGATGATGGGTCTGAGATCATCTAAGACTAAGCCTTTAACCCATTAGTCTGACCTTGATTGAGCACTTACTATGAACAGAGTACTCTGTTTTTGCTTTATCTGGGTATAAAGAAGACTCATGTGAATAATTAAAATACATGGAAAATAAAATAGTAATGGAAGAGAAAAGATAAGTACAATCACAGGCAAACAAAGAAGTGGCACAATTGGTCTCAGGAAGCAAGATAAGGGGAGGCTGCTTGTATCCTGGAGTTACCTGAGCTGCCCTAGAGAGAGAGTGGGCTTGGAGCTGGTGAATAATGATTTTTATGTGGAATAAAATGCCTGAGCAAAGAGGTCATGGTGGTGGGAGAGGGTCAAGCAAGTTCAGAGAGTACATGGTGAGGAAGGGGAGCTGACTGGAGCAGAGGATCATGTCAGGGGATAGTAGGGTGACTTTAAAGCTGGGGAGGATGAGTAAAGCTAGGTTGAGAATTTCTAATTGCAAAGATTTCTCCATCTCCCTGTTGGTTGCATTCATGAGTGATATCCCAGGCTTTGATGCAGGCCCCACAGGTCTCTCCCACAACTGTTGACTATTTAGTCAGGTGTGTTGGCTCCCCAGAGAGAGAGGGGCCGCCTTACTTTATTCTTAACTTCTCACAGCCTCAAGGCTTCTGGAGAAATGATCAGTCTGCCCTTATACTTCTCTAACCCGAAGAAAAAACACTGATGCAAAAGGCAGATTCTAGTTGTTTCCAAATTCATCTTAGCCAGGCCTGTATTTCTCTGTGGAGATCCTTATATAAGTGTTCTAGAAAACCACATTCCATCCATCACTTAACCAAACAGAAAATCCCACATATCAAAGGATAGTCGAGTAAACATAAAGGACAGTCGAGGAAAAATAAAGTCCCCTGGGATTGTTAGTATTTAAGCCTCTAAAGCGGTAGTATGAATTAGTTATAGCTTGATTTTCATAAGGTGACAAGTCTGGTGGTCTTAACTGTGATAAAAACAGAAATAAAGATTATTGAAAAGCCAGCTTGCCTAGTTAACTATTTTCATTCAAAGTTGACCCTAAAAATGATGTTTCTAATGTCTTTATTTCTATCAATATCCTTAGCATGACTCCTCTCTTTACCTCACTTCACCGCTAACATTAGTGTTGGAATTGCACAGAGACGTGTAGGTAGGTAGGGAATTGGGGGGCAGTTGGGAGCTTGGAAATTGGACCAGCAGGAAAGAAAAGAATTATTATATTGGTGGAGTAATTTATCTTAATTACCATGAAGAACTTGAAAGCAATTACATAATGGAGGCAAGGAAAACTATGTCTAGAACTCAGGGATCCACCGATTCTGATTCTGGTTACTTCCATGTCCATTAATAACAATGAAAAGGCAATTGTAGCAACCTGAGTCAGCTAAGGGTAAGGCAACTAAGGGTTCAAAGTCTGAGTCCCCCAGGCAAACAAACTATTGCATGTGAAGTGCTGAGTGAGGGAAATCTAGAATGTATGGTGGATGAGATAGATGATAAATATCAATTGGGATCAATTGCAGGAGCAGGAACAGTAGTTTGTTCCACCAATTTTTCCATATCATATCTTTTGCAGGTTCCCTGCCTGAAGGCTCAGAGACAGTGGACTCAATGTAGGGCATGAGTGGGCTTGAACAGTACAAAGATTAGACTTGTAGCCCTGCCTCACTTCCTCTCAACTTGATGCCTGAGTTCAGCCACAGATTGGGTAGAATCCCGGTTGGGCTTTGATTCACTTCATGGTCAGTGATTCTGTCAAGTGGATATTTGCCTTCTGTCCTGGGATGACTCTGATGCTACAGATGCTGGGGGAGCTCACTCAGACCATACACATGCACAGCTCATAGTGGAAGGGAGTTCATTCTCCTGATGACAACTGTCAACCACTGGAGGAGAAAGCAGATGCATTAGTCCTTCGACCTGAAGTCCTATAAGTAAACATCTTAGGAGGCCATCTGTATGCTGCACAGGGAGTCCTTGCATATTTGAGCTCCTGTTGCCCACATCAACTTCGATAATGCGTCCTTATTTTGCTTTTCCTTCTTTCCTCCTAAAACTCTCATTTCTACTCCCTGGGATCAACACCTAAATAATTGCATGCCCAATAGCCCTTATCATAGGCTCAGTTTTGTAAGACAAAGGACAAGAAGTGACATATAATGACAACACAGTTAATTTTCTATAGTCAAATTAACCAGTACTAGGGAATGTCCTTTATTCTGAGATGATATTCTTCATTTGTATGCTAGTAGAATAATGGCTCCCTTCAAAGATGTCCATGTTCTAATCCCTGAAACCTGTGAATATGTTATCCTACATTGCAAGGGGTTTTATAGATGTGATTATATTAAGGAACTTGAAATGGGTCAAGTATCCTGAATTATTGAGTCCCAGTAGTCACAAGGGTCTCTAAAAGGTAGAAAAGGGAGGCAAGAGAGTTAAAGAAAAAGATGTGATGACAGAAGCAGAGGTCTGAGTAATGCAGCTGCTGGCTTTGAAAGTGGAGGAAGGGTCCATGAGCCAAGGAATGCAGATGGCCATTAAAAGCTGGTAAAAAACAAAAAACAAAAAACAAGAAAATGCATTCTTCCTTGATTTGATTTGAGCTTAGTGAAGCCTTTTTCAGACTTCTGGCTCCCAGAAGTGTAAAATAATAAATTTGTATTGTCCTAAGCTCACAAAGTTTGTGGTAATTTGCTATAAGACCACCAGGAGACTTGCACACTTGGTGATAAATGACTTGTCTCTTATGAAATGATTGCGACACTAGATGTTAGTTGCTCTTATTTGGCAAATAAATGTCCTTTCTTGGCACAATGGTCAGGCTTCTACAAGCATTTGACATTTTGCTAGTGTATGAAGTTCTAAAAATATGGGGTTCAGCATAGCCAGTGAGAGCTCTGCAAGATTTTTTGTGAGTGGCCAGTTTTCCTGCAAAACCCCCAAACCATTGATCTGGCAGCAAAGCCAGGAAAGTGATATTCATCCCGCTGAGTGAATAGCTTTTGTGCTGGATATTTTCTGTTTCCTCTTCGGACCCATTAACTACACTTCAACACTCTGTTCTGAGCTCTGAGAGGTTGATCTTTATGGACCAGATCAGTGGACTCCCTTGTTCTCTGACTGCCAGTTGGATCTAGCATAATGGGAGGCACCAGAAGGAGGTCAGAGGGTGGGAGGAGCATGAGGATGGGATATTTATTCACCACTTGCACCCTCTGGCAGTTGCTGCGAGTGGCAGCGTCCTCTTACTGGAGGGCACAGCTCTGCCACATGGCGCTTTCCCTACAGCTCCCTTCGCCAGGTTTCAGTCACCTCTCCAATGTGGTCATGGCTCCCCTACTATTGAAGCCCCAGGGTCCTTCACTATCCTCAGTAGTTTCTTTAAATCCTGATCATAACTTCATAAGTAGTCCCTTTATTACACTCTCCCCAAACTACTCATTCCAAGTGAAACGTGACTGATAGTCAGGAAGGGAAGCTGCTCTTACCTTGAGGGTCAATGATGGCGGAAGTAAGTTCCTCCACATCAGCGTTCCAGAACTCACAGGTGAAGTTTCTGCCAGGGAGCAGCTTTAGGCGCAGGATACTCGTGACCCGGTAGAGGCCGTCAGCGGTCTCCATGTGGCTAGTGTTGGCAGAAAAACTGATATTCGGCCAGGAGACTTCTGCCAGGGGGTACCCTTCAGCCTGGCAGGTGAGCTCTACCTCATCTGTCCCTGGAACTTGAAGGATGCGAGTGTTTATTTTCTTGTAGGAAGCTGGGCGACAGAAGAAGAAAAAAAAATGTCTTTCTTTTCTGATTCCCGTAGAGCTCTGTACCCAATACCATATGAAATTTAAAAAAGTAATCATTATCAATATTAGGTAATAATGCCTTTACTTTTTAAAAACATTTTCTTTGTCCCAGATATGCTATTTTACACACATTGAGTTATTTAAGTATTACAAGACAACAAAAATGGTGTTGTTGATATTCCCAATTTTTGTTGGAGGTAACTGAAGCTAGAGAGGTTGAATGCTTTGTGTGATGAGTGACCTTAGAGTCTGATCTGCAAACCTGAAGTCTTAGGTTAAGCTGAAGGAACAAGAAACAAAAGGACCCTAGTCTAAGTCGTGTTCTCCTGTGTAAATTACCAGAGAAGCCCCAGAATAGGGGGAGGGGAAAATCATGTTCTTATCCACTTATTAGTTTAAAAATGGAGGTCATTTCCCATTTGGTATTAATTCTTGTGTATATTGCCCACTTAGTTTAGAACATGGAGAGGAGCCGGGGAGAGTGGTTCTAATTCCTGACTCCTTCCCCTTAATATACATTATGTCATTTAAACTACACAAGGACCTTGTGAGGTAGGTAAAATTCACATTCTTACTTTGTAAATAAAGAAACAGTTGGAATCAGGAATGGATGGGGGAGGACTTGAACTCATGCCCTTCACAGCTACTGTATTCTCAACTTTGTATTGGAATCATCATCAGAGGATGATTCTCTATGCAACTGAAAATGTCTAGGGATGGAGCAATATAGAGGAAGTGTGTTTTCCAGGGGCTCTTGGGAGTACCCAGAACTAGTATACAAGGAGAATCAGGTTCTGAACCAGCCTACTGAAGGACTTGAACCAGTTAGACTAACCAGTCTTGGAGCCAAATACTAATAGTCAGTCATGCATTCTGAATACTCATTTTGTTACTTATCTACACTTTTCCCTCCTTGGTACAATGTCCTCTTATAGTCATGTTGTAGGTTATTTCTGAAGCTCTGGGGCATTTGGGGGGATGGAGGAGCATAAATGAATTTATAGGAGTATAAATTCACTTGTGGGTGAAGGTCTGGCCTGCTCCCACAGGGTAGCTTGGGATAAGAAGCTGATCTTCATGGCCAAGTTGATAGGTGATTTCAGAGCTAGGAGGGTGAGGAATCAGGAGCTGGGCTAAGGCTTGCACCTGGATATCTATCTATCTATCATCTATCTATCTATCTCTCTCTATATATGGAGATGGGAGAGAGATGCTCAACTAAAAGAATCAGCAAAGTTTGGGGAAGGGACAGGAGAACACGTCTACATTTATAAAACTTCAAGATGTTGCCACAGCCTCTTGTATTTGGGAAGTGGCTGAAATGGC
Source organism: Myotis yumanensis (assembly GCF_028538775.1). NCBI lineage: Eukaryota > Metazoa > Chordata > Mammalia > Chiroptera > Vespertilionidae > Myotis > Myotis yumanensis. The sequence goes on along the minus strand of NW_027223763.1, from coordinate 48,688,068 downwards.
ATCACTACCAGCAACACACAATGAGGAAGCTGGATTGAGGATATTATTCTTAGGAAAAGATGAGTAAATTTTAGAATTTCAGAGGTGGGAGTGGTCTTAAAATACAACTAGTCCAACTTCCTGCTCTAGAAATATCTTTAGGAACTTTGGAAGATAAATACCTTGATGCATGCACTTGGAAATATATTCTGCAGTTGTTGGATATAAGTTTCATGTATGTTAGTTAGGTCAAGATGGCTATGTTGTTCAACTCTTCTATTTTTTGTTGTTGTTGTTGTTGTTCCTTCAGTTATGATAGTGATGACTCAAAGTCTCCAAATATAATTGTGGATTTGTTTATGTCTCCTTTTACACCTGCCAATTTTTGTTTTATATATTTTGAAGCTATGTGTTTGCTGTACACACATGTCTTCCTGTTGAGTTGACTTTTTTATCATTATGAAATGTCTCTTTTTATTTTTAATAATATTTCTTTTCTAATATTAGTAACTTGCGAGATAACTAACTTTTCATTAAATAAATCTATGAATGGAAGCTCTTACTTATAGAAGTAGTTATTGCCATCATTAGACAATAAAAAGTTAAACTTTCATTGAAAAAAGCATCCTTATGTCAAGTCAAATTTTGCCTCATGGTGACTTCAACCATTGGTTCTTGTCTGGTTTAGTAGAACAACACATGGTAATTACAGTAGTTGGAACATAGGCTTCAGAATCTGAAAGGTTTGACTGGGCTTGAGCCAAGGGCTAGTTACATGACCTGTTGAGCCTTCAGGTTTTTCACTTATAAAACTGGAACAATAATACTTATCCTTAATAGGAGTTAGAATGATTAAATGAGTTATGTGACTAAAACATAATAAATATTCAATTAGTGTTAGTAATTATTAGCTCTTCCATATGAGAAGGCAACTTTTCCAGTATTTGAAAACAACTAATGAAACTCCATATAGTCATTTCATTTGTAGATAAACAGATTTCTTTCTATCAACCATTTCTCACAGGACATAGTTATCAAACCCAGTGCTAGATACCAGTTTTTGGATTCATTTTATTTTTTCCAATGTAACGTGAGCTATATTCCAGATATTATGTAAGCAGTACAAAGTCTAGTGTGACTAATTACCTCCTATGTGCTGAGCACACTTTAGGCCCAACAGGCTAGGGTCATAAGATCAATTTTGTTAAATAAATGAACTACTGCCTAGCCTGGTTGGCTGTAACAGACCCCTTGGCACTTGGAGATTCTCTCCAGGTTGACCCAAGACCATCAATCACCCTTTGCTGGCCCTGACTCAACAACTACTAGTTGTTCTGTCTGTTATAGATACAGGTAACTACTACTATTCAACCCACATTTTACTACTTTATGCACAAGGTGTGTGCTGTGTGGGTCCTGGGCCTGTTTGTCCTCAGATCCATCCCTCAATTTTTCTCCTCTGCTTTTTACTGCAGGAAGACTGATTCCTGCAGGCTGTGTATTCCAGGTTCTTGACAGCCAATAGGAACATGATGGGAAGCTTGAAGGGTGAGAGAGGGGAAAATGTTAGGGTATTCCTCCCCCATGCTCTGTGTTATACTTGTCTCTCCAGCAACAGCTACATTTCTTCCCTGGCTCCCGCTACCACTGGACAGGCCCACTGGGATTCTAATGTCTATCATGTGACTCTGGGCCCTATGCTCCACCAACCTGCCTTCCTGTTTTCCCTCCAGCCCACTGGTGGTAGCAGCTTCCTAGGTAGGCTTCTCAGTCTATTCCATCAAAAGATTTCCTGATTTAAATCTCCACTGGTTTAAGTGGTTTCTGTTTTCTTTGACTACTATATGATTTATAAATTACTGGCAACTCTAGCATTGCTGAAATAAAGATAAGCTGTACATAGTATTGTCTGTTTTATCATCATAATGACTGTAACTAAGGTTAAAATAAAAAAGTAGGTTTCCATGTCCTAGCCTCAAACAATTCCAACAAATTTCTAATAATCACTGACAAAAAATTTTTTTTAGGATTGCTCTCATTTGTCTGGAGAGGAACCTCAGGTTAAACAGTTTATAATTTCCAGGAGCTTTTCTCCCCTTCAAAATTCATTGTTCCTTAACTCCTTATTCCCTTCTGTTTCCCCAATGGAGAAAAGACACCAAGATCAGAGCCCCCATCAGTAAGTTCTTTTAGCAAGTGCTTTCTCTGGGCCTAGAGGCTGAAAGCATAGCCATCTTTTCACTACCACATTGCTCCTCTTGGGCTGTTTCCTCCCTATGACCTTTGTCTTCCCTTCTTAGGGTGAAGACCATTTCTCTAGTAATTAAGAATGGAAGCCGCCAGAACCGGTTTGGCTCAGTGGATGGAGCGTCGGCCTGCGGACTCTGGGGTCGCGGGTTCGATTCTGGTCAAGGGCGTGTGCCTTGGTTGCGGGCACATCCCCAGTGGGGAGTGTGCAGGAGGCAGCTGATCGATGTTTCTCTCTCATCGATGTTTCTAGCTCTCTATCACTCTCCCTTCCTCTCTGTAAAAAATCAATAAAATATATTAAAAAAAAAAAAAAGAATGGAAGCCATGCCTCCTCCATCCTCCACTTGCTGAAGCTGCACTGTCTCTCAGGGGCCTTTTTGTTGATTTGAGGTACTTCTGCAAGTCTCAGCTCATTCCAGGTGTTGGCTCTCTCCCATCCTCATTGTCATGCTTTGTCCAGGCCTTCAGGTTGGTGTGATCTTTCTCTTCTTAGTGCTTGCTCTGTGTCTGTTGGGGATTCTTTGCATAGGCCAGTTCTCAACCTGTGAGCTCAATTCCTGGGCTGTCCCAGCCTCTCAGGGCCACTGTATTTCCCGCCCTGCCCCCCCCCCCTCCCTCCCCCAGCCATGCTCCCTGCTCTCCCTTGGACAGATTTTTCACTGTTTTTGCAGTTGCAACCTGGCTTTTCAGAAGCTGCAGCCTCCTATTACTGTTTCTTCTGGACTCTCCAGCCATCTTACCTTCTATTCCCCCCCACCCCGCTTTGCTTTTGAAATCTGTTAATCAGTTCTTTTTTCATATATTTAATATGAACTGTTGCCCAGACATTAAAGAAGGTGCAAAAAAATATTTTCAATGTTTATACCATAGGTCAGACATTTTAAGGAAAAAGCTCGTCCTTCCTTTAGTCCTATTTCATGTAAGCCCTAACTAGGGCTCCAGTCCTCCTCTGCTTCCTTCAGAGATCCCTGATCAGGATAAAATACTCTTAGGTGATGATGGTCAACTTTTTTTTTTCCTTGCATTTCTCCGAAAAGAATTGTGATGCAGTGTGCACCCTCTCACATATTAAGTTGATTCTTAAAGTTTTTAGTGTTTCTAGGTTGGAAAAATATATGACATTTTGGAAACATTTATATATTTAATAAAACAATTATCTCTCTCTTACATATGTACCTAATGTCATCTAGATATGGAAGAAAATTTTTTATAGACACTGCCATCTGTTGAAAAGTACATACAAAAATTTTTCTCTAATGGTCAGAGCTTTACTTTGTTTCTTTTTATTCTTTGAACCTTCATTTCCATTCCACTTTTCTATAGGATTTTATCCTAATGCATCGTATTTAAAGGTCTTTTATTGATTATTCCATGTTTCTTTGCAACCAAACGTGACGTGTGGCTATTAAAATTAAATATTTTTTCTTGTGACCATAAGTCTTCAAGTGTTCAAAGCTTTCTTCTGCATTGAAATCTAATTTCCATTATTATTAGCACATGTGAAATCAAAACATAAAAATATGAATATTGATAGTTATTAAACATAAATTTTTATTGGAAATGTATCTCTTATGGGATGAATGGGGCTTTCTTCCTGATTTGTTCATGAATCAGAGGATCCATATGATTTATGGTTGAAATGAGACAAGATTCAACATCAATTCTATTTCTATCTGTCATTTTTTTAATAGCTATAAGGACTAAGGAATCTTGCCCATAAAAATAAGTTGGTGGGGATGGAAGTAAGGCATTTCATTCTTTGAAAGCCTTATGTTTATATGGCAACAATTACTTCATCTTTTATTATCAGGTGCTCATCTATTAGGGCCTCCTTCAATTTTGTTGAAAACAGAGAACTCGATATATATCTCCTCATCTGCAATAGATTTGTTAGTCATTATAGTTTGGTAAGTTATTAATATTTCTAATTACTCTTTTGTTTAGGGTTATGGAGGTTTTTGTTGTTGTTTTTTTTTTATAGAGAATCCACAATTCAGTTTTATTCAGAGCAAAGAAAAAAGATACTTTTGATCAGGGGTCCTCAAACTTTTTAAACAGGGGGCCAATTCACTGTCCCTCAGACCATTGGAGGGCCTGACTATAGTTTTTAAAAAAACCATGAACAAATTCCTATGCACACTGCACATATCTTATTTTGAAGTAAAAAAAACAAAACGGGAACAAATACAATATTTGTATTTGCATGTGGCCCGCGGGCCGTAGTTTGAGGACCCCTGCTTTTGATCATACTGGAAAAAACTCAGCCATAGGTTTGGAATCTGTACCCAAACTACACATGCAATGAGGACAAAATTCTGCTAATACAATTGATTTGCTGCTGCATTTGTCTTCTGTTTGCCTAATATCAACAATTATAAATATAGCAGGGCAACTAGTATTTGAAACAATCCTTACAGTGTCAGACACAACTTTTCACTCTCTTCACACCACTGGTTCTCTTTGCGTACCTGGGCTTCCTCTTCTTCAGTAAAGTCATTTTTGAGATTGAAGGTCTTGCGAAGCTCTTCAGGGGTTTTCCCCTTGATCATTTTGGCAACAGTCTTGTATGTAACATCAAGCAAACCTTTGATGTCTAAATAGTTTGCAGCCAGAATAAGTTTAAATAGTGTTCCTTGGTCAACTTTGAGCAATTCTTGGTCCCAAACGGGGATATCATCTGTTCGCTTTTCTTTGTTCTCATCGTCCTCAGGAGGAGGAGGGTCATCCTTGTGGTGGATGCACCACTGAAAGAGCTTTTTTAATATTGCTGCATTAACATTTGGTAGAGGAACTGGGTCATCATCGCCTTCAGCATCCATTCCCAAATCTTCTAACATGGTCTTGATAGTCACAGATTGTTTGGCAATTTCAACATCAGCTTCAAATATCTCTCCATCAGAACTCTGCAATTTAATTGCAGGCATGGTGCTCGGGCTCAAGGAGAGAGCGGGTTGGAGGCTGATGAGAGCGGGACGGTATCAGCAGAATCAAAAGAGTGGAGAACAAGGCCACTTACCGGGTTATGGAGGTTTTTACACTGTGGGGCAATGCACTGTATTCATGATGGGTGACAGGTGGGCTTTTCTGAAGTGGAAGAAAGCAATACTAAAAGAGGAAGTGTTCTAGGGGAACCCCAAGAGCCTTGCCTGGAAGGCACATTCTCAGGCACACTCAGTTTGGGGAAAGAGTACTTGGGGAAGATGAAAATTGAGAAACTCATTTCCTAAAACTGCATATGCCTATGCACTCCTTAGATAAAGTCTTTGTGATCCCCATATACCCTAGTTTGGAGACTTTTAACAAGTTAAGAAATTAATTAGTTGTTTAAGTAATTAATTAATATTTAAGAAATAAATCTGCTCCACACCTGAGCCATCCCTGGTCTACGTGAGGAAGCAAGCAGAGTGCCTTCCCAAGAATAAAAAGTAGCCCTCAGCCACAGAGAAAAAGTGGGATGTTTGGCCCCTAATTGCCCCCAAATCCTAGATGCTTTATAGCATTCAAATAGAGATCAACAAACGTGGGGGCCATTAGGGGATCATGAAATGTACAGTCTTCTCTCTTCCTGTTAATTGAACTCAGACTAACTTCAGTGTTCTGGAAGTTCCTCCCAGTTTAAGTCTGGATGTAGAAAATGCAATAAAGATAGAAGGCAGGTCCTAGCTGGTTTGGTTCGGTGGATAGAGCATTGGCCTGCAGAGGGAAGGGTCCCAGGTTCAATTCTGATCAAGGGCACATTCTTGGGTTGTGGGCTTGGTCCCCAGTGGGGGGCGTGCAGGAGGCAGCCGATCGATGGTTCTCTCTCATCATTGATACTTCTCTCTCTCTCTCCCTTCCTCTGTGAAGATCTCTCCAGATTTAGGTTCTTGAGTCCTGCTGTGGTGGAAAGAGCCCTGAACACAGAGGTTTGGGGACAGCAATTTTTTTTAAACTTTCATTTTATTTTATTTTTAAAATTAATTTTAGAAAGAGAGAAAGAGGCAAAGTAAAAGAGAAAGAGAGAGAGAGCGGGAGAGAGAGAGAGAAAGAAACATCAATCTGTTATTCTACCCACTCATGCATTCACTGGTTGTCTTCTGCAAGTGCCCCTACTCGGGGACCGACCTGCAACCTTGGTGCATCTATAATGCATCTGGTCAATGCTCCAGCCAATGGAGTTACCCTGGGCTCCCTCAGGCCACCCACTTCACTTCTGGATGTAGAAAGGCTTGGACTAGAATAGTACCCTTCAAACCTTTTAGACTGACCTAGAGTGAGGCAACAGACACAACATACAACCTCTGATGTATTTTATTCTATTCATTTTGTTCACTCATTTTATTGGGGGGAAAACACCTACCTGATTACTACTCACTAAACTGATATTTTAATTCACAAATAGATGGCAAACCATGGTTTAAATAACTCTGGACTGGGGGGAATAAGCTGTTCTCAAAGAGGAGCTTAATAATCAAGTAATGTTGTTCCTCAAACAAACTGTGAATTAGGCACAGCCAACCTTTGGCTCCTCCCCACCTTTCAAGGACTCATGTCCTGGCTTCCTCTAGCCCCATTTATTCCTGCAACTCCTGCTCCTATTTCCCTTACCTCAGTAGTCTTGTACTCATATGTAAAAAGTTATTTCTGAACTGGTACTTTTCCTTTCTTTGAGATAGCTCTGTCTCCTTAGAACCATCCTCCCAGCTTTAGCTCGAGCTCGCTTTAGGTCCTTGTTGGAGAGATGTTTCCACAGATTCCAGGCCCCAAAACTACTCACCTTTGACTTTTAGAGTCAGGTACTTGTAGTCCCAGGAGCTCCTATAGATGATCACGCAGCGGTACTTCCCCGCATCGCTCAGCTGGACTCGGGGGAAGTGGAATAAGGCCTTCCCCAGGGGCAGCTGCTCCTTCAGCAAAGTGGTGCTGTTCGAGGATATATTGTTTCCCAACTTTTGCAAACTGGCTTGTAGATATTCAACATCCAGGTCATTGTCAGAGTAAAAATCACACTCCAGGGTCACATTGCTGCCGTGTTCCGCTGTGTACAGTTCCTTCGGGATCACCACTCTGAATAAAGCTACACAGAAAACAAGATGTTCTCCCATTGTCTGCATTGACATTTCAGTTTTGTGCAGAGTGGAAGCCAAAGAGACTCAGGCCACCCCGCTTTTCTAGGGAATATTCATCATTTCTGGGCATTGCTTGGGCTCATTTCTGTCCCTTCCCCATCCAGCCTGGGCAAGAGTGGAATTCTCTACACACTTTTCTGAGGTAGTTCTTTCCTCTCAACACTCCCCACCCGTACACCTGGTGGCCCTCCTACCACCTATTATCCAGGCTCATCTTTTTCCATGTGAATCAAATTACAACATTCCCTGAAACAACGTGACTTACCTTTCACCAGTGATAATAATTACAACTATCACGTGTTGAGTTCTTACTATGTGTTAAGCCTCTGCTAACTCATTTATCAAAATGCATTAACCACCTTCAATGAGCCAGGTTCAGGAATTTACACTAGAACTTTCCTCATAGCACTTTCTTCTTTTATTTTATTACACATGCAAAATAGGAAACAGGGAAGAGAAATGGGGCTTGCGAGGAAGATTAGTTGCTGAGTCTGAGATATAACAAGAATTAGAGGGCTCTGGGTGCGACTTATTTAACAAATGTATTTATCACACTATGCTTTCTTTTCATGAGAGGAACGCCTGTAACTTCCTCTGGAACTCCCCATAGCACACAGCAGAACTCCCCTCTTGACCGTCTGGGCCTTTGACAAAAATACACTTTCTGCTTGCCTCCCCACTCTGCCTCGTACAGGGGTGTGTGTGTACCAGGGCTGTAGGCATAAAGCATGCTACCTCTCAGACAGGTGATGTTTTTCAGCTAATGTTCACAAGAGAAAAGAGCAATTAGCAAACATGAATCATGTATATGAGTACCTCAGAATAACTAGGAAATTAATGGTTATTTGGGAAGGCTTTTAAACCATACTAATGGTCTGGCCCCACTTAGAATCCTTTAAAATTAAATTCTAATTCTTTTGTGAGGCTAGCGTCAATTTTTTTTTATTTCCCTAATATTCAAAGAACATTGAGAACCACTGGTTAGACCAGCCGCGGGCAAACTACGGCCCGCGGGCCGGATCCGGCCCGTTTGAAATGAATAAAACTAAAAAAAAAAAAAGACCGTACCCCTTTATGTAATGATGTTTACTTTGAATTTATATTAGTTCACACAAACACTCCATCCATGCTTTTATTTCGGCCCTCCGGTCCAGTTTAAGAACCCATTGTGGCCCTCGAGTCAAAAAGTTTGCCCACCCCTGGGTTAGACAAATAAAACACTTGCAAACATCTTTTATCATCCTGCCATTTAAAGTGTTGTCCTCAGTTTCACCTGGGAGCTAGTTAAGAATGCAGAACGTCAGGGCCTGCCCCAGACCTACAGGAGCAGAACCTGCATCTTAGTATTAATAGTGTGATTGATTGATGGTGTGCACATTAACATTTGAGAAGCTGAGTTAAAACTCTGGTCTGCATTGAGACTTTTAATGGGAAGTAGAGTAATAGTTAATATTTATTAAACAAAATGAGCCAGACACTGGGCTACCTTTACATCATCATCTCATTTGATGTTCCCTAAATCCTGCAAGGTGGGAGTTACTACCCCCATTTTACAGTTGGGGAAACTGAGGCTTAAAGAAGTGATACACTAGCCCAAGGTCATGGAGTGGAATTCAAATTTATGTCTCTGTGACTTGAAAACCTATACCCCTAACAATTTTACAGATATGACTACATATCCACTGGCATGTATATACTACATCATGAGTGAGACAGACATTTTTTTATCTTTGTACTAAGGAAAATACATTTGTTTTCTATTTTATATGCCTTGTGGCTATTAAATTAAGCTTCAGCCTAGCATTGCACTCCTGAAGTTATCAGACAAAGGAGAAAATTGGAAAATTTCCATGACTACAAAATTAGGCAGACTAAACAGGTTTTCACCATTATTTGGGGCCCTTGACTAAGTTAAAGGGTAAAGGACTTGGCCATGGCATGAAAAATTCACACATGCAGGTTCTTTAGGCAAATTAAAGCAGTTGCCTTGACTAATGCTGGAGCCTTTGAAAAATTTTATATAATATACACATACTTTAATAATATATTGATCAACTGAATCTACATTTTAACAAAAGATAAAAACCTATATAATCCAGTGCAACATGCATACAATTAGGGTGCACTTATAGTGCTGGCGTCTTTTTGAAAGTTCTTGAGGTAACTTTACATTTTATTTGCAATCAGGAAGCAATGGGAGCCAGCACCTGTCACATCTCCAGTAAACACAAAATAAATCATTTGCATTGCCTCCCAAGATAGCTTCCTCTTTAAGCTAATTTTATACTTTTTTTTCCCTCTTTGACAACAGAACCATAGACTTGTTCCTACTTCCTACCTAATGTGCTTATAAGTTGGGGGGCTGCTTTAGAAAAGCCACAGTTTTTAGAAAATTCTAGTTTCTGGTTCAGGATAGAAGCCTCCAGCATTAGTCAAGGCAACTGCCCCAGAGTGACATCAAGCATCACCACGGTCATGTGCCGCCCTCCTCCCCCTCGTTTTATCTATCTTTGGAAGATGAAAAAAGAAACATCAATGAAAAGAGTAAAATTTAGGTTACTTTTTCCTCCAAGTCATGACAAAAGGCAAAAGTAAATATCTTTCTTAAATGTATTACAAGATGAGTTACAAGATATTGTTATGTTTTGAAATAAAACTATAAGAAACTAGAAGCCCAGCCGGTGTGGCTCAGTGGTTGGGCTTCAACCATGAACTATGATGACATGGTTCAATTCCTGATCAGGGTGCATGCCTGGTTTCAGGCTTGATTTCCAGTGGGGGGCATGCAGGAGACAGCTGATCAAGAATTCTCCCATCATTGATGTTTCTATCTCTCTCTCTTTCTCTCTCCCCTTTCCTCTCTGAAATCAATGAAAACATACTTAAACAAAACAAAAAACCCTTAACAATAAGAAACTAAACAATCCAATTAAAATTGTTCAAATAATTTGAATACACACTTCACCAAACAAGATATATGAATGGCCATAGGCATGTGAAAATATGCTTATCATCACTAGATATTAGGGAAATGCAAATTAAAACCAAATGAGATATTTCCACACACCTTTTAGACTGACTTAAAAAAAGAAAATGACAATGTCAATACCAAGTGTTGACAAGGATGTGGAACAATTGGAACTCTCATACTTTGCTGTTGGGAATGCAAAAATGGTATAGACACTATGGAAATGTTTAACGGTTTCTTAAAAAGTAAATATATATTTAGCATATGACCCAGCAATCCCACTCCAGATATTTATTTACCAAGTGAAATGAAAACCTATGTTCCCATAAACACTTATATACAAATGTTTATAGCAACTTTACTTATGTTTCCAAAAATAGGAAACCCAAAAGTCCCTCAACTGAGGAATGAATAAACAAAATGTGGTACATGCATACAGTTAAAGATACTCAACAACAAAAAGGAATGAACTATTGATACAAACAACAATATGGATGAATCTCAAATGCATTATGGTAAGTGAAGGAAGCTCAACAAAAAAAGTGTTTAATGAATGGTCCCATTCATATGACATTCTGGAAAAGTTAAAACTATAGGACAGAGCAGAGTGAGTGTCTGGTCTTAAGAGTTGGGGGAGGCCCGGCCAGTGTCGCTCAGTGGTTGAACGTCAACCTATGAACCAGGAGATCATGGTTTGATTCCTGGTCAGGGCACATGCCTGGGTTGAGGGCTTGATCCTCAGTAGGGGCGTGCAGGAGACGCAGGTCAATTATTCTCTCTCATCAACTATATGTCTTTCTCTCTCTCCCTTCCTCTCTGAAATCAATAAAAATATATTTTTTAAAAAGTGTTAAGGGGGATTTTTGTTTGTTTGTTTGACAAGAGTGACAGAACTATTCTAAATCTTGACTGTGGTGGTGATTTTGACTATTCATTTGTCAACACTCATAGATGTTTTTATAAAAAAGTAAATTTTACCGTATATCAATTTAAAAATAAATATTTTAAAAATACAACGAAAATGTTTTCCACTAATTTTTATTTCAAACTTTAAACTCTCTTATAGATAATACAGTAGAACATCCTCAGAGCATACAAGTAAGAAAAGAGTTCATGATTAGTGGTTTACTTGAATTATACTGAGAATCAATTTTCATCACAATCTTTAGGAGATACACATTTCTTTAAGCATTAATCCAGAAAAAAGAAGGAAAATAACTGTAATGTCCATCAATAGTGGACTATTTAAATAAATAACAGCATGTCCAATAAAATATATAGAGCCCCTTAAAAATGAGGGATGTCTATATTTGCTGATATGAAAACTATAAAGAGCATGTTTGCCAATTGCTTACTAAAATTTCTTTGAATGATTTTTAGTAACTTATTTTATGGAGAAATAAAAAGGACAGATAGGATGGCACTCCAGGGAGTGTTCTGGGAGGAGGTCATGTTGAGGTGGAGCAGGTGAAGAGTTCTGGGAAGCTAGCAAGGTTCTATTTCTAACCTGGGTGGTCGCATCAGTGTTTACATTTGTTTTATATTGTTTTCTGTATGTATGGTATAAAGGTTTAAATGCAAAAATAATTTAAGATATTGAATTCAGTAAAATAAATATATACTTACCAGTGCTTACTAAAACCCAAGAACTAGAATATTACTAATAACATATATCTACTGCCTCCACCAAAGGTAATCACCTTTTTAAATATTGTGTTTATCATTCTCTTGCTTATTTTTTTTAGTTTTATCTTATATATATGTATGCCTAAGCAATATTTTGTTTGTAAAAAGGACACTGTGATGATGTCATCTTCTGTTTTCTTTGTTTTTCCTCAACATTATGCTCCTAAAATTCTTAGATGTAGTTGCATGTTTTTGTAATTAATTTACCTGTATGGCACATAATACTCCATTCTGCTAATATACCGTAATGTATGCATTCTCCTATTGATGGGCATTAGGTGTCTTTTTAATGACTAACAATACTGTTATAAGTATTATTTTTAAAGTTTCAAAGTAGAAATTTAAACAGACAGAGTAATACAAAATTATATTGATCCAGTTCATTTTTTTCCATTTCAGTGAGAGTGCAAGTCTAGGAATGCACAGGATAATGAGGGCAGTGAGGTCATCTGTCGGACCTCCCTGATAGCCAGGGCTCTCTGGGCATAGAATGCCATGGCCTGGCTGCTCTCATGTGCTTTTAAAGGATTCTTATATTTTAATAATTATATTTTAATTATACAACTAATCCTCTTGTAAATTTATTTTATAATACAAGTAAATGCAAACAATAACAGCAACCTGGTAAACATACTAAATAAAATTTCCCTTTTCACCCTCATCCCAGAACTCATCTGCTCGCCAGAAGTAATCTAATCAGTCCTCAGTGTGTGTGTGTGTGTGTGTGTGTGTGTGTGTGTGTGTGTTCCCTTTCTTTCTCAGGTAGCCTCCATGAGAAATTCTTTAAGGGAGACATGAAATGTCAAAACTTAAAACAAAAACCTGAGGAGTAAGCATTCTAATTTAGGCAGATATTTAATGTTTGATTGAACTAATATTATTTGCATAAATATATAGTGGAAAGCAGAGAAGAATTCCAAGTTTATACAAAAAGCAAGATACAATATGTGTATAGCTTCCTCTTGGTTAATTCATAAACATAATTCAACATACATATTTTTTTGGTTTTGTGAATGTCCAGAGTAAATGTTTAATATGTGCCTATAATCAAACTTAATTACAAAAACCCAATCCAGAGTGGGTGGGTTAGGGATTGTCTGCCATACTTGCTCACCATCATTGTAGCTCAGTAAGGTAGAAAGAACAGTAGCTTTGTAGGAAGCTTGCCCACGCCACCTAATTACTATGTAATGTTCGGTAAATTAAATAATTTTTCTGAGTCCCAGTTTCCTCATCTACCAAATGGTTATTGTTAATGTCCTCAGTAAAAATACATTCTCTTCCCTATGGCCTATTAGTATCCCTAATAGTTAGAACCTACTTTCATTTCCTTACGCTACTTATCTTAGAAAGAAAGGTACTACCGTGGGAGAAAGATTCAGTAAGGGATACAAAATGATACCACTTGTTATCCTAGCTCACTCTTTTCTTAAGAGAAAATTTAAAACAATAACAAAACAAAAACACACACAAAAAAGGTCTCAATGTTTCTAAGCTGCAAACCTTCAGACATTGCACAATTCCCACGGTTTCTCTTGGAGTGCCCAGTCCTGTCAGAGGATGGGAAACAGCAGCTTCAGAACCTTCTTTTGGCCTTTGGTTTTCTTATCACTTTACCAGAGGCCCGGTGCATAAATTCGTGCACCAGTGGGGTCCCTCGGCCTGGCCTGCAGGATTGGGCCATAACTGGCTCTCCAACATCCCCCGAAGTGTCCTGAATTGCAAGAGGGTGCAGGCCAGGCTGAGGGACCCCACCAATGCATGATAGGGATTGGGGAGGGATGTGGGTGGTTGGCCAGCTGAGGAGGGACCGTGGGAGGACTCCAGGGCATGTTCAGCCTGTCTCACTCAGTCCTGGTCAGCCAGACCCCAGCAGCAAGCTAACCTACCAGTCAGAGCGTCTGCTCCCTGGTGGTCAGTGCACGTCATATGAGCGGTTGAGTGGCCTTAGCATATCATTAGCATATTACACTTTGATTGGTTGAATGGACAACCGGACACTTAGCATATTAGGCTTTTATTATATAGGTTGGAAATTTAAAGTTCTGTGGTAGCAAGGAGGCATCTTTGCCTTTTACATGTCTCTAAAATCGGAGGGTGCCTTAGAAAGGAAACAGGAAATGTTTCTTTAGCTGGCACTATAGGGCAGGGCTGGAGTAAGCAGCATATTGGGGTGTTCTCCAAGGATGGCCCCTAACAAACCAGGCTGTCCAGCCCAAGGGAGGAGGAGGAACGTGACTGGGTAAAGAGTAGCTTGGGATCGTCTGGAAGGTAGGGGAAAGCTCTTCAAAAGGTTATCAGTGCCAAAGAGGCCCTTCTTTCTCAATCAAAGGCAGAATGTTGGGGGACTTCTCAAGCATTGGGGCTGCTATCATTGAGGGCCTAATTCCCTGCACCCACTTCTGTCTCCCTCTCTTACCTCCTGGTGTTCACCCAAAATAACACACTCATGATCCTCACTGCACACACGAAGGGGTCTTGACTTTCCTAGGAGAGCCACAAACTCTGAAACTGCTTTTTGCCTTCAACCATGGAAAGTCCTTAGATGGGAAAAAACCTGTGAGCACCCACACCTGCTGGTAGAACTCCTTTCTTCAGTATCCAAAGGCATCACATTAAGGTTCATTATTCATTTAAACATTAGGAAAACTCTGATTTTCCAATTCAAGTAATCCACAATTAGCGTTTAAATGAACAATGACTGCTGCTGTTGCTTTTTAAAAGAGGAACTGAAATAAATATTCAATAATCAGCAAAATGTCTGCAAGAGACTCTTTGGAGCAGCGGTTCTCAACCTGTGGGTCGCGACCCTTTTGGGGGTCGAACGACCCTTTCACAGGGGTCGCCTAAGACCATCAGAAAACACATAAATAATTACATATTGTTTACAGTAGCAAAATTACAATTATGAAGTAGCAATGAAAATAATTTTATGGTTGGGGTCACCACAACATGAGGAACTGTATTAAAGGGTCGCGGCATTAGGAAGGTTGAGAACCACTGCTTTAGAGTAACAGAGTTCTTTAGGTGTCCCCCTGACCTTTGATTCCTCACTCTACCTGTCAGAAGAGAAGAGGACAGCTGCCTGGCACCTCACCTTTCAGGACAAACAAACAATGCCCTCTTGTATCAGTTCTGAGGTGCATGGTCTGAGAGGTTCTGTCTTCTTGTCACCACCTTCATTGGAGCGTGGGACTAGATGAACCAATATTCTCAGTCCCTGTTTTTGTCAGACAGGAACATGGGCATGCACAAGCCATCATTCTTTTGCTGTGCTTGTAACAGCCAGTAATCACTCTTCCCCTCAAAGAAAGCCTTTTGCCTGAGGACCACATTGTCATGGTTGGCTTCAGCTAGGGGCCATCACCTGCTCCTCTTTCTCAGGCCCCTCCCTTTGTTCGTCTTACCTCTTGTCTGATGAAGCTGTACTCCCAGGCTCAAAATTAGCAGGAGGAGGAACATGTTCTCTACCGGATCTGAAACAGACAATTGAAAGTCTCAGGCCCTTCTGATGTTTTGCTTTCTGTAGTTTTGCTGGTCTCATGACTTGATGATTTGTTCACTCCTGAAAACAAGGAAATGACTTGTAAACAAATGTGTGGTTTTTAAAAAATATTTTTATTGATTTTAGGGAGAGAGGAGGAAGAGAGAAAGATCGATATGAGAGGAAAACATGGACTGGCTGCCTCCTGCAAGCCCCCCCCCCCGCCCCCCCCGCCCCAGGGGATTGAGCTGCAACCTAGCACATGCCCTGACCAGGAATCAAACCAACAATCCCTGGGTGCACTGGATGATGTTCAACCAACTGAGCCACATTGGCCAGGACTCATAAACAAATCATTTTTTTTTAATACATTTTATTGATTTTTTAGAGAGGAAGGGAGAGGGATAGAGAGTTAGAAACATCGATGAGAGAGAAACATCGATCAGCTGCCTCCTGCACACCCCCTACGGGGGATGTGCCCACAACCAAGGTACATGCCCTTGACCGGAATTGAACCTGGGACCCTTGAGTCCGCAGGCCAATGCTCTATCCACTGAGCCAAACCAGTTAGGGCTCATAAACAAATCTTTAAGTGGGCCATGGCAGAGTGAAGCTGGGAAGGGAAGTTATGGGCCTCGGAGAGGGAAGATAGGGTAAGAGGAAGCGAGGGCCTCTTTATCAATCCAAATTAGAAGCTCTTCCTCCTTTTCTAACAGACTTTTCTCAATATGAAGCAATCCTCTGACTTACCCACACTGGTGGTTATCTCTTTGTCTCTCCCACAGAGCCTTCCGTAGTTTCAGGAGTAGGCCCTTGAAAACCAAATCTTGCTTGTCAAATAAATAATCCAGCTGGGCCAGAACTCTGGATGTCAGGCACTCCGTTTAGTGCTCAGGAGCACAGAACTAGATTCTCAATAAATATTTGACAGCTGACTGAGCAGGTAAAGTAGTCAAGCTCTTTTGAGTGCTGTGAATGAGTTTGCCCATAACTTGGGTGATCTCTCATTAAGAGGTTTAGACAGGGAAAGCAGAGAACTGGCTATGTTGTGTTCCAACCTTTGTCCTGTTTCACCTCTTACACTTCTACCTTTGCTCAAGGTTTTTTCCCCATCCAAGGACTTTTCATGGTTGAAGGCAAAAAGGGACAGGATACATGACTGTCAGCTAGTTTGGCCTCCAAGAGGCTGTCAACATTGTATTAGCCATGGAACCATTTCTTCAGGGGAAATAAGTTAGAGCCATACATGTAAATCAAGTTAGAAGCAGAGCTGCTCTGAGTACAATGCAGAAGGCCAGTGGAGGATTTGGATTAGAATGACATGATCTCATTTACACTTTTAAAAGAGGACTCAGCTTTGGTGTAGATCAAGCACGTCAAACTCAACGGCTAACAAGGGCCAAATAAACAAGGTTTAAGTTTATATGGGTCACAAAAAAACAAAGCTTCAATTTTCATAGAAATAGGTTTATTTTGATAGAGACATGCTGACTACAAAGGGCTGAAATAAATGAGTAACTGTTAACATAAAATAATAGAACATTTTAATAAAAATTAATATTTTTTTCTTGAACATTAACTAACCAGACACTGAATAACTGCACAAATTAATAAGCGTAACATAAATAAACCTATTTTTCTTGTTCTTTGAAAGCAAAATATTTCCTGTTGTGCACACCAAACATTCTGTCCAAGACTAATGATGTGGCGCCCTGACTGGTTTGGCTCAGTGGATAGAGCGTCGGCCTGGGGACTGAAGGGTCCTGAGTTCGATTCCGGTATGTACCTTGGTTGCAGGCACATCCCTGGTAGGGGGTGTGTAGGAGGAGGCAGCTGATCAATGTTTCTCTCTTATTCATGTTTCTAACTCTCTGTCCCTCTCCCTTCCTCTCTGTAAAAAATCAATAAAAAAAATATATTTTTTTTAAAAAGACTAATGACGTGGCAATTGGCTGCTAAAATATTCGCTGCTAGTATTAGTGGAGAGAAATGGTGCGCGGACGCGTAAGGGAAATGAATGCAACATGACTATTGTAATCTGTCATTAGTGAACGTTGTAGTTCATTATTAATAATTATATATAACAGAATATTGTAAAAATTAAGTTATGAAATTTTTATTAAAACATTTCTTACATACCATTATATTGGCTGGGCTGCAAAAATATTCCTTGTGGGCTGCATGTGGCCTGTGGGCTCTGAGTTTGATATGCTTGGTATAGATAATAGACTATTGTTGGGCAGGAGACTGGAAGGGGTGATCAGTGAGGAATATTTTTGCAGAAGTGATGATAGTTTGGATTAGAGTTGTGGGGCCAGTAGAGGTGGGAAGTGGTTCTTGTTGAAAGTTTAATATATATACATATATTTAATTTGTCCTTTAAATTTATTAAAAATTTTTCAACATCTTTATTTAAGTATAATTAACATATAATAGAGAATTATATGTGTAAGTGTGTTTGTATGTTTGTGTCTGCACATCTATAATAATAAAAGCATAATATGCTAATTGCTGGGGCTGTGAGGGAAGCACGGGTCCCAGGTACTGGAGGGAAGCTGGTGCTGGCAGCCACGGGAAGGAAGGCCTACTCTTGCATGAATTTCATGCATCGGGCCTCTAGTATGTATATATATATATATATATATATATATATATATATATATATACAAAACATAGATGATTCAGTGGTTTTTAGTATATTCACAGAATTGTGCAACCTATACCACTATCTAATTTTAGATTATTTTCATCATCCCAAAAAGGAACCCCATACCCATTAGAAGAAACTCCCCAATTCCCCTTCTCTTTCCCTTCTCAACCACTAACATACTTTCTGTCTCTACAAATTTGCTTATTCTGGATATTTCATATAAATGTAATCATATAATATGTGGCTTTTTATGTCTAGCTTCTTTCACCAGGCATATTTTCAAGATTCGTTTATGTTGTAGCATATATCAGTACTTCATTCCTTTTTATATCCGAATAATATTTCATTGTATGACTATACCACCACATCTTGTTTATCCATTCATCAGTTGATGGACATTTGGGTTGTTTCCACTTGTTGGCTATTCTGAATAATTCTATAAATATTTATATATAAGTTTTAGTGTAGACATGTTTTCAGTTCTCTTGGGTTTGTATATATGTAGGAGTTGCTTGTTTAAATGGTAACTCTATGTTTAACTTTTTGAGAAACTGCCAAGTTGCTTATCAAATACATGGTTAACAAATATTTTCTCCCAGTCTGCAGATTATCTTTCAGCTTTTTGATAGGTTCTATGAAGCACAAATGTTCTAATTTAATTTAAAGCACAATTAATTTTGATGAAGTTGATTTATCTATTTTGTCTTTTATTACTTGCGCTTTAGGTGTCATATATAAGAAACCACTGCCTAATCCAAGGTAAAAAAAAAAAGATTTACATGTATGTTTTCTCTTGAGAATTTTATCACTTTTCTTCTTATATTTAGGTCTTTGATGCATTGTGAGTTAATATTTGTATGAGGCAAGGCTCCAGATTCGTTCTTTTACATGTGGACATCCAATTGCCCCTGCACAATTTTGTTTAAAAGATTATTCTTTCTCCATTGATTGTCTTGGCACCCTAACCAAAATCCAATGAACTATGGATGTATGGGTTTATTTCTGAACTCTCAAGTCTACTCCATTGAGCTATGTCTATTTTATGTCAGTACCAGAGACTTGATTACAGTAGTTCTGTGGTAGGTTTTGAGATCAGGAAATGTGAGTCCACCAACTTTGCTCTTTTTCAAGATTTTGCAAATGTGTGTGTGTGTGTGTGTGTGTGCGTGTGTGTGGCGGGGGGGGGGGGGCTATTCTGGCTCTCTTGCATTTACATGTGAATTTTAAAATCTGCTTATTCACACACACACACACACACACACACACACACACCTGAAATTTTGATAGGAACTACACTGTTTCTGTATGTTTATTAGAAAATATAGCCATCTAATAAATAATATTGTTTTCCAATCCATGGACAACATACAATGTCTTTCCATTTGTCATCTATACTTTCAAAGAAGACCTGATGGGAATTTCTCACAGGTTTGACAAAAATAAAAACATCTAGTAAAATTTCTAGGTTTAGGGCTTGAATCACTAACCTAGGGCAAATGCAGGTGCTATTTATTAAAATGGAGAAGACAGAGAGAAGCAGATTAGGGAGCAGAAATCAAGATTAGAATATGTTTGGAATATGTTTGGTTTGAGATGTCTCTTACACATCCAAATGAAGATGTTTAGTAGGCAGTTGAGTAATAGGTGGTCTAGAGTTTGGGGGTAGAGATATAAATTTGGGAGTCATCAAAATATAAGTGTTACTTAAAGCCATGAGGATGCATGACTTCACCTAAAGGGATATAGGAAGAAGAGAGTGTCTGAGGACTGAGACATGGGGCATTCCAACATTTATCGATCCTTGAGAGGGAGGCTACTAGCATAAGAGGGTTGAGAGTAGAAGTAAAAAGATAAATTAGCAATATCTTTTCCTTTCTGTATTCTAATGCTTTGACATTTGATGACTCTGGAGGGACTTCCCCTCCTAGAATTAACCAATTTCTCACAAAGAAGTTCATCTTTCAAATGCACACCAACCAACCCAGAACCCATACCTCTAACCACCTTTTTTTTCCCCTTGGTTCCCACACACTGTGCCACTACTTATCTGCCCTAATCACTCCAGGGCCAGGTACCAGAGGACAAGAGACAGACCCTATGCCTCCAAGCCTACTGAAATTATTCAAATTAGCCAATTCTAAGCCTGCCTATTTCACCTTGCCCATTCCTTCCTGTGAAAACCACAATAAAGCCTCCTGCCCACATTTCCCCTTCTCCCTCTGCCCCCATATGACCCTGATGCTTTCCTGGGTAGCCCCCTGTCGTATAACATGTTCCTTTCTCTTGGGAAAGAGGATACAATTTTTTTTCAATGACAGCCATTTCCTGATTTGTTGACCTCACCATAGCTAAATAACAATAAAACCTAGAATTTAAAATATCGTGCTACAAGGAGGGAGCCCCAAACTCCAGAGTTGGGTTTAACAGTGTGGAGGTCATGGGTGGCCTGATCTGTGTGGTGCTGGTGGATCTGGTGTTGGTGAAAGTCTGTGTGGATTCAAAAGAAAATAGCAGGTAAAGATATGGAGACAACAGAATATAGGCTACACTTCAGGAAAGAGTGATGAGGCAGTAGTTAGAAGGGAATAAAATGTGAGGTCCACAGTAAACTGTATCCTTGCTTTAGTTTTAGGGAAGGAGATAGTACAGCAGGGACAGAAACACAATCACAATTTCCATAGGGAGTCACAATTTCCATGCTCAAGGCACACCTTAGCTAGACCTGAAGATCACTTTCCTTATTGAAAATGCAAACATATCCACAAAACATATCATCTTAAGCTGCACCTGCAGGCCTGGGACTTATCCAGCATTCTTACTTCTAGAGAACAAATGGATAGCACATAACATGTAGTTCTGGCAACAGAAAGGACTCCTGGCTCAACCACCACTGGGCTTAACTTCCCCTTCTTCCTTGCCCATCCAAGGGGGCTTTCCTTGCACACTGCCTGCTTGAGCTACTGTTAACTGAGAGGTGGACACTGTTGTAAAGGTACTTTCCAGCCAGCAGCCTTCTCTCTTGTAGGGATAATATGCCCCACATAATGGTTAAGAGCTCTGGTTCTAAAGTCAGGCACATCTGAGTTCAAATCTTGGTTCTAGACATTATTAGCCTCTAAGACCTTGGGCAGTTTATAAAAACTCTTTGTGCCCCATTTTCCTGTAATGCCAGTAAACACCCACTTCAAGTCAGAATCTTGGGTGTCCTCTTAAACCTACTCATCTCATCTTTCATCTTATACCTTCCCACTGCTATTGTCTTAATCCAGCTCCTCGTCATTTCCCCTTACACCATAGCACAGCCTCCTCACTATAATTTTGACCTTCCACTTTTGCTGCTCTCTGCTCCGTCTTCCACTTTGCAAGGTGGCAGACACAAACCTTGGCATCCTCCTCCACTCCTTTCTTCTCTCACTTGCATCCAATTCATTAACAAGTCTTATACCAGTAGGCCCTTCCTTCAAATGTATCTAGACTCTCACTGTTTCCATATCAGCCTGATTCAGTATTATCTCTTGTGGTGATTACTGCAATAGCCAGACAGCTGGACTCTATGATTCCGACCTGGCCTTCCTACAGTTGATTCTTAACACAGCAGCCAGAAAAATTGTTTAAAAAATATAAATCAGGTGACTCAAAACTTTTGATGGCTCAATATTTCACTGAGAGAAAAATCCTAAATCCTTCCAAAAGCCCAGGTAAGGGGACTGTTTCGAGCCTCCTGCTTCAGAGGATCCCACTGTGGCCATGCCTCTCCCTGCAGTGTGAGGTGTCTGCAGGGCTGAGAGGAGTGATCTTGAGCCTCTCCCCATCACAATCTGGGTCCTTGAGATGCTGGAATTTCATGCCCAATGGCTCTAAGCCCATGTCTAGGCCTGTGCAGTGTCTTCCCCAGATCCATCCCTCCAAAGATGAACCTTTCTGCCAGTGTGCATATCCCCATTAACCAGGCACTTCTTTGCTTTTTCTGCTTGAAACTCCCTTCTGTAAAACTGCCAGAGCACCAGCCCTCTGGGCATTCCCAATTCTCCTTATCGATCTCTCTTTTCCAAAGCGTTCATTACATCATATTATACCATATAATATACTTGTTTATTATATTATAGCCCACCATCTTTCATAAGAATATGATTGTTTAAATCAAGGATCTTTGTCTGTTTTGCTTACTGCTATGACTTCAGCCCCTAGAACAGGGGTGGGCAAACTTTTTGACTCGAGGGCCACAATGGGTTCTTAAACTGGACCGGAGGGCCGGAACAAAAGTATGGATGGAGTGTTTGTGTGTACTAATATAAATTCAAAGTAAACATCATTACATAAAAGGGTACGGTCTTTTTTTTTTTTAGTTTTATTCATTTCAAACAGACCGGATCCGGCCCGCGGGCCGTAGTTTGCCCATGTAGGCTGCCCTAGAACATTGTCTAGCAGTAAGTAAATACTGTCAATATTTGTTGAATACATTACCCCTTTACCTAGCAGGCAGAGCAATCTCCTGAATCCTGACCGGTGGACCCTGACCATGTCACTCCTGCTTAAAAGACTTCAATAGCTCCCATTATTTACAAGGTGCTGTTCTCCATAGTGTGGCCTGCAAAACCTTCTCTGACCTGGCCCCTCCTGCCTGAGCCACAGAAAAATGCACACACTTTCCATGACCAGGACCTCACAGGTGCTTTGAGAATTCTAATTTCTCATGTCTGATCTCATCTTATTTTTTTCTAATCTTATTTTTCCTCTATTTCAGTTTCTTCAGGTACTTAAAAATAGTATTGCAGCCCTAGACAGTTTAGCTCAGTGGATAAAGTGTTGGGCTGCCGACCGAAGGGTCCCAGGTTCGATTTCAGTCAAGGGCACATACCTGGTTTGCAGGCTCCTCCTGAGCCCAGGGCCTTAGTTGGGGCGTGAGCAGGAGGCAACCAATCGATGTGTTTTCCTCACATCGATATTTCTCTCTGTCTTTCCCTTTCTCTAAAAATCAATGGAAAAATATCCTTAGGTGAGGATTAAAAAAGAAAAACTAGTATTGCATCTTAAGTATCTCCTTAAATAGCCTTACATTCTTATGCATTTAACACAATGAATAAGCTTCTCTTAAATGTCTTAAGCTGTTCCTTCTGTCTCTATTGTATCTACTACTCAACTCTAGTGTTTACACTAGTGTAAGTAATTTCTGGTATGTTAAATGGGTGCACTTCTGTTTCCCTGCTAGAATAAGAACTCTTTGTACTTTACTAGGCCCTTAGAACTCTTTGCTAAACCTCTGGTAATTTAGGTACTTTGTTACTAGTAACACAAAACAATGTGGGGATTTCTGTAAAAATTGTTGCCTAAATTCTGGCAGAACCAGTGGCCAGAAATGTTCTGCCAGCTGCATTCTCATCTAGGGAGGATCGACCTGGAGAAGAACCTTGATAAGACAATTGACATGACTACTGACAGAACTATTGATAAGGGATCAGCCACATAGGAAAGAAAGAGAAGCAAAAAGTTGACTATAGTTTTGAGGTCAAACTATCAAGACAATATGGATACCACTGAGAGAAGAAAAAAAGGAGGTATAAGATCAAGAAAGAGGTGATTCTGCCCTGCCAGCGTGGCTCAATAGTTGAGCATCAACCAATGAACCAGGAGGTCATAGTTTCATTCCCAGTCAGGGCACATGCCCGGTTGTAGGCTCAATCCTCAGTGTGGAGTGTGCTGGAGGCAGCCTATCAATGATTCTCTCTCATCATTGATGTTTCTCTCCCTCTCTCTCTTTCTCTCTGTCTCCCCGCCACTCTGAAATCAATAAAAATATACTTAAAAAAATAAAAATAAAAAAGGAAAGCTGATTTTTAGAGAAATGGTAAGTTGGGTTTGAGTCATGAAGTAATGCAAGGCATTCAAGAAAAATCTAAGTGTAGAGTTTTTGACATAATTGAGGGCTAGAGTTAAACATAAAGAAGTTATTTCAAATATGCAGATGTTAGTTGACATTGGGGAGTATATCAACTCTCTGTCAGGGAAAATATAGAAGGTGAGACTAGAAAAAAAAGGTGTGAACTCTGAGGAATGCCCCCAAATTTAGAGAACAGGAGTAGGAGACCAGAGAAGGCAGAGAAGAAGTAGTCCTAAGAATGAGAAGCTCCTCCATCCCAGTGTTTCAGGCCCAAGGGAGGAAAATCCCAAGAAGATAATAGAGAAATTTGGAGAATAAGAACTGGGAATCAGCCCTTAGGTGTGGTAGAGACAGCTGGAAAGCATTGAGGTGGTTGGGGCTGGATAATCTTTCAGAGTCCTTTATCCTGCAATACAGTGAGTTTTTTTGAAGATTAGGGGAACACATATAACCCAAATAAACCCTGCTGCCCTGGCCATGTGGCTCGTTTGGTTGAGTGACATCCCAGACACCAAAAGGTCACAGGTTCGATTCCTGGTTAGGGCATATACCCAGGTTGTGGGTTCCATCCCTGGTCAGGATGTGTGCAGGAAGCAACCGATCAATGTTTCTCTCTCTCTCCCTCTTCCTTCCTTTCTCTCCAAAATAGATAAATAAATAAATAAGTCCTGCTGCAATGGGGTGTGACAATAGGAGGTCAGGCTGTAGTTGCCTCATTACATGGTAACCCAGGTATTAAGCAATTAAGGCATTTGGTGTATTTGGACATTGCCATGTGGAATAAAAATGACACAACCATCTATGGATCTCTTCCAATGCATTGTAGAGCAAGATGTTAGCATCATCTCCTTCTCAAATCAACCTCAAACTGCCGCCTGTTTATTATACAAATAACCCACATCTGGTGATTCATCTGACATTTCATCAAATCAATTCATTAAACAACTCAACAAGCACTCAGTGATCACCTATTGTGCTAGGCACTTGGGATTCAGAGAACCTAAAGCTCTAATTTAATGGAAAGGCTCACAGACAGCAGGAAGAAGACACCTCGAAGCAGTAGACAAGGAAGATCCTGCTGACAGTGAGAGGTTAGGTAATGAAGGTGAATAAACCAGTTATGAGTGGCAACAGTGATATGGTTCATCCATTCATAGAATCTTAGGATCTTAGAAACTTGTGAGGGAGCATTTGACTCCTGATGCAACCGTGTGATTACTGCTCACACTTAATATTCTTACTGTGCACTTTGTCAAATATATTGTCCATTATTCCCTTCCACCAGACCAGAGAATGTCAGGGTCAGAAGAGCTTATTAATAGGCAATTTCACTGAAACTTGACCTCCTCACTTCAATGCTCTCTTACATAAATCCACTGTCATTTCTACTACTAGGTGTACCCAGGTGGCGAGCAATAAATACTTTGTTTTCTTCCATTTTACTAATCTTTCATCATTTCACATAGAAAAATAAGCCTTTTAAGTAGATCCCAGATCACATTTTTGTTAAATAATGGTTGTCTGTAGTATAAGTTAATGTAATTACCTTTTTACTTTTGTTTTTTAAACAGCTTCCTTTTAGAGCATAGCTTCTAAACACAGACTAGTCAGGAATGTTCTCTCCCTGCCAAAGGGATAATTCAAAACACATTAGACACAGGAAAACAAAATTTTAAGTTCCATTAACCCTTCAAAAATTCTAAGCTGAGATAATCTCAAGAAAAGTTCAATTTTTTTCAGTGCACGTTTATTTTGTACATAAAAATATCTCACCTCATAAAACTGCCCAACAACAATAATAAGCATAAGGACAAGCAAGAGAAATCCTACTATTGGGGGAGCAGGCAGAAATTAGCTTGTTTGTGTCCCTGAGCACAATGTCTGAGGCAGAATTTCTCCTGCCTCCGATGCTGTGGAGAGAAAGGCTGCACACACTTACCCCACTGCGACAGCCTCATCATGTTCCACACCACCAACTCAAAGAACCAGAAAAATCTCACTCCCCTGGATACTCACATCAGGACTTGGCACTTGCTCCTCAGGCAAAGAAACAAACAAACAAAAAAACAATAAAAGTTGCTCTTTGCATCAGATTCCTTCATAGAAGCCAGCAAAACAAACAGCCAAAAGAAAACAAAACAAAAACCCCAGGTTGCTGCCTAGACCACTGCAACAACCAGTAGACCCAAGCCAGGACTCCTTCTAGCTGGTCCAGGGGCACAGGAAGATGGACAGTGAAAAGCCATCAGATAATGGAAGTATATTCCATTGAGAAAAGACGTCATTGCCATTCAGTTGTGATTCAAATCACTTCTTAGGAAGGATTGAAGCCCAGCCTACTGAGTTTTGGTTTTGCTTTCAGGATCACTTCTTCCTTGTAAGCAAATAACTGACTGGTATTTGGGAAAACTGGTTGCAAAGTTACCAGAAAAGAAGGGCGAGGAAAGAATGCTAGCATGTTCTAGCTGTGTGCCAGAAATTTTACACAAGTATCTTTAATAGTTTTCTGTGGCTGCATAACAAAAGACCATAAATTGGGTGGCTTAAAACAACAAACACTGCTCTCACAGCTCCCTCATTGTTCTCTCACAGGTCTGGAAGCTAGAAATCTGCAAAGTATCACAGGGCCACGCTCCCTCTGAAGGCTCCAGGAAGTAATGAGTCCTTGCCTTTTCCTGGCTCCCGATAGCTTTCTGTAAGCCTTGGCATCCCTTGGTTTGTGGCTGCTTCACTCCAATCTCATCCTCCATCTTCACATGACCTTCCCTGTGTGTGTCTCTGAGTGTCCTCTCCTCTGCTTATAATTTATCTCACCTCATAAAACTTCCCAACAACAATAATAAGCATAAGGACAAGCAAGAGAAATCCTACTACTGGGGGAGCAGGCGGAAATTAGCTTGTTTGTGTTCCTGAGCACAATGTCTGAGGCAGAATTTCTCCTGCCTCCGATGCTATGGAGAGAAAGGCTGCACACACTTACCCCACTGCGACAGCCTCATCAAGTTCCACACCACCAAGCCTTATAAGGACACTAACCACTATATTAGTGCCCACCCTAATCCGGTATGACCTCATCTTCACTAATTACATCTGTAGATACCCTATTTCTAAATAAGGTCACCTTTTGAGGCTTCAGGTGAACATGAATTTGGAGGGAACATTATTCAACCCACTACAGCACTTCATTTCATTCTTGGAGGAACTCGTGGCCTAGATTCTGTTAGACCCATATTACATATGCCTTTCCTCAGTTGCACAGACAGTCCCAGTCTTGGTATTTAGGCAGCCACTCCCAACTGTAGCTACCACAATTGTTTCTTGCTTGAGGGATGGAGTCAAAAGAGCAAGAAGGAGGAAAGGAGAACACTGCCTTTTCAGAAGAAAAACAATAGCCTTGCCAGTGTGGCTCAGTGGTTGAGGATCAACCTATGAACCAGGAGGTCACAGTTTGATTCCCTATCAGGGGCACATGGCTGGGTTGCAGGCTTGATCCTCAGTAAGGGACATGTAGGAAGCAGTTGATCAACAATTCTCTCTCATCATTGAAGCTTCTATCTCTCTCTCCTTCTCCCTTCCTCTCTGAACTCAATAAAAAATATATTTTTTAAAAAATCTCTAAAAATATTCAATAGAAAGAAAAACAATTAGGCAGCGGTGACTTAGAGGCAAGGCGTGGAGAGAAGACAAGAACACATTAGAGAAATGTAGCTAAGAAAACACACCCTGTCTGAGCATCAGAGTTCCATCTCTGCTGACCCCACTCCTATGAGCCCAAGGGAACCATAGTGTTACCTGAGATGTTGCTGGCCAAATGGCACCAGATATTACCAGTGAAGTTACACCTTGGTTCTTGAGTTCAGCAACAACAACAGAAAAAGAATTCAGAGCCAAGAACTCAAATTACAAGAGAAAGTTTGCTTAGAAAGTCACAGAAGTAGAAGAACTGAGCCAGCTGGGCTGTGTAGGCACAGGAAACAAGTTAAAGAGGCAGAAGGGCCCTTGGAAAAGCAAAGATAATGTGTCTTGGGGGAGGGGAGTGATAGGGAAAGGTGTGGGCATGCTCTCAGAGGGAGAGCACACCCTGGGTCCTTCATCTTGATGGTTTTAAAGGCTGGGAGTTTAGGGGAGGTCTAAGGGGAGAGTCTCAAGAGAATAGCCAGCAGTTTTATGCTGATGTGCCAAAATGAGATTTAATCCTCTGACTTCACACATCCTTGGGTGTGGTTGGCACAAATGGCACTAATTGAATTTTTGTAACCTATCTCACTGAATAGAATGATTTAAGCTATTTACCCTCTGGTTGCAGAAGAGAAGTGTAAACGATTTACTTTTAAGTGTCCTTGGTTAGGGAAGATAGGGTTTTACTATTTATTAGATGACTGTAAACTGCTTGGGCATTTAACTATCTACCTTAGTTTCCCTATTCCATCTGTCCTGGCTTACTACTAGCCTGTCTCAGTAGGAATGAAATTGGTCATCTAGGTCTATATTCAAGTTGGCCTTTTCTTGCCAGCTGGTTTTAGTCTCACCACTGAAAAGCCCCACAGTGTAGTGGAACCACAGAGGCCTGAGGAATAGGCATACGTCCCCTGCATGGCTCTGAGAGTTTAGTGTCTACATGGGACCCACACACCACACATCAGAGTGCCTGTCCCTCTTTAGGAGGGAGACATACTTGTCACTGTTTCTCTTCTCTGTCTTGTTTAAGTTTCCTCCCACTCTGCCCCACTCCCTTTCTTCTTGCTGTAGGCAGTTAGACAGCCAGGTACAGAAGGTCACCAGGACGGAAAGCCCCAGGTACCTCGCAATGGACAATCCCATATAATAAAAGCCTAATATGTTAAGTGTCCAGTCGTCTTAAGCATGATATGCTAATGATATGCTAAGACTGCTCAACCGCTCGTTATAATGTGCACTGACCACCAGGGGGGCAGACAGTCAACCAGTCACTATGACATACACTGAATACCAAGGGGCAGACATTCAGACCGGTAGGTTAGCTTGCTGCTGGGATCCGGCCAATCGGGACTGAGCAAGAAGGGCCAGACATGCCCTGGAGCCCTCCTGTGGTCCCTCCCCGGCGGGCCAACCTCCCGCATCCCTCCCCAGCCCTGATCGTGCACCAGTGAGGTCCCTCGGCCTGGCCTGTTCCCTCTTGCAATCTGGGACCCCTTGGAAGATGTTGGAGGGCCGGTTTTGGCCTGATCCTGCAGGCCAGGCCGAGGGACCCCACTGGTGCATGAATTCATGCATTGGGCCTCTAGTCAATTATAGGGTGGGACCTCACTCCCAGGGTGACTTTTCCTCCCCTAGCATATAGCTGGTCATGAGGTTTGGACCCCCGGATCTTTCCTCCCTAGAGACATCTATGTTTCCATTGTGTTTTAGCTCTAGGCCCTGAAAAGCAACAATACCAGCCAAGGCTGACCTCAGTTCCAGCAGCATTGAATAATGACCCCCTGCCCTGGTGCTGACCAATCAATCAGTGGAGACTACAACTCTGAAAGGAAACAGCTGGAAAACTGCTGAATATTCTACTGAGATCTTCCCCTGGGATCTCCCCTAAAATCTTCACCCTTAAAACCTTTAGGACGGAGGACCCTGGGAGCACGCCCAAGCCTTTTTCTCCCTTCCCCCCTTCCTACCCTCACTCCCAAGCTCCAAGGGCCCTTCCATTACCTCCATAACTTGTTTCCTAAGCCCATTTCTTCTAGGAATTACTTCTTGTACCTCTGTGATTTACCAAATAAATGTTCTCTTAAGTTTGAATCTTGACTCTGAATTCTTTCCTAGCCAGAACCCAGGTTGCTGAATCCAGGTTTGGTCTGACCCCACCGATCAGACACCTGGTGCTGTAGGTTCCCAGGCTCTTTCTTCACTCTGTAGGTTTTAGAAAACAGACTTACCTCAGAGCAGGGGTGTTTTCACAATAAGGGCCCACAGACAACTCAAACTAATATCTCAGCATGTTTTCCTGCCTCATAAATCTATATGCCTTAAAAAGATACTGGAGGGGGCGATATCAACATTTTAACAGAGGCCTCTACGTAGAGGACTTGTAGATGATTTTTTCAGTTTCTTCTTTTTGTTTATATTTTATTTTTTAAATAACTTGCCATGAACACAATGCACGTTTGTAAAGACATGGAAATAATTTTTAAAAATCAGTAATGGAAAGTTAAATTGCTCAACAGCAACAAGAAAACATTTCAAGAACTTTGCAAAGGGCGTATTTTTGTTTCTAATTTATTTAATTTAGCTTTGTTCCCTTTATATTATTATTATTATTATTATTATTATTATTATTTTGTAATGGAAGATCCCTGAGAGGCATAGCTAAATTGTGTGTGTGCTCCTAAAAACAAGACAACAGGCTCAAAATGGAGAGAGTTACACTATGACCCCAATCACCAAGCCAAGACTTAATTATAGTTTTGGCTCTCCCCAAATGGAGTCTTAAACCAGTCCATTAAGAATTGTCTAAGCAGGAGCAGGTTGGGAGCTGGCGGTGGTGGTGGTGGCGGCGGTGGCAGTGGCAGTGGCAGTGGCAGTGGCAGTGGCAGTGGCGTGGTGGTTGGTGGCTGACCTATTGCACTGTTCGTTTTCGCTGGAGTGTCTAGATGTTGGTTTTGCTGCTGCTCCTGTTCCGCCTGCTGAGCCTCCCCGCCTCCCCAGCCCTTAGCTCTGGACGCTCCTGCCAGCGGGGTCAGTCTACCACCTTCTGTCCTTTCTGAGAAATGCCACTGATGGCTCCTTTTCTTCTGTACCTGGCACTACAATAGTTACACACTTTGTGTCATTGAATTCCCCCCTGCAGCTGAGACAGTAACAAAGAAGTTAAGGAACTCGCTTAAAGTCACAGTTTCAAAATGCACTAGAGCTTGAAGTTGATTGCAGGCTGCCCACTTCGCTTCTACCTTGCTCATCACCAAACTGAATGCCTCGCCAAATGCCGTATGCTTTACCAAAGTTTCCACTATTTCTTAAAACCCTGGGAGGGCGGTATTATTTCTACAGCTGAGAATCCCAAGTGACTTGCACAAGAATATCAGCTCCACCTTGTCTGATGGCAAACCCTGGAAATTTACAGTATCACATGTGGCCTCTGTGTTTCTCTACACCCTCGTTCCCCCTTCCCCTTTTAAACAGTTTTATTGATGTGAACCCTGAGAAGAAATATATTTGCCAAAGAACGTGGTTAACTAGGCCCAAATTCATAACCAGTCTATGGTTATTGCTAACTGAGGCCTCTCATGTTCTCTGAATTTTGGGAAAAGTCACAAGCTGAGCTGTCAGCCTGCCACTGTGCTATTCCACCCGACTCAACCCTTACCAGGGACTTCCTGGCTTCATCTTTCCACCAATGGACTGAGACTTGCCCTATACTATCAAAACTGGACAAGTGTATCCTCATTTGCACCTATATCAACCAATCAGAACTGCTCCGTAATGATCAATCAGAACGCACAATCAGGACTGTGCAGATTTGGATTCCTTATATGCATAAAAATGTATCAATTGTGGAAAAAAGTATGTGTCAAATATGTCTCCAGAAAAGGTGCCCCACCCCTTGTCTCACTGGAGCAAATTCTTTTTTTTAAAGGTTAACCTTTATTTTTATATTTTTTTGTGATTCCTTGCCCAAGGATATTTTTCCATTGATTTTTAGGGAGTTTGGAAGAGAGGGAAAGACAGAGAAACATCCATGTGAGAAAAAACACATTGATTGGTTGCCTCCTGCAGGAGCACCATCTGAAAAAGCCTGCAACCCAGGTATGTGCCCTTGACCAGAATCAAATCTGGGACCCTTTGGTCTGCAGGCTGAGCTCTATCCACTGAGCCAAACTGGCTAGGGCAGTGGAGCGAATTCTTGATGGATTGGCTTAAGATTCCATTTGGGGAGAGCCAAAACTATAATTAAGTCTTGGTTTGGTGACAGGGGTCATAGTATAACTCTCCATTTTGAGCCTGAGGTCTTGTTTTTAGGAGCACACACACAATTTAGCTATGCCTCTCAAGGAGGCTGCATTTCCCGCTTTGCAAGCTGTTCACCTAAATAAAATTCTCCTTTCCACATACCTCAGATGGGAAATTTTTATTGACACACAGAAATCTACACGAATTTAAAGTCTGTTATTTGGTTTTTATATAAATAAAATCAAATATGCCCCTGAAATCAGTACAATCCAGACAGTGAACATATCCATCATCCCCCAAATTTTCCTTCTGCCCAGCTGTAATCCCTCCTCCTAGTCACAGTCTTCCATAACTACTCCTCAAATAACCATAGATCTGCTTTTGTTTGCTATCAATTAGTTTACATTTTGCATTTTAGAATTGCATATAAGTGGAATAACATAATAACATATTATGGCTTGGGGGGTAATCGGGCTTAATTATTTTGAGATTCATCCATATTGCTGAGTGTATCAGTAGTTTATTTCTTTTTATTGCTGAGTAATAACCCATTATATGGATATAGTATAATTTATCTATTCTCCCATTGCTGGACTTTTAGGTTGTTTTCAGTTTCTGGCTATTACAAACAAAGCTATCAACATTGATGTACAAGTCTTTGTGTGCACATATGCTTTTATTTGGATTAATACCCAGAAGTAAAATGGCTGCCATGTGGAAGGTGTATATTTAACTTTTTATAAAACTGCCAATTTTTCAAAGTGGTTGTTCCATTTGACATTCCCACCAGCAGTGGATGAGAGTTCTAGATTCTCCATATTGTCACCCATACTTGTTAGACAGTCTAAAAGGTGTGTAGTGGTATCTCATTGTAGGTTTAATTTGCATTTATATAATGACTAAAAATGTTAAGCATCCTTTCGTGAACTTATTTGCCATCATATATCTTTTTTAGTGAAGTGGCAATTAAAATCTTTTGTTCATTTTTTAAAAGTAGGATGCACATTCTCCCACTATTTAGTTTTGAAAGTTCTTTACATAATCTGGATATGGTTTTTTTTTGATATGTGATTTGCAAATATTTTCTTCCAGTTGGTGGCTTGTTCCTTTATTCCCTTAAAAGCATGTTTCAAAGCTGATATTTTTAACTTTGATAATGTTTAACTTAAAAATTTTTATTTATAGATTGTGCATATGGTATCATATTTAACAAATCTTTGACTAACCCAAAGTCCCAAAGATTTTGTTTATTTTTTCTCTACAAGTTTTATAGTATTAAATTTTAAATTTGTGACTATGATCTATACTACATTAATTTTTATATACAATGTAAGATATAAGTTGAAGTTAATTTTTTTGAATATATATATCCAATTGTTTCAACCATTTGTTGAAAATATTACTTTTTTTTCTGTTGAATTGCCTTAGCTACTTTGTTGAAAATCAATTGATTATATAAATGTGGGTTTATTTATAGAATCTAGTCTATTCATTGATTTATGTAGTGATCCTGACATTGATACCACATGGTCTTGATTACCATAGCTTTATAACTAAGTCTTGAAATCAGATAATTAAAATTTTCCAACTTTGTTGCTTTTTTCCCCTCAAAGTTGTTATGACTATTCTACATCTTGTGCATTTTCAAATGATTTTAGAATCAGTTTGTCAGTTTCAACATCAAAAAAGCATCTGCTCTGATTTTGGTTGGGATTGCAATGAAATTAAAGATCAATTTACAACAAATTGACACCTTAAATATATTGAGTCTTCTCATCTATGAATATGGCATATCTCCATGTACTTAGGTATTGTGTAACTTCTCTCAGAAATGTCTTTGTAGTTTTCAGTGTATAAGCCTTGCACATATTTTGTCAGATTAATGCCTAAGTATTTTGTACATGCTAGGCTATTGTAAACAGTATTATTTTAAAATTTTAATAGTTTATTGCTAACGCATGAAATACAATTGATTTTTATATTGATCTTGTATCCTGTAAACTTGTTAAACTTATTAGAGTAGCTTTTTATACATTTTATAGTATACTAGGGGCCCAGTGCACGAATTCGTGCACCTTGAAAGGAATTATGGGCTGCAAGGCTGCTGTAGGCCATCCTCCATGCCCCCACCACAGCCCAGGTCTCTTGTCTGCCAGCAGACCTGCTCTTGCCATCAGTGCTGGCAGCAGGTGCGAGTGCTTGGCAGGACTGTGGTTCGCGGGAGCAAAGAATTTTCAGTAACCACCAGAGGCTTGCCCTGATGACAGCGACCAGCGCCCCACCTTGGTCTGGCACCCCCGCTCACCTGCTTCACCATCCTGCCATGGCCGAAGCCCACCATGTTCCGTGCTCTGCCGCCTGCTGCCAAAGCCCACCATGTTTTGCGCGTGCCGCTTGGTGGTCAGCACACATCATAGTGACCGGTTGTTCGGTTGTTTGGTTGTTCTGCTGTTCAGTCTATTTGCATATTAGGGTTTTACATATATAGATAGACAATAATGTTATCAGTGAATAAAGACCATTTTCCTCTTCCTTTCCAATAAAAAATAGAGAATTGCTTAGTTAATCTGCCTGACAGACCCTGCCATCCCCTAAAGCAGAGGTTCTCAACCTGTGGGTCGTGACCCCTTTGGTGGTTGAACGACCCTTTCACAGGGGTCACCTAAGACCATCCTGCATATCAAATATTTACATTATGATTCATAACAGTAACAACATTACAGTTATGAAGTAGCAACGAAAATAATTTTATGGTTGGGTCACAACATGAGGAACTGTATTTAAAGGGCCAGAAGGTTGAGAACCACTGCCCTAAAGGAAAGTGACTTTTCTATAACCAATTTGCTTTTTCATCTAGTGTAACTTCTTTGTTCCTGTTCCCTCCTGCCTATGAAGATCTTTAGTTTCTTACAGCTCCTTGGAGCCCCTTTCTATTTGCTAAATTAGATACTTCCAGATTCATGAATAATTGAATAAATCCAATAAGATTTTTAAAATTTATTCAGTTGAATTTTTGTTTTATTTTTTCAGAACTTATTTAAAATTCATTTTCAAAAATGCTATTGTCCTTATAAATGGTCTATCTCCAAAATGAGATCTGTATTAAGTTTTTTCAACAGAAATTCAGGTTTGGGATAGGATCATCATAGATATAAATTTTGTTTTTAACAGTGTGTAGGATGATACTCGGTCATGGAAAATTGGAATTTAGGTCATAGATATTGCATTGTAATAAGCATAATAATGATCTCACCAGTGTAAACAACCAGTCTGCAAGGCCCCTTCCACCTTATAGAAAGAAAAGTCAAGGTGAAGAGAGGTTATGCAGCTTAACCAGGATCACCTTGTGAAGACAAGGCAGAGCTTCTCAGAATATTTTCCTCCAAATGCAGTGCAATACAATGCAATGTGTGTAATGCAATGCAATGCGATGTGATGTAAATGTTTATATGAAACACTTAGAACAGCACCTGCCACATAATAGGTACTACATCAGTGTTAACTATTTCAGGTCCAAAAAATAAGTCCACTTTCTTCACTCTATTAGGCCTTAGGGAAGCGGGGGTGGAGGGGGAAAAGAACAAAGCCAAAGAGTGAAACGAAATGCACACAGGGTTCTGAAACATGGGCAAGAAGGCAGAGCTCAGGAAGGGGTGAGAACTACAAGGAGCCAGCAGCTTATCTAGAACCAGGCTTAGCAACCTTCTCTAAGTCAGGGACTAAGGTTGTGATAGGAGTTTATCTGGAATGTGATGGAAGGGAATGATGGCAGGCCCCTCTCTTGAAATGGGGATAGGGGATTCAGAGGTGGGAGAAAGTCATAAGCAACCAGAGGGAAGAGGGCAGAGAGGAGTCCACATGGGGGCCACCCTGAAAATTGGTTTTCCTTGACTCACGGTCAGCCCAGGGAATAGAGTTCAGTCACTTATCACACCAAAAGTCAAACGCTTGGCTTGGAATCCCACCTGACCTTTGTCTGTAAGGAAGGCCTGGCCTCACAGTGAGGGAAGGAAGGTGTGGGTAGATATTCTGACCAGAGCAACTGAGATGGTTGCTTGTTTTTAGAAGAAAAAAGGCTTAGGTTTGGCTCATTTCCTGAAAGGAATTCAGATAAAAGGGGGGCTTACTATCAGTTTAATGGGTTGATATAAGTTACTGATTAGGTATTTTTCCTGCTCCAGCATTTCCTGAACAGGAAAAAATAACTGCACAGATAGCTCTGTGTTGAGAAAAAGGTTACTGAAGTCACAAATTTTAGTAAGGCCTAATTCCTCAGATGAGTCTCCCAGGTATAGGATTGGGTCAGGAAATGAGAGTAGAGAAGAGGTGGGGATTGGAGAGGTTGAACTGGTTCACTGGCCTTTAACAATGAAAAATAAAAGGGAGGGCCTAGCGACGAGGAGGAGGTTCTGGGGCCTAGAGGGAAGGTATCCTGTCCTCTTCCCCTCTCATTCTTAGGAAGAAGAGGATGCTGGACACACATCCTTGAAGTTGTAGGGTGTTCCTACATAGAGATCAACATCTGCTTCTTGCCTGAAGTTTCTGAAGGGGGCGGTTCACTGGAGTACCCCATACCTGGGGGGCAGGAAGAGCTGTAGGGCTGTTTTCAAAGATGAAGAAAATGGGGGCAGTCTTCATCCCAGGTTGCTGAGCTCTCAGTGACCACTGAAGACCCCAACAGTTTCTGTGACTTGAGATGAAGCAGAAGGAAGTGAAATCAGACGCACAGTCCTGGGCCCTTAACAAGCCACCAACTTCAGACTGAACCAGACGGAGCTTGGGGACATGTCCCTCCCCACTCAAGGGCAGAGCCGGAAGGTCAGCCTGTTCTGGGAAGAGAGCAGGGGATCTGAAAAGGATACATGATTGGAATTTCAAGTGGGATGGAACTCTGGCAATTCTCCAAAATGACAAACATAAAGTCACTGTATGACTCAGCATTCTACTCTGAGGTATAGATCCAGGAGAAATAGAAATATCTGTGCACACAAAAACCTGTACATGAATTGTTACAGCAGCATTATTCACAATAGCCAAAAAGCAGAGTTCAACTGTCCAGCAAGTGATGAATGGACCAATAAATTTGGGTACATCCATAGAGTGGAATATAATTCAGCCTTAAAAAGGAATGACCTACTAATACATGCTACAATGCGGGTGAACCTTGAAAACATCATGTTCAGTGAAAGAAGCCAGTCAAAAAGACCACATATTATATAATTCCATTTATATGACATGTCCATAACAGACAAATCAATAGAGACAGAAAATAATTAGTGGTTGCCTGGGAGTGGAGGAATGGGGGAGGTACAGAGGTGACTGACAAAGTGAATGGGGTTTCATTTCGGTATGATGAAAATGTTTTTAAAGTGATTGTTGTGGTTGTTGCACAATTCTGTGCATATACTAAAAACCACTGAAGGGTACACTTTAAATGGGTGGACTGTATGGTATGTGAAGTATGTCTCAAAAAGCTATTAGGAAACATGGGACTGGACTGCCATAACATGTGACCTGCACATTATGAAACTGAACAGAGATAATGATGAAGGTCATTCTCTACCTGGCAGGCTGGGAGGGTTAACAGAATATTCTTGACAACAGTTATTGGAAAAGTAAAACATTTTAATGGACTCAGTTTGCTCAATCAAATTGGTGACATAAGGATGGGTGGGGCCCCCTACAGTCAGAAGCAAGACCACACCAGCACCAGCTCATGGCGTTGTCTCTCCCCGTTTTTCTCTACTTCTCTCTGCACATCTCATCTGTCCTTCTTGCACTGCTGACTTCCTCATTCTTTCCCTCTAGTCAGAACCTCTTTTCTCTTCCTTGTCATTTTGCTTTCTCAGAGTTTCTGCTGCCTCAACACCACATTTCCTATCACGAGTCTAGGAACTTCATAACCCTTCAGCGCAGGCCTAACTGCTTATGTTGTGAGCATCTCTGATTGGCTGACAGCCTCCCGAAGCCCATATCTAAATTCACCGTTCTTTGGCCCACTGAGCAGTTGTGGGAGGTGAGTCACACAGAACAAAAAAAATCTGGCTCCCCTGGGCACCCTTTTGGACAAAGGGAGAAGGCGGGGAAACTTCACTCAGAAAGGGGATGGGTGCTCTGACTAAAAGAGGTCATCAGATGCATCTGATGGGGGCTGAGGCCTGCTAACAGCCCTGGGCTGGAATTATAGTTCAGATTCTCAGACGGGTTTCTGCCATCGCAGCACCTCTTCTGGTTTAGAGCAGAAGATCAGGCACCTGTCCCTGCATCCCAGCCAAGGTAAACAATACCTTTGTGTCTTGTTAGGGCACAGGGACCCACCTCTTCTCTAGAAACTTATCCAGATCATAAAATTGGTGTCTAGTGGCTATATCTGTGCTATATCACTTTACTTCCTATGCCCATGCTTATCAGATTCTTTTCCCTGGGCATTTGAAGTGGGCCTAAGAGATAGTGAGTCAGTTACCTCACGTGGAAGAAAAGTGCAGAATGTAACTGTGGGAGCTGATGTGCATGTGGGAAGGCGGAGTGTATGTTTAGCCATGTAGCGGAGAAGTTCTTAAGAGAGTAACTGGAGACAGAAGCAGACAAGAAAGAGGGGCAGCTCTGACTACCATCCTGCTCTTTGTTCCAGTCCCTTCTGCAGTCTGGGTTGTGGTCTTAGCCTTGGATTTGGCTAGATACCTATGTGCAATTATGCTTTTTACTCAAGTGGGTCTCTGTTCCTTCAGACAATTCTGAAACATACAAAAGCTTAAATGCCCGAGATTCACCAACTGTTGCATGCCGAGCCAGGCCTGACCTCATTTTGCAGGTAGTTGAGGGGAGAATAACAAGGCAGACCTAAGGAACTAAATAATCTACATGCTTCCCAAAATCTCTTCTTTTCCTGATCTTGGCTCATCTCTGCTGGACCCAGAGGTCTGGGCTGGCCATAAGACGAACCTGGTGTGGTCCCAGCAACCTGGGATCAAAGGATCCCCATAGCCTGTCTAAAATTCTGAACCCAGTTCCAGTGTCTGTGTGTAGTGTGGGTTTTTCCCATACCACCGATGAAGCAATTTTTGGACACCAACTGTGTGTCTCACAATTCAACTCAATTCTGACACTATCTTTCTGGAAATAGATCAGATTCCATAGATGCCCTCCACTTCAGATGCCAATCAGAAGTTCAGATATGATCTGTGCTTCTGGCTGATCAGCTATAGACTGAAGGTTCCTACGACCCTGACCTTGGGTTTGATTAACTTGCTAGAGCAGCTCACAGAACTAAAACAAAAACAAAAACATTTACTCACTAGATTACTGACTTATTGCCAAGGGTAATAAAGGATATGAATCACCAGCCAGATGAAAAGATACATGGGGTGATATTAATATCCCAAACAAAGGCACTTCCCAAACAACAGAGTTTAGGCCAGCCGTGGGCAAACTACAGCCCGCGGGCCGGATCCGGCCCATTTGAAATGAATAAAACTAAAAAAAAAAAAAGACCGTACCCTTTTATGTAATGATGTTTACTTTGAATTTATATTAGTTCACACAAACACTCCATCCATGCTTTTGTCCCAGCCCTCCAGTCCAGTTTAAGAACCCATTGTGTTCCTCGAGTCAAAAAGTTTGCCCACCCCTGGTTTAGGCCCAACACAGTGGCACATGGAAGTGCACTGTTCCCCGAACCTGGAAGTTCTCTGAACCCTTTCCTTTTACATTTTTTATGGAGGCTTCATTCACAGCTGTAATTGATTAAATCATTGGCAACTGGTGATTGGTTCAACCTCCAGCCCCTATCCCCTGCCAGGCAGTCAGGGGGTGGGACTGGAAGTTCCAGCCCTCTAACCTCATGGTTGGATCTCCTGGCAAGCAGCCCCTAACCTGGGGTGTGTCCCATTGTTACCTCATTCAAATAACAAAAGATACCTTTGTAGCTCTCAACACTTAGGAAATTCCAAGGGTTTTAAGAGCTCTGAGACAGAAATGGACAAAAGAGCAAACATATACTGCTATTTCTTCTTTTTAAAAATATATTCTTATTGATTTCAGAGAAGGAAGAGACAGGGAAAGAGAAACATCCTATATAATAAAAGCCTAATAGGCAAATTGTTCGACCGGGAGTTTTGACCTCTTGCTATGATGTGTGCTGACCACCAGGGGGTGACATGGAACATAGCGAGCGTTGGTGACATGTTGCTGGCAGCAGGCAGCAGTGGAGGCGCTGCCGGCCCTGATGGGCCCCGATGAGAGTGGGACCATGGTGGATTGGTGGAGCAGGTGAGCGGGTGGCACCAGGCTAAGGTGGGTAAAAGTGGGGGCCCAATCGCCCCACTGATTGCCCCACAGATGGTGACTAGTGGCGGTGGTAGGGGGGTGGGGCCACCGCCCAGCTCCAAGGCACTGAGGGAGCTGGGCGGGGGAGGGGGAGGCCGGCCTGGATCAATCACCCCACAGGGGGGATGGTGGAGCAGGTGAGGGGGCAGTGCCAGGCCACGGCGGGGTGCCAGGCAGGGCTGTGGGGCTTCAAGGCTGGGGCTGTGAGCCTGGGGGGCGCGAGCTGGGGCCTGATCCCCACAACCACCCCAAGGGACTCCACCCATGCACGAATTCATGCACTGGGCATCTAATCAATGATAAGAGAGAAATATTGATCGACTGCCTCCTGCATGCCCTGACCAGAGATTAAGCCCACAACCTGGGCATGTGCCCTGACTGGGAATAGAACTATGACCTCCTGGTTCATGGGTTGACATTCAACCACTGAACCACACCAGCTGGGCCAAAGATATATTTCTAATTATAAATCACAATATCACACAGCTGTTTCACCTAGGGACTGCCTAACCAGGGCTGATCAGGACAACAACATATTCCCAGGACTAAATGAAAGGGGGAATCTACCTCCTGAAGCCAAAACCAATGCCCTTTGGCCTTAAGATTTGGGGAAGCAGATGCACTGCTTGGTCAAAGTGGAGGGGATATCTGACCTCAACCTCAGGTAAAGGAAATCAGAAGTTCTTACGTGGACTCAAATGATGATTCATCTCACATACAGTCATGGGCAGGAGGAAACAGCTGGCTCATGTTTTGGGGTCAGATCAGTGGTTCCTGAGTCTGGCTGCACGTCAGAATCCCCTGGGGAACTTGAAAAAAACAGAAATGTCTGGGCACTACCCCTGACGTTCTCATTCAAAATCTCCATGAATGGGGTCCAGAAATATGCATTTTTGAAACTAATCAGGTGATACTGAGATAGCATGCCCTAATTGGTGGTTCAACCTTAGGGAATCCCTGGGTTTGATGATACTGGTCACATTGATCCTCATACAAAAAAGCGAGTAAAATGGAGAAGAGGCAGGATAGAACCCAAAGATAAATAATGGCTATTTCAACATGTGGGTTACTTTGGTGGTAAAATACCTGAACTAAGACATTTTATAATACATATAGAATGCCTAGAATTTCTTGAATTAGGCAAAGTAAAATAGGGCCTCCTGGTCCCTTCTGCTTGAGTGGTATGGGTGACTAAAAAAGGGGGCACATACTAAACCTGAAAGCCCAGGGGAGGACTGCACAAACTCAGAGACCAAAAGTAACCAAATACAGTGGGGCCTTGACTTACGAGTTTAATTCGTTCCTAGACTGAGCTCGTTAAGGAGCTCGTTAACTCAAATTACTCTATCAACTCAATGCAAAAAATCAGCGGAGAGACAGCTGGTATCTCAAAAAACGCTTTAGTCGGGACACTCGTAAGTCAAGGCCCCACTGTAAGGTGGTCTGAACATAAAAATTCCTAACTAAAAGTGGGTCATGGTGGTAGTCACATCCTAGGCAAGGAAATGTGGCAATACCTAACAAAGCTACCAAGACACCCACTTTGGACCCAGCAATCCCACTTCTGGAAATCTACCCTGAAGATATATCCCCAACAGTACAAAATGTGAAAGTACAAGGTTATTCATTGCAGCATTGTTTATAGTAACAAATATTGGAAATAATAAGTACCATGGTAGGCAGAATGGTGCCTTGCCACACCTGGCCCGTGTGAATCAATAGTTGAGTGTCAACCTATGAACCTGGAGGTCATGGTTTGATTCCCTGTCAGGCACATGCCCAGGTTGCGGGCTCAGTCCCTAATGGGGGATGTACAGGAGGCAGCCGATCAACAATTCTCTTTCATCATTGATATTTCTTTTATTTTTTAAAAATATTTGTATTGATTTCAGGGAGGAAGAGAGAGGGAGAGAGAGATAGAAACATCAATGATGAGAGAGAATCATTGATTGGCTGCCTCATGCAGGCCCCACACTAGGGATTTAGCCTGAAATCCCCAAGCATGTGCCCTTGACTAGAATCAAACCCAGGTCCCTTCAGCCCACAGGCTGATGCTCTATCCACTGAGCCAAACCAGCTAGGGCTCATCATTGATGTTTCTCTCTCTCTCTTTCTCTCTCTCTCCCTTTCCCTTCCTTCCTCTCTGAAAAAAAAAAAAAAAAAAAAGAATAGTGCCCTGCCAAAAAAAATTCACATCCTAAAAAATAAACAAACTGAATTAACAAGCAAAGTAGAGACAGACTCATAGATAGAGAGCAGGCAGACAACTCTGGTGGGAAGATGTTTGTTGGGGTGGGTGGAGTGATTGAATAAAAAAGAAAAATGAGAAAGAACTCATGGACACGGAAAACAGTGTGGTGATTGGGCGGGCGTTGGGGTGGTTGAAGAGGGTAAATTGTGATGGGAAAAAATAAAATAAGTAAAATAAAATAAAATAAGAGAAGAAAAATCTATGTCCTGAACCTGTGGATATATTACCTTACAAGGCAAAAAAGGGAGTTTGCAGATGTGATTAACTAAAGGATTTTGAGATGAGGACATTATCCAGGATTATTAAGAC
The DNA here is from genome assembly GCF_028538775.1 of Myotis yumanensis. Classification (NCBI taxonomy): domain Eukaryota; kingdom Metazoa; phylum Chordata; class Mammalia; order Chiroptera; family Vespertilionidae; genus Myotis; species Myotis yumanensis. The sequence continues at coordinate 48,645,263 of NW_027223763.1, read as the reverse complement.
AGGCCCAATATAATTACAAGGGTCCTTATAAGTGAATGATGGAGGCAAGAGAGTTAGAGTTGGAGAGACATGAAGATGCCACACTACTGGCTCAGAGAGGGGGGAAGGGAACATGAGCCAAGGAATTCATGGGGCCTCTAGAAAAAGCTTCTCACTGTCTGAGAAAGAATTGCAAATAAAGAAGGGTAAAAGCTCCACTAAAATGTCATTCTAGATTAGAATCAGAGGTATCAATAGAAACTCATGGTTTAGAATTCAGGGTGGGGCAAAAGTAGGTCTACAGTTGTGAGTACACCAACACAATTTATTCGTATATTGTTATTTATTAATTACTAGAGGCCCGGTGCATGAAATTTGTGCACGGGGGGTGGGGTGGGGTGGGTCCCGTCCCTCAGCCCAGCCTGTGCCCTCTCCCAGTCTGGGAGCCCTCAGGGATATTCAACTAATGGGTAGGAGGGAGTGGGCCTAAGCTGGCAGTTGGATATCCTTGGATATCGACAGCTGTGAGCCCAGATGAGGGCTTCTGGCTGAGTGGAGCTCCCCCTGTGGAAGTGCACTGACCATCAGGGGGCAGCTCCTGCATTGAGCATCTGCCCCCTGGTGGTCAGTGTGCATCATAGCAACCGGTCGTTCGGTCAATTTTCATATTAGCCTTTTATTATATAAACTAGAGGCCTGGTGCACAAAAATTTGTGCACTCGGGGGCGGGGGTCCCTCAGCCCAGCCTGTGCCCTCTCTCAGTCTAGGACGCCTCGGGGGATGACCACCTGCTGGCTGAGGCCCACTCCCCAGGGGGGATCGGGTCTAAGCTGGCAGTCAGACTTCCCTCTGGCAGTCCGGGAGCCCTTGGGGGATGTCCACTTGCCAGTGGGGAACAGGCCTAAGCTGCAGTCGGACATCCTTAGCTCTGCTGAGGAGGCGGGAGAGGCTCCCGCCAGCACCACTGTACTGGCAGCTGGCAGCCTGGCTTGTGGCTGAGCAGAGCTCCCTCTGTGGCAGCGCACTGACCACCAGGGGGCAGCTCCTGCATTGAGCGTCTGGCCCCTAGTGGTCAGTATGTGTCATAGTGACCAGTCATTCCCAGTCATTCTGCTGTTAGGGTCAATTTGCATATTACCCTTTTATTATATAGGACAGAGGCCTGGTGCACGGGTGGGGGCCGGCTGGTTTGCCCTGAAGGGTGTCCTGGATCAGGGTGGGGTTCTAGCTGGGGTGCCTGGCCAGCCTGGGTGAGGAGCTGATAGCTGTTTGCAGGCTGGCCACACCTCCTTTAGGGTGGGAGGTCCCCACTGGGGTGCCTGGCCAGTCTGGGTGAGGGGCTGAGGGCCGTTTTCAGGCTGGCCAAACCCCCCACCACCACTCCCCCCCCGGCGATGGAAGTTCCCAGCCTCTCCTTTTTTTCTTTTCTTTTTTTTATTCTCGGGTTTATTTAGCTTTTATAATTGAAACTTTATAGCCTTGAGAGGACCTCAGAGCCAGCCAGGGCTGGCGGGAGGGAAGCTTGGCTTCCTCCATCGCCAGGGGCAACCCCAGCCTCTTGCTCGCTCCAGCTCCGTGGCTGCTGGCCGCCATCTTGGTTGGGTTCATTTGCATATAGTTGTTCTGATTGGCTGGTGGGTGTGGCTTAAGGCATAGTGAAGGTATGGTCAATTTGCATGTTTGTCTTTATTAGTGTAGATTGTATTATTTTCCATATGAACAATTGTAAACCGGCTTTTTACCCACTCTGTCTATATACTTACAGGCAGATGTAGAAATAGGTATGAGTGCATGCATATGCATGGGTTGGTATATGTGCATGTCCTTGCTGAGAGGACCAAGGAACAATGGCCATAGCAATAAGCCCACCTACATCCCTGAACTCGATTTCTAAATATCATTCTCTAACAAAAGGAACCAGACTCCTTGAATAAGTGGTTAATTCCAGACCTGGGGCAGGGTTAATAGATGTGGAATATCTGGCCGCAGAAAATAAGCAAGTATTCAATAAAAGATGGATGTATCAAAAGGACATAGGAGCCAACTGGAAGGAGTTCCCAATAGCCAAAACAATTTAACCAATAAAATAAATAATGATGGTACTACATTATAACCTACAAAATAAAAAATGTCCATGATGCCATATTTATATAACTAATATAATAAATAATCATATGGAGAAGATGAGGCTTTTGCAATGGACAAATATAGATGAAATGAAGGAGAAAAATAATATCACAATTAGGCAAACACCCCAGAAATAATTGTTGCATATAAATCCCACCAATGGATGCTAAAGTGAGTGGGCAAAAGACTGAAGAGAAGCAAGATATTAACAGTCTCAAAGTATATATCCAAAGCTATTTATCACTTAGAAAAAAAAAAGAGTAACTTTACAGTGGAGAAACCTGGTGGACACTACCGTAACCAAGAGATCAAGATTAAATTAACCAGAAATACGACATCACATCAGGTGTCCTCCGAAATGATGCAACGAATAGCATTCTGTGGTTTAAGAATAACATGCCAAAAAAATCCTCAAAATCACAACCTCAATCTAATCATGAGAAAACCTGGGAAAAACCCTAAGTGAGAGAACTTCTTAATAACTGACTAGTGCTTATCAAAAAGCCAGGGAAAGAAAGAGGAACACCACAGGCTGTAGTTGACTAATAAGACACAACAATGAAGTGCAATATAAGATCTTGAATTGGGTCCTGGATCATAAAAGGGACATCATGAGAACAATTGGTGAAATTACAAAAGGATCAGTAATTTAGTCAATAGTATATACTGATGCTAATGTTCTGGTTTTGACCATTGTAAATTGTTAACATCAGCTAGATAAGGGCATATGTAAACTTTCTGTACTAGTTTTGCCACTTTTCTGCAAATCTAAAATTACTGTATTTCAAGTAAACATTTCTTAAAATGTGGATTCATTATTTTTCTGAATTTGGTAAATTTATTCAAGAATAAAGACACTTGGGATTTCCCTCTTATGTTAAATATTAAGGATGTTTATAGAGGCTACTCTTTTTCAAATCCTACTCTCCCTGCTGCTCTACATTCTTAATGATCTTAAGGAAGAAAATGAAGTAGAAACAAAACACACATGAGAAGTCTAAAGATTTAAACAGCAGCCTACCTGAAATTCTTTTAGGAATAAGGTGGGGTATGTGTGCATGTGCACATATTATGAAGATTTATAGAAAAAAAGAAAGAATTGCTAGAGCTATAGGATCATTTTTTAATTAATAGTTTTGTGCCACAACTCTCTATAAAGTAGGCATCCATTAAATCTTTACTGAGTTAATAAATAAGTGACCCCTCTTGCTCAAGCAATGAAGAACTAAACTTGAATTAAAATTCACCCAGCTCAGAGTTATGAAAATAGAATTACAATTGAGGGAAGAAAAGAAAAAGAAGATCTTTCTGCCAGTCTATAACAGGATTTATCGGTCTCATTTAAGTTGTGAACAAACCTAAAACCAGTGTGTCCCCCTGGAGAACTGAGTGTAGAAAGCGTCCTGGACCCTCTGTCAGCATGGAAGGACCAGGGAGCCAAGGATCCACTTGGTGGCTTGACTTTTCTTTGTCATTTGTTTATCTCTGTAGAAGTAAGTGCCTATGGTGCCAACAACCTTTATCAATTATTTTGCTTTCATTTCCCACCATGCCTGAACATAGAGAGTATCCAGAAAGTTAAGTCTTAAGAATATTTTTATTAAGTCCTCTAAGTGATCCCAGACATGTTAATACCTTGCCCCACCTTTAAGAGACTTGCTGAACATTTTTAGCAGCCTCTTTAATAATCAAGCAACTCATTATATTCTTTGCATTTAGACCCAGTCCTTCATGATGCAGTTCTATTAACTTATATTCATCTGTTTTAACTTTGATAGAGAAAGACACCAGCAGGTAGGCACTATTTTAAACACTTTAGTGGTTCCTCAGTAAGTTAGGTCATAAAATTATTATATGATCTTGCAATTCCACTTCTAGGTATGTACTCAAAAGAACTGAAAAGCAAGTTGCCGGGAGCCGGTCCATCCTTGCTGCTTGACACAATCGCTGCAGGAAAGAAACATCTGCACAGCATATGTTTCAATGGACCTGGCATTTATAGCATACTGTTCTTAATATGTTTGCTCCCTTTAGCGCCATGTGTTTTAACCAAGGTCACCTCTCCGAGAAAGGTTGTTTCCCCAGGTGGGGATCTTTCCCTGAGGTTAGGGAGGGGATAAAACCCCTTAATTAAGTGCCAGGCGGGTAGTTAAGCTACATAATCTTTACTCCCTGGAATGGAGATGAGAAACGCCCTAACCTTTGTAATAGAAATTGACAGGATTAAAATCGGCTGGTATAAATACGGATGTAACAAGACAATAATCATCAGATCCTCATCAGCTCCTCATCAGCTCCTCATCAGAACCTCATCAGATCCTAACCAGAACCTAGCCAGAGAACATGGCAAAAGATCCTGGACAGAACCTGGCTACAGAACTTCACTGGAGAACCTAGACAGAACATGGCAGGAGAAACTGGATAGAACCTGGCGACAGAACCTGACTGGAGATCCGGGCTAGAACCTGGCCAGAGAACCTGGCTGGAGAACCTGGAGAACCTGGCTGGAGAACCTAGCGAGAGAACATGGCACCAGAACTTGGTTGGAGATCCTGACCAGAACTTGGTTGGAGTTCCTAACCAGAACTTCGCTGGAGATCCTGACCAGAACTTCGCTGGAGATCCTGGAGGGAGAACCTCGCTATGCTGATGAACTGAAACCAGTTTCCATGTCATTCATTCTTCGCCGACTCCGTCCACACCTTTGGGGACCCCTGGACCCGCTGGGGTTGGACCCCAGCAGCAAGTATTAAAAAAGAAAAGTACAAGAATTTCCATAGCAGCACTATTCTCAATAGCCAAAAGATGAAAGAAAACAACACTTAATTTCTATAAACCAATGAATGGATAAAGAAAAGGTGGTATGTCCATACAATGTAATGTTCTTTAGCCATAAATAGGAATGAAATACTGATACATGCTACAATATAGATGAACCTTGGAAAGATTATGCTATGTGAAAGAAGCCAGACACAAAAGGCCTTATGTTATATGAATCCATGTATATGAAATGTCCAGAATAGGCAAATCCATAGAGACAGAAAGCAGGTTAGTGGTTGCTAGGGGCTGGGGAAAGAGAAAGAAGGGGAAGTGACTGCTTAAAGGGTATGGAGTTTCCTACTGGGTGATGATAATGTTATCGAATTTAAAAGTGATGATGGTTGCACAACAGTGTAAATGTACCAAATGTCACTGAGTTGTGCATTGTAAAATGGTGAATTTTATATTATACTAGGGGCTCAGTGAATGAATTCGTGCACCTTGAAAGGAACCGTGGGCCGCAAGGCTGTGGTGGGCACAGGGGTGGGTCTCGGCCCATCCTCCGTGACCCCACCCCAGCCCTCCCCCCACGACCCCCTCCCCCCATCCCCTCTCTGCCAGCAGCCCCGCTCCCACAGCTGCCACTCCCACATACTGATGGCGTGGAGCAATTGGCGCCAGCACCAGCAGTGGGTGCGAGCAGTGCCTGCTGCCCTGTTTGCCCCTCAAGAACAGCGGGAGGGGGAGAAGCCCTCAGGGGCAATCTGGGCCAGCAGCCATCGCTCGCACCCACTGATGACACTGAGTGATCAGGACCAGTGTCAGGCACCGGCAATGGGTGCGAGCAGCGTCTCTGACGCCAGCAGCAGGTGTGAGCAGGGCTGGTGCTGGCAGCAGGTGCGAGCACTGGTGGGACCGCGGTGCGCGGGAGCAAAGAATTTTCAGTAACCACCAGTGGCTTACCCAGATGATAGCGACAGGCGCACCACCTTGGTCAGGCGCTCCCGCTCACCTGCTCCACCATCCCACCACAGCCAACGCCCACCATGTTCTGTGCTCCACTGCCTGCTGCCGATGCCTACCATGTTCTGCATGCACCCCCTGGTGGTCAGAGCATGCCATAGCGACCGGTTGTTTGGTTGTTTGGTTGTTCATTTGTTCTGCTGTTTGGTCTATTTGCATATCAGTGTTTTATATATATAAATGTATTTTACCACAATAAAAAATTAATTTCAGGAGAAGGATTTTAGGTGAGGGACATGGGGAGGCTATGAGCAGGTAATGGGGATGGAGAAGATGATTGTGAATGCAAGCACAAGAGTTAGGCCACTATAGCCTTCCTTGTAGCCCCACTGTCTGTGAACTTGTGTTGATAATTCTACTTCTTTTATTCAAGGTAGTTCCGGGTTAAGTTCTCTGACACTTCCAGTTCTTAAACCAACTCTCAGTTGCTTATCCAGCTACCTAAAGATACAAGGTTGGCTGCTTTCCCTCCTCTTCACTGCCTACTCTACATTTTGGGTTCCTTGTCACCACAAGACTGTCTATAAAGCAAACACTTTACTTTCTTGCTTTATTTCTTCTATTTCTTCTATTTATTGAGGTGACATTTATTGAGGAAAGAGTTCAAGATCATAGTAGGCTAAAGATATTAGTAGGTATGGTGTTTCAGTCAGGAGTTTTAAAAATGTCCCCTTAGAAGAACTTACAAAGAACTGTTTTCTTCTACCCCAGTGGCCTATCTCTTCTGTTGGTAGAGTCCTGCTCAGTCCTCAGGGCTCTGGGACATGAGGTCAATTCCAGCCTAGCTTGAGCTGTTTGCATTTACTCAACATGTGGGAAGGAACCCATAGATAGCCTCAGGGTTATTATTGTTAATAATTATTGTGAGGACGTAATTATTCAATTCAGTGATGGGTTCATTGGTGTTCATTTTATTATGCTCCAAAGTTATAACTATATTCTCTTGTATGTATCAAATATTTCATGATACTTTTTTCTAAAATAAGAATAGCTTCAACCCTAAGAATGATGCTAGAAGTTTAATTCCTCTAAATGTGGAACATTCAAGGACCAACCTGATCTTCCAAAATGGCTGTAGATGAGTTTCTTTCTAGGCTTCCCCAGTTAGGATGAGAATTCAAGTGGCTTTAGGGTTGGAAAGGTCCTTTAACCATGTTGATCTATGTTCTCTTTGTCTTCTTCCTTGAAATCAGAAGATAATAAATAATATTAATAAAGATAAATAATAAAGTATTTTCTGATCAACAAGGAAAACTAATCATCTTAACCAACACACATGTTGAGAGAGTCAATAAGCTCGGGCCCCAAGCATTCCTGCACTTTCTTACTGGGTAGGCCAAGGATGCAGCCTGACTGCTCTTTATCTGGGCCATTTCTCAGGGTTGTGTTTGCAGTGAGCAGACTTGAGGGATGAAGTAACCTCTTTCACAAAAAAGCAGCCTTGCTGACCACTCACCATAAAAGTGGTAGATTTGACAGCTCACTGTACCTCAGTTAAGTCACAAACCTGCTGCATCCACCTCAGTGTCTAGTCCAACTAGGCCCACCTCCATGCCCTCCATGGAACTTGGGGCACATGGAAAACATCTCATGCTCATCATGAGCCTATGCAGGCTGCTTGCTGCCCTGTGAGTAACAGAGCCTACTGCCTGCCCCCCTGAAACAGTAACAGGCTATCCTGTTAACCTGGCTGTAGGGTAAATCCCAGACCCTCACAGAGCCTGCCTGTTTTGGTGACAAAGCTGAGATGCTGATAGAAGCATGGCATTCTGAAAGAGAAAGGACAAGAGCCCTCAGTAAATGGGCTATTCGATACAAGAAAACTCCCTGAGATCCAGTAGGAAATGCTCTCATGTAGGTGGTGGTGAGGGTGGGAGGGTAGAGTAAGGGTCTCTCACTGTCCTAGGTGTGAAATGAGGCTGAGCAACAAAAGGTAGGGTCAGAACAGGTCACCCAGAGGGTACTTTGGTTGTGGCACATTCTCCTCTGGGGGGAGAAGGAAGGATGTTATCATGACAATGGGGCATCAAGCCCCACACCTCAGCCCAAAGGTATGCAGGGTGACTGTGGCTCATGGGTCATGAGTCCCCAATGCTGAAATAATGGTGTCAGCATTGAAGTTACAGAACTTGGGGTAGACTGCAAACAAAACAAAACTTGTTTGTTGAGCCTAGTGGTGGGAGGCCCTGTGAAACAGAGTACATGCAAAGGCTTGCTTACTGGCACTGAGCTGCTCTCTCTGCCTGTCTCTCTCTCAAACTTCAGCAGCTTCAGGGAAGAAGGCTGAGTGTTCTGGGGAACTTCAGGGAGGGGAGAGAGGATTCAGATGCTTATGGCTCTGTTGGACAGAGGTACCCAAGTCTAGTTATTTCCAAGCAGAAGTAGGGTGAGCTAAAGTTTCTATGATTAAGTTGATTACCTCTATGAAGCATCTATCTCCAAATGAGGATACAGGTGTGGATGAAAAAGGGACCCCCTTTTAGACCTGACAGACTCAGGGGAGGTCTGCATGGCAAGCCTTACAAACCCAGAAACTGAAAATAATCACATAGGATGGTCTGAACATAAAAATGACCATCTAAAAATGGGTGATGGTGGTAGTCACATCCAAAGCCAGTATCTTCCTGACAAAGGTCCGTTTTTTCCTTAATGGAGCCTGACTACTGTCTTTTTGCATCTAAGATAACATATCTTTGAAATGTCAGAGTAATCATCATTTTCAGACCCGCTGCGCCAGAGCACACACTACAGTGCTACCTCGTTCCCAGCATACCATCTCTATGTGCTGTAAATGCTAATTTTTAACTATCCTGTACCCACCAATGTACAAAAAGTAGTCACATCTCTTTGCAGTTTGCTTTTTATCCAGTCCTCCAGATTTCCCTGCTTTGCTTTCTTCCTCTTAATCTACAACCAATGGATTTCATGTTACCCTACTTACATCTCCTCCTTTGATTCTAGTGTATAAGATAAGCTCAAAAACTGCCATTCTCTGGAGCATTTTCTCAATCCATTGAGATTTTGCTTCCTAGCAGTTGTTCTCAGTTTGGCTCAAACAAACTCATAAAAATTATTTATTGGTTTGGACATTTCTTATGTAGACACATGTTAAAATTAGTGACCTCTTTATTTAACGGCAATTCTTACATGAATTTTTTTGCCAGATGAGGTGGAAAACAAAATTTTAAAAAGTTGATATGCAAGCATTGCTTTCCTTAACTATTATTCTAGAATCATAAGGCCATGTGGCTTTAATTTCCAGCTACTCATTCCAGAAAGGATGTTTATTATTTGAACAACATTATTTTCCAGGCACTGGGATGCAAGACATTGTCTCTGCCTTGGGGGGCTCATGTCTATTGTGGGGAATGGCAAATGAACAGAAATATTGTACCAGGGGGTTAATGCAGGCATAGAGAATGCCCACTGTCTCCCAGCCTGCTCTGGGGACAATCCCATTGGGTGCAGCTGGGGCCTGTCACTTGGCCTGAGAGGAGGTTGGTAATGAAGGTAAGGGGAAGTATAAGTGTCATAAGACAAGTAGTTACTAGGTCCATATATGACATACAGTGGGGACTAATTAACTTTAAGATGGGTGGCCAGAGAAGGCTTCCCTGTTTTACAAAAGAGGAAACTGAAGCTCAGAGGGTTTAAGTAAACAGGTGGCCAGCGGGAGGCTGAAGAGCCTTCGGGAACAGCGGGGCAGCAGGGAGAAGAGGACAGGATCCTGCTCCCCTCACTCCCTGGCTCCTCAGACCTCAGCCCCTTTCACAGCTCCCTAAAGATAAGGAGCCAGTGAACTGTACTTGGAGCAGCACAGAGGTCATGATCAGAGACCTCTGTCCAAAACTCTGTTTCATCTCTTACCAGCCCTGAGTCATTGAACTAATGACTTTCTCTTTTGGTTCCTGTTTCATTGTAACATAGGGATCATAACAGACCTGCCTTATAGCATTGCTGTATAAATGATTTGAGACATGGAAACTGCTTCAAACAGGGCCTGTTGGTATATGGTAAGTGCTCAATAAATATTAATTCTATGATTTGTATGCTATCACCTGGTTGGTGTGGCCAACCTAGCTTAAAGAGCATATAGGGGGATAAATGGTGATGGAAGGAGACTTGACTTGGAGTGGTGAACACACAACATAATATACAGATGATGTGTTATAGAATTGTATACCTGAACCCTATATCACTTTATTAACCAATGTCACCCTAATAAAGAAGTAAAAAAACACACCTTAGCTTATTTTTCCCCTCATAATTAAAATGCAAAAAGTTTAGGGGTTTTTTTGTGTGTGTGTGTTTTTGTTTTGTTTTTTGCAGGTTGTAAAATGACATATTGTATTATTGTAAAATAATTTTAAATGAAAAAAAAAAAAGAAAAATTACCCAAATACCTAACCCTAGAGCAGGGGTCCTCAAACTTTTAAAACAAGGGGCCAGTTCACTGTCCCTCAGACTGTTGGAGGGCCGGACTATAGTTTAAAAAAAAAACTATGAACAAATTCCTATGCACACAGCGGCAGCAGAAACACCCGGCGGGCAGGATAAATGTTTTCGGCGGGCCGCATGTGGCCCGCGGGCCGTAGTTTGAGGACCCCTGCCCTAGAGTTAATTGTTGTTAATATTTTGGTGAATATAATTCTCTATAGCTCTCTGGATATGTCTTTATGAATGCAACTTTAATTTAAAGTGTCCTTATCTCAGAATGCTGCTCAGTGAACTGCTTTCATCACTCATCAAAGATATTATGGGCATCTTTTCATATCAATAATTATAGATCCCATGATGATTTGTAAATCTTAATTAGTATTTCATTGTATGGCTATACCATAATTTACTTAAGCCTTCCCTTAGTGATGGCCACTTAGGTTATTTTCAATATTGGTGATATTATAAAAGAATGGCACCACGAATGATGCTGTACAGTTGGCTCTGAGTCCTAGTCTAGTTATTTCTTGGAAACACTTGCTGTATGTGGAATCTCTGGGTCAAAGGGTGTGTACCTGAAGACACCTGGCCCATATTGTGGGAAAATAGACTGGCTGGTCAGCCTGCTTGACAGGGCGTTTGTAGCAACTCAGGACCTAGTTGTGGGAAGGCAATTAGGCCAATGAACAGTTTGAGGGAAGGCAAATAGCTGGAGGCTGTCCCTGCCAACAGGTTTGAACATGTTCCTATGCCAGCAGGTAATTTTTCAGGCCTGAGAAGGGACTCTATGGGAGAATTTACTGACCTCTTTGTTAGATCACCAGTGCCCTACAACTTCTCTGAATATCTGGCTTTTCTAGGAAATCAGGTTAAGGAAGTTCAATTGGCTGAAAAAAAAATGTTACTTAAACTTTTGAGGAACCTTCTAAGGATATCATGTACAAGGGAATTTTGCTCCCGTTAGGCTTAGGGAAGATTTTTCCTAGCCCCAAAGTTTCCTCTTCACTTAGCCAGTGATTCTGAGTATTTTTCCTTAGCAAATAAAGCTGGAATGTGAGGCAACATATAAGAGTGGTGGCCATGACACCAGCAGCTCCCACTGGCTAGAGATTAATGAAAGATAGAGAATGCAGAGGAAATGGCACAGGCTGGATTGCATCAAGGCTGGGCCAGTTCAGACTGGCTCCTGTCATAGGTTGAGGAAGGTGAGGAAACGCCTAGAGGTCAGCTACACACTTCATGCCACCCTCCCTTCCTGATGCTATTCTAGGGTGGAAGTTTGGTGTGGAAGAGTGACCAAGGGATTAGCGGAATGTGCAGTCTATTCCTACTTTTAAGCAATTCCAAAGAGGAAAACAGTAATACAGGTTAACATTTACAAAGGTCTAAATATTGCCAGAGCAGTTCTAAGTGCTTTATGTGTATGAACTCATTTAACTCCTACAACAATCCTAGGAAGTAGGTATAGTCGTTGGTCCGATTTTATAAGTAGGGAAACTGAGGCACAGATTGTGTAGACAATTTGCTGGAGATTACACATTGAGTAAATAAGAGAACTGACATTTAACCCCCATCACCTAGCTCTGGGTTTTCTTTGTTTTACTATTCTCTTTATTTTGGTAAAAATGGAATCTGTGATTTCTCTTCAACCAAACACTCCTGAAATAATCCTTAAAAAGAATGTATATCAGGGATAGCCTTAGAGAAGCTAATGGGAAGTGAAACCTTTTAAGAGTGATCAAAAGCTGATAAATAAGAGGATTGAATGAACCCTCTCCAGACCTGGGAGTGGGAAAGAAAAAAATGTTAGTGGCAGAACCCTGGGGATTCATGACATTATCTGACAGTGACATGCTGTGCATTAAGAGTAGAAAGTATGTGGCCATCTTTGCTTTCTTACTCTTTGTCAACTCTAGTTCTTTTACTTTTCCCTCCCTGTTTCTTCTGTTCCTTTTTCATAGGCTGCAACTGCTTTGTATCCACACTAGACATATACACTAATGATCTCTCTTATATGTATATGTTCTGTGTGGGTACATATATCGATTTATATCTATATATACATGCTTACATATTTCATACATAAATAACTTGTCTCCACAAATTATTAATTTTCTAAAAATGTTATTAAGTAATCAGATTTAATAAACATTTTACTCTGTGCGTTGTATGTCTAAGCTTGTGAAATTATGACCTGACTTGTTCAAGAGAACAGGAAAATAGTTGGGTCAAATGAGGTTCTAAAGACTGCCAGAGGCGCAGTCAGAAGGCCCCGTCTTAATGTGATTCCCAGAGTGAAGAAACAGGAATGCCAGGAAAAGTGACCAAAATGTGGACAAGCCATCATACAGTGGATGGAAAGGAAGGAAACTGGGAGGGTTGGAAGGGCTGATGTGACGAGGGGGAGCAGAACATTTCGTTATGGATATAACAGCCAGGATAGTCACTCCCTGTCATACCTGCACCTGGCAGGCAATACCCTACCTCTCCCAGCAGGAGATTTAAGGATGATCATGGTAGCCACAAGCTCAATTGCAAAAGACATTTGTTATGTCTTTTCTTTTTCAATAGATGTGTATGTAGGCATGAGTGTGTGTGTGTGTTTGTGTGTGTGTGTGTGTGTGTGTGTGTGTGAAATTATTCAATTCCAGCAATTTCTTAAAGTTCAAACCAGAGAATTTTCATAACCATCTGATTTTGAGTAAGTAGTCTCCTGGCTTACTTCATCCTCTCCACATTCACCTTTTGATCCCCCAATTGTAACTCTTCTCTTCATAGCAACCAAACTCAAAGCTTTCCTGACTGTCCACAGGATTTACCAGTGTCAACCTTTCACATAATCTAGGAGAAATATAAAAAAGAAACTTCTTTTCGAGCTCCATGGCCTACATTCATAAATTGTTCTTATTAGCAATTTGGGTTCTCTGGATTCACTTTCTCTAAAAGTCCCAAATTTCTTCAGGACTCAATACTCTTAACTAACCAACTCCCTTGAAAAACAATAAGAAATAATATTTCTTCTTTCTAGGCAATATAATAAAGTCATTTTTTGAATTAAGAAGGATATATATCCTTGTATTTAATGACTATCAAGAAAATTTCAAAATAGTTTAAGGGGCCTTGGGACAAAACCAAGTGTAAGAACATTCAAATCATAGGGGTACAAGAAGAAAGAGAGCAAAGAATTAAAAACCTACTGCTCAGTCATAAAAAGGAAAAAAATCTTATTTTTTGCTACAGCATGGATGGACCTTGAAGGTATTATGCTAAGTGAAATAAGCCAGTCAGAGAAAAGCAAATAGCATATGATTTCACCTATATGTGAAATCAAATGAACAAAATAATAAACAAAATAGAAACAGACTCACAGATAAGGAGAGTAGACTGACAGCTGTCAGATGGGAGGGAGTTGGAGGCTAGGTGAAATAGGTGAAGGAATTAAGCAAAAAAAACCACCAAAAAACCAAAAAGAAACTCACACACAGACAAAAGTATGGTGATTAGCAAAAGGAAAGATTGAGGGGGCAGGTAAAAGAGGGTTAAGAGGGGATAAATGGTGACAGAAGGAGACTAGACTTTGGATGATGAACACACAATATATAGATGGTGTATTATAGAATTGTACACTTGAAACATATAATTTTATTTACCAATGTAATCCCAATATATTCAATAAATATGTAAAAAAATAAAAGAATGCAACTTAAAATTAAAAAAAAGAAAAGAAAAAGATGGCAAACTTCCCTAACCAGGCAAAGTAAATAAACATACAAGTCCAGGAAGCATAGAGAGTCCCAAACAAGATGAACCCAAAGAAACCCACACCAAGACAAATCATAATTAAAATGCCAAGGGTTAAAGACAAAGAGAGAATCTTAAAAGCAGCAACAGAAAAGCAGTTATTTACCTAAAAGGGTGCTCCCATAAGACTATAGTTGATTTCTCAACAGAAACTTTGCAGGCCAGAGGGTTTGGCACCAAATATTCAAAGTGATGAAAAGCATGGACCTACAACCAAGATTACTCTACCCAGCAAAATTATCATTTAGAATCAAAGGACATAAATAGAGAGGATCCAAGATGGCAGCAGTGTAGATGGAAGCTACACTCACCTCCTCCAAGGACTAAATGAATTAACAAAGCATTCAGAACTCTGCCTAGCATGTATTAGATACTAAAAAAGTTAATACTATTTATTAAATCATTTCCATATGTTCTAGTGCTGTGATATGGCATAAAACAGATGGAACTACAAAAATACCATATTTGGATTAAACTCAATGGGGCACCAAAATACATAAACTAACCCTCAAAGGTTTGATCAAATTTAACTGAAGCAGTAGAGAGTTTAACAATTAAGTTCAAACTGCTTTAAATATTTTCCAGTAATTCAATGGTTTGTGTCTGTATTTCTGACAAGTCCTATTATTTGTATGTTTTGTTTTTGGTTTTTTTTGGGGGGGAGGAGTTATGCCCTTTACTACTAATAATATGTTTTAATCTTCATGTTTTTAAGGGCAGTGTGAATATCTGGGTCATCTCTGCATTCTACATAATGCCTAGAGGATACAGTAGATGCTCAACAAATGTTCAATAAAAATGATAAGTTTTCATTTATGGTGCACTCATTTCTGTGTAGTTAGAAACCAAGCTGCATCATTGTTTTGTTATGATTTTGTGTTCAATTTGACACAGATTTAGACAGAATAGAGATAAATTTAACTTAAGGTATAAAAAGAGAAATTACTTTCACTAGGAAGCTGTTTGTTCTGAAATTAGCAAAGAATGAAGCATTTTTCTTTAAAAACAAAACAAAATATAGTTTATCCAAAAAATTTACTAAATTTCCCTAAAAATGTTATGTTATGCTACACAACTTCTGTTTTACAGTAGCTCCATAATAACTGACATGGGGGAAGCCAGCTGAATAAAAAGGAATTGATGCCAGAATTTTAAATGTACAAATTGAAAAAGAAAAGAAATTCTAGTTAAACATTATGAAAAATTCCAAAATTATTAAGACTTGGACCATCAACCCAGCAGAACTTTAATTCACAGTTATTTTAACTTGAAAGATAAAAAGAAAAGTTAAATATTTTAACTTAAATGTTTTTAATTTTTAAATATAAAAATTTAATAAATACAAAATTAATTTTAATTAAAAATAATTTTTAAGCCCAGCCAGTGGTTGAGCGTTGACCAATGAAGTAGGAGGTCACAGTTTGATTCCTGATTCAGAGCACATGCCCGGGTTGCAGGCTCGATACCCAGTGTAGGGTATGCAGGGGGCAGCCATCAATGATTCTCTCTCTCCCTTCATCTCTGAAATTAATAAAAATATATTTCAAAAAAAGTAGTATTTAAATCATTCATAACAATAACAGTCTGGTTGGATTCATAGCTCTTACACCTTAAAATAATTTAATAAACCATTTCTTGCCACCAGTGATATCAGTAAACAAATTGACTACACCAGGTATTGTTCTAAGCATTTTAGATATGCTGCCTCATATAGTCCTTATTTTATTTCATTCATTAGCAAACAGGCTTAGTGAAGTTAAATTACATATCCAAAGTCATAGAATTAATGCAATTGGAACTTGGGTCTGACCAACTGTAGGTCTTTGAAGCAAATTCCCAATCTTCTCAAATATATGTACATTTCTCAATACAGTTAGATTTTTTCCCTTTTCATGGTCACCTAGTATAAAGCAACTTATAGAGCAGTGGTTTGTGTGTTTTTTAAGTTCTCTGCTAGAAACCTGAATTATTTTAATCACGTTTGAAAGTCCCAAACACCCTTAGTATCCTAGAAAGAGATGACTTTGTATGGTCTCATATACATTAGCATTACCTCAAGCTTGCTAAGTTATTTGTGTCCAAAAGGAAGAAAGGTGTTTGACACCTGAAGGCTGCTGTTAGTCATCTGCTGTTGCTGATATTAGGTGTTTTGTTTTTTTATTACTCAAGTGTGACATGGCATTTTCTTTAATTCTCACAACAGTTCTCTTAATCAGTTTCAGTTATGTAAATGTTGTTGTCTTTTGAGTAACTTCTCCATGATCTTTCCCTTTTCAGTTTTTACCACTGCAGAGATTTTTGAGGTGAAACAGATTTTTTGTGTCTTGTCAAACAAAGGCTGGATGCTCAGTTTGGGGGCAGGCAGCCAAAGTTTCCCACAGAGAAGCCAAGATGCTAAAAGGGGAAGCCTGGGTTGGGGGTTTTTATAGTCACCAATATCCCCTGAAATGCTGACCAAATAGCTTCACCTCACTCTTATGCAAAAACTTCACATCCTAAACTCAGTTCTCAGACTGAATAAATATAAGTTAGGATCATTTTTGCAAGCTTTCCCAAGGTCCAAATGTTTTAGTTATTTCATATCTATGGAAGCATTTTCATGTCTATTAACAGTGGGTTGATTTGGTTCATTTGTTTGTTTATAATATCATTTACATCACGTGGATCCAAACCCATAGCTGCTTAATCAAAGGCTATAAATTACCTGATCATGCTTCCACATATTAGAGGTGTGCTGAGGTGACACCAGTGAAAAATAGAGGAAAATTAAATGAAAAAAATAATAATTCAAATCAGTTGGGTTCAAGTCCAGACTGAAATCCGGTGGTGGTGGAATTTAGTTGTTTAAACTTCCTCACAACTGATGTTTGTATTGGACTTATACATTGAGAGTTATTATTTCCTTTAAAGTTTATAAAATTCCCTGAAAGGCAAGTAATTGAGCTCAAACTTTTAAAAACTATAGTTTATTTATTTATGACTAGAGGTCCAATGCATGAAATTCGTGCAAGAGTAGGCCTTCCTTCCCCTGGCTGCTGGCATGGGCTTCCCTCTGGCACCCGGGACCCGGGCTTCCCTAGCAGCCCTGGCTTCGTCTGGAAGTTTGTCCGGAAGGACATCCAGTCTAATTAGCATATTATGCTTTTATTATTATAGATAGGTTATATGTTCACAGGATTCAAAAGCCAAGAGATTACACCAGTAAAATTCTCCCACCAGGAACCCAATATGCCACCCCAAAGGCAATCAGTTTTACCAATTTCTTATGCATCCTTTCTGATATATATGTTTTGCATACATGGCAAATATACATCTATATTTTTTTTCCTTTCAGAGGTGCAAAATGTATATCTGGAAAGATACATAGTGCACATAATATATGCTTTAAGTGTACATAGTATACATACTACTAGTAAGTACCTAGTATGCAAAGTAAGTGTTCATAGTGTACATGTTATATGCTTAATATAACATGTGTACAGTGGCATACTGTCCACTGTTCTGTAACTTCCTTTTTAAATGATAAATATATATTGGAGGTCTATTTTTATGACAGTACAGAAAGAATTTCCTTATTTGTTTACATGGCTATCTAATAAAGTATTCTATTGTTTTGATGTGCCAGCACATTTAATCAGTTCCCTATTGATGGGTGTTTGGGTTGTTTCCAATGTTTTTCTATTATAAATAAAATTGCAATGAATATCCTTTATACATAGGTCATTTTACATCTATGAGAATACAGTGTAGGGTTAATTTCTCTAAATGGAATTACTCTGTCATTTATAATTTTTATAGATATTGCCAAATTATCCTTTTCAGAGGTTGTACTAATTTAGATTTCCACTAGAAATAGAAGGGATCACAGATTTTCTTCAATCATTAAACTTATCTATAATAATAAAAGCATAATATGCTAATTAGACCAGACAAAGCTGGGGCTGCGAGGGAAGTCCGGGGCCCAGGTGCCAGAGGGAAGCCGGTGCCAGCAGCTGGGGGAAGGCAGGCCTATTCTCACATGAATTTCGTGCATCGTGCCTCTAGTCCTTTATAAAAAGAAAAAAAACCCACCTGCTTTCTACACAGCTATGGTTTGAAAGTTTTGGTCCACCTCTTTGCCCCAAATCCTAATCCCCAAAATGATGGTATTAGGACAATGGGGTCTTTGGGAGGTGCTTAGGTGGAGCTCTCATGAATGAGATGACTGTTCTTTTGAAAGAGACCCCACAAAGATCCCTTGTCCCTTCTACCATGTGAGGACACATGAGCCAGGAAGAGGGTCCTGACCACAACACAACCCTGCTGGTGCCTTGATCTTGGATTTCCCGAACTCCAGAAATGTGAGGAATAAAAACTTCTGTTGTTGATAAGCTACCCAGTCTGTGGTGTTTTGTTATGGCAGCCTGAGTGGACTAAGATGCACATCCTCAGAGGTAGGCAGCTCTCCATTCTCCAGGGGCCAAGTGGGATCTGGCCTCCTTGCCGCAGGTTTCCTAGCACCTAAGATTTCCTCCCTCTGCTTCACAGCTTTTGATGCCCTCTCTTCTGTTTTTTTTTTTTTTTCCAGTTTTTTTTTTTATTGCTTAAAGTATTACAAAGAGTTCTTCTCACTGTTTTGAGACATTTTCTTAAAGTCTCAGATTCCCTAACACTTGAGTTATTACTTAATTCTTCATGAATGTATGTATTGTCTCCTCTGATAATAAGCTCCATGACTGCATGAGCCACATTTAATGTCTTTCACTTCCCCACAATGCACTGTAAATGCCTGGCCTGTGGAAGATGCCCAATGAGTAACTGTGAGCCACTGAGCTGCTTGTAGTGAATTGTGGGAAGTGCAGGTGTTATTGTGGTACTTTCTATGTCTGAGCTTTGGCATGGGGCTGGGGAGGGAAATCGACCCTCAGGCTACAAAGGGAGAGAGGGCAGGTAAAGGGAACTACACAGAGAAAAATCAAGATTAATATGTTGAGGTATACTGCAATCCTGCCGCACAGCCTTCTTCTGTTATTATCGGAGCCTATTCAGTTATTATCTTGAAAATTACCCCTTCTCAAAATGTAGGCACAGGAACACTATTTGAACTCATTACAGCACCATCGTAGTCATCCCTAGGGATATCAACACATTGAGAACCTTTGTGGGATCCTTTGGCTAGTCCCCAGCCTAGAGATAATGCAAGTTTAAAGACTGGGTGGATCTTCACCTCCCTTTCCCTCATCTTCAACCAGGTTGCTGCTGCTCATTTCCTCAGGCCTATCTCTGCAATGCGTGTCCCTTAACATTTCTGACCTGCCCTCAACTCTTAGGTCGCACCCTGGTTTGTCACCTGACATGAAAGGCTCTGGTGAGGGATTGAATCCTGGTTGTGAGTGAGATTTCACTCCACGGCTGCCTATCTCCCAAGCCTGACTTTCTCCTCAGCCAAGACAGGATTAGACAGTCATTTTCTGCAAGAAGGTATCTCCTACAGAGTTCACACTGAGTGGAAAGAGGAGATGGGAATCTGTGTTTACCAATAATGTTTCCTCAATGGAAATGGATATTCTAGACTTCCTGTCCATCCAATTGCATTTTTCTATTATAGAATATGTAGTCAGATCATTAGTAAGTGGGGAAAAGGGAGCCAAAATAATAGCTTCACAATAATTAAGAAACCAAGTTTATATTTCAGCCAAGATTTGGCTATTTACTGTCCATTCAAAATTAATGTCATAGTCTTATATACAATAATTTTAAATGACCTTTTTACATTTTTTTGTTGAGGGAAAAGATGTAAGTAAATAAGCAGCAGGAATTTCAATCAAAACTTTTTTAAAGCTTCCCCATAGTATCACTGTAATTATGCACTTATTTATTTTTGCCTATTTAACGCTCCACTTTTCCTTAACTTTGCTGATTTGGCAGTCATCCAGGCAAATGTGGTTTCCTTGTTTGGAACACCTCCTCGCTGGTTCATGACATTAAATGAGATAATATATGTAACTCTTAGTGCCTGGCATAGAATATATGCTCAATGAATGGTAATTATTGTGATTATTAATTATAGCACCCAACTACTAACAATTGCTTCAGTTTGGTCAAACTTTAACTTTTCTTAAAATAAAAATAATTCTGGAAATATTTAAATTATAACAAGGAGTCTGGCCAGTGTGCCTCAGTGGTTGAGTGACAACCCATGAACCAGATGATCACGGTTTGATTCTCAGTCAGTACACATGCATGGGTTACAGGCTCAATTGCCAGTAGGGGGTGTGCAGGAGGCAGCCTATCAATGATTCTCACATCAATGTTTCACTCTCACATTGATATTTCTCTCTCTCCCTTTCCCTTCCTCTCTCTCTAAAATCAACTATATATATATATATATATATATATATATATAGAGAGAGAGAGAGAGAGAGAGAGAGAGAGAGAGAGATTTTTCCTAAAACACCTTGTAGAATCTGGCATATATTCTTAGAAATCATCATCACCTTTTGAGTGTCTGATTCAGAGAAATGACCAAAAGTCTCTAAAGTGAACTTGTTGACTAATTAAGCTAGATGACAGCATTAAAAGTTCTATACTTCCTTGAATGACAAGTGTTGTCATTTGTTGTAAAACCATAAATCTCCCTATGGTAGCACTCTGTACCAGGCCTCAATTCTAACCTTGGCTTTGCTCTAGGTTTCTCACTTCCTATTCAGAACCTGAAGATTGAACTACATCCAGCTTCATGTGTGTTGGCTTACATATCCATGTTTACTGATCTGAGAAGAGTACTCGCATAAAGGAAAGCCCCTTTGTTTCCCTGTAGTTCTCTTTACCACTATATCTCTTCCACTTTCCCTCCCTCAACTCTTCAATTCGGATGGCACAATTCTGACAATTTTTTTTTGTATTCTCCTAAAAGAAGCTATTGAGTTACAGAGAATAAAAATTTTCAAAATATGCTTTTAAAAATAATTCTTTTGATATTTTTCATTATGCAGGACTTAAGAGCATGCTGTGTAGACATAGAAGCTATGAAAAAAAAAGAACGAGGAAGATGGCTGAAAATCTTTCAAGTAACTGTCTTCACTGGGGTGCTAAATTAGGAGTGGTTTTTATAAGACAAGAAAAATGGTCATGCTGGTGTACTGGAACCACAATAAATAAGAATGTTTTATTAAATTAATGCAGGTGTATAAAGTGATTATCAAATGCAGAATTATATATCATTTCTGCCTATGTCATTTACAACAAAACACAAGACAAAGGGCTAAAGTGCTTTATAAATCTAACACCATGAAGGCTTTAAGAATTAGAAATGGAGTGAATAAACTGGATCCTTGCTTGTACATCACACAAACAAGGAATATTGTACAAATGAACATGTGCAAAAAGATAAGAGAAGACATTTTGTTGGAGATCCTGTTTCTTCAGCTTTGACATGTGGAAAAGCAAAGAAGATTTTCCTTTTCATCAATCCAGGTAAATGGCTAAAAGGGAAGGAATACTCTGGGAGCTTCTGAGAAGGCATCTGAATCTCATCACCTTTGGAAAGCAAGATCTTAAGAGGCCTCTGTAGTGATGAAAACTGGCAGGACTCAAGGGTTTAAGCATAACTCATGGGTCTTTATTGGCACACATGAGGGTCTAGGCTCTAGGGTCAAGGTACTCTACTGGAATTTCCAAAAAGAACATGTAATTTTTCAAGTACAATATTAAAGTCAAGTTTATACTCAGGAGAAAACAAACAAAATAACAAGTTGCAGACATGATTCTGTCACACAGAATTAGAAATAAAGTCATCCTTTAGGACTAAATTGACCCAGTTAGAGAGCCCATGGGTTCCATTTTGAGAAAGACAAAATAAACCAAGTCCCTCCTTAGTCATAAAGCAAGTACTCAATGAATTGCTGGTTGTCTAAATGTAGACGTAGTACATATTTAGCATGTACTAAGTCTTATGAAAGACACTAAGAGGCTATAGAAAAGGTGCTCTAGAAACTAACAAGACAATGGTGCCTGACCTCTGGGAACTTCATATTTGTCCCACTGCTACATATAAAATAATATATTAAATAAAAATAGCAAAGTGTACAGCAGGCATGTAATGTGTTACCACACACGTGAAAAACAGGAAGAAAGAAAAATATATGCTATATAGTAGGTGCTCGGGTTATGTCGGAGATCCATCCCTATGGCGCAACGTAAGGAGATTTTCGCCACAAGTCAAACCCACCTACATAAGCACCTATATCACTACATGGAGCACATACACAGCAGTAATGAAGTGAAACAGTAAAAAAAAATATAAAAGAAAGGTAACAATTCCTGACCTTTACTTGTGGTAAATAAATAATAAAACACATAAAGCATATATGTACATATATCGAAATGACGGAACTTTTTTTTTTAATAAATAAATGGGAGATGGCGACATTACCACAAAACGACGTACATCAAGTCTGATGTAACCTGAGGACTGTCTATATATATATATATTTCCACAAACATTCATAGAATATCTTCAGAAGCATAATAAACAAAAGGCAAGAGTGGTTGCTTCTAGAAAGGCAACCTGGATGACACAAGGATGGCGTAGAGAGTTTTTAATGTCTCCTAGTTGACTTTCTGAATTTTGAATCATGGAAAAGTCTAAATTCAAAATTCAACTGCATTTAAATAAAAAAGAACTGTTAAATAATACCAGACACTATATAAATAAGCATCAGGTTGCATGACAAAGGCAAATAAATAAGGGGTAAATATAATGATAGGAAAGGAATTCAAAAGTTATTTTCTACAGTTTTTAAAAATTTGACATCTTAAAAACATAAAAATTATTGATATTGTCTCACAAACTAAAATTGCTTTGATTATTAAAGTATTTTCAGTTGTCCAGGAACACATTGACTGGCCACCAACAGTACCCCCTCCTTTTGGCAGCATATCTAGACTTTCTCCCTCTCACTATCATTCTCCTCCAACACTTTATGCTATGTCACTGCACGAAGTGTAATAATACATTTTCCTACCGGTCTCCCCATTATGCTATGAGCTCCTTTAGGAGCAGTACTTTATTTTGCTCACATCTGTAGACTCATTGTCTGGCACAGTGATTGGCATGCAAGGGCATTTCATAAATGTTTGCTGAATGAATAAATTAGCAGCTGTAAATTATATTCTAAAAGGACAGTGGATGACAGTCCGGGAAATCTGAAGTCTGCTACTTACCACTCCATCATCCTATACAAACCAATGGTTTGTTTGTGTGCTTCCTACATATCAATAATTATAGAGGATTCAAAGCACCTGACAAATACTATACATTTTCCTGGACACATACAAGTGATTAAGCAGGAAGTTTAGTTTGGTGACAATATATCTTCCAAAAGAGATCATTCACAACCACACTCACACGACAAGACCCCACAAACTCAAAATAAATAGAAATCACTCATATTTAAATACTGTTACAACACCAGCACTCTCAATCATGCAGAAGACAAATCAAGACACTGATTGAAGGCACTTCTGTAGGAACTGACCAATAAATCAGGGAGCAATGGACAATTTGCGTGGAGGCTCATCATTCAGAAGTTTCCTTTCTCCCTTCCATAGGCGCTGATGAGTCTTCCAGTCATTTTGAAGTATCAAGGTTTCCTTCGTTCTTTGTTCTCCTCTTCTTTTCCAGCTTCCATTTTCAGTGCTTGAGCCTTTTGAGTCCTACATGGCCTGCAGCCTGCTGGCCTATTGCACACCTCTGGTCATGCTCAGCCCTGACAAACGCAAACCACAGGCTGAGAATCCCTGCTTTAAGACCAGAAGTTTCAATGTTGGATTACGTCTCCTCAAACTGTGCAGCTGGAGGGCAATAATGAGAAATATTTTATATTCGCTAGATGCTATAATCCATTTGCAAGAAGATAAAGAAGCAGAGTATATTTTTGCTCAAATACCTTTACTTGATAAAGGGTGACCAACCATTCCAGTTTGTCCCAGACTGTCCTGATTTTAAAACTGAGAGTCCCCTGACCCGAGAAACCTTTAGTCTTGAGAAAACTGGGATGGTTGGTCACCCTAGGATGACCCAAACAACATTCACTAGTTAGCTTTACACACAAAGGAAACCACATAATAAAACCTGCCTGAGCTTGTCCAATCTGATTAGATTACTTTAAAGTTGGGCTTTTTGTGAAGTTTGGTTTCTAAATATATTAAAGCAAATTGAAAACATTATTTCTCTTAGTTCAGTTGGGTGAGATTTTTCTGACCTTATATAAATATAGACATTTGTGGCAAAATGGAATCAAGCAGATAGGCTAAGAGTAAGGTTCTATGGTCAAGCTAATGGGCCTCAAAGCCTGATTTTTGTCATTTATCAGCTGTATGTTTTGGTGCAATTTACATGATCTTCTTGGCCCTGTATTCTCTAATATAAAGTGGAGATAATCCTGGTATTTATCTCCTTCATTTAAGGTGTTGGAGGGAATTAAAGGAGGTACTAACACAGTTCCTGACATACAACTTCTATTGATCAATCTATCTACATAAGTCAACTTGGTCCTCTGGCAGGGAGAAGTTACGATGCAAAGCGATAGAGACCCAGCAGAGAGAAACTGCCTCTTCCCCTACACCCCCCAACACACACACAGAGCTGCTCACCATTCTTTACTCTCCAGGCCATCCCTAAACCTTCTCAGACTGTGGGGGGCGGGGAGGGGGGGTGGTTTAGGGGAGGTAGGGGGAGGAGTTCTCACAGAGTTGTGAGGCAAAAAGAAGCCAGCAGTTCCAACAGCTAGCATTCTTTTAAAAGAAGAGGAATTATGACTGATAGATTCCTCCTTGTTATTACTTTAGCTTTTTGTTTCCTTTTTCTTCAACTTCTCAATCCCTGCTAATATTCTTACCAGTTTGTTTCTTTGAGTTCATGTCTCGAGTGACACATTTTTCCACATCCATCATTCTCACTTGGAAAAAAAAAAGTCATTTTTATTTCCACAAAACACAATTCTACATCCCACACAGTGACTCAAGTTTAAATTCCAGGTTCCTATGAAACATTTTTAATCCCTAGGAAATCTGGTAGACTTTCTTATTTCACAGGTCTCAACCCCTGAGGTTAATTCAACAGTTTAGGGCTTTTGCTCCTAGATTTTCTTTGTAAGTATATACTTTTATTTTCCATTCTTACCTCAGAGATGGACCATACTCTGAGGTACTTTATCATGCACTGGTTTCCTAGTCATTTCTAATACCAACTAATAATTTCCATAGGAAAATATTCAAAATGCAAGTTGGTAATAGTCACTTCCTTGGACAAATCAACTCCATCTCAGGATCTTCCTATCATTGAAACTTGGTCCTTATATTCTGGCTGTCTGTGTTCTGTTAAGCATTAAGTACTTAGTCTTTAGAATCAGCAACCTCCACTCCCTGAATTACGCTACTTTCCCAGATCCCCTCTTAAAGGGTTGTGGGGAATTTCTCAACAACTACTGGAATTCCCTTCCATTTTGTGCTTCCTTATTGACAACAGATAACTCTATGCAAACCACCATTGTGTCCTTTAGTATACTTCTCAAAGAATTGGAGAAATGTTTTCTCTGAGTCATCTTAAAATGGGAAGAAATTACTTGAATAGGCTCATTTTCCTGCATTCAATTGTTGCCATAAGTAAACAGAGAGATAAGCACATTCAAATTATTTAGAAAATTGAATAATCAGCAAAATACTCTATGGTAAAAGTATCACAGCTCTACAGAAGGAACTATTTTTATAACTTAGGGTATCCAGAAACCAGCTCAATATAACAGTGCAACTAATATAAGACTCAAATTCAACTAAAACCAACAGGTATTTTAGCTTTTTCTCTCCTCTAAGTCTGTGGTTATTAGTTATTTCCATAATAGAAAGAAACTGCATGATGATGGTCTTCTTCAACCTCTATTCACTCCTGTTCTCCTGCCCCTCACTTCTATACACATGGATCTTCACTCAGCAATCCTGCTCAGTGTCACTATAATTGCTATTAAACAGCAGAATGTTTTTGTGCCACCTTGCAAAGGCAAGTCAGGTTTCCCTGCAGTCATGATCCAACTGTCACTCCCTCAGAAATGCTCCTACAGTGTGCACTGCTGCCTTCCAATGCTGGTGATGCTGCTGGACAGGAGAATGAACAGGGCTAGAGGAAGAGGTGATATACAGGTTCACATGATGGCATAGCTAAAATCTACTTTGCATAATTGAAAAAAAGCCCTGAAAGAAAAGGCTTATAGGAAGACAGCATTTTATAAATCAGTGTTTCCTGGTGGGGATACTGCAAGCATTTGGGGTAGTCCCCCTATTACGTGGGACTGCCCTGCACATTACAGCAGGTTTAGCATCCTTGGCTCTATCTACTAAGTACCATTGTGACAACATTAGCACCCCCATACAT
Source organism: Myotis yumanensis (assembly GCF_028538775.1). Taxonomy (NCBI): domain Eukaryota; kingdom Metazoa; phylum Chordata; class Mammalia; order Chiroptera; family Vespertilionidae; genus Myotis; species Myotis yumanensis. The sequence goes on along the minus strand of NW_027223763.1, from coordinate 48,618,727 downwards.
TTCCCCACATCTCCAGTGAAGACCCTTTCAATAAAGGAAATACCATCTCTCTGTAGACAGAAGACCACTGCCAGGGCTACAAATAACAACAGGATGGCTCCCAGAATTGCCCAGTGAGTCCTCTTATTTCTTGGAATTGTAGGTGGTTCTGAAAATCAAAACAAAACAAAAATAGACTAAAGATAAAATTTTGATGGGAAGGAGTCAAGAGAATAATCATCCTTGAAAGTGATCGAGGTTAGCTTTAGGTTAATTTTCAAAAGTTCCTGTCCTGTGAGTGGCTGGAATGGTAAGATACCTCCAATATGAAAGTGAGAGCAGCATGGAAAAGTAGAAGCAGCCCAAGCTTTGGACAGATGGATCTGGGGTTAAATTCTGCTGCCACTTACTAGCTTTGACTTCTCTGACAAGTCCTTTAACCAGCCTACAAGTTGGAAACAATAAGGCTAATGTTTGTAAAGTGCTTAGCACAGTACCACAGTGGGTGGCTGCTTAATCCTAAATGGCAGCCTTGATTAATTCACTTTCTCTTATATTCTTAAATATTGAAGTCAAAAGGCTAATGTACACGGCAAAGATGCAACATGAAGGCCAACTAGCACTGCCAAAGAATGCTCACCTCCCTATGTCTGTGGTCATGATTGGGGACCAATTTTTATCTTTTCTTTTTCCACAGTTTGAATCTCGGGACATCTAACCATTAGTGCCTCTCACCAATCTCCCAATCTCTCTGTCTGCGGTTCCATGCAGGAAGAAAAGGTGGTCCCATGGCACATGAGGCTCAGAGATTGCTAACCTCCCACCATTAGTCATGATCTCTGACTACCTAGTTCAAGTTTTAAAGCCATAGCAGCAGTCCGCCTTCATCTAGTAGCTTACAGTCTATAAAGCCTGTTCATATCTATTTTGAATCTCAAAATAAGTTTATGAGTTAGATATGCCAGGTATAAAAAAATCCCCAGGTTACAGATGAGGAAACAGACTCCAAGCAGTTCGAGTTATTCTAAGTCATTCCACAAATAAGCTGTCCTAAAACAGCTGTTAAATGGCAGGAACCCACTAATGCAGCTCCTACCAAAGTGACTCATGCCCAGTAAGAGCATCTCTTCCATTATCTAAACTTTTTTGGGGGGGGGAGGGGCGGGCTGGATTGTATTTTCCTATTGCTCGACGTTTCTACCCATTTTTTTAAGTTGTTTTCTCTGAAGTACCTGAAGCTTTACTGTCAACATCTAGTGGGGGAGAGAGCAGTAAAAAGTGCTTCTCAGAATACCTCTAATTTTATTTAACATCATGCTTGCCCACCTCACTTTTTCTAAAGGTCTGAGCCGGTCACCAGACTGTTTGCTGCCTTACCCACTTTACCCACTTCTGTAGGGTAGGGGGGTAAAAAAAAAAACCCAAAATTGCTGAATCTATGCAGGTAAAAATCTAAAATCCTTGTCATACACTGTAGCTCAAGTAATCCCATGATAATTTTGCCCAATAGGTTATAACCATATGGGGAAAATGAGGCCTATAGAAGTTGAGTAACTTGCCCAGGGACACACAGCCTTTAGATCTATGCACTAAGCAGACTGCCCTGCGTTGAAATGTCATAGACTACTCTGAGGGAGGCAAATGGCCTGAATTGAGTATTCTTCTCAGGTGCTCCCCTGGATACCTCAGCCACAACAGCATTTCTGCATGGATGAGATTGCCTGTTGTTGTTTTTTAATCTGTTTCCTAAAGAATATGAACTGTCTTATTCTTCTGAGAGCTCCCAATGCTTTGCACATAGGCTATATTCAATAAATATTTGTTGATATACAAATATTCAATAAATATAGCAATGTGACTTGGATGAATGGAGATAAGGAAGCAGGCTGCATATTAATTCAACAAACAGTGAATGCCTACGATGAACAGGCATCATGCTTGGTACCAGGGGATAATACTAGGCACATTTTGAGACTTTCAAAATATTACCTGGGATGACCAACTCAGATGTACTGTTTTCCTCAAAACCTGATCTCCGAAAAGTGCAGTAGAAAATCTCATTAGCTGTTGTGTTGACTCTAAGTGTGCTGGTCACATTGAGAAGTTTCTCATCCCTCTCGGAACTGGTGATGGTGGTCTTGCCATTCAGGACTCGGTGGTCACTGCTTGTCCAGGTGACTTCAGCCTCAGGGTAACCCTCAGCCTGACAAGTTAGTTCATGTTCAGAGGTGTCTAGATCCACAGAAATTCTTTGGTTGATTTTGCGGTATGGGGCTAAGTCATGAGCAGAAAGAAGAGAAGTCAGGGTTTTCACTTAGCACAGAACTAGACGTGTGGCTTGGTGTTGTCCACATTAGAAAGAATATAAATCCAGAATAGTTCTCATAGAAATCAGCTTAATGTTCAGATAGCTTAGCAGTGGGGAACTGCTAGTTCTGCCTTAACTCTTCTATTCATACTTGGGCCAAGTTTGGACTTAAAGGAACAATTATCTTGCTATAAATATCATATTGTTATTTTCATTGGACTCAAAGTAAATATATAGAGTAATAAAGTGATAATAACAATTGAGTTAATCCAAAACTTCAGTTTCACATTTCAGTTTTGAAATGTTTCACATTTAAAAGGCCATGGTAAGTAAACTCCCTGTGGGGAAGCTGTGTTACCACATGTTTGCAGTGATGGGAAGAGAAGTCTGATAGAGTTACTGTGAAATCATTTGCATATGGAGATGACTCAGGACAGTGGTTCTCAACCTTCTGGCCCTTTAAATACAGTTCCTCATGTTGTGACCCAACCATAAAATTATTTTCGTTGCTACTTCATAACTGTATTGTTGCTACTGTTATGAATCGTAATGTAAATATCTGATATGCAGGATGGTCTTAGGCGACCCCTGTGAAAGGGTCGTTCAACCGCCAAAGGGGTGGCAACCTACAGGTTGAGAACCGCTGACTCAGGCAGGAGCTCTACTTCCTTGAATTATGTAGCTCAAGTAACCTGGACATCAAACTTCTATTAGTGATTCAGCCTCAGCTAAAATTTGGTGGCTGGCTTGCTCTCAGTGCAGCTCAATTTAACCCCTAAAACTACGATATGACAACAAGATGAATGGGGAGTAGGATGCCAATTTAGTAATTTATAACACAAAATAGAATAGTCAAGCAAATCAGATGTTAGTCATCTACAGTACTCCACCAGGGGCCCCGCCTTGGAAAAACTATCAGACCCATAGATTTCCTATTGTGTCAAACCATAGGAGAGGAAATTGTAGCTCCACAGGAGACAGTACAGAGCTCAGGTGACCTGGAAGAACACCCTTCCTCTGCAGGGACAGCTGTCCCACTCTGCATAGGACCTGCAGGCTAACGAGAGACTTACACTCTATACTTCTACCTGACTGCCAGGCTTATGCTCTTCTTCCTATTCCAGATTCCTGGCTGTTTATAGGATGACGTCTTAATAATTTCTTTCATGCATAGAAACACAGTAAAGTGCCTGATATTTGCTGATGGACTGAAGAAAAATTAAAAATCCCACTTGAAATCTCACTATTCTATTTTTATGAATATCACTGTTCTAGAGAAGCATATGGTAAAATGCAATGAACATTTAACCTACTTCACAAGTGGCATCTTCTTGACAACAGTAGCATTAATTGAGCCAGAATCAGTGACCCAGTAATATACCATAAAACAGGTGCATTTCTCCTAATTTTTATATAATTTTGATTTTGAGATAATGACCAGTTATCCCTTTATGATAAATTCAAACTTTTTCTACTTATTGACCTTCAGATTAATCATAGTTATCCTAGGAATGGAAATACCAAGAGATGATGATTTAATTCTAGTCACATTAAAATGTGAAAAAAAAAAGTAGGCACATAATTTCAAAACTGTAAGTAAATAGGGCAGATTTCAGCTCAATACCAGAAAGTAATTTCAACAATTGTGGGAAGTATGTGAGCAGAAGACCCTTTGGGGAATTTCTGTTCCTTGGGAATTTGGGCTAGTTGCTCTTGCCTGGGATCCTTTCAGCTTTCAATTCTAGGAATCTTAACTGTGAAAGCAGAGGTGGTCAGCTAAGGTGTTTTCCTTTACCCAAACTTTGAACCCAGGTGACCTGATGACATATTTGTGGTTCAGAACTCAGGGATTTGTCACTCACAGTTCATCTTTAACACTCCAAGATAATGCTGGTATAGATTTTTCAAGATGAATGCCCAGTGAGCATAGTTTATACCATCTCTAAGGAAGAATAGTTTTCTCTATTCTTGATGTAATTATAGTTTGCCTTCATAAAATGATTTCAGTTCTTTTAAAATGTGAACCTTATAGCGAAATTTGTTTTTAACATTTGTTTTAGTTAAGTATGGCATAGAGAGGTTCAAAGGAAGGAAAATGCTGGCAGACCTAATAAAATAAAAATAGTAGTTGAATTAAAAAAAAAAATCCTGGAGAAAACACACAAATAGTGGTTACCTGGTTATCTCTGCATGTCATGGAAGATGGTGGTGAAGGGTGGAGGGACACTTCTGTAATTCATTTTATTTCCTTCCATAGTATGTATTACTTTTATAATAATAGCAAAGTAAAGACTGAGAATTTATTTTAGGAAAACTGAACATTCTATGGAACATGGCTCTGACATGTTTGGCTCTGGATCTCTAGGAACTGTCAAGTAGGAGGGGCTCAAGAAATGCTCATTGGGCCCTGGCCAGTGTGGCTCAGCTGGTTGGAGTGTCATCCAGTACATCAAAGGGTTGTCGGTTCCATTACCAGTCAGGACACACTGAAAATGGTGGGTTGATTCCTGGTGGGGGTGTGCATGGGAGGCAATCAATTGATATTTCTCTCATACAGTGATGTTTCTATCTCTATCTCTCTCCATTCCCCTCTCTCTAAAATCAGTAAAACATGTCCTTGGGTGAAAATTAAAAAGGAAAAAGAAATGCTCATTGGATGGGTGTGTGAATGAATGAATGAACAGATTGCTCCTGTGGAGAGTAATAGTGGACTTTGAAGAATGAAAAGTTCTCATCGCTGATATGATTTTAATAAAGGTTGGGCCTCTTTACCTATAATCATTCTTACCATTGACTTTCAAAGTAATCCGCTTGTAGTCGGCACCACCATAGCTGATCAAGCAATAGTAAACCCCGGCATCCTGCAGTTTCACATCAGTGATCTGAAGTGCAGCCTTTCCCAAAACGAGCTGGTCTTTCAACAGATGGGCCCTTTGGCTATAGCTACTGTGTTGAACTTTCAGGTCTTCCTTCCCATTTACAAATTGAATAACTTTCTTTTCTCCCATTTCCCAGTAGACAACTAATACATGCAGGTTTAACGGTGTTGTTACTGGGAATTTGCATTCCATTGTCACATTACTGCCATACTCTACCACATATAGGTCCTTGGTAACTGTGATAGTAAATGCTGAAAAGAAAAATAACCAATCTTCAGAACATGGAAAATTTCTTTAAAATGTCACATAATGAGCACATAGTTTACAAACATTTTACTTGGTCACTTATGTGATAATTATGTTTAGAAACTTGCTTAAAATACGTATTTTATCTGGTGGGTTTGAAACGCATTTTGGGATGCTATATTTCATCTTTGAGATAAAAATAATAAAATTAGCTAAATAAGTTGTCCTAAAATTCATAAACATACATTACTATGGAAATACTATATGGTGATGGGGTACTTAAAACTGAAGACTTTGTCTCATGTGGACATCCCCAGAATGTCCTTTTACTGGACACATATTTGCCTTCTGCGTAGTCTGAATGGCAGATTGCAATACAGTCATGCACTGCTTAACAATGGGAATACATTCTGAGAAATGCATTGTTAGGTCATCCTGCTGTTGTGCAAATACCATAGAGTGCACTGACACATACCTAGATGGTATAGTCTACTACATATCTAGGCTATATGATATAGCCTATTGCTCCTATGCTACAAGCCTGTATGACATTTTACTGTGCAAAATAACATGAGATTAAATCAAGCACAAGTGAAAATAATGCAATCAAAAGACGTAAACACAGGGTGTGTGAGGCTGCTGTTGGCCTAACATGGCATAATGTTTAGAAACAAACCTTTTTTTATAAGTAGAGTCTTCTAAAATAACAATAAAAAGTATAGCATAGTAAATACATAAACCAGTAATAGTCATTTATTAAAAGTATCAAGTATTATGTACTCTACATAATTGTTTGTGCTCTACTTTTATATGACTACCAGTAGAGTAGGTTTTTTTATACCAATCTCACCACACACAAGTGAGTAATGCATTGCACTGTGACATTATGATGGCTACAATGTTACTAGGTTATAGGAATTTTTCAGCTCCATTATAATCCTAAAGGACCACGGTGGTACATACAATCCAGTCCATCACTGACCAAATCATCTTTAAGCAGCACATGACTGTAGTCCTAACTCTTGATCAGTTGTCTGGCCTGAGGTAAATGAGTCTGAAGATTTGTGGAGGGTCTTAGGATAATGCCAGTACTGTTGTTACCCTGACACTTTCCAAAATTCTTCCTTATAATATACTCTTCAGGGAACAGCATGTCACCAAGCAAGGTGGATAAAATGATCCTTTCATTGTTTAAAACAAACATCATAGACTATTTCCCCAGATATTTTCAGTAAATATACCTAAGAAATGAACAATGCATAATGGATAATGAGTTAATTTTGTTTTTTGATTTGTCTGTGTTTCCTAAATCTTTGTCCAATGATAAGAGATTATGAAATATGTTTATGAAATAAAGAAGGAAAAATAGAATGTCCTCTCTATTAAAAATTATATTCATTTAAATTTATTTTAGTCTTTAAGTTATGGTTAAAATATTTAAACTATATGACAAATCCTTATTTGGTGTCTTACCTTTCAACAAATGACAGTAGGCCATGAGTGTAAAACTACCAAGTATCCTCATTTTTCTGAAATTACCTAATTATAGAAAACACAAGAAGGAAACTGCTTTACTCAATAATTCAATACCCAGACATTATGAGACTTGGCAGTTCTAATTGAAATAGTCTTCAGATAACCAGACAATGACTGACTTGTAAGTGTAGAAATGCAGCAGGAAATTTAGAAATTCAATACCATCACTTAATATCCCCGAGCCGTTTAAAGGCAAATTTTAAGAAAAGCTACTGTGATTAGGATTTTAAAATTTAATTACAAGCCTCAAAAAAAACTTACAATGTACACTTAAAAGAAGCCAAGAAGACAATATTGCACCGAAATACTCTTCATTATTTCATGTGTGTTTTTCTCCTGTATAACATATCTAGAAATCTAAACCTGCCCTGTGCAAATGTCAAAGCCAGGAGAATCTCATTTCCATATCATCCCACCTCTCAATGCTTCTTTTCTTCCCCTGCTCCAGTGGTTCTCAACCTGTGGGTCGCGACCCCTTTGGTGGTCGAACGACCCTTTCACAGGGGTCGCCTAAGACCATCCTGCATATCAGATATTTACATTACGATTCGTAACAGTAGCAACATTACAGTTATGAAGTAGCAACGAAAATAATTTTATGGTTGGGTCACAACATGAGGAACTGTATTTAAAGGGCCAGAAGGTTGAGAACCATTGCCCTACTCCCTCCAGCAGCTGAATACTTTCATCATACCCTTTAATTAACTATTCAAGCCTTCCACACCACTACTCCAACCATGCCAGCTCGCCCCCAGGTGCCATACTTCATAAATCTCCTCTTCTGCCTTTTATTTATTCTAGATAATATATCCTATCCGTGCAATAAATTGATTCCACTAGTAGCAGGGGAAGTGAAAAGTAGAAACAGTTGAATTTGACTGATTCATACTAAGATGTAAATGTCTTACAGCCACTCTTTGAAGAGTATTTGCCTAGAGCCTATTCTTCATTTTGTCTTCCTGCTTGAAATTCTCCCAATTTTTTCTAAGCAAACTTTGACGGAGCAGCTCCTCTGTGCCAGGCACTATTTTAGGGACTGGGGATATACCAGTGAACAGAAAAGGAAACTTATTCCACTCTTGGAACTTATATTCAAGAAGATTTGTACTGAATTTCACCCAAGCTGTTTATTTAATAAAATAGTTTCTCTATGGTGTTATACATACGTTTATACACTTTGAGAAGAAAGTCAGTTTTCCTCTTAGGGTGTCTTTGACCTCTGCATACATATAAAAACTCACAATAACCCATTAATCAATGTGACACATATATAAGGCAGAAAATTAATGCCCCTAATATATAGATAGCTCCTAAAAATCACTAAGAAATAAAAACAGGAAAATGAACAAAAGGTTCTAACATACAGTTCAGAGGATAAGAAATGCAAATGATATTTAAACAAAAGAATGCTCAATCTCACCAATTTTAAAAAAGCATAAAATTAAAACATAAGATACCATTTTTCACTTATTAGCTTGACCAAAATTACAAAGATTCCTAATATTTAGTGTTTTTTGAGGATATGAACCTCTCACCCTCTAATGGTAGGAAGGAATATGAAGTTATGTAACCTTCTTATGGAAGGCAATTTTAAACATTAAAAATTTAAATGTATATGTCATATTAGCTTTCCCTTCCTCTTCTAGAAATATATCCTACAAAAACAAAAACACATACATATAAGAAGATATGTAAAGGGAATAGCATTGCTAATATTAGCCCAAAACTGGGAATACTCTAGATAATCTAAGTGGTCAAATAAATGTTGGTATAGTCCTACAATGTAATAGCATTAAGGACAGAATTAAGTACATGTACATGTATTGATTGTGCAGAGATGTAAAAACTAAGTTGCAGAACAGTGTATGTGGTAGAAACTCACTTAAAAATCTGTGTGTGTGTTTAAACATAGATTCCAGAATAAGCCATATCAAGATGCTGACAGTGATTATCTCCAGGAGTGAAATTAGAGGAAGGATAGGTCAGTTTTCACCTCTCTAACAACCTATATGATCCTTCATGTTCATATACATATACAAAAAGGGTAAAATAAAATGAGTCATTGTTCTCTTGCTAGTGTGAGGTGCATAATTCTTATTTATCTCCTTACCATCTGCACTGTAGATGGGAAAGAGATGGCATTCAGGCCTTGAGAACATAAAGGCTGTTGAAATGAGGCTGCTGTATGATTGTTATCTGACTGTCCTTCCTTGGGCCAGAGTTGATATACTACAATTATGAAATACAAATGCACTATTATAAACAAAAATGCACTTATTGGGCAGAAGAAAACTTAAGACTCCAAGCAAAGAACCGTTGAATAAATCAGAGGGACATTATATCTACTCATGGATTACAACTAAATTTTGCCAATGAGTGAAGTCCCATACAAGAACTGATGTGTTCAAAGACCAAGGAAATGTGAACTAGAGGATAAGTAATGGTTCATTCAGGATGGGGAAGCAGGTTTGTCCCTGGGAGAACCCAGCATAATACTATGGAACTGATACTACTTCTCTACCTCCCATGGCAGAATAGATAGGAGGAAGAGATAGGGAAAGAATTCAAGCTTTATTTCTCAAAAGTAGGAGTATAGAATGATATATGTTGGTTTAGGGTTTCCTTTGATTTTTACCCAATGTATATGATTTTTAAAAGTTCTTAGAATTTGATAATGTATCTCCAAATGAACTGAAAACTCACCTCATTAATAGATCAAGAGAGTTGATCAGTGGCCTTCCCTTCAGTGACCCTACAACACACTTGTACATTTCCCAGGTCTTGCTTCAATTCCCCACAGTATATCTATGGCTTTCTTTATAACTACACACTAATTGTTGTCCTATAACCTCTACTACCTTCTTCCATGGAGAAAAGCTATTTTTTTCTTCAAAGTATCATAATTCTTTAAAATCTGCTAGCAACTGTCAATGTGAACTGGCACAATCTTTCTGGAAGGCAATTTTCATTTCATTTATTTACTATTGAATTTATTGGGGTGACATTGGTTAATAAAATTATATAGTTTCAGGTATATAATTCTACAATGCACCGTGTTCACCACCCAAAGTCAAGTCTCCTTCCATCATCATTTAATCAAAAGGCCTTTAAAATATTCAGACTCTTTGGCTAAGTAGTTATGCTTCTATGAGTTTACCTGAAGGAAAAAATCAGCTATGTCCCAGAGAGCAAAAATGTCCAGTGAATGGCTAAAATAGTAAATCACTGTAACTATAAATAATCTTTAGCCCAACATGGGGGATTATTTCTGTTTGGTTATCCAGCACCATGGAATATGGCCATTTAAAAAGAAATCACATTTACAAGGCTATTTAATCCATAGAAAATCATCCACAGTTTGTCTATATATTTATTTTAGGTGCAAAAACCAAGATGGAACAATGGTACTTGAAGTACTCCCTGTGTTATAAAACAAACCCAAACTATTCTTGACATAAACCACGGTCAATGTGTCTAAGAAATGTTTTAACTCACCCCCTTCTTACCCCTTTCTTCCTCCTTCAGGACTTCTTTTAAGTCCCCAGAGCAAATAGGGCAAAGAACTCAGGTTCCAGAATCCTGGGTCTTACCACAGGAAAGGACCTTAGGGAGATGCCGCAGGTGTGCTGACTTATCCACTGCTAGTGAGTGGCTGAGGATGGATTTCCAGCCCAGAAATTTTCCAATAGACTCTCTACCAACCTCAGGACCATATTTATGAACTCACAGAAACATACACTTACAAGATTGACATTAAGCATAACTGGATCCTGCCTAGGGACAGGCCCAACGTGTACCTGTTCTTATTGACCTTGACAAGTAATTGGCTCTATTGCCCACCCCCACTCCCACTCTTACCCCCACCCCTACCCCCAACCATCCAACTTTCCTTTTCCCTTCTCTCTTCATCTCAAATAAAGGAGACCTTACCATACATTTTAAAAATGCCAAGCGAGATGGCCAGAGATTCTGGCCAGTGGGCCACTCGCGGGGATAGCGGGGATAGCACGCTCCCTACCTGCGGCGGGCGCTGCGCCAAGGACTGCCTGTAGAACTCGCGGAGGGCGGCACGTTAAAGGCTCTCGGAGAGGAAGGGTGGAGTCCCCGCCCTCTGCTGCAGAGAGTTCCGCTCAGATTTGAGTCAGCCAGGGCTTTCTCTACAGCGAGAACTGCGGATCCTTCTTCCTTGGAAATATATACGCGTGAAACCAAAAATGAAACTTACCACCTAGGTTTCCCATAAATCAGCTTTTAAAAAGGAAAGCTTCATGTTTCAAATCCAATGGTTTTTAAAAAGGTATGAAACAAAACGACGCCTGAAATCATCACAAAGGTTCAGTTGGTTTCGGCTTGAGAATCCAGGCACTTTAAATTCTGCCATCAGGTTGACCCCTTTTCGACAAAAAAGCTTTTACAAGAAAACAGAACAACTTGACATAATCCTGCAACATATAGAAAGTGAGAGGACAGGCCAATATGACTTTGATTTTTATTCTAGAAAGTGGGTGTGTGTGTATAATAGGAAATATATTTTTAAATTTTGTATTGTGATACTTCCTCAGAGTTCCTCGACATAATGAAACTTCAATTGCCTCGTCATTAAAAGAATTTCCCATCATGACTTACAATTTGTAAGAATGCTCTGGGATCACTGCTGTCTTACTATTCAGGTTGGGGGAGCATGTTTTAGGTGGGGCTAAGAAGATCCTTCTGGTAACTGATCAGATGAGCCCAAACTGAAACCATGTGACTCACACAGAGGGTGGTGGCATAATTTACTCAAGCATTCAACACCTTAGACTTTTAGGTGCTTGCCGCTCTTTCTCCTTTCCTCTTCACATCTTTCTTTATAAACTTTGTAATTTTTAAACTGATATATTGAACTCTTCATGGTTTGCTTTTCCTACTTATTCATTTCAAATGCAATTCAAAATACCGTACAATGAATGAATACTGAGATGTCCATTGGCTTGGTTATGGCATTTCCTTCCCAAGTAAGAATTTCCACATTCTCAGAATAGCACATATTTATTTTTAACTTGGAAAACTACTGAGAATTATATTTCCTTAAAAATCTGGTGGGGAACCCTGGCCAGTGGCTCAGTTGGTTGGAGCATGGTCCTGCACACCAAAAGGTTGTGGGTTCGATCCCCAGACAGGACACATACCTGCAACTAATTAATCTCAATCTCTCTCTCTCTCTCTCTCTCTCTCTCTCTCTCTCTCTCCTCCCTTCTCCCCCCCAACGCTCCCCCCCCCCGCCCCACCCCCCCCCCCCCCCCCCCGCCCCGCCACACACCTCTTCCTCTTTCTCTAAAAAAAATCAATAAACATATCCTCAGTGAGGATTTAAAAAAATCTGGTGGGGAATGTGAAATTCTCTTTAGCCTTAATAAAATCGTAATAGACTTGGAGATTAAGCTCAAAATGCTCCCTCTTGCAAATCTCTTGTTGAGGCCACGTAGTGAAATACAGCAGTATTTTTCCAAATTTAGTTCCTCTGATATATTCTATTTAATGTTTCATTTTTCTTTAAATGACCACCAAGACCCCAAAACATATATTTCATGACCTGCTAGTGTGGTCATGCCTATCAAGTCAGAAAAAACCAACTCTAGTGTCACCTACCACTAACTATCGGAGAAATCTTGGGCAAATAATTAACTGAGTAGTCAGGATTAAGTAATTTCCTCTTAGATAGCCTCTATGACCTATGAATGATTTTTTAAAACTGGGCGGGGAGCCCTAGCCTGGTAGCTCAGTTAGTTAGAGTGTAGTCCTGATAGGCCCTCCAAGGTGTCAGGTTTGACCTCTCGTCAGGGCACATACAAGAATAACCAATAAGTGGGACAACAAATTGATGTTTCTCTCTCTCTCAATAAATTTTTTAAAAAACATAAAATTCTGTATGTGCGTGGGGGGGGGGGGATGTTTAGTTTGTTTTTTAAGAGCGCATTCTTTTCTTTTTAAAATTTTTATTGATTTCAGAGAGGAAGGGAGAGGAAGAGAGAGATAGAAACATCAATGATGAGAGACAGTCATTGATTAGCTGCCTCCTGCATGCCCTCCAATGGGGATCAAGCCCACAACCCAGGCATGTGCTCTGACTGGGAATAGAATCTGTGATCTCCTGGTTCATAGGTCGATGCTCAACCACTGACCTACGCTGGTCAGGCTTTTTTGTTTTACCCAAGCAGTGTTCAAGGTGTACATATGATCAATAGGAAAAACAGGAGACAAATGGAATTGATTTTTCTCTGAAGTTGTTGATAGGAATGGAAGGTGTTGCTCATCTTGGGGCTCAGTGATTAGCATATTAGTAATCTGAGGACTTGTGATCTTATTCATCTGACCCACCTGTTTCCATCCTTCAGCCATTCATATTCCATACGGTTTATCAAGCTTCTTAATATAGGTACTCTGGAGTTAGGAAAACAGGATATGTTTAGAAAAAAGATTTTATCACTTAAAAATATATGAAAATCCAACAGCTGAGGTGTTGGGAGATATCAGTCCCAAAACCCTGTGTAGGTTTTATGATTTGGGTGAAGTGGATGGAGAAGTGCTGAGATAGAAGAGCAGACACTCTGATTATCTCCAGTATCGCTATTTCCCAGTATGACCCTCTTACTTTCCTCATTTTTAAGGGTAAATCTCATCACTGCCAATGTACTGTTTCTGAGAGTCACTTGCATCACAGTCGATTTGAGCTGAGTGTTTAAATACAGATTTCAGGGCTTTAACACAGACCTGTTGAATCCAGTTCTCTGAGGAGTGATCTTGAGTCTACATTTCAACATCAACCTGAGGTGATTCATGTGCACACTGAAATTTTAAATACTGATTGTATAATGTTTAAGGGAGGAAAATTAAATCAAGTGTTCTTTGAAACTACAGTTATAACTTCCTTTCCTCCATCTAATTTGGTTGAATAATACCAATACCACCCTTTACTCTACCTCTGCCCACCTTTTGTTGCCTCCATCTTTGCCATCTATTCACACCCCATAGATTGTAGCTAAACAGACTTCATTGAACAGAACACTTTGCCCTGGTTATACAACTGTTTAAAATACAGGAGTAATTAATATGTGTGGATGGCCAGGGGGCAGCAGCTGTCATCACTTGACACCCATGCTCACTTACCCCGTATTGTCTCCTTCCTTCCTATGCTGAGCTGTGAAAGAGCTGGCCAGGGAAAGAGTTCTTGCCTTCAAAAGGCAGCTCCCATGCTGTGCATACTTTAATACAAAGATGAGGCCTCCAACAATGTTCCCTGTCCTCAAGGAATTTACAAACCCAGGCATAAATATGTAATTACTAGAGGCCTGGTGCACGGGATTCATGCACTGGTGGGGGGCGTGGCCTGCGGGGATCAGCCCACTGTGGGAGTGCCGTGCAGCCCAGTCAGCAGAGACCACCAGACCACCAGGGGGCAGCTCCTACATTGAGCATCTGCCCCCTGGTGGTCGGTATGCGGCATAGTGACTGGTCGAGTGGTCGTTCTGGTTGTTCCGCCATTTGGTTGCTGGGCTTTTATTATCTAGGATGCCTTGGGTAAATGCTGTGGGAACTTGGAAACACTGTATGGTAAATAATTTGATTTTAAGGAATCTCAATAAATGAATTGAAGGCCATGAAAAATAGAGATATCCTTTCAGAGGATAAAGGGAAATGTTTTATTGATTTAATATCCTAGAACTAAATAACCTAACTGAATGTTGTAGAAATGACAGTCCCCTTGTGAGTCACTTCACTTGGTTTAAGGACATGAGTAAGTTCAATGGCTCTTGTGGAAGTGCCTCCAGAAATTGTTTTAAACCAAGAACAATTTGAGTTCTAGGTTTAAAAGTGTTCAAAACTCCTGCTTTGAAGGGAACAAATGGGTTTTGTTTTCTGCTATGAGTAAGTGGTTATTCAAAACCAATTGTAGTCACACCTGGGTTAACAGGATCGTCAACCTAACCAATTTGCCTTTCATGACTATAGACCTATCATAAAAGAATGAGTAGTTTTTTCTTTTCACCTACTTTTTCTGAAAAGATAATAAGAAATATCCTTTCTTAGGATATCCTTTCTTAGTTTCAAGAGAAAGCGATTCCAAACATAAACTAATAAACTAAAATTTCAGATATTAAAAAGTCCTATTTTAAAAAAGAAAAAAAATTGGTGACCCAATATTGCAGCATGCCTGGATGTGAGGCTCCTTTAGTTATGGTAGCCAGGGAAGGCTTCTCTAAGAGGTGTTATTTGAGACATGAGTTATGAAGACAATCATGCAAAGATCTGCAGGAAGAGCATTCCTGGCAGAGGAATCATAAGGATGGAACAAAGTTGGAAAGAAGGTCATTGTGTCTGGAATGTAGAGTGAAGGGAGCAGTGGTGGATCAGATCATATCCTGAAGGTCCTTGTAAACCAAGGGAAGAGGTTGATTCCAATTGCAATGGAAAGTCACTGGATGAGGTAAAGCAGGGGAGTTACTTGATGAATGTTCTGAAAATGTCACTCTAACTGTGGTCTAAAGACTAGAGTGTAGAGGGGCCAGCAAGGAAGCTTAGAGACCTTTAGGAGCTGTTGCTGTAAACCACATTTTGGAAGTAGAACTTACAGAACTTATTGATGGATATTAGAAGTAAGGGAGAAAAGGGAATCAAGGATGGTATACAGGGTGGGGCAAAAGTAGGTTTACAATTGTGAGTATGTGAGAGTTTATTCTTATATTATTACTTATTAATTATTGTATTATTTTCCATATGACTAACTTTAAACCTACTTTTGCCCCACCCTGTATATATTTTAATATGCTGTTCTATATTAAAACCAAGGACAATATACAGGGTGTCCCAAAGAATGTATATATACTGTAACACCTAATAGCTCAATTTTTAAAATGAAATGTATTTTAATAAACACTGCCTTTATAACTATTGCCTCTATTTTAGAGATGCAGATACTGAGGCACAGAACTTAAGTAACTGATCTAAGCTTACATAGCTAGGAAATGGCACAGCTGAGGATTCCATTCCAGGTACTACAGCTCCAGTGTCTGTGCTCCTTACTACTGTACAATGTGTGTGGTAAAATTAGTATCCTTATTCACACCTGGTGGCACTATGAATTTGTTCAACTTCAAACATTTAAATATAGAGCTACCATATGACTCAGTAATTTCACTCCTACATATTCTTTCCCAAGAGAATTGAAAACATATGTACAAAAACTAGTATACAAATATTCATAGCAGCATTATTCATAACATCACAAAAGTGGGAACAACAGTGGTGGTTGATACCATTTCTAGAGAATAACAGTAAAACAGCTCATTAAAGTCTATCGAGGCTTAGCAGGGCACAGGAGCATGGATTCTCATGTACTGACAAAGTTAACTTGAACTTTGTTAACAGGGTTACTGACAAAGTTCACTTGAAGCTTTTAAGTGAGACTGTCACTCTGCGTCCTCTGCCTCCCCTCAAAATCTGACAGCTCAGTCGCTGGGGTTTTGAATTTGCCTCTTGGACCTGCCCCTTCCAGGTGCCAAGTATAGAACATAGCAGGCCTAGATCGGGCGCTCGGGCCCTTTAAGGAAGACAAGGGCTGCGCTGATTGGCTGAGGGGTTGGAATCCACTGTCACGGCTAGCCAATCCGCAAGGCGAAACCCGGTTCTTGGCGCGGACTCGGGGACCCGAAACCTGAATGTCTCTGCGGCCTTTACCTTGCCCCGCTCCTCCACTGCCCGCTGCCCAGTAATTGAGCACCAGCCTCGCGGGACCCGGCCGGCCACAGGTGGGTGGAGAGCGCGGGTCCACGTCCTCCGACGCTGAGCTGCCGGGCTCGGCGTGCAGGCCCGTGCGGCGCTCTTGCTCCTAGTGTGCGCCCGCCCTCGCTCCCTTCCTGCTCCCAGTGGAGAAGGTCTCCTACTGGTTTCGGAAAGAATCCCTTCCGGTCGATAGGACTCCGGGCCTTTCCCGCACCTTGTAATCAAACTGGGAAAGTATACACAGCACTATCCTCGGAAATCAGTATACCATTCAGGAAATACCCAGGTTATTGTCATCAGGGCGGGTGGAGTTAAATTAGGGAAACCCTCCGGAAGTTGTAGGTTAAGGGCTGGAATTTGCAGGGGAAGTGGGCTAATGTGAACGGAACGCAACGAATTATTGAAAATGATTGTAATTATGCAACCAGTCATAAATGTAGGTTATGTGTAATTCGATCAGGAAGTGAGTCAGCGCAGAAATTTGGATGACAGAGGTCGTGGGTTATGGGATTATCCTTTAAAAAAAAAAGAATTAAATGCATGTTCCCAGCGGTGCCTGTAAGTTGCAGCCTCAACACTCCTCAGAAATATCCCTTCCCATTGTAATCTATAGCAAACTGACACTGGGCTGGAGTATCAAAGAGCCCATTTTAAGGTCTCAGGAGTAATCAAAGGAAAAATGCAGTCATTAAGAACTCAAATCAGCATTCTCAGTCCTCTGAGACACACTGGTCTCTAAATTTTAAGTATCAAGAAATTTGTCACCAATGGTAAGTGTTGGAATTTTTGAAAGGCTTACTTATACAACTGAGTGAATTCAGTTATTCCTATTGAAAGATCACTCTTGCTTATTTTCTTTCCCCAGTTTTACTGACAAATAATTGACATACATCATTGTCTAAGTTTAAGGTATACAGCATGATGGTTGGACTTACATATATTGTGAAATGATAACCACAACAGGTTCAGCTAATACCTATCATGTAGATACAGTAAGAAGAAAAGAAAGAAAAAACTTTTTCCTTCTTGTGATGAGAACTATTAAGATTTATTCTCTTAACTTTCCTATGTATCATACAGCAGTATGAACGATAGTCATCATTTTACTAATATTTTGTGAGTCCAGCTGGTGTGGCTCAGTGGTTGAGCGTTGACCTATGAACCAGGAGGTCACAGTTCGATTCCCAATCATGGCACATGCCAGGTTGTAGGTGATCCCCAGTGTGGGGCTTGCAGGAGGCAGCCAATCGATTCTCTCTCATTATTGATGTTTCTACCTCTCTCTCCTTCTTCTGTCCTCTCTGAAACATATATATATATATATGGGAGAGAGAAGAATGAGAGTATTATGAATACCTTCCAGACATTGGAAAATGTGGGAAAAGTTGAAAATACTGAACTCCAAGATGTAGTTTACAAGGTGTGGTGCCCTTGTTTCCAGGTGTGATCTCCCCTGAGGACCACAGGGAAGCTCTTCTCTTGGGTTTGCTTCTAGCTTTGACCCTTGGGAACGTTGCCTAACACATTCAAACTACAATCTAGAAGACCCAAGAGAGCAAGGCCCAGAAAGAGGTAAACTTAAATCCTAACTTTCCACATAGTTTCTTTTCCCTAGATGGCTGATATACAGACTCTTCCTGTATTTCAAGGGAGATACCACCCCTTAATAAATAGTAGCACTGTAAGAGACATAGCTCTGTGACATACTATGTGTGTGTAAGAATAGGATTAGGGGACAATTGTTTTCTTTAGAAATGTTTGCAACATATGTAAATTTTCAATTATCCACTCCTATATGCAGAAGAAAAGTAAGAAATGGCAAGTGACCTGAGCCAACCTTTCTCTAGTGTCACTCATTACCTTCTGCAAACTTTTATGGGAAAGAGACACCATGGAGACTGCCAAGATGGATAATACATTGCTTCTGCCTTCAGGCAATTTCTGGTCTGCTATTGGAGACCATTGACATGGGACTGTCAGAATTTGCAGGAATGAGAGAATTTATGCTAGATCTCCCCACTCTCAATGGGTGGCCTCCAATTCTGGTCACAGAATGGAGTGGGGCAGTGGTAGAGCAGGAGGGAAACCTCATGACCTCTCAGGGCTGTGCTTCTACTTTCTGGTGAATAACTGGCCTCTTCCCAACACTAAAACTGACTCTGGACCAGAGGCCCCCCTGTAATTCCAGGGTGTGTCTACGGCCTGAATACAGGAAAGCCAATGAAGTCTGGCTTACAGTTCTCACCCACCTGGAGCCCTAATAGCAGAGATAACTCATTTCACTTGGCATGAAATGCTCTCTCTCCATTCTTCTCCACAATTAGCCAGAACCCCAAATTTCCTGATAGGGATATTGAAAAACAGAAGCTCCAATGGCTTCCCACAGAATACTATGAATCCTGGTAGAAGCATTAAAACTGGCCCTCTGCTCAACAGCTCACCAAAGAGAATCAGCAGCATTGTTGAGGAGGGGAGAGCAATTGTAACATCCTTGAGTTTTGCATTCTGAAAGTAAATAAACTGAAGGTCTTCTGTACCTACCCAATTGGATTAAGACCAAAATATTAAGAGTTCTGGCCTCCCTAGAATTGACAGCCTACATAAGATAGACAATATCTTATATTCATTTAAAAACTGAGTTTCCCATGACATTTAATTATCCTTATGTTTTCCCCCTTGAGAACTTCAGGGGGAAGTTAGTAGCTTGAAGAGAACAAAGGTGAAACTTGAGGAGGATGGCCAAGGGATGTCAGGAATGGGTGGCTGGAAATAGAGGGTGTTTAGGAGAGGGGCAGGGATTATAAGAAGAGTACTGATATAGTGACTTTGAGATATTTAAAACCTCCTAAAACACAAATGCACAGACAAATCTGTCCTCAAAGTGCATGATGCATCTTCTGCATCACCCCTCTTCAGAAACAAAGATTTTCTCATCTAACTATACAGAAGGTAGAGAATAGACGGTATCCTCTCTCCCTCTCTCTCTCTCTCTCTCTCTCACACACACACACACACACACACAACCAGAGAGTTTTTCTGTATGTTTGTTTTTAAGTATTCAGTTCTTCAAGATTTACAGTGGGAAACAAAATCAGCAAACATGAAGCCAAATATTTACAAAGCATAAGATTTTGGAAGTCGTCTAGTTCAATCAGCTGGTCTTACTAAGTGACAGCCAAGCCAGTTAAGTTTGCCCACAATCAGACAGTTAGTTGAGAGCAAGGACTAGAATCCACACTGTGTTCCCAGGTCAGAGTTTTTTTCTTACATTGTTATAAGTTCACAATATTCCAAGGCACAGCACATGAGGGATGCATGTAGAATGTATTGTTTTAAACTTCTTTGCTTTTTTATATTTAGGTCAAGATGGGGTTTATATGCTCAAAATCTATGAACGAAAACATGAAAAACCAACAGGAGTTCATGCTTATGAATGCTCGACTTCAGGTACTTTTAAAATAATTAAGCTTTTATGTTGTTACTTTATGTTGTTACTAGAGACCCGGTGCATGAAATCGTGCACATTGAAAGGAAATTAACTAAAAGAAATATTTTAATATCGCTATTCACCTTTTCTCTATAATAGAAGTGTCAACCAAATTCATGATCAGCAATGAAAGATGGAAACACACGTGTGTGATTGGCGCCAGCAAGAGCTTTATATATATAGATAGATAGATCTATATATATAGATATATAGATAGATAGATAAACTTGTTTAATTAGACCTGCTTTCTGATTTAGCTAAACTTTTTCCAGCCTAGTGAAGCACCCCAACTTCTCTTTTAGGTAATTGTCAGCAACACAGCAGTAAATATCAACATGAAGGAGATTATTATTGTAGATCACTCAGGGAGAACAAAGGGTGAAATATTTACCTGTAGCAGTGTTTGACTATATTCTGCGCAGTAAGAAAACCTGAAGTCATTTTCAAGTTCCACCATTTCTTACTTCTTTTCAGTCTGGTCAAGCTTCTAAACTTTCTAAATCTCTGTTTTCTGGCTAATGAAAAGAAAATAGGATTCTACCAAGTCTCCTATCTACCTACTCCAGGACTTCTGTGAGAATTGACAGAGATGAGGCACATGAAAACGCTTCACAGACATTTGGTTAAACTGTAAAATGTTTGCAACTGGCTATAAAGCAAATCGTGTTCCTGTGCTGAAGAAACTCCAAGGAGGCTAGTCGCTGGGCATTGCTACATGATATCATTCCCCGGTGCCCACAGCCACCATTTCTGAGCTGGGCTGGGCTGTGGACCACATTTTGCACCATTGGGTCTTGGCAGCATCGGCTGCGATTTGGTGGGCTGTCGCTCTGGGGTGATGGTGGGACCTGTGTCCCACGGGGGGGGGAAGCCAAATGTTGCTTTCTCAGTAAATGGCCAGTGTGCATCAGTGTCTGCCCCCAGGTGGTCAGTGTGCATCATAGTGACTGGTCAAACAGAAACTTAGCATATTAGCCTTTTATATATATACTAGAGGCCCGGTGCACAAAAATTTGTGCACTCGGGGGGGAAGAGGGGGTCCCTCAGCCCGGCCTGTGCCCTCTCGCAGTCTGGGACCCCTCGGGAGATAATGACCTGCTGGCTTAGGCCTGGTCCTGAGTGGCAGAGGGCAAGCCCAATCCCTAGGTGCAGCCCCTGGTCGGGCTCAGAGCAAGGCTGATTGGGGAGTTGGGGCGCCGCCCCCTGTCATGCACAGAGCAGGGCGGATTGGGAGGTTGCGATGCCACCCTCAGTCACGCTCAGGGTAGGGCTGATTGGGGGGTTGGGGCACCGCCCCCTGTCACACTCAAGGCAGGTTCAATGGGGAGGTTGCGGCGCCACCCCCTGTGATGCACAGAGCAGGGCCCATCAGGGGGTTGGGGCACTGCCCCCTGTCACTCACAGAGCAGGGCCAATCAGGGGGTTGGGGCACTGCCCCCCCCCCTCATCACACACAGAGCAGGGCCCATCAGGGGGTTGGGGAGCTCCCCCCTGTCACGCACAGAGTAGGGCCGATAGGGGAGTTAGGGCACCGCCCCCTGTCACCCACAGAGCAGGGCCAATCAGGGGGTTGGGGCGCCACCACTGTCACACTCAGGGCAGGGCCGATGGGGAGGTTATGGCTCTACCCTGTCACACACAGAGCAGGGCCCGTGGTGGGGGGGGAGGGGGGTTGGGGCACCACCCCCTGTCACACACAGAGCCGCAGGGCCATCAGGGGGTTTGGGCGCTGCCCCCTGTCATGCTGATCTGGTGCCAGGAGGCCTCGTGGCTCCGCTGATCCCTGTGCTGGGAGGCATATTACCCTTTTACTATATAGGATAGAGGCCTGGGGGCTGGCTGGTGTGCCCTGAAGGGTGTCCTGGATCAGGGTAGGGGTCCCCACTGGGGTGCCTGGCCAGCCTGGATGAGGGGATGATGGCTGTTTGCAGCTGGTCACACACCCTTCAGGGTGGGGGTCCCCACTGGGGTGCCTGGCCAGTCTGGGTGAGGGGCTGAGGACTGCTTTCAGGCTAGGGGTTTTGACTGAAGCTTCCAACCACTCCTTTTTTTCTTTTTTTTTTTTCTTCTGGGCCAGCTTTAGCTCTGGCTCTAGCTCTGAGGCTTCCGCTGCTGGTTTGTTTGCCTTCTATAATCGAAACAATGTATAACTTCAGCTCTGAGATCCCAGCCGGCTATATTTGTTAGAATGTTTCAAACTGCCAGCTCAGAGTCCGGCAAGTCAGGCGGGGAACGTTGGAATCTGCAGTCACGGGAGCAAGCAGGCCTCCTGTTCGCTTCCAGCTGCCTGGCTGCCGGCCGCCATCTTGGCTGACAGTTCATTTGCATAAGGATACGCTGATTAGCCAATTGGAAGGGTAGCGGTCGTACACCAATTACCATTTTTCTCTTTTATTAGTGTAGACTAGAGGCCCGGTGCACAAAAATTTGTGCACTGGGGGGGGGGGGTCCCCCAGCCCGGCCTGTACCCTCTCGCAGTCTGGGCTAATTGGGGGGTTGGGGCACCGCCCCCTGTCACACTCAAGGCAGGGTCGATGGGGAGGTTGCGGCGCCACTCCCTGTCATGCACAGAGCAGGGCCCATCAGGGGTGTTGGGGCTCCGTACCCTGTCACGCACAGAGCAGGGCCAATCTGGGGGTTGAGGAGTTCCCCGCTGTCACTCACAGAGTAGGGCTAATAGGGGAGTTGGGGCACCGCCTCCTGTCACACACAGAGCAGGACCGATCAGGGGGTTGGGGCGCTGCCACTGTCACACTTGGGGCAGGGCCAATGGAGAGGTTATGGCTCTACCCTGTCACACACAGAGCAGGGCCCATGGCGGGGGGGGGGGGGGGAGTTGGGGCGCTGCACCCTGTCACACACAGAGCAGGGCCAATCAGGGTGTTGGTGCGCTGCACCCTGTCAAACACAGAGCCGCAGGGCAATCGGGGGGGGGGGGAGCTCCCCCCATCAGGCACAGAGCAGGGCAGATAGGGAGGTTGTGGCCCCGCCCCCTGTCACACACAAAGCCACAGGGTGACCAGGGGGTTTGGGCGCTGCCCCCTGTCACGCTGATCCGAGTGCCGGGAGCCTCGCTGCTCTGCTGATCCCGGTGCCGGGAGGCATATTACCCTTTTACTATATAGAATAGAGGCCTGGTGCACGGGTGGGGGCTGGCTGGTTTGCCCTGAAGGGTGTCCTGGATCAGGGTGGGGGTCCCCACTGGGGTGCCTGGCCAGTCTGGGTGAGGGGCTGAGGGCTGTTTTCTGGAAGCGAGTGACTGAAGCTTCCAACCGCTCCTGTTTTCTTTTTTTTTTTTTTATTCTGGGCCAACTTTAGCTCTGAGGCCTCGGCTGCTGAAAACGATACAATGTTGCTAAAGCCCAGCTGAATGAAAGCCGGTTTCTGGTGTTTTGTTTAGCTTCTTATTTGCAACATAGTACATAGTTGCTTAGAGTTGTAGCTCAGAGGCCGGCAAGTGAGGCGGGGAACGTTGGAGTCCTCCTTCACTGAAGCAAGCAAGCCTCATGTTAGCTTCCAGCTGCCTGGCTGCCGGCCGCCATCTTGGCTGACAGTTAATTTGCATATACTCACTGATTAGCCAATGAAAATGGTAGCAGTCGTACGCTAATTACCATGTTTCTCTTTTATTAGTGTAGATAGATGGTGGTTAAAGTTTCTAACGTGTGCTCCAGCAGTATGTTCTCTTTGACCCCAAAAGGTAAAGTGCTCTTGGGGCTCCATCCTCAAAGCCAAGATGAAATGGATTGTTAATTATCTAGTGAATGGGCTTTTAAAAATCTCCAATCCATATATTTCTGCTAAAATGTCCATACTATAGCTCTGGCTGGTTTGGCTCAGTGGATAGAGCATCGGCCCACACACTGAAGCGTCCCGGGTTTGATTGTGGTCAAGGGCATGTATCTCAGTTGCAGGCATGCTGCAGGCTGGATTCCCAGCCTCGGGTTAGGGGCAGGAGGCAGCCCATCAATGTGTCTCTCTCACTCTCTCTAAAAATCAATGAAAAAATATCCTCCAATGAGAATTAACGAAAATAAACAAAAAGTTTATATACCATAGTAAGAGACAACTGCTTACAATATAGAGTAGGGAGAATGATACCCCCTCAAAGATATTTGCATCCTGATCCCCTGTGATTGTTTTTCTTTGCATGGCAAAGGGCTCTGCAATGTGATTAAGTTAAGAGCTTGAGATGGAGAAGATCCTGTATTATCTTGGATGATCTGGATGGGCACAATGTAATCACAAGGTTCTTATAAGGGAAAGAGGGAGGCAGGAGAGCCAGAGGAGGGGCAGGCGGGGGTAGGAGGAGAGATTTGAAAATGCCTTGCTGCTGGCTTTGGAGATGGAGTAAAGGACCATGAGCCAAGAAACACAAACAACTTCTAGAAAATGGAAAAGGCAAGGATATGGATTCTCCCCTGGAGCCTCCAGAGGCAGTGCAGTTCCATTTTGGCTTACAGTTCTCACCCACCTTTCCAAGGTTCCATTTTGGACTGCTGACCTCCAGAACTGTAAGAAAATAAATCTGTGTTGTTTTAAGCTACTAAGTTTGATAATTTGTGATATAACAATAGGACACTAATACAGAGTATGAAAACGACACTGGATTTATACATAGGCTGCACAGAAAAGATCAAAGCAGATTATCTAATTGCCTATATATAGGTTGTCAAAAAGTATTTTAAAATGTTGTATGTCAAAATCAAGTGTTAAAAATTTGACTGGAATCATCTTCCTAAAATATCAAATAAAGATCTCTAGGCCTCTGTGGTTCATTATGGCTCCGAGAATAGAAAGTCCTACTCTAAGGCAGTATACAAAGTGGTTAAAAGTGAGGACTAAAGCCAGGCTGTCTGTTTTTGAACCCTATCTCTACCCTGACTAACTTTAGGCCTGTGCCTCTGTCTCCTCATCTGTAAGCTGGAGGTGATAGTATCCCCTGCATAGGGTTATTTTGAAGAGTAAAGATGGTGGTGTATAAAATGTGTGTAGAACAAGACCTCAAATCTTTAAAACAATGTCTCTCATTCTATAAATATTAGTGGCTGTTGCTGCTATTGTTATTAAAGAGTGACAAGAGTGTCTTATGCAGGATAATGTCTTTTGGGGGAATGGAACAATTGAAAGAATGGGCAGCTGAATTACTGTAACAGAGCAGAGTGACCTAGGGAAGACCAGACGTTAGGCATACAAACCAGCCATGAATGTCTCATACTCAGAGTCCTTGTCCAAGACCTTTGGAAACTATAGGGCGTTTACTCTTACATCAGTCCCCATGAAGTCAGGATCTGTGAAGGATCTGGGATTTTAATGTATTTGCAAGCTAACAAATTAGCCTGTGACTATTTCATGGATGCTGGCAGAATTCAGGAGATACCATGTCAGAGACAGAGAACTTAATTACTCATAACATAGCAAGCAACATGAGCACGAGGTTGCTATCAATTTCCCATTCCCCTCAAGTCTCACAGATGATACAAATACGGCTGTAGATGGGTGCTGGGCATTCAGTGGGTTTGTGGCACATTTGAAAAACACTGAGCTTAGGGAATCTACTGCTTTTATAATGAGCGGTGAGCTCCTGGAGTTGGGGAGGATTATCTTCTTTCTTTTTTTTTTTTTTCCCTAATATATTTTTATTGATTTCAGAGTGGAAGGGAGAGGGAAAGAGAGAGAGAGAACCATCAATGATGAGAGAGAATCACTGATCAGTTGCCTCCTGTACACCCTACACTGGGGATGGAAACGCAACCCAGGCATGTGCCTGACTGGGAATCAAACCATGATCTCCTGGTTCATAGGTCAACACTCAACCACTGACCCACACTGGCCAGGCAAGGGTGACCTTATTTCTCAAGATTGTTCACTACAAACACAGCCCAGAGAAATGGCCTGAACAAAGAGCACTCTAGGCCTTGCATTCTTGGCCTACCCAGCAAGAATGTGCTGGGACATTCAGGGCCGATGACATATTAATCCTCCTGACAACCTGCTCCTCAGCCCAACTGACCAGAGCTTTGAGAACAAACTTGACTTCTGCCCACTGATTCCAGCAACCACCATAGAGGGCACTGAGGTCAGACTGGCAGGAGCACTATCGGTAAACATCAGTTTTCAGCTTAGTTGAATCAGAGGTGAAACAGGCCCAGGCATTTAGAAGAATCTCTGTGGGGCCCCTATTGAGCCAGTAACTTTGCCTTAGGTGGTAGAATGGGATAAAGTTTTTCCCAAAGGGGTAGCTGCTACTTTATGCAAAATTGAGATAACAGGGCCAGGCCAGCCATGCCCTCAAATACATTTTAATTTGACCAGCAAATGAGCCCTTACATTCTAGTTGTCCTGTCCTAGTTAACCCACCCAAAATGGAGATGTCAGGTCTAAGTGGCACAAGACTTCCATGGGTCAGGTGTTCATTTTTAACAAGAGCGCTGTAGTAGGCCAACAGGTGCCTCATGTTATTGAAAGGGGTATATTATAGGTTCAGTGTGACACTGCCCACCCACCCCTAAATTTCTATGTTAAAGACTTAACCCTCACTGCCTCAGCATGTGACCTTATTTGGAGATAGATGCTTCATAGAGGTAATCAACTTAAAATGAGGTCATCAGGGTGGGCCCTAATCCAATATGACTGGCATCCTTATAAAAAAGGGGAAATTTGGACCTAGAGATAGGCATACAGGGACAATGCCATGTGAATATGAAATTGGCCATTTACAAACCAAGGAGAGAGGCCTGAACATTACAGCCCCAGCAGTGAACCAACCCTGCTGACACCTTAATTTTAGACTTTCAAACTCCAGACTGAGACAATATGTTTTTGTTGCTTAAGCCAGGCAGTTTGTGGGTACTTTGTTGTGGCAGCTCTAGAAACTAATACAGGATGTATTTGGTGCCTGTGTCCAGCAGGTGACACTGCAGTACTGGGCCTCTCTGGAGATCAACTGTGATTTTCTGTTTTTCTCTCTGGGATTCTATATTGTTTCTATTAGACCACGGGAAGGGGCCAGGGAATCCCTGAATGGAAGGGTGTCCTCTCGTCACTATAAATATTTAATTATATTAATATATAAACAAGTAACACAATTTCATTACACATTCATATAACAGGGGAAACAACTTTAAGATCTTGAAGCAGCTCAGAAGTCATTTTTAATTTCCCTTCCTCTTGGCAAACTTCTTTCAAACCCTATCAGTTGAATTCCAGAGCTTTTTTCCCTCTGGGAACACAGACCAAAGAAATTAACATAGGTAATTCAGGGTTATTTTAGCAGCGTCAGGAGATATGCTATCCCCAGCGAGCTGGAGGAATTGAGGAGTGCAAAGCAGCTAGGAAGCTTTTTGCCCTTTGGCTCCTAATCCCAGCATGGGTGCAGCTTCCTCCCATGTGCACCCCTGGCCTCCAAGAGCACTGAGTTTCAGGGCATCATTCTTTTAACCTCTGCTAGTGCCAATACTCTGACCTGTGTGTCATAAGAAACCGCCAAACCTGTAGAGAATTTTTATGAGTTTGTTTGAACCAAACTGAGGAAAATTTCTGGGAAGCAAAACCTCAATGGACTGAGAAAATGCTCCAGAGAATGGCAGTTTTGCAGCTTCCTTTATACATTAAATTCAAAGGAGGAGATGTAAGTAGGGTAACATGAAATCCACTGGTGGTAGATTAAGAGGAAGAAAGCAAAGCAGGGAAATCTGGAGGACTGGATAAAAAGCAAACTGCAAAGAGATGTGACTACTTTTTGTACATTGGTGGGTACAGGATAGTTAAAAATTAGCATTTACAGCACATAGAGATGGTATGCTGGGAACGAGGTAGCACTGTAGTGTGTGCTCTTGCGCAGCGGGTCTGAAAATGATGATTACTCTGACATTTCAAAGATATGTTATCTTAGATGCAAAAAGACAGTAGTCAGGCTCCATTAAGGAAAAAACGGACCTTTGTCAGGAAGATACTGGCTTTGGATGTGACTACCACCATCACCCATTTTTAGATGGTCATTTTTATGTTCAGACCATCCTATGTGATTATTTTCAGTTTCTGGGTTTGTAAGGCTTGCCATGCAGACCTCCCCTGAGTCTGTCAGGTCTAAAAGGGGGTCCCTTTTTCATCCACACCTGTATCCTCATTTGGAGATAGATGCTTCATAGAGGTAATCAACTTAATCATAGAAACTTTAGCTCACCCTACTTCTGCTTGGAAATAACTAGACTTGGGTACCTCTGTCCAACAGAGCCATAAGCATCTGAATCCTCTCTCCCCTCCCTGAAGTTCCCCAGAACACTCAGCCTTCTTCCCTGAAGCTGCTGAAGTTTGAGAGAGAGACAGGCAGAGAGAGCAGCTCAGTGCCAGTAAGCAAGCCTTTGCATGTACTCTGTTTCACGGGGCCTCCCACCACTAGGCTCAACAAACAAGTTTTGTTTTGTTTGCAGTCTACCCCAAGTTCTGTAACTTCAATCCAGCACCATTATTTCAGCATTGGGGACCCTTGACCCATCAGCCACAGTCACCCTGCATACCTTTGGGCTGAGGTGTGGGGCTTGATGCCCCATTGTCATGATAACATCCTTCCTTCTCCCCCCAGAGGAGAATGTGCCACAACCAAAGTACCCTCTGGGTGACCTGTTCTGACCCTACCTTTTGTTGCTCAGCCTCATTTCACACCTAGGACAGTGAGAGACCCTTACTCTACCCTCCCACCCTCACCACCACCTACATGAGAGCATTTCCTACTGGATCTCAGGGAGTGTTCTTATATCAAATAACCCATGTTTACTGAGGGCTCTTGTCCTTTCTCTTTCAGAATGCCATGCTTCTATCAGCATCTCAGCTTTGTCACCAAAACAGGCAGGCTCTGTGAGGGTCTGGGATTTACCCTACAGCCAGGTTAACAGGATAGCCTGTTACTGTTTCAGGGGGGCAGGCAGTAGGCTCTGTTACTCACAGGGCAGCAAGCAGCCTGCATAGGCTCATGATGAGCATGAGATGTTTTCCATGTGCCCCAAGTTCCATGGAGGGCATGGAGGTGGGCCTAGTTGGACTAGACACTGAGGTGGATGCAGCAGGTTTGTGACTTAACTGAGGTACAGTGAGCTGTCAAATCTACCACTTTTATGGTGAGTGGTCAGCAAGGCTGCTTTTTTGTGAAAGAGGTTACTTCATCCCTCAAGTCTGCTCACTGCAAACACAACCCTGAGAAATGGCCCAGATAAAGAGCAGTCAGGCTGCATCCTTGGCCTACCCAGTAAGAAAGTGCAGGAATGCTTGGGGCTTGAGCTTATTGACTCTCTCAACATGTGTGTTGGTTAAGATGATTCGTTTTCCTTGTTTATCAGGATATACTTTATTATTTATCTTCTGATTTCAAGGAAGGAGACAAAGAGAATATAGATCAACATGGTTGAAGCATCTTTCCAACCCTAAAGTTACTAACTGGGGAAGCCTAGAGTGAAACATACTCATCTACAACCATTTTGGAAGATCAGACTGGTCCTTGAATGTTCCCCATTTAAAGAAATTAAACTTCTAGTATCGTTCTTAGGGTTGAAGCTATTCTTATTTTCTTTTAAAAAGTATTATGAAATATTTGATACATACAAGAGAATATAGTTATAACTTTGGAGCATAATAAAATGAACACCAATGAACCCATCACTGAATTGAATAATTACGTCCTCACAATACCCCTGAGGCTATCTATGGGTTCCTTCCCACATGTTGAGTAAACGCAAACAGCTAAAGCTAGGCTGGAATTGACCTCATGTCCCAGAGCCCTGAGGACTTAGGACTCTGCCAACAGAAGAGATGGGCTCCTGGGGGTAGAAGACAACTCATCTTTGTAGTTCTTCAAAGGGGACATTTTTAAACTCCTGATTGAAAAACCATGCCTACTAATATCTTTTTTGTTGTTCCTTATTTTTTTAAAAATTTTCTTTATTGATTAAGGTATTACATATGTGTTCTTATCCGCCCCTTCCCCCTTCACCCTCTCCCCCCACTCAAGCCCTCACCCCCCTGGTGTCTGTGTCCATGCCTACTAATATCTTTAGCTTACTATAATCTTGAGCTCTTTTCTCAATAAATGTCACCTCAATAAATAGGGTAAATAGAAGAAATAAAGCAATAAAATACAGTGTTTGTTTCATAGAGTCTTGTGGTGACAAGAAGCCCAAAATGTGTAGAGTATGCAGTGAAGAGGAGGGGAAAGCAGCCAACTCTGGATCTTTAGGTAGCTGGATAAGCAACTGGGAGTTGGTTCAAGAACTAAAAGTGTCATAGGATTTAACCGGGAAGTCCCTTGAATAAGAGAAGTAGAATTATCAACAGAAGTTCACAGACAGTGGAGCTATAAGGAAGGCTATAGTGGCCTAACTCTTATGCTTGCATTCACAATCATCTTCTCCATTCCCATTACCTGCCCATAGCCTCCCCATGTCCCTCACCTGTAATCCTTCTCCTGATGTTCATTTTTTATTGTGGTAAAATACATCTATAATAATAAAAGGGTGATATGCTAATTAGACCAGACATCATTCCGGAGTCCTTCTGGACAAAGCTGGGGCTGAAGAGAAGCCGGTCCCAGGTGCCTGCCAGCAGCTGGAGGGAAGCCCAGGTCCTGAGTGCCTGCTGGCAGCGGGAGCAAAGCCCGTGTCCTGGCTGCCAGAGGGAAGCCGGTGCTGGCAGCCGGGGGAAGGAGAGCCTACTCTTCCACGAATTTCATGCATCGGGCCTCTAGTATAATATAAAATTCACCGTTTTAAAGTGCACCACTCAGTAACAGTTAGTACATTTACACTATTTTTAAAAAATATATTTTATTGATTTCAGAGAGGAAGGGAGAAGGAGAGAGAGCGAGAAACATCAATGATGAGAGAGAATCATTGATAGGCTGCCTCCTGTATGTCCCACACTGGGGATCGAGTCCACAACCTGGGCATGTGCCCTAACCAGAAATCTAACTGTGACCTCCTGATTCATAGGTTGACACTCAACCACTCAGCCACTCTGGCCAGGCTACATTACACTATTGTGCAACCATCATCACTTTTAACATTGCCATCACAATGAGAGGAAACTACATACCTATTAAGCAGTCACCTCCCATCCTCCCTCTTCCCCAGCCCCTGGCAACTGCTAACATACTTTCTGTCTCTATGGATTTGCCTATTCTGGACATTTCATATACATGGATTCATATAACATAAGGCCTTTTGTGTCTGGCTTCTTTCACATAGCATAATCTTTCCAAGGTTCATCTATATTGTAGCATGTATTAGTATTTCATTCCTATTTATGGCTAAATAACATTACATTGTATGTACATACCACCTTTTCTTTATCCATTCATTGATTTATAGAAATAAAGGACTTTTTCACCTTTTGGCTATTGAGAATAGTGCTACTATGGAAATTCTTATACATGTTTTGTTTTGTTTTTAAACACTTGCTTTTCAGTTCTTTTGAGTACATACCTAGAAGTGGAATTGCAAGATCATATAATAATTTATGATATAACTTACTGAGGAACCACCAAAATTTTTTAAATAGTGCCAGTGTGTGGTGTCTCTCTCGAGCAAAGTTAAAACAGATGAAAATAAGTTAATTGAACTGTATAATGAAGGATGGATTGGGTCTAAATCCAAAGAATATAATGAGTTGCTTGATTTAGGGTTTTTGGTTTTTTTTGCTGTTGTTAATCCTCACCTGAGGATATTTTTCCCTTTGATTTTTAGACAGAGAGGAAGGGAGAGGAAGGGAGAGGAAGAGACACAGTGAGAAAAACATCAATGTGAGAAAGACATCTATTGATTGTCTCCCACACACAGCGGGATCAAGCCTGCAACCAAGGCACATACCCTTGACCAGAATCGAACTCAGGACCCTTAAATCCTCAGGTCCATGCTCCAACCACATAGCCCTGTGGTCGGCAAACTGCGGCTCGCGAGCCACATGCGGCTCTTTGGCCCCTTGAATGTGGCTCTTCCTAAGCCTTAGGAGTACCCTAATTAATTAATAACAATGTACCTACCTATATAGTTTAAGTTTAAAAAATTTGGCTCTCAAAAGAAATTTCAATCGTTGTACTGTTGATATTTGGCTCTGTTGACTAATGAGTTTGCTGACCACTGACATAGCCAAACCAGCTATGGTTGAGTTGCTTGATTTTAAAAGAAGCTGTTAAAAATGTTCAGCAAGTCTCTTAAAGGTGGGGCAAGGTATTAACATGTCTGGGATCACTTAGAGGACTTAATAAAAATATTCTTAAGACTTAACTTTCTGGATACTCTCTATGTTCAGGCATGGTGGGAAATGAAAGCAAAATAATTGATAAAGGTTGTTGGCACCATAGGCACTTACTTCCACAGAGATAAACAAATGACAAAGAAAAGTCAAGCCACCAAGTGGATCCTTGGCTCCCTGGTCCTTCCATGCTGATAGTGGGTCCAGGACGCTTTCTGTACTCAGTTCTCCAGGGGGACACACTGGTTTTAGATTTGTTCACAACTTAAATGAGACCGATAAATCCTGTTATAGACTGGCAGAAAGATCTTCTTTTTCTTTTCTTCCCTCAACTGTAATTCTATTTTCATAACTCTGAGCTGGGTGAATTTTAATTCAAGTTTAGTTCTTCATTGCTTGAGCAAGAGAGGTCACTTATTTATTAACCCAGTAAAACAATGACAGGATATCTAGTATATAGAGAGTTGTGGCATGAAACTATTAATTAAAAATGATCCTATAGCTTTAACAATTATTTCTCTTTTACATTTTAAGAAATGTTTAGTTGAAATAATTTTAAATTTGCAGAAAAGTGGCAAAACTAGTACAGAAAATTTAAGTGTACCCTTGTCTAGCTGATTTAACAGTTTACAATGATCAAAACCAGATCATTAGCATCAGTATATATTACTGACTAAATTACTGATCCATTTGAATTTCACCAATTGTTCTCATAATGTCCCTTTTATGTTCCAGGATCCAGTCAAGATCTTATATTGCACTTCATTGTTGTGTCTCATTAGTCTCCTCCAGCCTGTGATGTTCCTCATTCTTTCCCTGGCTTTCATGATAAGAACTTTTGATAAGCACTAGTCAGTTATTTAGAAGTTCTCTCACTTATGGTTTTTCCCAATATGTTCTCATGATTAGATTGAGGTTGTGGTTTTTAAGGATTGTTTGGCAAACTATTCTTAAACCACAGAATGCTATTTTGTCATTGTCATTGCATCATTTCAGAGGACACCTGATGTGATGTCGTATTTCTGGTTAATTTAATCTTGATCTCTTGGTTAAGGCGGTATCCACCAGGTTTCTCCACTGTAAAGTTACTCTTTTTTTTTTTCTAACTGATAAATATCATTGGATATATACTTTGAGACTGTTGATATCTTGCTTTTCTTTAGTATTTTGCTGACTCATTTTAGCATCCATTGGTGGGATTTACATGCAACAATTTTTTCTGGGGTGTTTGCCAAATTGTGATTTTTTTTTTATCATCTTCATTTCATCTATATTTATTCATTGGAAAAGCTGCACCTTCTCCATATGATTATTTATTGTATTCATTATATAAATATGGTCTCATGGACATTTTATGTTGTGGGTTATAATGTAGTATCATCATTATTTATTTTATGGCTTAAATTGTTTTGGCTATTCTGAACTTCTTCCAGTTGGCTCCTATATCCTTTTGATAGATGCTTGTTTTCTAGGATAGTTGCTTTATTTACTGGAATCATAAGATATTCCACATCTATTGCCCCTGCAGCCAGCTTGGAATTAACCGTCTGGTTCCTTTTGTTAGAGAATGGTATTTAGAAATCGAGTTCAGGGATGTAGGTGGGCTTATTGCTATGGCCATTGTTCCTTGGTCCTCTCAGCAAGGACATGCACATATACCAACCCATGCATATGCATGCACTCATACCTATTTCTACATCTGTCTGTAAGTATATAGACAGAGTGGGTAAAAAGCCGGTTTACAGTTGTTCATATGGAAAATAATACAATAACTAATAAATAACTCAGGGATAAACTGTGGTTGGATTTATTCACAACTGTAAATCTATTTTTGCCCCACCCTGAATAATAAACCATAAATTCATACTGATACCTCTGATTCCAATCCAGAATGACATTTTAGTGGAGCTTTTACCCTTCTTTATTTACAATTCTTTCTCAGACAGTGAGAAGCTTTTTCTAGAGGCCCCCTGAATTCGTTGGCTCATGTTCCCTTCCTACCTAAGCCAGCAGTTTGGCATCTTCATGTCTCTCCAACTCTGACTCTCTTGCCTTCATCCTTCACTTAAGGCCCCTTATGGTTGCATTGGGCCCATCTCGATAATCCCGGATAATCTCCCCATCTCAAAATCCTTTTGTTAACCACATCTGCTAACTCCCTTTTTTGCCATGTAAGGTAAAACCCCACAGATTCAAGGCACAGACTTCTTTGGTGGGTTGGAGGTATTATTCTGCCTACCACAGGTACTTATGATTTCCAATATTTGCTATTATAAACAGTGTTACAATAAATAACCTTGTGCTTTCACATTTTTGTACTGTTGGAGGTATATCTTCAGAGTTGATTTCCAGAAGTGGGATTACTGGGTCAAAGGCGGGTGCCTCGGTAGTTTTGTTTAGTCTCACCAACAGAATTTGTGGTGTTGCTTTTTAATTTTTGCCACTGTGACAGGCAAGAAAATGATATCTTAGTCTTGTTTTAATTTGCATTCATTTAATATGAGTAAACTTGAACATTTGTGCAGGTTTGAGGGCCTTTTATATATCTTATTTTTGTGAATTGTCTCTTCTTTTTTTTTTTGTCCCGTCCCTCAATTTTTAAGAGTTCTTTACACATTATGAATTTGACCTCTCGTGGAAATATATTGCCATTTTTTCTTCCACATTGTCATTTGTCTTTGACTTTGTTTATGGTGGGATTTTTGGTGTTTGTGTGTTTTAATATATTTTATTGATTTTAGAGAGGAAGGGATAGGGAGAGAGAGATAAAAACATCAATGATGAGAGAAAATAATTGATTGGCTGCCTCCTGCACACCCCATACTGGGGATCAAGCTCAGAATTTGGGCATGTGCCTTGACTGGGAATTGAACCATGACCTCCTGGTTCATAAGCTGATGCTCAAAAACTGAGCCCCAGGTCTGGGCTATATTGGGATGTTTTTGCAGGAAAAATATTTTAATTTTTATGTGTTCAAATTAACAGTCCTTTATTTTATTGCCTCTGCATTTTAAGTCTTTATTTAGAAAGTGTTTTCCTATACCAGTTACAGAAGTAGTCACCTTGTCTCCCTATGGTAGTTTTATAGCTTCATTTATTTACATTTAGATCGCTAATCCATTTGAAATTTGTTCTCATATACAGAGTAAGATATGGATGTAATTTTATCTTTTCCCAAACGACTGTCTCATAGTGTCTACATTTATTAAAAAACCCATCTTTTCCTCCAGTGATTTGAGATGTCACCTTTATTAAGGGTCTATATCAGTGATTCCCAAAGTGGGCGCTACTGCCCCCTGGTAGGCGCTGCAGCGATCCAGGGGGGCGGTGATGGCCACAGGTGCATTTGGGGGCGATGAGTAACTGCTATTAAAATTAAAAAAAAATTAATTTCCAGGGGCTGAGTAATATTTTTTCTGGAAAGGGGGCGGTAGGCCAAATAAGTTTGGGAACCACTGGTCTATATGTACTTGGGTTTTTCTCTGGACATGCTATTCAACTGGCCAGTATGTCTATTCATATACCAGTATCACACTATCATAATTAGAGATGTTTTTTAGTATGTTTTGATGCCTAGTTAATCTAGTATATACAATTGCAATTTATTTTTTCATTGTTTATTATGTTAACTTCTTCATAGAAACTTTAGTTCAACTTGTCCAACTCTAGAACATAATTTATTGATTTTTTAAAAACTGGGATTCCATGCATGTATAAATTTATTTAGGAAGAACTGTTATGTCATCCTATCCAAGAACAGGAAATGTTTTTCCATTTGTTTAATCTATTTTATGTCTTCCAAGAGTTTATACATGAATTATAGACTAAGCAAAAGTTTTACTGTGTGTGGTAAAAGAAAAATTTTAATTTTTCCTATAAACAATTATAAAAATATTCTTGCAGTTGAATTTCTTGTGTACCTGGCAATGGACTATATTAGCAGTGCATATGATGAAGGGACATTCTTACTCTGAAATATGTGAGACTGAAGAGGAGGAAGAGAAAGAATAACAGAATTTCCAGGCAGGTTGGCATAACACAATGGAAAATCTAGAAGGGAAAATGGCCATTGCCTGCTACCAGATGGATTTATGGCCAGGACACGGCTGCCAAGGACTATGGTTTCACTCTCCTTGTTGCAATGAGAAATTCACAGACATTGGAGTCAGATACACCTGGGGCCAACCCTGGCTCCATCACTTACTGGTTGTATAATCTTGAATAAATGATATAGGCTCTCTGAGTCTCAACTTCATCATCTAAGGTGGGGAGAAGGATATCCAAGTAGTAGCTTGTATGGCAGAGGTGATGCTCAATAAGTGTTCCCTTCTTTCCCATTTATCTACTTTCTTCTCCTTTTAAATAATCAATCCTGGTAATGGGACCAATAAGCCTGTCAGACCCACAGCCTAAAGATGACAACACAGAGACACAGAGTTGAGTAGTAGTATAATATTTACATGTTCTGAAATGGTTTACATTATTTCACATAGTGCTTTTCTTGGAAGAAGAAATGGTTGGATCATTTTCAGTAAAGAAAAATTTTGTGTTCTCTTTGAATCTGTTTGATAAATTGATATTAATTTCAAGTTCATGGTTAGGTTCTGTTTAAGTACATTTACTGATGGTAAATTAAAGAAATATGTGAGCCATTAAATTTTGGATTTATTACACTAATAATATAATTATATAACTTAGGATTTTAATTTTTGTTATGTTTTGTTTTGTTATGAATTTTTGTTATATTCATTTGGTTTTTAAATCCTTGTACATGGCTTAGATGCCAAATTGTATAGTGTAAAATATTTATTTTCTGTTATGTATCCAAAATGAAAAATATTAATTTGAAGCCCTATTTATTTTGAGGAAAATCTGAACATCAAGACTTCAGAGTTTAAGTTATAATATTAGAATGGGAGATTATAGGCAATTTTCCTCTTTTGAAAAATTTTCTGCAATTATATATATCTTTAAAATATGTACAAACAAACAAACAAAAGCACAGTGAGAGCTACAGCTGTAGACACAGTACCTTAACATTAGCAACTGCTAATCTGCTTTTGGTAAAAAGTTGTTGTTAGTTTTTTGCACATATTATAATAAAAAAAATCAATATTACCACAAGAGGTGATTAGGAATATATATTTTAATTAAATATTTTCTTCATATTTTTAGTATTTAAACATTTGAATAGTTAAAGGCTTTGGGAAGTTGAAGGCGAAGGGAGTTCTATTAGGTTATATTTTTAAAAACTACTGCTAAAGTTAATTCCCTTCTGAGTAACACTTTGTTGCTATGCCCCTTTAATAAATACATCAATTAGAACTTTCATTTGCAAGAACTGTCATTTTTAAGAACTAGAAACCCAAAGCACACAACTATGAAGAAAAAAATCTGCTT
Organism: Myotis yumanensis; assembly: GCF_028538775.1. NCBI lineage: Eukaryota > Metazoa > Chordata > Mammalia > Chiroptera > Vespertilionidae > Myotis > Myotis yumanensis. Next base: position 48,580,893 of record NW_027223763.1, on the reverse strand, counting down.
GTTGTGATAGATAAAAGGGAAGAATGAGTAATGTTCATAAATAAGAGATATATAGTAAAGTGCAAACGACAGGGGTTTTTGTCTACGTATTTCTTTCAACAAAAAGCTACTGCCATTGCACACCATACAATTTGGTGTGCTCACATGTAATCTCTATCTCTTTCTCTCTAGTAAGTTCAAATAAATATTTATATATTTACTAGAGGCCCGGTGCACGAAATTCGTGCACTGGGGGGGGGGGGGGGGGCCCTCAGCCTGGCCTGCACCCTCTCCAATCTGGGACTCCTTAGGGGATGTCAGACTGCCTGTTTAGGCCCGATCCTTTACCAGCAGCCGGACATCCCTCTCGCAACTCAGGACCGCTGGCTCTTAACCACTTACCTTCCTGCGTGCCTGCCTGATTGCCCCTAACCACTCTGTTTGCCAGCCTGATCACCCCCAACTGCTGGCCTGATCACCCCCAACTGCCTCCCCTGCCAGCCTGTTTGCCCCCAACTACCCCCTGCCACCAGCCTTATTGCTCCCAACTTCCCCCCCCCTCACCAGCCTGATTGGGGTTGGGGGGCCGATTGGGGGTGGGGCTGGCCATGGGGAGGGGCTGTGGTTGGTGGGCTGGGCAACCACCCCCCCAAATGGGTTGGGGGGTGGCGATCAGGGCCAGTGGCCTGGGGGAAGAGCCATGGGTGGTTGGCCAGCCAGCCCTGCCCCTGATTGCGGTGGGGGTGGGGGGGCAATCTGGGGTGGGGCTGGGCAAGGGGAGAGGCTGCAGGAGATTGGCTGGCCAGCCCTGCCCCCTATTGGAGTGGGGGGATCAAGGGTGGGGCCAACCTGGGGAGGGGCTGCAGGACATTGGCCACCCAGCCCTGCCCCCTCTTGGGGTGGGGGGGGGGTGCGATCAGGGGCAGATAGCCACGGGGAGGGGCTGTGGGCCTATTGTGGTGGGGCAGGTTGGTCAAGGATGTGGCTGGCAGGGGGGGAGGAGGGTGGGAAGAGAGGGGGTATTTGGCCAGCCGGCCTGCTTTTCTTTTTTTTTTTTGGCAACTCCACAATTTTAATTTGTGGTGCCTATGCTATGTCTGAAAAAGACCTTCTTCCCCTGCCCAGGAGAGCGATGGGGAGGGGGCAGCAAAAAATAGAAGACATCCCTCCCTATTGCACACAGACCCTATATACAGGCTCACCTGGCCCAGGCCGGCGGGATGCTTGGCACATTCTAGGATCCCTGCTCAGGGCCTGGAGGGGTGACTGGTGGCAGCACACGTGAGAGGGGACCTCTGGGTGACCACTCTGGTCCTGGCTACTGGTCTTGGCACTTCCTGGTCCCCAGTTCCTTTCTGGTCCTGCCTGCAGCCTTGATCCCCCTACCTGGCCTCAGATGGCCCCCTTGGCTCCTGGGGGGTCTGTCCTCCCCTCCTAACCTGGAGATCTCAAGGAAGGTTATGGCTTCTCAGAGACTCCTCGACAGCCCTATCACTCATGTTCACACAGGGAAGGGGTGCATGTGGCAAAAGCAGCTGTATAAATGCGGGTGCAGGAGCAAGTCCTCCGGGGTCACTTGGACAGTTTGCTGATGACGCAGATCAGGGCCACATTTTCATCCTTGAGGCGCTGGTTGTCAGCTCGGAGATTGGACAGGCCCTTCAGCTCCTCTTCCAGCTCAGCGGCCTTGCACTCCAGGGCCCTGCACTCAAATCTCGCCAGCTCCAGGATGGCCGGCCTCTCTGCAAAGTGCTCTTGCCTCTGCATGGCGCGCTCCAGCTCCACCTTGAGCTGCTCCAGCCGCAGCATGGTCTGGGTCAGGGCCTCACGAAATCTCTCATTCTCAATGTGCAGCTTTTCGTAGAGTTTCCTGAAGCTCCCCCAGGCTCTTCCAATTTTGGCTGGGGTTTGGGATTTAGGTCCTGCTGCCTCTGGAGGGGAAGAGCTGGATTCTGGGCTGATGTCCACTGGCTTCACCTTCTCCCCCTTCACAGGCCCTCTCCTCTCATTGCCAACTCTGCGGTGCTCCCTGGAGGCCTGTGGTCCCTGTCCCTGACCCTCAGGCACCTCTACTCTCTGGGCAGGGCCATCAGAATTCTTAACCCCAGGGACTAGGGGCTGCCAGGAAGGGTCCAGGCTCTGAGCACCCTGCTCTCCATGTGGATGGGGGAGTCTGATCAGGGGAAGGCCTGCAGGGGGGAGGGGCTGCAAGGTTGGCTGCTGGCCCCCTGATCAGGCGGTGTGCTGGCTACAGTGGGCATCATAGCGACTGGCCCAATCAGGGCCATGTTCTGCCTGCTCACCACTCCCCAGTCCCAACACGGCCTCCACTGCCCGGCTATCAGGCCTTTGGGATCACCAGCTCAGGGCGCCTGCTTTCCCACAGGCCTGAGGGGCTCAGGCCTGTGGGAAAGCAGGCGCTGGTGATTTCACCTGCATGCGTGTTCGCCAACCATCGGCTGATGGAAAGCACTGCCTGCTTGGGGCCGCTCAAACCTGGGCGGGCAGGTCGGGGGCACTGCTGCCACTGCTATTGCCACTGCCGCTGCTGCTGCTGCTGCTGCTGCTGGGGCTTGAGGCACTGACTGAGGCTGCCAGGCATGCCCGTGACCTGCCCGCCCGAATTGGGTAGCACATGGGATGCGCCAGCGGGCAGATCACTGCTGCCGCCCGGCCCGTAGCACAGCGGATACCCGGGTGGGTACCCGATAGCTGCGGCCCCACCGCCAACCCCAGGACCCGGCGGGAGGCCCAGATGAGGGCGGGGCAGGTGCGGAACACCCTGGTCCCACCCGCCAGCCCCAGGTCCCCCGCTGGAGGCCCGGATGAGGGCAGGGCGGGTACCCGATTACCAGGGTCCCACCCGCCAGCCCTGGGTTCCCCACGGGAGGCCCGGATGAGGGTAGAGCAGGTTCGGTCCCACCTGCCAGCCCCGGGTTCCCTGCGGGAGGCCGGGATGAGGGCAGGGCGGGTACCTGATTACCAGGGTCCCACCCGCCAGCCCTGGGTTCCCCGCGGGAGGCCCGGATGAGGGTAGAGCGGGTTCGGTCCCACCCGCCAGCCCTGAGTTCCTCACGGGAGGCCCGGATGAGGGCAGATCGGGTGCCGAACACCGCGGTCCCACCCACTAGCCCCAGGTTCCCTGCGGGAGTCCCGGATGAGGGTGGAGCGGGTGCGAAACACCTCGGTCCCACCCGCCAGCCCCAGGTCCCCGGAGGGAGGGCTGATCGGGTGCCGAACACCGCGGTCCCACCCACCAGCCCCAGGTTCCCTGCGGGAGGCCCGGATGAGGGCAGGGACCTCTGCCGCCAGCCCTGGATGGAGGGGAGCTGGCGGTTGGCACTGTCGGCCCCGCCCGCAGTATGCAAATTAGCCGCCATCTTGGCTGGTGGTTAATTTGCATATCTCGCTAATTAGCCAATGGGAAGGGTAGCGGTTGTACGCCAATTACCATGTTTCTCTTTTATTAGTGTAGATAGGACATAATTTTGCCTAAAATTTATAATGTAAAAGGAGATACTTTAGATGTGAACCTGTCCAGGGAGAGGATCCCAAAGGCACACCTATTTGCTTTACGACCCTCACTTTCTATCATGGGGTGGAGAACAGTGCGAAAAAAATGCCAGCATGTTTATAGCTTTATCAAACTGAAAAGTTAAAATATCTAAATAGTAACCACTTCAAAATCAAATTGTTTTCTTGTAGACTTCACCAAGGGGAATCAGTGCTCGCTTCTCTCACTTTTCCTTCTTCCAGTGGATGCTTTGTGCCACTTTCATGACTTAACAGAACTAACTTTTCCCCTTGGATCATTGATGTAGTCCTTTTAGACAGTTCAGTATCAACATCTCTTCTGTGATTAAGTGCTTATTATTCTGGGGGAGGGCAGTTCTCTGGCAAGCTAAAGTTCCATGACTGGGCAGTAGGCTTCTCAAAGCATTTCTGGAGGACAGCCTTCCCCATTAATTCAGTGAACCCAGGGAAGCACCTTGGACAACTGCCTGCAGACACTGCACTTCCCCAGCCACTGTGGACTTGTTTTGCCAAATCTCTGCAAGCCTCCTACACACCATTACTTCATGCTTTCCTTTGTGTATTCACTTATTCTTTATTCAACAAATGTTAATTGAACACCTACCCTAGGTGACGCAGATATGAAATTGAATTTAGTCACTGATCATATAGAGTGTACATTTTAATGGAGATGACAGACAACACGCAAGGGAAATATGTTCAGTTGAGATAAGCAGTATGATGAACACTAAGGCTGGATGTGGGGTCAGGGAAGAGCTGTCTCTAAAGAAGACATATATGGGCAGAGGCCTGAGTAAAGTGAGGAGAAAGCCATGTGCAAGATGGAGCAAATTGCAAGATGGGTTACTTCATCCTTTCTGGAAGAAAGTACCTGGACTCATTTCCTGATAAGTTGGTTCACCTGTTGCCACTATAGGAAGCCCACATTTTGTTTTGGAGCCCTCATCTACATATTTAGCAATAAAATATTTGCTTCCATCGTAGAACTTTACTCCACAGAGAATATAAAAAATGGAATTAAATTTTAAACTTTTGGTTAAAACTATTTTTTTCAATTCTCTTTAGTAGGATAATAGTCTTATTTATGCCTTTATTCTTACTATAAAGCATGAATTACTTCAAACTTTACAACTTTAAGGATGAGAATCATGGAAATTCCCAGGAGGCCTTGCGTGAAGCGGCTTGGAAGCAGGCAACCTGGAAGTCACTTAAGCCACTGGAGCTTGTGGCAGTCTCCAGCAAGCAGCACAGGGCTGGATGCACAGTCTTTGACATTAGCTTCTGGGACCCTTAAGAAACACTGGAGTCCAGAACACACTAAGGATATTTAGAAATTCTCTGGGATTATACCAAGTGGAAAGAAACCTGCAAGTGAAACAGTAAAGAAGAATGAGAAAACAAAATCTGCCTAAGAAACTGAAAACCAAAAAAGGAATAAAGGAAGTCAGGTAAATAGTTCTTGTAAAGAAAATGACTCTAACCAGAAGCAACCAAACAAGAAAAAGAGGATCATCTATGATTCAGATTCAGAATCAAAGGAGACAATGAAGGTAAAAAAAAATGCCAAAACGCAACCAGAAAAATTGCCATTATCTCCTAAATCTGGTAAAATTCGATGGCAGGATCCTAATACATTTCAGAAACAGATGACTTGATATGTAAGAATGCAGTCTCTAAATCAGTGGTTCCCAAACTTATTTGGCCTACCGCCTCCTTTCCAGAAAAAATATTACTCAGCGCCCCCTGGAAATTAATTTTTTTAAATTTTAATAGCAATTAAACAGAAAGATATATGTATTAATGTTTCTACCTTTTTCGTAAAATATAGTAAAGAAAGGTGTAAATTAGAAACATTGAAGTTTGAAATTATGAAACTATTTATTGAGCTCAGAATAGAAAGGTAATACAAAAAAAGTTAAAACAAATTTACCTGTGGCCATCACCGCCCCCCTGGATCGCTGCAGAGCCCACCATGGGGCAGTAGCGCCCACTTTGGGAATCACTGCTCTAAATCAAAAGAGAATGGAGGATCTACAAATAATTATCTTGGGGCATCAAACATGAAAAAGAATGAATTAAACACTAAGACCAAGAGTATGCCTTTATCACCAATAAAACTTACCCCCACATCAGTGCGTGATTATTTTGGAACTGAAAGTGTCCAAAGATCCAATTAGAAGAGGGTATCAAGTAAAAGAAAAGAGCTTTCACAAAATGCAGATTCCAGATTAAATGATGAAGTCACCACCAAACAATTACAACTTGATGAAAATGCAGAGCTGGGAAGACAACTGCATGAAGATGAAGAGTTTTCCAGAACATTAGCCATGTTGGATGAAGAACTAACAACAGAAAGTCTTAAAAAAAAAAGAAAAAGGCTTGAAAAGACCCCAAAGAGAGTAATAGTTTCACCTATACAAGATAATTTAAGTAAAGCAGAGAAACAGAAATATCATCACAAAGTAAAAACAGACATATTTCCTGATGAAAGAACTGCAGTTTTAAGAAGCAAACTAAATATGAAAAAGTTCAAAAGAATCTCAGCAACATTTCAATCATCAACTCACAAAATAGGAGAAACTACTTTTCCCTATGCTAGTTCCAAGCTTTTGGGAGGGGGGCGGATAAAGAAGGAAGTTAGTTATTCTAAAGCAGCGGTTCTCAACCTGTGGGTCGCGACCCCTTTGGCGGTCGAATGACTCTTTCACAGGGGTCGCCTAAGACCATCCTGCATATCAGATATTTACATTACGATTCATAACAGTAGCAACATTACAGTTATGAAGTAGCAACGAAATAATTTTATGGTTGGGTCACAACATGAGGAACTGTATTTAAAGGGCCAGAAGGTTGAGAGCCACTGTAAAGGAACAGAACCTATCACCTCAAAAAGAAAAGAAAGTGCCATTGAATTGAGAGACAAAACTCCTAAGAAAACCAAATGTTCTCCAGCAAAAAAATAATTTGTCCTGAATATTCTGAAAAGAGATGCACTAATTATCATATTTATCAAACTAACATAAATCAAGAAAGTAACAAAGATCTGTGCTCTAAAGAATTACTAAAGGGAGCTGAAAATTGCTTATATTTATAATCACTGGTGTGCTGGAGTCCATTAAAAAAGATGAAGCCAGCCCTATCTGGTTTGGCTCAGTGAATAGAGCATTGGACTGCAGACTGGAAGGTCCTGGATTCAATTCCGGTCAAGGGCACATGCTCTGGTTGTGGGCTTGATCCCTAGTAGGGGGCATGCAGGAGGCAGCTGATCAATGATACTCTCTCATCATTGATGTTTCTATCTCTCCCTTCCTCTCTGAAATCAATAAAAAAATATTAAAAAAAAAAGATGAAGCCAACTCCCTAATGGAACATTATGGAGCAAAAAGTAACTGGAAATGTCAGCAAGAAAACTAACTGCCTTGTCATGGGTCATGATAGTGGACAGTCCACTATCCTTGGGAACCTTGGGAACAACCTTGGGAACAAAAATTATTGATAAGGATGGCATATTAGATCTGATTCAAACTGCCAGGCAAGAAGTCCAAATATGAAATAGTTGAAGCTGAGATGAATAGAGAAAAGTACAAGTTGCAGAGCATACTCCCCCAAAAATTACCAAGGAAAAAAATTAGTCCAACTAAGAAGGAATCAGAATCCAAAAAGATAAAAGTGACTCCTAACAGGAACAGCTCTATAAAGTCAGGAAAAAAGAAAACAAGTGTGTTTCGGAGAGGCCTGGACTTCAAGGAGCAGGTCACTGAGGAGACAAATGGTGTTAGCCAAGCTAGGAATTTAGCCAATGACAGCAGTGGAGACAAAGTGGAAAATTTGCTCTGGGTGAATAAGTATAAGCCAACCTCACTCAAGACCATAACTGGACAGCAAGGCGACCAGATCTGTGCCAATAAACTCCTATGCTGCCTCCAAAACTGGCACAAGGGTCCATCTGAAAATAAACACAAAGTTTGGTAAATTTGTCGGCAAAGATGATGTCTTTAGTTTTAAAGCAGCATTGCTCTCAGGCCTTCCAGGTGTTGGCAACATGGAACTGAATGCAAGTGATACAGTAAGAACAGTTTGAGGGAGACTGTTGCTGAGCCATTGAATAATAGCATCGAAGGCATTTATTCAAGGAGAATACCCCATTCGGTAAGCTCAAAGTATGACACGGCAGGCAATGAGGACGGGAGGAATTCAGTTTCTCGCCTTCCCAAACTGGTTGAGTAAGCACTTGTCTACACAAATGTATTGTTCAAGAGTCTCAGAATTTACTCCAGCTAAAGGACTATGCATATACTGGTAGATGATCTGTCACACATTTGTTCGGCCCTTGATCTCAAAAGGGGTAGGAGTACAGGATGTTGTTGCTCTTATGGATGTATATTATGAAAAAAGACTTTAAGAATATCATGGAAATTAGTAGCAGGATGGAAAATCTAGTCCCTTCTCCAAGATCCCAAGGTGAAAGCAGCCTTTACAAGAGCGAGAGCATGCACTAAAGAAAAGCTTACACCTTACTCCTATTCACTGCAGGCAAGTACAGGCCTAACACTGGATTCTGAACTCAACCGAGATAAATGAAGATGATTCTCAATCTGATGAGAAAGAGCAAGATGCTATGGAAACTGATGCTGAGATTAAGAAAAAGACAAAATCGTCAAAGCCTTCAAAATCAGAAACAGATAGGGAGTGCAGAAAAGGAGAAGGAAAAATTTCAAAGAAATTAAATCATTTTTTATTACTGAAACTCACTTTTTATTCACCCTCTTGACCAACCTCCCTGGTCTAGAGAATGCCTTGTTTTTTTCCAAAAGAACCATGTTTTAGCATAATGGGGTGACCAAGTGGTCCCATTATAAATAAATAGTGGTACAGTTAGAAGAGTGATGTGAGAGAGACACATTGATTGGTTGCCTCCTATATATGCCCTGACCTGGGCCAGGGATCAAGCTTGCAACCAAGGTACGTGCCCTGCAACCCGAATCAAACCTGGGACCCTTCAGTCTGCGGGTCAACGCTCTATCTACTGAGCCAAACTGTCGAGGGCACTAATGCACACTTCTGATAGAGGTGGATAGGACTGCTTGGGTCCTCCACTGTTTCCTGTCTTTCTAGTTAGATTGTACCTCAAAATGACTGTGCATAATCAGAACTAGAAACTACAGGTGGGCTTTGGAATCAGATTTTAATTAATAATAACATGCCTGGGAACAGTGGTACTAAGGTGACTTTTGTAAGGTTAACAATTTATCCTAAAGACTTTGATAGGACCAGTGCTGATTTTTTTAAAGGTAGTTACTATTATGTGGTGAAATTTTGTAAATAAATCATAATACAAAACAATCAACACCTAAGACGTCATTCTCTATACACTGTCAACTATCTTGCAAAATATAAATTAGGAATAAAAATGTTCCCCATGATACATGTGAAAAAAAAAAGAATGAAAATCATTCCATGATCCTTCAACTTACTATAAAACAGAGGTCCTAATTTTGGTGAGACAAATTGTTTCCATCCTTGTAGCTTTAGAACTATCCACACTGGCTTCCATCTGTTACATTAAGACCAACAGTGATATAAATGTCTCCTGGTACAGACTGCCCAGAAGGCAAAAGTATTTTCCTTACTCTTTATTTAATACTAGAGTCTCGGTGCACGAAATTCGTGCAAGGGGCTTGGCCCGCACAGCCCCAGCTGCCTCAGCCTCGCAGCCCCGGTTTCGTCCAGAAGGTTGTCCGGACAGTTATCCAGAAGGCCATTCGGCTGTTTGGTCTAATTAGCATATTTGCTCTTTATTATATAGGATTTTTCCATTCTGAGACACATCCAGGTATTGGGATAAAGGGTTCTAATCACTATATCATTTTCTGTCCCATATTATCTCTCTTATTCTCCATTCCAATTGTTCTCTTTATGTACCTTGATTGTGTTTTTGGTTTCCCTTGAATGTCTAGTAGCCCTTGGTTGCCTGTACATATATATATGAAGAAGTAGGTTGATTAATGTAAGTAACTGGCATGGATTTCCTCCTCAGTCTGTGGGCAACGTGTGCTAACACAAGAATGAGGAAGGGGTAGGCTTAAGAACCCCACAATTATCAAAGAACAAAGATTTATGTGGGGATTGAGCATGGTGTCATACTCAGACATGAGTAAATTGCCTTCCCTTTTTTCTTTCTTCCTTGTCTGTCTATCATTGAAATCCAGTATTGCTTTAATATCACCTCTTTTCTCTTACCCAATCCAGTAGAATAGGAGATTTTCAACTTTGGAGAAGATTTGACTAGGAACAAACACCACCAACTCTCTCTATATGTTGGAGGGAAGAGGGTACCATTTATGTCACATAGGTTGTTGTTTAATTAAAGCTGTCCAGTATTTTTATAGACAGAGGGTCCTCCCTTGAGACTGTTTTAGGTTGTAGCTTCTTCTACTCTGGTTTTACCATCGTTCTGATCTCATCTGCTTTCTCTCTTTCAGAAATTCCTCAAAATTTCTGACTTGCTGATGGCATCCTTTCTTGTTGTCCAGGCACCATTATGGATTTATTCTTTTAAAAAATGTTACTAGTTTATTTTTATGTAGATAACTATAAAACATAAAAAATGAATAGTCTAGATGCAGCCCGAACAAGCAGAGGAGATTCAGCTGAGAGTCTGCAGCCAGGAAAGGCAGAGAACTCCTAGAAAATGGGGATGGTTAGAGATTGAGGCTGAAACCTCCCCCTGGGCGCCAGCTCAGCGGCGAGACTGCGCCATCTTGAGTAGCTGTTATCCGCATCCAGAGATTGGCTAATAACCCGGAGGCAACGACTCTCAAGCAGCGCGACTACATGAACTCAGAGGAGACCTGCTTCCCTCCACGGAAAGCAGATTCAAGCAACAGCGGCCTCCTGATCACCACACGCTCTGTCTGGGGAACAGTTACTGTGTGTGAAGCCTCCCTCCACCAGCCAGAAGAGCCACCACAGCTTTGAACGGCACCCACCAGAGGCCCTGCTATCAACGGAGGAGCCGCTGCTACCACAACCGCCCAAGGAGCAACCACAGCCCGAGGAGCCACTGCCACCCAGGGAGCAGCCACTGCCACCCAGGGAGCAGCCACTGAACGACTCAACAACTAGATATGTCAGTGAGATCAAACATGGGTAGATAAAGAAACCCCCAAAGGAAAGAAAAGGAGGACTCGCCAGAAAAGCAGCTAAGTGAGACAGAGGCATGCAACATGACGGAAAAAGAATTCAGAATAAGGGTCCTAGAGTACATGCACCGGACGGAGGAAAAAATCAATACCATATGCAAGAAGCTATAAGAAACAGATGAAAAAATCAACAACTTAACTAAGTCCCAAGAAGAAATGAAGAGCGACATAGCTGCAATAAAAAACACCATTGAAAGTATCAACAGTAGACTAGGAGAAGCGGAGGACCGAATAAGCAAAACACACTCAAACTGTACTGCAATTGGAGAAAAAAATTAAAAGACAGGAGGAGAGCCTAAGGGAGCTTTGGGACAACATGAAACGAAACAACATACGAATAATAGGGGTGCCAGAATAGCAGAAAGATGAACATAGATTAGACAACCTATTCGAAGAAATAATATCAGAAAACTTCCCTGAGGTGAGGAAGAAAAATGTCACACAAGCCCAGAGAGTCCCAAACAAGGTGAACCCGAAAAGACCCACACCAAGACACATCATAATTACCATGGCAAATGTTCAGGACAAAGAGAGAATCTTACAGGCTGCAAGAGAGAGACGGAAAGTTACATACAAGGGATCTCCCATTAGATTATCAAATGATTTCTCAACAGAAACACATCAGGCCAGAAAAGAATGGACGGAAATCTACAAAGTGATGCAAAGCAAAGGACTGAATCCAAGAATACTCTACCCAGCAAGGCTATCATTCAAAATTGAAGGGGAAATAAGAAGTTTCACAGATAAAAAAAAGGCTAATTGAGTTTATCACCACCAAGCCAGCAATGCAAGAAATGCTAAAGGGACTGGTGTAAAAAGAAGAAATAACAAGCTCAGAAAGAAAACAGCCACACACTAAAAAAGAAGTGGCTACAAACAAGTACCTTTCAATAATAACTTTAAATGTAAATGGACTAAATGCTCCAACCAAAAGACATCGAGTGGCTGAATGGATAAAAAAAACATGACCCATACATCTGCTGTCTACAAGAGACCCACCTCATTAGAAGGGACTCACACAGACTGAAAGTGAAGGGATGGAAAAATATCTTTCACGCATATGGAAAGGAAAAAAAGGCTGGGGTAGCAATACTTATATCGGACAAAATACGTCTCAAAGTGAAGGCCATAACAAAAGATAAGGAAGGCCACTTCATAATACTAAAGGGATCAATACAACAAGAAGATATAACCCTGGTAAACATATATGCACCCAATGCAGGAGCACCCAAGTTCATAAAAAAACACCTGGAAGATATCAAAGGAGAGATCGACAACAATACAATCATAGTAGGGGACTTTAATACACCACTGACATCACTGGATAAATCCTCTAGACAAACAATCAGCAAAGAAACAGCAATCCTAAATGACTCACTAGATCAGATGGACTTAATTGACATCTTCAGAACACTTCACCCCAAAGCCATGGAATATACATTCCTCTGAGGTGCTTATGGGACATATTCAAAAATAGACCACATATTGGGTCACAAGCAAAGTCTCCACAAATTCAAGAAGATTGAAATCATAAAAAGCTTCTTCTCAGACCACGATGGCATAATGTTAGAAATAAACTACAGTAAAAACAACCCAAAATACTCAAACACTTGGAAGCTGAATAGCATGTTATTAAATATTGATTGGGTTACCAATGACATTAAAGAAGAAATTAAAAACATCCTGGACACTAATGACAATGAAAACACAACAATCCAAAACCTATGGGACACAATAAAAGTAGTCCTGAGAAGGAAGTTTATAGCTCTACAGGCCTATCTCAAAAAACAAGAAAAAATGGTAGTAAATCATCTAACTCTTCAACTCAAAGAATTAGAAAGAGAGCAACAAGAAAACCCCAGAGTGAGCAGAAGGAAGGAGATCATAAAGATTAGAGCAGAAATAAATGACATAGAGACCAAAAAAACAATACAGAAAATCAATGAAACCAAGAGCTGGTTCTTTGAAAGGATAAACAAGATTGACAAACCTCTAGCCAGGCTCAACAAGAAGCAAAGAGAGAGGTCCCAAATAAACCAAATCAGAAACGATAGAGGCGAAATAACAACAGACCCCACAGAAATACAAATGATTGTTAAACAATACTATGGACAACTCTACTCCAACAAACTAGACAACCTGGAGGAAATGGACAAATTCCTAGAAAAATACAACATTCCAAAACTCAATCAGGAAGAATCTAAAAATCTCAATAGGCCAATAACGATGGAAGAAATTGAAGCAGTCATCAAAAAGCTTCCAGCAAACAAAAGCCCAGGACCAGACGGCTTCTCAGGGGAGTTTTACCAAACATTCAAGGAAGAACTAAAACCTATCCTCCTCAAACTACTACAAAAAATTCAAGAGGAAGGAACACTTCCAAGCTCATTCTATGAAGCCAGCATCACCCTAATACCAAAACCAGGTAAAGACAACACAATGATAGAGAATTACAGGCCAATATACCTCATGAACATAGATGCCAAAATCCTCAACAAAATCTTAGCAAATCGGATCCAGCAGTACATCAGAAAGATCATACACCATGACCAAGTAGGATTTATCCCAGGGATGCAAGGATGGTACAACATCCGTAAATCAATAAACGTAATACATCACATAAACAAACTGAAAGAAAAAAACCACATGGTCATATCAATTGATGCAGAAAAAGCATTCGACAAAATCCAACACCCACTTTTGATAAAAACTCTCAGCAAGGTGGGAATAGAAGGATCAAACCTCAACATAATAAAAGCCATATATGACAGGCCCACAGCCAACATCATACTCAATGGACAAAAACTAACACCATTTCCTCTAAGAACAGGAACAAGACAGGGATGCCCACTCTCACCACTCCTGTTCAACATAGTCCTGGAAGTATTAGCCATTGCAATTAGACAAGAAGAAGAAATAAAAGGCATCCAAATTGGAAAAGAGGAAGTAAAACTGTCCTTATTTGCAGACGACATGATGTTATACATACAAAACCCTAGAGACTCCATCAAAAAACTACTAGACTTAATACATGAATTTGGTAATGTAGCAGGATACAAAATTAACCCCAAGAAATCTGAGGCATTTCTATGCACCAATAGTGAACTTGCAGAAAGAGAGATTATAAAAACAATCCCATTTACCATCGCACCAAAAAAATTAATATACCTAGGAATAAACTTAACTAAAGAGGTAAAAGACCTCTACTCAGAAAACTACAGGATGTTGAAAAAAGAAATAGAGGAAGACATAAAGAGATGGAAGAACATACCATGTTCTTGGATTGGTAGAATCAACATCATTAAAATGTCCATACTACCCAAAGCAATCTATAAATTCAACGTACTTCCCATTAAAATACCAATGGCCTACTTCAAAGATCTAGAACGAACTCTCCAAAAATTCATCTGGAATAAAAAAAGACCCCGAATAGCTGCAGCGATCCTGAGAAAGAACAAAGTAGGTGGGATCTCGATGCCAGATATCGAGCTGTATTACAAAGCCACTGTTCTCAAAACTGCCTGGTACTGGCACAAGAACAGACATATAGATCAGTGGAATAGAATAGAGAGCCCAGAAATTAGCCCGAACCAATATGCTCAATTAATATTTGACAAAGGAGGCAAGAACATACAATGGAGCCAAGATAGTCTCTTCAATAAATGGTGTTGGGAAAATTGGACAGATATATGCAAGAAAATGAAACTAGACCACCAACTTACACCATACACAAGAATAAACTCAAAATGGATAAAGGACTTAACTGTACGACAGGAAACCATAAAAATTCTAGAAGAATCCAAAGGCAACAAAATCTCAGACATATGCCAAAGCAATTTCTTCACTGATACAGCTCCTAGGGCAGTTGAAACTAAAGAGAAAATGAACAAATGGGACTACATCAAAATAAAAAGCTTCTGCACAGCAAAAGAAACCATCAACAAAACAACAAGAAAACCCACAGCATGGGAAAACATATTTGCCAACATCATATCTAATAAGGGCCTATTCTCCAAAATTTATAGGGAACTCATACAACTTAACAAAAAGAAGATAAACAATCCAATCAAAAAATGGGCAAAGGACCTAAATAGACACCTTTCAAAAGAGGACATCCAGAAAGCCAAGAGACATATGAAAACATGCTCAAAGTCACTAATCATCCGAGAGATGCAAATCAAAACAACAATGAGGTACCATCTCACACCTGTCAGAATGGCTATCATCAACAAATCAACAAACGACAAGTGCTGGAGAGGATGTGGAGGAAAAGGAACACTTGTGCACTGCTGGTGGGAATGCAGACTGGTGCAACCACTATGGAAGACAGTATGGAGTTTCCTCAAAAAGCTGGAAATGGAACTCCCATTTGACCCTGTGATCCCACTTCTAGGAATATATCCCAAGAAACCAGAAACACCCATCAGAAAGGATATATGTACCCATATGTTCATAGCACAATTCACCATAGCTAAATCTGGAAACAGCCTAAGTGCCCATCAGTAGATGAATGGATTAGAAAACTGTGGTACATCTACAGGATGGAATACTATGCTGCTGTAAAAAAGAAGGAACTCTTACCATTTGCAATAGCATGGATGGAACTGGAGAGCATTATGCTAAGTGAAATAAGCCAGTCAATGAAGGAAAAATACCACATGATCTCACTCATTCATGGATAATAAAGACCATTACAAACTTTTGAACAATAATAGATACAGAGGCAGAGCTGCCTCAAGCTGATTGTCAAACTGCAGTGGGAAGGCCAGAGAGGGTTGGGGGACAGAAGGGAGGGGAGTAAGAGATCAACCGAAGGACTTGTATGCATGCATATAAGCATAACTAATGGACATAAGACACTGGGGGGTAAGGGAGGGCAGGGGATTGTCAAGGGTGGGGGGGGGGAAGGACACATATGTAATACCGTTTGTAATACTTATTATAATATTTTTTTTTAAAAAGAATTAAAAAAATGAATAGCCTATAATCTCATTATCCAGTAATCTCTACTAACACTTTTATTATAGAATCCTATCTAATAAAGAGGAAATATGCTAATTGACCCTCATGCCATCGCAAAGATGGCGGCACCCACAGCCAATAAGGAGGGGATATGCTAATTGACTGTCACGCCCTTAAAGATGGCAGCACCCACAGCCACAAGATGGCGGTGCCCAGTCCCCAGGCGCCGGGGCGGCTCTGCACGCCTGTCTCCAGAATCCCCAGTCCCCTCAGCCCCCCAGCTGCCCAGGGCCAGCCCGAGGTGCAGGCAAGCCTTAGATGGCAGCTGTCCAGCTGCCCAGGGCTGCCTGAGGCTCAGGTAACCAGGGCCAGCTGAGGCTTGCACTGCCAGCAATGGCAGCAGCAGAGGTGTGATGGAGCATCGCCTTCCCCTGATCACCGGGTCACCTCCCGCTCCTGAGGGCTCCCGGACTGTGATAGGGGGCAGGGCGGGCTGAGGGATACCCCCTCCAGTGCATGAATTTTCATGCACCGGGCCTCTAGTTTTTTTTTATAAAATTAATGAAATAACTCATAAACAAAAAACTTAAATATGTTTAGAAGGAAGAAAAAACTACCATACACAATGGAATACTACACTGCTGTAAAAAAAAAAGAACTCTTACCATTCACAACAGTATGGATGGACCTGGAGAGCATTAGACTAAGAGAAATAAGCCAATCAGAGAAAGATAACTATCACATGATCTCACTCATTTGTGGAATATAAAGAACATCATAAACTGATGAACAAAAATAGATCCAGAGACAGAGAAGCAAACAGACTGTCGAACTTCAGTGGAAAGACAGGGGAGGGCTTGGGAGGAGGTAAGGGATCAACCAAAGGACTTGTATGCATGCATATAAGCATAACCAATGGACACAGACACTAGGGGGGTGAGGGCATGTGCCGTGGGGTGGGGGTGCCTGGGGGAGGTCAATGGGGGGAAAAAGGAAACATGTGTAATACTATATGTAATACTTTCAACAATAAAAACAAAAACAAAAAAACTACCATACAGCTGTGGCCCCAACACAACCTTACTTAAAATTTCTCCCAGTCTTTTAAAAATATATATATTTTTATTACTGATTTCAGGGAGGGAGAGAGAGAGATAGAAACATCAGTGATGAGAGAATCATTGATTGGCTGCCTCCTGCACGCCCTATACTGAGGATTGAGCCCGAAACCCGAGCATGTGCCCTGACCAGGAATTGAACCATGATCATCTAGTTCCTTGGTCAATACTCAACCACTGAGTCATACTGGCTGGGCTAATATTTAATTATTAATGTATAAAATGTGTTCATCTTCTCCTTCATGTGTCCTCTCTCTTCCTTGAAAAGGCCTTTGCCTTCCTAAGCTTATACAAGCAATCTCCAAATTTTAATTATAAATTTATTTCATTTGGTACATTTAGGGCTTTGATTCACCTGAAATTCATTTTCTGTTTGTTTTAATAGGAAGTGGTATCTTCTTTTAGACTGTCAATGATGCTAGTTTCTATCATTCATAAATGCTCGCACTTTTCCCTTTCCATCATGCTCTCTTTTCAGCCCCTGCCCAACAAGGGCTGAAACTGAGCCACTATTGTTTTTAATACTTCATATCTTAGCTTGCTTGTCAGTACTATCAAATTAGTCTTTAGTTTCAGTACAAGAAGTCAGTGTGAATAGACAGCCCATAAAAAATTTACCCCTTGCCCTAACCGGTTTGGCTCAGTGGATAGAACGTCGGCCTGTGGACTGAAGGGTCCCAGGTTCGATTCCGGTCAAGGGCATGTACTATGATTACAGGCACATCCCCAGTAGGGTGTGTGCAGGAGGCAGCTGATCGATGTTTCTCTCTCATCGATGTTTCTGACTCTCTGTCCCTCTCCCTTCCCTCTGTAAAAAAATCAATAAAAAATATTTTAAAATATATTTTTAAAAAATGTACCCCTTTCTTATTAAGAAAAAAAATCAGGATTATAAAAGAAAATTTTGACATAAAACTTAATTACATTTAAGTTTCTCAATGTATGTCATTCCATTTAATTACATAAAACATAATTACATTTATGTTTCTCAGTTTGACTTTTCTCTATTTGTGGCAATTCAGTTTGGGTTTTTATTTAGCACTAGAGGCACGATGCATGAAATTCGTGCAAGGTGCTCGGCCCTCACAGCCCCAGCTTCGTCCAGATGGTCGTTCTGCCATTTGGTCTAATTAGCATATTAGATGTTTATTATATAGGATTGTAGTGAAGGAAGAATGAATGTCACTATAGGAATTAAACAGCAACAAATCTAAAATTTATTGGTTATGGTTGGGTCAGACTTATCTTTCTATACAAGTCTTAGACTCATACAAGTCAGAACAAAACAGAATGTAAAAATAATTATTTTTCCATCAGGAATTACAGTGGGGCCTTGACTTACGAGAGTCCCAACTAACGAGTTTTTTTGAGATATGAGCCGTCTCTCAGCTGATCTTTTGCTTTGAGTTGCAAGATCAAAAAAATTCGGATTACGAGCCAGTTTCAGATACCCCCCCACTAGTTGGCGCAGCAAACGTCACAGTGATTTGATATACGAGTAATTTGAGTTATGAGCTCCATCACGGAACAAATTAAACTCGTAAGTCAAGGCCCCACTGTAATGATTATTTCCTTATAATAATGAGATGATATTTTATTTTTGAAATCACATGTGAACATGGATAGTGGAATTATTATTTCCCAGAAATGGATAAATGATGAATTCTTTCCATAATCTACTTTGGCTTTTATACTGAAATCAAGTTTAAATAAGAAATTTCTAAGTTAAATGCTTGGCTAAAATTAATTAGAATTGGAGATGACCTGCCCTAGGAATTCTTCTTAATAATAATCTTTATATCACTAGATTAAGTTTTTGATGTTAACTAGGTTCTGATTTTAGCTACTGTATAAATGTATTTTCTTCTAAATAAAAAAAATGTACAGATTAATAACCATCCAAGCTGAACTCCCAAAATACTTTCCAAAAGAGATGATGGGTTGACATTTGAGCAATGTTTTAAAGCAGGAGTGGGTAACATCTGGCCTGCAGGCCATATAAGGGCCACAAAATCATTTGGTCTGGCCCTGCCAAGGCAACTGCAGGTAGGACTCGAAATTCAATAAATCTGGGAGCTTTTTTCACAGCAACATAAATTTATATTAAGTCAATTATATTAAGAGAAGGATGTTATAAATATTCAAATGGCCCTTGGCAGAAAAAAGGTTCCCCACCCCTGTAGGAAGACAGATCAGTTCAACCCACCCTCTTGACCAAAACTTTGCTTTGGTGTAGATTGTACCTCTTTAGGGCAGTAACTTCTAATACCCATGGAAGGTGGTATTAGCATTAGAATTAGGGAAGCTTGAAGGAAAAAAAGAAACATTTACAGAGAGAAATCAGTTTCCTCCCACCTCCTACCACTGCAAAGAAAATTCTGGTAGAGTAATTTTATTATGAGAACAGAAAAAATAATGATTATGAAGCTTAAAAGTAATTATTTATGAAAAGGAATATATATAATGCTAAACAGTCTTTCCTTCTCTCTTTGATAAATATAAAGATGGAATGTTTTATTATAAAGTTACAAAGTCTTTACATCTGAATAAAATTATTTTTTAAAAAATATATTTTATTGATTTTCTGCAGAGAGGAAGGGAGAGAGATAGAGAGTCAAAAACATCGATGAGAGAGAAACATCAATCAGCTGCCCCCTGCACATCTCCCACTGGGGATTATGCCCGAAACCCAGGCACATGCCCTTGACCGGAATCGAACCTGGGACCTTTCAGTCCTCAGGCCGATGCTCTATCCACTGAGCCAAACCGGTTTCAGCAATAAAATTATTTCTTACCTAATGGTCCAGATGTTTTTGAACAATTGTAGAAAGTGGACCTGAAAGACCTGGAATAATTGTATGGTCAGGGAACTATACCACAGATAGTTCTTATTTTTCATAGTGATTTAAAATAAACATACTGTTATTTACCTATTATGACTGATGCTGAAAGGGTACTCTGTCCCACTTCTAGTTTTTAAAACACTTTTGTTGAGGTATAATTTACATAGTATAAAATCCACCCATTGTAAGGGTAAAATTCCATGATTCTTAGTACATTTATAGAGTTGTGCAACCATCACCATAATCCAGTTTTAGAATATTTCCATCATCTCCCAAGATTCCTTTGTGCTCATTTACGGTATATCTTTGATTTTGGCCCTATACCTAGGAAATCACTAATCTATTTTCTATCTTTGTACATTTGCCTTTTCTGGACATAAATGGAATCATAAAATATGTAGTCTTTTTTGTCTAGTTTATTTTACTTAGTATAATATTTTTGAGGTTCATCCATATTGTAGCATATTTTCTGCTCCCAGGGAATTTTAGAATCAGTTTGTCAAGCAAATTTAAAAATAAGAAAAAAAAATTCCTGTCAACCAGGTGGAATGGCTTTTGCTCAACATGGCCTTTAATCCCCCTTACTAGTTTCTTGCTTAGGATTCCTCCATCTTTTAAAGCATTTTTTGAGGAATTATTTTATATTCAGAACATTTCTGAATGTAACAAAACCACATGGCAGTACAAAAAGTACTTTCTGTTGAATAAAAACCTTTAGTTTTCAGGATTGCATGAAGATATAGAAATGTAGGACCAGAAAAGCATAACTCACTAAGAAGACAGAAGGGAAACTAAATAAAGAACATTCTCATAGTTATAGTCAGTTGTGTTTAGTTTTGTCTTTTTGTTTTGCTTCCCTTTTACAAGTAAGTACTTTAATTTTCTGGCTATTATTATAAATGGTATAAACAATATTACTCTCCATTTCATTTTAACTGTAATGATATCTCATCAGACCAAAGTCATATCACTGACAACCTCTTATCTGGAACATGATGAGGAAGCAAGAAAAAAATACTTAAAGACAAAAGAACCAAATAATTATAACGAGGCCATGTTCTAAAATGTATGCAACATATTCATAGGAAGCCCCGGCTTCCCGGTCCTCATTAGGAACTAGGTACTTTTATTTTATACACAGTTCTAAAAAGGTTTGTTCTTTCACTGCCCCTAGACCAGTGGTCAGCAAACACATTAGTCAACAGAGCCAAATATCAACAGTACAACAATTGAAATTTCTTTTGAGAGCCAAATTTTTTAAACTTAAACTATATAGGTAGGTACATTGTTATTAACTTAATTAGGGTACTCCTAAGCTGGCCTTTGCTAAAAACGTCCTCAATCTGAGGGCTCAACCTCAGCAAACGTACCCCCACTTCTTCTAACGCCACTTCTTCAAAATGGACTCGCCCAGGCCGAAAACCAACTTCTGCACACGGGCCACAAAGTTTCAATCGCACTGTGTGCACCTGCACGTGGTATTTTGTGGAAGAGCCACACTCAAGGGGCCAAAGAGCTGCATGTGGCTCTCGAGCCGCGGTTTGCCGACCACTGCCCTAGACAATCAAAAGCAACAGATCATTGAGAGATCGAGAGGAAGAGACAGAGGAAGAAGGGAAGTCAGGAGAGATTGGTCCTTAGAGAAGGATTTATTGTTAAGAGTGAGAAATAACAGCGTGACAGAGGAGGAGACAGAAAATGGACACAGAGGCCTGGGACCATCCGGTGAGCTCTGACAGCACCACTGCATGACAGTGTGGGAGAGCTAACGATGACTCTCTGTCTCTATAAAAAGAAGTTTCCTTATGTTCAAACTACCTCCACTCCTTCCTGGAAGAGGAATAGGTTGGGCAAAAGTAGGTTTATAGCTATGAGTACACAAAACAGAGATTATTCTTCTATTATTATTTATTGTTATATTATTTTCCATAGGAAAAACTGTAAACCTACTTTTGCCACACCTTGTATATGACAACTATTTAATTAAATTTATAAATAAACAACCAAACAATTTTTATTTGCTATATCCTATAATGAAGGCAGCAGTATATTACAGCTTTTAGACAATTGTCTATTAAAGTAGCTAGAATTCTTACAGAGAGGAAGGCTGTGTGAGAATGAAGGCAGAGATTAAACTGATGCATCACAAGCCAGGAAATTCTAAAATTGCTGGCAGCCATAATAGTCCAGGGGAGATCAACACATTCCACGAGATTTTTTACTTTGACAAAGAATGATCAAATCTTTTTTTTAAAGTAAACATTGTTTCAGAGGTGGAACGCCGTTCATGTATTTTTATTGATCTCAGAGAGGAAGTGAGAGGGAGAGAGAGATGGAAACACCAACTCTTACATGTAGATCTTTCCTCACGTGATATAATATGCTGACCATATATGTTAGGCTTGGATAAAAGCTTCAAACTACCTGTGTTCAATACCTCAAGACATAGAAAAAGAATATCATATCTACTCTGTTTATATTTCACTGACAAAGTAAGAGTTGGGGATAGCTGTCCAGAGGGACATTAGTAAAAGTCTATTGAGAATTAAAAAAAAAAAAAAAAAGATGAATCAAAGCAATTGAAGAATGAAAATTCACTGGAAAAGCAGATTATTTACTCTGCTCAGGTTCAAAAGGGGAGTAACCATACTTTCTCTTTTTCTTCCCTTTTTTTTTTTTATCTTCAGCTGGAAAGACAGCTAATGATGCAGAACGAAATGAGAGAAAGACAAATGGCCATGCAGGTTGCTTGGTCTCGGGAATTCCTCAAATATTTTGGAACATTTTTTGGAATTGCAGCCATCTCTTTAACAGCTGGGTATGTTTGTTATTTACTTTAAAATTTTCTTAAATAATTTATTTATTTTGTCTTTGCCATTATCATATTATTATTCAGTTGGCCAAGACAGGACTTTGGTCCAAATACTGTGCATGTAAACAAAGTAATCCATTATAGCTTAATCCTCGGAGGTAATTCTGTAGAAACAGGGTAGCAATAGTTAATTCTGCCTTTAGTTTATTAGATTGCCTCTGTTCTTTTGTCCATTTTACAAGTTAGAGAACTAACTTGGCACTGAGACAGGAGGCTTCTACAAGTTTATCTCCACAAGCCTTAAATGGTAGATATCAACACTTCACTATTTATAAAATGAGTAATCTGAGCCTCAACATCAAATACAAATGAGTAATTCATAGACCCTGCCTGTCCAGGAGAACTGTAGAATCTGGTGAGGGGTTATGGGTAAGGAAATCCTATTTTCAAAGAAGATGCAAATGAATTAAGTAACTTTTGAAATAAAGGACATTCTTTCAAAAAGCAGGTAAATTTATTTTCGAGTATAAAGATATGTATTTACGATCATTTCTTGATATTTATTTTGCTTTGTTCTTGAACCAGAGCAATAAAAAGGAAGAAGCCAGCCTTCCTCTTCCCTATCATTCCATTAGGCTTTGTCCTCACCTACCAGTATGACTTGGGCTATGGAACCCTTCTACAAAGAATGAAAGGTAAGCTTTTGATAAACCAGACTCTATTTCTGATTCATTACCTGGTTAAAGGATCCCTTTCTTATGATTCCTTGACTTAGGAAGATTCTGACAAGACCCTCTCCCTGGTTTTTAAATATAATAATTATTAAAAATTAGATTATATAAACTTACAATGAAATAAATTACAAAAAATAAGCATTAAATTATATTGAAAACAATGGTAAAAAGTACTCAACTGATCAGCTAATTACTATACTGTAATCTACAAATTTATATTATATATGTCTATACTCTTAAGTTATGAATATCTATTGTATCTGTATGGTAGAAATGCAGATACAATATACAAATACAATAAAATACAGATACAACTCTGACTTTAGTGACATCCCATTGGTACCCTGAAGTTGATTGTGGTGGAAGGATTTACACCATGGAAATCTGCAAATGTAAAATCAAGACTTGACTTATTTTGTTGTTGTTGTTGTTGTTTATTGTTTAGACCAGAAGTTGGTATACTATGGCCTGTGGGCTGGCCACCTGTTTTTGAAAATAAAGTTTTATTGGAACATCGACATGCCATTCATTTCTGAGTTGGCTTTGACTGCTTTTCATTACCATGACAGAGATGCCTCTTTGGAACAGAAACAAAAGGCCTCACAAGCCTAAAATATTTACTGTCTGGACTTTTAAGAAAGTTTACCAACCCATGGTCTAGACTTAAGATAATGATGAAGGCTATGTTAATAATGCAGATTATGGCCCCAACAGGTTTGGCTCAGTGGATGGAGCATCGGCCTGCGGACTCAAGGGTCCCAGGTTCGATTCCGGTCACGGGCATGTACCTTGGTTGCAGGCACGTGCCCAGTGGGGAGTGTGCAGGAGGCAGCTGATCGATGTCTCTCTCTCGTCGATGTTTCTGGCTCCCTATCCCTCTCCCTTCCTCTCTGTGGAAGATCAATAAAAAAAAATATATATATATATATACACACACACACAGATATATATATACACACACACATATACATGTATGTATATGTATATATATATTTTTTTAATTAAATCTTTATTGTTCAGATTATTACATTGGTTCCTCTTTTTTCCCACCATAACTCCCCTCCACCCAGTTCCCACCCCTTCCTCTGCCCTCACTCCCCACCCACTGTCCTCATCCATAGGTGCACGATTATTGTCCAATCTCTTCCCGCATCCCCCACACCCCTTTTCCCTCCAAGAATAGTCAGTCCATTCCCTTTCTATGTCACTGATTCTATTATAATCACCAGTTCATACTGTTCATCAGATTATTTATTCACTTGATTTTTAGATTCACTTGTTGATAGATGTGTATTTGTTGTTCATAATCTGTATCTTTACCTTTTTCTTCTTCTTCCTCTTCTTAAAGGATACCTTTCAGCATTTCATATAATACTGGTTTGGTGGTGATGAACTCCTTTAGCTTTTCCTTATCTGTGAAGCTCTTTATCTGACCTTCACTTCTGAATGATAGCTTTGCTGGATAAAGTAATCTTGGTTGTAGGTTCTTGGTATTCATCACTTTGAACATTTCTTGCCACTCCCTTCTGGCCTGCAAAGTTTCTGTTGAGAAATCAGCTGACAGTTGTATGGGTACTCCCTTGTAGGTAACTTTCTTTCTCTTGCTGCTTTTAGGATACTCTCTGTCTTTTGCTCTTGGTATTTTAATTATGTGTCTTGGTGTGGTCCTCTCTGGATTCCTTTTGTTTGGGGTTCTCTGTGCTTCCTAAACTTGTAAGTCTATTTCTTTCACCAGGTAGGGGAAGTTTTCTGTCATTATTTCTTCAAATAGGTTTTCAATATCTTGCTCTCTCTCTTCTTCTGGCACCCCTATAATTTGGATGTTGGTACGCCTGAAGCTGTCCCAGAGGCTCCTTACACTATCTTCGTATTTTTGGATTCTTTTTTCATTTTGCTTTTCTGGTTGGGTGTTTTTTGCTTCTTCATATTTCAAATCTTTGACTTGATTCTTGCAATCCTCTGGTCTGCTGTTGGGAGTCTGTATAATACCCTTTATTTCAGTCAGTGTATGCTTAATTTCTAGTTGGTTCTTTATCACAACATCGAGGGTCTCACTAGATTTCTTGAGGATCTCACTATATTTATTGGCGGCTTCTAGACAGTTCTTTAAAGACCTTAAAAGTGTGGTTCTGAATTCTATATCCAGCAGTTTGCTTTCCTCCATTTCTTTAGTTTGTGTCCTGTTTCTTTGTCTTGGCATTTTTTATGCTTCCCTGTGTTGAAAAAGTGGTTTTCTGTGCTGAGTGTCCTCTAGGGCCCAGTGGTTCAGCCTCCCCAATTACCTGAGGAGGACACTCTTGGTGCACCCCCTTGTGGTCTTTGTGCACAGTCTTGTTGTAGTTAAGCCTTCATTGTTGTGAGAATCAGCTGTGTCTGCAGTGGGAGAACTTCTGTGCTGGAGACACCCCTCTGGGGCAAGACTTGCTTCAATGGGGCTTTGGTGCTCACTGAGTCTGCGCCCTGAGTGTGTCCTTTATGTTTCCAGGGAGCTGCAAACTGGATGGTCCCACTCTGACCTCTGGGCTTCCTGGCTCCTGGATCTCTAGGGAGGTGCTAATCTAGCCTTTGCCTGCGGCTATCCAGCAAAAGACTCCCTGCAGGACTTGGGCGGGGTGGGTCCCAGGGGATCAACACGGTGGGGCTAGCAGTCATGGCTGCTCTCAGACTTGCCCTCTGAGACTCTGCTTCTCAGTGTCCTGGTAATTGCTGCAAGCCCCTCGGAGAGAAAGCTGCCCTCAGGTTCCAACCGATGCCAGACAGTCCCGCTTCTCCCGTATGAGTCTGGGTCCCTAGAGACTCGCCCGGAACTGGAGCTCAGAGCCTGAGACTCCCTCCAGATTGAAAACGACAACCGCGCCCTCAGCCACCAGCCCGCTCCACATGCACCTCTGTACCTCAGTATTTTACTTTCGCACTGTGCCTCCTCTGAGTCTCGGTATGCTTTTCTCTTTCCTTCTAGTTGTGGAATTTCTACTCAGCCAGGCTTCCTGTGGTTCTGGACGATGTCCATTCTGTCTTTTAGTTGTATTTTTGAAGTGGTTGTTCGAGGCAGCAAACTCCGGTGTTTACCTATGCTGCCATCTTGGTTTCTCCCTCAATAAAATATATTTTTAAAAAATGAAGATTATGTTTAAAAGTGTGTTGTGTCCCTAGCCATTACATTGTGAATGGCTTAAAAAATGAGGAAATATTCTCCCAATATTTAAAAAACCATTATCTGATTCAGCAAAGTTGTTCAAATCATTCTCAAATGAGTAAAGTTCCAACATATGTCATTGTTTCACTTTTGTCCTACTTATCAATGTAAAAGAAAACATCAACCTCATTCATAGTGGAATTATACTCATTCACCAACTGCTACTATAGGTTAGCTGTGACTTCAAGGGTTCAGCAAAAATCAATGAAAACATTCTGTAAGAATCAATTTGCTACATGGAATTTATGATACAATGTATTGTACATTTTATTATTTATAACTTGTGTGCTACATATATATTTCTATAAGTAAATCTATAATAAACATATGTACTTAATAAACTTTACATTTTAACACACGCCCCCCCCCCCCCCCGGGAGAGAGCTGGTTGTTAAATATTCACCAGACTGTGCTGCTCTCCTCTCACAGAACCTTGACTCTCACTGCCCTAGCAAATACAAATAGCACTGCACTCAGAAGACATTCCTGCCCTAGGAAGATAGTTTCTCATTAGTCTAGGACAGTGGTCAGCAAACCGGCTCACGAGCCACATGCAGCTCTGTGGCCCCTTGAGTGTGGCTCTTCCACAAAATACCACGTGCGGGCGCGCATGTACAGTGCGATTGAAACTTCGTGGCCCATGCGCAGAAGTCGGTATTTTGTGGAAGAGCCATGCTCAAGGGGCCAAAGAGCCACATGTGGCTCGCGAGCCGCAGTTTGCCAACCACTGGTCTAGGATATTCCTGCTTCCAAATTCCTACCACTTCTCTGGGAAATACACTCATACAAGTATCCCCGTGTCCCCACTTTTCGAGCCTTTAACCCATAGAACATTGGAAACAGTATTTTCCCAAGCCTTCATTTTGCCATCCTGCTCTCTCCTGGGCTATGGGTCCATCCTTGAAGCTTTGTGGGAACTGCTTTGATATGGTAAAGGAGGAGGTAATTATGTTCTGAAAAAAAAAATTTGAAAATGAAAATATATTTCCTCATAGATACTATGTAAAAGTGTTCTTTGTGGTCAGGTGTTATTGATATCACAGTTCAGCTATATTGTAAGCTAAAGAGTTCTTTGCTCATGGCCTAGAAATTGATTTATAGCATTATTACTATGGGAAAATGTATTCTGAGTACTAAAACCCCGGCCCTCAAATTAATTTTTTTGGTACAATCCCATTTGAAGCTGGAAATTAACCAGCTCAGTTTCACATCACTCATCTACTTAAGGATTCATTAGTCCGAGCCCAACTATGTCTCACTGTTTTATAATGGACATTAGAAGTCACAGAGCAAGTTTACTTTCTGGAAACAGTTTGATTGTATATTTTTAAAGTAATTTTATTACAGGTCCATCAGAGTCTACAAAATTCAGAATTTTATACTTTCAGGGCATGTTGTGGAAATTTCTTGTAAAAAGAAATACATCTTTAGAATATACTAGGAAACTTACCATATTAGAAACTTTAGGTTATCACATTTAGCATTGTTAACTAATGATGACCCCAAGATATAAAATCCCTGTTTGACTGGCTTTATCATCAGTCATTCTGTAAACACATATTGAGATTTGCTACATGCCAGCAAGACATTCTCACATGGAAACATCTAGTCTGTCATCAGTGGCCGGCCTAATTATATACAAGTTATAATGATCTTTACTTACTATTTGAGACTGAGAAAAGAAGTGTTGGGAGATGGTTGAAGTACTCTTATAATTTGAAAATTTTAGTCTGTTAGGTTTGGAGTATGAATTAATTGTGTGCTAAAAGACAAGAACTTAAAGGAAACATTTGCCTTCATTTCCAAAGTTTATAAAATGTCAATGTGTATTATGACACAATTTTAAAATTAATTTTTCTAATTAGTCTTCAACATTAAAAGTTGGCAAATGTTAATGGGTCCAACAAATTACTAGCTGTTATCTGAAAGAGGAACTGTTTATAGAAATGTGTAGATGTGTGTGTATGTAGGTATACAGACTATAGAATATTTAATATTATTTGGGGTATTTACAAGTAGTTTCAGGTCAAAGATTAGCTTTCCTAAAAATTTAGAATTTTCAGTAAATTTTATTTTCTCACATGTCACTTATGATATATTAAAAGGCAAAAGGAAGAGGACTACCTCAAACCTCTTCAAACACAACTAATCTTTAGCACCCTGACTTTTCTTCAAGGAAAAAAACAACATTACTTGGTATGCTTTCTCTTCTACATGTTAAAATGTTGTCTTCTGTCAAATAAAATGGCATCTGATTTATCTTTCTGTGAGTCTTCAGGATTCATCACTATATTTCCTTTGGGAAATGACTTCTCCTGAGGAAAGCGGGTGAAATATTTAACTGTAAGATTTGAGGAACACAGCAAGTAGGTCTTCTCACAAACTGCTGATACTCCTTTGTCACCTTGTATATGTCTGTACTTTATTTAAGGTGAAGCTGAGAACATATTGGAAAAAGAAAAAAATAAGTTACAGCTGCCAAAAGGAATGATTACTTTTGAAAGCCTTGAAAAAGCCAGAAGGGAACAAAGTAAATTCTTCATAGACAAATGATATTATGTTTACCCATTGAAACTCAAAACACAAAATTGTTGACTTGAATGATGGTTTTCACAATTAAGTGTTCAAGATTTTGATATACTGGATTTTATTTTAAAATATTAAAATGTAAGATCAGGTTTGTTAAACTATTTTGAAATAAAATTTATAACATTCAACAAAAAAAGGAGGTACTCTAAGTAACTTTTAGATTTCCCATATTTGTATATTATAAATATGTAAATATAAAGTTAATAAACTATATTGTTTTGAACTCCTGAAAGCAAATGTCCTACCGCTCTCATTTTTCTGTCTCACACACCTTCCCCATCACATTCATCTTTAATTTGGATTTGTCAGTTGTGTCCTGTCTCCACCTGACAGAAACAATTCATATTAATGACTAATATGTATATTGTGCTTCCTATGGCCAGTCACTCTTCTGAGTGGTTTGCATAGATCTAGGACAGGAAGGACTGCTGCTCGGCAGAGATTACATTTGAGCTGAGAACTGAATGATGAATGAGCCAGTTGTGTAAAAAGCAGGAATGGGGGCAGGGAAGGGATTTCTAGGCAAAGGGAAGAGCCAGAGGAAAGGTTCTGAGACTTGTCAAAGAATGGAAAGAAGGCCAGGAAAAATAGTAGGAGATGAAATCTGAAGGAGAGAAACAAGAACAAATACATGGCTAATGCAGCTGATGATACATTAATATATGGCTTTGATACAATAATAGTTGAAGAGAACCTTGGGGCCAGGTCTTGAAGGATGCATTGAGTTCTCCATGAAGACAAGGGGGTGAAGAGGAAGTGCATCTTTGGCAGAAAAAGAAGAATGACTAAAGGCAGTGCCATGCATGTCAAGTCCAGGGATTTGCTGCTGGTTATTGGGTTTGCCTGGGGCAAGAGGTTCCTTACGTGGGAGATTTGTTTAGAAATAAGCCTGGAGGCACAGCTCAACTCCTTGGGTGTAACACCAAGGAGGTTGTGCTCTATCCTACTGGTACTAAAATTACAACTCAATCAAGTTTATATGGTATTCCACCTAATTCAGTTTGTGTTTGGGGATAATTCTGAAGGGTCCTTATGGTATAGTACTTAATTGCACTTTGTAAAAGATTTTAGCAGTGCCCCAGATCCACTCAAAACAGTTTTGGCAACAAATACTGAAACTATATTGTCAAGATGTTAAAGAAGGAAAGAAGACCCTTAGAAATTATCTAGTCTAAATCCCATTTTACAGTTGAGAAAATGGAGGTTCATAGTGATTTACCTAAAGTTCCACATCTTGTAATGGTAGTTGGTACTAAAACCCTGGTGTCTGATATCCCTAGAAGGATTCTTTCCAATGCAACATGCTGCCTGACTTCAAAGGAAAGTGACAAAGTAAAAATCAAAACTAATTTTTAAAAATTATCACATATGCTCAATTTCAGAGCCTTAGAAAATGTCCCAAAGATGGGGTTAGAACAGGATAGGGAAGTAGAAGAATCAGACTGCAAAAATAATCTACAACCAATGTAATTGGAATATGAGTCATCTGAAGTTGATACTATATTTTATAGGCTTCAACAATTTTAATATCTGCATGTTCAAATGTGGTATTTTAGAGACACTAGTCAGAATTTAGAAAGTTTTTCTGCTCCACGCTTATGGGAAAAGAACAAACCCTTGCTGGGAAAATATTATTAAATAAGCCTTATTACTCATGCGTTGCGGTGTCTCTTGGCCTTGGATGTGTCTGTTCTGTGAGAGGGTTGGAAATGCTCTCCTAGGTTTGGCCTTGTGGATGCCTACAGGAGATTTCAGAAATATCTTGCAAACTGCAAAATGTCCAATTTGAAGAAAGTAGTTTCGAATATTCAGGGCTGAATATTTAGCATCTCTACTGATTTTTCTACTGGTAACTTTGGGTCTTGGAGTTTATGAAGATTGAAGCAGTACTTGGGCTGCAGGTGTACCAGGAAGCCCAGGCTGGCTGGAAGCAGAGCGTAGGGGGTGACAGAAAATAAGAGAGCCAAGGAAGAGTAGTCTTCGTGAAGGGATGGAGCTGACTCAAATGCCTCTCACAGTAAATGGCTGCCAGGGTTCCATTACTGGCTTGCTTGGGGGAGCTGAGCTCCCTAGAGACCAAAGTCACCTATGGGATCCCCTCACAGGCCTGTTTATTTTGCTGTAATAACTTGTTCCTTTGGCTACTTGGATGGCAATAAGAAGTGTGTCTGGAACAACACAAACTTATCATGACTGCTGATAAAAGCAACTGGAACCCTATATCCCACTGATACTTAGTGGTCACTGAGTCTGAGGTTTAGTTAGTATTTCTGGTTCATTATTTCTCAATCCACAGGTGTCATGGGGTTAAAAGATAGATTGCTAACCTCAGTTTGTTTATTCTTTTTCTTGGAGGACTTCATCTGTGGCCAGCAGCACTGTGTAGATGTTTTTTGCTCTGCCTGGACATGAAAGACAGGCAACCCCTGAGCCCGAGTTAGTTTGGGCATTTCATTTGGTGTTAGAAGAACAGAGTTCAGAATATGTCTTATGAAGTCACATCCTAGAGAGGACTGACTGGCAATCTGGGATTCTAGTTTGGTGGGGATTTCAAAAAACTGTAAGGAAACAGCTGTTGAAGGTGTGTGAAAGTCAATGGATTTTGATAAATTGAAATGAAATAAGGAAGGTCTGTGAAAAGTTATCAGGGTTTCAGGATTAGGCTTTGAGGAACACCTATAACTATTTTTCCCAACATTCCCACACCATTAATTTTCTGCTGATGAAGATCTGACACAAGTAGAAGGTAATATCAACTGTATCTACCAAGGTGATCTTGAGAGAGAGAGAGAGAGATTACATTCCATAGAAATTCAATATGGATTCTGGATACTCGACAGTTTCATATCTTGAAATGCTCCAGAGAAGACTTGGCATCCAGAATGCTTTTCATCTTCAAGGAACTAAGAAATTTGAAAGGAGTCCAACTAATGCTATGTATTTCAAACTAGCAATAACAAAAACACCTATGGTTTGAATAGTTTGTGCCTCTAGATCAGGGATGGGGAACATCCAGCCTGCAGGCTGTATAAGGTCCCTTAAATCATTTGGTCTGGCCCTACCAAGGCATTAGGGGTGAGTTAATTAAATGTTTGACTAAATATAACAGCCTAATTTTTAAGTTGATAATTTTGTATGGCCTGAGAATGATGGTATAAATATCTAAATGGCCCCTGGCAGAAAAAATGGTTCCCCACCCCTGCTCTAGATAGTTACTTCTTTGAATTCAATAGCTATGAGAAACACAGGATGCTAGACTTACCTTCCATGCAGTTTTCTTGTATGGACTGAAAGCAAAGGACAAGCCTACCACCTCTGAAATAGCCTGAAAGTCTTACTAGGCAGGTGAAGGGGATTTTGTTCATCTACTGACTTTCATAATTGCTTTTCAGAAATTCAAGCAGACATCAATTTCCTACTAGAATAGGTGTGTTATAGGAAAAGTTCAAATAGGTTCATGGTTAAGATATTCTGTTCTTCCTCCCATTTCTTTTTCTCCAGAAATAGTAACATTTATCTCTTTTAGATAATCCTATCTCAATATAGGATTTCCCTGAAGCAGATTTGGCACCAATCACTTGAGCAAGTCATTGATTTTGGAGGTGATCCCAAAAACATTGATGGGGAATTAAGGAAGTAGATAGGACAGAGAAGGAAACTAGTAAATGAAGTCTAACCCAGAAAGTGACCTTTGCAGACCACTGTAGCTTAATCCTGATGAAGAACTCTGGGAAATGGTTTAAAACATCCCCTACCCCCCAACTGAGTTATCCAATCCAAGGAGTGCAATTTCCCCCAGCTTAGAATGTACAGGCAAAATGGGCTCTGGAAACCAGAATAAACCTCAAGCAAGAAACCAGGTGTTAGACACTGGAAGTCAGATCAGCTCAAACTGAAATGGTAAGGGCTAATAAGTAGTTGAAAGCAACTCATATTTTAGTTACTGATAGGGTTACTTTAACTTTACATCTCTAAGTAACATTCCAGTGTAGCTACTTCTTAATGTTTCAAAAAAATATTATTTTTTGACATACCATGAAGATAATAAAGAATTAGCTATCTTAACTCCCCCAACCCCAACAACCACCACCACATGCATCTATTTCCCTATCCTTTCAATATTGTTATGCAATCATTTTGGTTGGATCAATATTCATTGTTTACATTATAATGATGCAAACACTGTTCACAACTGTGTCATATAGTAAAGTATAATTACTTCCCTTTCTTGCTCACTTCCTGATTTCTCTGGAATTAGTAGTCTTTTTGTTGTTTTATGTGCTTAATGTTCTTTATAACTTCATTAACCTCAAATTCTTTGTTGGTTTTTAAATCTCCTCCAAAGACATCCATTCACATCAGATATTTTGTCAATACCTTCTTGAAAAAAAATTGGAGGCTTCTGACCTGTTCTCACCTGTACTGTTTTTTGTTTTTTTTTACATCTGAAAGACAGCTCTCTCCTCCTGAGTTTTCCCTTCACCACCGTGTTGGAGGGGGAGGGTCCTTTTTTCTTATACCCGGGTTGGATCTTTTGTTTCCTATATTCTATGTTGTGCTCCCTCATTTGCTGGAACTCATCCCTCCTTAGCTTTGTGACAAAGAGTGAATGGAGGAAAAAAATGTTGAGACCTTATATATCTAAAAATAACTTCCTCTTCTTCACTTGATTGATAAATTGGCTGGGTATAGAATTCCTGGTAGTTAATGACTTTCCATCAGGATTTCTAAGGCATTTCTCCGCCGGCTTGGGTGTCAACACTCTGTGCTGGAAAGCCCTCCTACACCGATCCTCCTCCTCACCCTGCTTGAGCTTCAACCACTCATGCTGGCCTCCCATCACATAGTTAGATATATTCCTCATCCAATTCAAATCCTAACAACACTAGCCTGCACCACCATGCAAAAGCCTTTCTTAACCAGTTCAGGCTCGCACACCTCTCACTGGGTCACCTTCCCTTCCGCCCTGCTCCCAGTGTGGATGCCTTCCTCACTCTTCTCAGATTACAACATCCCCATAGGAACCACCAGAGCATTCCCCTACATCTGCCAGCATGGATACATCCTTTGTTCTGCCCAAGTGAATGGATTTAGCAAGAAATTATTCAGTATAGAAGGGAAAAGAAAAAGTGAAAGAACTGAATTTTAATATTTGTCATCTAATACAAATATTTAGAATTTTTTAAATAAAATTATTTTTGTTTAATTTTGTGTGTTCAAGTAACCCTTATTTTGTGTGTGTTTTTAAAATTTTTATTCAATTCATTGGGGTACCATTGGTTAATAAAATTATATAAGTTTCAAGTGCACAATTCTATAATACAACATCTGTACATTGTATAGTATGTTCACCATTCACAGTGAAGTCTTTTTCCATCTACATTTATTCCTTCTTTACCCTCTTCTACTTCCCCCCACCACTCCTTTCCTTCTTGTAATCCCCATAATGTTGTCTGTGTCTATGAGGTTTTTTTTAATCCCTTTACCTTTTTCACCCTGCCCTCCCACAAAATCCCTCCCTTCTGACATCTGTCAGTCTGTTTTCTGTATCTATAAGTCTGCTTCTATTTAGTTTGTTTATTTTGTTCATTAGAATCCACATATAAGTGAAATCATATGGCAACTGTCTTTCTCTGATTGGCTTATTTCACTTAGCATAATATTCTCTAGGTCCATCCATACTGTCACAAAAAGGTAAGAGTTCCTTTTTTTATGGTTGTGTAGTACTCCATTGTGTAAATGTACCACAGCATTTTTATTCACTCATCTACTAATGAACATTTGGGCTGCTTCCAAATCTTGGCTATTGTAAATAACGCTGCAATGAATATAGGGATGCATGTGTTCTTTTGAATTAGTATTTCAGGTTTCTTCAACTATAGTCCCAGAAGTAGAATTGCTGGGTCATAAGGTAGCTCTATTTTTAATTTTTTGAGGTAACTCCATATTGTTTTCCATAGTGGCTACCTATGTAGTAAGTAGATATTTTTCTTTATGTTCTATTCTTTTTATTAACTTATTTCTCAAGCCTCAAATTTTCAAAGGGTAGATAGGAAGAGTCCACATATCTCTACAGGGATCCTAATTAGGGCAGGATTTTAGAACTAATATTTTAAACTTGTTGATTTGCCTTAAGTGTATAAAGAGTCATAAAATGTACCATTCATCCTCAAAGGATGAAGATTTGTATTACATATGTGCATATAATTATAAAAATTAAAATTACTGATTTGATTTTGAAAATTGACTATATGTCATTGCTGTGCTGACTGCTTAGTAGGCACTAAGGGGACATGAAACTTTCATGTGATTAAAAAAAGACACTGAACTCGATATCTTAAGTCTTTGCTTGAGCCACACCACAAACCCTCACTAATTGTGTGATCTCTGGCAAAGCATTCTGAGTATTATCTATAAAATGGGGTAAATATCTGTGCAACATGACTGTTATGTAGGCAAAATGAAATCATGTTTGTAAAACTTCTCAGCAAACTATGTTTGATATCCAAGTGTCAAGCTCTGCAGAAACAGTCTCAGTTTAAACCCTCACTTCACCACTCACTAGACTTAAACATGTGTCTGAATCACCATTTCTCCATCACCTCATTTGTAGTTTGGTAATACTGACATTACTCAGCTCAGAGTATTGCTGAGAGGAATAAAAATGAGATAAAATGTTCAGCGGATAATAAGCATTCAATATTTCCTAATGTTATTGTTCTATGTTTACTGACATCCTCCAAAGCATATCCCCTGTCTATTGCTATGTTCATTCTACCCTATAAATTAATGAGTTTTATTTTACAAAGGAGAAACTGATAGCTGATGGCAAACCCTTTTCTGTTAAGCAGCTGATTGTATATCTTATTTCTCAAGAAAAATTACTATTTTCTATGAACACAATAAACATACTTGAGAACTAAAACTATGAGTAATTGATGTGATGAGGGGCCATATTTCATTGGTTCATTTAGATGACACTTCACACACAAAATGGTATAAATTCAACTAATATTTAGTTATGCATTAAACAAATGGTATTTACTGAAAAGAGTAAAATTGAAATCAGGGCTATCCTACAAAATCTAGAATGTGAGGTATCTGGGCCTGTGGATAAGAAAACCTGAAAGCAGGAAAATAGGGTATTCTGGAAAAAATTGTACCTTTTAGGAAAGTAGTTCTAGGCATTCAAAACAGCTGATTATTAAATCTAATAGACTCAATCTCTGGGAGCAAGTGAGAAGAAGGTATTTGACACACACTAAATATAAGGAAGAATACCCTCATCCAAAGTTCATAAATCACATGATCAAAACCACAGAATCACAGATGAAGAGAACTCATAATCATACAGATATACACAACTTTTCCTAGACACTTAATTTTTCTTCTCCACCAGTCAGCTTAGTTCAGAATGATCCTTTGTCAAATGCTTTTGGGTATCCCCTGTGAAAATTAATAAACAAAAAAAACTCATTTATAATGGAGTAGGGGACTATAAGAAAAAATGCTCATGCCCGCGTCACTTAACAGCACATTACTGACCCCAACAGGAAGAGCTACCTTGCATCTCCAACAGGAAGTGATATTACTTTACTACCTAAGCTGGAGGAGGGAAGATCCCTCCTTGCCCAATAACTGCTCAGCTGATGAAAGACTGCCATAATTCAGTTACTGAAAAGTCACTATCCTTCCAACTTTGTTTCCTCTAATGAACTCATTTACAACAGCCCCTTCAAAGTCTGCAAGAGTATTTCTCTCCATTGTTTCCCTGGATTTCATTAATGGTGAAGTGTGTGGTGTGCTATTAGACTGCACGTCCTGAATTGCAATTATTTGTTCCTTCCAAAGAGTAAATCTATTTTTCCGGAGGAATATCTGGCTCTCTATTTGTTTAAGATCAACAACCCCTTACTATATATATATATATCTCCAACCATACCTATAAAAAAAAAGGAGAATTAAATTTCATTTTATGAGAAAGCAATTTATAGTTATGTTCAAACTTGTTGCTATAAAAATAATACCTCTTGAAAATCGACAGTATTGTATTTTTTCTAAAGCTTTAAAATGTCATTTTGGCATACTAATAAGTGCTTAAAATTGTTTGAAAACACTTAGTAAGGTTATAACTTCTTCATCTCTTCAAATATATGCAGATTATAAGTGACATTTGTTATCCTTGCAAAATAAGCAAGCTTGATGATTCCTGAAAGTCAAGAAAGGACTAAAGTATGATTGTTCAAGTTCTATATTCATTACTGGACATCTCTGTACTAATTTTTTACTTATGCCATTGTTATAAGGTTGAAGTAGAATAATGTGTTTCTATAAAAATATTGGCTAAGATTCCAAAATGGTGGCAGAGTAAGTGGAAGTTACACTGACACTCTCACAGGACCAAACTGGAAATGTAACTAAAATACAGAAAAACCACCCTGAAAAATCAATGGAAGACTAGCTGGAGAGAACTCTGATAACCAAGAACAGAAAGTGGAGACTGCATAGAGACTGATAGGAAGTACAGAGGCTTGAAAGGGCTGACTGGGCTCCCAAAGAGAGCAGCTGAAGTTCCGGAATGATATCTTACCTGTGGGGGGTTCCCACTGAGAACTCGTGTTTAAATCCCAAGCAGGGTTCCCCAGCCCAGAGCACCAGAACTGAGAAAGGTGCCCACATAGCATCAGGCTGTGAAAAGCAGGAGAGTTGCTGCTGACCAACAAGAGATAGCTGGAAATGCAGGCACACTCTTAAAGGGCCAACGCACAAAATTTTGTGTGCAGCCACTCACCTTGGGCTCTGGCAGAGGGAGAGCAGAGTGGACTTGGAGCTGTGTAAGCAAAAGCCAGGAATAGGGGCTCTGGAGTTGGAGCACGGAGGGCAGCCACCCTGGTTTCCTGTGCTGAGTCATTCTCTCATGCTACAAAGGAAATCTTTCCCCAGGAACCTTTGCTACCCAGGCAGTTTTTGCATGGGGGGATGGGGGGGAGGCAGTTGCCCCACCCTATGAGTGATAGCCTGAGGCTAATCAAGTCTCACTGTCAATGGGACTGCAGGCATATCTGGAAGGCTTTGAGTCTTTGCCTGATTTAATCCCAGGCCCAGAGGTAGGAAAAGCAGACCTTGGTGCACATCATGGTCCTTTCCAAAGGCACGCAGCCCCAACAGATGGAGCCACAAGCTATGAATTGCTGACAGCTCCAAATAGGGTTCCAAGGACCAGTCACAGTGTCTGACAATGTCCTGCACTAGAGATTGGGAGTCGTAACAGATCTACCTAATACACAGACACAAACCCAAATAGGCAACCAAAATGGGGAGACAAAAAAAGCCCCAAATGCAGGAACAAGAGAATTCTCCAGAGGAAGAGCTAATTGAAATGGAGATAAGAAATTTATCAGAATAATGGTGGCAAAGATGCTCAACAGCATGAAAAAAGATATAGTAACTATGAAAAATAGCATAACACTAATAAAAAAACACAGTGGAAGGAATACACAGCAGATTAGGGGAAACCAAGGATCAGATCAGTGAATTAGAAGGCAGGGTAGAAAAAGTCACTCAGAGAACCAAAAATAAAAATAATAATAAACAGGAGGACAGCTTAAGGGAACTGTGGGACAACATGAAATGTAACAATTCTATCTAATAATAGACAAACATGGTAATTAACCATACCCCTGCTACGCTTCCCATTGGCTAATCAGGGTGATATGCAAATTAACTGCCAACCAAGATGGCGGCTGGCAGCCACTCAGCTGAAGCGAACATGAGGCTTGGTTGCCCCGGCGATGGAGGAAGCCTGCCGCATCCCAGCTCTGAGCTCCAGATGCAACAATGTTGCAATTATAGATGCTGAACAGACCCCAGATACCTGCTTTCAGCAGGCAGGTCTTGGAGCTGGAGCCACAACAAAGTTTCAATTACAGAAGGTAAATAAATCCCAGAATAAAAAAAGGAAAAGAAAAAAAGGAGAGACTGCGAGCTTCAGCTGCAGGCTTGGCCTGCCTGAAAACAGCCGACAGCCCCTCATCCAGGCTGGCCAGGCACCCCAGTGGGGACACCCACCCTAAAGGGGGTGTGGGCAGCCTGAAAACAGCCCTCAGCCCCTCATCCAGGCTGGCCAGGCACCTCAGTGGGAACCCCCAACCTGAAGGGGGTGCAGGAAGCCTGAAAACAGCCATAAGCCCCTCATCCAGGCTGGCCAGGCACCCCAGTGGGGACCCGCACCCTGAAGGGAGTGCGGGCAGCCTGAAAACAGCCATCAGCCTCTCACCCAGGTTGGCCAGGCACCCAAGCGGGACCCCCACCCTGATCCAGGACACCCTTCAGAGCAAATCAGCCGGCCCCCACCCATGCACCAGGCCTCTATCCTATATAGTAAAAGGGTAATATGCAAACTGACCCTAACAGCAGAACGACTGGGAATGACTGATCACTATGACACACACTGACCACCAGGGGGCAGACGCTCAATGCAGGAGCTGCCCTCTGGTGGTCAGTGCGCTCTCACAGGGGGGAGCTCTGCTCAGCCACAAGCCAGGCTGACAGCTGCCAGTACAGCAGTGGTGGTGGGAGCCTCTCCTGCCTCCTCAGCAGAACTAAGGATGTCCGACTGCAGCTTAGGCCTGCTCCCCGCTGGCAAGTGGACATCCCCCGAGGGCTGCCGGGCTGCCAGAGGAATGTCTCATTGCCAGCTTAGGCCCAATCCCCTGGGGAGCAGGCCTCAGCCAGCAGATGGTCATCCCCCGAGGGGTCCCAGACTGTGAGAGGGCACAGGATGGGCTGAGGGACCCCCCCAACCAGTGCACAAATTTTTGTGCACCGGGCCTCTAGTCCTATATAATAAAAGAGAAACACGTAAATTGACCATCACTCTGCTACACTCACCAGCCAATCAGGAGTGAGTATGCAAATTAACCCAACAAAGATGGTGGGTTAATTTGCATACACAGGTGCCAAGTGGCCTGGGTCCCAGGAACATCCTCAGGACCCAGGCTGCTCTGAGCCTGCAGGCCCGTGCGTAGGCCCTGAGCGGTCAGGATCCCAGAATGCCCCCGGCCACACCGGGCCTACGGGCGCAGGTGCCAAGTGGATGTTCTCGTCCCGTGACCACTTGCGTGTGCACCAGCACCAAGCGGCAGCCCAGGTCCACGCCCCCCAATCCAGAGCCCACAACCTGAGGCTGCTGGTCTGGGAAGTGTGCCCCTGGTGGCGGCGGCCACCACACGGCCCAGGTTCACCCGCCCCCCAGCCCGGCACCCACAACATGGGACTGGCTGCTGGCCTCAGGGGCGTGCCCCCCCCAGCAGCGGGGACACACCCCTAGCCCAGTGGACACAATGTGGGGGTCCTCTGTGCATGAGCTGCAGAGGAAACACCTTTCTTTTTATTTTTTAAAAAACTATATTTTATTGATTTTTTTACAGAGAAGAGGGGAGAGGGATAGACAGTTGGAAACATGGATGAGAGAGAAACATTGATCAGCTGCCTCCTGCACACTCCCCACTGGGGATGTGTCCCCAACCAAGGTACATGCCCTTAACAGGAATCAAACCTGGGACCCTTCAGTCTGCAGGCCAACGCTCTATCCACTGAGCCAAACCAGTTCGAGCATAAACACCTTTTCTGACCACTCATTGGCTAAGCTCTCTGTACGCCGCCACTTGCAGTGTTCTTGGTAACTTGGGTTATAATAATCCAAGAAGGTGATCTAGGGTTTTTCCACCACACTCCTGAAGGAAAAAACGAAGGTCCACTGCTGGAGGGGCTAAGAAATGTCATATCCTGCCCTAGCTGGTTTGGCTCAGTGGATAATGCCTCGGCCTGCTGACCGCAGGGTCCGGGTTCAATTATGATCAAGGGCATGTACCTAGGTTGCAGGCTCCTCCCTGGGCGGGGCCCAGGTCAGGGCTCATGCAGGAGACAACCAATCAAAGTGTCTCTCTCACATTGATGTTTCTCTCTGTCTCTCCCTCTCTCTTCCACACTCTCTAAAACTCAATGGAAACGTATCCTCAAGTGAGGATATAAAAAAAAGAAAGAAATGTCAT
The DNA here is from genome assembly GCF_028538775.1 of Myotis yumanensis. Taxonomy (NCBI): domain Eukaryota; kingdom Metazoa; phylum Chordata; class Mammalia; order Chiroptera; family Vespertilionidae; genus Myotis; species Myotis yumanensis. The sequence goes on along the minus strand of NW_027223763.1, from coordinate 48,539,871 downwards.
ATCCTATGAAAGACACATCTTGAAAATGCCTAAAAAAAGTTGTCATTTTTTCATGGTGAAGGGACTGGAGTCTGTGTTGATGAAAACACCTTGGCAGCTGCGGTGGCTGGCAGTGGCTGCAGCAGTGGGGTGATGGGGCTGGCACCTTCCCCTGATCAGCCCAGGCGCCTCCTGCAGAGGGAGGCCAGACTATGGCTTAGGCCCACTCCCCACTTGGAGTGGGCCTAAGTTGTCAGTAGGACATCCCCTGAGGGCTCCCAGTATGTGAGAGGGGGCAGGCTGGGCTGAGGTACCCCCCCCCCCCCCCCCAGTGCACAAATTTCATGCATCAGGCTCCTAGTATTCACATAATAGGCCTGCCAGAAGGGGAAGACAATGAGCAAGGGATAGAGAAAGTGTTTGAAGAAATAATGGCAGAACCTGGTGAAGGAAAAAGTCACAAAAGTTCAGGAGACAGAGAGATTCCCAAGCAAGAAGAATCCAAACAGGCCCACGCCCAGATACATCATAATAAAAATGCCAAAAATTAAAGACAAAGATCTGAAAGGCAGCAAGAGAAAAGCAATTTGTTACCTACAAAGGAGCTCCCATAAGGCTGTCAGCTGATTTTTCATCAGAAACTCTACAGGCCAGAAGGGAATGGCATGAAGTATTCAAGGTAATGAAAAGCAAGGATCTGAAACCAATATTACTATATCAGCAAGGCTATTGTTCAAAATAGATGGTGAAATAAAGAGCTTCCCAGACCAAAAAAAAAAAAAGGCTAAAGGAATTTATCACCATAAAAACAGCACTGCAAGAAATGCTAAAGGGGCTGCATAAAGAACTAAAATGGCAATAAGTAAGTACCTATCAATAATAACCTTAAATGTAAATGGATTAAGTGCTCTGATCAAAAGACATAAGGTAGCTGAATATATTTAAAAAAAAAAAAACATGACCCACTGATATGCTGTCCACAGAGACCTACCTAATAACAAAAGACTCATGCAGGGTGAGAGTGAAGAGAGGGGGAAAAAAATTTCCATGCAAATGGAAACGAAAAAAAGCTGGGTTAGCAATACACATAATGACATAATAGACTTCAAAATGAAAGCCATCACATGAGACTATAAAGGTCACTACATAATAATAAAGGGATCAATCCAACAAGCAGATATAAACCTGGTAAACATATATGCACCCAATATAGGAACACCTAAATATATAATAAAATTTCTAGATGACTTGAAGAGAGATTAATAGCAATATAGTCAGAGTAGGGGGACTTTAAAACCCTGCTGACTTCACTGGATAGATCTTCCAGACAAAAAATTAACAAGGAAACATGGACTTTAAATGACATATTAGACTAGATGTATTTAATTGACATTTATAGAACATTTCACCCCAAAGTTGCAGAATATACATTCTTCTCAAGTGCACATGGGTCACTCTCAAAGATAGACCACATGTTAGGACACAAAACAAGTCTCTTCAAGTTCAAGAAGACTGAAATCATATCAAGCATCTTCTCAGATCACAATGGAATGAAATTAGAAATCAACTACAGTAAAAACACTCAGAACATTGAAACACACGGAGGCTAAATAGCATGTTGTAAGACAATGAATGGGTTATCAATGAGATCAAGGAAGAAATAAAAAAAACTTCCTGGAAAAAAATGAAACTGAACACAAAACAATCCAAAATCTCTGGGACACAGCAAAAGCAGTCTTGAGAGCAAGTTCACAGCACTACAGACCTACCTCAAAAAAACAATAAAAATTAGTAATGAACTATTTACCCCTACAACTTAAAGAATTAGAAAGAGAACAAAAAGAAAAGCCAAGGGTAAGTAGAAAGGAGGAAATAATAAAGATTAGAGCAGAAATAAATGACACAGAGACTAAAAATAAAATAAAATAAAAATGAAACCAAGAGCTGGTCTTGGAAAAGATAAACAAGATTAATGAACTATTAGCCAGACTCATCAAGAAACAAAGAGAGAGGACCCAAATAAATAAAATCAGATATGAAAGCAGTGAAGTAACAACTGACATCACAGAAATACAAAGGATTATAAGAAAATTCTATGAACAACTATATGCCAACAAGCTAGACAACGTGGATGAAATGGACAAATTCCTAAAAAAAAAAATACAATCTATCAAAACTGAGTCAGAATCAGAAAACCTGAATAGGCCAATAACAACTGATGAAATAAAAGCAGTAATAAAGAAAAGTCCCAGCAAATAAAAGCCCTGGTCTAGAAGGCTTCACAGGGTAGCTTCAACAAACCTTAAAAGAACAACTAGCACCTATCCTCCTCAAACTATTCCAAAAAATCCAAGAGGAAGAAACACTTCCAAGCTCTTTTTATGAGGCCAGCATTATCCTAATTCCAAAACTAGATAAGGACACTACAAAGAAAGAGACCAATGTCCCTAGTGAACATAGATACTAAAATCCTCAACATAGTATTAGCAAATCAGATCCAGCAATATATTAAAAAGATCATACACCATGACGAAGTGGGATTTATTCCAGGGATGCAAGGCTAGTACAATATTCACAAATCAATAAACATAACACATCACATAAACAAACTGAAAGACAAAAATCATATCAATAGACGCAGAAAAAGCATTCAACAAAATGCAACACCCATTTTTGATGAAAACTCTCAGCAAAGTTAAAATAGTGGGATCATATCTCAACATAAAAAAGGCCATATATGACAAATCTACAGCAAACATCATACTCAATGGGAAAAAATTAAAACTATTTCCTTTAAGAACAGGAACAAGACAGAGATGTCAGCTTTGACCACTTTTATTCAACACAGTACTGAAAGTCCTAGCCATAGCAATTAGACAAGAAGAACAAATAATAGGCATCCAAATCAGAAAGGAGGAAGTAAAACTCTCAGTATTTGCAGATGATATGATATTGTACATAGAAAACTCTAAAGACTCCACTAAAAAACTACTAGATTTAATAAATGAATTTGGCAATGTATCAGGATACAAAATTAGCACCCAAAAATCTATGGCATTTTTATACACCAACAGTGAATTCTCAGAAAGAGAAACTAAGCAAACAATCCCATTTACCAGCGCAACAAAGAAATTAAGATACTTAGGAATAAACTTAACCAAGGAGGTAAAATACTTGTACACGTAACACCACAGGACATTGAAAAAAGAGATAGAGGAGGATATAAACAAATAGAAAAACATACTGTGTTCATGGATTAGTAGAATTAACATCATTAAAATGTCCATACTAGCCGAGACCGGTTTGGCTCAGTGGATAGAGCGTCGGCCTGTGGACTGAAGGGTCCCAGGTTCGATTCCGGTCGGGGGCATGTACCTGGCTTGCGGGCACATCCCCAGTGGGGGGTGTGCAGGAGGCAGCTGATCGATGTTTCTCTCCCATCGATGTTTCTGACTATCTCTCTCCCTTCCTCTCTGTGAAAAATCAATAAAATATATTTAAAAAAAAATAAAATAAAATAAAATAAAATAAAATAAAATGTCCATACTACCCAAGGCAATCTACAGATTCAATGCAATCCCTATTAAAATACCAATGGCATATTTCACAGATCTAGAACAAATACTCCAAAAATTTATATAGAACCAAAAAATACCCCAAATAGCTGCAGTCATCTCCAGAAAAAAGAACAAAATTAGAGAGATCACAATACCAGATACGAAGTTATACTACAAAGAGACTGTAATCAAAACACCCTAGTACTGGCACAAGAACAGGCACATAGATCAATGGAACAGAACGGAGAGACCAGAAATCAACCCAGAGACCATTATGCTCAATTAATATTTGACAAAGGAGGCAAGAACATACAGTGGAGTCAAGACAGTCTCTTCAATAAATGCTATTGGGAAAATTGGACAAATACATGCTAAAAAAAGAAGAAAAGAAACTAGACCACCAACTTACAGAAGAGTAAACTCAAAATGGATAGAAGACTTACATGTAAGTCATGAAACCATAAAAATCCTAGAAGAAACCATAGGCAGCAAAATCTCAGACATCTCTGATAGTAATGTGTTTACTGATAAATCTCCTAGGGCAGGGGTGGGCAACCCCTGGCACTCGTGCCAAACATGGCATGCCAGTAACTTTTGCTGGCACGCGAAACCTTCTCTTATAATCTCTATTTACAATCTTTTTCTTAATATCGACTTTTTTATTTTTCAGATAAATTCAGTGTAGGTGCATCTTAGATAAATAAATAATTTTACATATCACGTTATCTTAAAGACCATAGACATGGATTGACGAGAGAGGGGAAGAGCAATTTCAATAGTATCGAAAACTATTGAGGACTTGGAATGCCATTCCAGAAAATTTTTTCTATTTAAAAAACTTTGCAACAGCGTTACTCTCCATGTTTTCATCCACATATGCTTGTGAATCTTTGTTCTCAGTGATGAATTTTGTTAAGTCTCATAATAGGAGTACCCTGATGGATGAAAGTAATAGCTCGTGCATATCTCTGAAGGTCACGAAATATCAACCTGATGTAAAATCTCTGTCATCAGTGATGCAGCAGCAAAAGTTCCACTGATAATATCAAACAGAGTCATAAAGTTTTCTGTCGGACTATCAGTGTACATGTATACATTAAAAAATAAATGTATTTTTCATCATCATATACTGTGTTTTTGTTGCTCAAATGAATTTTATTATTTCTTCAAGGTTCTTCACATATGTACACCTTAAGAGATATCAAGTAGGCCTAACATGTTCTCAAAAAATTAGGGTTGGCATGGAGAAGAGATTTGAGTCAGAGATTTTGCTGGTTTTGGCACACACTCACAAAAAGGTTGCTCACCCCTGTACTAGGGCAAAGGAAACTAAGGAGAAGATAAACAAATGGGATTACATCAAAATAAGGAGTTTCTGCACAGCAAAAAAAACTATCAACAAAACGAAAATGGAGCACACTGTAAGGGAGAACGTATTTGGCAATGACATATCTGATAAAGGGTTAATATTCAAAATATATAAGGAACTCATACAACTTAACAAAGGAAGACAAGAAATCCAATTAAAAATGGGCAAAGGACCTAGACACTTCTCCAAAGTGGACACAAAGATGGCCAAAAGACATATGAAAAAATGCTCAAAGTCACTGATCATCAGAGAGATGCAAATTAAAATGATAATGAGGTATCACCTCAGACCTGTCAGAATGGCTACCATCAACAAATCAACAAATGACAACTGCTGGCGAGGATGTAGAGAAAAGGAAATCCTAGTACACTGGTGGTGAGAATGCAGACTGCTACACCATTATGGAAAACAGTATGACGCTTCCTCAAAAAATTAAATATGGAACTGCTATTTGACCCAGTGATCTCACTTCTAGGCATTTAACCTAAGAAACCTGAAATACCAATCAGAAAGAATATATGCTCCCCTATATTCATAGCAGGGCAATTTACAATAGCTAAGATCTGGAAACAGCCCAAGTAACCATCAGTGGATGAGTGAATAAAAAAGCCGTGGTACATTTACACTATGCAGCAGTCAGAAAGAAGGATCTCTTACCCTTTGAGATAGCATGGAGGGACCTGGGAGTATCATGCTAAGTGAAATAAGCCAGTCAGAAAAAGACAAATATCACATGATCTCACTCATATATGGAATCTAAAGAACAAAATAAACTGATGAACAAAATAGATCCAGAGACATCGAAGCATGGAATAGAATGTGGAATCTCAAAGGGAAAGCAAAGGTGGTTGGATGTGTGGGAAAAGATCAATCAATGAACTTGTATGCATACATGCATAACCATGACACAGACAATAGGGTAGTGAAGGCCTGGGGAAGGGAAACAGGGGAAGGCTAGAAGGGGTGAATGGGGAGGAAAAGGGGACATATGTAATACTTTTAACAATAAAAAATTACTTTTAAAAATAAAAAAATAAAACTTTTGCTAGAATAAGAAAAGATGAAATACTGTCATTTGCAACAATATGGATGAATCTTGAGAGTATCATGCTAAGCCAAATAAGTCAGATAGAAAAGGACAAAAAAGCGTGTAATTTCATTCTTATGTGCTGGGGTCCAATCCCAGCAGGTCCAGGGGTCCCCAAAGGTGTGGACGGAGTCGGCGAAGAAGGAATGACACGAAGACAGCCTTCAGTTGATCAGCAGCCTAGTCAGGACCTCTAGCCAGGATCTCCAGCCAAAGTTCTGGTCGGAGTTCTGGTTAGGAACTGATCAGGATCTGATGTTTATTGTCTTGTTACATCCATATTTATACCAACCGATTTTAATCCTGTCAATTTCTATTACAAAGGTTAGGGCGTTTCTTATCTCCATTCCAGGGAGTAAAGATTATGTAGTTTAACTACCCGCCTGGCACTTAATTAAGGGGTTGTATCCCCTCCCTAACCTCAGGGAAAGATCCCCACCTGGGGAAACAACCTTTCTCGGAGAGGTGACCTTGGTTAAAACACATGGCGCTAAAGGGAGCAAACATATTAAGAACAGTATGCTATATATGCCAGGTCCCTTGAAACATATGCTGTGCAGATGTTTCTTTCCTGCAGCGACTGTGTCAAGCAGCAAGGATGGACCGGCTCCCGGCACTTATGTGAGATATAAAACAGAAAGCAATAAATGAACAAAAAACAAACTCATAGACACATACAATATAAGGGTGATTACCAGAGAGAAGAGGAATGGGGAGAGAATAAAGAGAGTAAAGAGGGTCAAATACATGGTGAGAGACAAAGATTAGACTTAGAGTGGTGAACAGATAATATTATGAACCAATGTCACCCCAATAAATATAAATTTTTTAAAACTGGCTAAAACCTTGGACAAGTTACAAAACATATTTCCTTTTCCATAATACACATTTGTTTCTCACAATATTAATTAGCACACCCTTATATTAGCTCTTTACACGACATTTAAAGTATTCAGGAATTTCAATTTTATCAGTTTTTCGGGATTGTTAAGTAAAAACTTCAATGGAATTATTCCCAAAATCTTCCACCAGATTCTTGCTCCTCACCCTCCCTGATCTATCTTCATACTGGCAAAGTACTTTGTGCTCCTGGACTTCCAGTTAAATATCTCTAGAACTTAATTCAGTGAACTTAAGTGAGGGAGTAGTTGCCTGGGAATAAGCTGAATGGATAGGGAAATTACTTATATATATATAAAAGGCTAATATGCAAAGTGTCCCCTCAGGAGTTCAACCAGGAGACCGTGAGTTCAATTGCTAGCTATGACGTTCACTGACCACCAGGGGGCGGCACAGAATGAAGGTAGGCTCCAGCTGGCAGCCAGCAGTGGGGAAGGAAGGCGCCAGCCAGCAGCCAGAAGGCCCCACTCGGCCCTGATCACCGGCCAGGCATAGGGACTCTACCCATGCACGAATTTCATGCACCAGGCCTCTAGTATCAAACATACTTCTCAACAAGTTATAACTTTTTATCATACATATCCCTAATGGCAGGTCCCTAAATCATATAAACTGGGAGTGGAATGGCTATGGAGGAGAAGGTATCAGGCTTGACTGGTCTAGCTTTCCTGTGGCCCTGCTCATATAATCCCACATATTGGGTACAGCAAAAGAGAAATATACCAGTGTATGTACTATTTTTGCATAATAAGATACATATTCCGTGATTCTTATTAACTTACTAGAGGCCCGGTGCACAGATTTGTGCACTGGTGGAGTCCCTCAGCCTGGCCTACGGGGATTGGGCTGAAACCGGCTCTCCTACATCCCATGAGGGGTCCCAGACTGCATGAGGGCGGTTCTTGGGTGACAAACCCCAGAACCGGGCTCCCTCCTCTCTGGTTCTGGGTGCATCACTCAAGACTGCAGTGCCAAGTCACCACAGCTCAGCAGCTCCTGTGTTGTCTTCCCCCTGGTGGTCAGTGCACATCATAGCTACCAGTTGGAGCGCCTGCCCCCTGGTGGTCATTGTGCATCATAGCTACCAGTCAGATGGTCGAACGGTCACTTAGGCTTTTATATATATAATTTTTAAAATTTTTTCCTACCAAACCCACTGCTTATTTTATTAGTCTAGAGCAGGGGTCGGCAAACTTTTTGACTCGAGGGCCACAATGGGTTCTTAAACTGGACCAGAGGGCCGGAACAAAAGCATGGATGGAGTGTTTGTGTGAACTAATATAAATTCAAAGTAGCCCTGACCGGTTTGGCTCAGTGGATAGAGCGTCGGCCTGCGGACTGAAGGGTCCCAGGTTCGATTCCAGTTAGGGGCATGTGCCTTGGTTGCAGGCACATCCCCAGTACGGAGTGTGCAGGAAGCAGCTGAATCGATGTTTCTCTCTCATCGATGTTTCTAACTCTCTATCCCTCTCCTTCTCCCTTCCTCTCTGTAAAAAATCAATAAAATATATTTAAAAAAAAAAATTCAAAGTAAACATCATTACATAAAAGGGTACAGTCTTTTTTTTTTTTTTTTTAGTTTTATTCATTTCAAACGGGCCGGAATAGTTTGCCCACGGCTGGTCTAGAGGTTCTTATTGCAATTTTGAAAAGATCCTTTTAAAAATGTCTAAAGAGAAGGCTATGTGAAAATTTCTGGTTGGCCTGATATATTTTCTTACTGTATTCTTTTTGAAGCATTAACAGTTATATATTATACTGGTTCCAAGTCCATTAGAAAAACTATGTAACCTTTTTTTTTTAATTCTCACCTGAGAATATTTTTCTATTGACTTTTAGAGAGAGTAGAAAAGAGAGAAAGACAGAGAGAAATATCAATGTGAAAGAAACACATCAGTTGGTTGCCTCCTATACATGCCCCAACCAGGGCCTTGGCCAGGGAAGAGCCTGCAACCGAGGTACATGCCCTTGATAGGAATTGAACCCAGGACCCTTCAGTTCCCGGGCTGACGCTCTATCCACTGAGCCAAAGTGGCTTGGGCAAAACTATGTAATCTTTTTAATTTTGTATTTCAACACTATATCAAGGGAAGATTTCACAATTAAACGTTTAAGTTTGAAATATGGACAAAAGAAAGATCCCAATTGCATGTATATATAAAATTATTTTACATAGCAATATGTATCTTATTTAAAAAGAAAATCTTTGGATGCACTGTTGCTGTGCCTGGAAAGAAACATGTATTTTGAAACTGGCTTAAGAGGTCTATGTGATTCCCAGATCATATGCTTAAGGACTGTTTCATATGCAACTATTGGTTTTTTCTACCAAACCCTTTTACCTAATAAAGGGTGTCCCAAAATCCACGCAAGATTTGAATTTTACGCCATTTGTGCCGTAAAGTGTTGCCAACGGGGGAAAAAAGATAGCATGACAGCTGACAGTTCAGGGTTATTAAAAATTTAGCGCTATACTGTTGTGGAGTACTAATGGCCCAGCTAAGGCAGTTAGGAGAGTGGTGAGCCAGAGGGACCAGGAGAAGAGGTTTTCATACCAGTTTCCTTCAGACTTTCTCCTTTCCTCTCTATCTTGTAGCCTCTTCCTTAGCTGACTGAGGCTCGCCCTGATAACTCCTGAGTGGTTAGTATAAAAACAACAGGTCTCCCCTAGGGCCATGCATAGTCCTCCCTGTTTTAGAAATAACAGGTCGAGCCCTCTCCTATTTTGTAATACTACCTCAGCTAAGGAACTGAGGGAATCTTCAAGTCTATCTACATTTTGTTCTAATGTGCTCAGATCTTGATCTACTTGGCTGCTGAGGTGTTGGGGTCCAGCCCTAGCAGGTCCAGGGGTTCCCAAAGGTGGGGATGGCGTCGGCAAAGAAGGAATGACACGGAGACAGCATTCAGTTGATCAGCAGCCTAGCCAGGATCTCTAGCCAGGATCTCCAGCCAAGTTCTGTCTTTTATTGTCTTGTTACATCTGTATTCATACCAGTTGATTTTAATCCTGTCAATTTCTATTCCAAAGGTTAGGGCGTTTCTTATCTCCATTCCAGGGAATAAAGATTATGTAGCTTAAGGGTGATTGTTCGTAGTTAAAGTGATTAACTACCCGCTTGGCATTTAGTTAAGGGGTTTTATTCCCTCCCTAACTTCAGGGAAAAATCCCTACCTGGGGAAACAACCTTTCTTGGAGAGGTGACCTTGGTTGAAACACATAGCGCCAAGAAGGGGAGCAAACATATTAAGAACAGTATGCCATATACGCCAGGTCCCTTGAAACATATGCTGTGCAGATGTTTCTTCCCTGAAGTGACTGTGTCAAGCAGCAAGGATGGACCGGCTTCCGGCACGTGCATCCTTTGACAAAGGAGGCAAGAACATACAGTGGCATTTTATACAGTGGTTAGTATAAAAACAACAGGTCTCCCCTAGGGCCATGCATAGTGGGCAGAAGGGAGGAGGCTTACCCAGTTTTCACCAGTCTCCAGTTTTAGTTTTGTCAGGGTTTCCTTCAAGGTCCGATTTATCCTCTCTACCTGTCCAGAGCTCTGAGGTCTATAGATACAGCGTAATTTCCAATTTATACCTAGTATCTTTGCCAATAACTGAGTGATGTAGGCAATGAATGCCGGGCCATTCTCGGACCCCATTGCAACAGGTAGGCCAAGCCTGGGGACAAATTCTGAGATTGATTTCTTTACTATTACTTGTGCTGTTTCAGACTTGGTAGGGAAAGCCTCTGGCCATCCTGAGAACGCATAGACGAAAACCAGCAGTTAGCGATATCCTCCCAGACCTGGGGGTAATTCTGTAAAGTCTACTTCCCAATGCTCTCCAGGACTTTTCCCTCTGATTCTGGTTCCCTCAACTAAAGGGGACCGCTTCCCGGGGTTTACCTGTGCACAGATGTGACATCTCCTTACAATATCCTTTAAGACCTGAAAGAGCTTAGGAATATAATAATCTCGTTTAAGCAGTTCTACCAGCTTGATTCCCCCCAGATGAGTACTCTGATGGATCTGGGAAATGAGTTCCTTTCCCAGGGCCTCTGGAGTGAGCAGCCTCTGGTCCGGCAATTCTTTCCATCCTCCAGATGTTTCTTTTGCCTAGAGTCTTTTCCCCAGCGCAGTAACCTCCTCCGAGTAGACTGGAGTCTCCTCAAAGACCCTTGCAGGGAGGGCTGGTAAAATATGGAGGGGCCCCACTGGTTTTTGGGCAACTTCCCAGGCCGTTTTATCTGCGAAAGCGTTTCCCCGTGCCTCCGGGGTGTCAGTTGACTGATGTCCTTTGCTGTGTATGACTGCCACCGCCTTTGGCATCCAAAGGGCCACAAGGAGGGTAAGGATTTCTGGGACATTTTTTATTTCCTTCCCTCCTGACATTAGGAGTCCCCTTTCTTGGTATAAGGCCCCGTGAACGTGAACAGTGGCAAAAGCATATCAGCTGTCCGTGTATATATTCACTGCCTTTTCCTTCCCCCACCGTAGTGCTTGGGTGAGGGCTATTAGCTCTACCTTCTGAGCTGATGTCCCACGCCCTAGTGCCTGTGCCCAGATTACCTTGTCAACTGTCACTACCGCTGCTCCTGCATACCTGGTCCCTTCGACCACAAAGCTGCTTCCATCAGTGTATATAGGGTCTCGTCAGGGGTCTGGCAGGGGCTGGTCCGTTAGGTCCTCTCAAAGGTTCTTGAGCGAGGACAGGGTTTCAGTGCAGTCATGGAGGGGCTGCTCTGGGTTGTCATCAGGCAACAAGGTAGCAGGGTTTAGTGCTGCCATTTTGAGAAAACTGACTCGCAAGGGATCAAGCAAGAGTACCTGATACTGGGTGATCCGAGTATTTGAGAGCCAGCGCTCCGGTGGGCTTCACAACAGTGCTTCCATGGAATGTGGAGCCACTGCTTGCAAGACCTGCCCAAGGGTGAGTTTCGAGGCTTCCTTTACCAAAATAGCTGTAGCTGCTACTGCTCTCAAACACTCTGGCCACCCTGCAGCCACGGGGTCTAGCCGCTTGGATAAGTATGCCACAGGCCTTTTCCATGGTCCCAGGGATTGGGTTAACACCAGCTTTGCGATTCCCCGAGCCTCTGCCACATGTAACTGAAATGGCTTTGTGAGGTCTGGCAGCGCTAACGTTGGTGCACTAAGCCTTGTTTAAGATCTTGAAAAGCCTTAGTTTCAGTTTCAGTCCAGTTTAGTTTCTCAGTCTTTCCCCAATGCAGGTATACAGGGGTTTTGCTATTTCTGCAATAACTAATATCCTACTGCTCCAAGGAATTCCTGCACCTGCTTCTTTGTCTTGGGGACAGGGATTTGCATGATAGCCTGTATTCGGCTAGCCGAGAGGGTCCTCTTTCCTCCACTGAGTTCATACCCCAGGTAAGTGGCTTTAGGGGTGCAAAGTTGGGCCTTTTTAGCAGACACCCGGTACCCCATTTTGCCCAAGGTTCTCAACAAGGCTTCAGTAGCCTCCCTACACTTGCTCTGGGTTGCCGCGGCAAGGAGGAGGTCATCTACATACTGGAGTAGGGTGACCTCTGGATGTTCCTGCCTGAATGGGCCCACATCCTGGCTGAGGGCTTCGTCAAACAGAGTGGGGGAATTTTTGAACCCCTGGGGTAACCATGTCCAGGTCAATTGTCCTGGTTCCCCTTCGTCTGGGTCCGTCCATTCAAAAGCAAAAATGGGCTGGCTGGATGGGGCCAGCCAAAGGCAGGGAGAAGAAGACATCCTTTAGGTCTAGAACTGTGTATACTTGATGATGGGGAGGTAACAGGCTCAGGAGGGTATATGGATTAGGCACCCTGGGATGTATAGTTTCTACCCTCTTATTGACCTCTCTTAAGTCCTGAACGGGTCTGAAGTCCTTCGTTCCTGGTTTCTGTACAGGAAGCAATGGGGTATTCGACTGGGAGTGGCAAGGGACTAAGATTCCTGCTTTTTTTAGTCTTTTTATGTGGATTGCAATGCCTCTTCGGGCCTTTTGGCTTATTGGATATTGCTTAACCCGTACTGGAATTGTTGTACTGGAGAGTTGTACCACAATTGGGGCTCTGTGGACCGCCAATCCTGGGGGGTTACTCTCTGCCCATACTCCAGGTATTTTCCGTTGCAGCTCTTGGAGTAATGGGGCATCTGGGACCGGATTGTTGTTCTCAGTTCTCTCAGTGAGGAGATATTCCTGGCTCAAGGGGCAAGTCAAAAGCACAGCCCCTGGTCTCTGACTAAAAGTCACTGTAGCCGTCTCCTCCTGGAAGGAGATGGTAGCCTGCAGTTTGCTAAGAAGATCCCGTCCCAGTAGCGGGTACAGGCACTCCGGCATCAGAAAGAATGAGTGGGTCACTGTCCTGGCCCCCAGGTTGGTTCCCTTGCATGGCAGTTACCAGGACCTTTGCCATTTTCCAAGTCTGCACAGTCTCTGAATCTTCTGTTGTTAAATGCCTTTTGAGCAACCTCAACCAATTCCGACAGCACTTTTCCTTCAAAGCCTTCTAACTTTTGTAATTTCTTTCTAATGTCTGGGGCTGACTGGGACACAAAAGCGATGTTAACTGCCCACCATTTCTTAGGCACATCAGGGTCTATAGGTGTGTAGAGCCTGTAGGCTTCACACAGGCGCTCTAGAAAAGTGGCAGGAGATTCATTCGGTCCCTATACAATTTCAGTTACCTTAGACAAATTGGTGGGTTTCCGCGCAGTCACTTGTATTCCCCTCAGCAGAGTCTGGCGATACCGATTGAGAGCCTCCTTACCTCGCTCCATGTTGGGGTCCCACGAGGGGCAGGAAAGTGGGAAGATAGCCTCGAGCCAAGCCATGCTGACTCCGAAGAGGGTTGGCCATCAGGGCCAAGAACCAATTTCCTTCCCTCCAACCTGACTCGCTCTCTCCTCCGAGGTGAAAAGGGTATGGAGGAGCTGTTGGCAATCATCCCAAGTGGGCTGGTGGGTGAAAAAGACAGACTCCAAGAGGGAGATTAATCCCTGCGGATTCTGAGAGAAAGAGGGATTCTGATTCTTCCAGTTATAGAGTGTGGGAAACTGATATAGGGTTAAGTCTCGGACTGACCTGTTGGCAAAGTCACAAACAAGTCCCAGCTTAGAGGGCACAGTCCTCTTAGCATAATTAGGCTTGACCTTATAACACTCCCCAGATCTTATCTGGGAAGCTAAGGGGCTGAGGGAAGTGCAGAAAGTGTAACTATGGTCAAAACAAGTGAATCTCACAAGAACTGTGTAACTATGGTGACCACTGCCCTGTTTACCTCTGACTATAAAAGGTTGGTATGGCCTGAGCACCGGTGGAAGTCCTTCCTCCTGAGTTGAACTTACCTGCCTGGTCCCCCAATATTCCAAATTATCTCGTGTCTTTTCTCTTTCATTTGTGTGCGGCTCCTCTTCCAGATACTGAACCCTGAACCACGCGGGATGTGGAGGGAAACATTTACGGACAATAGAGGTCACTGGTCGAAAAAGGGACGTAAACCATAAAAGGCCGTTCCTTCCCCTTGGGGGCGGCCACCTGGTGCAAAGGCAACATCGGGGCTCCAAAGGAGTCCGGAGAGGGGGCTGAATGTGGGGGTCGGTACTCTGCCCCACTGAGGATATGAGATGGACTCAGGATCCTCAGGGGGAGCCGCCATCGGGGCTGACAGATACGGGGGTGGCTCTGCCAGGATGGGGTTCTCCGGCGGAGGTGGGAGACCAAGGGGCTTCCTCTCAGCCTCCCTGGGAGGTGAAGTGAGGAGGACAGTCGGTCTCTGTCCCAATTTCTTTTTCTTTTCTGAGGGTTTTTGGCAATCCCGGAGCCATTTAGGATTTTCAGTTAAGACATCTATCCAAATTTGAATATACACCATTTGGTCCGGGTGCCCAGGGTTTCCAAAAATTATAGCCTGGACCTCATAGGCTAAACCCAAAGCAGTCGACCCCTCAGGAGGCCACTTGATCTGCGGGAATGTTGGCCATTCATGCTCACAGAATTTCTGTAAATCAAAAACGTTAATAGGGACTCTGTAGCCCTCGGCTCTTTGCTTGAAGTCCTGAAAAGTTTTCAAAAAACATTGAAGGGAGGTACAGACAGTACATGAAGGTGATTGACCAATTCTGACACCAAAAAACAAATTGGACGCAACAACAGACACAGGCAAGACAAATAACCACCAGACTCAGGATCACCGGGCACCATCGTGCATCGGGATCTGGTCTCAATGAAAGTAGTGCTGCGTCCAGCCTTCCGGAGATCTCTGACGGGCCCACAGAACCAGAATCAGGACTCAAAAGAATTGAGTCTTCTTACTGGTAAGAATCAGACCCAGATGGCTCCAACTGAAGTCAATTAGACAATTTTCGGACAGACCTGCCAAACTCTATTGGTCCCGGGGCTGAGAAACGTCTCTCAGAGATCTCCCCCTAGGTCCGGGAGTTTGGATGTCTTCCCTGGACTCTGGTCATGGGACGGTCAATGGCCGGTTATCTCGCTGAGGGCCTCCAAATGTTGTGGAGTGCGAGCGACAGAATGACTAGAACTCCAGACTGATTAATATGTAGAGAGCCTTTATTGACTGGCTAGTGTCCGCTCCTCCACTCAGGAAGCCCAAGAGAGAAGCGGCCCCGACCATCTGCAGAGTCCAATATTTAAAGGGGATAACTACATCCGTGTTCAGGTTCCCATAGCAAGCAAAGCCAAGTCACAAAAGCTAATTGCGTAGTTCTAGCCAAGCTATTCATCATCCTCCTGTTACTCATTTCTAGGTAACTTAAAGGTCAGGACTATTCTTAATTTTGATCTGTCTGTTCTTTGTAGGCCATTGCTCAGGTGTGTTGATCTGTTTGTTCTTTTTTTTTTTTTTTTTTTAATATATTTTATTGATTTTTTACAGAGAGGAAGGGAGAGAGATAGAGAGTCAGAAACATCGATGAGAGAGAAACATCGATCAGCCGCCTCCTGCACATCCCCCACTGGGGATGTGCCCGCAACCCAGGTACATGCCCTTGACCGGAATCGAACCTGGGACCTTTCAGTCCGCAGGCCGACGCTCTATCCACTGAGCCAAACCGGTTTCGGCGATCTGTTTGTTCTTTGTAGGCCATTGCTCAGGTGTGTGAGCTCAGTTCCTAGAAACTTTGCACAGGCTGTCAAGCTGCTGAGGTAGCTAGGTAATGAAGCAGACCTAGAAAATTTTTCTACTCTGTAACATTCCCCACTAGTTTTACGGGAGAATCAAATCATTGTTTCTTCTTATTCTTTGGTAGTGAGTTCTTAGGACCATTAATTTGACTGCTTAATTACCTAGCTACCTCAGCAGCTTGACAGCCTGTGCAAAGTTTCTAGGAACTGAGCTCACACACCTGAGCAACGGCCTACAAAGAACAGCCAGATCAAAATTAAGAATAGTCCTGACCTTTAAGTTACCCAGAAATGAATAACAGGAGGAGGATGAATAGCTTGGCTAAAACTACGCAATTAGCTTTTGTGACTTGGCTTTGCTTACTATGGGAACCTGAACACAGATGTAGTTGTCCCCTTTAAATATTGGACTCTGCAGATGGTCTGGGCCGCTTCTCTCTTAGGCTTCCTGAGTGGAGGAGTGGACACTGGCCAGTCAATAAAGGCTCTCTACATTTTAATCAGTCTGGAGTTCTGGTCATTCTGTCGCTCGCACTCCACAACAACACAAAAGAACAACGCCTCTTCATTGTTGAGCGATATTTTAAAAATAATGAAAGTTTGGCAGCTACAGTTCACAATTTTCGTGCAAAATATGGTCGGAATAGTGATTTAACTTCATCAACTGTGAAGAGATTAATTAAAAAATTTAGGGAGACTGGATCAATTAGTGATCTTAAACTCTGGCCGTCCTTCAACAAGTCGTTCAACACAAAACATCAAAGCAGTTCGTGAGAGTGTTGCTGAGAGTCCAGGGACATCAATTCGGCACCGTGGTCAAGAATTGGACATTTCGAGAAGTTCTCTACAGCGTATTCTCACAAAAGATTTGCATCTTCATGCTTACAAAGTTCAATTGACTCAAGAACCACGCACAGCGAATAGAGTTTGTTGAATGGATTATGGAACAACAACAAGTGGGTACTGATTTTTCAAACAAAATCATCTTCAGCGATGAGGCTCATTTTCATCTTGATGGCTTGGTTAATCAACAAAATTGTCACATTTGGGGTTCAGAAAATCCACGAGTGATTGTTGAGGAACAAATGCATCCACAACGTGTCACTGTTTGGTGCGGATTTTGGGCTGGAGGCATCATCGGACCATTCTTCTTCGAAAATGCGGCTGCTCAGGCAATAACAGTTAATAGTGCTTGCTATCGCGACATGATAATCCATTTACTTGATATGCTATTCCATACATAACCCTATACTATATACTTTATGAATCAATAAAAAATTTACAATTTTTAATTATAAACCTGTGTTTTCTATCAAAATTATCTCTTGCGTGAATTTTGGGACACCCTTTAAGTTATCCAGGGAATATTTCTAACCAAATAAAATAAAAAGGTTTGTATCATTGAAAAAAAATTACCTCACCAAATACAGCAAACATAGGATACAGTAAAAACAACAACAAAAACCCACATGATTTTTATGCTGTAACATGTACTATCAAAATTTTCTTCTTGTAATTGTGGGATTCTACTGCTTTTTTCCCCCTTTCTTTTATGATTTGTTCGTGTGTGTGTGTGTGTGTGTGTGTTCTCTAGTCTCTAAAATATAAAATGAAACATCAAATTAAAGTATTCAAGAAACTGGGTTGCTATCAAACCACCTCCCAGAAGAACTGGAGGAAAGTCAGTGGAGAAAGTGCATGGCAAACTTATGATATTGCGTAAGCCTAAAGTGATGCATTGAGAATTTTAATGTTTCTACTGCGATTTAGATAAAAATTCATCAGTTTTCCCTCTCTTGTCAATATCTTATAATTTCATTCATTACATTTTTATGGATTGATATACCACATACTATACTCATTAATCTAATTATAATCTTATTTAGATCAACAGGTTATGCAGCAAATGTTCAGACTGGAAAACTCTAGGTTATAAGAGTATGAATAATTTCTGTTTATTTTTTAAAATATATTTTTATTGATTTGAGAGAGGAAGAAAGAGGGAGAGAGAGAGAGAGAAACATCAATGATATGAGAGAATCATTGATCAGCTGCCTCCTGCATGCCCCACACTGGAGATTAAACCTACAACTCAGGCATGTATCCTGACCAGGAATTGAACCGTGACCTCCTGGTTCATAGGTTGACGCTCAACCACTAAGCCACACTGGCTGGGCAATTTCTATTTTACTTTTGTTGATAAATTTAGTGTAATGGCCAGCCTAGCTTTATAATAAAGGAAATACTTCAAATATTGACTAGCTTTACATAAGTATACAAAATGGCTTGAGGATAAGGAAAGAGGGGAAAAAATACAACTGTAAGAGGGCCAAGAACAGAAAGATGGGCAAATGGAGGAAAGGTTGAAAAGATAAATTAGAGCTGGGAAGAGGGGTAGGGGTAGTACATTACAAGGAGCTGGGTGGGGAAAGGGGTGGAGCTTGGACCATTGCCTCAAGGTCTAAGTGGTAGCCTGAGAGCTATAAAAGCTTGGTGGAGCCAAGGAAAAGTATCCTGAAGCCCAGGATTGGCATACTGGCAGAGGCTGGTAGGTGGCAGCAGCTACAGTCTCTAGACAAAGGCTGAAATGCCCAGAGCAAGAGAGATAAGGTCCAGGATGCTGCGCCTGTTCTTGTTCCACCAGCTAGGAAGTTGGCTGCTACTGAGCCAACTTCCCAGAGAGAGCCGAGGCCAGGACACAGAAATTTTTACTAAGTGCAACCTCGAATTAGTCCGTTTCTTCATCCGTGTCTGCGGCACTCACATCTGGGCAGAGGACATGAGGAAGCAGCGTAAGCCAAGATCTGGACCATCTGCAGGTGAGAGCTGCTGGTCCCTAAAAATTCGGATTGTTCCCTTTATAACTTGCTTTTCTAGTAAGGGTCTTACCAGGGATCTTACCAGAGCAAGGGAAAACTATGGGAACAGTAAACAATTTTATCTGAGAGCCATGCCCTTCGCCTCTTGGCAGCAAGGCAGTCTTGGTGGGGAGAAGGGGATAGCCACAGAGGAGATAAGTCTGCCCAAAGACCCGTAAAAGGCAGGGCAAATTGGGGTTAGACCCCAGAGTCAAGGTCTGTGGCCTGGAGAGCAGGAGTGCTACCGGCTGGGGCAACTGGACAGGGCATCTTGAGAGGACAGGGGGCAGTGAGGTGTGAACCAGTTATCAAATATGTCTGACGCAGAACTCAAAAGACCTCCCATAGGGTCCTGGAGAGGTGGACATGAAGCCTCGGATTTAACAACTCTCTTCCTCTGTAAAAAAATAAATAAATAAATAAAATGCTGGGCCATGGCCCATGCCATTGAAAACCTCCTCTTTTGTTTTATTTTATGTATTTTTTTTTATACTTCACCAAAGGGGAGAGCCTAGCTTCCCACTTCTCTTATTTACATGCTTTTACTGATATTTTAGAGAGGGAGAGGGGGAAAAAGAGAGAAACACTGATGAGTTAGAGAAACATCAATCGGTGAAACACTGATTGGTTGCCTCCTGCACAACCCCTACTGGGGATTGAGCCCACCCCCAAGGCAGGCATGGGCCTGACCAAGAATGGAACTAGCAAACTCTAGGTGCATGGGACGACACTCAACCAACTGAGCCACACCAGCCAGGGCCCCACAGCTTTGAACTGGGTCTTGAAATTCATTTGTAAGAGTAGGGATTGAAGATAAACAAAAGGGCCTTGTCATCTTCAGGAGAACCCGCAAGGGACCAAGAGTCAAAGGAAGTTTGCCCTTCAGACAAACAGCTAAATGATTTTGTTGCAGAATCACTGCCCAAAATTCAGGTGTGTGTATTAATGTGCTAGTAGGCCAAAACATTGAGACACTGGTTCTTGGAGATAGAGAAAGGTGTATTCAATTTGGCTGAGGTGACAGAATGGGAGAGCAAGATCTCACAAATCCATCTGTCCCTAAAAGCAAAAGTAGGGAGTTTTTATGTAGCTAGGGCGTAGGGGAAGGAGAGTTCCAGGGAACTGACAGAGAAGTCTGTATAGCTTTAGTCACAGATGATGCTTTTTCATAGCAGACTCCTGAGTGTCAACAGCTCATCTCAGCTACTTAGAAGACATTCTTTCCTTCTGCAAAACAAACTCAAAAATTCTCCTGGTGACCCTGTATTTATTTCCTGCTTGAAAAAGAGATAGTACATCAGCAACTTGAGTCCATTCATGAGAACAAAAGAGTTGAGTAGGAAAAGTGCTTAACATGTGAACAAAGACCTGATTAAGAATTATTTAATTCTAGCTGTCAAAAATACTAGGGGCATTAAAATCACAAGGGGCTCAGCTACAATTTGGAGTAAATATTCTGAAGAAGAGAAATCGTTAAAGAGTATATGTATGAGGCATCAAGGACTGGTTTCACCACCCTAAGAGATTGGAGCAGTTGAAAATTCTGCCTTTTTAACTTTATCTTGAAGCAGTAATTTTCCACCATAGATTATTTGATAGTTTAAAATAACTAATATACTCTTCAAGCGTTATTATAACTAATGGTAAGTTACTTAGCAATGGAAGAAAATTACTCAGGTAAGAAAAATTAATATGTAGTCAAACTGTTTTTAATGACCAAGATGACTTCAGCTATGTCAGGGAAAGGTGCAGGCCTTTAATGAAAGCATTAAGGGGACATAAGAAGTAACAGATGGTCCAAGTGGAATAAAGCATTATAAACTTGGTATATTTGTAGTATTTTAAAGTGCCCAACTATATGAACTAAATTGTTTACATATTAGGTAACTTGCTGATTATGTTGATATTTAATTTTATTGAGACAATGCTTTCCTTTATATCTATGCAAATTTTTAGTTTTCCTGATGTCCATTGACATGAGTATTTTTTCTTCTCCTCCTCTTTTTTTTAAACTTAGAAATCATGCCATTTTCCACCACCAAGAATGCAGAACCCTTAAATATGAGGATGGAATTCATTCCTACTTCTCAACAGGAACTGAAGACAACACTGGCTGAGAGGCAGCCATTATTGAAAGAGCTACTTCAACAAGCTTCATCAAAGGATATAAATCTTAACTTTGAAGAATTTAAGAAAAATGGTCTCCAGAGACAAAGTGAAGCAGAAAACGAAAGTCTTTCAAAATTAAAAAACATACGCTTAGTTAAACATTTCCTAAAAAAGAGAGAGGCCACTTACCTATTATCTGATAAGTGTTGTAATGTAGGCTGTACCAAAAAAGAGGTGGCTGTCTACTGCTGAGATGAAACTAATTGTGCATTTCATGTAATGATCACATGTATTTGCAATGACATTCACTGATGCCTCCATCACCCCACTGATTATTAGAATATGAGAAATGGTTTTTAGTGTTTAGGTCTTTAATTTTGTGTTTAAGAAAATATTCCTTGTATTATTGTAGTTTCTGTTAATAAATATTTGCATGCTAAAAAGTATTTTGTCTTTTTTATTAATGGAATTTTGTTAATTGCTTTTTTAATGCTGATAACTTAAAATGGCAATAAAATCTTTATCATTTCAACCACACACAAATAACTCAACTTAAAATTTTTTTTAACTAGATAGTAAAACTCTATGTCTTGCATTAGTAAGAATAGATGTCTATTTTTGAAACTTGTATTTGATAACTTATGATCTGTCACCCACTTTTCCCTCAAGATCTAATATCCAAGTGTCCTTTCACTACTTAATATTAAACAAATTATTTTAATAGCAAAATTAAAAATAACTCAGTGTACATAATGACTAACAGGTCCATAAAATGGACCAAAATATTTTCATTGATATTAACTCATATCAGATATACAAATAGTCACAAAACTTGGGACTTTTCAAATACATTTTTAAAGATTTTTTGTGTTGTATTGAACTATCAATTGCAATAAGATTGGACACTATTTCATTCTTTTGGGATCAAATAAACTTAAGTATTTTTCAAACTAGCGTTCTTCACTTAATTCTACTGCCTAAGAAGCTAAAAAGTAAATTATGTTTTTTTAAGGGGAAAAATAAATAGCTATATATATAAGAAAATAAGGAAGTCAGTGTCCTTATTTAAATTATAGAAAAAGTGGTTTAGCAAGGGAATGTACTTTATATTTACTACTAGAGGCCTGGTGGACAGATTCGTGCACTGGTGGGGTGACTCGGCCTGGCCTTCAGGGATCAGGCCAAAACTGGCTCTCCGACATCCCCTGAGGGGTCCCGGATCACGAAAGGGCGGTTTTCAGGTAATGCACCCTGGAATTGGGCTCCCTCCTCTCTGGTTCCGGGTGCATCACCTGAGAACTGTAGCTGCCAAGTCACCACAGTTCAGCAGCTCCTTCGTTGAGCGTCTGCCCCTGGTGGTCATTGTGTGTCATAGCTACTGGTCAGATGGTGGAACAGTTGGACAGTCGCTTAGGCTTTTATGTATTTAGATTGTAGAATTTACAAACCATTTCTTTAACAAAGTAACTGTGAATTGATATGAAAACTTGTTAGAATAGTAAATTAACAAACTTATCATTTTAGGATTTAGCTAGTTCCTTCAATTTACATAGACGTAAAATTTTAGACAAATTCACTTAAATACCAAGTAAATTTCCACCAAATGTCTGTGGCCCTGACTGGGAATCAAACTGTGACCTCTTGGTTATTAAGTTGATGTTCAACCACTGAGTCATGCCA
Source organism: Myotis yumanensis (assembly GCF_028538775.1). NCBI lineage: Eukaryota > Metazoa > Chordata > Mammalia > Chiroptera > Vespertilionidae > Myotis > Myotis yumanensis. The sequence continues at coordinate 48,517,200 of NW_027223763.1, read as the reverse complement.
GTCAGGCTATATGTTTATTATTAACTAAAGTCTATAGTTTACATTAGGGCTCACTCATTGTGTTATAAATTCTATTTTTTAATTAATTGACTTTGTTTTTAGACTAGTTTTAGGTTCACAGAAAATCTGAGTGGAAAGTACAGGAAGCTCCCATATATTCCCATCCTTTCCAGGGCACCTATTCTCCTACCCTCCAATCTTTGTACATTTGTACAACTGATAAACCAACATTGACATATTGTTGTCAACCAAAGCCCATAGTTTATACCTGGTGTTGTACATTCTACAGATTCTGACAAATGTATAATGACATGTATCCATTCTCATAGTACCATATAGGACAAGGTCATTGTCCTAAAATTCCCTCCCTTCCCCCAAATCTCTGCCACCAATTCTTTTACTGTCCCCACAGTTTTGCCTCTCTAGAAACTCATTCGTTACCACACAATATATAGCCTTTTCAGATAGTCTTCTTTCACTTAATAATATGTCTTAGGATTTCTCCATGTTTTTTCAAAGCTTGATTATTCATTTCTTAATGGCACTGAATAACATGGGCATGGAGGTACCACAGTTCTTTTATTCATTCATCTTGGTTGCATTCAAGTTTTGACAATTATGAATAGAGCTGCTATAAAAACATTCATGTGCAGGTTTTTGTGTGGACATGTTTTCAACTCATGTGGGTAAATAGCAAGAAACATAATTGCTAGATGATATGGTAAGATGTTCAGTTTTTTTTAAAAAAAAACTTCTAGAAGAGCAAAAGACAGTAATTTTGAGAAATGTTGAAGGAAGTTTCAAGACTTTTCTCTTCATGAAAACATGCTTTCTTTAGCATTCAGTATGTTATATGTTATAAGATTTCATTATTTGTAAAATGGGGTTAACGAAATCCATTATTTAGCTCCCATGAAGAATGTTGAGAAAATAATGTTTAAAATGTGATAGAGTGGTGTGACCAGTGTGGCTTAATTAGTTGAGCATGATCCATATACCAGAGGGTCACTGGATAGATTTTCAGTCAGGGCATATGCCCAGGTTGTAGTTTGATTCATAGTCAGGGCATATGCCCAGGTTGTAGGCTCAGCCCCCAGTAGGGAATGTGCAAGAGACAGCCAATAGTTGTTTCTCTCTTATTTCTATCTCTCCTTCTCCCTTCCTCTCTAAAATCAATAATAATTTTTTTTAAAATATGATAGAGCATATACTGGACATCTTTGAGAAATTTGATAGCTGAAAATATAAATAAAAATGTTATTACTAAAATCTATTGTTTTACAATGGCAACATACTTCTTACAACCACAGAAAGGAGAAAATAAAGTGACTAATACTGAAAAAAAACCCACACAAAAACTTCTAAGCTGTCTTTCAAAGTGGCTATATCATTTTACATTACCAGCAGCAATGAATGAGTTCCTCTTACTCAGATCCTCCACAGCATTTGTTGTCAGTGTTCTGGATTTTGGTAATTCTAATAGGTGAAATGGTATCTCATTGTTCTTGTTGTTTTAATTGAATTTATTGGGGTGACATTGGTTAATAAAATTATACAAGTTCCAGGTATACAATTCTACAATACACCATCTGAATATTGTATTGTGTTTACCACCCCAAGTCAAGTCGTCTTCTTCCATCACCATTTATACCCCTTTACCTTCTTCTACCTCCCCCCATGCCTCCTTCCCTTGGGCAGTCACTATACTGTTGTCTGTGTTCATCAGTCTTTGTTTTTTTCCTTGTCTAATCCCTTCACCTTCTCACGCATTCTGTTCTCTGTATCCATGAGTCTGTCTCCACATTGTTAGTTAATTTTTGTTTATTAGATCCCACATGAGTGAAATCATATGGTACTTGTGTTTTTCTAACTGGCTTATCTCACTCAGCATAATACTCTCCAGGTCCATCTATGCTATTACAAAAGGTAAGATTTTCCTCTTTTTATGGCTGAGGAGTATTCCCATTGTGTAAATGTAGCACAAGCTTTCCCCCCCGCACTTATCAAGTGCTGAGGAGCACTTGAGCTCCTTCCAATCTTGGCTATTGTAAATAGAACTGCAATGAACACAGGGGTGCATATATTCTTTCAAATCTGCGTTTCAATTTTCTTTGGATATAATCCCAGAAGTAGAGTAGCTGGGTCAAAAGGCAGTTACATTTTTTAGTTTTTCAGGAAACTCTACACTGTTTTCCATAGTAGCTATACCAATCCGCATTATGGCCAACAGTGTACTAGGGTTCCCTTTTCTCAACATCCGCGCCAACACTTGTCATTTGTGGATTTATTAATGATATCCATTCTGAGGGGTGTGAGGTGATAACTCATTGTGGTTTTATTTTGCATTTCTCTGATAATTAGTGACATTTGGCATCGTTTCATATGTATATTGGCCATCTGTATATCTTCCTTGGAGAAGTGTCCAATCAGGTGCTTTGCCTGTTTTGAAATTGGATTATTTTGGGGGGGGGGGGGTGTTTATTTTTTGGTGTTGAGTTGTTTGAGTTCTTCATAAATTTAGAATATTAACTCCTTATCAGAGGTATCATTGGTGAATGTGTCTTCCTATTCAGTGGGTTGTCTTTTCATTTTGCTCGTGATTTCTCTTGCTGTGAAAAAATGTTTAGTTTGATGCAGTCCCATTTGTTTATTTTTTTTCTTTTGTTTCCCTTGCCCTAGGAGATATATCAGAAAAAATATTGCTACAAGAAATATCTAATATTTTACTCTGGTAACTGCTGAGTCCACTCCTTGAGTGTGTTACTCATGAAGGTGTTTGAATGGTGCTCCAACATGGTCTGAAGCTTTCCACTGGGTGCGCTGGCTCTGGGGCCTCCTGGAAGGTGCAGGCCAAGGTCAGCCACCACGTGTGCTCTGCCTGGGGCCATCGATTATGAACAACAAAGCAATCTACAGATGGCTTCTACTTGTGCTGGGCTTAAAGGTGCCCAGGAGAGGTCAAGCTGCAAGCCAAGGCTGGTTACCACTAGTGCTGGGCCTGAGGCCACTTAGCAAGAGTTATGGGGCATGCTGAGGCCACATGCTGCTTGTTTGAGAGATTTTAGGGAAGTCTGGAACATAAGCCAAGACAGGCCATTTGTATGGGGAAAAAAACATGGGAAACAGCTTGGATAGGTCCGCTAGTTGGGTAGGGCAGGGTCTCAGTATATCACCAGTAGGGTGAATGGTGATACCCAGGTTGATGGAGACAGATATGGCACCTGCCCACTGGCTCCATAGGGGGAAGGCTCAACACACACACACACACACACACACACACAAAACAATAGCCTCTGCCAGCACTGTCCAGGAAAAAAACACCCTTAAGCTCTCTCTGATACCAGACAACTCAGTTTCTCCCTAAATGGCCTTGGTGCCTTTTGAGCTGCTGCCTCAATACTGGAGCTCAGAGCAACCGAGTTAAAATAAGTCAATGTATGGACCCTTTAATACAGTGGTTCTCAACCTTGGCTGCACATTAGAATCACCTGAGGATCTTTTTAAAATCCTGATTTCTGGGCCTCATCCTCCAGAAATTCTTTCTTTATTACTAATGTTGTGGCCCCACCCCACAACAAAGAAACAGAATTTCCAGAGGATGAGGCCCAGAAATCAGGATTTTAAAAATTTCAATGACTCAGGCCTCTTCTGCTTACCAGCTCTGTGATATCTGGCAAATTTCTTCTATAAGTCTGAGCTCCCTCATCCATAAAATGGGGATAATTATAGTACTACTTGATATGACTGCTACAAAGATTAAATGGGGTACAACATGTACAAGCCTGATGTGGTAATCACTCAACAAATAATATGTCATTATAATCATTCTTTCAAAACATATCTTTGATATCAAACAATACTATATGGCTATAGTAATCAAAACAGTATAGTACTGGCAAAAAACAGACACATAGATCAGTGGAACAGTATAGAGAGCCATAAATAAACCCACATCTATATGGTTAATTAATATATGATAAAGGCAGCAAGAATGTATAAAGACCATATATTCAGTAAACAGTGCTTGCAAAACTGGACAGTTGCAAAAAGTAAAAATAGAGCACCTTCTTACACAATACACAAGAATAATCTCAAAATGGATTAAAGACTTAAATATAACACTCAAAACCATAAAACTTCTAAAAGAAAACATAGGCAGTAAAAGAAACATTTCTTTTAGCAATATTTATCTCCTTAGACAAGGGAAACAAAAGAAAAAAATAAACAAATGGAACTACATCGAACTAAAATGATTCTGCACAGCAAAGGAAACCATCAACAAAACAAAAACACAACCTATGAATGGAAGAACATATTCACCAATGATAGATCCAATAAGGTATTAATATCCAAAATTTATAAAGAATTCATACAACTCAACACCAAAAATTCAAACAAATTCAATTTAAAAAAAAATGGGCGAGAACAGATGGACACTTCTCCAAAGAGAACATACAAATGGCTAATAGATATATGAAAAGATGCTGAACATCACTAGTCATCAGATAATTGAAAATTAAAACCACAATGAGATATCACCTCACACCTGTCAGAATGGCTATCATCAATAAATCAACAAAAAAGTGTTGGAGAGAATGTTGAAGAAAAGGGAACCCTAGGGCACTATTGGTAGAAATGCAGATCAGTGTAGCCACTATGGAAAACAGTATGGAGGTTCCTCAAAATTAAAAATGAAACTGCCGCCCTGATTGGTTTGGCTCAGTGGATAGAGCGTTGGCCTGCGGACTGAAGGGTCCCAGGTTCGATTCCAGTCAAGGGCATGTACCTTGGTTGCGGGCACATCCCCAGTGGGGAGTGTGCAAGAGGCAGCTGAATCGATGTTTCTCTCTCATCGATGTTTCTAACTCTCTATCCCTCTGCTTCTCCCTTCCTCTCTGTAAAAAAAATCAATAAAATATACTTTAAAAATAAATAAATAAATAAAAATAAAAATGAAACTGCCATATGACCCAGTGATTCCACTTCTGGGTATATATCTGAAGAAACCCAAAGTATAATTCAAAAGAATATATGCACCCGTATGTTCACTGCAGTGTTCTTTACAACAGCCAAGATGTGGAAGCAATCCAAGTGCCCATCAATAAATGAGTGGATTGCCAAGCTGGTGTGATCAGTGGTAGAGCATCAACCTATGAACCAGGAGATCATAGTTTGATTCCCAGTTAGGGCACATGCCCAGGTTGCAGGCTCAATCCCCAGTGGGGGGCATGCAGAAGGCAGCCGATCAATGATTCTCTCTCATCACTGATGTTTCTGTATCTCTCTTTCCCTCTCCCTTCGTCTCTGAAATCAATAAAAAAATAAGTTAATAAAATAGATGAGTGGATAAAAAAGCAGCGGTACAGAGAAACTATGGAATATTACTTGGCCATAAAAAAAGAATGAAACCTTGCCATTTGCAACAGCACAGATGGACTTAGAGGGTATGCTAAGTGAAATAAGTCAGACAGAGAATGATAAATACCATACAATTTCATTTATATGTGGAAAATAAAAGAGTGAAATAAATGAACAAACAGAATAGAAACACTCAAAGATACAAAGATCAGACTGATAGTTGCCAGATGTGTGGGGGGTTGGGAGGCTGGGTGAAAAAGGTGAAGGGACTAAGAAATACAAACTGGCAGTTACAAAATAGTAATGGGAATGTAACTACAACATAGGAAATATAGTCAATAATATTGTAATAAGTATGTTGCCAGGTGGGCACTGGAAATATCGGGAGAAATCACTTTGTAAAGTACATGATTGTCTAACAACTATACTGTACACCTGAAAATAATATAAATAAATATTGAATATAAACTTTAATTAAAAAAATTTTTTTTAAATGTAAAAACCTATATTTGGATACATATTACTGATATGTATTCTATAATACATACTTGCTGTAAACACCAAGAATAAAGTGTAATAAAACACCATTACAGTAGGGAAGACAAATAAATAATTGCACAGAAAGCAAAGAAGTAAAGGAGACATTACTTGTATTATAAGCAAGCAATTATTTTAGTTATTATAATTCATTCTACCCACAATTAACATCCTAAACTAAAAATTTTAAGGATTAAGTCATGGGAATCCTAGTTTCCACATCAAAATATCAACACAAAATGCTAAAATAAGTTGAGAAACAAATATTCCAGTATAATTCCTAACAACCCCATGTTTTATCTTTCATAAATGAAATTCTTATTTATAAATACTCAAATGTGTTTTACTGGGCAGCTCCCATTTTATGACAATGTTCTGGAATAAGGTAGCTAGGATGGGAAACAAATAAGTCAGGCAGGAATTCATTCAGTAATAACAGTAATTTATTCATTCAAAATAAATCATTTCACTAATAATTTGTTCAATTCACTAAATTCATTGAATCTTGCTAATATTGTAAGTAGTATTTGTAGGTAGAATGTGTTTATTCATTCATTAAATGTTTAGCAGGTACTGTCTTAGGCTTGGATAATAAATATTAAACAAAAACAGTTCCACCCCTGGTTCTTGCCTCTTGCCTTCGACACCACTGTGGCCTCGCCCACTGTGCAGACCCAGGGAGCCCTGCCACTGCAGTCTGACTGCCTGCTGCAGTGGGCCAGGATGTAGGACTTTCTGGAGGAGGGAGATACTCCCTGAGAAGTTGATGACAGGAAGCAACAAGGAGGTGGATTACACTCACTGCTCTACTTCGGCTGCAGCCTGAGCGCCCCCCTGCGCTCAGTTTAATGCCAGCCTAGCCACTTTCTATGGCCGCCTGAGCCAGGACAAGGGAATACAGAGGCTTGGGCCAGAGGCTGTGAGCCTGAGGGGAGGAGGGATTGGCTGGTGGTCATGGAGCCAGAACCCCAGTGCTGCCTGGAAATGTCTTTGTGTCCTTGGACCAGGACCAGCAGCAATAGCAGGACTTCCTGGGTGACATGTCTTGGTTGACAATGCAATACAGAAAGCTTAAACTTTGGAACAAATATCAAATTTCCAACATTCATCACTAATATTCTTGGATGCCACCACTGGGAAGATCATGTGCAGGAATGGGCTGCTGGTGATTCATGGCGACCCAGAAAATTTGGAATTCCCTTGGGGACCTAAACCGTATTTTCAGGGAAGTCATTGCAGGGCTCCTGCTTAGAAATAATGGAGAATAGCAGCCTGGAGGGGTCTCACATGGAAGTCTATTTCTCCGTACACTGGTGTCTCCCCTGCCAAAGCCTCACCCCGGTCCTGGTGGAATCCTACCAGAAGATCAAGGAGGCAGGTCAGAAATTTGAAGTCATCCTTGTTAGTGCAGACAGGTCAGAGGACTTATATTCAAATAGTACTTCAGTGAGATGCCCTGGCTTGCTGTCCCCTACACTGAGGAGGCCCAGTGTTGTGCCTCAACTGGCTGTATGGAATCCAAGGCATTCCCACCCTCATCATGCTGGACCTGCAGGGTCCAGTGGAGGTGCTGACCGAGGGCAAGAACTGCAGGGAGTTCCCATGGAACATCATGCCTGTGCTCGGAGCTGTCTGACTCCAATGCCCTGGAGCCCTGGCCTCATCCTTTTTGTAGATTCTGAGGATGATGGGAAGTCCCAGGTGGCCAAGCAGGTGATCCAGCCAATAGCTGAGAAGATCACTGCCAAGTACAAAGCCAAAGGGGAGGCACCACTTCTGTTCTTCATGGTGGAGGAGGATGATATGATTGACTCCCTGAGAGATTACACCAACCTGCCAGAGGCTACTGGACATGGCAGACTGGGTCAAGTACATGATGGATGTGGAGGAGATCAGCCCTACCATTGCAGAGGCCTCTTGAATGACTCCTAGAAGAGAAGCTCAAACAAGAGTCCATCTAGTGGGCCTCCGACCTCATGAGACATTACTTAAAACTCAGTCTTCCCTCCTTCCCTTCCTTCCCTTCCTTCCTTATACCCATGGACTTCTCCAGCGTGTCCTGAATCACATAACCCAGGTGTCCAGCCTCTCTATGGTACCGTTTTCTGCATTAGCTTCTCAGCTAGTACCCTAGGGTGCGCATCCTCTCAGCAGCATAGGAACCCACCATGTTTGGAGACGCTGCTTGCAATTCACAGAGGCCCACACCTGGCCAGAGCTGGTGCTGCATCACTCACTCTCAGTCACCAGCTCTTGGTGAAGTATTTGCCAAGGTGTCCTGCCCAGTGAGCAAGAAGGGACAGTGCATCCGTGCTCTGGCTCACACAGTTCAGTGACAAATTTGCCAGTAGTCAATTCTTAGGAAGCTTATTCAGGGCCGCATCGTTATGCCTCAGCTTAGAGCTTCTGGTGAGAAATCTTTTTCTAGGTAACTTAGTCTGTTTTGGTCTGAGGGAAAAACACTAGCTTGTCAATTGGTACTTGGGCAGGGATCTCAGATTTCAAAGGAAGTTTGTGTTCTTCTCTGGTGATTCATATAGTAACTGCTTACTTTGATTGAGCTCTTACCATGGACTAAGAGCTTCTCATTCCTTTCTTATCTCTCTTTCTTCCTTGATCTTGACCTTCTTTAAGTTTCTGCCTTCTCATACAAACAGCCCCTACTAGCTTGGAATTTTGTTAATAACTTCTTCCCCTCCAACATCTTTCCAAGAAGATGCACCTGGCCCTGGTTCTTAGAGAAGCACCGCTTCCCCAGTGCATTCCTCTGGGCCGGGACTACATGAACTCTGTTGAGGTGCCTGTGCCCAACTTTGGTTACCCCTGTCATTCCCTTTTCTTTTCAAAGCAGAACTAAAAAGAGACTACTTACCAGAAGCCTAGCTTTTTCCTAAGAACCTGCAGAAAAAGCTGTGCCCAAGGGTGGGAATGAGGGCAGAAGACATGTCAATGAAGAGTATGCCTTGGGTCCACTTTCCTAGGCCCTGCTAACCTGGCTCCTTATTTGGGCTTAACTGACCACAAAGAGGAGAATAGCATCTGTGTTCTTAGCATTTGGGATGGAGGGCTTCGCCTAGGAACCTGCACAGTTTTAGCCTCTCTCAACCAGGTGTCGGGGTCTTTGAAGCAACCCCAGGCCTTATCCTTGGTTCCACTCTACAGAACTCTGCCAACCAAGACCATTTATTTGGAAAACCCAGCCCCCAATTATCTGTAACACCATTGCTCCTGTCTGAACTGGATTGCTGATGTGTAGTTCAGAGGTACAAAATTAGCTGGTAATTAGACTGTTACTTGATGTCACCAGCCTGAAATGTAGTCACTTAGTAGGAAATAAAGCAGGCATCCTTAAACATTAAAAAAAAAGTTCCACTCCTCAATGAGCTTACAACTAATAGAGAAGAGATAATTACTAGTACATGATTTTTTTTCAAAATTCACCATAGTGCAACAAAGAACTATAATTATGACATAAACATAAAATAGGATATAAAGGAACAAGTAGTCAATTCTTAGGAAGCTTATTCAGTTATTCTTTAATTCATTCACCAAATGTGATATGATTGTTGATATTAACATGTCATTTATTATTTGTTATTGATATTATTAGTTATAATTATTAACATTAAATTATCTCTGAGAACCAACTATGTGCCAGGCACTGTTCAAGAAAATGATATCAAGGTAGACAAAATTAATAAAATCACTGCCTACATGGAGCTCACGTTCTGGGAGGAAGAGACTAATAGTAAACATATAGAGAAGTAAAATATATAGCATGTTAGTTTGTAATGAATGATAAGAAGAAATACAAAGCAGGGCAAGGGTATAGCCAGTGCAAAGAGAATGAGAATATAAATCAAATTTGCCAGTTCCTGACACATATTGCTTACTGTGTGTGTGTGTGTGTGTGTTTTGAATCTTCCTCTCAGTTATAACAAATATTTTCCTTTTTCACAGGGTTTCGCTGATAAAGTTCTGACTAGGACTCATGGCCCACTGTAGATTGGACATTAGTTGTTTTTTAAGGACGGCAATGGAATCAAGCTAATCAAATCACATCAACCTTTAGAAATATCTGAGTGCCAGTTAATTTAACAGTATTAATGGATGCCACTGGGAAAGCAGGGCAAAGCTGGAGGAAGGGAAAATGGAGAAAAAGACAGTCAGGAGGCAGAAAGAAAGGGGGAGAGAAAAATTAAAATGTGAAGGGAAATGGAGAATATCATTCACAACTGCTGGCGCCTCTCTAAGGCAATGGTTCTCAACCTTGGCTGCACAGTAGAATCACCTGGGAATCTTTTTAAAATCCTCATTTCTGGGCCTCATCCTCCGAAAATTCTGTTTGTTACTAATGTTATAGCCCCACCCCATAACAAAGAAACAGAATTTCCGGAGGATGAGACCCAGAAATCAGGATTTTAAAAAGATTCCCAGGTGATTCTAATGTGCAGCCAAGGTTGAGAACCAGTGGTCTAAGGCTTTGTCAGCTTTAAACCGGTTACTCCTGAGACGGCCCCTGACTGCCCCCTCGTGGCGGATCGTATGGGCTTCACAGCCAACACTAATTTTTTTAAAAAAGTAAAGTGACAAAGCTACCTATAGAAAGAAACTACACTGCTCTTTCCTGCCCTTCCCCTCCTAATTTAACAAAATTCTGTCATTCTTAGAAGGCAAATCCTCTACGAGTCCCTGCCACGGACTAATTGCCATATGGCAATAGACAGTCCTCTATAATCTATAACCAAAAGAACCAGATTATCATCCCAGGCACCCGAGGCCCATTTCGCCCTGTGGAGCGGGTAGACATTTTCTGAAGAAGCTTTGAGTCTGACTTTAAAATACACATTACACATACGTTCGCACGCATTACGTTTCAACATATTTCACTTCCAACTACGCGTCAGGCCCCGAGGCACAAGGGACAAGGACAGCAGACACAGGCCCTGCCTTCCTGGAGCTGGGGGTGCAGAGGAAGAAGTAACTGCGCAAGCACGCCATCGAGAACCAACCTCCTGAGGTAAACACCCTGAAGGAAAGGAGCGCCTTCCCTGAGGAAGTGACGCCCCACTAACAACCACGCAAAAAAAGGCTACCCTGGAAGGAACAACACATCGTTTGTGGCTTTTTTCCCGTTAACTGGGGCCCGTGTTTCATTTGATTCGTCTCCCTAGTGAGGGAGGCAAGAAAAAGAAAAGCAACCATGTTACTTACCAGCGCCTGAGAGCCAGGGGGAGCACGGGAAGCCCAGGCCCAGCCACCATCTTGCGCCACCTCCTGTCGACGTCCCCGAGGTCCGCACGTGCTCAGTAGACCTACGGGTGTGCGCGCATGCGTGTGCACGTGCCCAGCTCTGGCGCAGGCGCAGGCGCAGGCGCAGGCGCAGGGCCATGAGGCGGTTAGCGCATGCGCGTGGCTGGCCTATCTCGGGGGAGGGGGCGGTGTGAGGGATGTCTGTGCTCCTCCACCTGTGCCCACTGTGGCTCGGGCTCCTGCTGGTTCGGTTCTCCCAAGAGCAAAGCTACGCGAGCAGAGCCCGAAAGCTGTGCGGCAGGCACCTCCTGAGAGGCATCGTGAAACTCTGTGGAGATGCCGACTGGAGCCACTTCATGGAGAACACCCCCTTCAGAAAGCAGCTGGCTCCCCAAGCCATGGAGAAGGTGGAAAGCTTCCTCCCTGGCCGGGCGAAAAGCTCCCCAAACGCTTTCCGGGCCCGGGGGAGAGGCACAGACGCAGGTAAACGTCTCTAAACCAAAGGCGTGTTGGACTCTCTGTATATTTCTTATCCCTGAATCTGCTCGGCCACATGGCGACCTTCCCCAAGAAGTGGAATGTGTGCCTAGTACACAGGTAGATTTGAAAACGAAAATTATAAGCCGGGGTAATGTAGATATACAAAACCTCTAAGAAGCTTTTTTTAAAATATATTTTTTTAATTGATTTTTTACAGAGAGGAAGGGAGAGGGATAGAAAATTAGAAACACCGATCAGCTGCCTCCTGCACACCTCCTACTGGGGATGTGCCCGCAACCAAGATACATGCCCTTGACCAGAATCGAACCTGGGACCTTTCAGTCCGCAGGCCACGCTCTATCCACTGAGCCAAACGGGTTAGGGCAGAAGCTTTTTTTTTAACTGAGGGGAAATAAGTGTACATATGTCAGTCCACACATGCTGCTCTCCGCTAGCTTTCCCTTTCCGGAGTATCCTTGTCACCTGGCAAACTCCATTTGTCCTGCAAAGGCTAACCTGGGTATCATTTCCCCCCCGTGGGCTGCCACTGACCTTCCCGTGGCTCCTCCACTCTCCGTCTGGCACAGGAGTAACACTCGGCTCTATCGAACTCGCCTTCGGCTGGCTTCATGATTGGCCTGGCCCAAGTGCAAGAAGCAGGAAAGGACCACGGAGGTTGCTAAAATATAAAGCTCGCCACCCCCGCATCCCCTTTTCTTGTGCCTATCTCCTCTGCTCACACACGGCCGTGTCCCACCAGACTTCACTTAAAAGTTCAAAGATCAAGTTATTGAGAATTTCAAGACTGCGACAGTTGAGCATTAAACAAAATTCAGGGTCCTTCGAAGCACCGTGTCTGTGCGGCCGCAGGAGCCTCACTCCTGTGAGTCCAGCCTCTGGTGCCCACCCATGGGGTAGCGGCCGTCTCAGGCTGTTTTCACTTGACGTGCCGAGCAGAGGGCCTGGCGCGTTGTCTGTGCTGAATGTGTGTTGAAGTCATCCTGAATGCTGTTAGGCAGTTTTTACGAAGAATATTCTTGTTCCAGAGCTATTGTTATCTTCCAACTATGTTTTTTTTTTCTTTTACATTTTTGTGACTAACACATATTAAGCCCCTTATGGTTTACCGTTTTTTCAAAAAGAAGATGAATTTTATTTATAGGCGGTCCATAGCATAGTCTGATCAAAATTATTGTCTTTTTAAGGTAATTACATGTATTTGCGCAAATTTTGCAAAAGTCAAGATTTCTGAAATTAAGGACTATCATGTCAAAAAAAAAAAAAGAAAGAAAAGAAAAAGAGAGACCTTAATGTAGATGACTGAAACAAAGTAAAAAAGTGCCTGTCTCATTGTAGGCACTCATTAACTTATTTTTTAATGAAGGAATGAATGAGTGAAACTTACAATATTAGTGCTGCCATGGGAATGAAACTTTTAAAGACAGACACCATGGAAACCATCAGACTGAATCTTGACCATTTTCTACCATCAAACCTACCTACACATAAAGTCACTTTATCCCGCTCTTATAAAGGAAGAAGTGTCTCCCTGAAATCTTCCACTTGTACATTAATTTAGTGATTTTCACACTTTAAAGTGCATATGAATCACCTGGTGGATGCTGCTACTATACAGACTCTGATTCAGTAGGTCTGGGTGGGACTAGAGAATCTACAATGTTACAAGCTCCCAGGTGATGTTGATGCTGTTGGTTGGATGATGCTTTTTGAGTAACATGGGCCTAGTACACCTCTCTACCTATTCCTTATTCTTTTCTCCCAGACATGCAAGGAGGACCTTCACTTTCTACATCATGTTGGGTGGACATTTCTCTCACATCTAATACTGTGCTTTCACTACCTATATTACAGTCAAAATTTTACTTTCAGATATCCAAGCTCGAGTTTGTTATTTTAAAAGAGCTTGGAATCCCTTTTCTTGACAAAGCATGCTATGGAGACAATTTTCTTAATTAAAAATAAAAAGTCGCCGGGCAGCGTGGCTCAGTGGTGAGCATCAACATATGAATCCAGAGGTCATGGTTCAATTCCCAGTCAGGGCAGATACCCAGGTTGCAGGCTCAATCCTCAGTGAGGGGTGTGCAGGAGGCAGTCAGTCAATGATTCATCATTGATGTTTCTATCTCTCTCTACACCTCCCTTCCTCTCTGAAATCAATAAAAATATATTTTTTACAAATAAAATAAATCTCTTCCCCTTTTTCATTCATCTTCCCAAGCCCTCTCCCATCTAGCAACTATCTAAACACACTCTTTATTTATTTTTATTTTTTTTAAAATATATTTTATTGATTCTTTACAGAGAGGAAGGGAGAGAGATAGAGAGTTAGAAACATCAATCAGCTGCCTCCTGCACACCCCCCACTGGGGACGCACCCGCAACCCAGGCACATGCCCTTGACCGGAATCGAACCTGGGACCTCTCAGTCCGAAGGCTGACGTTCTATCCACTGAGCCAAACCGGTTTCGGCTAAACACACTCTTTATGAGTGTGTTTCTGTTCTGCTTGCTTGCTTATTTTGTTTTTTAGATTCCATATATAAATGAAATCATCTAGCATTTTAACTTTCTGATGATCTATTTACCTCCAACACTGGAAAAGTTAGTTTGGTACACTGATATTAAAAAAAAATTTATTTCAAAGCTACTCATACATAACTTAAATCTGATATTGTGTACTTTTTGTTATGGATCCTGCATGTATGGCCATGTCTCCAAGACCTACCCCAAAATGTGGCTTCATGATATTTCTAAATTCTGGCTGAGTATATTGTGCCTCCCATTTCTTAGTGTAGGAGAAACCATTAATGTTTCATCACCAGCTTTTCATAATCCATAACACCTGTTCCAGTTATCTATATATATATATATAAGGCTAATGTGCAAAGTGTCCCCTCTGGAGTTCAACTAGGAGACCAAGAGTTCAATCACTTGCTATGACGTGCGCTGACCACCAGGGGGCGGCACGGGACAAAGGAAGGCCCCGGCCAGCAGCTGGGGAAGGGAGGCCCCAGCTGGCAGCCAGCAGGCCACGATCGGCCCTGATTGCCAGCAAGGCCTAGGGATCCCACCAGTGCACGAATTTCATGCACCAGGCCTCTAGTATTGACCATATTCCCCTATCTTCATATTCATTCATGTATTCTTTATTTTTGTTTGCTTGTTAGATATCATTATCAAAACTGGGCATGCAAGCCCCCTCTCTATATTAATTCAACATTTGAGTGCCTCTTATTGACTAGGTATTTTTCTTGAAAATCTATATTCTATATAAATAAAAAGCTAATATGCTAAGTGTCCTTCCCTCTGTCCAAGGGGTCACTATGACATGTACTGACCACCACGGGGCAGACGCTCAATGCAGGAGCTGCTGTAATGCATACTTGCCATTTACAGAGAAACGGCAGTGCAGACCTGGCTGACAAAGCAACACTCAGCTTCCTGCCCCATCCCCTCAACCTCTCACTGACAGGTACTCTTTATCTTCATCCTACAAATCAGTGTCACTACCCAGAAGAGGGCCTGCAAAATGCCTACCTTCTTGGGTATCTATCTGAGCAAAGTTGCACAGAGAAATAAATCTGAGGCCAAAGATGTTCTCCCACTAAAAACATGGGCCATTGCTGCACGGACCTTCAGTCCTGAGCAGTGAAAAAGACTCCAGGAAGAAGGTGATTGCTTTTGTATTGTTGGGTGAGGATGAGGACTATGTATGTATTGTGGGGGTGCAATCTATGCTCTAACCCTCCCTGGACCAAGATAGTAAAAAAAGTCCTCAGGGGAAGGTGCTCACTCCAGTTTCTGAGAGTTCCAATAGCTGAAACCCCTAGATTTGGGGTTCATTTCTCTGTTTTCCAGTGTCTCCCTGCCACACTGAGATTTTCTGCTAAGAAACATATATCCTGTTTATTTAAAACATGGTTCCCTGCAGTTATGATTGTGATTACTCTAATATTTGGGTTTGAAAAATAATGACACTACGCTTTTGAATATACCAGTACACTGTAATGTTGTGTTCATCTGAATTCAAAGTATACATCTGGGGTCAAAAACTGTGTTTTCCATGTACTACCTATATGATCCTCGGGCAAATATTTTCACTGAGCCTAAGTTTCCCCATTTGTAAGTTGCAGATATTGATAGTACCTACTGCTACCATTAATATAAAAACAAAATGAGGCCTGGCCAGTGTGGGTCAGTTGGTTGGAGCATTGTCCTGTGCACAGGAAGGTCACAGGTTCCATTCCCAGTTAGGGTACATACCTAGGTTGTGAGTTCAATCCCCAGTTAGGGTGTGCAGGGGAGACAACCAATCGTCTCTCTCTTCTCCTCTCTCTAAAAATCAGTAAAAACATATCATCAGGTGAGGATTAAAAAAAAAAGAGTAAATCAGAGAAAAGATGTCAAGAGCCTCATAATTAATAACTAAATTTTAGTTACTATTTTTTAAAAATATTTTTTTATTTATTTCAGAGAGGAAGGAAGATGAAGAGACAGAAACATCATTGAGGAGAGAAAATCAATGATTGGATGCCTCCTTCACACCCCCCATTGGAGATCAAGTCTGCAACCCAGCATGTTCCATCCCATGTGGGAATGGAACCGAGACCTCCTGGTTCACAGGTCCATGCTCAACTCTACTTTTTTAAATTTGTAATGAAAGTAACTTATAGGAAGAGTGTGGAAGACACACTTATTTGCATCCTTCTTGACACTGAAAACTATCGTCTTTTTTTGAAAGAAACTCAAGCTAAATGCAAAATAAAATTATTACAGTTACCCAGTGTGGATTTTTAAAAAAATATTTGATACTGTATTCAGTAAACATGGCAGCATGTCTCATTGGTTCATATGGTATCAAGTCTGGACTTTGTCAGCCCATTATCCAACGGTTGATGTTAGTGATCCTGCTAAAACTCAGTATGACATAAAATGACTGCTTCCTGGGTATCTGGGGACACAAGATAACTCTGTACATCCAGAGAGCTCTTCATTTAAAAAAATGTTGTCATTTGTGAACCTTATCAACACTACAAATGTATTCTACATACATGTCAATGGAGTCCTTGTTATTTATACTGCCTCCCTCAAGAAGTGTCTAATTTTGTCCAATTTATTATGAACACATGTGCACTCAAAAATATGGCCTCAGAACTGGCTGTTTTGGCTCAGTGGATAGAGCGTCAACTGGCAGACTGAAGGGTCCTGGGTTCAATTCCCAGTCAAGGGCAATGTACCTCAGTTGCAGGCTTGATCCCTAGCCCTGGTTGGGGTGCATGCGGGAGCAACCAATTGATGTGTCTCTCTCACATCAATGTGTCTCTCTGTCTCTCCCCCTCCACTCTCTCTAAAAATCAATGGAAAGATATCTTCAGGTGAGGATTAACAACAACAACAAAAATGGCTTCAGATTTTTGTAGTAAGATTACTGCAGAGAGAAATACATATAACAAGAATTGTTTTTGGAGAATGAATGCACCCTTCTCAATAAGATATTGACTTCTGGTATCGCCTCCCCAGTGTGTGCTTCCAAGTTGGCTCTGCAACTATCCCTGGTGATATGATAAATTTCAGAATGCATATCATTGTTCCACCCACAAAAGGGTGATAGATTTTATTACTGACCAGATTTTATCTACTTGTCCCAATACCATTTATTAAATGAACTAAAATGTTCCACATTGATTAAACACCTTATCATATGCTGATCACCTTCTGGCCTTTCTTTCCTCTTCTATTGATATGTTTATGCACCAGTAACACAATTTAATAACTATGAGGGCAAAGCTGCACTCATATTTCTTTTTTTTCAAAATACTCTTAACAATTTTCACACATTTATTTGTCCAGAAGGAAGTTAGGATAATTGCAATTTTTTAAAAATCCTGTTAGATTTTTATTTGCATTGGGCTCTCCAGGTAGGCAACTGCATTATCTGTAAATAACAGTAAATATTAATTCATATTTCTGTTCTTATTGTATCAAGTAGAACCTCATATATGTGTGTGTGTGTGTATAGAAGAATCTTCTTATTGTATACTAATAATTTTAAAGTCATAAATGGATATTAAGTTTTATCAAAATATATTTTATCTAATGAGATTATCTTAGGGCCTTTCTCTTTTAACTTATTCATCTGAGTAATACATTTAAAAGTAAACACTAGAGGAAACCAAGATGGCGGCATAGGTAAACACCAGAAATTGCTGCCTCCCACAACAAATTAAAAAATACAACTAAAAGACAAAACGGACATCACCCAGAACTACAGGAAGGCTGGCTGAGTGGAAATTCTACAACTAGAAGGAAAGAGAAAAGCACACTGAGACTCAGAGGAGCTGCGGAGGTGGAGTGCAGAGGTACGGAGGCACACTTGGCAAGGGCTGGCGACTGAGGACACGGCTGTCTTTTTAATCGGGAGGGAGCCACAAGCCCCCCACGGCTCTGAACTCCAGTTCCGAGTGAGTCTCTGGGGACCTAGACTCATATGGGGAGAAACTGGACTGTCTGGCAGCTTGCAGAACTCGGAACTCGAGGGCGGTTTTCTCTCAAAGGTGCTTGCAGCAATTACTGGGACACTGAGACTCGGGGCCCCTAAGGGCAGGGCTGAGGATCAGCCATAGCTGCTTGCTCCGCCCTGTTGATCCCCTGAGACCCTGCCCCACCCAAGCCGCAGCAGAGGCTTTTGCATATGAATGCCCTGACCCTTCCCAATCTGAAAATTACCTAACAAACTGCAGCTGGGCCAGACAGACCCAGAACTTCCAAGAGAAGGCCCAAGGCCCCACAGCAGCTTGCATTGCTTCACAGCTGGGCCTCATTTGGGCACCTCCAAACCCCAAACAAGGAAGGGGAATCTGCAGATCTCTTCGTAGCTCCTGCTGGGTAGCCTCAGGAAGAGGCTAAATTAGCACCTCCTTAGATCCAAGAGCCAGTGTACCCAGTGGTCAGAGTGGGACCATCCAGATTACAACTCCTCAGATCCATAAGGGACACACTCAGGGGGCAGACTCAGTGAGCACCAAAGCCCCACTGAAGCAAGTCTTGCCCCATAAGGGGGTCTTCAGCACAGAAGTTCTCCCACTATAGACACAGCTGATTCTCACAGCCAATAGGCCTGGAGATCAATTCCTCTCAGTGATACCTACAACAATCAAGGCTTAACTACAAGAAGACTGTGCACAAAGCTCACAGAGGGGTGCACCAAGAGTGTCCACCTCAGGTAATTGGGGAGGCTGAGCCCCTGGGCCCTATCGGACACCTAGCACACAAAGCCACTCTACCAACACAGGGAAGCATAATAAAATGCGGAGACAAAGGAACAGGACAAAAATGACAGAAATGGGGGAAAGCAAACTACTGGATATAGAGTTCAAAACTACACTTTTAAGAACTTTCTAGAAACCGCTAATAAATGTAGTGAGACCCTCAAGAAATCTAGTGAGACCCTCAAGGTTATGATAAAGGACCAACTAGAAATTAAGCATACACTGACTGAAATAAAGGATATCATGCAGAGTTCCAATAGCAGACTAGAGGATCGCAAGAATCAAGTCAAAGATTTGAAATACGAAGAAGCAAAAAACACCCAACCGGAAAAGCAAAATGAAAAAAGAATCCAAAAATACGAAGATAGTGTAAGGAGCCTCTGGGACAGCTTCAAGCGTACCAACATCCGAATTATAGGGGTGCCAGAAGAAGAGAGAGAGCAAAATATTGAAAACCTGTTTGAAGAAATAATGACAGAAAACTTCCCCTACCTGGTGAAAGAAACAGACTTACAAGTCCAGGAAGCGCAGAGAACCCCAAACAAAAGGAATCCAAAGAGGACCACACCAAGACACATCATAATTAAAATGCCAAGGAGAACCAAGATGGCGGCATAGGTTAAGGCCGGAGTTTGCTGCCTCGAACAACCACTTCAAAAATACAACTAAAAGACGGAACGGACATCACCAAGAACCACAGGAAGGCTGGCTGAGGAGAGATTCTACAACTAGAAGTAAAGAGAAATCCATATCGAGAGTCAGAGGAGGCGCAGTGCGGAGGTGCGCATGGAGCGGGCCGGCGGTGGAGGGCACGGTTGTTGTTTTCAATCGGGAGGGAGTTTCAGACTCTGAGCTCCAGATCCGGGCGAATCTCTAGGGACCCAGACTCAAACAGGAGAAGTGGGAAGGCAGCTTTCTCTCCGAGGTTTGCAGCAGTTGCAGAGCCGCTGGGGACGGAACTGAGCGCAGCCATAACTGCTCGCCCTGCCCGCCCTGTAGATCCCCAGGGACCCGCCCCACCCAAGCCCTGCACAGAGGCATTTGCCAGATAGCCTCAGGCAAAGGCTGGATTAGCACCGCCCTAGAGATTCATCACAGAAGCTCTCCCACTGCAGACACAGCTGACTCTCATAGCCAGTTAACCTCGAGGACAATTTACCCCTAGTATTGCCGACAGCAATTAAGGCTTAAATACAACAAGACTTCGCACAAAGACCACAAGGGGGTGCACCAAGAAAGCATAAAAAATGCAGAGACAAAAAAACATGACAGAAATGGAGGATATAGAGCTAAAAAACGCACTTTTGAGGGCTTTCAATAATTTGCTAGAAACTGCCGATAAACTTGATGAGAGCCTCAAGAAATCTAATGAGACCCTCGATGTTGTGGTAAAGAACCAACTAGAAATTAAGCATTCACTGACTGAAATAATATTATACAGACACCCAACAGCAGACCAGAGGAGCGCAAGAATCAAGTCAAAGATTTGAAATGCGAAGAAGCAAAAAACACCCAACCAGAAAAGCAAAATGAAAAAAGAATCCAAAAATACGAAGATAGTGTAAGGAGTCTCTGGGACAGCTTCAAACGCACCAACATCAGAATTATAGGGGTGCCAGAAGATGAGAGACAGCAAGATATTGAAAACCTATTTGAAGAAATAATGACAGAAAACTTCCCCCACCTGGTGAAAGAAATGGACTTACAGGTCTAAGAAGCGCAGAGAACCCTAAACAAAAGGAATCCAAAGAGGACCACACCAAGGCACATCATAATTAAAATGCCAAGAGCAAAAGACAAAGAGAGAATCTTAAAAGCAGCAAGAGAAAGAAACTCAGTTACTTACAAGGGAATACCCATACGACTGTCAGCTGATTTCTCAACAGAAACTTTGCAGGCCAGAAGGGAGTGGCAAGAAATATTCAAAGTGCTGAATACCAAGAACCTACAACCAAGATTACTTTATCCAGCAAAGCTATCATTCAGAATTGAAGGTCAGATAAAGAGCTTCACAGATAAGGAAAAGCTAAAGGAGTTCATCACCACTAAACCAGTATTATACGAAATGCTGAAAGGTATCCTTTAAGAAGAGGAAGAAGAAGAAAAAGGTAAAGATACAAATTATGAACAACAAACATGCATCTATCAACAAGTGAATCTAAGAATCAAGTGAATAAATAACCTGATGTACAGAATGAACTGGTGATTATAATGAATCAGGGACATAGAAAGGGAATGGACTATTCTTGGGGGGGAAAGGGGAATGGGAGATTCGGGAAGAGACGGGACAAAAATCGTGCACCTATGGATGAGGACAGTGGGTGGGGAGTGAGGGCGGAGGGTGGGTTGGGAAGTGGGAGGAAGGGAGTTGGGGGGGGAAGAAAGAGGAACAAATGTAATCTGAACAATAAAGATTTAATTTAACAACAACAACAAAAAAAATAAATAAATAATTAAAATGCCAAGAGCAAAAGACAAAGAGAGAATCTTAAAAGCAGCAAGAAAAAGACAGTTACCTACAAGGGACTACCCATACAACTGTCAGCTGATTTCTCAACAGAAACTTTGCAGGCCAGAAGGGAGTGGCAAGAAATATTCAAAGTGATGAATACCAAGAACCTACAACCAAGATTACTTTATCCAGCAAAGCTATCATTCAAAACTGAAGGTCAAATAGCTTCACAGATCAGGAAAAGCTAAAGGAGTTCATCACCACCAAACCAGTATTATATGAAATGCTGAAAGGTATCCTTTAAGAAGAAAAAGGTAAAGATACAAATTATGAACAACAAATACACATCTATCAACAAGTGAATCTAAAAATCAAGTGAATAAATAATCTGATGAACAGAATAAACTGGTGATTATAATAGAATCAGGGGCATAGAAAGGGAGTGGACTGACTATTCTCGGGGGGGGGGAGGGGGGTGTGGGGGATGCGGGAAGAGACTGGACAATAATCGTGCACCTATGGATAAGGACAGTGGGCGGGGGGTGAGGGCAGAGGGCGGGGTGGTAACCGGGTGGAGGGGAGCTATGGGGGGAAAAAAGAGGAACAACTGTAATAATCTGAACAATAAAGATTTAATTAAAAATAAAAAAAATAAAAGTAAACACTAATATTAACAGATATTACTTAGTGTTTATTATGGGCTAGTCACTTAAGTGAATTACAGATAATAATTCTTTTAATCTTTACAAGTAAATATGGTAGATACTATCAAAAGCCCTATTTTATGGATGAGGAAACTAAGACACAGAGAGATTAAGTAGGTTGAACAAAGCTTATTAGATCCATTTCAAGATGCAAACCTGATCCTTGGCTATCTGACTCTCTTAAATCACTACACAGCTTCTTCTTTTTTTTAATCCTCACCTGAGGATATTCTTTCCATGGATTATTATTATTATTTATTTATTTTTTAGAGAGTGGAAGGGAGGGGGAGAGACAGAGAAAGAAATATCGATATGAGAGAGACACATCAATTGGTTGCCTCCTGCATTCTCCCTTACCAGGGTTGGGGATCGTTCCTGCAACCAAGGTACATGCCTTTGACCAGAATGGAACCCAGGATCCTTCAGTCCTACCGGGAGATGCTCTAATCAGAGACAAACCGGCTAGGGCAGTCCATTTTTACATTGGGTACATTATCTTATTATTATTGAGTTGTAAGAGACCTTATGTTGTTAGGTCTAATCAAATAATTGAATCAACACCCCCTCCCCTGAACCACTTCCAACTGTCTCTTTCGCTTAGATCACATTCCACTCGCTAAGACCATTATCTTTCCCCTCAGGACTTGCCCCGAGAAAGCCCCCCTAGAGTCCTTCAAAATCTGACTCCCTATTCCTGGGTACTGGCGCCATTTTGGGGCTCAGCCCATCTGGTTTTCCAGATGACCTAATAAATTCATAATTCTTTACCACGTTTAGGCGCCCCTAACATATGTACTAGTCTAGAGACAAGTCTGGCTTCCTTTGGGGTTCTATTTTACTCACCTGCTCACATTTCGTTCCCTCTTACATCACTTCTGTGGGAAGCCAGATGTGATGAAATGAGGCCACTCCAGCAGGCTATGGAGGGGTTCGTGTGCCAATGAATGGAGGTCTCTGGCCAGTAACCAGCGAGGAGGGAGGCCTGTCAACAACCAAATCCTCGATTTTAGAATTGGACTCTCTAGTCCATCTGAACCTGGTTGTGACTCGAACTGGGAACTGGGCTGCAACCTCGAGAGAAACACTGAGCCAAATGCCTAACGAGAGCCTTCTCCGGGCTGTACACTATCAGAAACTGTGAGTGAATGGACACATGTTCTGGAGCGAGACCTTCCGCCCGCCCAGTGCCCGCATCTTGTGCCCTCGCGTGCTTGCCCCGGGGGCCTTTCTCATTGTGCCCCTCGCATCCTTGGCGTCACGCCCTCAACCCTGCCGCCCCAAGGTGCGGGGGGCTCTCAGCGGCTGCCCAGGCGTGCCCACCTGCGATGGGTGGTCGTCCGGAACGTCTCCAGTTCCTGACAGCGAGGGATGGGCGGACTTACAGCCCCGACGCCAATAACCTTTCGCTACAACTGGCTGGTTCACCGGAAGTGGGAGCGGCAAGAAGGTGTGGTGATCATCGTGAAGCGGCTATCCAGCCAGCGGAGCACCGTTAACAAGAAGGCCTGGCCTCCTTGGACAGCAACCTGCACAATACCCCCCGGATCTGTGCAGGGCCGCTATCCGCCATCCGCCATCCACCGTCCTCCATCCGCCATCTGCCATCCTCCATCTGTCATCCACCATCCGCCATCCTCCATCCTCCATCCGCTGTCCACCATGCTCCATCCTCTATCCTCCATCCACCGTCCGCCATCCTCCATCCTCCACCCGCCATCCTCCATCCTCCATCCTCCGTCCTCCATCTGCTGTCCGCCATCCGCAGGGGGCTGGCGCCATCCAGCGTCCAGCGTGCAGCCAGAAGCCTGTGATGGTGAAGAGCAAGTGGGCCTGTCTTCCTAAGAGCTCCTGGTTACCCACTCCCCCCACCAAAGCAATAATTAATCAATCAATAATAAATGTTCTTCTAAGATGCTGAGTTCTGAGTTAATTTGTTACACAGCAATACATAATATCCTTTTAAGTCATGATAATGCTACTCAATCCCAATTCCGGGAAAGTTTTTCTTTCGAACTGGCTGAATTCAAGTTGGGAACCACAGTTCCCAGAAAATATGCATGAACAGATCTCTTCCCTGGATCCCAAACCCTGATTATCAGCCATAACTGGTTTCACTCCAAACAAAGTTACTAGTAAGTCCTTCTGTTACTCCTCATAATTGAGTCCTTCCTACCAGTAGCTTCTTTCCCTCTCTCCTCTCTGGACCCATGAAACTCAAGTGACAGCCCCCAACACACCCAATAAACAATGACAAGACAGGGCAGATACAGAATAACTGCTATGGACATTGGTTCAAAGGGGGCAAGAAATACAAGATAAAATGGAGTAATTGGTCCATGGTAATTGTAAATTCCACTGGGCAGGTGTCTTTTGGTTAGGTTTCAAGGCCTGAGAACAATTCTCTCTGGGTCTCAGCTCTGCCCTCTGAGTCATTCTTTCTTTTTCTTGAAAGATAACAGGTTTGCAACTGTTACTGGCCTGCTTCGAACCAGTAGAATTTGTGGGTCTAATAGCTTCATTCAATTTTGTAAGTTTCACTTGTACCTTTGGACCAAGTTAGCAATGTTTCTGCTGAAACGTTTTATTTTCCCAAGCACCTTTTGGGTCTTCCATGGACTTCACAGGGCAGACAAAATATATACCCACAAATCTTTTCAGGATAATCCCTTTTCTATCTTTGGTTCTTGTCGAAATAGCTTAGTGACAATGCTCTTAACTCTCCTAGAGACCCACTGACTTGATTGAAAGGGTCTGTCAGGCACACTAAATTCTTAAAAGGACCCTTAGTGTGACTGAGTTCTCTGATAGTTTTCTTTCTGGGGTTTTACCAAAATGCTGTTTAGTAATGATCTCAGCCTTTTCTCTAGAGCATGTTGCCCTAAGAATGAATTTTAGCATATTTTCCTTCTGGAGACAATGATTCTTTTTTTCTTTTTTTTTTAAATTAAATCTTTATTGTTCAGATTACATTTGTTCCTCTTCCCACCCCCCCCATAACTCCCCTCCTCCCAGTTCCCGCCCCACCCTCCGCCCTCACTCCCCACCCACTGTCCTCATCCATAGGTGCACGATTTTTGTCCCGTCTCTTCCCGCATCTCCCATTCCCCTTTCGCCCCCAAGAATAGTCAGTCCATTCCCTTTCTATGTCCCTGATTCATTATAATCACCAGTTCATTCTGTACATCAGATTATCTATTCACTTGATTCTTAGATTCACTTGTTGATAGATGCATATTTGTTGTTCACAATTTGTATCTTTACCTTTTTCTTCTTCCTCTTCTTAAAGGATACCTTTCAGCATTTCGTATAATACTGGTTTAGTGGTGATGAACTCCTTTAGCTTTTCCTTATCTGTGAAGCTCTTTATCTGACCTTCAATTCTGAATGATAGCTTTGCTGGATAAAGTAATCTTGGTTGTAGGTTCTTGGTATTCAGCACTTTGAATATTTCTTGCCACTCCCTTCTGGCCTGCAAAGTTTCTGTTGAGAAATCAGCTGACAGTCGTATGGGTATTCCCTTGTAGGTAATTGAGTCTCTTTCTCTTGCTGCTTTTAAGATTCTCTCTTTGTCTTTTGCTCTTGGCATTTTAATGATGATGTGTCTTGGTGTGGTCCTCTTTGGATTCCTTTTGTTTGGGGTTCTCTGCGCTTCTTGGACCTGTAAGTCCATTTCTTTCACCAGGTGGGGGAAGTTTTCTGCCATTATTTCTTCAAATAGGTTTTCAATATCTTGCTGTCTGTCATCTTCTGGCACCCCAATAATTCTGATATTAGTGCGCTTGAAGCTGTCCCAGAGGCTCCTTACACTATCTTCGTATTTTTGGATTCTTTTTTCATTTTGCTTTTCCGGTTGGGTGTTTTTTGCTTCTTTGAATTTCAAATCTTTGGCTTGATTCTTGCGCTCCTCTGGTCTGCTATTGGGTATAATATTCTTTATTTCAGTCTGTGTATGCTTAATTTCTAGTTTCTTTATTGTAGTATCGAGGGTCTCATTAGTTTTTGTGAGGCTCTCCACAAGTTTATTGCAAGCCCTCAAAATTGCGTTTTTTAGCTCCATATCCTCCATTTCTGTCATGTTTTTTTGTCTCCGCATTTTTTATGCTTTCTTGGTGCACCCCCTTGTGGTCTTTGTGCGCAGTCTTGTTCTAGTTAAGCCTTGATTTTTTTAGTTAATACTGAGGGATTTGACCACCAGGCTGACTGGCTGTGAGAATCAGCTGTGTGGAAAACTTCTGTCCTCTGGGGAGGTGCTAATCTAGCCTTTGCCTGAGGCGATCCGGCAAATGGCTCTGCGCAGGGCTTGGGCGGGGCGGGATCAACAGGGCGGGTGGAGGGAGCAGTTATGGCTGCTCTCAGTCCCTTCCCAGAGGCTCTGCTTCTCAGAACCCCGGCAGCCGCTGCAAACCTCGGAGAGAAAGCTGCCCTCAGATTCCAACTGATGCCGGACAATCCCGCTTCTCCCGTCTGAGTCTGAGTCCCTAGAGACTCGCCCGGATCTGGAGCCCAGAGTCTGAGACTCCCTCCCGACTGAAAACGACAACTGCGCCCTCAGCCACCAGCCCACTTTGCGCGCACCTCGGTACCTTTGTATTTTCCACACTGTGCCGCCTCTGAGCCTCGGTTTGCTGTTCTTTTTCCTTCTAGTTGAAGAGTCTCTCCTCAGCCAGCATTCCTATGGTTCTGGGTGATGTCTGTTCCGTCTTTTAGTTGTATTTTTGAAGTGGTTGTTTGCGGCAGCAGTCTCCGGTGTTTACCTATGCCGCCATCTTGGTTCTCCTCCTTTTTTTCAAAATCAGTAGTTCTTTGTTCCTTTTTGTTCAATATTTCAAGAACTCTTCCCTTGATTTCTCTCTCTCCTCTTGCATTTTATTATCAAAAAGAAAAAACACAAAACCAGGTGGCACTCTCAACACTTTGCTTGGAAATCTTAGATATACATTATCAAAGTTCATTACTTATAACTTCTCTTTTCAACACAACCGAAGGAGACAATTTTGCTAAGTTTCTGTCATTACACAATGAGGATTTTTCCTTCCTCAGTTTCCAATAACATGTTCTTCACTTCCTTACAAATCCTCAACAGCAGTGTCCTTAAAGTACAGATTTCTAGTAATGTCTGTTCAGGGCATTTTGAACTTCCTCCTACATGCTTTTCAAAACTCTTTCACCACTGCATATTCACTGGTTGTACAACTGTTCTCACTTCCTCAGGTATTTAGGATAGCCTGATCATATTTCCAGGTACTAAAATATGTATTATCTACTGTAACATAACAAATTAGTACACATTTAGCAGCTTAAAAAAGCATACACATTCCCACAACTATTGCCTTAGTTTCAGCCCTTATTCAATTCATGCTTGGCTTATAATAACCTTGCAATAACCTTAAATAGAGAGGAAAAATTGAGATTCAGAGAAACAAAGGTCAAGTTTCATCTGAAAAAAGGACTCAACCTCTAGTCTCATGCTCTCACATTTTATGATTCCACTAGAATGTTATGATGCTTTGTACCAACACAGCAGAGATCAAATATATTAAATGAAAATACACTCAATTCTTGGACAACTGGAAGGTGTAAAATAAAAGCTAAGAATTATATATGTGGCCCTGGCCAGTTTTTCTCAGTGGTTAGAGCATCAGTGGCCCGAGGACAGAAGGGTCTTGGGTTTGATTCCTGGCCAAGGGCATGCACCTCAGTTGCAGGTTTGATCTCCCGTCCAATTGGGATACGAGTGCTGTAGGCAGCCAGTTGATGTGTCTCTCTCACATCGATGTCTTTCTTCTCCCCCTCCCCCTTCCTCTCTCTTCCTCTCTCTCTCCCTTCCCCCCACTCCCTTCCACTCTCTCTCTAAAGATCAACAGAAAAAATATCCTTGGGTGAGGTTAAAAAAAAGAGAGAGAGAGAGATAATTGTATGTTTGCTTTTCCTCAGGCCAGCTTCCCTTTTAAACCCTTAGTGAGCTGCAGAAACCTAGAATAATTCTTGTAAAACCTGGTTCAAATAAGGATTGGAGCCCCAAGGTGAAACACAGTTGCCAAACAGCCCTGCTGTGCTGTTCCCCCAAAGCCCTCGCCACAATTAGACTGATTTTCCCCCCTCTTACTGGAAGGGAACTCCCTGAGTGGGGCTGTGTTTGCCTCCCTCTCCTTTCACCCCTAGCACCCGGCAAGAGTCTGGTTTGTTGTTGCCCATAAATGAATGGACTCAAAACAAAACAGGTGAGCTGGCTTAGTGCCAGTGCTCTGAAACCTCTGCCTCCCTCTGGGGTCAGGCAGGGACACTTCCCAACACAGGCTGGTGTCCTGGCCCTTTCCCCTGAGGGTGAGCAGCGGGTGGCTGTCAGCCAGCCATGGGGCATTTCTGGGGGCAGTTTCCTCCT
Organism: Myotis yumanensis; assembly: GCF_028538775.1. Classification (NCBI taxonomy): domain Eukaryota; kingdom Metazoa; phylum Chordata; class Mammalia; order Chiroptera; family Vespertilionidae; genus Myotis; species Myotis yumanensis. Next base: position 48,488,746 of record NW_027223763.1, on the reverse strand, counting down.
CCGTAAAAGGGAGGCGCAGTGGGCTCCCCGCGGGGCCCTTGTGAGTTTAAAGGATCCATAGTGGGAGGAGGCTGGCCCACAGCAGGCGCAGTCTCGGGGTTTGCTGGGAGGATGGATGCTCCTGGCCTGTCAGCCCAATGATCGCCCTGCGCTGTACAGCTCCGCACGGATTTTCATTCATTCATTCATTCATTCAATCACTCACAATCATATACCAGAGCCCACCTCTCAGTCAGGGCCTTCCCAATCCTCACAGCAAATGCCTAGAGCAACCTTCCTTAAAGGCAAACATCCAAGGACTTCCTATTACCTATTAACTGGGTCCTAGAATTCGGATGCGTGGTTTCCTGAGAGGCTGCGGGTGAAACCTAACCTACACTGAGCTCTGGGAGCAGAGACACAGGACTGCAGAGGTGTCCAGGCCCCGGGCCACTGCGCAGGCGCAGGAGCAGAACTTCCCCCCAGTGGGGGTGATCGGCCCAGATCCCGCGAGGGTTCCCTGGGTGGGTACGCGGCATGGACATGGACGAACTCGACCAACCCAAGAAGCAGGTTTTCCTCCAAACCCCAGGCACTGGAGAGTGGTCCCACAGCTCCGGGCCAAGTGGCCTTCACCTCTCCCTGGTTCTGCTTCCTCATGCAGACATGGGGGAGCTCAGCAGAGGCCAGCGAGTAGATGTTGTTGATAAAGGGCAGCCCCGAGGACACCGGGCGGGCAGGGGTGGGGGGGCGATGGGGGAGGGGCGTATCGATGGGCAGCCTCTACTTAGGCAGCTGGCGGACCCCCAGAGCGAAGAGCAGCAAGAAGAGTGCACCTGAGCTGCTGCTGTGCAGACCTCCTCGAGGCTTCCATGTGGCCTTTGACTTTACTTCCCTCCAGCACCTCTGAACTACCATTGGCCAGATGGCCTGAGGTTCCATGGCCGTGGCTAGCTGAGTGTAGGGCCTCAGTGGCTGCTAGGGACAGTTCCTTCTGCCCTTGTCTGGTTCAGAGTTCGCTGTGTGGGGGTGGATGTGGTCCTTTGGATTTCGAGGGGCTCTAGGCGAGCACCAGTCCAGCGGGGCACTGGAGTCCTTTGCCAGGGTATTGACATCAGGGCATTGAGGACGTCAGCACAGCCTCCCTCAGTGGGCTGGGCCAGCCATTTTCACCCTTTTAAGTCTCATGGCACACAAACTGATTACTAAAATGCTGTGGTTCACCAAAAAAATATGTTTTCGGGGGATCTGACCAAAAAAAATGTATAATTTTGATTCATTCATACCAGACAGCTATTGTTGTGTTGGCTGTTGTCATTTTATTGGACAATCTAAAGGAAAAGAGGTCAGTGCCCCTGATTAAATAGTCAGGTATTACCTGTTTTGTTTATTTACTAGAGGCCTGGATTCATGCACCAGTGGGGTCCCTTGGCCTGGCCGTGTGGGGATTGGGTCGAAACTGGCTCTCCGACATCCCCCACCCACCTCCTAGCCAAGGGTCCCAGGTTGAAAGAGGGCAGTTCTCAGGTGACGCACCCCAGAATTGGGTTCCCTCCTCTCTGATTCTGGGTGCCTCACCTGAGAACCACAGCTGCCAAGTCACTGCAGCTTGGCAGCTCCTGCGTTGAGTGTCTGCCCCCTGGTGGTCAGTGCGCATCATAGCTACTGGCTGGTTGGTCGGTTGCTTAGGCTTTTATATATATAGATAGATAGATTTTTTTTTGTTAATCCTCACCTGAAGATATTTTTCTGTTGATTTTTAGAGACAGTGGAAGAGAGGAGGAGACAGAAAGAGAGAAACATCGATGTGAAAGAGACCCATAGACTGGCTGCTTCCTGCATGCACCTGAGGTCCAGGGCCTAGATCAGTGATGGCGAACCTATGACACGCCTGTCAGAGGCGACACGTGAACTCATTTTTTTGGTTGATTTTTCTTTGTTAAATGGCATTTAAATATATAAAATAAATATCAAAAATATGTCTTTGTTTTACTATGGTTGCAAATATCAAAAAATTTCTATATGTGACACGGCACCAGAGTTAAGTTAGAATTTTTCAAAATGCTGACATGCCGAGCTCAAAAGGTTCACCATCACTGGCCTAGATGGAGCCTGCAACCGAGGTACATGCCCTTGACCGGGGAATCAAACCCAGGACCTTGCAGTCCCTGGGCCGACACTCTATCAAACTAGGGCAGAAAATTCTTGCTGCAAACTCATTGAAAATCGATGGGGTAGCCAGATCCTGCCTCCTTGTGGCCAGCCCTTTCTGAGGGTGTGTTTTTAGGAACCAGATCTCCTTAGTTCAAACTAGGAAAACTGAAGAGATTATCAGCACTGCAGTCTTTAGCTGAATTTGATAATTTTCAGAATCTCCATTAGAGAATTGACCCATCAACAATGGCATCACCTGAGTTACAAGCCCATACTACCAATTCTACACTTAATATGTGATCTAATTGCAGTTTCAACCTCTCCCAGAAACCTAATCTTAAACAACCAGTGTGGGATTTTTCTGGTCAAGCAACAGTAAGGCCCAATCCCCACCCACAACCCCTATAGAAAGAAAAGGTAATCTACCACATTACAAACCTTTCCCCTTCCCTTCCTCCAATTAAAAGATGTATAGGGCCGGTGTGGCTAAGTGGTTGAGCATCAGCCTATGAACCAGGAAGTAAAGGTTCAATTCCCAGTCAAGGCACATGCCCAGATTGCAGGCTCAGTCCCCAGTAGGGGGTGTGCAGGAGGCATCCGATCAATGATTCTCTGTCATCATTGATGTTTCTATCGCTTTCCCTCACCCTTCCTCTCTAAAATCAATAAAAATGTATATATAAAAAAAAAGATGTATGGGGCTAGGCTGGTGTGGCTCAAAGGTTGAGTGTCGACCTATGAACCAGGAGGTCACAGTTCGATTCCCAGTCAGGGCACATGCCGGGGGTTTCAGGCTTGATCCCCAGTAGGGGGGTGTGCAGGAGGCAGCCGATCAATGATTCTCTGTCATCATTGATGTTTCTCTCTCTCTGTCTCTCCCCCTCCCTTCCACTCTCTCTAAAAATCAATGGAAAAATAACCTCAGGTGAGAATTAACAACAACAAAAAAGATGTTTCAGTCTCTCCATTCTTCTCTGTAATCAATTAAAAAATATATTTTTTTAAAAAAAGAAAAAAGATGTATGGGTCCCAAAATAATCCTTTCTTTTCTTTACATATTAGCTCCCTTGCTCCACCTTTCTTCTTATAAAAACCTTCCATTGTATACAACCCCTCAGAGCACCTTCTAGTTTTAGATGGGATGCTACCCATCATGACTTGCTTAACAAACCTTAGATCTTCAAAGTTACTCTGTTGAATTTTATTTTTTTAAACAGGGATTATTGTTAAACTTAGTTCTCAATTTTTTTTTTTATTTTTTTTTACCAGAAGTGAATGTCGATCGAATACCTGAGACAGATATTGAAATGGTGGGGCATAGTAAGGAACCAGGACCAGAGGAATATTACTTATGGGATTTATGGGGTAAGCTCTGCCTGACTTCCCCAACATACTTGCTGGTCACAACTGTTATGCAGTATTAGTACTCAGTTCAAGAGTTCAAGTAAGCTTGAACCTACGGTCCGAACACGTGGCCCCAGGTGCCTGAGTGATAGTTCAGGTGCATGTAGTTGAGTAGGAGTGAAACTCATGGCCCCGGTGTGGTAGGGACAACCCCGGTCAGGTTGAAACAGCCCCAGTGTGGTAGGGACAACCCCGGTCAGGTTGAAACGGCCCCGGTGTGGTAGGGACGACCCCGGTGAGGTTGAAACGGCCCCCGTGTGGTAGGGACGACCCTGGTCAGGTCGAAATGGCCCCGGTGTGGTAGGGACAACCCCGGTCAGGTTGAAACAGCCCCGGTGTGGTAGGGACAACCCCGGTCAGGTTGAAACAGCCCCGGTGTGGTAGGGACGACCCCGGTGAGGTTGAAACGGCCCCCGTGAGGTAGGGACGACCCTGGTCAGGTCGAAACGGCTCCGGTGTGGTAGGGACGACCCTGGTCAGGTCGAAACGGCCCCGGTGTGGTAGGGACAACCCCGGTCAGGTTGAAACAGCCCCAGTGTGGTAGGGACAACCCCGGTGAGGTTGAAACGGCCCCCGTGAGGTAGGGACGACCCTGGTCAGGTCGAAACGGCCCCGGTGTGGTAGGGACGACCCCGGTGAGGTTGAAACGGCCCCCGTGAGGTAGGGACAACCCTGGTCAGGTCGAAACGGCCCCGGTGTGGTAGGGACAACCCCGGTCAGGTTGAAACGGCCCCCGTGAGGTAGGGACGACCCCGGTGAGGTTGAAACGGCCCCCGTGAGGTAGGGACGACCCCGGTGAGGTTGAAACGGCCCCCGTGAGCTAGGGACGGCCCCGGTGAGGTTGAAACGGCCCTGGTGAGGTTGAGACTACTCCAGTGAGGTTGGGACAAATAAAGGGGACCAGTATGGACTGATGAACAGGGGTAGATACAGAAGCAGAGCAACATTGAACAGAATGTTAAACTACAGTGGGAAGCCTGGGGAGAGTTGGGGGGCGGGATTAAGAGACCAACTGAAGGACTTATATGCATGCATATAAGATTAACCAATGGACACAAGACACGGGGCGGGGGGGGGCGGGGGGTAGGGGCCGGGGGAATGTCAAGGGGGGGAATAAAGGAGACATATGTAATACTCTTTGTAATACTTTAAGAAATAAAAATTATTAAATAAAAAAATATATATATATATATATATATATTTTATTGATTTTTTACAGAGAGGAAGGAAGAGGGATAGAGAGTTAGAAACATCGATGAGAGAAACATCGATCAGCTGCCTCCTGCACACTCCCCACTGGGGATGTGCCTGCAACCAAGGTACATGCCCTTGACCGGAATCAAACCTGGGACCCTTGAGTCCGCAGGCTGATGCTCTATCCACAGAGCCAAACCAGTTAGGGCTACTGTAAACTTCTTGATCACGCCCTTACTTTGCCTAGTGGCATCTGCTATAAAATAAAGACACGGCTCGTGGGTGCAGGCGCTGTCCATCAGAGGAGCAGTGTCCCAACGAGACCCAGCTTTCATTCTCTTGTCTGTCTTTTCTAAGCCTTTCATCGCCCCCACTCAGGGTCACTGAACCAGGCTAAGCTGGCATGAGTATGCCATGGCCGTGCCGGCTCCCCACACTAGAGTATTAGGAGTGCCAATGTCTGAGGGCAAGAGAAAATGGATGCCTCAGCTCAAGCAGAGTGCGAATTCACCTCTCCTCTGCCTTTTGTTCTATTCAAACCCCCAGAGGGTTGGATGATGCTCACTTTCCTCGGTGAAGGTGATATTCTTTACTTAGTCTATGGCAGTGGTTCTCAACCTTCTGGCCCTTTAAATACAGTTCCTCATGTTGTGACCCAACCATAAAATTATTTTCGTTGCTACTTCATAACTGTAATGTTGCTACTGTTATGAATCATAATATAAATATCTGATATGCAGGATGGTCTTAGGCGACCGCTGTGAAAGGGTCGTTCGACGGCCAAAGGGATCATGACCCACAGGTTGAGAACCACTGGTCTATGGATTTCAAATGCTCATCTCTTCCAGCGACAACCTGCAATGATACACTCAGAAATAATGTTTTACCAGCTATCTGGGCAGTTGTTAGCCCAGTTAAATTGACACATAAAATTAACCATTACATTACATTACTACCAGTTCACTAAGCAAAATTCCAGTTTGGGGACCCTGCCACCTGAATGTATCTGCTTCCCAAGAACAAGTGGCAAAGTTCTCTTTGATAATACAGTGGGGCCTTGACTTACGAGTTTAATTCGTTCCGAGACCGAGCTCATTAACTCAAATTACTCTATCAACTCAATGCAAAAAATTGGCCGAGAGACAGCTGGTATCTCAAAAAACTCGTTAGTCAGGACACTCGTAAGTCAAGGCCCCACTGTATTTGAATATAGAGCAGGCTAGCAATCATTTCATTTTCCTTCTACTTTTGTTAGGGGCAGAAATAGAATACTGGGAACTAGCTATAATTGTAAAAAATAATGACCTAGTCAGTGGATAGACCGTTGGCCTGCGGACTGAAGGGTCCTGGGTTCGATTCTGGTCCAGGGCATGCATATTCCCAGGTTGAGGGTTTGATCCCCAGTGTGGGTCTTGCAGGAGGCAGCCGATCAATGATTCTCTTTCATCGTTGATGTTTCTCTCTCTCTCTCTTTCTCTCTCCCTCTCCCTTCCTCTCTGAAATCAACAAAAATATTAAATAAATAAATAAATAAATAAATGAATGAAATATTAATCATTCTCTGTTAGCCATGATTATTTTGTTCTGATTAAAGAAAACACATTCTAACCTGGCTGAGAGTTGTATGCGGGGACCTGGGAGCTAACCTGGAAATGCAGTCCAGGGAACTGGGTATGTCCCAGAACTGCCTATTATCATGGAAAGATGAACAACCTTGTTTCTGAAAGGAAACAATGGAGTCCTGGACACAAGCCCCCAGCCCACATTGCCTATAATCTGTAACCAATACACCCATTATTATTCCTTCTGCCTACTTGCCCTTGCCTGTAATACCCATTTTTATTTTGTACCCCCGTATAAGCAGCTGGGGGAGAGCACATTTTTGTGGATGACCTGCTGCTCTTCCATACTGCTGGCATTACTGGAATAAATGCTCATATTGTTATACCCAGATTTCAGGATCCCCAAGAAACCACACCAGGGAGCCAGCCATGTCCGATGCAAAAGCATAAGGGTCTGTATTCGAGCTAGCTCGGCTCCCCCACCTCGCCGACACAGCAACAGGAAGCAGAGAGAGAGAGAGAACTCTGTGTGGAGAGGGGTTTTATAGGGGGTTGGAGTAAGGGGAGGAGAAAGGGCTGTGGGCCTTGCCGATTGGCCAGGCGCAAGTCGGTGTCTTGTTCCTGGGTGTGGCTAGCAGAGGCTTAGACTTCAGGGAAGAAGCCCCTTGCCAAGCACATGGCCAAGGTAAGATGGAGGGCGTAGCACTTACCCTGGGGCAAGATGGAGGGCCTAGCCCTTACCCTGGGGCAAGATGGAGGGCCTAGCCCTCGCCCTTTCACATATATGATTCAACCTTCTCTGCCTAATTGGCTCAAGTTATGACAGGCAGCCCGGACCCATTGGTTGTCCAGTTTCACTTTCTCTCATAATAGGCCCTTTGATAGAAGGCTTTTGCTCTCCATCAAAAACCATAATCTCTGTACAGTTTAGAACATTCCAGTTTAGAACAATCCTTAAATCCTGCCAAAATAGAGGAAAGACCAGGATTTAAAAAATATTGTCTTGCTCACACAGGGGTTGACCCAAAAGCAGTATTATAACCTGTGGACGAAAGGGTCCACATGCTAACTTGACCAACTCAGGGAAGGCCTAAGTGGTGGTCTTGCAAACTCAGAGATCTACAGTAACCACAATGGATGGTCTGAAATTAAAACCTTTTAATTAAAAAGCAGTTTATAGTGAGTGGGTCATCATGTCCTAGGCCAGTATCTTCCCTGACAAAGATCAACTTCAATCTTTACTGAGCCTATTGTCTTTTTGCAGCTAAGATAACATACCTGTGGAATGTCAGGGTAGCTTGTAACTTCTCTTTTTCTGGACCTCTCAGGGCACAACCAATGTGCCAGGGTGCCAGGGCTGAACTGAAGTATGGTATCTATTTGCTTTGTTTAACAATGGACAGGTTATTTTGATTTTCTAAATTGTATAAATCATCCCATTCGATTGAATGAATATCCCATGAGTTGTGGTCATACTGGTTTTAGAAAGCACATTCTTCTGTACCTGGGAAACAGGACAGCACAATTATCCTAAATTGTTTTAGTGGCCACAGATAACGTGTTCCAGTTGACTCAGTGGTCCCAAGACCAGGACAGCGCAATTACTCTAAATTACCAAGATGGCTCTAGATAATGAGCTCCTGGCAACTCAATGGTATCAAGACCCGAGGGCTCTAGATAAGGTGTTTCTGTCAATTCAGTGACCCTGAGACCCAAAACTATAATTAACATGCTTAATTCTGCTTCTGTAAACTGCTTTTTTGCAAACCAGGTTCCTCATTCCAAACCTTGAGATGTAATCAATACCTTTGTGATCTTTGCCTATATAAGTCTGGTTTTGCCACCATCTTATCACTATGAGATTTGGGGAATGGCCCCTCATAATCCCGGATTGCAATAAATGTGACTCTTTAATTCGACTTGAGGCGTCCTTCTGTGATTCGCGGGGTACATTACAACAGAACCACAGATTACCTCATTGTTCTTATCTTGTTAATTATTGACTGTTCAGTATCCTGTACCTACATATGTAAAAAAAACACATGTCTATCATTTTACTTTTTATCCAATCCCAGAGGTTTCCCTGCTTTGCTTTCTCCCACCTCCCTAATAAATCACCAATGGATTTCATGTAACCCACTTATGTCTCCTCTGATTGTAATGTAGAAAACAAGGTGAAAAGGGGCCATTCTCTGAAGCATTTTCTCATTGTATTGAGATTCTGCTCTCCGGGAATTGTGGATACTTTGGCTTAAATAAACTCACAAAAATTCTTTACAGGTTTGAATGTTTCTTACGTTAACAAACCTAAGCTCTGAAATACAATTTTCCAGTAACTATTTCCCCAGGTGATGACCTAAGAAACCTATAAACCTGTAAGAATTTTTATGAGTTTATTTGAGCCAAATAGACAATCACCAGTAAGCAAAATCTCAATGGACTGAGAAAATGTTCTGGAAAACAGGCAGGTTTACCACTTATTTTATATATCAGAATCAAAGGGGAATGTAAGGAGTTTACATGAAATTTATTGGTGATAGATTAGGAAGGTGGGGAAAAGCAAAGCAGGGAAATCTCTGAGATTGAATATAAAGTAAAGCAAATAGACATACTTCTTTTACATAGGTAAGTATAGGATAGTTAATGTTAACAATTAACACAATAACAATAATAATGAGGGGCTCTGTGGTCTCCTACCCTGATGGGAGATTGTGCCCTAAGAGGTTTGGAAAAGGGGAAATTATCCTGACATTCCAAAAGGTATGTTATTGTAGATGTAAAAAGACAATAGACATGCTCAGTTAAGGTAAAGATTGACCTTTGTCAAGAAAGTTACTGGCCTAGGACATTACTATACACCATGACTTGCTTTTAACTAGAAAGTTTTAATTTCAGACCATCCTTTGTGGTTTCTTTAGGTCTCTGAGTTTGTAAGGCCCACCATGCAGGCTTCTCCTGAGCTTGTCAAGTTTAGTATGTGGCCCTTTTACATCCACACAGGGGAAATAAAAACAGGAAAATGCATTTGGGCTGTATAATATTGGGATCCTAACGAGAAATTCATTTTTGGTCTTTGTTCCCTTTCTGCAAGAGCAACTAAAATCCTTGGACTATTCCAGTGATGGCGAACCTATGACACACGTGTCAGAGGTGACACGTGAACTCATTTTTTTGGTTGATTTTTCTTTGTTAAATGGCATTTAAATATATAAAATAAATATCCAAAATATGTCTTTGTTTTACTATGGTTGCAAATACCAAAAAAATTTCTATATGTGACATGGCACCAGAGTTAAGTTAGGGTTTTTCAAAATGCTGACACACCGAGTTCAAAAGATTTGCCATCACTGAACTATTCTAAGTATTGAGAGCAATAAAAGTGTGTCTTGTTAGGTTAATGAGATGACTTTTGAAAGCACCTGGGTGATGGGGGCTGCTAGTTGCCAGTGGAGACAATCAGTGATTAGAGGATTGAAACTTTCAGTCCCACTCACCCTACTCCTGGGAGAGGGAAGGGGCTGGAGGTTGAGTTCAATAACCAATAGCCAATAATTTAATAATGACTATGTAAGAAAGCTTCATAAAACTTGAGAGGACTAAAATCAAACAAAAAGAAACTGGGAAAGAAAACGTGAGAGGACTACACTCAGAGTCTTCCAGGTTGGTTATGTGGACAAAAAGGGGCCACATGCTCATAGACCTAAGCATGGTGTCCTTCCAAATTCATGAAAGGGCAAGGGCTACGCCCTCCATCTTGCCCCATATCCTCCATCTTTGGGCAGCCATGTGCTCAGCGGGGCTTCTTCCCAGAAGCCCAAGCCTCTGCTAGCCATGCCCAGGATTTCTTTAAACTAACCAATGACAATCAAGGGACGTGCGCGCCATAGATATGACCACATCCTGTGTAACAAGACCCGACTTGCGCCTGGCCAATCGGCAGGGCCCACAGTCCTTTCTCCTCCCCTTACTCCAACGCCCCTATAAAACCTCTCTCCACACAGAGTTCTCTCTCTCTGCCATTTGGCTTGCCGCTGCGTCGGTGAGTGTGGTCGGGGAGCCGAGCTAGCTCGAATAAAAGACTCTCTGCTTTTGCATCGGACACGCCTGGCTCCCTGTTGGTCTATTGGGGATCTTGAAATTTGGGCATAACAATTCAGAGACCTAAAGTAACCACATAGGATGGTCTGAAATGAAAACAATTTTAATTTTTTTAAATGATTTTAATTAAAAGCAATTTATGGCAGATAGTCATGAATCCTCCCTGATACAAGTCAATCTTTAGCTTAACTATCTTTTGCATCTAAGATAATAGATCTTTAGAAGGTCAGGGTAACTTCCCTTTTTCCAGACCCCTTGGGGCACAAACAATTCACCAGAGCAGACTCTTCAAATTCTCATTGGTATTTTTATCCTGTTAATTGTTGATTATTTACTGTCCTGTACCCACCTATGTATAAGATATATCATTTTACTTTTTATCTGATCCCAGAAGTCCCCCCCTCCTCCACCCCCTTGCTTTCTCCCACTTTCCTAACCTATCACCAATGAATTTCCGGTAACCCACTTATGTCTTCTCTTTTGATTGTAATGTATAAAATAAGGTGCAAAACTGCCATTCTCTGAAACATTATCTCAAATGCCTTGAGATTTTACTCCCTGGCACTTGTTGACAGTTTGACTCAAATAATCTCAGGAGAATTCTTTACAGGTTTGAGTATTTCTTACGTTGACAGTGAACACGGGGATATGTGGGAGACTGGTGCACCTGGAGAGGGCATGCACCCTTGCCCTACGTATCTGTGTTTGGGAGGGGGAAAAAAAGAGGTTCTATGGAAAGTAACTCAGAGTGATTTGAGCACAAATTTCTAATCGGGCATGTCATAGTTATGACCCAGGCATATAACATTTTAGGTTTAACTTTGCCTTAAGCAAGCTCTGATCATTGTTTCTGTACACCTAGGTTAACGAACCTTTGAAATAACCTCCCTCAAGAGAGCACATAATCTTGGTGACTTCTGTAATTCAATCCCTGCCTTGCTTTCCCTTCCAGGTAATCTTCCGTATGTTCCCTTCTTAATTTTCAAATGCATACAAGAACCTGCAAAACTGTTAACTCCCCAGAGCACTTGAGAGCTTGCTCCCCACATCTGTTGTCAATTTGGGTCAAATAAACTTAAAATTCCCTACAGGTTTGGATGTTTTTTTACTTCGACACTTCTCTTCCATATGGCTGTTTCTGAGTCATATCCTTTTATGATAAACCAATAGTCTAGAAAGGAAAATGTTTCTCTGGGTTCTGTAAGTGGCTCTAGCAAATTGATTGAACTCTATGAGGTTGTGCTGTGGTAGGCAGTTAGATAAGAGCAGAGTGAGGACGGTGGGCTAAGTACAGAAGGCCATCAGGGTGGAAAGCCCCAGGTGCCTAGCAAAGGACAAATGGAAGGTGGGACCTTGCCCTCAGGGTGGTCTTTCCTCCCCTAGCATATCACTGGTCATGGGACCTTGCCACAGCCCACCACTTTTCCACCATATTTCCTCCTCAGATATAACATCTAGGCCAGTAATGGCAAACCTATGACACGCGTGTCAGAGGTGACACATGAACTCATTTTTTTTGGTTGATTTTTCTTTGTTAAATGGCATTTAAATATATAAAATAAATATCAAAAATATAAGTCTTTGTTTTACTATGGTTGCAAATATCAAAAAATTTCTATATGTGACACGGCACCAGAGTTAAGTTAGGGTTTTTCAAAATGCTGACATGCCGAGCTCAAAAGGTTTGCCATCACTGACTAGGCCTCCATTGTATTTCAGCTCCAAGCCCAGAAGAGCAACAAAACCAGATCAGTGACCCCATGGCTGACTTCAGGGCCAGCTGTATTAGATAATGACCCCCTGCCCTGGCTCCCTACCAATCAATCAGTGGAGACTTAGACCCTGGAAGGACATACCTGGAAAGCTGCAGAATATTCTATTGCAGTGGTTCTCAACCTTCCTAATGCCGCGACCCTTTAATACAGTTCCTCATGTTGTGGTGACCCCCAACCATAAAATTATTTTCATTGCTACTTCATAACTGTAACTTTGCTACTGTTATGAATCGTAATGTAAATATCTGATATGCAGGATGTATTTTCATTGTTACAAATTGAACGTAATTAAAGCATAGTGATTAATCACAAAAACAATACGTAATTATATATTGTTTTCCGATGGTCTTAGGCGACCCCTGTGAAAGGGTTGTTCAACCCCCAAAGGGGTCGCGACCCACAGGTTGAGAACCGCTGTTCTATTGAGATCTCCCCCTGGGACCTCCCCTAAAATCTCCATCCTTAAGACCCTCAGGACAGAGGACTCAGCATGCTCTATCTCCCAGGAGCACACCCCCCACACATACACCAGGCTCATTACCATCACTGCCAAGCTCCAAGGGCCCTTCCTTTACCCCTATAACTTGTTTGCTAAGTCCATTTCTTCTAGGAATTACTCTGTGATTTACCAAATAAATGTTCTCTTATAGTTTGGGTCCCGGCTTGAATTCTCTCCTAGTCAGAACTCAAGGTACCGAGGTTGCTGAACCCATGTGGGGTCTGCCCCACAGGTCTAAAACGCAGTGCCGAGGAGAAACCAAGATGGCGGCATAGGTTAACGCCGGAGTTTGCTGCCTCGAACAACCACTTCAAAAATACAACTAAAAGACAGAACGAACATCATCCAGAACCACAGGAAGGCTGGCTGAATGGAAGTTCTACAACTAGGAGGAACCGAGAATCAGAGGAGGCGCAGTCCTGAAGTAAAATACTAAGGTGCGGAGTGCGCACGGCGCGGGCTGGTGGCTGAGGGCGTGTTTGTTTCAATCCGGAGGGAGCCTCAGACTCAGAGCTCCAGATCTGGGCGAGTCTCTAGGGACCCAGACTCAAACGGGAGAAGCAGGGCTGTCTGGCTATGGTCCCTTCGAGGTTTGCAGCTGTTGCTGGGACAGAGAGGCAGAACCCCTGGGGACGGACTGAGAGCAGCCATAACTGCTCCCTCCTCCGCCCTGTTGATCCTGTGGGACCCGCCCCGCCAAAGCCCTGCACAGAGGCATTTGCCGGATAGCCTCAGGCAAAGGCTAGATTAGCACCTCCCTAGAGGACACAAGTTCTTCCACTGCAAACACAGCTGATTATCACAGCCAGTCGGCCTGGAGGTCAAATCCCTCTAGTATTAACTATAACAATCAAGGCTTAACTACAACAAGACTGTGCACAAAGACCACTAGGGGGTGTACCAAGAAAGTGTAAAAAATGCGGAGACAAAGAAACAGGACAAAACTATCAAGGGAGGATATGGAATTCAGAACCACACTTTTGAGGTCTCTCAAGAGGCTTCTAGAGTCTGTCGATAAACTTGATGAGATGTACAGGAAATCTAATGAGACCCTCGATGGTGTGATAAAGGACCAACTAGAAAGTAAGCATACACTGACTGAAATAAAGAATATTATACAGACTCCCAACAGCAAACCAGAGGAGCGCAAGAATCAAGTCAAAGATTTGAAATGCGAAGAAGCGAGAAACACCCAACCGGAAAAGCAAAATGAAAAAAGAACCCAAAAATGCGAAGATAGTGTAAGGAGCCTCTGGGACAGCTTCAAACGTACCAACATCAGAATTATAGGGGTACCAGAAGATGAGAGAGAGCAAGATATTGAAAACCTATTTGAAGAAATAATGACAGAAAACTTCCCCCACCTGGTGAAAGAAATAGACTTCCAAGTCCAGGAAGCGCAGAGAACCCCAAACAAAAGGAATCCAAAGAGGACCACACCAAGACACATCATCATTAAAATGCCAAGAGCAAAAGACAAAGAGAGAATCTTAAAAGCAGCAAGAGAAAGAAACTCAGTTACTTACAAGGGAATACCCATACGACTGTCAGCTGATTTCTCAACAGAAACTTTGCAGGCCAGAAGGGAGTGGCAAGAAATATTCAAAGTGCTGAATACCAAGAACCTACAACCAAGATTACTTTATCCAGCAAAGCTATCATTCAGAATTGAAGGTCAGATAAAGAGCTTCACAGATAAGGAAAAGCTAAAGGAGTTCATCACCACTAAACCAGTATTATACGAAATGCTGAAAGGTATCCTTTAAGAAGAGGAAGAAGAAAAAGGTAAAGATACAAATTGTGAACAACAAATATGCATCTATCAACAAGTGAATCTAAGAATCAAGTGAATAGATAATCTGATGTACAGAATGAACTGGTGATTATAATGAATCAGGGACATAGAAAGGGAATGGACTGACTATTCTTGGGGGGGAAAGGGGAATGGGAGATGCGGGAAGATACTGGACAAAAATCGTGCACCTATGGATGAGGATAGTGGGTGGGGAGTGAGGGCGGAGGGTGGGGCGGGAACTGGGAGGAGGGGAGTTATGGAGGGGGGGGGAAGAGGAACAAATGTAATAATCTGAACAATAAAGATTTAATAAAAAAAACAAACAAACAAACAAACAAAAAAAACGCAGTGCCGTTCCCATCACCTACAACATTGGAAACCTCTGATCTATAACCTGGGCTTGCTATTGGCATTTGAAGGGTAGGGGGGCCACTGTTGTGTGGTATCTAATGCTACCTCCAGGTAGAGTCAGAATTGAGTTGAATTTTAAGACACTCAGTGTTATCAAACTCTTGATTCATATGGCAGACGCTTCACAAAAGGCAAAATCTGAGTGTAAGAGTTTGGGGCAAAGAAACTTACTGATTGAGAAGGCACCAACTGAGATGATGGGAAACTTAGAAATGCCTCAAAACCATCATGCTCATTGGACTGAGTTAGCAATTTTTAACTTGGAAAGGAGACTGGGAGGAAGAGTTAGGGTAAATTTCTATGGTTTCTAGTTTCTTGATAAGATTTCAGTGTTTAGACTTGGAAATGCCACTGAATGATCACATACATCTGGGGAGAAGCCATGAAGTGATGACATACGTCTGGGGGTGGTCCTGGTTCTTTTATGCAAAGCAAATATGCAAACCATTGCCTCATGATTGTTTTCTCTTTACTTTTTTTCTAGGAGGAAGAACAGAGACATTATGGTAAGTCAGTTTCCCTAAGATTGCTCAGTAGCAGGTCACAGGTTATTGATTTGAGAACATGTTGCAAACTTACTGAGTCTTATCGTTAGCATATCGAGCCCGCTGGTGTGACTTAGTGGTTGAGCATTGACCTATGAATCAGGAACACTGACCTATGAACCATTGATTCCTGGTCTGGGCACATGCCTAGGTTTTGGGCTCGATCCCCAGTAGCGGGCATGCAGGAGGCAGCCGATCAATGATTCTCTCTCATCATTGGTGTTCCTATCTCTCCCTCTCCCTTCCTCTCTCTGAAATCAATAAAAATATTATATATATACTAGTGGCCCAGTGCACAAAATTTGTGCGGGGGGGGGGGGGAGGTTGTCCCTCAGCCTGGCCTGCACCCTCTCCAATCTTGGACCCCCCGATACCTGTGGGATTGGGCCTAAACTGGCAGTCGGAAATCCCTCTCGCAATTCAGGACCACTGGCTCCTAACCGCTGATCTGCCTGCCTGCCTGATGGCCCCTAACCACTCTGCCTGCCAGCCTACTCGTCCCCAACTGTTCCCCCCCCCACTGGCCTGCTCACCCCCAATTGTCCCCGCCCCTCCTCCCCTGGCCTGATCACCCCCAACTGCCCTCCCCTCCTGGCCTAATCGTCCCTAACTGTCTCTGCCTTGGCCCTGCCACCATGGCTTTGTCTGCAAGGACATGTCTCCTGGTCTAATTAGCATATCACCCTTTTATTAGTGTATATATATCTGAAATTCATAGCAGCTTTATTCAGAAAAGACAAAAACTAGACACAACTCAGGGTCAACAGGAGAATCAATAAATACCTGTGGTACCTTCTTGCAGTGGAATACAGCTCAGCATTAAAAAGAGAAAAGAAAACCTACTGGTACATGAAACAAGAGGCATGAATCTCAAAAGCATTATGCTCCGTGAAGAATCCTGATCCCAAAGAGTATATACTATATGATTCCTTTGGCATGAAGTTCTGGTACAGGCTCAAGTAAACTATGATTTAAAACAATGAAAACAGTGGTTACATCTGAGAGGAGGGCAGGTATTGGGGGCAGGGTTTAATGAAAAGAGGCATGATGTAGCCTTTTGGCATAATGATAATGTCCTGTATCTTTTATTTGTTTGTTTATTTTTTGTTAATCTTCATTGGAGGATATTTTTTCCATTGATATTTTAGAGAGAGTGGAAGAGAGAAGGCAGAGGGAAACATCGATGTGAGAGAAACACATCAAATGGTTGCCTCCTGCACGGGCACTGACCAGGGCCTGATGGGGAGGAGCCTGCACCTGAGGTACTTGCCCTTGACTGGCATCAAACCCAGGACCCTTTGGTCTGCAGGCCCAAGCTCTATCCACTGAGCCAAACCAGCTAGGGCAATGTTCTGTATCTGGACGGAGAGCTGTGTCTCACGGCTATATCTGTTTGCCAAAACTCATCAAATGGTACACTTAAGATTTACATATTTCACTGTATTTAAATTTTACCTATCCCTAGCCAGTGGTTAAAGCATCAGCCTAAGGACCAAAGAGGGTAGGGGGAGGTAGAAGAAGGTAAAGTGATAAATGGCGATGGAAGGAGACTTGACTTGGGGTGATAAACACACAATACAATATCCAGATGATGTATTATAGAATTGTATACCGGAAACCTATATAATTTTATTAACCAATGTCACCCCAATAAATTCAATAAATAAATTTTAAAGTTTTTTTAAATAATTAAAGAAAATAAAAAATAAATATTGAACTCTGATAGAGCTACTAAAGTGTTTGAGGTGAAATGTACTGTTGAATACAATGTATTTTGAGATATACTAAAAATAATATGTATTGGTGATTAGATAGGAATGGATAGATATCTACAAATATGTTAAAGCAAACAGTGAAATGTTAATGATAAAGTCTATGTATTGGGTACAAGTGTATTAGTTATATGCTTCTTTCACCTTTTCTGTATGTTTTTATTATTCTTAGTAAATCGTTGACTAAAAAACTCTGAAGTACTATTTTGACCATTAAATGAGCAAAAAGCATATTAAAACATAAAAATAGTGAACCACAAAAATTTTTTAAAATACTACTCAATAATGACCATGATTTGAAATTGGTACTCTATTGTTTATGAGTGTGTAATCTATGATATGATAGGTACAATGGAGACAGCAAATGTGTACATGTGCACCATAATTTACAGCTATTTAAAATTGTTACATGTCAGAAGCTGATTGCAGTGGATATTGTCATGTACCATCCAAATCTCGCCATCAATACTGAGGCTTACTACATCAATACTGAGGCTAACTCCCTGCAGTGTGGGTGGCTCCCAGATGAGTCACTTTCTGAGAATGCCTCTCAGCCACATTGAGTTGTCTTGGTCAAGGTTTGGGTTTCACTCTGGGAATAACTAACATCAGAATATGTGGTCGAGGACAGGACTGACTACGTAATTTGTATGGCCCAATGAAAAATGAAAATGCAGAGATCTTTGTTAAAAAATTAAGAAAGAGACGGGTGACAAGTGACAGTGACAGCATATAATTAAACCATGACATGGGGTTGTTCTAAGTATGAGGGCCCTGTGTAATTGCACAGGTTGTATGCCATCAAAGCCACACTATTCCAGGGAGTATAGAGGCTCAGGCTCCTTGACTGAAGGAGGTACACGTTTGAAGTCCTGCCCAAGCTCTGTCTAGGTCTGGGGCAGTGATGGCGAACCTTTTGAGCTCGGCGTGTCAGCATTTTGAAAAACCCTAACTTAACTCTGGTGCCGTGTCACATATAGAAATTTTTTGATATTTGCAACCATAGTAAAACAAAAGACTTATATTTTTGATATTTATTTTATATATTTAAATGCCATTTAACAAAGAAAAATCAACCAAAAAAATGAGTTCATGTGTCACCTCTGACACTCGTGTCATAGGTTCGCCATCACTGGTCTGGGGGATGAACTTTTCTCTCTGCTCAGCTCCATTCCTACACACCCGGACAGGTATTGATCTAGAATCACTCCCCAATCCACTCCCTGCACACAAATCTCCAGTCAGAGTCAGCTTCCTACAAAACCTGACATAATACACTATTGTTAAAAAAGAAAGAAATCGGAATAAAATCCACAAAGGAAATACAGTAAGTGTATGAGAATAGGAGAGGATAAACAAAATGTGGCATGTACACACAGTGGAACACGATTCAGCTTTAAAAAGAAATGAAATCTATTCACAAGCTACAAATTGATAAATCTTGAGGGTTTCATGCTAAGTGAAATAAGCCAAACACAAGAGGACAAATATTGTGTGATGCTACTTTTATGAGGTATGTAGCTAGAATAGGCAAACTCAGAGAGAGAGAAAATATAATAGAATTGCCAGAGATTGTAGGGAGGAGGGGATGGAGAGTTATTGTTTAATGGGTACAGAGTTTCTATTTGGGATGATGAACAAGTTCTAGAAATGAACAGTGGTGATGGTTAACATTGCCAATAAACTTAATGACACTGAACCATACAACTAAAAATAGCTAAAATGGTAATAAAACAGATCTATGCATACTTAGGATTTAGAAAGCAACAAAAAAAGGGTCACTCCAATTCTAACAAGAAGAAAAAGCTGGAAAATCTACAAAATCAAGTTTTTGAGCCTACTGGAGAGCTCAAGTCTCAAGGCAAATCAGGTTTACTAAATCAAAAGGGTGAAAAGCCCCTCTAAAAAGCAATTAATCACATAAATTATTTTAGCTTTTTAATTTATTTTTAATTATTTTAACTTTAGAAAAAGAGGTGGCATTTATAAAAGCTGGTAAACAGGGACTAAATTAGGGTGAGTATGCTACAATTCTGATGACAATTCCATTGTGTATGAGGCATGTGTCTGACCAGGAACAGCACCAAGCAATTCTCCAATACCAGCTAGGCGTCCTACACTTCAATTCAGTTCTGACACATCTACTTGGAGGTAGCAACAGATCCCACAGATTAAGGACTCAGTCCTACAAGAACGCTCTGTCCCCTTCACCTCTGCATTTCAGATGCCAATCGAAAGTCCAGGTTGTTCCTCATGTTGGCATGCCCCAGGATGCCTACTAACCCTCTCCCTCTCCTTTCTAATTTTCTTCCTTGCTTCCTTCTTGTAATTTGATGCATGTGGTTTTTCTTTCCTTGTTATTTAGGCCCCACAGTCAGGAAACAGAAATCTCAGTGGGTTCAGGGTGTTCTGTGACATTCTATGGGAAGGGATCCTAGCAAAGATTGGCACGATGATTTCCTTTAATGGCTCTTGTGACCTTTGTTTGTGATATAGAATGCCAGGGACCACAGGGTAGGAAAAGGGAGAGCAGGTCAAACGGTAATAGAGATTAGGGAAAGCAAGGATGGTTTCTGAGTACCAGTACACCTCAAATTTCTAGTCATTTGGTTAATAAAACCTCTGCTCTTTCTTTAGAGCTTCCAAACTCTTCACATTTATGTGTACTTTATAACATTAAGGTAGCCTGTTCCTGCAGAGTAAAGAAGCCTAAAGCCTGGCTGGTGTGGCTCAGTGGTTGATCATTGACCTATGAACCAGAGGTCATGATTTGATTCCTGGTCAGGGCATATGACAAGGCTGCAGGCTCGATCCCCAGTGTGGGGCTTGTAGGAGGCAGCTGATCAATGATTCTCTCTCATCATTTGTGTTTCTATCTCTCTCTCCCTCTTCCTTCTTCTAAAAAATCAAATTTTAAAAAGTATATATAACCAATTTATTAAAAAAATTAAGAAAGTGACAGGTGACAAGTGACAGTGACAGCATGTAATTTAACAACAACATGGGGTTGTTCTAAGTATGAGGGCCCTGTGTAATTGCACAGGTTGTATGCCATCAAAGCCACACTATTCCAGGGAGGTATAGAGGCTCAGGCTCCTTGACTGAAGGAGGTACACATCTGAAGTCCTGCCCAAGCTCTAGAAGGTCTGGGGGATGAACTTTTCTGCAGATTCAACTTTTCTCTCTGTCCAGCTCCCTTCCTACACACCTGGACAGGTATTGATCTAGAAGCACTCCCCAATCCACTTCCTGCACACAAATCTCCAGTCAGAGTCAGCTTCCTACAAAACCTGACATAATACATTATTGTTAAAATAAATAAAAAAAAAGAAATTGGAATAAAATCCACGAAGAAAATACAGTAATTATATAGGAATGGGTAAACAAAATGTGCTGTGTACACACAGTGGAATATGTTTCAGTTTTTAAAAGAAATGAAATTTACTTACAAGCCACAACACTAGTAAATCTTGAGGGTTTTATGCTAACTGAAATAAGCCAAACACAAAAGAACAAATATTGTATGATTCTACTTAAAAAAAATTATTTATTTCAGAAAGGAGGGGAGAGGGAGACAGAAACATCAATGATGAGAGAGAATCATTGGCTAACTGCCTCCCACTGGGGATTGACCCTTAAACTTGGGCATGTGCCCTGACCAGGAATGGAACCATGACCTCCTGGTTCATAGGTTGATACTCAACCATTGAGCCATGTTGGCCAGGCTGTATGATTCTACTTTTAGGAGGTATGTAGCTAGAATGGGCAAACTTATATAGAGAGAAAGTATAATAGAATACCAGAGGCTGTAGGAAGGAGGGAATGGAAAGTTATTATTCAACTAGAGGCCTGGCGCACAAAAATTCGTGCACTGGGGGGAGGTGGTCCTCAGCCTGGCCTGCGCCCTCTCACAGTCCAGGAGTCCTCAGGGGATGTCCTACTGACATCTGTAGGAGGTGACCCGACAGGCCGATCAGGGGATGGTACTGGAACTCCCCATAGCCCCATCGCCCCTCTGCTGCCGCTGGTTGCTGCCCCCATTCCCTCTGTTCCCTCCCTCTGCATGCTGGCACATGCTTTGGCTGGCCTGGCGCCACCTGCTCGCTGGCCCTACCCCCTGCCTACTGGTTAGTCTGCTGTTTGGTCAATTTGCATATTATGCTTTTATTATATAGGATGGGTATAGAGTTTCTATTTGGGATAATGAACAAGTTCTGGAAATGATTAGTGGTGATGGTTAACATTGCAAATAAACTTAATGACACTGAATCATACAATTAAAAATGGCTAAAATGGTAATAAAACAGTTCTACATGTGTAGGATTTAGAACGCAACAAAAAAGGGTCACTCCAATTCTTTTTAAAAGATATATATTTTATTGATTTTTTTACAGAGAGGAAGGGAGAGGGATAGAGAGTTAGAAACGTCGATGAGAAAGAAACATCGACCAGCTGCCTCCCGCACACCCCCCACTGGGGATGTGCCTGTAACCAAGGTACATGCCCTTGACCAGAATCGAACCCGGGACCCTGAGTCCCTAGGCTGAAACTCTATCCACTGCGCCAAACTGGCTAGGACATCACATACCTGAATCGAACCCAGGACCTTTCAGTCTGCAGGCTGACACTCTATCCACTGAGCCAAACTGGCTAGGACATCACATAAATTATTTTACTTTGTGCCTAACCAAGAACAGCACCAAGCAATTCTCCAACACCAGCTAGGTGTCTTACACTTCAACTCAGTTCTGACACATCTACTTGGAGGTAGCAACAGATCCCACAGATTAAGGACTCAGTCCTACAAGAATGCTCTGTCCCCTTCACCTCTGCATTCCAGATGCCAATCGCAAGTCCAGGTTGTTTTTCTTTCCTTGTTATTTAGGCCCCACAGTCAGGAAACAGAAAGATCAGTGGGTTCAGGGTGTTCTGTGACATTCTATGGGAAGGGATCCTAGCAAACATTGGCACGATGATTTCCTTTAATGGCTCTTGTGACCTTTGTTTGTGATATAGAATCCCCTGGTTGGCACCAAAGGGATCAACCATAAGGGGTTGGAAGAGCTGGGTTTTAGCATAGGGCCCACAATCAGGAAACAGAAATCGCAGTGGGTTCTAGATGTTTTGTGACATTCTATGGGAAGGGCTCCTAGCAAAGATTGGCATGATGATTTCCTTTAATGACCCCTGTGACTTTCTGCTTTTATAATTATGTTTAGGGGAAACACTCAATTGGTTAGTGGTGGAACCCAGAGTATTAGTTCTTTTTATGAGTACTTGGGACCAGGCTGGTTCCTCTCCACCAGACTCTTCCAACCTTAGAGATTTACAGTCCTTCCTCTTCTTCATTCTGCAAATCAGTGTCACTGTCCAGAAGGGAGCCAGTAACACTGCCACCTGTGTGACTTGTTGGCTGGCATATTATTAAGCAAAGTGGGAGGTACTGTAAAGCCCACCAGCCTGTGATCCGAGGTCTTCTGTTGGAGCTGCAGGGAACTTCAGATATGAGCAGCTGGCCACTATGGAGAAAAGAGTTCTTTTTTTCAAGTGTCTTGAGATGAAAGCTGAGGAAATACTCTCAATCTTTTATTTTTTAAATATATGTATCTGAAGCTATAGATTTTTCTATAATCATTTTTAGCATTAGCCCACAAATTTTGCTATGCCATATTTTCATTTTCAGTTGAAAATACTTTCACCAATCATCCCTGGTTGGCACCAAAGGGATCTAAATACATGGGTTATTTAGAAGTGCATTTCTGCCCTGGCCAGTGTGGCTCAGTGGTGAGAGTGTCGGCACACGCACAGAAGTGTCTCGGGTTCAATTCCCCATAAGGAGCACATGTGTCGGTTGTAGGTTTGATTCCCCAGCCCTTGTTGGGGCCATGTGGGAGGTAACCAATTGATGTGTCGCTCTCACATCAATGTTTCCCTCTCTCTTCTCCTCCCTCTCTCCCTTCTACTCTTTCTCTAAAAAAATCAATGGAAAAAATATCCTTGAGTGAGGATAAACTAAAAAATTAAAAAAGCTTTAAAAAATAGAAATGCATTTCTTTCTTTTTTTTTAAAGTATATATATATGAGGCCCGGTGGGGTCCCTCGGCCTGGCTGGCAATCAGGGCTGATCAGGGTCATCTCGCCCAGTCCTGATTGGGGTGGCCAGCTGTGGGGAGGGACTGCAGGAGGTTGGCTGTAGGAGCACACTGACCACCAGGGGACAGCGCCTGCATTGAGCGTCTGCCCCCTGGTGGTCAGTGCACATCATAGCAACTGGTCGACCAGTTGTTTAGTCACTTAGGCTTTTATATACATAGATTTTATTTGAGAGAGAGGAAGAGAGAGAAACATCAATGATGAGAGAAATTCATTGATCGGCTGCCTCCTGCATACCACCTACTGGGGATCAAGCCCACAACCCAGGCATGTGACCTTCTGGTTCATAGGTCGATGCTCAACCACTGAGCCACACCAGCTGGGCAGAAGTGCACTTTTTAATTTGCGAACATTTGGGTAGTTTTGAATTATTTTTCTGTTATGATTTCTAATTCATTTTCACAATGGTCAGAGAAACACTCTATGATCCCAATTCTTTGAAATTTTTTGAGAATTGCTTTATGTTTAACATATGGTCTATTTCAGTGATGGCGAACCTATAACACGCGTGTCAGAGGTGACATGCGAACTCATTTTTTTTTTGGTTGATTTTTCTTTGTTAAATGGCATTTAAATATATAAAATAAATATCAAAAATATAAGTCTTTGTTTTACTATGGTTGCAAATATCAAAAAATTTCTATATGTGACACAGCACCAGAGTTAAGTTAGGGTTTTTCAAAATGCTGACATGCCAAGCTCAAAAGGTTCGCCATCACTGGTCTATTTGGTAAATTTTCCATGTGTACTTGAAAAGACTGTATTTTGCAGTTGTTGAATATAGCATTGTATATATAGGGTCATTTAGGTAAATTGCTTAATTATGTTGTTCACATCTCACATACACTATATATATATGTTTTACTGTATTTTCTGTCAGCTACTGAGATAAAAATTTGTAAATTTGTCTATTTCCCTTTTTAGTTTAATTAAAATTTTGCTATATATATATTTTGAAGCTATGCTACTAAGAGAATTTAAAATTTAGAATTTTTTTTTCTTACTGTTGAATTGACCTATTTTAATATCTTGAAATGCTCTTCTTTACCACTAGTAATACTTCTTTATCTTAAAGTCTGCTTGGCTGATCTTAACATAGTCACATTAGATGTATTGTGGCCAGTGTTTTTATGGCATATCTTTTTTCATTCTTTTATTTTTACATATGTAAACAACATATAGTTAGGCCTTTCTTTTTTTTTTTTTAAGACAGTTTAACAGTCTTTATCTTAAATAGGAGGTTTTAGTCCATTTAAATTTAATATAATTTCTGATATAGTTGAGTTTATTTTCTGTATTCTTTTTATTTTGTCTTTGTCCCATCTGGTCTTGGTTCCTTTACTCTTTTCTTGTTTTGGTTTGTACAAATCAAGTTTTCTTCTTCTTTTACTTTTTAAAAAACAATTTATCTTTATTGTTGAAAGTATTACAGATGTACCCTTTCCCGCCCCCCCCAATCCCTTCTAGCCCATCCTCACCCACCACCCCAGGCAAAATATTCTGTATCTTGATTGAGGTGGTAGTGGTTTTATTTGTCCAAACTTGCTTAACTGTAAGAAAAAAAGAGGACATACGTAATGCTTTCAACAATATTTAATTTTTTAAAAAGGTACAGAATATTTTTATAGCTCTCAATGTGCTTTCTTGCAGTCAATCCCCTCTTCCCTGGTCCCTGTCAACCATTAAGTTACTTTCTCTCACTATAGATTAGTTTTGTCAGTTCTAGTATTTAGTATAAATAGAATTATTTGAGATGTACTCCTTAATGTCTTGTATTATATCTCAGCATAATATTTTTTCAGATTCATCAATGTTGTTGTGTATATCAGTAGTTCATTCTTTGAAGGCTAGGAATCCTTCCTAGCAATATGTGACAGTGTCTATTCCCATTCAGCCTAAACAACAGCAGACTGTTAAACTTTGAACCTTTACTCATCTTGTTAGGGGCAAAAATAGTGTTGGGGACTAGCTATGGTTATGGGAAATATTAATCATGCTCTGTTAACCGTGATTGCCTTGTTCTGGTTGAAGAAAGGACATTCTAACCTGCTTGGAAGTTGTACACCCCTCAGAGCTGGGAGTCAACCTTGGACCTAGGAGTCAATTTTGGAATGCGGTTCATTCTCATTCAAGAACTGCCTATTATCATGGAAAGATTAACAACCTTGTTGCCCAAACAATGGAGTCCCATCCCAGCCTGCATAGTCTACTTTCTCATGCAATCTTTGTCCTACCCAATATAAGCAGCTGGTTTACCCGGGGGGGGGGGGGGGGGGGGGGGGGGGGGAGCTGATTTTTGTGGATAACCTGCTGCTCTGCCATACAGCTGGCCGTATTGAAATAAATGCTCATGTACTAGTATAACTCAACCCTGTCTCTGCTGAATTGGCTCAAGTAGTGACAGGCAGCCCAGATCCATTACTTGTCCAGTTTCAATCTGAGTAAATTATCTTGATTAATTTTTATTTGTTCTTTTTATTGTTATTGTTAAGAGTCAGATTAAGAATCTTCCATATGTTACCTTCCATTTCCATTTTTCTCTGGGAATTGTTTATTCCAGCCCATTCTTCTCTAACATTGTTGGTTTTCTTCTCTATTTTTTAAAAATATTTTTATTGATTTCAGAGAGGAAGGGAGAGGGAGAGATAGAAATATTAACAATGAGAGAGAATAATTGATTGGTTACCTCCAGCATGCCCCCACCCTGGGGATTGAGCCTACAACCCAGGCATGTGCCTTGGAATCGAACCATGACCTCCTGGTTCATAGGTTGATGCTCAACACTAAGCCACACCATCCTTGGCAGAGTAATCATTCTTTTTTTGATAAGTCACTAGAGTGTCCATCCAGTTTTCAAAGTTGTAGCAAACAATGAAAGAAAGCTAATCTATGAAGCAGTAATTCTGTACTAAAAAGGAATGCTCAACCAAATACTTTTTTTTGTTTTATTGCTTAAAGTATTACAAAGAGTATTACATATGTCTCCTTCCCCCCGCCCCCCTCTCCCTTGAATTCCCCTGGCCTCCCCTACCCCCCAGTGTCTTGTGTCCATTGGTTATGCTTACATGCATGCATACAAGTCCTTCAGTTGATCTCTTACCACTGCCCCGCGCCCCCACCCTTCCCGGGCTTCCCACTGTAGTTTGACAGTCTGTTCAATGCTGCTCTGCCTCTGTATCTATTTTTGTTCATCAGTTTATAATGGTCTTTATTATCCATAAATGAGTGAGATCATGTGGTATTTTTCTTTCATTGACTGGCTTATTTCACTTAGAATAATGCTCTCCAGTTCCATCCATGCTGTTGCAAATGGTAAGAATTCCATCTTTTTTACAGCAGCATAGTATTTCATTGCGTAGATGTACCACAGTTTTCTAATCCATTCATCTGCTGATGGGCACTTAGGCTGTTTCCAAATCTTAGCTATGGTAAATTGTGCTGCTATGAACATAGGGATGCATATATCCTTTCTGATTGGTGTTTCTGGTTTCTTGGGATATTTTCCTAGAAGTGGAATCACTGGGTCAAAAGGGAGTACCATTTTTAACTTTTTGAGGAACCTCCATACTGTCTTCCATAGTGGCTGCACCAGTCTGCATTCCCACCAGCAGTGCATGAGTGTTCCCTTTTCTCCACATCCCCTCCAGCACTTGTCGTTTGTTGATTTGTTGATGATAGCCATTCTGGCAGGTGTGAGATGATACCTCATTGTTGTTTTGATTTGCATCTCTCGGATGATTAGTGACTTTGAGCATGTTTTCATATCAACCAAATACTTTGATATTAAAAAACTAGAGGCCTGATGCACGAAATTCATGCAAGGATCTCAGCCCTCACAGCCGAGGTGGCTTGCCTGGGCCCTCGCAGCCCCAGCTTCGTCCAGAAGGTCGTTTGGCTGTCTGGTCTAATTAGCATATTATGCTTTTATTATTATAGATATATAAATGTTAGCATATTAAGTAACCCATAATTACATAGTCTAGGAGTCTCATTGAAATGAAAATGGAGTTTCATCTGATTCAACAGTATCTTAATATGACATTAACAGAAGAATGAATTAGAACCTTGGCTTCTATTAAAGAGCGACATTATTTTGTAGGTATTCCAAGATAATAAGATGGCAAGAAAGTCATCAAAACTTAAAAAAAAAAAAACACCCAAAGATAAGATGTTTTCCAACAAAAAACATCTCTGAACTGTGCCTTAAATCTGTTTTTTCAAAAGAGGTCTGAAGGCTTATTACATCTGCATCTTCTGGGTATTAACAATGACCCCACCATATACCAACTGAATGCAGTCTCCAGGGCACAAGTGTGAGCACTGAATAGTTACAAAACTCCCCAGTGATTCTGAGGCACAGCTAGTTTGTGAAAACTAATTCTAAACTGTCAGTATTCACAACATAGCTTTCTTTTCCTTAATGTCACTGGATAGGATCTGCTTCTTTCAGGAAGCTTTCTGTGATTTCTTTTATCTACTAGCAAAATTTCCTTTTTTAAAAGATCAATGAACTTCTTGTCTTATTATGACTTTGATCAGACTGTGCTATCTTATAGAACCATGAAGATGACTTGTGAGAAGTATGGGGAGGAAGCAACACAATATTTTAGTTCTCTCTACATTGGATCTTTAGATCCTTTGTTATATTAATTTAAGTATTCTCTCACATACAGCAACAGATATAGTAATATTCAAATGCAAATATGTATATAACCCACATCCTTGTCAAGAAAGATCCTAGGATATTTTAGGGAAAGTTTCACAGATTCTGAGAGGTTTTCACAGTTCACTTGAACTGAGCCATGACTAAAGATTTTCTTACTGATAAGCTTTACATAACAAAGCCCTTGACCCAAAGCTTTAGAAAGTTTAATTAAAATCAAGAACCTAGGCTTAGAACAGAGTCCTAGGATCAAACCCCACTGCCACACTGAGGTTTTTTTTAAAGTTGCTTTTTTGCCCTAGCTAGTTTAGCCCAGTGGATAGAGTCTTGGCCTGTGGACCAAAGGGTCCTGGGTTTGATTCTGGTCAAGGGCATGTACCTCTTGTACAGGGGGCAACCAATTGATGTCTCTCTCACATAATAACTATATGTTATTTTATAATATATTTATATTCCTCTCTGTCCTTCTCTCTCTCTAAAAAAATCAATGGAAAAATATCCTCAGGTGAGGATTAAAAAATAAGAAAGTTGCTTTACCTTTTCCACATCTAGATTTTGTCATCAGTAAATGAAGATACAATATTTCATGGGAATAATAACAATATCATTATCATTATCAATTATTTCTCATCAATTAAAGAAAAGTGTGTGACCATGCAACTACCTCAGGTTTTGTCATAATGGGAACTAGCATGGGTATTATCATTCATTATAGAGTAGAAAGAAAACAAACTGATAGGTGTAGTAAAATATTTGTTTTCAGAATCAGATAAAAAGAAAAACAATAAACTTGAATGCACTGTTTAAAAAATCAGCATATAGTATTTTGAACTACTTATGTAGAGTCGAAGGAGGTATATTTTGATTGTGGCTGATTGTCTTTTCCAGTAGTGGCTGCAAATATTTTCCGCCCCACCTGCTTTTTTATTTTGAACCTTGCCACATTTCTATCAAGAGATGAGTTCATGTCCCTCCTCTTAAACTGGATGGACCTTTGTGAATACTATATAATGAATAAAGAGTAGCAGATGGGACACTAGGAGACTTCTGGGTCATAATAAGCAGTGCAGCTTCTGCCTAGTTCTGTCCCTCAGGATTCTTGCCCCTGGTATCCAAGTATCATGTCACAAGGAAGTCTAGGTCATATGAAATGATTCATGCAGAGAGAAATGGAGGGTTCCCAGCCACCAGCCCCAGCTGAGCTCTCAACTGAAAGCCAGCTCTAACAACTTGAGTGATCCATCTTGGAAATGGGTCCTCTAGCTGCCTGCCCCCCCCGCCCCCCCCCCCCCCAATCAAGCTACTCCTTCTGATGCTGTGTAGTATAGACACAGCCTTCCCTGCCCAGTCCTGAACTAGTTGCAGTTTTCTGAGCTAAATAAATGAATGTTGCCCTAACTGGTTTGGCTCAGTGGATAGAGTGTTGGCCTGCGGACTCAAGGGTCCCAGGTTCGATTCTGGTCAAGGGCATGTACCTTGGTTGCAGGCACATACCCAGAAGGGAGTGTGCAGGAGGCATCTGATCAATGTTTCTCTCTCATCGACGTTTCTAACTCTCTATCCCTCCTTCTACCTCTCTGTAAAAAATCAATAAAATATATTTAAATAAATGAATAAGTGTTTTTGTATTAAACCACTAAGTTTTGGAGTAGTTTATGTAGCAATATATGACTAGAACAATGTCTTATCTCAATAGAATATGCTATATCATTACCACATGCCACCATTTCTTCAATTACCCTGAGGTGTGTTAGGATGGAGTATTTGAGTATCCAATTCAGCTGAAAAATGTTATTTTTAAAAGTGTTAAGATTTATGCTTGGAATATTTATTGATTTCAGAGAGAGGAAGGGAAAAAGAGGGAGAGACAGAAACATCAATGATGAGAAAGGATCATTGATCAGCTGCCTCCTGGACGCTGCTATTGAGAATCAAGCCTGCAACTTGGGCATGTGCCTGACTGGAAATCGAACTGTGACCTCCTGGTTCATAGGTCAACACTCAAGCACTGAGCCACACTGGCTGGGCAATGCCTGGAATTTACATGATGGATATATTTGCTTAAGTTTGAAAACAAAATGTATGCTAAAAAAATGTTTACCACGCCGAAACCGGTTTGGCTCAGTGGATAGAGCGTCGGCCTGCGGACTGAAAGGTCCCAGGTTCGATTCCGGTCAAGGGCATGTGCCTGGGTTATGGGCACATCCCCAGTAGGAGATGTGCAGGAAGCAGCTGATCGATGTTTCTCTCTTATCGATGTTTCTAACTCTCTATCTCTCTCCCTTCCTCTCTGTAAAAAATCAATAAAATATATTTTTTTAAAAATGTTTACCACCATGCTATTTCTATGAGCAAGAACAAAGAGGAAATAATGTAAATAATTATTAATAGATAAAATATGCATATATGGTACATCTATATATGCAATTCTATACAGGCACTAAAAAGAAGACTAGGATCTATATTACCAACATAATTATAGGTTAAAAAATACAAAATACAAAACTGTATAGGATGATCCTATTTGTGTTAAAATATGGAAAAGATACTTCATTTATTTACTATAAGGAAAAATATTCTGAAAGGAGGTCCAAGTCACCTTTGGGGTATGTGACTGTGGAATTGAATTAGGAAATAGTGCCGGGAGCCGGTCCATCCTTGCTGTTTCAAGGGACCTGGCATATATGGCATACTGTTCTTAATATGTTTGCTCACCTTCTTGGCGCTATGTGTTTTAACCAAGGTCACCTCTCCGAGAAAGGTTGTTTCCCCAGGTGGGGATCTTTCCCTGAGGTTAGGGAGGGGATACAACCCCTTAATTAAGTGCCAGGCGGGTAGTTAAGCTACATAATCTTTACTCCCTGGAATGGAGATAAGAAACGCCCTAACCTTTGTAATAGAAATTGACAGGATTAAAATCCGCTGGTATAAATATAGATGTAACAAGACAATAAACATCAGATCCACATCAGCTCATCATCAGCTCCTCATCAGCTCCTCATCAGCTCCTCATCAGATCCACATCAGATCCTCATCAGATCCTAACCAGAACCTAGCCAGAGAACATGGCAAAAGATCCTGGACAGAACCTGGCTACAGAACTTCACTGGAGAACCTAGACAGAACATGGCAGGAGAACCTGGATAGAACCTGGCTGGAGAACCTTGCTACAGAACCTGGCGATGAACCTGGCTTGAGATCCTGGAGGAAGAACCTCGCCATGCTGATCAACTGAATGCTGACCCCATGCCATTCCTTCTTCGCCGACTCCGTCCACACCTTTGGGGACCCCTGGACCCGCTGGGGCTGGACCCCAACAAAATAGGAGCTTCTATTTTTTTTATTTTATTTTTTTTACTACACTCTTTGTACTTTAACATTTTTTACTTTGAGTTTGGGTTTTATAGTAAAAATACTTGTAACTGCATAAAAATAGTATAGTTTTGCTATAATGTGTCAGAACTA
Organism: Myotis yumanensis; assembly: GCF_028538775.1. Classification (NCBI taxonomy): domain Eukaryota; kingdom Metazoa; phylum Chordata; class Mammalia; order Chiroptera; family Vespertilionidae; genus Myotis; species Myotis yumanensis. Next base: position 48,457,277 of record NW_027223763.1, on the reverse strand, counting down.
TTTTTGAGTTTTCTTTATAAAATATTTCTTAACCTGAGGAACATCTATAGGTAATAGAAATGCATTTGTGTTCCTTGAATGATCATATCAGTGCTTGACAGCTGTCATGCGTGGAGGCACCAACTCCCGTGCATTTAAGGACAGGCAGCTATGCCTTTCATCTAGAAGAGTAAAACTTTAAGCAAGAGTAACCATGTTGAGCAAGTTCAATTCCACCAGACGAATCTGAAGAACCTTAAATATCGGAATAAAACAGCTTTGCCTTTGCCTTTTTTACAATAATGCTGTGTTCCTCTAGGCAATATGATTACTTACCTGATTTTTCAACTTGCCACAGAAATAAAATACATGTGCGTAGAAAGTGAGAGAGCTACACATGTTAATAGAGAAAACAATTTTAGTTTTGACCCCATCGTCATTTCAGGATTCTCATACCAGTTCACTGGCGTATTGCTCAGGCTAAGGGTAAAATTACTCTGATTTTCTATATACATGTCAACTAGAAGTTAATTAGGTGGCCAGGGGTATAGGTAGGTGGTGGGAAAAGGCAGCAATAAAGAATGAAATTTACCCCATATTATCTGTGACTCAGATGGAAATGCCATAGATAATTAGGAATTTAATATTATCAAAGTTAACATCTCAGTCTAGATTCAAGTTATTTTACAGTATTTCATGTTAGGAAAGTTTCAACTTGAAAATTACTCAGAAGAAACTTCCATGAAAAACAAAACAAAACAAAAAAACCACTATTAGAAAGCATACTGAAAATAATCCCAAACATGTATCAGTAAAATATGCAGGAAGAAAGCCACAGTCCTCATTGAGCCTGTATTAAACCCTGAGGTAGTGCATCTAAGCCTGCTGCTCTCTCTGAACTCCTAGCGCATGCCTGACTTGGCAAGAAGTCTGTGCTGAAGTCCACTGTGCCACATAGTGCGACTGACATTGAGGTAGGGAGGTAAGGGATGCGGTTCTTGCCCTTTGAGAGTTTGGGCCTTTGCCATTAGCATGGTTCGGATCACACTATGTTATGGCTTATTGTAAATATGTCTTAAGGAAGGGCCCATTTGTTTACTGTGCCTAGCAGCAAAACGTTTAAATAGTCTTTACTTTCTAAAATATCTTTAGGAGATTAAAGAGAAAAAATGAGATTAGATGAAAAAGAATTAAAATTGTTGGTGATGGCCAAAACCGGTTTGGCTCAGTGGATGGAGCGTCAGCCTGCGGACTGAAGGGTCCCGGGTTCGGTTCCGGTCAGGGGCATGTACCTGGCTTGCGGGCACATCGCCAGTGGGAGATGTGCGGGAGGCAGCTGGTCGATGTTTCTCTCTCATCGATGTTTCTAACTCTCTATCTCTCTCCCTTCCTCTCTGTAAAAAATCAATAAAAAATATATTTAAAAAAAGAATTGTTGGTGATGAACAATTTTGGAAGGTACTAAAATTTCCTGATTTTATGCCCTGTGACAAACATCATTCCAGGGGATTTGTACGTAATTCTGTGTTTAATTCTCACCCCCAATCCTGTGAGGGCAGGAAGCCTTATTGCTTTCTAACCCATTCTTCCCACTGCAGCCAGCTGACCCAGTTTGGTCACGCATAAGCTCACTTGTCTTCTCTGGCTCTTTGTTACCCTTGGTATAATGTCCAAACCTGACTGTAGGAAGCTATGAGACGTGGTGCATCCCATGACTCCAGCCTCATTTCTTATGATTCTTTCTCCTATTCTCTTCTCTCTAGGCATAATGAATTTCATGTCCAATAGAACGGGCATTAGAAAGGAAACTGTCTAGAGGGCAGAGAGAAGACTAAAAGGTAGACTGAAATTAGGTTGTGATTTGTCTATGTATGCCTAGTCCGGTGGACTTGATTTTTTTAGACTTGTGGTTCTCATCCTGTTTTTGGTGACAACATAATGATTCTGATGCATTAGTAAACATGATTTAAAAGTGAGTCACCATGGTTGTTTATCTTAACCTAAAGGTTGGGCATGAGTAATATCTTCTAGGGCTGTATGCTCTTTCCTACTGGGGGATTTTTTAGCTGTAACTCAGTTTTGGTCAATGGGGAGCCACTGATGTCTTGTTCCTAAGTACAAGAGAGATTTTCTGCTCTGAGATTTAGTTTTAAGGTGCTCCTGTAACAGCTGAGCTATACTTACAGACCCCCTCTCTTCCTTCATTTCCCCCAGTGTGCACATAATGCTGCTAGGATTTCCCCGTTTCCAGCAGTACACTATTCCCAGAAGCAATATTTCTTCTTGTTGGCCAAGTCCTGAGGGTCCAGGCCACTCCTGGGTGCTCACCCACCATTCTTATTGCCATGGTTTTTTCTTCCTTTCTGACTTAGTGACAAGAATAGTCCCAATCCATCAAATGTGTTTGGACTAATGTCCAAAATCAACCAGGGGAATGACCAAGGTCCAATTTTCTTTCCTCCCGGCATACTGCCACTGATATGGTCTCCAATGACCAAATGAACCTAAACTTGAGCATATTGGCAATGGGAGGGTGCTATCTCTGTGGCATCAGAACTGCAGCTACATCGAATGTCCTGTCACATACACATATTTATCTCTGCTGCTGGGCTATACACAGGTTACAGAAGAAACGTGACTCGCCTTGCTTATGGTGAAAATATATATCTACTAAATTAGTGAATTAATAATGGATAAATCAACAAGATAACCCTGTACAGCTTCCCTCTGGATAAAATAGTGTAGGAAAATGTTCCCCGGTGGATGACTCCTTTTCTCTTTTCAGAGCCCTAGAGCCCAGGAAGGCCAGTTGATATCAGGCACCTTAACCTCAGATCCTCCCATATACTGATGGATGAGACCTGAGACCTGAGCAAGAGTTTGGAACAGTGAGAACTTCTCTCTTAAACTGAATAGAAATAAGGCTCTTTTAGGAGACCAGGGGAGAGCAAGGGTACGAATTGGGGGAGAGGAAGAGGAAAAAGGGAGGAGGAAAAAGGATATAGGAAGTGAGCAGGCAAGAGAGAACCCTTCCATCACCTCCACTGGAGTCCTTCCTAATTGGAAATCCCCCCTGGACCCTGCAGCCTTGTTTCTGCGGGGCTCTTGGCTGCACACGCCCCCTGTCTCCCAGGAGTGGTTAGTTTATAAGCAGGACATGAAGCGTTAAGCATTTCTGTCTTAATTCAGCCGCTGCTGTGACAACCGTTCATTTGGACTGCTTATTTATCTCCTGTATCTCATTAGAGGCTGCTCAGGTCCATTTGGCTAAAGAGCCTGGGATCTGGAGGAAAGGGAGGCTATTTATAGTAAATTATTCAACTAGAACCAGAAGCAAGGGTGGTATTTGCCCTCTGTGGCCAGCCAATCCCAGGGCAGTTGGGTGATCCTGAGATGGCCAGATTGTTTAACCTAAGGGATGCAGCCTGACTGCAGCTTCAGCAGTAGCCCTAGGACAGGGTTGAGGTACCTGGGGGGATGTGATGGAGAATAAGGAGGGAGCAGCAGGGCAAGGGATATCTGGGTGGCCCTCATGACAACCCCTCAGAAACTTCTAATCCATTGGTTCTCAACCTTGTGTGTTCATTGGAATCTCCTGGGACCTTTACACAATGCTGTTACCTGGGTGTCATTACCTCCTCCAGATTCTGATTAAGTTGGTCGGGTTTGTAGCCTGGGCATCTGAGTTATAGTTTTGACAATAATGGCATCTTCTTTTTTCTGCATTCCATCCTCTCCAGCAATTGCAGCATCCCTTTCTATGGGGAAGGTATTAGAACAGAAAACCTTATAATTTCAGACAGAATAGTGATAGCAAGCCAGCATCCTCAGGACAGAGGAGAGTCTAACTGAAATTCAGCTAAGACAAACCTTGCCCTCAGAAAAATGTGCTTCTGTGGCTTGTCTTTGCCACTAATAGTCTAAGTGACCAGGTGCATGTCACTCTTGTACTCTAGACCTCTGCACTGTCTTCTCATCTGTTCTTGTGACTCTAATAGTCTGAGAGTACCTCTCTCTGCTTCCTGCCCAGTCTGTGCCCTGCTTCTGTTTCCCCTGAATCCCCAGACATTACTTTTTTGGGGGGTAAAGTTCTTTTTTGGCACTTACTGCTCTTTGAGAGAGGCATTGTTCCCTCTCTTTTTCATTGCTCTGTCTTACCCATTTATTGAGGGGATTCATGCAACTCCAGGACACCCATGTCACTTAGAAAAAAGTCAAAAGATAAATGTATTCATTACCTGTGAAGCCTCTGTTCTGTATTCAGCATTGAGAACCAAGCATGATTAGGACCTCTCCTCTGGGCTCTTTGAGCTCACAGTTTACACACAGATAGAGAGGAAGTATTTGCCATCTAGTATAGAAGCTCACAGTGACAGAAAAGAAGGAAGCTAAGTGGGAACCAGAATCCTTAGGAGTTACATATTTTATCTCTTTAAGTGGAATTTGCATTTAAAAGGTGCTCAAGCCCTACCATTGTGGCTCAGGAGGTCACTGTTGCATTCCTGGTCAGGGTATATGCCCCTGTTGCAGGCTCGATCCCCAGTGTGGGGCATGCAGGAGGCAGCTGATCAATATTCTCTGATCAATAATTCTCTCTCATCATTGATGTTTCTATCTCTCTCTCCCTCTCCCTTCCTCTCTGAAATCAATTAAAAAAATCAATAAATAAAAGGTAATCAAGGAATTTGTTTTAGTTAGTCCACTGTCCTCCATATCTCAGCTTTCCCTCTTTCTGGCTCCTTCCCCAGAGACATAAAAATGCTCAAGTTTCTCCACAATCAAGATTTTCTTTCAACACTCCCCTCTAATCATCTTTTCTATAATTTTTCTTTCTTTTCAGTCAGGATTTCTTATGTGTTATTTCTAATCCCAAACTGACCAGTCACTGCTTATCACACTGCAATTTATGTTAATTGTGATAATTAAAACCACAAGAAAAGATGAGGATACACAGAAAGATGTAGGGCTTATGCAATCCACATGAAAGAGACAGAAATGCAAAGGGAAGAATGTACTTAGTATCCAGAGCAGAGAGCAAGCTGGTATGTCTAGAACAGGGGTGGGCAACCCCAGGCACGCGTGCCAAACATGGCACACCAGAAACTTTTGCTGGCACGCAAAACCCTCTCTTATAATCTCCATTTACAATATTTTTCTTAATATCGACTTTATTTTTCAGATAAATTCAGTGTAGGTGCATCTTAGATAAATAAATAATTTTACATAACACGTTATCTTAAAGACCACAGACATGGATTGACGAGAGAGGGGAAGAGCAATTTCAATAGTGTCGAAAACTATTGAGGACTTGGAATGCCATTCCAGAAAATTTTTTCTATTTAAAAAACTTTCCGACACTTTACCTCAAAAACCTATGACATTTTACTGCGAATTGAATAAAGTTTCTTAGTGCTCAGAAAAAAAAAAAAAGATGCAATTTCTCCAAGATTTGGATAAAATACATAAAATAATTTAATCAAAACTTGTTGAATTGTAAATTTTTATAAAAACTTGTAATACTTTAATTTCCCCCCAAACATGATTCATTTGAACAAACTGCTTCCAAGTGAAATAGTAACGGGTAGTCTTTTATTAAGTTCTTTTAAAGTCTCTTTGGAGGACTTTCCAGAAATTTGAGAAAGTGAATGATTGTAATGATTGGGTAATAACTCCTTTTGCAAGCCATAAGTTTTCCAATTCTTCAGTTTCAATAAAATTGAAAAAGGACCTAAGGGAATCATCACCTAATAGATCATTTATAATACTTTTTTGATGATAGATAATGCATGTCATTTTTGGCATGGAACTCAGGAGGAACTCAGAGAATTTAGTGACATCAGTTTAACACGACTCTTTCAAGTCCCATCTACATATTTGTATGAAGAAGTTTATCAGCACTAAAACCTATAAAAATAGAAATTAAAAAAAAAATAAAATAAAAAAAAATAAAAAATAAAAAATAAAAAACTTTCCGACAGCGTTACTCTCCATGTTTTCATCCACATATGCTTGTGAATCTTTGTTCTCAGTGATGAATTTTGTTAAGTCTCATAATAGGAGTAGCCTGACAGATGAAAGTAGTAGCTCCTGCATATCTCTGAAGGTCACAAAATAATAAACCTGAGGTAAAATCTCTGTCATCAGTGATGCAGCAGCAAAAGTCCCACTGATAATATCAAACGGAGTCATAAAGTTTTCTGTCGGACTATCAGTGTACATGTATACATTAAAAAATAAATGTATTTTTCATCATCATATACTGTGTTTTTGTCGCTCGAATGAATTTTATTATTTCTTCAAGGTTCTGCCCTTATGTACACCTTAAGAGATATCAAGTAGGCATAACATGTTCTCAAAAAAATTAGGGTTGGCACGGAGAAGAGATTTGAGTCAGAGATTTTGCTGGTTTTGGCACGCACTCACAAAAAGGTTGCCCACCCCTGTCCTAGGGCAAAGGAACTAAGGAGAAGATAAACAAATGGGATTACATCAAAATAAGGAGTTTCTGCACAGCAAAAAAACTATCAACAAAACGAAAATGGAGCCCACTGTAAGGGAGAACGTATTTGGCAATGACACATCTGATAAAGGGTTAATACTCAAAATATATAAGGAACTCATACAACTTAGCAAAGGAAAACAAACAATCCAATTAAAAATGGGCAAAGAACCTAGACCAATGATGGCGAACCTATGACACACGTGTCAGAGGTGACACGCGAACTCATTTTTTTGGTTGATTTCTCTTTGTTAAATGGCATTTAAACATATAAAATAAATATCAAAAATATAAATCTTTGTTTTACTATGGTTGCAAATATCAAAAAATTTCTATATGTGACACGGCACCAGAGTTAAGTTAGGGTTTTTCAAAATGCTGACACGCCGAGCTCAAAAGGTTCGCCATCACTGATAGACACTTCTCCAAAGTGGACACACAGATGGCCAAAAGACATATGAAAAAATGTTCAAAGTCACTGATCATCAGAGAGATGCAAATTAAAATGATAATGAGGTATCACCTCTGACCTGTCAGAATGGCTACCATCAAAAAATCAACAAATGACAAGTGCTGGTGAGGATGTAGAGAAAAGGGAATCCTAGTACACTGGTGGTGAGAATGCAGACTGCTACACCATTATGGAAAACAGTATGAAGCTTCCTCAAAAAATTATACTGGCTCCAAGTCCATTAGAAAAACTATGTAACCTTTTTTTTTTAATTCTCACCTGAGAATATTTTTCCATTGACTTTTAGAGAGAGTAGAAAAGAGAGAAAGACAGAGAGAAATATCAATGTGAAAGAAACACATCAATTGGTTGCCTCCTATACATGCCCCAACCAGGGCCTTGGCCAGGGAAAAGCCTGCAACTGAGGTACATGCCCTTGATAGGAATTGAACCCGGGACCCTTCAGTTCCCCGGCTGATGCTCTATCCACTGAGCCAAAGTGGCTTGGGCAAAACTATGTAATCTTTTTAATTCTGTATTTCAACACTATGTCAAGGGAAGATTTCACAATTAAATGTTTAAGTTTGAAATATGGACAAAAGAAAGATCCCAATTGCATGTATATATAAAATTATTTTACATAGCAATGTGTATCTTATTTAAAAAGGAAATCTTTGGATGCACTGTTGCTGTGCCTGGAAAGAAACATGTATTTTGAAACTGGCTTAAGAGGTCTATGTGATTCCCAGATCATATGCTTAAGGACTGTTTCATATGCAACTATAGGTTTTTTCTACCAAACCCTCTTTTACCTAATAAATGTTATCCAGGGAATGTTTCTAACCAAATAAAATAAAAAGGTTTGTATCATTGAAGAAAAATTACCTCACTAAATACAGCAAACATAGGATACAGTAAAAACAACAACAAAAACCCACATGATTTTTATGCTGTAACATGTACTATCAAAATTTTCTTCTTGTAATTGTGGGATTCTACTGCTTTTTTCCCCCTTTCTTTTATGATTTGTTCGTGTGTGTGTGTGTGTGTGTTCTCTAGTCTCTGAAATATAAAATGAAACATCAAATTAAAGTATTCAAGAAACTGGGTTGCTATCAAACCACCTCCCAGAGGAACTGGAGGAAAGTCAGTGGAGAAAGTGCATGGCAAACTTATGATATTGCGTAAGCCTAAAGTGATGCATTGAGAATTTTAATGTTTCTACTGTGATTTAGATAAAAATTCATCAGTTTTCCCTCTCTTGTCAATATCTTATAATTTCATTCATTACATTTTTATGGATTGATATACCACATACTATACTCATTAATCTAATTATAATCTTATTTAGATCAACAGGTTATGCAGCAAATGTTCAGACTGGAAAACTCTAGGTTATAAGAGTATGAATAATTTCTGTTTATTTTTTAAAATATATTTTTATTGATTTCAGAGAGGAAGAAAGAGGGAGAGAGAGAGAGAGAAACATCAATGATATGAGAGAATCATTGATCAGCTGCCTCCTGCATGCCCCACACTGGAGATTGAACCTACAACTCAGGCATGTATCCTGACCAGGAATTGAACCGTGACCTCCTGGTTCATAGGTTGACGCTCAACCACTAAGCCACACTGGCTGGGCAATTTCTATTTTACTTTTGTTGATAAATTTAGTGTAATGGCCAGCCTAGCTTTATAATAAAGGAAATACTTCAAATATTGACTAGCTTTACATAAGTATACAAAATGGCTTGAGGATAAGGAAAGAGGGGAAAAAATACAACTGTAAGAGGGCCAAGAACAGAAAGATGGGCAAATGGAGGAAAGGTTGAAAAGATAAATTAGAGCTGGGAAGAGGGGTAGGGGTAGTACATTACAAGGAGCTGGGTGGGGAAAGGGGTGGAGCTTGGACCATTGCCTCAAGGTCTAAGTGGTAGCCTGAGAGCTATAAAAGCTTGGTGGAGCCAAGGAAAAGTATCCTGAAGCCCAGGATTGGCATACTGGCAGAGGCTGGTAGGTGGCAGCAGCTACAGTCTCTAGACAAAGGCTGAAATGCCCAGAGCAAGAGAGATAAGGTCCAGGATGCTGCGCCTGTTCTTGTTCCACCAGCTAGGAAGTTGGCTGCTACTGAGCCAACTTCCCAGAGAGAGCCGAGGCCAGGACATAGAAAGTTTTACTAAGTGCAACCACGAATTACTCCGTTTCTTCATCCGTGTCTGCGGCACTCACATCTGGGCAGAGGACATGAGGAAGGAGCTTGAGCCAAGATCTGGACCATCTGCAGGTGAGAGCTGCAGGTGAGAGCTGCTGGTCCCTAAAAATTTGGATTGTTCCCTTTATAACTTGCTTTTCTAGTAAGGGTCTTACCAGGGATCTTACCAGAGCAAGGGAAAACTATGTGAACAGTAAATAATTTTATCTGAGAGCCATGCCCTTCGCCTCTTGGCAGCAAGGCAGACTTGGTGGGGAGAAGGGGATAGCCACAGAGGAGATAAGGCTGACCAAAGACCTGTAAAAGGCAGGGCAAATTGGAGTTAGACCCCAGAGTCAAGGTCTGTGGCCTGGAGAGCAGGAGTGCTACCGGCTGGGGCAACTGGACAGGGCATCTTGAGAGGACAGGGGGCAGTGAGGTGTGAACCGGTTATCAAATATGTCTGACGCAGAACTCAAAAGACCTCCCATAGGGTCCTGGAGAGGGGGACATGAAGCCTCGGATTTAACAACTCTCTTCCTCTGTAAAAAAATAAATAAATAAATAAAATGCTGGGCCATGGCCCATGCCATTGAAAACCTCCTCTTTTGTTTTATTTTATGTATTTTTTTTTATACTTCACCAAAGGGGAGAGCCTAGCTTCCCACTTCTCTTATTTACATGCTTTTACTGATATTTTAGAGAGGGAGAGGGGGAAAAAGAGAGAAACACTGATGAGTTAGAGAAACATCAATCGGTGAAACACTGATTGGTTGCCTCCTGCACAACCCCTACTGGGGATTGAGCCCACCCCCAAGGCAGGCATGGGCCTGACCAAGAATGGAACTAGCAAACTCTAGGTGCATGGGACGACACTCAACCAACTGAGCCACACCAGCCAGGGCCCCACAGCTTTGAACTGGGTCTTGAAATTCATTTGTAAGAGTAGGGATTGAAGATAAACAAAAGGGCCTTGTCATCTTCAGGAGAACCCGCAAGGGACCAAGAGTCAAAGGAAGTTTGCCCTTCAGACAAACAGCTAAATGATTTTGTTGCAGAATCACTGCCCAAAATTCAGGTGTGTGTATTAATGTGCTAGTAGGCCAAAACATTGAGACACTGGTTCTTGGAGATAGAGAAAGGTGTATTCAATTTGGCTGAGGTGACAGAATGGGAGAGCAAGATCTCACAAATCCATCTGTCCCTAAAAGCAAAAGTAGGGAGTTTTTATGTAGCTAGGGCGTAGGGGAAGGAGAGTTCCAGGGAACTGACAGAGAAGTCTGTATAGCTTTAGTCACAGATGATGCTTTTTCATAGCAGACTCCTGAGTGTCAACAGCTCATCTCAGCTACTTAGAAGACATTCTTTCCTTCTGCAAAACAAACTCAAAAATTCTCCTGGTGACCCTGTATTTATTTCCTGCTTGAAAAAGAGATAGTACATCAGCAACTTGAGTCCATTCATGAGAACAAAAGAGTTGAGTAGGAAAAGTGCTTAACATGTGAACAAAGACCTGATTAAGAATTAAATTATTTAATTCTAGCTGTCAAAAATACTAGGGGCATTAAAATCACAAGGGGCTCAGCTACAATTTGGAGTAAATATTCTGAAGAAGAGAAATCGTTAAAGAGTATATGTATGAGGCGTCAAGGACTGGTTTCACCACCCTAAGAGATTGGAGCAGTTGAAAATTCTGCCTTTTTAACTTTATCTTGAAGCAGTAATTTTCCACCATAGATTATTTGATAGTTTAAAATAACTAATATACTCTTCAAGCGTTATTATAACTAATGGTAAGTTACTTAGCAATGGAAGAAAATTACTCAGGTAAGAAAAATTAATATGTAGTCAAACTGTTTTTAATGACCAAGATGACTTCAGCTATGTCAGGGAAAGGTGCAGGCCTTTAATGAAAGCATTAAGGGGACATAAGAAGTAACAGATGGTCCAAGTGGAATAAAGCATTATAAACTTGGTATATTTGTAGTATTTTAAAGTGCCCAACTATATGAACTAAATTGTTTACATATTAGGTAACTTGCTGATTATGTTGATATTTAATTTTATTGAGACAATGCTTTCCTTTATATCTATGCAAATTTTTAGTTTTCCTGATGTCCATTGACATGAGTATTTTTTCTTCTCCTCCTCTTTTTTTTTAACTTAGAAATCATGCCATTTTCCACCACCAAGAATGAAGAGCTACTACAACAAGCTTCATCAAAGGATGTAAATCTTAACTTTGAAGAATTTAAGAAAAATGATCTCCAGAGACAAAGTGAAGCAGAAAACGAAAGTCTTTCAGAATTAAAAAACATACGCTTAGTTAAACATTTCCTAAAAAAGAGAGGGGCCCCTTACCTATTATCTGATAAGTGTTGTAATGTAGGCTGTACCAAAAAAGAGGTGGCTGTCTACTGCTGAGATGAAACTAATTGTGCATTTCATGTAATGTTCACATGTATTTGCAATGACATTCACTGATGCCTCCATCACCCCACTGATTATTAGAATATGAGAAATGGTTTTTAGTGTTTAGGTCTTTAATTTTGTGTGTAAGACAATATTCCTTGTATTATTGTAGTTTCTGTTAATAAATATTTGCATGCTAAAAAGTATTTTGTCGGTTCGCTCTCCCGCAGGCCTGCATTGCGGCCTGCAAGCCCGACCTCTCGGCCGAGACCCCGGTGTTTCCCAGGAACATCGAGGAACAGCTGCTGGCCAGGAACCCCCAGAAGTACGTCATGGGCCACTTCCCCTGGGACAGCAGCGGGACCAGCGCGGGCCCCAAAGGCATGGAGGAGGCGGAGGTCGCCGGCGAAGGTGGCCTGGGGCTCCGCAGCGATGGCGCCAGGCCGGGCCCGCGAGAGGGCAAGCGCGCCTACTCCATGGAGCACTTCCACTGGGGCAAGGCGGTGGGCAAGAAGCGGCGCCCGGTGAAGGTGAACCCCAAAGGCGCCCAGGACAAGTCGGCCAAGGCCTCCCCCTTGGAGCGGCCCGAGCAGGCGCTCCGCCCCGAGGGCGCGGCCCAGGGCGAGGCGGCCCCTGCCAACCTGGAGTACGGCCTGGGGGCGGAGGCCATGGCCCTGCGGCTGAAGAAGGACAAGGGGCCCTACAAAATGGAACACTTCCGCTAGGGCAGCCCGCCCAAGGACAAGCGCTACAGCGGCTTCATGACCTCGGAGAAGAGCCAGACGCCCCTGGTGATGATGTTCAAAAACGCCATCAACAAGAACGCCCACCAGAAGGGCCAGTGAGGGCGCTGCAGGGCCGGGCCCTCTCCCTGGAAGGCGACCCCCCAACCCCCTCTGGCTGGGCTCCAGGCTCCTGGCTCCAGCTGGGCGCGGCATCCGTCCTGTTAGAGATGCCTGTAGTTAGGAAATAAAGCCTTGCAAGTTGTTTTAAAAAAATAAATAAATAAATAAATAAATATTTTGTCTTTTTTATTAATGGAATTTTGTTAATTGCTTTTATAATGCTGATAACTTAAAATGGCAATAAAATCTTTATCATTTCAACTACACACAAATAACTCAACTTAAAATTTTTTAACTAGATAGTAAAACTCTGTCTTGCATTAGTAAGAGTGGATGTCTATTTTTGAAACTTGTATTTGATAACTTATGATCTGTCACCCACGTTTCCCTCAAGATCTAATATCCAAATGTCCTTTCACTACTTAATATTAAACAAATTATTTTAATAGCAAAATTAAAAATAACTCAGTGTACACAATGACTAACAGGTCCATAAAATGGACCAAAATATTTTCAATGATATTAACTCATATCAGATATACAAATAGTCACAAAACTTGGGACTTTTCAAATACATTTTTAAAGATTTTTTGTGTTGTGTTGAATTATCAATTGCAATAAGATTGGACACTATTTCATTCATTTGGGATCAAATAAACAAGTATTTTTCAAACTAGAGTTCTTCCCTTAATTCTACTGCCTAAGAAGCTAAAAAGTAAATTATGTTTTTTTAAGGGGAAAAATAAATAGCTATATATATAAGAAAATAAGGAAGTCAGTGTCCTTATTTATATTATAGAAAAAGTGGTTTAGCAAGGGAATGTATTTTATATTTACTACTAGAGGCTCAGTGCACAGATTCGTGCACTGGTGGGGTGACTCGGCCTGGCCTTCAGGGATCAGGCCAAAACTGGCTCTCTGATATCCCCTGAGGGGTCCCGGATCACAAAAGGGCGGTTTTCAGGTAATGCACCCTGGAATTGGGCTCCCTCCTCTCTGGTTCCGGGTGCATCACCTGAGAACTGTAGCTGCCAAGTCACCACAGCTCAGCAGCCCCTGCGTTGAGCGTCTGCCCCTGATGGTCATTGTGTGTCATAGCTACTGGTCAGATGGTAGAACAGTTGGACAGTCATTTAGGCTTTTATATATTTAGATTGTAGAATTTACAAACCGTTTCTGTAACAAAGTAACTGTGAATTGATATGAAAACTTGTTAGAATAGTAAATTAACAAACTTATCATTTTAGGATTTAGCTAGTTCCTTCAATTTACATAGACGTAAAATTTTAGACAAATTCACTTAAATACCAAGTAAATTTCCACCAAATGTCTGTGGCCCTGACTGGGAATCAAACTGTGACCTCCTGGTTCTTAACTTGATGCTCAACCACTGAGTCATGCCAGTCAGGCTATATTTTTATTATTAACCTAAGTCTATAGCTTACATTAGGGCTCACACTTTGTGTTATAAATTCTATATTTTTAATTAATTGACTTTGTTTTTAGACTAGTCTTAGGTTCACAGAAAATCTGAGTGGAAAGTACAGGAAGCTCCCATATATTCCCATCCTTTCCAGGGCACCTATTCCCCTACCCTCCAATATTTGTACATTTGTTACAACTGATAAACCAACATTGACATATTGTTGTCAACCAAAGCCCATAGTTTATACCTGGTGTTGTACATTCTACAGATTCTGACAAATGTATAATGACATGTATCCATTCTTATAGTACCATATAGGACAGTGATGGCGAAACTTTTGAGCTTGGCGTGTCAGCATTTTGAAAAACCCTAACTTAACTCTGGTGCCGTGTCACATATAGAAATTTTTTGATATTTGCAACAATAGTAAAACAAAGATTTATATTTTTGATATTTATTTTATATATTTAAATGCCATTTAACAAAGAAAAATCAACCAAAAAAATGAGTTCACATGTCACCTCTGACACGCGTGTCATAGGTTCGCCATCACTGATATAGGACAATGTCATTGTCCTAAAATTCCCTCCCCTCCCCCAAATCTCTGCCACCAATTCTTTTACTGTCCCCACAGTTTTGCCTCTCTAGAAACTCATTCGTTATCACACAGTATATAGCCCTTTCAGATAGTCTTCTTTCACTTAATAATATGTCTCAAGATTTCTCCATGTTTTTTCAAAGCTTGATTATTCATTTCTTAATGGCACTGAATAACATTGGCGTGGAGGTACCACAGTTCTTTTATTCATTCATCTTGGTTGCATTCAAGTTTTGACAATTATGAATAGAGCTGCTATAAAAACATTCATGTGCAGGTTTTTGTGTGGACATGTTTTCAACTCATGTGGGTAAATAGCAAGAAACATGATTGCTAGATGATATGGTAAGATGTTCAGTTTTTTTTAAAAAAAAAAACTTCTAGAAGAGCAAAAGACAGTAATTTTGAGAAATGTTGAAGGAAGTTTTAAGACTTTTCTCTTCATGAAAACATGCTCTCTTTAGCATGCAGTATGTTATATGTTATGAGATTTCATTATTTGTAAAATGGGGTTAATGAAATCCATTTTTTAGCTTCTATGAAGAATGTTGGGAAAATAATGTTTAAAATGTGATAGAGTGGTGTGACCAGTGTGGCTTAATTAGTTGAGCATGATCCATGTACCAGGGGGTCACTGGATAGATTTTCAGTCAGGGCATATGCCCAGGTTGCGGTTTGATTCATAGTCAGGGCATATGCCCAGGTTGCAGGCTCAGTCCCCAGTAGGGAATGTGCAAGAGACAGCCAATAGATGTTTCTCTCTTATTGACATTTCTCTCCCTCCTTCTCCTTTTCTCTCTCTAAAATCAATAATGTTTTTAAAATATGATAGAGTATATACTGGATGTCTTTGAGAAATCTGATAGCTGAAAATATAAATAAAAATGTTATTACTAAAATCTATTGTTTTAGAATGACAACATATTTCTTACAACCACAGAAAAGAGAAAGTAAAGTGACTAATACTGAAAAAAAAACCCCACACAATAACTTCTGTCTTTCAAAGTGGCTATACCATTTTACATTACCAGCAACAATAAATGAGTTCCTCTTACTCAGATCCTCCACAACATTTGGTGTTGTCAGTGTTCTGGATTTTGGTCATTCTAATAAGTGAAATGGTATCTCATTGATTTTGTTGTTTTAATTGAATTTATTGGGGTGACACTGGTTAATAAAATTATACAAGTTCCAGGTATACAATTCTACAATACATCATCTGAATATTGTATTGTGTTTACCACCCCAAGTCAAGTTGTCTTCTTCCATCACCATTTATACCCCTTTACCTTCTTCTACCTCCCCCCATGCCTCCTTCCCTTGGGCAGTCACTATACTGTTGTCTGTGTTCATCAGTCTTTCTTTTTTTCCTTGTCTAATCCCTTCACCTTCTCACACATTCTGTTCTCTGTATCCATGAGTCTGTCTCCACATTTTTAGTTTATTTTTGTTTATTAGATCCCACATGAGTGAAATCATATGGTACTTGTGTTTTTCTAACTGGCTTATCTCACTCAGCATAATACTCTCCAGGTCCATCTATGCTATTACAAAAGGTAAGATTTTCCTCTTTTTATGGCTGAGGAGTATTCCCATTGTGTAAATATAACACAAACTTTTTCCCCTAACTTATCAAGTGCTGAGGAGCACTTGAGCTCCTTCCAATCTTGGCTATTGTAAATAGAACTGCAATGAACACAGGGGTGCATATATTCTTTCAAATCTGCGTTTCAATTTTCTTTGGATATAATCCCAGAAGTAGAGTAGCTGGATCAAAAGGCAGTTACATGTTTAAGTTTTTGAGGAAACTCTACACTGTTTTTCATAGTAGCTGTACCAATCCGCATTATGGCCAACAGTGCACTAGGGTTCCCTTTTCTCAACATCCTCGCCAACACTTGTCATTTGTGGATTTATTAATGATATCCATTCTGAGAGGTGTGAGGTGATATCTCATTGTGGTTTTAATTTGCATTTCTCTGATAATTACTAACATTTGGCATCGTTTCATATGTATATTGGCCATCTGTATATCTTCCTTGGAGAAGTGTCTAAGCAGGTGCTTTGCCTGTTTTGAAATTGGATTATTGGGGGGGGGGTGTTTATTTTTTGGTATTGAGTTGTTTGAGTTCTTCATAAATTTTAGAATATTAACTCTTTATCAGAAGTAACATTGGCGAATGTGTCTTCCTATTCAGTGGGTTGTCTTTTCATTTTGCTCGTGATTTCTCTTGCTGTGAAAAAATGTTTAGTTTGATGCAGTCCCATTTGTTTATTTTTTTTCTTTTGTTTCCCTTGCCCTAGGAGATATATCAGAAAAAATATTGCTACAAGAAATATCTAAGATTTTACTCTGGTAACTGCTGAGTCCACTCCTTGAGTGTGCTACTCATGAAGGTGTTTGAATGGTGCTCCAGCATGGTCTGAAGCTGTCCACTGGGTGCGCTGGCTCTGGGGCCTCCTGGAAGGTGCAGGCCAAGGTCAGCCACCACGTGTGCTCTGCCTGGGGCCATCGATTATGAACAACAAAGCAATCTACAGATGGCTTCTACTTGTGCTGGGCTTAAAGGTGCCCAGGAGAGGTCAAGCTGCAAACCAAGGCTGGCTACCACTAATGCTGGGCCTGAGGCCACTTAGCAAGAGTTATGGGGCATGCTGAGGCCACATGCTGCTTGTTTCAGAGATTTTAGGGAAGTCTGGAGCATAAGCCAAGACAGACCATTTGTATGGAAAAAAAACATTGGAAACACCTTGAATAGGTCCGATAGTTGTGTAGGGCAGGGTCTCAGTGTATCACCAGTAGGGTAAATGGTGATACCCAGGTTGATGGAGACAGATATGGCACCTGCCAACTGGCTCCATAGGGGAAGGGCTCAAAACACACACACACACACACACACACACACACACACAAACAATAGCCTCTGCCAGCACTGTCCAGGAGAAAACCACCCTTAGCTCTCTCTGATACCAGACAACTCAGTTTCTCCCTAAATGGCCTTGGTGCCTTTTGAGCTGCTGCCCCAATACTGGAGCTCAGAGCAACCGAGTTAAAATAAGTCAATGTATGGACCCTTTAATACAGTGGTTCTCAACCTTGGCTGTACATTAGAATCACCTGGGAATCTTTTTAAAATCCTGATTTCTGGGCCTCATCCTCCAGAAATTCTGTGTCTTTGTTACTAATGTTGTGGCCCGACCCCATAACAAACAAACAGAATTTCCGGCGGATGAGGCCCAGAAATCAGGATTTTAAAAAGATTCCCAGGTGATTCTAATGTGCAGCCAAGGTTGAGAACCACTGCTTTAATAGGAATGCCTGCGACTCCAACAGCCCACTGTCTCAGCCAAATCCATGCTGATTTTTACAGCCAGAAGTTATGGGGACTTGTCTTCCTGGACACCTGGACTTGGGGAAAGGTGACAGGGACTCCTCGCTTCTTAGGGGTTACTTCCATAGCCAAGATATCCCTCCCAACTTTTATCTGCCAAATGTGGGTATGTGGACCAGCCTTTTACCACATTTCTGTCCCTCCTACCAGTCTTGATGTGGCTTTTTCTTTAAATCCTTACTTGTAGGATTTCTGTTTGTCCAGATTTCATGTGGTTCTGAATGATGGTTGTTCTGTAGTTTAGCTGTCATTTTGATTTGATTGTGTGAGGATGCCCAAGTCCCCAGGACCCATTGTTTTCAATGACTCAGGCCTCTTCTGCTTACCAGCTCTGTGATATTTGGCAAATTTCTTAACTTCTGTAAGT
Source organism: Myotis yumanensis (assembly GCF_028538775.1). Classification (NCBI taxonomy): domain Eukaryota; kingdom Metazoa; phylum Chordata; class Mammalia; order Chiroptera; family Vespertilionidae; genus Myotis; species Myotis yumanensis. The sequence goes on along the minus strand of NW_027223763.1, from coordinate 48,439,117 downwards.
CTGAGCTCCCTCAGCCATAAAATGGGGATAATTATAGTACTACTTGATATGACTGCTACAAAGATTAAATGGGGTAAAACATGTACAAGCCTGATGTGGTAATCACTCAACAAATAATATGTCATTATAATCATTCTTTCAAAACATATCTTTGATATCAAACAATACTATATGGCTATAGTAATCAAAACATTATGGTACTGGCAAAAAAAAGACACGTCGATCAGTTGAACAGTATAGAGAGCCATAAATAAACCCACATCTATATGGTTAATTAATATATGATAAAGGCAGCAAGAATATATAAAGATCATATATTCAGTAAACAGTGCTTGCAAAACTGGACAGTTGCAAAAAGTAAAAATAGAGCACCTTCTTACACCATACACAAGAATAATCTCAAAATGGATTAAAGACTTAAATATAACACTCAAAACCATAAAACTTCTAAAAGAAAACATAGGCAGTAAAAGAAACATTTCTTGCCGAAACCGGTTTGGCTCAGTGAATAGAGCGTCGGCCTGCGGACTGAAAGGTCCCAGGTTCGATTCCGGTCAAGGGCATGTACCTGGGTTGCGGGCACATCCCCAGTGGGAGATGTGCAGGAGGCAGCTGATCGATGTTTCTCTCTCATCGATGTTTCTAACTCTCTATCTCTCTCCCTTCCTCGCTGTAAAAATTCAATAAAATATATTTAAAAAAAAAAAAGAAAGAAACATTTCTTTTAGCAATATTTATTTATCTCCTTAGACAAGGGAAACAAAAGAAAAAAATAAACAAATGGGACTACATCGAACTAAAATGATTCTGCACAGCAAAGGAAACCATCAACAAAACAAAAACACAACCTATGAATGAAAGAACATATTCACCAATGATAGATCCAATAAGGTATTAATATCCAAAATTTATAAAGCATTCATACAACTCAACACCAAAAATTCAAACAATTCAATTTTTAAAAATGGGCGAGAACAGATGGACACTTCTCCAAAGAGAACATACAAATGGCTAATAGATATATGAAAAGATGCTGAACATCACTAGTCATCAGAGAATTGAAAATTAAAACCACAATGAGATATCACCTCACACCTGTCAGAATGGCTATCATCAATAAATCAACAAAAAAGTGTTGGAGAGAATGCTGAAGAAAAGGGAACCCTAGTGCACTATTGGTAGAAATGCAGATCAGTGTAGCCACTATGGAAAACAGTATGGAGGTTCCTCAAAATTAAAAATGAAACTGCCGCCCTGATTGGTTTGGCTCAGTGGATAGAGCGTCGGCCTGCGGACTGAAGGGTCCCAGGTTCGATTCCAGTCAAGGGCATGTACCTTGGTTGCAGACACATCCCCAGTGGGGAGTGTGCAAGAGGCAGCTGAATCGATGTTTCTCTCTCATCGATGTTTTTAACTCTCTATCCCTCTCCTTCTCCCTTCCTCTCTGTAAAAAAAATCAATAAAATATACTTTAAAAATAAATAAATAAATAAAAATAAAAATGAAACTGCCTTATGACCCAGTGATTCCACTTCTGGGTATATATCTGAAGAAACCCAAAGTATAATTCAAAAGAATATATGCAGTGTTCTTTACAATAGCCAAGATGTGGAAGCAATCCAAGTGCCCATCAATAAATGAGTGGGTTGCCAAGCTGGTGTGATCAGTGAGCATCAACCTATGAACCAGGAGATCATAGTTTGATTCCCAGTTAGGGCATATGCCCAGGTTGCAGGCTCAATCCCCAGTGGGGGGCATGCAGAAGGCAGCCGATCAATGATTCTCTCTCATCACTGATGTTTCTGTATCTCTCTTTCCCTCTCCCTTTGTCTCTGAAATCAATAAAAAAATAAATTAATAAAAATAGATGAGTGGATAAAAAAGCACCAGTACAGAGAAACCATGGAATATTACTTGGCCATAAAAAAGAATGAAACCTTGCCATTTGCAACAGCACAGATGGACTTAGAGGGTATGCTAAGTGAAATAAATCAGACAGAGAAAGATAAATACCATACAATTTCATTTATATGTGGAAAATAAAAGAGTGAAATAAATGAACAAACAGAATAGAAATACTCAAAGATACAAAGATCAGACTGATAGTTGCCAGATGTGTGGGGGGTTGGGAGGCTGGGTGAAAAAGGTGAAGGGACTAAGAAATACAAACTGGTAGTTACAAAATAGTAATGGGAATGTAACTACAACATAGGAAATATAGTCAATAATATTGTAATAAGTATGTTGCCAGGTGGGCACTGGAAATATCGGGAGAAATCACTTTGTAAAGTACATGATTGTCTAACAATTATACTGTACACCTGAAAATAATATAAATAATATTGAATATAAACTTTAATTTTGAAAAAATTTTAAAGAAAATGTAAAAACCTATCTTTGAATACATATTACTGATATGTATTCAATAATACATACTTGCTGTAAACACCAAGAATAAAGTGTAATAAAACTCCATTACAGTAGGGAAGACAAATAATTGGACAGAAAGCAAAGAAGTAAGTAAAGGAGACATCACTTGTATTATAACCAAGCAATTATTTTAGTTATTGTAATTCATCCTACCCACAATTAACATCCTAAACTAAAAATTTTAAGGATTAAGACATGGGAATCCTAGTTTCCACATCAAAATATCAACACAGAAAAAAAAACACCAAGATGGCGGTATAGGTAAACACCGGAGACTGCTGCCTCGCACAACCACTTTAAGAATACAACTAAAAGATGGAACGGACATCATCCAAAACCACAGGAAGGCTGGCTGAGTGGAAATTCTACAACTAGAAGGAAAGAGAAAAGCATACCGAGACTCAGAGGAGGTGCGGTGCGGAAGTACAGAGGTACGGAGGCGCATGCGGAGAGGGCTGCCGGCTGAGGACACGGTTGTCTTTTTCAATCGGGAGGGAGGCTCAAGCTCTGAGCTCCAGTTCCGGGCGAGTCTCTGGGGACCCAGACTCATACGGGAGAAACTGGACTGTCTGGCCATCGGTGGGAACTGGAGGGCGGCTTTCTCTCAGAGGTACTTGCAGCAATTGCCGGGACACTGAGAAGCAGGACCTCTGAGGGCAGCCATAGCTGCTTGCTCAGCCCTGTTGATCCCCTGGGATCCCGCCCCGCCAAGGCACAAGCCACCAAGGAGGCTTTTGCATATGAAAGGCCTGGCCCTTTGCAATCTGAAAATTACCTAACAAACTGCAGCTGGCCCAAGGCTCCAGGCAACTTGCATTGCTTCATACCTGGCTCCTGCTGGATAGCCTTAGGCAGAGGCTAGATTAGCACCTCCTTAGAGATCCAGGAGCCAGTGTGCCTGGTGGTCAGAGTGGCACCATCTACATTGCAGCTCCTCAGATCCATAAAGGACACATTCAGGGGGCAGACTCAGTGAGGATCAAAGCCCCACCGAAGCAAGTCTTGCCCAGAGGGGTGTCTCCAGCACAGAAGTTCTCCCACTGCAGACACAGCTGATTCTCACAGCCAATTGGCCTAAAGGTCAATTCTTCCCAGTGATACCTACAACAAACAAGGCTTAACTACAACAAGACTGTGCACAAAGCCCACAAGGGGGTGCACCAAGAGTGTCCACCTCAGGTAATTGGGGAGGCTGAGGCACTGGGCCCTATAGGACACCTAGCACACAAGGCCATTCTATCAACACAGGGAAGCAGCCAAAATGCAGAGACAAAGAAACAGGACACAAATGACAGAAATGGAAGAAAGCAAACTACTGGACATAGAGTTCAAAACCACACTTTTAAGGTTTTTCAAGAACTTTCTAGAAACCGCCTACAAATTTAGTAAGACCCTCAAAAAGATGGGTGAGAACGCCAATAAATGTAGTGAGATGCTCAAGAAATCTAGTGAGACCATCTAGGGTATGAAAAAGGACCACCTAGAAATTAAGCATACACTGACTGAAATAAAGGATATTATGCAGAGTTCCAACAGCAGACTAGAGGATCGCAAGAATCAAGCCAAAGATTTGAAATACGAAGAAGCAAAAAACACCCAACCGGAAAAGCAAAACGAAAAAAGAATCCAAAAATACAAAGACAGTGTAAGAAGCCTCTGGGACAGCTTCAAGCGTACCAACATCCAAATTATAGGGGTGCCAGAAGAAGAGAGAGAGGAAGATATTGAAAACCTATGTGAAGAAATAATGACAGAAAACTTCCCCTACCTGATGAAAGAAACAGACTTACAAGTCCAGGAAGCGCAGAGAACCCCAAACAAAAGGAATCCAAAGAGGACCACACCAAGACACATCATAATTAAAATGCCAAGAGCAAAAGACAAAGAGAGAATCTTAAAAGCAGCAAGAAAAAGATAGTTACCTACAAGGGACTACCCATACAACTGTCAGCTGATTTCTCAACAGAAACTTTGCAGGCCAGAAGGGAGTGGCAAGAAATATTCAAAGTGATGAATGCCAAGAACCTACAACCAAGATTACTTTATCCAGCAAAGCTATCATTCAAAACTGAAGGTCAGATAAAGAGCTTCACAGATCAGGAAAAGCTAAAGGAGTTCATCACCACCAAACCAGTATTACATGAAATGCTGAAAGGTATCCTTTAAGAAGAGGAAGAAGAAGAAAAAGGTAAAGATACAAATTATGAACAACAAATACACATCTATCAACAAGTGAATCTAAAAATCAAGTGAATAAATAATCTGATGAACAGAATAAACTGGTGATTATAATAGAATCAGGGGCATAGAAAGGGAGTGGACTAACTATTCTTGCGAGGGGAAAGTGGTGGGGGGAATGTGAAAAGAGACTGGACAAAAATCGTGCACCTATTGGTGAGGACAGTGGCGGGGGGGGGGGGGGTGAGGGCAGAGGGCGGGGTGGTAACCGGGTGGAGGGGAGCTTGGGGGAAAAAAGAGAAACAACTGTAATAATCTGAACAATAAAGATTTAATTATTTTAAAAAAATATCAACACAAAATGCTAAAATAAGTTGAGAAACAAATATTCCAGTATAATTCCTAACAACCCCATGTTTTATCTTTCATAAATGAAATTCTTATTTATAAATACTCAAATGTGTTTTACTGGGCAGCTCCCATTTTATGACAATGTTCTGGAATAAGGTAGCTAGGATGGGAAACAAATAAGTCAGGCAGGAATTCATTCAGTAATAACAGTAATTTATTCATTCAAAATAAATCATTTCACTAATAATTTGTTCAATTCACTAAATTCATTGAATCTTGCTAATATTGTAAGTAGTATTTGTAGGTAGAATGTGTTTATTCATTCATTAAATGTTTAGCAGGTACTGTCTTAGGCTTGGATAATAAATATTAAACAAAAACAGTTCCACCCCTGGTTCTTGCCTCTTGCCTTCGACACCACTGTGGCCTCGCCCACTGTGCAGACCCAGGGAGCCCTGCCACTGCAGTCTGACTGCCTGCTGCAGTGGGCCAGGATGTAGGACTTTCTGGAGGAGGGAGATACTCCCTGAGAAGTTGATGACAGGAAGCAACAAGGAGGTGGATTACACTCACTGCTCTACTTCGGCTGCAGCCTGAGCGCCCCCCTGCGCTCAGTTTAATGCCAGCCTAGCCACTTTCTATGGCCGCCTGAGCCAGGACAAGGGAATACAGAGGCTTGGGCCAGAGGCTGTGAGCCTGAGGGGAGGAGGGATTGGCTGGTGGTCATGGAGCCAGAACCCCAGTGCTGCCTGGAAATGTCTTTGTGTCCTTGGACCAGGACCAGCAGCAATAGCAGGACTTCCTGGGTGACATGTCTTGGTTGACAATGCAATACAGAAAGCTTAAACTTTGGAACAAATATCAAATTTCCAACATTCATCACTAATATTCTTGGATGCCACCACTGGGAAGATCATGTGCAGGAATGGGCTGCTGGTGATTCATGGCGACCCAGAAAATTTGGAATTCCCTTGGGGACCTAAACCGTATTTTCAGGGAAGTCATTGCAGGGCTCCTGCTTAGAAATAATGGAGAATAGCAGCCTGGAGGGGTCTCACATGGAAGTCTATTTCTCCGTACACTGGTGTCTCCCCTGCCAAAGCCTCACCCCGGTCCTGGTGGAATCCTACCAGAAGATTAAGGAGGCAGGTCAGAAATTTGAAGTCATCCTTGTTAGTGCAGACAGGTCAGAGGACTTATATTCAAATAGTACTTCAGTGAGATGCCCTGGCTTGCTGTCCCCTACACTGAGGAGGCCCAGTGTTGTGCCTCAACTGGCTGTATGGAATCCAAGGCATTCCCACCCTCATCATGCTGGACCTGCAGGGTCCAGTGGAGGTGCTGACCGAGGGCAAGAACTGCAGGGAGTTCCCATGGAACATCATGCCTGTGCTCGGAGCTGTCTGACTCCAATGCCCTGGAGCCCTGGCCTCATCCTTTTTGTAGATTCTGAGGATGATGGGAAGTCCCAGGTGGCCAAGCAGGTGATCCAGCCAATAGCTGAGAAGATCACTGCCAAGTACAAAGCCAAAGGGGAGGCACCACTTCTGTTCTTCATGGTGGAGGAGGATGATATGATTGACTCCCTGAGAGATTACACCAACCTGCCAGAGGCTACTGGACATGGCAGACTGGGTCAAGTACATGATGGATGTGGAGGAGATCAGCCCTACCATTGCAGAGGCCTCTTGAATGACTCCTAGAAGAGAAGCTCAAACAAGAGTCCATCTAGTGGGCCTCCGACCTCATGAGACATTACTTAAAACTCAGTCTTCCCTCCTTCCCTTCCTTCCCTTCCTTCCTTATACCCATGGACTTCTCCAGCGTGTCCTGAATCACATAACCCAGGTGTCCAGCCTCTCTATGGTACCGTTTTCTGCATTAGCTTCTCAGCTAGTACCCTAGGGTGCGCATCCTCTCAGCAGCATAGGAACCCACCATGTTTGGAGACGCTGCTTGCAATTCACAGAGGCCCACACCTGGCCAGAGCTGGTGCTGCATCACTCACTCTCAGTCACCAGCTCTTGGTGAAGTATTTGCCAAGGTGTCCTGCCCAGTGAGCAAGAAGGGACAGTGCATCCGTGCTCTGGCTCACATAGTTCAGTGACAAATTTGCCAGTAGTCAATTCTTAGGAAGCTTATTCAGGGCCGCATCGTTATGCCTCAGCTTAGAGCTTCTGGTGAGAAATCTTTTTCTAGGTAACTTAGTCTGTTTTGGTCTGAGGGAAAAACACTAGCTTGTCAATTGGTACTTGGGCAGGGATCTCAGATTTCAAAGGAAGTTTGTGTTCTTCTCTGGTGATTCATATAGTAACTGCTTACTTTGATTGAGCTCTTACCATGGACTAAGAGCTTCTCATTCCTTTCTTATCTCTCTTTCTTCCTTGATCTTGACCTTCTTTAAGTTTCTGCCTTCTCATACAAACAGCCCCTACTAGCTTGGAATTTTGTTAATAACTTCTTCCCCTCCAACATCTGTGTTCTTAGCATTTGGGATGGAGGGATTTGCCTAGGAACCTGCACAGGTTTAGCCTCTCTCAACCAGGAGTCGGGTCTTTAAAGCAACCCCAGGCCTTACCCTTGGTTCCACTCTACAGGACTCTGCCAACAAAGACCATTTATTTGGAAAACCCAATTAGCTGTAACATTATTGCTCCTGACTGAACTGGATTGCGGATGTGTAGTTCAGAGGTACAAAATTAGCTGGTAATTAGACTGTTACTTGATGTCACCAGCCTGAAATGCAGTCACTTAGTAGGAAATAAAGCAGGCATCCTTATACATTAAAAAAAAAAAAAAAAAGTTCCAGAAGAAAAATGGCGACCAGCAGGAAGGTAGGGAGGGAGAGAGTGTGAGAGCGCAAGGAAGTGATAGAGGAGTGTGTGGACGTGTGTGGTGTGTGTGTGTATGAGCTAGGGACAGTTAGATTCTGCAGGTCTTCTAAGGGGCTGCTAAACCGGGCAGTCTTAGAGGGTGGAGCCCCGCTTCCTGCGCGGACACTCCTGGGCAGCCAGCACGGGCACAGCGACCACGCCATCTTGGGAAACAGAGCTGCTTGAGACTAGGATCCTGGCCTCAGCACCACCCAGTCTGATCTCAGACGCATACCAGGACCCTGCAGCCACTGGGGACAGAGACCTGGGACCACAGCTTCAGACCTGCGGACACCAAAAGTTCAGAAATCCCCGTGGCAGATCCGTGAGTAACAGAGCCCATCCCCCCTTCCCGCAGGCTCGCAGGCAGCGCCATAGTAACTGATAGACCCACCCCTTGCCAGGGCCTCAGCACTGCCACAGGAACTTTAGCCTGGAAGTGCGCGAGCACCTTGGAACTGATCCCGCTTAGGGCCGGGTTCAGGAGTCCTAGGCTGGGAGCAATCGTGTGAACACCGGGAACTGGTCCTGCTCACACTGCCTGCTCCAGGAGCCCTGGGCTGGGAGCAAACGCGCAAACACTGGGAACTGGTCCTGCTCACACTGCCTGCTCCAGGAGCCCTGGGCTGGGAGCAATTGTGCGAACACCAGGAATTTGTCCCATGGAGCACAGGCCCAAGGACCCCGATTCTCTGGGCAGGAGGCAGCACCAATCACCAGTGACTTGACTGTGTTTCTTATCACCTGCGCCTGAGATACTGATTCCCTGTGCATTCATACTAAGAGCCAGTGACTCCTATTCCTTGTGCAAGGGCACACAGGGACCCTGATTCTAAAGGCGAGGTCGCGCGAAGCAACAGAGACTCTGATACTGGATTCCCGGGGAACTCTGACTCCTGGTGCACGCTAGGGGGCGCTGATTTTCAACACGCTCCAGGGGGGTCTCTGTTTCAGCACGGTGCAGGCAGGGTCCCTGATTCTAAGGGCGTGCATGAGGCCACATTGAGCGCTGGCAACACTGACTCTGAGCAAGCCTGGTTCAAATGTACCCACAACAACCACACATCTTAGTGGCAGAGCTCTTCAATGACACTAGGGTGGTGGGAGGCTCCCACTGCACATGGCCCAGGCCCACGCAACTCGACGTTTGAATCATCGGGAGATAATCAGAATGAAGAGACAACACAACATCCAGAGGATAGACAATGAGGAGTCGCCAAGAAAGGAAATTAATGAAGTTGAAGCATGGAACATGACAGAAAAAGAATTCAGAATAATGGTTATACAATTCATTCACCGGATGGATGAGAAAATCAACAACCTATGCAAGAGTCAGGAAGAAATGAAAAGTGATATAGCTACAATCAAAAACACCATGGAAAGTTTCAACAGCAGACTAAAAGAAGCAGAGGACCGAATTAGTGACTTAGAAGATGAGGCAGAGAAACAAGCTCAATCTGAACAGCAACTGGAGAAAAAAATTAAAAAGCAGGAGGAGAGCCTAAGGGAGCTTTGGGACAACATGAAACCAAGTAACATACGCATAATAGGGCTGCAAGAAGGACAAGAAGAGCAGCAAGGATTAGAAAATCTATTTGAAGAAATAATGACAGAAAACTTCCCAGATATGGGGAAGAAAAAAGTTACACAAGTACAGAGAGTCCCAAGCAAGATGAACCCCAAAAGACCCACACCAAGACACGTCATAATAACTATGGCAACTGTACAAGACAAAGAGAGAATCTTACAGGCTGCAAGAGAGAAACAAAGAGTTACCTACAAAGGATCCTCCATCAGAATTTCAAATGATTTCTCAACAGAAACACATCAGGCCAGAAAAGAATGGACAGAAATTTACAAAGTGATGCAAAGCAAAGGACTGAATCCAAGAATACTCTATCCAGCAAGGCTATCATTCAAAATTGAAGGGGAAATAAGAAGCTTCACAGACAAAAAAAGGCTAAGGGAGTTTATCACCACCAAGCCAGCAATGCAAGAAATGCTAAAGGGACTGGTATAAAAAGAAGAAATAAAAAGCTCAGAAAGAAAACAGCCACACACAAAAAAAGAAATGGCTACAGAGGAACCAAGATGGCGGGATAGGTAAACACCAGAGACTGCCGCTGCAAACAACCACTTCAAAAATACAACTAAAAGACGGAACAGACATCACCCAGAACCACAGGAAAGCTGGCTGAGGAGAGACTCTTCAACTAGAAGGAAAAAGAACAGCAAACCGAGGCTCAGAGGAGGCGCAGTGTGGAAAATACAAAGGTACCAAGGTGCGAGCGCAAAGCGGGCTGGTGGCTGAGGGCGCAGTTGTCGTTTTCAGTCGGGAGGGAGTCTCAGACTCTGGGCTCCAGATCCGGGCGAGTCTCTAGGGACTCAGACTCAGACGGGAGAAGCGGGATTGTCCGGCATCAGTTGGAATCTGAGGGCAGCTTTCTCTCCGAGGTTTGCAGCGGCTGCCGGGGTTCTGAGAAGCAGAGCCTCTGGGAAGGGACTGAGAGCAGCCATAACTGCTCCCTCCACCCGCCCTGTTGATCCCGCCCCGCCCAAGCCCTGCGCAGAGCCATTTGCTGGATCGCCTCAGGCAAAGGCTAGATTAGCACCTCCCCAGAGGACAGAAGTTTTCCACACAGCTGATTCTCACAGCCAGTCAGCCTGGTGGTCAAATCCCTCAGTATTAACTAAAAAAATCAAGGCTTAACTAGAACAAGACTGCGCACAAAGACCACAAGGGGGTGCACCAAGAAAGCATAAAAAATGCGGAGACAAAAAAACATGACAGAAATGGAGGATATGGAGCTAAAAAAACGCAATTTTGAGGGCTTGCAATAAACTTGTGGAGAGCCTCACAAAAACTAATGAGACCCTAGATGCTACGATAAAGAAACTAGAAATTAAGCATACACGGACTGAAATAAAGAATATTATACCCAATAGCAGACCAGAGGAGTACAAGAATCAAGCCAAAGATTTGAAATTCGAAGAAGCAAAAAACACCCAACTGGAAAAGCAAAATGAAAAAAGAATCCGAAAATATGAAGATAGTGAAAGGAGCCTCTGGGACAGCTTCAAGCGCACTAATGTCAGAATTATTGGGGTGCCAGAAGATGACAGACAGCAAGATATTGAAAACCTATTTGAAGAAATAATGGCAGAAAACTTCCCCCACCTGGTGAAAGAAATAGACTTACAGGTCCAGGAAGCGCAGAGAACCCCAAACAAAAGGAATCCAAAGAGGACCACACCAAGACACATCATCATTAAAATGCCAAGAGCAAAAGACAAAGAGAGAATCTTAAAAGCAGCAAGAGAAAGAGACTCAATTACCTACAAGGGAATACCCATACGACTGTCAGCTGATTTCTCAACAGAAACTTTGCAGGCCAGAAGGGAATGGCAAGAAATATTCAAAGTGCTGAATACCAAGAACCTACAACCAAGAGTACTTTATCCAGCAAAGCTATCATTCAGAATTGAAGGTCAGATAAAGAGCTTCACAGATAAGGAAAAGCTAAAGGAGTTCATCACCACTAAACCAGTATTATACGAAATGCTGAAAGGTATCCTTTAAGAAGAGGAAGAAGAAAAAGGTAAAGATACAAATTGTGAACAACAAACATGCATCTATCACCAAGTGAATCTAAGAATCAAGTGAATAAATAATCTGATGTACAGAATGAACTGGTGATTATAATGAATCAGGGACATAGAAAGGGAATGGACTGACTATTCTTGGGGGCGAAAGGGGAATGGGAGATTCGGGAAGAGACTGGACAAAAATTGTGCACCTATGGATGAGGACAGTGGGTGGGGAGTGAGGGCGGAGGGTGGGGCAGGATCTGGGAGGAGGGGAGTTATGGGCGGGGGGAAGAGGAACAAATGTAATCTGAACAATAAAGATTTAATTTAAAAAAAAAGAAGAAGAAATGGCTACAAACAAGTACCTTTCAATAATAACTTTAAATGTAAACGGACTAAATGCTCCAACCAAAAGACATCGAGTGGCTGAATGGATAAAAAACCATGACCCATACATTTGCTGTCTACAAGAGACCCACCTCATTAGAAGGGACTCACACAGACTGAAAGTGAAGGGATGGAAAAATATCTTTCAGGCAAATGGAAAGGAAAAGAAAGCTGGGGTAGCAATACTTGTATCGGACAAAATAGACCTCAAAGTGAAGGCCATAACAAGAGATAAGAAAGGCCACTTCATAATACTAAAAGGATCAATACAACAAGAAGATATAACCCTGGTAAACATATATGCACCCAATGTAGGAGCACCCAATTACATAAAAAAACTCCTGGAAGATATCAAAGGAGAGATCGACAACAATACAATCATAGAAGGGGACTTTAATAGACCACTGACATCACTGGATAAATCCTCTAGACAAACAATCAGCAAAGAAATAGCAATCCTAAATGATTCACTAGATCAGATGGACTTAATAGACATCTTCAGAACACTTTACCCCAAAGCCACGGAATATACATTCCACTCAAGTGCTCATGGGACAGATTCAAAAACAGACCACATATTGGGTCACAAAGTCTCCCCAAATTCAAGAAGATTGAAATCATACCAAGCATCTTCTCAGACCACGACGGCATAATATTAGAAATAAACTACAATAAAAACAACCCTGCCAAAACCGGTTTGGCTCAGTGGATAGAGCATCAGCCTGCGGACTGAAAGGTCCCGGGTTCGATTCCGGTCAAGGGCATGTACCTGGGTTGCGGGCACATCCCCAGTGGGAGATGTGCAGGAGGCAGCTGATCGATGTTTCTCTCTCATCGATGTTTCTAACTCTCTATCTCTCTCCCTTCGTCTCTGTAAAAAATCAATAAAATATATTTAAAAAAACAAAAAACAAAATACTCAGACACTTGGAAGCTGAATAGCATGTTATTAAATATTGATTGGGTTACCAATGAGATCAAAGAAATTAAAAACATCCTGGACACTAATGACAATGAAAACACAACAATCCAAAACCTATGGGACACAATGAAAGCAGTCCTGAGAGGGAAGTTTATAGCTCTACAGGCCTATCTCAAAAAAACAAGAAAAAATGGTAGTAAATCATCTAACTCTACAACTCAAAGAATCAGAAAGAGAGCAACAAGAAAATCCCAGAGTGAGCAGAAGGAAGGAGATGATAAAGATTAGAGCAGAAATAAATGACATAGAGACCAAAAAAAAAATACAGAAAATCAATGAAACCAAGAGCTGGTTCTTTGAAAGGATAAATAAGATTGACAAACCTCTAGCCAGGCTCACCAAGAAGCAAAGAGAGAGGACCCAAATAAACCAAATCAGAAATGATAGAGGCGAAATAACAACAGACCCCACAGAAATACAAAGGATTGTTAAAAAATACTATGGACAACTCTACTCCAACAAACTAGACAACCTGGAGGAAATGGACAAATTCCTAGAAAAATACAACATTCCAAAACTCAATCAGGAAGAATATAAAAATCTCAACAGGCCAATAACTATGGAAGAAATTGAAGCAGTCATCAAAAAGCTTCCAGCAAACAAAAGCCCAGGACCAGACAGCTTCACAGGGGAGTTTTACCAAACATTCAAGGAAGAACTAAAACCTATCCTCCTCAAACTACTACAAAAAATTCAAGAGGAAGGAACACTTCCACGCTCATTCTATGAAGCCAGCATCACCCTAATACCAAAACCAGGTAAAGACAACACAATGAAAGAGAATTACAGGCCAATATCCCTCATAACATAGATGCCAAAATCCTCAACAAAATCTTAGCAAATCGGATCCAGCAGTACATCAGAAAGATCATACACCATGACCAAGTAGGATTTATCCCAGGGATGCAAGGATGGTACAATATCCACAAATCAATAAACGTGATACACCACATAAACAAATTGAAAGAAAAAAACCACATGGTCATATCAATTGATGCAGAAAAAGCGTTTGACAAAATTCAACACCCATTTTTGATAAAAACTCTCAGCAAGGTGGGAATAGAAGGATCATACCTCAACATAATAAAAGCCATATATGACAAACCCACAGCCAACATCATACTCAATGGACAAAAACTAACACCATTTCCCCTAAGAACAGGAACAAGACAGGGATGCCCACTCTCACCACTCCTGTTCGACATAGTACTGGAAGTATTAGCCATTGCAATTAGACAAGAAGAAGAAATAAAAGGCATCCAAATTGGAAAAGAAGAAGTAAAACTGTCCTTATTTGCAGATGACATGATATTATACATAAAAAACCCTAAAGACTCCATCAAAAAACTATTAGACTTAATAAAAGAATTCGGCAATGTAGCAGGACACAAAATTAACGCCAAGAAATCTATGGCATTTCTATACACCAATAGTGAATTTGCAGAAAGAGAGACTAAAAAAACAATCCCATTTACCATCGCACCAAAAAAATTAAGCTACCTAGGAATAAACTTAACGAAAGAGGTAAAAGACCTCTACTCAGAAAACTACAGGACGTTGAAAAAAGAGATAGAGGAAGACATAAAGAGATGGAAGAACATACCATGTTCTTGGATTGGTAGAATCAACATCATTAAAATGTCCATACTACCCAAAGCAATCTATAAATTCAACGCACTTCCCATTAAAATACCAACGGCATATTTCACAGACCTAGAACGAACTCTCCAAAAATTCATCTGGAATAAAAAAAGACCCCGAATAGCTGCAGTGATCCTGAGAAAGAACAAAGTAGGTGGGATCTCAATACCAGATATCAAGCTGTATTACAAAGCCACTGTTCTCAAAACTGCCTGGTACTGGCACAAGAACAGATATACAGATCAATGGAATAGAATAGAGAGCCCAGAAATCGGCCCGAACCAATATGCTCAATTAATATTTGACAAAGGAGGCCAGAACATACATTGGAGTCAAGATAGTCTCTTCAATAAATGGTGTTGGGAAAATTGGACAGTTACATGCAAGAAAATGAAACTAGACCACCAACTTACACCATACACAAGAATAAACTCAAAATGGATAAAGGACTTAAAAATATGACGGGAAACCATAAAAATACTAGAAGAATCCAAAGGCAACAAAATCTCAGACATATGCCAAAGCAACTTCTTCACCGATACAGATCCTAGGGCATTGGAAACTAAAGAGAAAATAAAGAAATGGGACTACATAAAAATAAAAAGCTTCTGCACAGCAAAAGAAACCATCAACAAAACAAGAAAGCCCACTACATGGGAGAACATATTTGCCAATGTTATTACTGATAAGGGCTTAATCTCCAACATTTATAGGGAACTCATACAACTCAACAAAAGGAAGATAAACAATCCAATCAAAAAATGGGCAAAGGACCTAAATAGACACCTTTCAAAAGAGGACATCCAGAAAGCCAAGAGACATATGAAAACATGCTCAAAGTCACTAATCATCCGAGAGATGCAAATCAAAACAACAATGAGGTACCATCTCACACCTGTCAGAATGGCTATCATCAACAAATCAACAAACAACAAGTGCTGGAGAGGATGTGGATAAAAAGGAACACTCGTGCACTGCTGGTGGGAATGCAGACTGGTGCAGCCACTGTGGAAGACAGCATGGAGTTTCCTCAAAAAACTAAAAATGGAACTCCCATTTGACCCAGTGATCCCACTTCTAGGAATATATCCTAAGAGACCAGAAACACCAATCAGAAAGGATCTATGCATCCCTATGTTCATAGCAGCACAATTCACCATAGCTAAGATCTGGAAACAGCATAAGTGCCCATCAGTAGATGAATGGATTAGAAAACTGTGGTTCATCTACATGATGGAATACTGCTGTAAAAAAGAAGGAACTCTTACCATTTGCAACAGCATGGATGGAACTGGAGAGCATTATGCTAAGTGAAATAAGCCAGTCAATGAAGGAAAAATACCACATGATCTCACCCATTTATGGATAATAAAGACCATAATAAACTTTTGAACAAAAATAGATACAGAGGCAGAGCTGCCTCAAACAGACTGTCGAACTACAGCGAGAAGGCCAGGGAGGGTTGGGGGGCAGGAGCCGGGGGTGGGGGTAAGAGATCAACTGAAGGACTTGTATGCATGCATATAAGCATAACCAATGGACATAAGACACTGGGGGGTAGGGGAGGCCAGGGGATTGTCAAGGGCAGGGAAAAAAAGAAAGGAGACATATGTAATACTCTTTGTAATACTTTAAGCAATAAATAAATAAATAAATAAATAAAATTTAAAAAAAGAAAAAAAATAGTTCCACTCCTCAATGAGCTTACAACTAATAGAGAAGAGATAATTACTCGTACATGATTTTTTTTCAAAATTCACCATAGTGCAACAAGGAACTATAATTATGACATAAACATAAAATAGGATATAAAGGAACAAGTAGTCAATTCTTAGGAAGCTTATTCAGTTATTCTTTCATTCATTCACCAAATGTGATATGATTGTTGATATTAACATGTCATTTATTATTTGTTATTGATTTTTAAAAAAATATATTTTATTGATTTTTTACAGAGAGGAAGGGAAGGAGATAGAGAGTTAGAAACATCGATGAGAGAGAAACATCGATCAGCTGCCTCCTGCACATCTCCTACTGGGGATGTGCCCGAAACCCAGGTACATGACCTTGACCGGAATCGAACCTGGGACCTTTCAGTCCGCAGGCTGACGCTCTATCCACTGAGCCAAACCGGTTTCGGCATGTTATTGATATTATTAGTTATAATTATTAACGTTAAATTATCACTGAGAACCAACTATGTGCCAGGCACTGTTCAAGCAAATGATATCAAGGTAGACAAAATTAATAAAATCACTGCCTACATGGAGCTCACGTTCTGGGAGGAAGAGACTAATAGTAAACATATAGAGAAGTAAAATATATAGCATGTTAGTTTGTAATGAATGATAAGAAGAAATACAAAGCAGGGCAAGGGTATAGCCAGTGCAAAGAGAATGAGAATATAAATCAAATTTGCCAGTTTCTGACACATATTGCTTACTGTGTGTGTGTGTGTGTGTGTGTTTTGAATCTTCCTCTCAGTTATAACAAATATTTTCCTTTTTCACAGGGTTTCGCTGATAAAGTTCTGACTAGGACTCATGGCCCATTGTAGATTGGACATTAGTTGTTTTTTAAGGACGGCAATGGAATCAAGCTAATCAAATCACATCAACCTTTAGAAATATCTGACTGCCAGTTAATTTAACAGTATTAATGGATGCCACTGGGAAAGCAGGGCAAAGCTGGAGGAAGGGAAAATGGAGAAAAAGACAGTCAGGAGGCAGAAAGAAAGGGGGAGAGAAAAATTAAAATGTGAAGGGAAATGGAGAATATCATTCACAATTGCTGGCGCCTCTCTAAGGCAATGGTTCTCAACCTTGGCTGCACAGTAGAATCACCTGGGAATCTTTTTAAAATCCTCATTTCTGGGCCTCATCCTCCGAAAATTCTGTTTGTTACTAATGTTATAGCCCCACCCCATAACAAAGAAACAGAATTTCCGGAGGATGAGACCCAGAAATCAGGATTTTAAAAAGATTCCCAGGTGATTCTAATGTGCAGCCAAGGTTGAGAACCAGTGGTCTAAGGCTTTGTCAGCTTTAAACCGGTTACTCCTGAGACGGCCCCTGACTGCCCCCTCGTGGCGGGTCGTATGGGCTTCACAGCCAACACTAATTTTTTTAAAAAAGTAAAGTGACAAAGCTACCTATAGAAAGAAACTACACTGCTCTTTCCTGCCCTTCCCCTCCTAATTTAACAAAATTCTGTCATTCTTAGAAGGCAAATCCTCTACGAGTCCCTGCCACGGACTAATTACCATATGGCAATAGACAGTCCTCTATAATCTATAACCAAAAGAACCAGATTATCATCCCAGGCACCCGAGGCCCATTTCGCCCTGTGGAGCGGGTAGACATTTTCTGAAGAAGCTTTGAGTCTGACTTTAAAATACACATTACACATACGTTCGCACGCATTACGTTTCAACATATTTCACTTCCAACTACGCGTCAGGCCCCGAGGCACAAGGGACAAGGACAGCAGACACAGGCCCTGCCTTCCTGGAGCTGGGGGTGCAGAGGAAGAAGTAACTGCGCAAGCACGCCATCGAGAACCAACCTCCTGAGGTAAACACCCTGAAGGAAAGGAGCGCCTTCCCTGAGGAAGTGACGCCCCACTAACAACCACGCAAAAAAAGGCTAACCGGGAAGGAACAACACATCGTTTGTGGCTTTTTTCCCGTTAACTGGGGCCCGTGTTTCATTTGATTCGTCTCCCTAGTGAGGGAGGCAAGAAAAAGAAAAGCAACCATGTTACTTACCAGCGCCTGAGAGCCAGGGGGAGCACGGGAAGCCCAGGCCCAGCCACCATCTTGCGCCACCTCCTGTCGACGTCCCCGAGGTCCGCACGTGCTCAGTAGACCTACGGGTGTGCGCGCATGCGTGTGCACGTGCCCAGCTCTGGCGCAGGCGCAGGCGCAGGCGCAGGCGCAGGCGCAGGGCCATGAGGCGGTTAGCGCATGCGCGTGGCTGGCCTATCTCGGGGGAGGGGGCGGTGTGAGGGATGTCTGTGCTCCTCCACCTGTGCCCACTGTGGCTCGGGCTCCTGCTGGTTCGGTTCTCCCAAGAGCAAAGCTACGCGAGCAGAGCCCGAAAGCTGTGCGGCAGGCACCTCCTGAGAGGCATCGTGAAACTCTGTGGAGATGCCGACTGGAGCCACTTCATGGAGAACACCCCCTTCAGAAAGCAGCTGGCTCCCCAAGCCATGGAGAAGGTGGAAAGCTTCCTCCCTGGTCGGGCGAAAAGCTCCCCAAACGCTTTCCAGGCCCGGGGGAGAGGCACAGACGCAGGTAAACGTCTCTAAACCAAAGGCGTGTTGGACTCTCTGTA
This sequence comes from Myotis yumanensis, assembly GCF_028538775.1. Taxonomy (NCBI): domain Eukaryota; kingdom Metazoa; phylum Chordata; class Mammalia; order Chiroptera; family Vespertilionidae; genus Myotis; species Myotis yumanensis. The sequence continues at coordinate 48,420,353 of NW_027223763.1, read as the reverse complement.
TATTTCTTATCCCTGAATCTGCTCGGCCACATGGCGACCTTCCCCAAGAAGTGGAATGTGTGCCTAGTACACAGGTAGATTTGAAAACGAAAATTATAAGCCGGGGTATTGTAGATATACAAAACCTCTAAGAAGCTTTTTTTAAAATATATTTTTTTAATTGATTTTTTACAGAGAGGAAGGGAGAGGGATAGAAAATTAGAAACACCGATCAGCTGCCTCCTGCACACCTCCTACTGGGGATGTGCCCGCAACCAAGATACATGCCCTTGACCAGAATCGAACCTGGGACCTTTCAGTCCGCAGGCCACGCTCTATCCACTGAGCCAAACGGGTTAGGGCAGAAGCTTTTTTTTTTAACTGAGGGGAAATAAGTGTACATATGTCAGTCCACACATGCTGCTCTCCGCTAGCTTTCCCTTTCCGGAGTATCCTTGTCACCTGGCAAACTCCATTTGTCCTGCAAAGGCTAACCTGGGTATCATTTCCCCACCGTGGGCCGCCACTGACCTTCCCGTGGCTCCTCCACTCTCCGTCTGGCACAGGAGTAACACTCGGCTCTATCGAACTCGCCTTCGGCTGGCTTCATGATTGGCCTGGCCCAAGTGCAAGAAGCAGGAAAGGACCACGGAGGTTGCTAAAATATAAAGCTCGCCACCCCGCATCCCCTTTTCTTGTGCCTATCTCCTTTGCTCACACACGGCCGTGTCCCACCAGACTTCACTTAAAAGTTCAAAGATCAAGTTATTGAGAATTTCAAGACTGCGACAGTTGAGCATTAAACAAAATTCAGGGTCCTTCGAAGCACCGTGTCTGTGCGGCCGCAGGAGCCCCACTCCTGTGAGTCCAGCCTCTGGTGCCCACCCATGGGGTAGCGGCCGTCTCAGGCTGTTTTCACTTGACGTGCCGAGCAGAGGGCCTGGCGCGTTGTCTGTGCTGAATGTGTGTTGAAGTCATCCTGAATGCTGTTAGGCAGCTTTTACGAAGAATATTCTTGTTCCAGAGCTATTGTTATCTTCCAACTATGTTTTTTTTTTCTTTTACATTTTTGTGACTAACACATATTAAGCCCCTTATGGTTTACCGTTTTTTCAAAAAGAAGATGAATTTTATTTATAGGCGGTCCATAGCATAGTCTGATCAAAATTATTGTCTTTTTAAGGTAATTACATGTATTTGCGCAAATTTTGCAAAAGTCAAGATTTCTGAAATTAAGGACTATCATGTCAAAAAAAAAAAAAGAAAGAAAAGAAAAAGAGAGACCTTAATGTAGATGACTGAAACAAAGTAAAAAAGTGCCTGTCTCATTGTAGGCACTCATTAACTTATTTTTTAATGAAGGAATGAATGAGTGAAACTTACAATATTAGTGCTGCCATGGGAATGAAACTTTTAAAGACAGACACCATGGAAACCATCAGACTGAATCTTGACCATTTTCTACCATCAAACCTACCTACACATAAAGTCACTTTATCCCGCTCTTATAAAGGAAGAAGTGTCTCCCTGAAATCTTCCACTTGTACATTAATTTAGTGATTTTCACACTTTAAAGTGCATATGAATCACCTGGTGGATGCTGCTACTATACAGACTCTGATTCAGTAGGTCTGGGTGGGACTAGAGAATCTACAATGTTACAAGCTCCCAGGTGATGTTGATGCTGTTGGTTGGATGATGCTTTTTGAGTAACATGGGCCTAGTACACCTCTCTACCTATTCCTTATTCTTTTCTCCCAGACATGCAAGGAGGACCTTCACTTTCTACATCATGTTGGGTGGACATTTCTCTCACATCTAATACTGTGCTTTCACTACCTATATTACAGTCAAAATTTTACTTTCAGATATCCAAGCTCGAGTTTGTTATTTTAAAAGAGCTTGGAATCCCTTTTCTTGACAAAGCATGCTATGGAGACAATTTTCTTAATTAAAAATAAAAAGTCGCCGGGCAGCGTGGCTCAGTGGTGAGCATCAACATATGAATCCAGAGGTCATGGTTCAATTCCCAGTCAGGGCAGATACCCAGGTTGCAGGCTCAATCCTCAGTGAGGGGTGTGCAGGAGGCAGTCAGTCAATGATTCATCATTGATGTTTCTATCTCTCTCTACACCTCCCTTCCTCTCTGAAATCAATAAAAATATATTTTTTACAAATAAAATAAATCTCTTCCCCTTTTTCATTCATCTTCCCAACCCCTCTCCCATCTAGCAACTATCTAAACACACTCTTTATGAGTGTGTTTCTGTTCTGCTTGCTTGCTTATTTTGTTTTTTAGATTCCATATATAAATGAAGTCATCTAGCATTTTAACTTTCTTTTTTTTTTATTTTTTTTTATTTATTTTTTTTTTTCATTTTTTTTTTTTTTTTTTTTCATTTTAACTTTCTGATGATCTGTTTACCTCCAACACTGGAAAAGATAGTTTGGTACACTGATATTAAAAAAAAATTTATTTCAAAGCTACTCATACATAACTTAAATCTGATATTGTGTACTTTTTGTTATGGATCCTGCATGTATGGCCATGTCTCCAAGACCTACCCCAAAATGTGGCTTCATGATATTTCTAAATTCTGGCTGAGTATATTGTGCCTCCCATTTCTTAGTGTAGGAGAAACCATTAATGTTTCATCACCAGCTTTTCATAATCCATAACACCTGTTCCAGTTATCTATATATATAAAAGGCTAATGTGCAAAGTGTCTCCTCGGGAGTTCAACTGGGAGACCAAGAATTCAATCACTTGCTATGACGTGCGCTGACCACCAGGGGGAGGCACGGGACAAAGGAAGGCCCCGGCCAGCAGCCTGGGAAGGGAGGCCCCAGCTGGCAGCCAGAAGGCCACGATCGGCCCTGATTGCCAGCAAGGCCTAGGGATCCCACCAGTGCACGAATTTCATGCACCAGGCCTCTAGTATTGACCATATTCCCCTATCTTCATATTCATTCATGTATTCTTTATTTTTGTTTGCTTGTTAGATATCATTATCAAAACTGGGCATGCAGGCCCCCTCTCTATATTAATTCAACAACATTTGAGTGCCTCTTATAGGCTAGGTATTTTTCTTGAAAATCTATATTCTATATAAATAAAAAGCTAATATGCTAAGTGTCCTTCCCTCTGTCCAAGGGGTCACTATGACATGCACTGACCACCCGGGGGCAGACGCTCAATGCAGGAGCTGCTGTAATGCATACTTGCCATTTACAGAGAAACGGCAGTGCAGACCTGGCTGACAAAGCAACACTCAGCTTCCCCCAAGTGGGACACAGACCTCGCCACCACCCCAGAGTGACAGCCCACCAAATCACAGCCAAACACTGCCGAGACCCCATGGCCAGCCCCGAAACAGTAGCTGTGGGTGGTGGGTAATGACATCACGTAGCAATGCCTGGCTTCCTCTCTCTAGCCACTAGCCTCCTTGGAGTTTCTTCAGCCCAGGAACACGACTTGCTTTATAGTCAGGTGGAAACATTTACACTTTAACCAAATGTCTGTGAAACATTTTCCCATGCTTCATATCATTTGATCCTCATAGAAGTCTTGGAGTAGGTCGATAGGAGACTAGGTGGGACCCTATTTTCTTTTCATTAGCTAGGAAAAACGGAGATTTAGAAAGTTTAGAAACTTGACCTGACTGAAAAGAAGTAAGAAATGGTGGAACTTGAAAATGACTTCAGGTTTTCTCACTGCACAAAATATAGTCAAACACTGCTGCAGTTAAATATTTTATCCTTTGTTCTCCCTGCATGATCTACAATAATAATCTGCTTCGTGTTGATATTTACTGGTGTGTTGCTGACAATTACCTGAAAGAGAAGTTGGGGTGCTTCACTGGGCTGGAAAAAAATTAGCTAAATCAGAAAGCAGGTCTAATTAAGCAAGTTTATTCTGTTTCTATAAAAGGCTAAGTTGACTCGCGCATGGGCAATACATATAAAGCTCTCGCTGGCGCCAATCACACATGTGTGTTTTGATCTGTCATTGTCAACCATGAATTTGGTTTTGACACTTCTATTATAGAGAAAGGGTGAATAGTGATATTAAAATATTTCTTCTAATTAATTTCCTTTCAATATGCACGAATCTGTGCACTGGCCAACCAGTAGGTATATAAAGGTGAATGAACAGTTTCACTCAGGAAGAAGGAAAGGCTCCTGTCCTCATGAAGCTAGTAGAATAGTATAGATAGATAATAAACATAAGTAAATTATACAGTATGTATATATACATACAAGGATGAACTTTGAAAACATTATGCTAAGTGAAAGAAACCTGACACAAAAGGCCGTATGTGGTATGATTTCATTTTCATAACAGGAAAATCCATAGAAACAGATTAGTTTCCAGGGACTGAAGGATGTGGGAAATGGGAGAAACCACTGATGGGATTTCTTTTGGGGTGATAGAAATGTTCTGCAATTACATAATGGTGATGGTTGTACAATCTCGTGAATACACTAAAAAATCACTGAATGTATGCTTTAAAATGCTGAATTTTATGGCATGTGAATATCTCAAAAAATGTTTTTGCATAAAAATGTACAAAGATTTCTAAGCCTTTTTATAGGTAAACACTGCCTACAAGTATTTTATTTAAAAATATATATTACTTCTGAATAAACATTTTATTGTTTAAAATGTGATTACTTGTGGGTTTTTTTAATAATTTACTGACGTTAGTATTCCAGTATTATGATTAAATTTACAGCTAGAGGATGATTTTAATAAAGTAGAATTTTTCTTATCTCTCAACAGTCTCTTCTACTGCCTCTCAGGAAGAAGCAACAAACAATTTGGAGATACAGTCACCTCCTGAGTATCAGTATAACAAGGCCAACTTGCTACCTAATAAGACAAGAGAACTTGCCTCATCACAAGATATCAGTTCGTATGTTCATGAGATTGTAGAATTTCAGAAGCAAAATACAAACAAAATTAAAACCTTAAGGAAATTGTTTTGGGGGAATCATCCCCAAAGGGTACGCAGAGGATATTCAGAAAAGTGTTGTCTTAGAGGATGTACAGAAGAAGAACTTATTATTGCATGCCTTCCATATATTGATTATAAAATCTTAAAGAAAGAGGAGTCTCAGTTGTGACTAAGATGTACTAACCATCATAGGAATACTAACTTAATAAAAGCTTAATATGTTTATTTTACTTTTATTTATTTTTTATTTTTATAATTGTCCTTGTAGGTTGTCTGCTGTGAACACCTAAGTGTACTTGCAAGCACCTGACAATACTTTATGGTGATAATAGGAATCAGTATTTTCTTTTTTGACCTCTACTTTTCATTGTTTTTGTAATTGAAGATGTTATTGGAAATGGCATGATCCATGTAGACATCTAAGAACTCCTAGAAGTGGGATCACTTGTTCATCTTTTTAAAAAATTTTTTTCTTTATTAAGGCATTACATATGTGTCCTTATCTCCCCATTGCCCCCCACCCTCCCCTCATGCCCTCACCCCCCTAGTGTCTATGTCCATTGGTTATGCTTATATGCATGCATACAAGTCCTTTGGTTGATCTCTTCCCCTTCCCCCCACCCTCCCCTGCCTTCTCTCTGAGGTTTGACGGTCTGATTGATGCTTCTCTGTCCCTGGATCTGTTTTTGTTCATCAGGTTATGTTGTTCATTATATTCCACAAATGAGTGAGATCATGTGATATTTTTCTCCTACTGATTTTGCTTAGCATGATGCTCTCCAGGTCCATCCATGCTGTTACAAATGTTAGGAGTTCCTTCTTTTTTACATCAGTGTAGTATTCCATTGCGTAGATGTACCGCAGTTTTCTAATCCACTCATCTGCTGATGGGTACTTAGGCTGTTTCCAAATCTTAGCTATTGTAAATTCTGCTGCTATGAATATAGGGGTGCATATATCCTTTCTAAGTAGTGTTTCTAGTTTCTTGGGATATATTCCTAGAAGTGGGATCACTGGGTCAAATAGGAGTTCTGTTTTTTAGTTTTTTGAGGAAACTCCATACTGTTCTCCACAGTGGCTGCACCAGTCTGCATTCCCACCAGCAGTGCAGGAGGGTTCCTTTTTCTCCGCATCCTAGCCAGTTAAGCTGCATTTAAATGGATTGTGGAGTGTTCTGCATTCATCTGTATGACATACATATTGAGGCCCATGACTATATGGCTCACTCCAGTATTCTAATACATTTGTGCCACTAACTTAAAGATAACTAACCAACTACCACTCCTATAATAGTGGGTACACTTTTAATTCCTTGAGTTTTATTACAGTAATTGGTAAAAAATCTTTTTAGTTTCAATTGAGGACTAAAAAAAAAAAGTTCATCTCTTTCGGTTGTAAAATCTCCAAGATACTCTGTCTTTGTTTGGAAGGTACTGATATAGTTAATGTGACAATCTTTTCTGGCTTGGTTTCTGTTTTCTTGAGTGGACTTGAATGATAAAGCCTCTGACGGTAACTCAGAAGTTTTGAATTGGTTTAGGGCAAGGATGGTAAATGAATTTTCATCATAAATGGAAACTCCAAATGATTACTAATGGTTTGCTTGTTTGCAGTCCATATCTCTTCACATGCATTTTAAGACCTCTTCAACAGTATAGTTCAATTCTCCCTTCTATCTTTTCTGCTATTTGTGCTAGATCTTCTATTTCCACTTATATTATAAACCACATAATACATTTTTATTATTTTTGTTTTAAATCATTATCTTTTTATTCATGCACTTTTAATGAGATTATTGCCATTGTGTACATTTTACTTAACTAATTTTTACATTAAGTCAGTGTCTGTCGTGTAGCCATCAAAACTCTGTAATCCTATTTAGACACTGGCTCCTTAAAATCAGCCACTTCTTATTGCTTTCCTGAAGCCTTTCTACACGACAAACTCATAATTATCATGCATTGTAAATATACCTTCTGCAGGGCAAACATTTCTCAGGTCTGCTCCATTAAAGCTATCTGGAAACATCATATTTGCTACTAATAATTTATTATATTATGCTTTGTAATGGTATCTCCATGGATTGTCAATATATCTAATCTTGCATATAAATAATTTTTTCTTATTTACCTGGAGATAGCAAAATAGAATCCACTGTACTTGTTTGTAGCTGTAATTTTAACTTTATGCACAGTATTATATCATCTATTTCATTTAGTAACTCTGTTAAAGTCCTCTGAATCTATCAGCTGAAGTACTATCAAAAAACCAACATCATCAATGGCATTGATTTATCCATAAAAAATTATGCATGGCTGATGATCCCTTTATAATTAAATATTTCTCTAATCAAATAAGCACTTTCCCCCTTGCACTTGTCTGCAATAGAACTAGAAACAACGTTTAAGAAATTGCAGTCCAGCCTGGCTGACATGGTTCAGTGGTTGAGCATTGACCTATGAACCAAGAGGTCATGGTTCAATTCCTGGTCAGAGCATATGCCTGGGTTGTGGGCTTGATCCCCAGTGTGGATGTGCAGGAGGCAGTCAATCAATGATTCTCACCATTGATGTTTCTATCTCTCTCTTCGTCTCCCTCTCTGAAATAAATAAAAATATATTTTAAAAAAGAAATAAATTGCAGTCTAGTTGGATAACAATAGCTCTTTTTATTAGTGTTTTTCCTATAACTGGTGGTCCACATGATAACAACCTTTTAGAAGTATTATTCCTACACTGGAATAATTCTAAGTTTGTCAGAGATAGTTCTATTACCTCTCTTAATTCTCTGATCTGTTCTGATAATCCCCAGTCTTAGAAAAAAGAAATATTCCCTGTGTCTTTATGAGACATGCTATAAATGAGTGGATCTTAACAAATATCTTTGTAATCATTTCAAAGCATTTCTTGTTCCTGGCTTCAGGTTACTTTTTCAAGGTGAATATATAGATTTAACAATGTAATTTTCTCCCATTAATTCCTTAAGTACTTCACCCGCAATCTGCCCAGATTTGGTGATTGTAGAGCTGGCCTTGATTGTTCTCTTAGCTGTTTAAAACAGTTGTTGATCTTGTGCTACAAGCATTTTGTTTTATGATAGTCTTGAGGCTCATTATCTCTATGATCTGCAATGATGAGATGCTATCACTCATAGGGGATACCAAGAATGATGATGGCATATATGACAAACCCACTGCTAAATATACTCAAAGGGGAAAACTAAAAGCATTTCTCTTAAGATAAGGAACAAGACAGGATGTTCACTATCACCACTCTTATTTAACATAGTACTGGAAGTCCTAGCCACAGCAGACAAAACAAAAACAAACAAACAAACAAACAAAAAACACAAAAACAAAACAGAAATAAAAGGCATCCAAATTGGAAAGGAAGAAATAAAACTCTCATTATTTGCAGATAACATAATACTGTATATAAATAACCCTAAAGATTCCATTAAAAAATTATTAGAGTTGGTAAATGAATTCCGGAAAGCAGCAGGATATAAAATTAATACTCAGAAATCAGTTGCATTTTATATACCATTAATGAACTATCAGAAAGGGAAACTTTAAAAATTTCATTTATAATTCCATAAAAAATACTACCTCAGAATAAATTTAACCAATGATGTAAAAGACCTATACTCAGAAAATTATAAGGCACTAAAGAAAAAAAACTGAAGAAAATACAAATAAGTGGAAGCATATACTGTGTTGATAGGTAGAATTAACATCATTAAAATGTCCACACTACCCACAGCAACCTATAGATTCAGCGTAATTCTTATCAAAATGCCAATGCTGTTTTTCACAGAACTAGAACAAATAATCCAAAAATGTATATGGGACCACACAAAAAGCCCAAATAACATCAGCAATATTGAGAAAGAAGAACAAAGTTGGAGGTATCACACTAGCTGATACCAAATTATATTAGAAGTCCAAAGTAATCAAAACAGCATGGTACTGGCATAAAAACAGACATATAGATCAATGGAACAGAATAGAGAACCCAGAAATAAATCCATACCTTTATGGCCAATTAATATTTGACAAAGGGGGCAAGAACATACAATGGGATAAAGACAGTCTATTCAATAAATGGTGCTGGGAAAAAGAAACAGATACTAGCAAAAAAAAAAAAAAAAAAAAGAAAGAAACTAGATCAATTTATATAAAAGAATAAACTCAAAATGGATTAAAGACTTAAATGTCAGATTGAAATCATGAAAATCCTAGAAAAAAACATAGGCAGTATAATCTCTGACATTTCTCAACATTTTTTCTAATATATCTTCTCAGGCAAGGGAAAAAATAAACAAATGGAATTAAATCAACTAAAAAGTTTTTGCACAACAAAGGAAACCCATCAAAATGAAGAGATAATCTATTGAATGAGAGAACATATTTGTCAATGATACATCTGATAAGGGATTAATATTCAAAATTACAAGAACTCAGACAACTAACACCAGAAAAACAACCCAATTATAAAGTGGTCAGAAGACCTGAATAGACACTTCTCCAAGGAAGACATATAATGACCAATAGACATAGGAAAGGTTGCTCAATATCACTAATTGTCAGAAAAATGAAAATCAAAATCAAAATGAGATATCAACTCACAACTGTCAGAATGGCTATCATCAATAAATCAACAAACAAGTGTTGGAGAGGATGTGGAGAAAAGGGAACCCTTGTGCACTGTTGGTGAGAATGCAGATCAGTGCAGCCACTTAGAAACAGTATGGAGTTTCCTCAAAAAACTAAAAATGAAACTACCTTATAACCCAGTGATTCCACTTCTCGGAATTTATCCAAAGAAACCCAAAATACAAATTTTAAAGAATATATACACACCCATGTTCATTTCTGCATTACTTACAATAGCCAAGATACAGAAGCAACTTAAGTGCCCATCAATAGGCAGGCAGAGACAGGGGCGATCAGGCAGGCAGGAAGAGAGGTTAGGGGCAACCAGGCAGGTAGACAGAGGCAGTTAGGGGTGATCAGGCAGGCAGGCAGAGGCAGTTAGGGGTGATCAGGCAGGCAGGCAGAGAAGTTAGGGGTGATCAGGCAGGCAGGCAGAGGGGTTAGGGACAATCAGGCAGGCAGGCAGAGGCAGTTAGGGACGATCAGGCAGGCAGGCAGGCAGGTGAGCGGTTAGGAGCCAGCAGTCCCAGATTGTGAGAGGGATGTCTGATTGGAGAGAGTGCAGGCTGGGCTGAGGGACGCCCCCACCCCATGAACGAAATTCATGCACTGGGTCACTAGTATTTTATATAAAAGTCTTTACTTTGAAGGGTATTTTTATTTTGGATATTTTGTATAATTCCAAGTTAATAGTTTTTAATGCACCTTGGTGTGACTTGTGTTCCTTCTACTTAGGGCTCACGATCTTCTTGAATTTGTGTGTTTATTATTTGGAATTTAGAAAAATTTCACTCTTTCTTCAAAATTTTAAATTCTCCTGTTTATTCTGGAGCTCCATTACACAGATTATACTGCCTGATAGTATCCCCCAGGTCAGTGATAGTCTGGTTTTTGTTTGCTTGATTGTATTTTCTCTTTGTGCTTCAGTTCAGATAGCTTCTATTGGAACCATTATAAGACTCACCTCGTTTCCCTTCTCTTGGGGAAGCACAGTTGTGTCTGTTATCCAATATCTGAATTTAGGTGTTTTGTTTCGTTCTCCACTTCCTTACAGAGAAAGGGCAAACCTGGTTCAAGTTACTCCATGTGGCCAGAAGCAGACGCTTCAGCTTAATCTTTAAGGAAAGAATAATCAAATCAGACATAGGCATACCATCAGATTACCATTCTTAGATGGCAATTTGACTTCAAATTTCAGCGAGAAAGTAGAGTTAATCAGAGAAAAACGCTCTCATGCTTCTACCACCAAATCTATAAACCTACCTGTATTTACTCCATTTTACCATCTTCCTCCTAGTTGTAAAAGTGTCCGTGATCTATTAAAGAGATATTTTTCTCTTGTGCTCTGGATTGCATTCAAAATTTCACTCCTTTTATAATTCTCTCCCCAATATCATCAGTCACTCTCTTTCTCTATGACTCAAGCATCTCCATATAAAAGTGGTTTAAGATCTCCCAACTAAAAAACTTCACACCCACATGAAGTTTCACCTTATTTTCCTGCTTTCCTTCAGGGCAAAACTTCTCAAAACAGTTGTCTACATTTACTGTCTCCACTTCTTTACCAACCTCATAACTTCTTCAACCTGATAGAGTCTGGAAGCTTATCCCTTGAACTTACCCATCAGTTCACAATGCTCCTATTACTTGGTCCTTCAGTAAATACATTCAACAGAGTTGACCACTTTCTTCTACTTAAAGCACATTGTTCTCTTGCTTTCATGAAACCACACTCTCTCACTTCACTGACCATTCTTTGTTTCCTCATCCTCAATCGATTGTCTCAGGTTCTGATCCTTTACTTGCTTCCTTTTTCTAACAACACTTTCTTATATTACCTTAACTATATCCATTATTTTAAATGACTACCTATGGACATTTCTACTTGGATATCCAATAGGCATCTCAAATTTAACATGTTCAAGATGGAATTCTTCTAAACCCCCCACCTCCCTCACAGCAACTAGATGGATGGTATTCGCTCAAACCAAAACCTAAGAGACATGCTTGATTTGTTTCTTTTTTCTAATCCCTCCCATCCAATTTATCAGTAGCATACTTTTCTACTTCTTTCCATTTCTATCGCCACCTCTCTAGTTCCAAGCTACAAGATACTTTCAGAAAATGGTGAGTAAACTAGTCTAGCTGGATTGGAAAGTTATTATTGATGAATAGTGGGAGAAAAATCTAGGGAAAGCAGTTTGGGACATGTTTTGAAGGTCTTCAAATGATAGAATCCTCATTTACAAAGGGAAGCAGACGAAGTTAACCCTCCTGAGCATAATTCTCTTGAAAAGTGGTACTTTTTCAATAACTTAAAATATATTGGCATAACAGTTGTTAATATAATAAAAGGATGCTAGTTAAAGGCATATGAAAGGAATACAAGGAGACAGGTGGAAAAGTTAGTCAAATGATGGTATCTTTAAAAAGTACTTTCTTCCTGTTGTTCAATCAACACAGCAGGCCCTAACCCAGACTCTTCTGATGTTGAAATCTGGCTCTGCCTCGGTGACACTCTGGAGTGTTGAACTTTATTCTGCAGGAAATGGGGTGAGTTGAAAAGCTTATGAGCAGAAGAGTGACATGGTTAAAACTGTACTATACTATGGGAATAATGGCCTGACAATGATGTGTAGGACTAATGTGAAAATGTAGAAAGAGTAATTAAGTTATTACAATAGAACAGACATGAAATTATAAGGGAGTGCAAAAAATGAGATTGATGCAGTGAGGAGGAAGATTGGAAAGAGTACAAGAAATAAAAACAAGAATCAAATGGTTTTATTCAAGGATTCTCATCTATGATGACAAGAGAATTATGGTGTCATTATGATGACTAAGTACATTAGGAAGGGAGGCTATTTTGTGGAGAAAAATACAATGTGTTCTGCCTACAAGTTCTGAACTGACAGCTGTAAATAATAGTTATGTATGACTGTACTTGGCATAATTCTCTGAGTCATTCACCATCATACAAAATAATTTTGCAACCTTGGTTCTAGGTTTACACTTCCAAGGTTATTTACCTGATTCCAATATATTAAATACATATTTGCTGTATTATATGCATAACTGATACTGCTTCAGTTTTACCTACCACTGATTTCCTCTACTGCCAATTCATCAGAAGTAACTTCCTTTTAGAGATGTGCTACTTCTTCATGTTGTTTTTTTCCCTAGATATTTGCAAGTTATCTTTGTAATGCTTTCTAAAGATATATCCTACTCCTTTCTCAACTAAAAATCCCTTGAGGATCTAAACATTTTTGTTTACTAACAGTACTTAGCATAGTGCCTTGTTCACTGTAGGCTCTCAAAAAAGATTTGTTAAAAGGTTAAATAGCCCTAACCGGTTTGGCTCAGTGGATAGAGTGTCGGCCTGCAGACTCAAGGGTCCCAGGTTCGATTCTGGTCAAGGGCATGTACCTTGGTTGCGGGCACACACCCAGTAGGGAGTGTGCAGGAGGCAGCTGATTGATGTTTCTCTCTCATCGATGTTTCTAACTCTCTATCCCTCTCCCTTCCTCTCTGTAAAAAAATCAATAAAATAGATTTTTTTAAAAAGTTAAATAAGTAAAGTTTATGGTTTGTTTACAACCTAGGCTCATTTCTTCAAAAAATAGGGTAATTTAGCATGTTTTAGTATATACAGCATTTATCAGAGTCAGAAGAGCTGGGCTTTAGCCTGGCTTTATTCTTAATTCAGATCTGTGATGTAGGAGAGTTAAGGTAACTTCTTTGGACTTAGCTATAAAATGATTTCAACTAAACCTCTGATCCTCTTCTTGCACCCCATTAATCCTACTTCATGTAGCAAATATTATGGTGACTATGGAAAACATGATTTAGTTCCTTAAAAGACCATATATATGTCTATACTTGAGAGTATTCAATTTAAATAATAGTTATTATTTAAAGCTAATAAAAGTTCATTTACTTTTTATAATATATGTTTTTATTGATTTTTAGAGAGAGGAAGGGAGAGGGAGAGAGGATAGAAACATCGATGTGAGAGAAGCATCAACATTAATCTGCTGCCTCCTGCATGCCCCCTACTCGGGATGAAGCCCACAACCTGGGCATGTGCCCTGACCTGGAATTGAACTGGTGATCTCTTGGTACATGGGTTGATGCTCAACCACTGAGAAGCATTGGCCGGGGAGTTCATTTACTTTCAACTTTCCTCATCCTTACATTGCTCCTTTCACAAAGACTTACTTTCTACATTTAACCAAATTGTTGTGCACTTTAACTATTTCGTTTATAGGACAGGTTATAGTTAGTTATCCAACTAAAAAATACTTATTTATACTGGGAACTAAAATGATTTTGTCATCTTGCTACCTGGGAAATGTACCTAGAGTTTATCTACTTTATTGCTACTTTATATGTGTGCTGCCAAAACTGTTAAAGGCAGCATGATGAAGTGACATGAACTCTGGTATTGGAACCAGACTGCCTAAATTAAAATGTCAGCAATTTCAGCATCCATTCTTTGTACATGTAGGATTTGGGAATTTATCTTATCTTGCTTAACTTCAGTCTGCACACATTTAAAATGAGGGAAAAAATGGCACCTACCTCATAGTTGTATGGATAAAATGAGATAATCCACAAAAGAGGGACATTACTTCTACCCAAAGTGTACTAAAGATTTAATGCAATCCCTATCAAAATCCCAATGACACTTTTTGTGGAAGTAGAAAAACCCATCTTAAAATTCATATGGAATCTCAAGAGACACCAAATAACCAAAAGTTTTTTGTTTTTTTAAACTACAACGAAGTGGAAAGTGTCACACTTCCTGATTTTAAAACTTACTACCAAAGCTACAGTGATCAAAACAGTATGGTATTGGCAAACATATAGACTAATGGAAAAAATGAAGAGCTCAGAAATAAACTCTCACATATACAGTCTTTTTTTTTTTATTTTAGAAAGAAGAAAGAACTCTACTAAAAATATGGCCATTAAGTAGATGAGTTGGAGCTAAAAGAAAATGACCTAGGGCCTTGCCGGTGTGGTTCAGTTGGTTGAGTGTCATCCCATGCACCAGGTCACTGGTCCGATTCCTGGATAGGGCACATGCCTGAGTTGCAGGCTTGATCCCCAGTAGGGTGTGTGCAGGAGCAGCCAATTGATATTTCTCTCTCATCAATGTTTCTGTCTCTCTCTTCCTCTCCCGTACTCTCTCTAAAATCAATAAAAACTTTTTTTTTTTAAAAAGAAATATTGGCGTTCACTCATCTTAAAAAAAAAAGAAAGAAAATGACCTAGGTAATTACTAGAGCCAAAGAATTTTTGGCATTTGATTGAGTTATGCTCTAACTCAATACTCTAAACTTTCACAGTTATTTTAGTAATCCTAAAATAAGAGACATTAAAAAAGTTAGGAAAATTCCCATTAAATGTGAAATTAATATCAGATCTGAAAAAAACTTTAGAAATTCCCTTTTCCCAGCACCATATTCATTGTTCCTTGGGTCTTAGATGTCTAAATCATTTTTAGGAAACAGACTGGGATATATATATATCAATATATATATATACATACACACACACATACACACACACACACACATATATATCTATTTCAGAGAGGAAGAGAGAGGGAGAGAGAAAAACATCGATGAGAAAGAATCATGAATTGGCTGCCTCCTGCACACCCCACACTGGGACTCAAACCCACAACCCGGGCATGTGTCCTGACTGGGAATCGAACCATGACCTCCTGGTTCATAGGTCAACGTTCAACCATTGAGCCACGCCGGCTGGGCAATAGACGGTTCTTTACAGTTCTATCAACTTTTGGAAATTTCTTCCTCTGTAATAGTTTTGGAAATAAATGGGTCTCCTGAAAGGCTGGTGGTAAAATTTATTTGGGTGGAAATAGAAGGCTGCCCTGGGTTTCCAATGGGAACTTTTCCCTCCTGCCATAGAAAAAGTCCAAATTTGTCTTCATCAAGGCCAAAACAAAGGCCAGTGTCCAGAGTTCTGTTTCATATTAAAGCTTAGTCCTTTGGAGCCCATGCAGTTTGCTACAGGCCCCAGGTGGGACTGCTAAACCCACATGGTTACTACGGGGAGTAACAAATGGGGCCAGCGCAGGTCACTGAGAGAAAGAACTCTGCTCCCTGGGGTTATATTATCTCAGTCTTGGACCAGGAGCTTTTCTGAAATAACCAATCAACTTCCCAAACTTTCTCGAGCTTCTGATGGGTCCACCTCCCAACCAATCCTTTCTTTCTTTCCCCAGGTTAGATTGGCAGGCTATGGTTGCTATTTTGGCTCCTACTATGCATGCCTCATAGAAGCGCCTTCCCCTGGGCCATTTGGACTTCGACTGCACATGTGCTTACCTCCCTCTTTAGTGTTTTATCTCTTCCTCCAGTGATCTGTGGGGAACAGACCGGTGGTTCCCTGAGGGTGGGCGGTGGTGGTGTGAAGCTACAACTTCCTGGTGAAGTAAGCAGGGTCATGCTTCCCATTTGATCATGCTTAATAATGTCTGCTTCCCTTTGCTTCCTTAATATCTAGCTATCTACACTAACAGCTGTAAACAATAATATAAACACTCAAGTAGGTGCTGCATAGTGCTGACTTACACCTCATGGTTCTTTAATATCTTCAGATATAGCCTTCTGGAACAGATCTATTTTTTAAAATGAACTTGGCATTTTGTTATTATAAAAATCTTTGCTGTCATCTTTGTTTTGCATAGCTTAGTGTTATAAAGACACCACTCTAATACTAGTTGCTCAACATTTTAAGATGATCATTCAGGCCTATGAGACTTAATATGAAAAATCTGAAGAAACCATAGAAGATATCTAAAAAAAACATGACGCTAAAAGCCTTTCCTATCCTGGCACTCTTGTTGCTCAAATGTGGCTGAAGGCTGCTAAAAAACCACTTTCCCTTCTATATAATATCCCAGGAATGAGCCTCCCCAGCTGTGAGGGACTAACAATGGGATGACAACAAAATGAGCCACCTGACAATGGAGGATGAAGGATGCTTTCATAACTGATCAGTACTGCTTTCCAATAATTGATCAGCAATGCTTTCAAGAAAAAATCTTGAAAAGCAGGAAAATGTAAACAATAATATAAACAGAGCCACTTTAATATGGAGCTGCTCTGCCAGAAGAACTGCCTCAAATCTTTGGAATGTTAAAATAAGGCAAAAAAACCTTTAGACTGGGATTAGGCAAACATTGTGTCCCAAAGAATCTTTACAAAGATAACAAGAAAGCAGTTCTTATGACTAATGGACTGACCACAAACTCCAAATTAAATTTAAAACACTGTTTAAAATTAGTATCATTATTATATGCACCAGTAGAAATGCCTTCCTTCTATTAATGTGATCGTCCTCCTTCTCTTTCTCATGAATACTCACTGCTTTGTCTCCTAACTGAAACACTATTTGGGCTTCTACCTGAATCAGTGCATCCCAAATGCCCATTTTTACTGATTTTAAAGAAATACTTGTTACCTCTCACTTTGAAAGGCTTTTTAATTTTAATTTGATTGATTGAGAGAGAGAGAGAGAGAAACATTGATGCAAGAAACATGGATCAGCTGCTTCCCACACACCCCAAGTGAGAATCGAACCTGTAACCTAAATATGTACCCCAACTGGGAATCAAACCCACAGCCTTCTTTTGGTGCACGGGACGACACTCCAACAGAACCACATTGGCCAGGTCCCTTTTTAAGTTAACACAGTTGTGGGCCAACTAACAAAAGTCTACTCACACTCCTGAATGCATGTTGGAACTTTAAATCAACCTTCATGAGTTTATTAGCCAACCACTACACACCACCACATCCTGCATATATGCATGAACTTTCAGAACTGCTGCCCATAATCAATCAAATAGTACTAAATATTTCTTCCTACCAACTGGGCACCTACCATAAAACTGCCTCTACATCACCTTTTCCCACACCTGTTATCTGTAACCAATGTAAATTCTTCCAAAACATCTTTCTTCTTCAAAACATAATGTATAAAAGTGCCCGTCAACGCCATAATGGCAGACATGTGTATCTTTTCTATGTAGTTCTGCTGATGTGGTCTAGACTTCTGCCTCAGGATCTGGTCCTTTTCTGGCTAGGGTTCAATAAACCCTTAAAGCTTTTGGCTGTGAAAGTTCTTTTGTTTGCTTGTTTGTTTGAACACAATCTTTTCCTTACCATCCTGCACTATTAATGTTATTTATCAAGTCAGATCTAAAATCTATGTTTCTGTCTATTCACACTACTCAAAGCTGACTTACTTGACCCTGATAAGTATCATTTATAGGAGTGCTTCCTACTACAGTTATTAAAAACAAAACTATTCACAAAACCTAAGAATATGGACAATTGGAACAAGGATTCTGAGATCTTTTAACCCTCTTGTTTTATAAATTCGTTATAGTTATGTTCAAAAATAAGATGTTAAACAATTGCTATGCATAGAAAGACCTTATAATGGAATGTTTATATAGTATAAGCCCTGACAGTTGAGTTTTCTCCTTTTAAATGTATGACTCAAGCTTTGCTTGCTGAGACATCCACTTCAAAGAAGATTATCTCCAATAAACACACTGCAGCCACAGTACTATGGCCTGTCTCCACCAAGGCTCTTTTGCTTTAAAGATCTTGGTTAATTTCAATAAATGAGCATTTGGGCCACTTATTTTCTTTTCTTCCCATGCTTTAAATTCCTGCTCTTATGTCTTAGAGTGGGCCCATGAGCCCATGAAAGCTCGAGCCCCAACACTTGAAAGCCTCAGGCCAATGCATGTTCCCTCTCTGCCTCGCTCCTCTTTCTCCCACCCCTCTCCCTCTCCCATCCTTCCATCCCAACAATGATGGTTATTGCTAAATGGCAATCATAATAAGAACCATGGGACCAGTCTAAGCACAACGTTAGTTACTGATAGGCTGAGACCAACACACAAAGCAAATCATTAACAAGTTTTAAAACCGTATTAATAAAGATTGGTGTTTCACTGGAGACAAGGCTTTTCTTTATACATTTGTAAGACTGAAAAAGAATGAACCATATTTAGGGCCTGCACCAATTAAGCAATGCTATCTGGCAGAAGCACAATATAAATTAATCTCTTAACCTAAAAAAAACGACATATTGCAAGAAAGTAAAAACATTAAGTATTTTAATAATTAGGTATATAATGCACATTTTACTCATATGAAATTTGATTCATATGAAAAGTTAAAGGCTTGACTATAAATTTGACTAATGTGAAAATTTTTAAATTCTCTTCTCTCAGTGTCATTCTGAAATCTCTCTAATATTACTATCAGCATCATGAAACACTTAGCATCTAGTTACCTTGAAATTAATTACAACCAACACAAACCTGGGAGAAAACATAAAATTTCTGATATTCATACTCAGATGTTTTTCTTAAATAAAATGAAGCTTATTTCATATAATCTAGTCTTTTGCTTGGGTAATCCTACTGGCATCCTTACTCTTCTTATTATTTATTCTGATACTAGAGGCCTGGTGCACGAAATTCATGCACGGGGGGGAGGGTTGTCCCTCAGCCCGGCCTGCGCCCTCTCGCAGACTGGGACCCCTCACTCCTTACCACCCACCTGCAATGGAAGTGGGAGAGGCTCTTGATACTGCCGCTGTGCTCGCCAGCTGGGAGCCCAGCTTCTGGCTGAGCAGCACTCCCTCTGTGGGAGTGCACTGACCACCAGGGGGCAGCTCCTGCATTGAGCGTCTGCCCCCTGGTAGTCAGTGCTGGTCATATCGACAGGTTGTTCAGTCGATTTGCATATTAGGGTTTTATTATATAGGATAGCAAAGTGAAAGAGCTTTAGTAAGTAATACTGGAAAACTAGAGAAACTTTCATTAGAAATCATTTAAATACAAGAACTACAGTGGATACAGTAATGTTCATAAGAAAATGCAGTATAATCTTAGGAAGCATTTCTTTAAAAAAAAAATCTAAAGGTAAGTTTACTGTTATAAAAGGCTTTCTCTGCACATCCCTAAACCAATGTGTATACCCCCACTTCCTTGGTGGGGGTATTTAAAAGACAATAAAAAAGAAAATAACTTCTGGATATTTATTACATCAATATTTCAATTTTTGGGAACATGCTAAAGGCACAATGAAAAAAATAACACATCTTCATAAACTGGCCATATAACACCACCCCATGGAGAATGGCTCCCAGGTATAGAACTATGGGTATTTTCTAATGTCTACTCCATAATAAAATTGTTTAAATAAAGTTGAAATATCAGAAGTTATAGTTGTGACAAAAATTTCACTTGACTTTATAGCAGAAGTCTTGGGTTGTAAGAAAGCACTCCTTCACAGCAAATTACAGTGTACTGGCAGCGCATGTATAAATAACATAAAAAAGTGACTGTTTCCCAAAGCAGGTAGCCATGGATATAAGGAATTATTTATATAAAGACTGTATAATTTACTATACCAGAATATTTACAGAATTACAGAATTCTAAAAAATCTTTATCCTCATTTCTGAAGAATATTAACTTGAAGAAACATTTTGGCATTAACTAGAACAAGTAATTACCTATTTCTTGTGCAGAAACAACTAAACAGCTACAGGTTCAATTTCTTTTCATGTATAGTCAAAATCAAAATTTAAAACACTACTAATCCTTAATGAATAATAATTCTCTTGAAAACTTAACATTTTACAATAAAGTAGTCATCAACTCTAAATACTTAAAAATGCTTATAAAGTATTTCTTCTCTACAACTAAAAACTGAAACATTAAAAAAACATTTTAAAAAATTTAGTTAACATCCTTGTTTTTAAAAACAAACAAAATGGCCCTCTCTGGTTTGGTTCAGTGGATAGAGCACCGTCCTGTGGACTGAAGCATCCTGGGTTCGATTCCAGTCAGGGGCACATGCCCAGGATTGCGGACTTGATCACCAGTAGGGGACATGCAGGAGGCAGCTGATCAATGATTCTCTCTCATTGATCCTTCCATCGCTCTCTCCCTCTCCCTCTCCCTCTCCCTTCCTCTCTGAAATCAATAGAAAATAATAATAATAATAAAATAAATAAAAACAAAATGTTTTAGACCTTTAAAATTCTACCTTTCAGAACTTAAGTTTTAATACAAAAATCTGAAATCAAGCACATCATCATACTTTTGACTTGAAAAGTAGGAAAATGGAGATCTTTAATTGCACTGTATTTACAGATCTTGAAGAGTCTTTACAAATTAAATAAAAATTATATTCAACTTTCATCAAAATATCTACTAGAAACCTTTTAAAATTTTAAATGATTTTTTTCATTCGGCAACCACTAAAATATTTCAAAGATCATGTAAAGAGAATTTCTCCTCTTTCCTTCCTTCTAACCAAAAGAATCTCAAACTCTACATGTGAAGAATTCTTTCTTACAGAATTTGCACTTTAAAACTAGCTCCAAAAAATAATCAGAAAAATAATTAAAAGTCTGTTTAAAAAAATAGCACATACCACTGAAACTAGAGTAAGAAATTATTTTCTTTTTAACCCAAATACTAACTATTTTAAACTTTTTATAAATAACAATAAATACCGCCTCATATTATGTACGGTGTATAAAATGGAGTAGCACTAAAACAAATGATGACAATGAACAACCCATTATACTTCACTGAAAATAAGTATACTCTCATTTTTCTTAGAGGAATATTATGAATTTTCTACTGGCATTCTGGAATAAAATAACAAGCATACTTTTTTACCAATTTCCTCTCATTTCTCCTTTGAATATAAGACTTTCTAAATTTTCTAAGAGAAAATTTATTCTGAGACTACAAGAGATTTCTGAAACCCCTAAAATACAGTCTTAAAAAAACATCCCTACCCCATACTATGAATCTTCATAGGTTAAATTTAATGCATGATGATAGGTCCCAAGGATTGAAGAATCATACTGACAGCCAATAGCTCAAGGGATGACAATAATCCTGCATTTGTAATCTCAAAATTTTAAAAGAAAACTATTTACCAGTCTTAGAAAAATTTAGAGATCTATTTAAAAAAAAATAACAACATACTCATCACAAATAGATACAAGAGAGACAAATAAGAAAATAGATTGTGTTACAGCTTTGTAAACTTGTTCCATTTCAAAATGTATTCTTTATAGTTAGGGAAATCCCTATACAAATAAAACTAAACATTTGTTCCCTTTTCTTTGAAAAATATTTACAGTACATAGAATGATAAGCAAAAAGTATACACCTGCTTATATTGCTGGCCAGTGATATAGATGAACAAGAACACAAAAGTGCTTACTCAATTATTTGAGCATCTTAATTTGTTTGTATAGTGAAGTTATTTTAGATCAACTATGGAAAAATTAGAAAACACCATTAATGAACCAGCCCTTGTGTAAAAGATCACACAAGATGCCAAGGTATTATACAGTCACTGTGGTAAAAACTGTACATATGTATTCTGTGCTTCTTTAACATTGTAAAATTTATATTACAATTTTTTCATCTCTCAAAATTCTGAATTAAAAAACATCTATTTTTTTTCTTTTGCCAAAGAAAAGTGATGTTAAGTGACTAAGTTCATGAAAGTTTTTACAAAATTCTTTACTAAGAACTTTTCATCCATTTCTTTTACTGGTGTCCCCATAAAGAAAAACTCACTATACAGTGGGGCCTTGACTTACAAGTGTCCCGACTAACGAGTTTTTTGAGATATGAGCCGTCTCTCGGCCGATTTTTTGCTTTGAGTTGTGAGCTAAAATTCAGGTTACGAGCCAGCTTCAGATACCCCACCGCTAGTTGGCGCAGCGAACGTCAAAATGATTTGACATACGAGTAATTTGAGTTACGAGCTCCATCATAGAACGAATTAAACTCGTAAGTCAGGCCCCACTGTACTTTGAAAGTTTTGAGCAGATATTTCCACATCCTTGTGGCTAGCATCATGATATACATAACAATGATATATGTAGTAATAGTCCACAGCAATGTGAAATACAAAACTTTGTTCTCTAACTTTATTTTGGTCTCAGAGTGAAGTTCATTTCGTTCATCCAGCTATGTTGTCCCTTATTTGATCAACTCGAAGAGCTAGGTTTCTGAAAGATGGACGTTGATTTACATTATTATTCCAGCATTCTGTCATGATCACATAGATCTGTAAAAGAGAAAATAAACCAGAATTACAATGAACACAAAGTGTTATTTTTTTAATTGGCAGAAGACATGAATTCAGAACTCCCACTTAATTCTTCCATATAGGTATCTGTGCCTAGATCCACAGTTATATGATTACTAGAGGCCCGGTGCATGAAATTCGTGCACGATGTGGGGGTCCCCTCAGCCCAGCCTGTACCCTCTCCAATCTGGGACCCCTTGGGGGATGTCCGACTGCGGGTTTAGGCCCGATTCCAGGGATCAGGCCTAAACTGGCAGTCGGACATTCCTTTCACAATCCTGGACCGTTGGCTCCTAATTGCTCACCTGCCTGCCTGCCTGGTTGCCCCTAACTGCCCCTCCCCCCGCTGGTCTGATTGCCCCTCACTGCCTCTGCGTGCCAGCTGGATCACCCCTAACTCCCCCCCCCCGCCAGCCTGGTCACCCCCAACTGCCCCCCTGCTGGCCTGGTTGCCCCACGCAGCCTGCTGTTCAGTCGTTTGGTCGTCCCTCATTAACCCCCCTGCTGGCCTGGTCACCCCACGCAGCCTGCTAGTCATTTGATCGTCCCTCACTAATCCCCCTGCCAGCCTGGTTGTAGGCAGCCATCTTGTAAGGGTGTGAGAGTTAATTTGCATATTACCTCTTTATTATATAGGACTAGAGACCCAGTGCATGAATTCGTGCATAGGTGGGGTCCCTCTGGATCGCCTGCAGGGGTTGGGCCGAAACCCGCAGTCCAACGCCGCCTGCAGCTCCTACCTGCGGCTCGTGCTCATCCCAGCCCCACTGTGCCTGCCACAGACTCGCACCCAATCAGTCCCAATCGGGAGAGGCTCGTGCTGCTGCAGCGGCACTTGCCAGCCATGAGCCCTGCGTCTGGTGCCCTCCAAGGGGAGTGGCCTGCAGGATTGGGCTGAAACCAGCTCTCCGACATCCCCCATGGGGTTCCAGATTGCAAGAGGGCATAAGCCAGGCTGAGGGACCCCACCGGTGCACGATCAGGCCAGGGAGGGACTGCAGGAGGGCTCCAGGGCATGTTTGGCCCATCTTGCTCAGTCCTAATCGGCCAGACCCTAGCAGCAAGCTAACCTACCGGTCATAGCGTCTGCCCCCTGGTGGTCAGTGCATGTCATAGCGAACAGTTGAGCATCATTAGCATATTACTCTTTGATTGGTTGTTCAGTTTTTCTGCCATTTGGTCTATTTGCATATTACCCTTTTATTATATAGGATTATTATATAGGATGCTATTTATTTAAAAGCTCATCAATCAAATTTGATCAAGTGACCTGAAGTCCTTGTTCTAAAAGAGCAAGAAATTGTATGATTACTATGGATAGAAAAAATAAATAAATTTGTGACCTCATCTGGGCATCCATCTGGTCTTGGTAATCTTCCATTATTCTTCAAGAGTTCTATCAAATGAAACACAATCATCTGTCCTTGTTTGTCGTTGCCAATCATACGCATGAATTCCTGAAACATAAACCCACATTTCAGTGAGATTTTTGGGGTACATTTAATTTGAAGCAGAAATCTTTCTCAACTTCTTCCAATAAATGGGAACAATTCTGTATATGTATGCTTTCTTATATGTTTGAAACATTTTAAAAACAGACTATTTTGCTTGGTTGGTGTGACTCAGTGGTTGAGCATCAACCCAGGAACCAAGAGGTTGCTGGTTCGATTCCTGGTCAGGGCACATGCCCAGGTTGCAGGCGTGGTCCCCAGAGGGGGCATGCAGGAGGCAAATGATTGATGATGTTCCTCTCCCATCAATGTTTCTACCTCTCTATCCCTCTCCCTTCCTCTCTCTCTAAAAAAATCAATGAAAAATATTTTTAAAAGTCAAACTATTTTAAAACTTCCTTTTCAGGAATACTTCAGACAGGATTGTTACATGTGGAACCTCTATAATGCCATTTCTATAAATGTAATATACTCAACACAAATTCCCTGAGAAGGGCCCAAAACAAGTGAACTAAAACTATATTTACATTTTTTGGTGGCTATTGTTTTAACATGTCACATTACATTACATTTCAGCTCAAATAAAAACTTGAGTGTAAAAGAGGGCATAATAAAAAGAGTGCAGAATGAATGTTTAAGTAAAAGTACATGGAGAGAAAAATATGTTCAAGTGTTAAAAATTCATAAAAATCTGATTTGTAAGCTAGGAAAATATTTACAGCACATCCTTTATTGAAATATAGAGAGCTCTTATAAACTGGTAAGAAAAATTACTAAAATAAAAATGGGCAAAGCACATAAAGAGACAATGCACACACATATGTACACCAAATACCCAATAAGTATGTGTTCAGTCACACTAATAGGAGAAATGCAATTTCAGATCAAATGGATGCAACTTCTCTCCTACCAATTTGGCAAAGCTGCATAGAAACATAATAGTGGATACTGTCAAATGATGAAATGCACATACCCTGTGCACTGCTATTGAGAATATAATCTGATATAGCTTTTCTGGAAAGCATTTTGAAAAACTCAAGAACCTTTAAAAGAGTTCATAACTTTTCATCTATTATTAAACTTTTATTCTAAGGTGACAACCACAGAGAAACAAATATTTATGTATAAGGATGTTCACTATGTTCATTGAGGTGTTACATAAAAGACTGAAAATGGAAAATAATTGTTTAGAAATTACATCCTTATTATGAAATGCTATCCAAAAGTTAGAAGCCATATTTTCAGTAAATAGTTACTAATAAAGGAAAATATCCATGCTCTAATACTTAATTAAAAAAACAAGGTAGCAAGCTGTATAGTATAACCTTTATTTTATAAAAAAATTATTTTAATACAGTTTCACTTTTACATATAAACTTAAAAGAAGCCAGGAAGAAAACATACCACAGTACTAAAATAGTTACCTCTGAGTAGTTGAATTGGAGAGGATTTTTTTCATACTTTTCAATATTAAAAAAAATTCTATAATGATCAGAAAAAAACTACTTTAAAAGTTTAACTTTTGCAATAATTCCTAGAATGAATGAGTTTATTGGATGTATTAAGAATAATATTAAGAGAATATAGTAAACTAGAGACCCACTGCACGAAATTCGTGCACGGGAGGGGGGGTGTCCCTCAGCCCAGCCTGCACCCTCTCCAATCTGGGACGCCTTGGGGGATGTCCAACTACTGGCAGTCGGACATCACCCTCACAATCCAGGACTGCTGGCTCCTAACCACTTGCCTGCCTTCCTGCCTGATTGCCCCTAACCGCTCTGCCTGTCAGCCTGATCACCACCTAACTGCTCCCCTGCCGGCCTGCTTGACGCCTAATTGCTCCCCTGCCAGCCTGATCACCTCCAAGTGCCCTCTCCTTCTAGCCCAATCGCCCCCAACTGCCCTCCCCTGCTGGCCCGATCGCCCCCAACTAACCTCCCCTGCCAGTCCGATCACCCCCAACTGCCTTCCCCTGCCGGCCTGATTGCCCCCAACTGCCCTGCCCTGCAGGCCTGGTCACCCCCAACTGCCCTCCCCTGCTGGCCTGATCTCACCCCCAACTGCCCTCCCCTCTGGCCTAATGGCCCCCAACTGCCCTCCCTTGCCAGCCTGATCTCGCCCCCAACTGTTCTCCCCTGCAGGCCTGGTTCCCCACAACTGCCCTCCCCTGCTGGCCTGATCGCCCACAACTGCCCTCCCCTGTCGGCCATCTTGTGGCGACCATCTTGTGACATCGTGCGATGCCCCCTAGGCTTTTATTATATAGGATAGTACTCTACCCCTCTTCTTTTTAAAAATTCAAGTTAATTTAATCAATAAGTTTAGGGTTATTTTGTTGGATGCTGTATTACAAATAAGCAAGAAGAGGCTAGATGAGCTTTAAGCTTACTATTATTGTTTGGCAAAAGCTTTTCTGATGTTAAAAAAAAAAGTTGAAAGTAAATAAAAACATACTGACCGCTGGTGGACTTTTACTCTTCTCAATATAGGTGAAAAGTTCATATAGAACCACTCCAAAGCTCCAAACATCTGAGGCCACAGAAAACTTGCTCTCTGTCAGTGATTCTGGAGCATACCTGTGAAATAGGGAAGCATTTAAAAGGCGGTTACTTGATGTGTCAACTCTTGTTTGTAGCTGCAAACCAATTGGATTAAAAATTAAAACAGCAAGATGTACAGGAAAGAGTTAACATAGCCGGCTTGAGGCTGTCATCCTAAAAAAGGCCTGCTTGCAATGTTGACACTTGACTGGTACCGGGAACTTAGATTTCAGGAGTGTTTCCACAATTCCCTAAATGATAAGAGGGGCTCACTGTGCCTAAAATGTTTCTGCAAACTACATGGTTTGTGCTGAATGCCTACTTTCCCTCTAGGAGTCTGAAATTGTGGTACATACCAGGCAGAGGGTGCTTACGTGTCCAGTCCCAACACAAACCTTGGGCACTGTGTTGTCACAATTACTGCTGGGAAAAGGAAGTGTGTCCCACATGACTTTACTGAGAGAGGACCTTGGAAGACTGTGCTTGGTTTCCTCCAGCTTTGCCCCAGACTCCTTTCCCCTTTGCTGATTTGCTTTGTGTCCTTTCCCTGTAAGGAATCATAGCTACGAATATGGCTATATGCTGAGTGCTATGAATCCTCCTAGTGAATATCAAACCTGAGAGTGTTCTTAGGAACCCCCAAATACACAAAGTTAACTCAAAACAAACAAACAAACAAAAAAACCATTTTTGTCTCTATAGGAAACACCAGGGTTAACTGCAAAGTACCACAGACAGAAAACGTTGCTTCTAAACTGGAGCAAGACTTGAAGCTACTAACATATATGTAAAAGAAAAAACCTGCTTATGTCAAGGAAGTGATTTTTGTAAAGTAGCACAGAAAATTAGAAAGTCCGGGAGAAATGGTGCGACTATCTACTCAAGTATCAACACTAACCAAGGGAGAATTTTGGCTAATGGACTGTGAATATCCTGGTTACATTGCTAAGTTTATCCTTATTATAGAGAGTGATAACAGAGATGTTTAAGATTGATGAGATTTAAAATATAAATTACAAAAATTTAATCTCTTCTTTAAAATATACTCACTTCCATAAATCCTTCTCTGACTACTCAAGGTTTTTATGACCAATTGCTACTGAATTTCTATAATACTTGTAGCCTATGCCACACAATTAACTATGCAATGCTATATTAATTTTATATTTAGTTTTTAAAAACACTTAACATATTTAGTTATATTTTTAAATAAATGTTAGCTTTAGCCCACAAATGGAACATAACATCCCTGAAGACAGTACTACTCCCCCAACCACTGTAAACTATTCTCATCCTTCGGTTATCCTGAAAGCACTCCTGTAATCGCCTCCTCATTCCTCCCTCCCCCAATCTGCAAGGCTGTTTCTCTCTCCCATCACTACTGTAAGAATAAATACAAATCAAAAATATAATTCTCCTTGTTGAAAATGAGGAAAATGACTCTTCCCCCTCTTTCCTTAAAGCATTTATTTTAGAAAATTTACCATTGTAAATTCTTTATCTCTTTAAAATGTAAGTAAGTATTTTTTAAAGCTTTTGCTCAAATGCCTCTTGCCAGCTTTATGATATGTTTTTCTCAAGAACCCGGGAATCATCTCTTTGTAATATAATCATCAAGGAAGTCAGCACCCCTATTTCTCAGTTTCTGTGAGAGGGTAGGTACCTGACTTCAGCAGATTCCTCCTTCCAAGTTACAAAATTATCTCTTGTCATAAGTTATAGTTTATTTTTCCTTTGGTAAAGCCAATTAGCTAATACCTGGTGACTTCAATTACCCAGTGAATTTAGGATGAACCATGTGTGACAAATGTGATGTCAAGTCCTCTCACTTGGGGACTAGTTACTGTTTATCATGAGAAAATGTATGTAATGGATTGAATTTGCTTGGCCATAAGAAAGAATAAGATTTCTTTCTCTCTTTGCAATCTATAAGCAGATTGCTTTTGATGTACAATACCTTCTGGATTAATGCTTACTCAGTAATAAGACTGTTTTCTTTCTAGCTTCTCCCTGCTGTTAGCCTCACCTTAATGTACCCTCTAAACCAGTTCTCCAACCATTAGATCAAAGGCCCCTATACACTCTTAAAAATTACTGAAAAAAAGCTGAAATTACTATAAAAAGAATGCTTCTGTGAGAAGAGTAGCATTGTTTTACATTTTTAAAGGTTCTTTACTGTTTGGTTTAACAGAGAGTATAAGAGTATAACCTATGGAAAATTCCACTATCTATTCATGAAAAAAGGAGAGTGAAAAAAGCACATGACATCTTAGTATTAGTATTAAAATAACTTTTGATAACAGACTCCCTAAAGGGGGTACAAGGGGTCCCCATACTTTGAGAACTGATATTCTGCACCAAAAGTAGAGGTGGGGGGGAAGTAAATTCATATTCCTAAAATATGACTCTTACAATGTTATTCCCTGGGTAGAGCCTCTAAATCTTTCACATACACAATGTTTACTAAATAAAGGCTGATCTCTTTAACATGTTGTACAGGGCTCAATATCATTCTAGCCCCAATTACTCCCTGTTTGCTCTGCAATTATGCCATTCACTTACAAGCCCTCATCCTCTTGTTCTTATCCTCTTCTTATGGTAAACTTAAAAAAAATTAAATAATACTTTCTTTTCTTTCTATTAAAATATAGTGACATATAATATTATATGAGTTTCAGGTATACAACATAGTTATTCAACATTTACATAGCTTATGAGGTGATCATAGTGATAAATCTAGTAACCATCTGTCACCATACAAAGTTATTATGATACCACTGACTATCTTCCTTGTACTGTACATTATACCCCTGTGACTTATTTTATAACTGGAAGTTTGTACTGCTTATTGCCTTTCACCATTTTCATCCATCTCCCCAGGACACCTCCAACACCTCTAGGGTACCATGCTAAATGAAATAAGTCACACAGAAAAAGACAAATACCAAATGATTTCACTTGATATAATATGTGGAAACTAAAAAACCTTGACCTTCAGCAAGCTCTTTACCCTGTCTACAATTCAGTTCCTTCATGCTTAAAATGAGATATTAATACATATTCTCCAAGGATTCTTATGAGGATTAAATGAGATAATCCATGACACGCATGTAAGCCCAATGCAAGTACATAAGAAATTTTTGCTACTATTATCCTATATAATAAAAAGTTAATATGCAAATCGTCCCCTTGACCAGGAGTTCAACCAGGGGGCAGGGCCGGCCCACCAACTGACCGCGACCCCTCCCCCTGGCCAGCCCCCCCAGTTGCCGCCCTGACCCCGAGCGGGGCGGGCCAGTCAGACCCCACCTGTGCACGAATTCATGCACCAGGCCTCTAGTAAATATATAAATGACAAACTATTAATAATAGTAAAAATAAAGTTTTAAGTTTATGCTCTAAAATTTCATTTTATTATACTAAAATATACTCACCAGAATATAGGACTTTCACCAGGTTCTTTCACTTTGTAATATTCTTTGTCTTGTGGCAAGACTTTGGTTAACCCAAAATCTCCAATTTTAACTCTGTTTTCATTCTCTACCAATATATTCCTTGTTGCCAGATCCCTGTGGATATACCTTTTTGTACCAAGATATTCCATACCCTACGGATAAAAATAACATTTTTTCTTTCAGCCAGTTTTGTAAACATAATCAATTTCAATGGTCTTGCCTATTTATAGTCCCTTAATTATCTAAGATAAACTAGAGAATTTCTTAATAATTACCTCAACACGTTCACTTCATCTACAACTAATAACCAGAATATTAGGTACCTTGCATATTTGAGATGTATATTGCAGAAGTTTCTTATGATCTATTCGTTCTTTATGCTTTTGGAGATAGTCTCGTAAACTTCCATATGGTAAATATTCCATAATTAATCTTAGATTACGTCGGCCTTTTAAAACACAAATGGGAACATAATGTTATGCTTTGCCATATTTTACTGATGAAATATTAAAAAACAACCATACATAAATGACTTAAAGATATATAAAATCTGAGTCTAAGATGACAGAATTTGTTTGTAAATAAAGGTGAAATATTAAAGAACACAGGCTTTTTGAATCAAAAAGTTTTAAAAAGCTTTAAAATAGTTGTTTTAGTCTTCTGTAATGCAAATCAAAATAAGCTGAGAAAACTTCCTTCTCCTCATTTTGTACTGAACAAAAAGCATCAAATTTAAATATTATATTTTTAAAGAAAATATGAGCAAAGACAATTTCTTTCTTTGAAAATGACATTTGCTTAATAAGCATAAGCAAGGGTGATAACAAACATTTTCAGTGAAGAGAATGATTAACCGACTAGTCAGAGGTTTCCTGTAGTTACAGTCCACCATCACCAAGCAGTCTTCCGTCTTCTCTCTCTGGGCACTGTTATAAGTCCACATCTTGACACAGTATGTTTCTATTATGCAGGATGCCAACAACATAGCTTGAGTTCAAAATAGGTTTCAATGGCCACATACCAGCACTGTAGCACACTCCCTTGTACTTTACAATGTTGTCATGTTGCAGGGATTTAAGGATTTCAATTTCCCTTTCAAAGTCTCTGAGGTGCTCTTCAGTACTGTGCTGGAGCTTCTTCACGGCCACCACCTCCCCAGTGTTGTCTTGTAGAGGGTCATACCGGCACATCTCAACACTCCCAAAGTTACCCTGAACAATACAACACATCAGGACAGAAATCTCAAATTTTCCACACAAACACTAACAAATTCTAATTACATTAGCAATTCAAACAGTCAGAATTAACACACATCCCTAAGCTTAGATTAGGTAACTTTCCAGACAAAAAAGAAAATAGTAATTCCACAGGTGGGTAGTAAACATATATATTTAATTTATTCAAAAGGAATTAAAAGCTGAAATATAAACAACTTCCAAAAAGCTTTTAGACACAAATCATGAACATTAATTATTAAGACAACCCAAGGGACATGCTATCTATCACTATCTTCCAGGAAGAACTTCGCTTTTTCACAATACACCCTTTGGTATCACTGTCAGTGAGCTGGATGGAGTAAGGGTCTATTATGGACTGAAAGTGTATGTCTCCCCAAAATTCATGTGATAAAGCCCTAACCTCCCCAATGAATGTATTTAGAGACTGGGCCTGTGAAGAGACGATAAAGGATAAATGGGGTCATAAGGGTGAGGCCTTAATCTGATAGAACTGGTGCCTTTAAAAGAAGAAGAAGGGCCCTGACCAGTGTGGCTCAATGCTTAGAGTGTCAGCCAAGCACCAAAGGGTAGAGGTTCAATTCCTGGTCATTGCCATGTACCTGGGTTGCAGGTCTGATCCCCAGCCCCAATCAGGGCATGTACGGGAGGCAACCAGTTGATGTATCTCTCACATAGATATTTCTCTCTCTTTCTCCTCCTCCCTCATTCCCTTTCACTGTCTCTAAAAATCAATGGAAAAAATCTCAGGTGAGGATTAACATAAAAAAAGAAGAAGAAGAAGAAGAGGAAGAGACACTAAAGCTCTCTGTCAATAAGGTGGCCAAATGAGGACCACTAAGAGAGCCCTCACCAGTAACCAAACCCTTTCAGAACCTTGATTTCAGACTTTCCAGCCTCTGGAACTATCAGAAATAAATATCTGATGGTAAAGCCACTATGGTATTTTTTTATGTCAGCCTAAGCAGATTAGTACACAGTCTGTATTATTTGCCCAAGAAAGTAAATTTTTAGCCTAAGGGGATGTTCCCACTTTTTTGTTTTTAAGGTGAGTCATTAAAGAAACCTCTTCTCTTTTTATTAAGATTTATTATCTATACAGAGTTGATATATAACATTTACAATTAAGCTTTGGGTATTAATCAAAGTAATATATTTTGGATATTATTGCATTCTTAAAGAACAGAACAACATAGTGTTAAGCTAAAGTTTCTAAGAGACTATATTTTCAGCTATATTTTTAAAGTCAATTTTTAAAAAAACTTAGACCACATATAAGCTCAAAGTTAAATCTCTAATTACACAGGCCAGACAGCAGTGATGAGATGTCACTACTGAGATTAGGTTATAAAAAGGCCATGGTTTCCACATTGGGTGTTTGTCCTCAGCTGCCATGTTGTGAGAATCCTATGGAGAGGCCTGTGTAAGTGAACATAGTCCAGTCAACATCTAGACTCTGAACAATCAGATTATTTCTTCCTCGGATGACTAAAAAAGAGAATATAGTAAACTAGAGACCCACTGATTTGAGTAGAAAAGCTTAATTGAGCCCTGGCTGGTGTGGCTCAGTTGGTTGAAGCGTCCTGTACATCAAAAGGTCACAGGTGCAATTCCCAGTCTGGACACGTACCTAGGTTGCATGTTCGTTGTTGCGGTGCGTATGAAGGCAACCGATGGATGTTTGTCTCTCACATCAATATTTTTCTCTCTCTCTTCCCTTCTCTAAAATCAATAAATACATCCTCAGTTGAAGATTTAAAAGAAGAAGAAGAAGAAGGGCTTAACTGTCCCTTTCTCTATTTCATAAATAAAGCACCCTCTACCAAGAAACAGTCCCATGGTCAA
Source organism: Myotis yumanensis (assembly GCF_028538775.1). Taxonomy (NCBI): domain Eukaryota; kingdom Metazoa; phylum Chordata; class Mammalia; order Chiroptera; family Vespertilionidae; genus Myotis; species Myotis yumanensis. Next base: position 48,387,044 of record NW_027223763.1, on the reverse strand, counting down.
ATCAGTTGGGGAAATGTTATCTAATATTTGAAGAGGTTCAATGCATATTACATGTTAAAGATTCTGAAAAGTTCTTAAAGATAACTGTTTAACACAGCACTTCTCCAACATCTGACAACTAAACTTTTTCCTACAAATACTCCTTAAAGTTTTATGAAATGTGAACTTTAGAGAATCTTTAAAGCCTTTTTTTCCTAAATAAAATGTTCTACGGCTATAATTTAACTATTTAAAAAACTTCTTTCATCTTACCTTGCCAAGTTGCTGCAGAAATTTCAAGTGTCTTTCTTCAAACTGAGTAGGGTCTCGGTCTTCAAAAGCTCCAGAAAACCCTAGGGCACCTATCCTCATATTTGGTAACATGTCATTCTCTGTTAACAATTCATAATCTGCAGAAATAAAGAATAATACACCATAATCTGGCAAATAAATTCTCTGGGTTAATATGTATTCAAGCTGACCAAAATAGCCGAAACCGGTTTGGCTCAGTGGATAGAGCGTCGGCCTGCGGACTGAAAGGTCCCAGGTTCGATTCCGGTCAAGGGCATGTACCTGGGTTGCGGGCACATCCCCAGTGGGAGATGTGCAGGAGGCAGCTGATCGATGTTTCTCTCTCATCGATGTTTCTAACTCTCTATCTCTCTCCCTTCCTCTCTGTAAAAAATCAATAAAATATATTTAAAAAAATAAAAAAATAAATAAAAAATAAAAAAACAAAAACAAAAAAAACTGACCAAAATAATTCGAATTTAGAAATACTAAACACAGGATAACGTTAATAGTTTAGATTATAATAATGGAGCCTTTACTTATTACCCACAATCTGACAGGCTTTCAAGAAAGATTTTTACAAAGAATAAATAATTACTTTATAAAATTGGCAGTTTTTATATTTATAAAGAATATATTCTGATTTCTTTGTGAAATTAGTAATACCGGAAAAGGAAATACCTGTAGGTCAGACACATGCATATTTAGTTACATACTTTAAAGGAGTGGACAAAAACAAATCTACTTCATGTTTTGAAAATGAATTATAAAATGTATGAAAACTAGTTTTTAAAAAACAAATAATTGTTTTTTAAAAACTCAAATAAGATAAACTTTTATAATATACTAGTCATCAAGTAGCAGACTAAAATTGGGTAAATGAAGGAGAAAAAGCCTTTTTTTAAATGTAAATATTGCTCAATCAAGGAGTCTAGAATATGTATAAAGTAGGAAAGTCATATGCCCATATGAAATTCTAAAAGACATCAAAGAACTTATTGAGAGGATTACAAAATTAGTAAAGATTTGTTAAATACAAAAAAAAAACCACAAAAAAACAGAAAGATAGCTGGAGAATCAATAATACATACCTGGAGTAAACAAACTATTAAGATCTCGTATGATGGCTCTGAAAGAAGGTCTAAAATCTGGTTCATAATCCATACAATTATTAATAAGATTTGCTAATTCTGTCCACTTTGGTGCAGGAAGCTGGTGTCTATCTTCATAAAACTGTAGCTTCTATAATTAAAGAATCACACATTGAGAATTGTGTAATGCCTTATCAATCCCTTATTTTTAAAACCCCTTCTTTTTATATTAAAAAATATAAAATCGTGAAAGAATCATCAAGGATCACAAAATTAATCCAACCCCACAGTCTAGAACTTACTCTTTGAGAATCCAAAGCACTCAGAGGCTTATCTCCTCCACTGCAGATTTCCCACAAAGTGGTACCAAAACTCCATTTGTCTGTTGCCAAGTTTAAGTTTTTAGGATTTTCAATACATTCAGGTGGTACCCATGGTATTCTCTCCTGAAGAACTTTTAAGTGAGAGGAACATAGTATGGTTAAATAGTTCTCACAAGTAAGTAATTCTTTTATATGCAAATCATTTTCAAACTGATTTGAATAATCATTTAATTCAAGATCTCATTTTTAACAATGACAACACTGAGATCCATAAAGACTGAATAATTTGCCCCAAATCACACAATTTTTTATTAGCACTAAGAGAATTAGAACTCTGTACAATAACTCCTGGATCAACTAAACTTTTTTCCATTAAGTCACCAATTTTAAGCCCATGTGCCACAAGAATTTTTAAAACCTGCAATACCTGACTACTTAGTCAGGGGCAATGACCTCTTTTCCTTAAACTGTCAAATAAAAAAATTACTACAGCCAACACAACAATAGACATCCAGTGTGAATGCATCAAAATGGATAAAATCTGCACTTCCTAACATAATTAGGAATGAAAACTGTTTTTTTTATTTATTTTATTTTATTTTTTTAATATATTTTATTGATTTTTTACAGAGAGGAAGGGAGAGAGATAGAGAGTTAGAAACATCGATGAGAGAGAAACATCGATCAGCTGCCTCCTGCACATCTCCTACTGGGGATGTGCCCCGCAACCCAGGTACATGCCCTTGACCGGAATCGAACCCAGGACCCTTCAGTCCGCAGGCTGACGCTCTATCCACTGAGCCAAACCGGTTTCGGCTAAAACTGTTTTTTTAAATTATGTATAAAACTAGAGGCCCGGTGCACAAAAATTTGTGCACTGGGGGGGGGGGGGGAGGGGGGGGTCCCTCAGCCCAGCCTGTGCCCTCTCGCAGTCTGGGACCCCTCGGGAGATAATGACCTGCTGGCTTAGGCCTGCTCCTGGGTGGCAGAGGGCAGGCCCAATCCCTAGGTGCAGCCCCTGGTCGGGCTCAGAGCAGGGCTGATTGGGGAGTTGGGGCGCTGCCCCCTGTCATGCACAGAGCAGGGCGGATTGGGAGGTTGTGATGCCACCCTCAGTCACGCTCAGGGTAGGGCTGATTGGGGGGTTGAGGCACCGCCCCCTATCACACTCAAGGCAGGGTCAATGGGGAGGTTGCGGCACCACCCCCTGTCACGCACAGAGCAGGGCCAATCAGGGGGTTGGGGCGCTGCCCCCTGTCACTCACAGAGCAGGGCCAATCAGGGGGTTGGAGCACTGCCCCCCCCCCCACCCGTCACGCACAGAGCAGGGCCCATCAGGGGGTTGGGGAGCTCCCCCATCACGCACAGAGTAGGGCCGATAGGGGAGTTAGGGCACCTCCTCCTGTCACACACAGAGCAGGGCGGATCAGGGGGTTGGGGCGCCACCACTGTCACACTCAGGGCAGGGCCGATGGGGAGGTTATGGCTCTACCCCGTCACAGACAGAGCAGGGCCCGTGGTGGGGGGGGGTTGGGGTGCCGCCCTCTATCACCCACAGAGCAGGGCCAATCAGGGGCTTGGGGCACTGCACCCTGTCACACACAGAGCAGGGCCGATCAGGGGGTTGGGATGCCACACCCTGTCACACACAGAGCCGCAGGGCGATCAGGGGGTTTGGGCGCTGCCCCCTGTCATGCTGATCTGGTGCCAGGAGACCTCTCGGCTCCGCTGATCCCGGTGCTGGGAGGCATATTACCCTTTTACTATATAGGATAGAGGCCTGGGGGCCGGCTGGTTTGCCCTGAAGTGTGTCCTGGATCAGGGTGGGGGTCCCCACTGGGGTGCCTGGCCAGCCTGGATGAGGGGATGATGGCTGTTTGCAGCTGGTCACATACCCTTTAGGGTGGGGGTCCCCACTGGGGTGCCTGGCCAGTCTGGGTGAGGAGCTGAGGGCTGCCTTAAGGCTTGCGATTGATTGAAGCTCCCAACCACTCCTTTTTTTCTTTTTTTTTTTTTTTCTTCTGGGCCAGCTTTAGCTCTGGCTCTAGCTCTGAGGCTTCCGCTGCTGGTTTGTTTCGGTTCTATAATCGAAACAATGTATAACTTCAGCTCTGAGATCCCGGCCTTCTATATTTGTTAGAATGTTTCAAACTGCCAGCTCAGAGGCCGGCAAGTCAAGTCAGGCGGGGAACGTTGGAGTCTGCAGTCCCTGGAGCAAGCAAGCCTCATGTTCACTTCCAGCTGCCTGGCTGCCGGCCGCCATCTTGGCTGACAGTTAATTTGCATAAGGATATGCTGATTAGCCAATGGGAAGGGTAGCGGTCGTACGCCAATTACCATTTTTCTCTTTTATTAGTGTAGATAGTAAAGAAAACAAAAATTATTTGACAAAGGTATGAGAAGTACACATCTAAAGCACATCCCAGTATTTAGAGAAATGCAGTAGAGGACAAAGGAAGGACACATTAATTAGTACCAAAGAGACAGAGGGTAAAACTGGCTAAGTCCTCCAAAAAATGTCAATTTAGATACAATAAGAAATATACAATTTATGAAAAATTGTTTAGTGTCATGAATAATCATAGAACAACAAAGCAAAATAATGAGGTGTGATTTTAATGTATTAAATTAAGAGTTCTCCAATGCTTCAAAGCCCTCTAGGTCACTGAGTACCACTTTTTCAGAGCGGTCCCTGATGGCTTGTATCGAGAGCCTAAAAAATGTTCCCATCCCTTGATCCAGTAATTGCACCGTAGTGATCTACTCTAAGGAAATATTCAGAAATATAGCTAAGATTTTCACATAAATAAATATAAAAATAAAGAATGAATAAAATCTGACCTTTCATACATAATTAGGGATAGTCGGTTTGGCCCAGTGGATAGAGCACTGGCCCAGGGACTGAAGGGTTATAGGTTCGATTCCAGTCAAGGGTACATACTTCGGTTGCAGGCTCAATCCCTGGCCTAGTTGGGGCACATTCGGGAGGCAACCAATCAATGAGTCTCTCTCACATTAATGTTTATTCTCTGTCTATCCCCCTCCCTTCCACTCTCTCTAAAAGTTAATCGAAAAATATCCTTGGGTGAGGATTAACAACAAAATTATCTTTATCTGATGTATCATTCGCAAATACGTTCTTCCATATAATGAACTCCCTTTTCATTTTGTTGATGGTTTCTTTTGCTGTGCAAAAACTTTTTATTTTGATATAGTCCCATTTGTTTATTTTCTCTTTTGTTTCTCTTACCCTAGGACAGTGATGGCGAACCTTTTGAGCTCGGCGTGTCAGCATTTTGAAAAACCCTAACTTAACTCTGGTGCCATGTCACATATAGAATTTTTTTGATATCTGCAACCATAGTAAAACAAAGATTTATATTTTTGATATTTATTTTATATATTTAAATGCCATTTAACAAAGAAAAATCAACCAAAAAAATGAGTTCGCGTGTCACCTCTGACACGTGTGTCATAGGTTCGCCATCACTGCCCTAGGAGATGTATCGGCAAACATATTGCTAGGAGAGATGTTTGAAATTTTGCTGCCTATGGTTTCTTCTAGGATTTTTATGGTCTCATAACTTATATTTAAGTCTTTTATCCATTTTGAGTTTGTTCTTTTTTAAAATATATTTTTATTGATTTCAGAGAGGAAGGGGGAGGGAGAGAGAATAGAAACATCAATGATGAGAGAGAATCATTGATCAGCTGCCTCCTGCATGCCCCCTACTGGGGATCGAGCCCATAGCCCAGGCATGTGCCCTTGACCAGAATTGAACCTGAGACCCTTTAGTCGACAGGCCAATGCTCTATCCACTGAGCCAAACCAGTTAGGGCTTGAGTCTATTCTTGTGTATGGTGTAAGCTGGTGGTATAGTTTCATTTTTTTTTTTTGCATGTACCTGTCCAATTTTCCCAATACCATTTTTTAAAAAAATATTTTTATTGATTTTTTTTTTTTTACAGAGAGGAAGGGAAAGGGATAGAGAGTTAGACACATCGATGAGAGAGAAACATCGATCAGCTGCCTCCTGCACACCCCTCACCAGGGATGTGCCCGCAACCAAGGTACATGCCCTTGACCGGAATCGAACCTGGGACCCTTCAGTCTGCAGGCCGACGCTCCATCCACTGAGCCAAACCGGTCAGGGCCCAATACCATTTATTGAAGAGACTGTCTTGACTCCATTGTATGCTCTTACTTCCTTTGTCAAATATTAAGAATAATGACAGGCTGATTTATGGGGGTCTCTGTTGTATTCCATTGATCTATAGGCATGTTCTTGTGCCAGTACCAGGCTGTTTTGGTTACAGTGGCTTTGTAGTATAACTTAATATCTGGTATTGTGATCCCTCCAACTTTGTTCTTTCTGAAGATGGCTGTGGTATTCAAGGTCTTTTTGGCTCCACATAAATTTTGGAGTATTTGTTTTACATCTGTGAAATATGCTATTGGTATTTTAAAAGAAATTGCATTGAATCTATAAATTGCTTTGGGTAGTATGGACATTTTATACCTAGAGAGTATTAAGCTAAGGAAAATAAGTCAGTCAGAGAAAGACAAGTATCACATAATCTCACTCACATGTGGAATCTAAAAAACAAAATAAACTGATGAACAAAATAGATCCAGAGGTATAGAAGTATAGACAAAACTGTCAAATCACAAAGGGAAGGCAGGGGTGGGGTTGGGTGAGGGCTAGAAGGGGTCAGTGGGGGAAAAAAGGGAATATCTGTAATATTTTCAACAATGAAGAATTTTTAAAAAACATTATCTTATAGTCCTGTGGACCCTGAGAAAGATGCCTCCTAAGAACGGCTCCTGGTAGCTAACTGGGCTCAAATTTTAAAAAACAAAACAAAAAAACCCTAGGGCCTAGCAGCCATTTCTGTACAAGGGCCTCTCATGCAAACTGCACTTTAGGAAGAAGTCTACACTATACTACTGGCCTCTGCACTGAACTGCCTGCTGCATTGTTTCTGCCATTTGAGTTAGTCCTTATAAAGGAGTTCCTGAAATCCTATTTCAACCAAGTTTTCCCCATCCAACTGGAGCTGTGCAGCTGCAACCAATTAGAGGGCTCTATTCTGACCAATAAAGACAGTACTTTTTGGACCAATCAAACTGTGAGGATCTGGAGTCTTCATTTGCATCAGGACAGACCAATCAAGGACCAGGGTCTGGAACTTCTGTCTATATAAGCCAGCTCCCCTCTGGTTCTAGAAGGCACTTTCTATTTCCTCCAAATACTGAGAACTGCATTTCCCTGGCTTCTCAGCAGAGAACACAGAGCAGACCAGTGGAGGCCAGAGCAGACTTGCACAGAACAAAGCAGACCAAAGCACAGCACAGCAGACTAGCACAGTGCAAAGCAGACTGGCACAAAGCAGAGCAGACCATCAAGGAGCAGAGCAGAGCTGTCTAGCCAGAGAGGGGCCTGGCCCCAGAGTTGCCTCACAGTCTTGCTATATTCACAGCAGTGCTATATCACAATTAGCTGTTTTGCACTGATAAAATTTCCTTTTTCACCATACCCCAAATGGGGATTCCTGCTGGTACTGAATTAGCACTAATCCCTAATAGCATGCTTATAAGGACAAATGGACAGAGACTAGGATATAACTATAACTTAATTTAGATTGCTAAAAATGGTAGATAAATTTTATTATTAATCAAGAACATGCCAATAAAATGGTTTAAGAAAAATTAACATGTTTATGCAACCCTCCAAGTAAAGCTTAATAAAATTAAATATGATCCCTACAGAACTTACTGTCCTTTGGTAAAACTGTAACACTAATGCCAGGATCACTAAGTTTGATGAAAGGAGGATTTCCTGTCTTCCTGTCTTCTTCTCTGATAAGTAGAATGTTTTTGGCACACACATTCCCATGAATAAGGTTTTTTTCTTCCTATTAGAGTAAAATATAAATACATTCAAATATCAATCCACAAATATATGAACATTTAATATGTCTTAAGCCCCAAATGGATTTAAAAAAGAAAAAGAAAGACTATTAATTAATAAACATTAATTTGGAGGTATGCTTTGAGATAATAAAAGGAAATTTTATAGCAACACTGTGCTTCCTGTTTTATATTTTAAATGACACAATAATCTATGCCCAGAATAAAACAAATACATTAAAACTACCCAATGCCACTTCACTTTTAAAGTTTAGATTTTAAGTAGTACCTATTTTTAGGTAGTAGCTGAGAGAAATACTATTTATTTTCAGCAGCAGAATATAGATGTGCTCTGAGGGGTCTGATCCATGGTTGGCCCTCTGGTATTCTGCTTCTCCAGAAATATTGCTTTCTTATTGGACATAATTTCTAATTGCCCACAAACACTACAACAAGGTATATTCTGAGTTTTCTGCTATCCATAGTTAGCACATTTCTGCATAATTTTTTGTTAAATTCTTTAAACACAAGTGACATAAACCTTAGATTGTTTGTCATCAGTTCTAAGAGATTGGTGAAATGACAAAACTATATTAAAAGTGACTTTATATAAATAAATATATGCCTAAAATAATACCTTTCATAAAACAAACAGATGATTTTAAATAACTTAGCATCCATTCACAGACTTATTTCTTGTTCCCAGGTCAAGATCCTTTCTACATTTCTTCACTAAATAAAATACCTGATGAAGAATATATTGCCCTGGCTGGGTGGCCCAGTGGTTGGGGCATTGTCCCATACACCAAAAGGTTGCAGGTTCGAGCCTCAGTCGGGCATGTATGGGAGGCAGCCAATCAATGTTTTCTCTTACATCGATGTTTTTCTCTCTTTCTCTCTCCCTCTCTAAAACCAATAAAATATATCCCTGGGTGATGATTTTTTTATAGAATATACTAATTACTTACTAGAAAATGCATGGCCCATGCCAACTGTTTAGCCACTTCAAGTTTCCATAATATATTTATAGAATTTTTATTCTTTTTCAAATATGTATCTAGTGATCCAAATTTCACAAACTCCTGAACCAGAATATCTGCATTAAAATACAAAAATGATAAGGCTCAAGTACACATACAATACAAAATATATATAATTTGAAACTTGTATAAATATATTATAGTTACCTGTGGGTATTACAGGAAAAGAGATTAAACTACATACAATTCACTAATTTAAAAAGCTAAACAGCTGCATACCATTCAGAAGTGGGGGGTTAGTTTATTCACAACTGCAAAAGGTAGGAATATAAATTTTTTATACATAATATGCATTACACATAGTAATAAATAATAAATAATACATAGTAAAATATATGTACACAATACATGCAATATTATATATGTACATAAATATTTTATAATAATACACATTTTACACACCCCCACACATATAAAATATTACTTCAGCATACCTCTATGTGTCATCACTGAATTATGGCTGCTTTTTTTAAAACAAATAAAAATGTCTCACATTATTAATTTTTCTTCCATGAAACTATTTAGACATTCAAAACTTCCTGAATTCTTCTTCCACACACAAAAAATAATAACAATATCTATTGTATTGGAGATATGAAGGATAATTTGAGTTTGAACTGCATCCATTTCTTTAATTTATGCTGTAAAAAATTATTTTCCATTGCTTTATCTTTAAAACTATTTTTTAAAAATACTATTAAGATATATTTTTCCAGAGAAGCAAGTATTTGCTCTTAAAAAAAATGCTGACTGCCATTATGAAAAAGTAAAAATTCCCTATTAGTAGTGACTTAGTTCCTGAAAGCCAAGACTGTTTCAACATAAACGCATGTTATTTAATAATTAACTGGGTTTAGGGTTTATTTACATTCTTCTAGTAATAATTTGTAATAGAGTAACCTTAAGTTCTTGATTTCAAATTTGAATTTATTGATATTTTGTTTTTTATCAAGCATAGTGTTGTCTTCAAAATTAAATAATGGAAAATTAAGATACAAAATAAAAACCACAAAAACTCAAGTAAAAAATTTTTAACATGGCATAATGATACATATTTTTAAAGAAATTCTCACAGACTTCACATTGTTATCCATGTCAGTTCATGGCCCAGTAAGTTATTAAGTGGCTAAACTTCATACATGCCTACATTTCATATATTTGCTTTAAAATGCATACTGTGGATCTAATCTCAAATTTTAATACTGCTTGATTTAATATTAAAATGACTTAGTTTTCATTTGGTATGTAATAACTGTTATTGACAAAAGTTGCCTTTGGACCTCGCTGAGTAACAGAAACAAAGTTTCGCTGCTCATAGTTAATTTGGAGAACAATCCACATACCAATAATTAAAAATTGAACAATGTTACCCCAATAAATTTAATTTTAGAAAAATGCCTGCAGGAAAATTTGTCAGGGGAAATATCCAGAAAAAGATCTAGTAGCTGCAATGTTGCAATGAACAAGAGCTTAATAAAATCTTTTTTATGTGGCATGTAAGACTTACTATTTTTCATAGATACCACAGATTATCATATGTCCCCTTATTTTATGTTTTACAAGAAAAAAAATACCCATTAAGCTGAACATGCCATCAATTATATCACAGCTTCTCAATTTCAGATTTTTTAAAAATATATTTTTTAATTGATTTTTTACAGAGAGGAGGGGAGAGGGATAGTTAGAAACAACAATGAGAGAGAAACATCGATCAGCTGCCTCCTGCACACCTCCTACTAGAGATGTGCCCACAACCAAGGTATATGTCCTTGACGGGAATCGAACCTGGGACTTTTCAGTCCGCAGGTCAACGCTCTATCCACTGAGCCAAACCAGTTAGGGCCAGATTTTTTTTTTTTAATGAGAAGAGTACATCACAGAAACAATGAACTAAATATAAAAGCAAGTGCAAGAATTGGAATTATATGCTCTAAGTATATCCTCCCCAAGTGAAAAATTATGAGAAACATCAATAAATAAAAAGGATAAATACAGAACCACTCTAGTTGGTGTTAAGTGGGTAGAACTCTCCACTACTGCATTTAGATTTATAGTCATTTTATTAACTCCTCTGACATACCTGAAGAACTTCCAGAAAACAGATTTGAAAGCTATTGCCTTTGAAAAGATTATCAATATCCAAATATATGAAGCAATGTTATATGAGTATGGATGCATATCTAATCCGCATTACTAATTGAAAATAGGAAATACATAGAAAGTTTCTGAATGTAAACCTTGTAAGTTTTTATGAACAGTCTAAATTTACACATAGAATATATCTAATATCAACAACTAATCATTTCAGTCAGTTTCATTCAAAATCAGTCTAGGCCTGGCCAGTGTGGCTCAGTTGGTTGGGCATCGTGCTGTACATTGAAAGGTTGCCGATTCAATTCCCAGTCAGGATTCATGCCCAGGTTGCAGGCTTGATCTGCAGCAGGGCATATGCAGGAGACAGGTGATTGACGTTTCTCCCTCTCTCTCCCTTACTCTCTAAAAACAATGAACTCTTTTAAAAAAATCAGTCTATAATTTATATGCTTTATCTTTATAATTCCAAATAAATGGGTACTGTACAGAAATGTCCAGTTATTCCATTATTATGTTAAACCAGCCATAATCTATAGGGTTGGGCAAAACTAGGTTTACAGTTGTTCGTATGGAAAAATAATACAATAATTAACAAATATACAAGAAAGAATAAACTCTGTTTAGAGTACTCACAACTATAAACCTACTTTTGCCAAACACTGTATATTATGGTAAAAGATTAGTAAACATTGTTTATTATACTCTACTGTTTAACATAAGCCATATTAACTATTTTCTGCATTTTAATTTCATTCATTGGTTTCCTTTTTTAGAAGGCTTAACTGAACAGCTCTACAATGTTTTTGGTTTCAATAATATTTAATTCCTGTTAAAGTATGGTTTATACTGATACATAACTATGATCCTGAAAATGAATTTTCTATATAAAAAAAATGGATGTACTGAGAAAGGCATAACATTAACATGAAGAAGCCAGAGATTTACTTACTCTCCTCTCCACAGACACATACTCCATAATTTAAAACCAGATGCTTGTGAGAAAGCTGGCTCATCATGCTTGCTGCTTCAAAGAAAGACTAAGGAAAAGAAAACCATACAAAAATGCAAAAGAATTATTGTTTGTTGTATTCACAGTTCAGAAAGATATTCTTTGGCGGTGCAGTGGTTCTCAACCTTCCTAATGCCGCGACCCTTTAATACAGTTCCTCATGTTGTGGTGACCCCCAACCATAAAATTATTTTCGTTGCTACTTCATAACTGTAATTTTGCTACTGTTATGAATCGTAATGTAAATATCTGATATGCAGGATGTATTTTCATTGTTCGCGACCCACAGGTTGAGAACCGCTGGTGTAGAGAAATGCACTTTCTCCTCTTCTCTGCAGAACTATATATGTAAGGCTACAATGTGCTTTGGTCCCCTTATATGGTCTTGCAATGCCATCAATCTTAATGCTAGAGTTCACTCTGAAGAAACCCCTAAATAAGGCTGGAATAGAAGATAGCAATGGAAAAGAGCAATAGTAACACAAGGCAGCATGAATGATTGAAGATACACAGGCTTAGATTCATGACACCTAGAGTAGAAGACAGAGGTACAAACAGAAGTAGACAACAGAGATAGTGATATGAGATTGAAGTAAGTGGATGGGAGCTTCAAATAACACTTCCTAAGGAATTGGAATGTACACCTGGAACTAATATAGTGTATGGCAACTGTAATTGAAAATTAAAATGATTTAAATTTAAAATAAAAAAATTTTAAGTAAAAAAAAATTATCTCTGTGCATATAAAATATCATAACAACTATGTTGGGAGATTAGCATGGTATTAACATCACTCTAACTCAACTAAACTTTGACTAGAACTTCTGGCTATTACTGTTGAGAATCATATTCACCAACACTGAGGTGTTCTGGATTAGAACAACTCTTTGACTTGTATGTTTCACATCTTCTTACTAACATCCTTTAAGATATTTTAAACATCACAAATGTTTGGTGATGCTGTGCTATGCTAAGAACTCAGGCAAATAGCAGCTGGGTTTCTGTGGGCTAGTATCTCTGTAATCCGTATTTCAACTAGAATGTTTCTTAGTACAAACTTTTTTAAAAAATTGATTTTTAGAGGGAGAGGAAAAGAGAGAAAGAAACATCAATGTGAGAGCAAAGCTTCAATCAGTCTTCTGAACACCCTCCACTGGGGATCAAGCCCGCAAAAGGGATATGTGCCCCAACCAGGAACCAAACCAGTAACCCTTCAGTGCACAGGACGATGCCCAACTAACCGAGCCACATGGACCAAAGCTAAACTCTCTCTCTCTTTTTATTTTTAAGTAGATGACATTATGAAAGAAATCTGTGGAGCCCATAAAGCTCTGGGAACCAAGTCTGAAAACCACTGCCTTAGTATATGCAGAGACATAATGATAGCCTTAACACAATGCCAAAGTAGTTTTAAAATGTTATTATAAAAATCCTATATAATAAAGCCCTAATATGCAAATCGACCAAATGGTAGAATGACCAGTCGCCCTGATGTGCACTGACCACCGGGTGGCAGACGCTCAACGCAGGAGCTGCCCCGTGGTGGTCAGTGTGCTCCCACAGGGGGAGCGCCGCTCCGCCAGAAGCTGGGCTCATGGCTGGCGAGTGCAGCAGTGGAGTGGCAGGAGCCTCTCCTGCCTCCGCAGCAGGACTAAGAACCTCTCAGGGGATGTCCATCTGCCATAACCTGGCAGTCGGACATCCTCTGAGAGGTCCCAGACTGCAAGAGGGCTCAGGCCAGGACCCCCACCCTCCAGTGCACAAATGTTGTGCACCGGGCCTCTAGTATTCTATAATTTCCTATAGCCACACTAGAAGGCCATCCTCAGAAAGGTCCTTGGTATAAACTTTTTAAAGTTACAACTTTGAAAAGCTGTAAGCATGTGTTGTGTGCATATTAAGACCACATCTTTAAATATCGTAAACTATATAAACTACACAAAGAGTATACATACCTCTGAATAGTTTCTATGTGCTTTATCCAGAACTTTTAAAAGAACTTCTGTTTCATGCAGTTGACCATAATCTCCTACTTCTCTTCTTACACCTTTAAAAATTTTTGTAAAAGTGCCTTGGCCAAGACTTTCATTCTTTAAAAGAAAGAAAGAAAAAGAAATAATGAGTAAAGATAGATAAAGATGTGAGAATTAGGAAATATGTTCAATGACAAAGAGTAAAAAAAAAATCCATGAGCAAATATCTCCCAGATTTAAGCTCCGAATTAATTATATTCTGCTTCCTTATACAATAATAGAAGACAAAAAAATAAGGATTAATGAATAAAGTATATTTTGTTTCCACCCATTCTTAAAGCCCCTGGATTGGATATAATTATCACCTATATTTACCTACATTTTTTTTATTTACCAACATTTATTTACATGTGAAATTTTGTTGTTGTTGTTGCCTTTCCTAATAGTGCAGTAGAATGGCAGTACAGTATGGTCTGTGGAGGCAGCATATCTGACTTGTTCCATATTACCTACTACCTTCTAGTTGTTTGACCCTATACAGACAGTCCTGGGGTTACATCGCACTCGACGTCATTTCATGGTTATGTTGCCATCTCCCATTTATTTATAAAAAAAAGAGTTCTGTCATTTTGACGAATGTACATATGTGCTTTGTTTTTTATTATTAATTTACCACAAGGTCAGGAATTGTTATCTTTCTTTTAATTTTTTTTTTTTTACTGTTTCACTTCATTATTGCTGTGTATGTGCTCCATGTGAGTGACGTAGGTGCTTATGTAGGTGGGTTCCCACTTACAGTGAAAATCGCATTACGTCGCGCCATAGGAACAGATCTCCGACGTAACCTGAGGACCTACTGTACAGGCAATTTAATCTCTTCCTGCTGTAGCTGTCTTTTCCTCATTGGAGGAATAGGAATAACTATCCAATCCAATAGATTGTTATGAGCAGTAAGTGAATAATTACATGAAAGCACTTAGTATAGTCTATGACACATAGTAAATGCTCAATAATTAGCCTTGACTAGTATTTCTTAAACATCCTTCCAGAGTAATTGTTGAAATCTGAACTCTGAAGCAGGGCTGCCTATGTTCAAACTGAAAGTCTACTATTATTAGTTTTATTAATTAGGTCACCTGGTGACTCTTTGCTTCCCATTACCTGAGGATGTCTTTACAATTCTTTTTTTAAAAAATATATTTTATTGATTTTTTACAGAGAGGAAGAGAGAGGGATAGAGTTAGAAACATCGATGAGAGAGAAACATCGATTAGCTGCCTCCTGTACACCCCCGACTGAAGATGTGCCCGCAACCAAGGTACATGCCCTTGGCCGGAATCGAACCTGGGACCCTTCAGTCCACAGGCCGACGCTCTATCCACCGAGCCAAACCAGTCAGGGCTCTTTACAATTCTTGATAATTATGTCTACTGTCTCTTTATGGAACTTGGACATCAGTGATCACTTTCTTACTCATTCTGCTCAACATGAAAATTTTTCAGATCTCTCTTCCAATTCACTATCTTTTCAACTAAAGGTAATCTGCTTATTAACCTGTTCATTTTGTATCACTGTCAATGAATGTGATTTTCCATTTCTATATTTTTCTTCTCTAAATACTTGTTCTTTTTAAAAAGTGTCTTGTTTTTTTCCCCATGCGTCCATTGCCTTTTATATCTTTAAAAATATGTATTTTACTAGAGGCCCGGTGCACAAAAATTTGTGCACTCGGGGGGGGGGGGGGGGTTCCCCTAACCCGGCCTGTGCCCTCTCGCAGTCTGGAACCCCTCGGGAGATAACGACCTGCTGGCTTAGGCCTGCTTCTGGGTGGCAGAGGGCAGGCCCAATCCCTAGGTGCAGCCCCTGGTCAGTCTCAGAGCAGGGCCAATTGGGGAGTTGAGGCGCTGCCCCATCATGCACAGAGCAGGGCGGATCTGGAGGTTGTGATGCCACCCTCAGTCACGCTCAGGGTAGGGCAGATTGGGGGGTTGGGGCACAGCCCTCTGTCACACTCAAGGCAGGGTCGATGGGGAGGTTATGGCTCCACCCTGTCACACACTGAGCAAGGCCCGTGTAGGGGGGTTGGGGCGCCACCCTCTATCACCCACAGAGCAGGGCCGATCAGGGGGTTGGGGCGCCGCCACTGTCACACTCGGGGCAGGGCCGATGGAGAGGTTATGGCTCTACCCTGTCACACACAGAGCAGGGCCCATGGGGGGGGGGGGGGGTTGGGGCGCCGCACCCTGTCACACACAGAGCAGGGCCGATCAGGGGGTTGGGGAGCTCCCCCCTATCAGGCACAGAGCAGGGCTGATCAGGGGGTTGGGGCGCTGCCCCCTGTCACGCTGATCCCGGTGCCGGGAGGCATATTACCCTTTTACTATATAGAATAGAGGCCTGGTGCACGGGTGGGGGCCGGCTGGTTTGCCCTGAAGGGTGTCCTGGATCAGGGTGGGGGTCCCCACTGGGGTGCCTGGCCAGTCTGGCTGAGGGGCTGAGGGCTGTTTTCCGGAAGCGAGTGACTGAAGCTTCCAACCGCTCCTTGTTTTCTTTTTTTTTTTTTTTTTTATTCTGGGCCAGCTTTAGCTCTGAGGCCTCGCTGCTGAAAACATGGATACAATGTTGCTAAAGCCCGGCTGAATGAAAGCCGGTTCCTGGTGTTTTGTTTATCTTCTTATTTGCAACATAGTACATAGTTTCTTAGAGTTGTAGCTCAGAGGCCGGCAAGTGAGGCGGGAAACGTTGGAGCAGCAAGCAAGCCTCATGTTCGCTTCCAGCTGCCTGGCTGCCGGCCGCCATCTTGGCTGACAGTTAATTTGCATATACTCACTGATTAGCCAATGAAAAGGGTAGCGGTCGTACGCCAATTACCATGTTTCTCTTTTATTAGTGTAGATTGTAGGGCACGGCTATAGGGTTAAGCCTCGGACTGACCTGTTGGCAAAGTCACAAACAAGTCCCAGCTTAGAGGGCACAGTCCTCTTAGCATAATTAGGCTTGCCCTTATGACGCTCCCTAGATCTTATCTGGGAAGCTAATGGGCTGAGGGAGGTGCAGCAAGTGCTGCCAAAACAAGTGAAACTCAAAAGAACAGTGTAACTATGGTAACCACTACCTTGTTTACCTCTGGCTATAAAATAAAGGCTCAGCTTGCCTCTGGATCTCTCTCTGTGGGCTCAGCCAGGCACAGGAAGATCCACTAGATCCAGCTTATTCTCTGTTATTTTCTCCATTCTTCACCGCCCTCACTCAGGCTTTTGAAACCTTGGCTGAGCTGGCTCGGCACATTTTATAATCTCTTTCTAAAAATCTGTTATATGAAATACTTTGATGTTTGTTGGTCTGCTTACTCTTGGTTACTCTAGGGCAGCCGTGGGCAAACTACGGCCCGCGGGCCAGATTCGGCCCGTTTGAAATGAATAAAACTAAAAAAAAAAAAGACCGTACCCTTTTATGTAATGATGTTTACTCTGAATTTATATTAGTTCACACAAACACTCCATCCATGCTTTTGTTCCGGCCCTCCGGTCCAGTTTAAGAACCCATTGTGGCCCTCGAGTCCAAAAGTTTGCCCACCCCTGCTCTAGGGCTATTTCCCTTTTAATTTTTTCAATTAAAAGCTCATGCTTGGCCCTAGCCAGTTTGGCTCAGTGGATAGAGTGTCGGTCTGGACTGAAGGGTCCTGGTTTGATTCCAGTGAGGGGGCAAGGGGGGCAGGGGTAATACCTCGGTTACAGGCTCCCCCACTGCCTGGGCCCAGGTCGGGGCACACGCAGGAGGCAACCAATAGATGTGTTTCTCTCTCATCTATATTTCTGTCTTTCCCCTCTCTTCCACTCTCTCTAAAAATCAATAGAAAAATATCCTCGAGGAGGATTTAAAAAAAAAAAAAAGCTCATGTTTGGAGTCATTTCATCAGCAGACTTCTGAGTGAGCAAGGTTAAGAGTATGCTCTTCCAAAAAGATTTTGTTTCTGCTTCTGCCAAGCACTACAAAGTATTACTAGGGGAGTATCATTTTTTATTTTAATTATTAGCTTAGATCAGGCGGGTGGTATAAACCCAAACTCAAAAGTCTATGATTACAAATTCTCAGGAGAGACATTTTTTCCTAAGAGCCCACCTAAAACAACACTTCTCTTCCCCTTTTGCTAGTGGGTGAAGTTTTTACAATCCACATATTGTTTTACTGAGAATGTATTTATTTGAAGGTCCTGGCTTTTATTCAGACATGGCCTCACTTTTAACTCCTGCTCTTCTGTAGGCCTTAAGACTTGCCCCTACTTTTAGATCTTAATCTACTTGATTAGTGAGACTAAATCCCAACCCCCAACATCATTCTACAGCCAAACCATCAGATATTATGTACTACTTTATTTTTAGTTTCTTTCTTATTTTTAATCCCTTGAATTTCCCTTACTTTCTCTACAATTTGAGAATTAAGATATGTCTTTTGTAGAAGAAGGTTTTTAATTTTTAATTTAAGATTTATAAAGAAAATTTTAAAATCCTGTAAAAAAATACAATTCCCTTCTTAAAATAATATTATTAATTTCTCACTCAAGTTTGGTATTATAC
The DNA here is from genome assembly GCF_028538775.1 of Myotis yumanensis. Taxonomy (NCBI): domain Eukaryota; kingdom Metazoa; phylum Chordata; class Mammalia; order Chiroptera; family Vespertilionidae; genus Myotis; species Myotis yumanensis. Next base: position 48,368,756 of record NW_027223763.1, on the reverse strand, counting down.
TTTCACAAGAAATAAAAATATTTAAAGTGCAAAAAATTTTAATATAGGTTATAATAAAATACTTCCAAATGTCACATGAATATAAGTGGGAAACATTTGTTATTTTAAAAGGACAAGAAAGACCATAATCAACATCTAATGACTTACAAATACTAAATCTTCATTTCTGATTTTGTGAAACACCATTTGGTTCACATTATTATGTCTCTGTAATGTTGGTGAGGTTGGTACATCAGAAACACTATTTGTTCTAAAGACTAGAAGGTTTGATTTATCTGTAAAGGAAAAAAAAGAAATAATGAAAACATATATAATCAAAACACGCTGAAGACATAAAATTCTCCAAAGGGATAAAATAAAATGTGTTCTAAATATAAGAAATGCGTAATAAGTTTGACTGTTCATTTTTTCCATAGAAAATTATTTTAGCAGTTTATTCACTGAACTTTAATGTACCTTAACCAGTTATTTCAAATATTCAAAATTATTTACTTCCATAACTAATATAAATTTTCAGGAATTTTAATAATTTTTAATAATCATTATTTCACGAGATTTCCAACCTTACTATTTTTATTTTAAAAGTATAAGAAATTATAGTGTTTAATTAGAACCACATATGAGAATTTGGTAGTGAGGTCTTTCACTTCAAATAATAAATGATTAATTTATATCAAGCATTATTATTTTTAATATCATTTTAGAATTATAGAACTTCATGTCACTTCTAGAAAACCCAAACCAAACTGAACAATCCTATTTGAGGATATATTTATAAAGAAGGAGGCAAAATTAATCTGTTTATGGAGCTGCTTCTTTCATCTTTCTTTTTAAATCAATATACTAAAGATATCACTCACTATATACACAAGCCATGACCCATATTTTTAAAATAACTAGAAAATTATTTTACCTTTTGGCTTTGGAGGACAGCATTTTGTAAACTGGAAAATTATATTGTCTGAGCGAACAGTTTCCATCTGGTAGCAATTCAAAAGATCTTTAAGATTACTGAAGTTCTTCTTAGTCCCACTGAGGTTGTATTCTCCATTCTCATTTTTTGTAATCAGACAATGCTTATATTCAATGACATTATCACGCTATGTAAGTTTAATTATAAAGAGAGAGAGGGGAAATCACAATGGACATCATAGTGATTACTATTACAAAATAGATTTCACAAAACTAACCAACAAAATATTTAGACATTTGAATCATGAATCCTAGTATAGTACCAGAGTAGGGTAATAGAGGTGCTTGATTCCTCAAAAAGAACTATATTGTATAGGCTAAAGAAATGGCTTAAGAGTTGACTTTATTTTTTAAAAAGCAATGATAATTAACAATAATAATACCATCCTTAACAGTTTTCCATCACTTATAAGATAAAGCCTATAACCAATTTAGTGTATAAGGTGTTCCTTGAGCAGGATTCTGCCTTCATCTCCAATCTCAACTTCTGCCAATTACAAAATACAGCCAATGTTCTGGCTATATTGTGACTCAAAAAATTCCAAGCAAGTGCCATGCTATTTCATGATAACTGTACATGCTCTCTCTCTACCTATAAATGTACATGTTTCCTTTCTGAGCAATGGACTTTTATTCATTCCTAAAACTTAGTTCAAGTTCCACTTCCTATGAGGTCCTCCCTATAACTCTCACCACATTCCACAAGCAAAGGTCATTCCCATTCCACTGTGCCACTACTGTATTTGTATAATTGTCTCCAATATGGGAATGTTAATATTTTTCAATGTCTGTCTTATGTGCTTGTTCATTAACAAGTTTGTTCATTCATCTATTTTTTGAGCGGCTTCTTAATAAGCATATTCAACCTATTTAGGACCATTTGTATAAACTCAACTAAATACTTCAAGGTCAATCTCAAATCCTTCCTACTCCAAAAGATCTTTAACTGTATTTTCTGTTGTTGTCTATGCCTATACTATATAATAAAGAGCTAATATGATAATTAGACCGAACAGAATGCCCTCCGGACATCCTTCAGGACGACTGTCCGGAGGACCTTCAGGACGAACCCACCACTAGCTAAAAGTTCAATAATGTTTGTTTCTTTGTTATTACCTTATTTCACTCTAATCTTATAACCATTACTAGTAAAAGAAAAGTTTACTTCTGATTTATTGTGTTCTATATGTTTTGGTAAAGATTTCCATCTTTCTGAAAAAAGAGACTTTAAGACAATTGATGCAGTATGACACCCTTGTAACACCCAAACACCAAAAAATAAAGTAAAATAAATTCTACATTAAAAGACAGAAGGAATTATAAATCATTTTATATTTTACATAAATCCTAGGAATTATAATTTATTATACATGCAGGATCCCTGGGGTAAATTAAATATTATTATGCTAGCTATATCCAGAGCTATAATTCAGAGTATTAAAAAGAAAATATATATGGTACCTAAACATGAAGGGAAAATTATATAAACTAAATAAAGATGTTACTGTTAATGAATGTGACATACTAACCTCAACAGCAAAAGTCAAAAAATATTTATTAAACTCCTTAGGACTGCATCGAAGTACATAAAGTCCCGTCTGATTACCTGCTTTCTTCAGTTTACTTATGGCAAAATCCATTCTAAACATAAAGAAGTAATGTGAATGATAACATAGCAAGATATCATCTAAAAGATCAAAAGTCAAATCTAAAATTCAGAATTTTTAGAAGTCTCTTCTACTTTGTAAATTTATCAATAATCTTGTAAGGAAAAGTATTAAGTTCAAACCAATTCAAGGGACAATTATATTGCTTTAAAAACAAATCAACAGCATTAGAGGACACACAAAATCACAAACAACAACTCATTTATTTGAATTTTCTGCCTTCTGATTGCAAACTTAGTATTTTAAAAACAATACTCTCATAAAACTTCATTTATGCAAACAATATATCATAAACACTTATGTCTCTTCTACCATAGCAATTTCTAATATAAAAATTTATGTGCATTATTTTAATATTTAATATAATCCAAAGTCTACTAGAAGATCAATTGCAAATAACAAAGACTACTGAGTTTTAAAATCTGCTATATGCTTTATTGAAGCTGCATGTCTTGAAAGAAAAATCAAAATGTAATCTACATGAAAGCAAGAATCATCTATCACTATCTCATAACACACCTAGGCAACTCAAATTATACAAATAAGAAGTATTGTCAATTGAGATACAGGTAATAAATTATATCCTAAATAATTCTAATTATTATTTATATCTTATTGTAAATAGACTTTTATTACAAAAAAACTTCAGTTAAGTTCTTTTTTTCTAAACTCCTAAACCAGTGATGGCGAACCTATGACACGCGTGTCAGAGGTGACACGCAAACTCATTTTTTTGGTTGATTTTTCTTTGTTAAATGGCATTTAAATATATAAAATAAATATCAAAAATATAAGTCTTTGTTTTACTATGGTTGCAAATATCAAAAAATTTCTGTATGTGACACGGCACCAGAGTTAAGTTAGGGTTTTTCAAAATGCTGACACGCCGAGCTCAAAAGGTTCGCCATCACTGTCCTAAACCTATGTACATCACTCTGTTGTATAAAACCTTTTTTGTAAATACTTCATTTACTATTTTAAAATTTTACTTCTAGCTCAAGCAGGTTTGGCTCAGTGGATAGAACGTTGGCCCTCAGACTAAAGGGTCTCAGGTTCAATTCTGGTCAAGGGCACATACCTTGGTTGCAGGCTCAATCCCCAGCCCTAGTCAGGGCACACGTGCAGGAGGCAACCAATGATGTGTCTCTCTCACCTCTCTCTCTCTCTCTCTCTCTCTCTCTCTCTCTATCTATCTATCTATCTTCCTCAAAATCAATGGAAAAGTATTCTCAGGTGAAAATTAATAACAATAAAATTTAATTTTAAACTATGTTTTACTTACGAAATTGGGCCATGACAATTGCTTTGTATATTTTCAAGCACCACTGGAGATGCTACTTCTTTACAGAGGTAATGATGTGCATCTGCAGTTAATCTATAATATCCATCAATTAATGACACAAAAGACAAAGCCTCCTTTAATGAACTAAGTTCAATTTCCTAAGCAGAGAAAAGAAAAAAAAGTATCATTTAAAAAGTCAACTACATGCTACATATTGAAAATTCTCTTTGCTCCATGTTGTTAGATTAATTCTCCTAAATTTTTTTCCACATTGCTCAAATGTCTTTTATAGCCCAATTTGAATTATAAATTATTCTAATATTTAAGACACTCTTAAATATAAGCTTATTATGCCTTTCCAGTTATTGTTCACTCTACATCCATAATTTTACTATATTTTCCAGTATCCCCATTAGAAAAATGCCAGTTATCTCAATTAGAAATCTATCTAATCCAATATAAAAGTTGGAATTAGAAATAATGATTTAGAAAACCAAGATGGCGGCATAGGTTAACGCCAGAGTTTGCTGCCTCGAACAACCACTTCAAAAATACAACTAAAAGACGGAACAGACATCATCCAGAACCACAGGAAGGCTGGCTGAGTGGAAGTTCTACAACTAGGAGGAACCGAGAATCAGAGGAGGCGCAGTGCTGAAGTAAAACACTAAGGTGCGGAGTGCAGGCGGCGCGGGCTGGTGGCTGAGGGCGCGGTTGACTGTTTCAATCCGGAGGGAGCCTCAGACTCTGAGCTCCAGATCCGGGCGAGTCTCTGGGGACCCAGACTCAAACGGGAGAAGCGGGACTGTCTGGCTTCGGTCCCTCCGAGGTTTGCAGCTGTTGCTGGGACAGAGAGGCAGAGCCCCTGGGTACGGACTGAGAGCAGCCATAACTGCTCCCTCCTCCGCCCTGTTGATCCTGTGGGACCCGCCCCGCCCAAGCCCTGCACAGAGGCATTTGCCGGATAGCCTCAGGCAAAGGCTAGATTAGCACCTCCCTAGAGGACAGAAGTTCTCCCACTGCAAACACAGCTGATTCTCACAGCCAGTTGGCCTGGAGGTCAAATCACTCTAGTATTAACTACAACAATCAAGGCTTAACTACAACAAGACTGCGCACAAAGACTACTAGGGGGTGTACCAAGAAAGCGTAAAAAATGCGGAGACAAAGAAACAGGACAGAACTATCAAGGGAGGATATTGAGTTCAGAACCACACTTTTGAGGTCTCTCAAGAGGCTTCTAGAGTCTGTCGATAAACTTGATGAGATGTACAGGAAATCTAATGAGACCCTCGATGGTGTGATAAAAGACCATCTAGAAAGTAAGCATACACTGACTGAAATAAAGAATATTATACAGACTCCCAACAGTAGACCAGAGGAGCGCAAGAATCAAGTCAAAGATTTGAAATGCGAAGAAGCGAGAAACACCCAACCGGAAAAGCAAAATGAAAAAAGAACCCAAAAATACGAAGATAGTGTAAGGAGCCTCTGGGACAGCTTCAAACATACCAACATCAGAATTATAGGGGTACCAGAAGATGAGAGAGAGCAAGATATTGAAAACCTATTTGAAGAAATAATGACAGAAAACTTCCCCCACCTGGGGAAAGAAATAGACTTACAGGTCCAGGAAGCGCAGAGAACCCCAAACAAAAGGAATCCAAAGAGGACCACACCAAGACACATCATAATTAAAATGCCAAGAGCAAAGGACAAAGAGAGAATCTTAAAAGCAGCAAGAGAAAGAAACTCAGTTACCTACAAGGGAATATCCATACGACTGTCAGGTGATTTCTCAACAGAAACTTTGCAGGCCAGAAGGGAGTGGCAAGAAATATTCAAAGTGATGAATACCAAGAACCTACAACCAAGATTACTTTATCCAGCAAAGCTATCATTCAGAATTGAAGGTCAGATAAAGAGCTTCACAGATCAGGAAAAGCTAAAGGAGTTCATCACCACCAAACCAGTATTATATGAAATGCTGAAAGGTATCCTTTAAGAAGAGGAAGAAGAAGAAAAAGGTAAAGATACAAATTATGAACAACAAATATGCATCTATCAACAAGTGAATCTAAGAATCAAGTGAATAAATCACCTGATGTACAGAATGAACTGGTGATTATAATAGAATCAGGGACACAGAAAGGGAATGGACTGACTATTCTTGGGGGGAAAAGGGGTGTGGGAGATGTGGGAAGAGACTGGAGTCAGACGTGCTACCGTTGCGCCATGAGGTCGACCTGTGGGAAGAGACTGGACAAAAATCGTGCACCTATGGATGAGGACAGTGGGTGGGGAGTGAGGGCGGAGGGTGGGGTGGGAGCTGGAAGGAGGGGAGTTATGGGGGGAAAATAGAGGAACAAATGTAATAATCTGAACAATAAAGATTTAATAAAAAAACAAAAAACTAAAAAAAATAATAATAATAATGATTTATTTTTACATACCAAATATACACTGCTAAGTTAAAGTACTTATGCTATAAACTAAAATGTATACAATATAAACTTAAATCATATATAGTCTAGTAGGGAGTAGGTGCACACTATTAATCATATTTTTATCTAAGAACAGGAAAGCTTGCTGACTAAAATGAGTTGCAAGTTAATTATAATTTTGGTAATATAAACCTGAACTGGCCAGAGAGGTACATACAGATACTTAAGTTAAATAATGAAATAACACTAATATGACATTTAAGCCAGAAAGTTAAGAAATATCTGAGCTGAAAACAGCCACATAAATAAGACATTTAAGAGCAGGGTATAAAAGAGTGCATTTCTTTTTCATAGAGGAGGGGCATATAACAGAAACAGAATCATAGTTGTTTAATAACTACTCACCATAAAAAAAAAAAAAGATTTTCTTACCGACCCTGGGAAACTGAAGCACATGTTACAAGAAGAACAAGCCCGGGAGATAAGGCATCCCAGTGACCAGATCAAGGACAGAACCTATCTAAAGGGAGGCAGCATTCGGGGCTAATCTTTACAAGGACAAGGAAAAAAGGCAGTCCCTGGGAACTCACTAACTGAAGATTTTTCCCACCCACTAATCCTACAGAAGAGTTCATTTGAAATGAAAGGTCGGAGAGCAGGATATTCAGGATGACCTGCTGCTTTCTCAATACTGCCAGCATTATTGGAATAAACGCTTACTAGTATATATGATTTAATCTTGTCTCTGCTTAATTTGGCTCAAGTAGTGACAGTCGGCCTTGGACCCGTTTAGTGTCTAGTAGTTACATTTCATTTCAATTAAAATAAGTGGGATTTCTGAAGATATTTAATAAAAGAGAAAGGGTTAAATCTTTTATAATCAATCATGTCTTACAGCTTGGGCAGGCTGACCTGGGATTGGTTTACATTTTGCTATATAAATTCCTGGTAGTATTGTTTTGATTTCTTTCTCTCCTTTAATTAGGCAGTATGACTGGTATTATTCACATATGCACAGGTTAAAAAAAAAAAAAAAAGATGATAATCAGGAATAAGAACTACAACAGGGCCCTTGCCAGTTTGGCTCAGAGTGGATAGAGAGCATCAGTTTGCTGACCAAAAGGGCCCGGGTTCGATTCTGGTCAAGGGCACGTACCTCGGTTGCAGGTACCTCAGTTGCAGGCTCCTCCCTGGCCCCAGCCCTGGTCATGGCTCATGCAGGAGGCAACCAATTGATGTGTTTTTCTCACATCAATGTTTCTCTCTGTCTTCCCCTCTCTTTTCCTCTCTCCCTAAAAATCAATGGAAAAATATCCTCGGGTGAGGATTAAAACAAACAAACAAACAAACAAAAGAACAACAGGGAACTAGTGCAACCCAGAGTGGGAAGAAAAAGTAGCTAATGCTTTACTAATCATAAAAATGAATGAAAAACACATTAATGTACAAGAAACTCCATGGGAAGACAGTTTTGGTAGTGACACAAAAAGCTAGATGTAATAAAAAAGCTTACTAAACTGATATTTAGAGCTATATTTGAAGCTATAATAAAAATTTCTACAAGATACCTTGGATATTAAAAGTAAATACTTCTAAAAACTGTATAACATAACCATTATTTAGTTATAAAGCAAACTTACCAGATTTTTACCATCTTGTTTATGGATAGTTACAATTCTGCTTTCATTTGAGCCTTCTTGGCTTGCCTGCTTAATACTGACATCAATAATATCGGGAAAGTCACAATATAACTGTAAATCCTATAATTAAGAGTATGTGAAATTAAAAAAAGAATCTATGGAGCCATTTTAAAATAAGACTTATGATATAACATTCACTAACAAATTCTTTAAGATAAAAAAGTATTGATAGCAATAGGTAAGTATTAAATGGGATTCTCTCTCCCAATATTCACCCTAGACTACACTGTATCTTGCTTTGACTTAAAAATGAGAGCATTAAAGGGTGCCAGGAATCTTAAGTGTGCTCTAGTACTCTTCAATCCAATCAACAGTAATAGCAACAATTGCCAGAAAATTAAAAGTTTACCACAGAATGAAGACTAGAATATTTTAAAATCTCTAATAATAATCTAACAACAGATAAGAACAAACTTAAACTTATAATACAATCCTAAGACATACTAAATTATTTAACAGCCGTACTTCATCATAAAATTAATTAAAATTAACCTTTTCTAGGATATTAAATTTTATGATTATGCCTCCTATATCAATAATAGTAAAAGAAAAAATATTTTTTTAAAATAGTAAAAGAAATAAAGAGGCAAAACTACCTTAAAAATAACTTTATGCCATTTCTGAAACTATAAGAATACCATTACTAATTTTGTCATAAAGAATTAAATAAAAAACATTTGAGAACAATCAGAAAAGATCTATAGATATAACCACTACACTTACACTTCTATCAATGGGAGAAGAAAAGTACAAGGCCATGTTTCAAATGACTAAAATTACTTTACTTCTACTGCCATTCTACTTAAATTAACAAAGAATGAGAACATATCATTAAGAATTACCTGTTCTGTCAGTGTTTCACTTTCTTTATGTTTCCCTCTTGACCACTGAATTCCACCGTTTCCAGTTATTATAATGGTTGCAAAAATCTCCTCACCTGAAGGACCTCTTCCAGGTTCTTTTACTTCAAATTGCTCTGTGTAGAAGGCAGACTGAAGAGTTTCCAGATTTATAAGATACTTAAGTTTCAAGTTTCTGGCAGTGGCTTTGCAATGGCTGAATTGCTCAATAAATCTGCGAAATCGGTACCTTATTCGCTTTCTTGTCAAAATATGATAGTCTTGGATCTTTGCTCGAATACATTTTGGTAAGAATGTCTTATAGCTAGGCATAAAGAACACACACAGTGAAACAAAACATTTGGAATATAAATCTAAAACAAAAGTAAAAGAGAACTTACCACCTTTTTCCATGGTAAGTGCTATAACAGTGGTTCCCAAACTTATTTGGCCTACCGCCCCCTTTCCAGAAAAAATATTACTCAGCACCCCCTGGAAATTAATTTTTTTTTAAATTTTAATAGCAATTAAACAGAAAGATATATGTATTAATGTTTCTACCTTTTTCGTAAAATATAGTAAAGAAGGGTGTAAATTAGAAACATTGAAGTTTGAAATTATGAAACTATTTATTGAACTCAGAATAGAAAGGTAATACAAAAAAAGTTAAAACAAATGCACCTGTGGCCATCACCGCCCCCCCCCCTGGATCGCTGCAGCGCCCACCAGGGGGTGGTAGCACGAACTTTGGGAATCACTGTGCTATAAGAACACAAGTGGAGAAAGGTGACATAGTTACCACTGAAAAGAAGTAAGAAATGGTGGACCTTGAAAATGACTTCAAGTTTTCTCACTGCACAGAATATAGTCAATAATGTATAGTTGGATAAACATTTTTATAGGCAGCTTCAATAAATCCTAATAATTCTTTTGCAATCAAACAATTTCATTTGGAGGCTTTTGTACTACTTCCTTCTCTATGTAAAATATCCTAAAGAACGTGGATAACTTATTTTCCCCCTGCTCAAATATCTGACAAATAATTAACATTTTATATCTGCAAAAATAACTATTAAATTTCCATGCCTTTCACATATGCTACTCCTTCTTCCCATCACGCAGCCCCTAAAAGTTTAGCTCTTACTCATTGTACAAGTCTCAGCTCAAGCATCATCTAATCCAGGAAACCTTTGGAACCTCTAGATGCAGCCTGATTTGTCTGACAGTATTCTGTGCACTGCTCCATAACATCATTTATCACACTCTACTGTACTTGAGTATCCACAGCCGGTGATGGAGTGGCTAATGCTAACAGCTTATTTTTACACTTTAGGAATTATTTTGAGCTGTTAAACAGCCATCATTAAAATTTAAGTTATAAAAACTTACAACTGAATAAATTATATTAAAATATAGATAATAAGTACTCAAAACATATTACTTCCTAATTATTTTACATTTAAATTTTTATTTTTTATTTTAGTACTATCTATGCTTTTGAGGTTATGAATGTCTATCATATATGAATGGTGAAAAGGGTTTGCTACTGCTCATCTCTTCCCAATTCAGTGGTATCAAGCTGATACCTTGAGATTGGCCGTGAAGGGAGTACCCATGGATATCAGCAAAAATTACAAACCAGACCTTCCCTGCCACCTCTCCGAGAACAGGTTGTTAAACATTTACCAATTTACCACTTCCTACTCACTACTCCCCTCACCCCGCCCCCTCCCAACTCACACACTCTCCACTGTAAGTCCCTGGAGGAACTCTCTATTTTGTAAACAGCCAGCGCTGCTGGAAAAAGCTATCTGACAGGGTAAATGTGCTGCATCATAAATTCATAGTCACCTATTCTATCTAATAAAGAGGGAATATGCTAATTGAGTCACACCCTCACAAAGATGGTGGTGCCCACAGCCAATAAAGAGGGAATATGCTAATTGACTATCACACCCTCAAAGATAGCAGCGCCCACAGTCACAAGATGGCAGCGCCCAGTCCCCTCAGCGCCCCAGACACCCAGGGCCAGCCCAAGGCGCAGGCAAGCCTCGGATGGTGGCTGCCCAGCTGATGCCTGAGGTGCAGGCAAGCCTCAGATGGCGGCTGCCCAGCTGCCCAGGGCCGCCTGAGGCTCAGGTAACCAGGGCTAGCTGAGGCTTGCGCTGCCAGCAGTGGCAGCAGCAGAGGTGTGATGGGCGTCGCCTTCCCGATTGCCGGGTCGCCTCCCGCCCCTGAGGGCTCCTGGACTGTGAGAGGGGACAGGCCGGGCTGAGGGACCCCACCCCCTCACCCCCCCCCCCCCCCCCGCTCCAGTGCATGAATTTTCATGCACCGGGCCTCTAGTTTTAAATAGGCTTTCATCACTTCCATCACTTTTATGACATTTCTCTGGCTCAACCAATTTCCCAAGTCCCACAACCATGCCAAACCTTCTCCAATTTCTTCAAACCTCCTCCCTCAAACCTCAGCTACATCCCTTCTCACTTTCAGTTGATGAGTTCATCTCTTTCTTAAAAAAAAGAAAAAAGAAAAAAAGTTAAAGCATCTCTAAGCAGAGTTCCCTCAATACCCTGCTGGCAGCCTGTATACACTGCACTTGGTCTCTCTTCCTTTTCACCTACTACATGAATGAGGTAGGTGTAAACCTGTAGTTAAAGCCACTTCATTCACATATATTCTCTATACCCTGCCTTTCTCTAACAGACATCTGCTTTCTGGGGACTCTTACTCTACTTATTCTTTCTCTTCTATCCACATGTTTTGAAAATACTAATCTTCTTCCCATCCTAAATGTAAAATCTCTTTACCCTACATCCTCTCCAGCTACAGCATATATGGTCTTTTTTGGAAAGCATTTAAAACCATTTTAATTTTCCTGCCATCCTACTTCTCAACTCACTCAAATTTGGCTTCTGCTCCATAATCCCACAGAAACTGCTCTTACTAAAATAAAATAAAAAACTTCAACGTTGCCCTAACCGGTTTGGCTCAGCAGATAGAACGTTGGCCTGCGGACTCAAGGGTCCTAGGTTCAATTCCAGTCAAGGGCATGTACCTTGGTTGCGGGCACATACCCAGTAGGGAGTGTGCAGGAGGCAGCTGATGGATGGTTCTCTTTCATCGATGTTTCTAACTCTCTATCCCTTTCCCTTCCTCTCTGTAAAAAATCAATAAAATATATATTTTTTTTAAAAACTTCAATGTTGCTAAAAACTCAAATTCTCTTGTTTATTTGTCTTGTAATTTTTTCAGCAGCATCCAACACTGTTAATCATGCTCTCCTTGAAATTTTCTCCCCTTAGCTTTCCTGATTTTATTACCATCTCTTTGGCTGTTCCTTTTCAATCTTCTTTAAAGCAACATTCCCTTTTACCTAGTGATTAAATGTTGACGTTACTCAAGACTTAATTATGGGTCCTCCTCTTATTTTTTACACATTGTCTTTCTTCTAGATACTCTATATGCAAATCACTTGATATTGCCATCTAAATATCTAAACGACAGACCCTTATCTTCCACAATCTAGCCAATCTACCCATTTAATTTGGATAGCCCCAAAGCTCCGCAGACAATGTTTCAAAGGAAACTCATGAGTCTCCCTAAAGTCCTCCCAAGATCCTCTTACAACATTCTCTATTTGAGTAAACAGCACTACAATTCACCTACTTCTGCAAGTCCCAGGAATCACCCTTTACACCACCTTCTCCCTCAACCCCCATTATTCAATCCATCACTATAGTCCCTGGGCTATACCTTTGACATATTTCTCTTATTTGCCCATTTTTCTCATTACTAAACCATTCAACTGCATCTCCTGGAGGACCTACAGCAATGACCTTACTCTGTTTGACTCTCATTTCCATTTACACTTATGCCCCTCTGTTTTCTATACTGGAGTCATGGGGATCTTTTAAAAACACAAATTGAATAATGTTACCATTGCTTAATACCCTTGCATGGTTTCTTAGTGTTCTTAACCTTGACCACATGACTCTAAGGTTCTACATGGTTAAACTCCTGCCTCATCTCTTACTAACTCTGAGCTCTTCCTATGGTCTCTTCTGCTACGAGGCCTTTTCCATTACTCACTTCTTTCCACCAATTAAGTTCTACTCATTTGTCAGACCTTAAAAGTCACATTCTGTTCCTTTTCATAGCAATTACATATCTGTAAGTAAAGAAATATATAAAATTTTAAAAAGTTTATACAGTAAATAGGAGAGCCTCAGTAAGTTTAGAAAACACTGAAAAAAGATTTAAAATACAATCAGAATGCAAATTCAAATGCCTACTTTACCTTCTTTTGTCCAAAAAAAAATTAGTTACCAAAAGCCTTACTAAATGTGGAATGCAATTTACGTAGACATCAATGACTACTTGATTTAATAAGGCTTTGAAAAACTAATCTGAAGATGAAAAAGAGAGTTTAAGATAACATCATACAACATGGCTTTCCACTTTGATTCCTACAATTAAGGACCAGACATACACCTTTTGGGAATACCACAGGAGTATGTGGTTCTTGAATATGATGAATATACTTCACGTCATGCTATCAGAACCAGAAACACTAAAATATTTCAAGAGACAAGTTGTTATCTCTTAGAGAATAAAAACATTTTTCTGATGCCTCTCTTATATTGAGCTTTTTAAAGAATCCTAAAATTAAGGCTCTAAAAGGCTCTGAAATTGAGCTTTGCCTTAGAAACTATACTATATTTTGTACTATAAATGAAATCTTCATCTTACTGCTAAAGTTGAAGCAGGCCACTGGAAAATCTAGTATCTGCTTAGTTATTTAGAAAGGGAGTCCTAATGATATGAGGTATGTGGCTTCTTGCTATGTAAGTGTTCTTAGCCCTGGCCTAGTGTTTGCAAATTCAACAGACTCTCCTTTAAACTCCTTCCATTCTCCAATTCTCTTCTTCCTACCCTTTAGCAAATGTAAGATTTTAAAGAGCAAGTGAAGAATGAAAACAGAAAAATCTTATTTCCTACATTTTCTATACTCCAACACCTAAGCCAAAATATCCAATTAGGGATTGACATACAAAAAATTAAGTATCGCCCAGCTGGTGTGGCTCAGTGGTTGAGCATCGAACCAGGAAGTCACAGTTTGATTCCAGGTCAGGGCACATGCCCAGGTTGCAGGCTCAATCCCTTTCTCTCTGAAAACAATAAAAAAAATAAATATTAAGTATCACCCTGGCCAGTGTGCTTAGTGGTTAGAGCGTTGGCCTGTGCACCAAAGGGTAGAGGGTTTGTTTCCCCGTCAAGGGCACATACCTGGGTTGCAGGTTTGATTCCCAGCCAGGTCAGGGCATGTGCGGGAGGGAACCAATCGATGTGTTCTCTCTCTCTCTCTCTCTCTCTCTCTCTCTCTCTCTCTCTCTCTCTCTCTCTCTTCTTCTCCCTACCCCCTTCCTTCCACTCTCTGAAAATCAATGGAAAAAATATCCTTGGGTGAGGATTAACAATAACAAACAATTAAGTATCTAACACATGCAGATGCACAAACACATGCGGTTCATATGCACACAGAGGCTTGTGCTGACAGACACAGACATACCTAACGCACAGGCACAGATACAAAGAGGTGCACCTTTCATGTATTTTCTTTTTAAGTCTGGGAAAAGGTATGTATTTAGTTATACTAATCAGAGCTCCATACTCTACTGGATATTTCTGGGAACAAAGCAGCTTATTTATTTAACTAGAGGCCCGATACACGAAATTCGTGCAAGAGCCTTGGCCTGGCCCCTGCCCGCCACCACCGCGGCCAGGGCCCTCTGCCACTTCTGCCTTGCCCCTGCCCACTGCGGCTTTGTCTGGAAGTAAGGATGTCCAGAAGGATGTCTGGTCTAATTAGCATATTACCCTTTTGTTATTATAGATTCTGCCCCAAACTAATAATTCATCTGTTTTCCCATTAATCTTGAATATTTTAACATTGAGCTGAGTCTTTATTTCTCAGAAATGAGCACTAAATGAGAATTCAAAAACCATCAGTGAGTTAAATTATATTAACAAGGCAAGCAATGCAGGTATGTTTTTAACTTCAGGCCAGGCATAAATTATTTATTGAATATTAAAATATCATGGTACAACAGACAAAAGAAAAAGCTGGAAAATTAGACTACTTCAAAATTTAAATTCTTGTGCTACAAATGATACTTTTAAAAAAGTGAAAAAACAATATACAGACTGGGAAAACATTTGCAAAACATATATACGATAACTTATATATGTAGTCTTGTATCCAAATATAGACTCCTTACAAATCAATAATAAAAAATATTGAATTGTACATTTTAAGTGTGTGAATTTTACAGTATGTGAAATATATATCAATAAAACTGTTTTAAAATACCATGGAATTTTATAATGAATGTTTGATATCTGTGTAATTTCAAAAGAAAAATAATGCAGAATTTGCAGATGCATTTATATCCTGATTAAGAAAAACCACAGAAATACAATTACTAAACATTCACTGACTGTAGGACACTAGACTAAATAATATAGGGAGAGGAAGAGAGGGCATAATTCCTGACATTAAGAAACCACAGGATTGTGCCAAGACTTTGGGCAATATCATGGTCTCCAAAGCAGAAGTGTTCCACCATAGCATAAGCCTAGAGATGGCTTCATATTTATAAAATTCAAAGTTTCTCTGTTCCTCAACTGTGTTCCCTTCAGTTCCTTCAGTTTCCATCAATGGTATGTAAAATACTCCTCCCATGTCTCTGTTCTCCTATGGGCTGGCATATAGCAGGTATTCAATAAATGCTGTTAATGAGTGAATGAACGAACAAATGAATGAAGCCTTAGTGAAAACAGAAATGGTTTTGTTTTTCCTTTGCGCTTTGAAATCTTCTAGATTCCTCAGGGAGTTCCTGAAATCATACCCTATAGCTCCTACCCTTAAGTTAAGGCTTAATGAACATCAGAAAGCAAGAAAGGAACACTTAAAACCAAAGAGGGAAACAAGAAATCAATACCCTGCAAATTGCATATGAACTGTTTTGAACGCACTCAGTGACTTAAGTCCATCATTGAGAGAAGCATTTCAAGAAATAAAGGGAGTTTTAACCAGATTCATGGCATCTTCAAACTTTTACTCTGGTAAATATGCAATAGGTAAGACATATTATTTCGTATTCAGACTTAAAAAAAAAAAAACCCCAAAGCAATCTTATATACTATATACCCATATTCCTATATATCTTTAAAAAGAGTGGAAGTTTTCCAGCCATAAAAGCTGGGCTGCAAGAGTAGTGTTTCAAAAAACTGTATTTGGTAATACTTTCAACAATAAAGAATTATTTAAAAAAGAAATTTAAAAAAATTAAATTTGGCATGATTGTCAAAATTCAATGTGCAGAAGAATAATTTGAAGTGTGTGGAGTATGCTTCACTTGTGTAAGATTCTGCTGAATCAGTTATAAGATGAATAAGGTCTGAGGATCTAATGTACAACACAGTGACTATAATTAACAACATTATATATGTATAGGTAAAACTTGCTAAAGAGAATAAAACTTAAAAAGTCTCTCCCTGCCACCCCCCCCCCCAAAAAAAACCCCAAAACTCAAAAAAGATAAATATGTGAGGTGGTGGATGTATTAATAAACTTCATAGGGGATCCTTTCACAATGTGTATCAAATCATGATGATGTACACTTTAAATATTGTGGATGAAAGGGGCCACATGCTAACCTAACAAAATTCAGGGAAAAGTAACCACAAAGGATGGCCTGAAATTAAACTTTAACTAAAAGCAGTTACGCTGGGTAGTTATGTCCTAGGCCGGTATCTTCACTGACAAGGTCAATCTTTACCTTAACTGACCCTATCTGTCTTTTTGCACCTATGATAACATATCCTTGAAATGTCTAGGTAACTTGTAACTTCTCTTTTTCCAGACCCCTTGGGCACAACCAATGTACCTGGGCGTGAGGACAGATAAGTGTCTATCATTTTACTTTTTATCCAATCCCAAAGGTTCCTCCCCACCCCTCCACCCCCACTTTGCTTTCTCCCACATCTCTAATCTATCATGTAACCCACCTGCATCCCCTCTTTTTGACTGCAATGTATAAAAATAGATGAAAAAAACCGCCATTCTCTGAAGCATTATCCCAATCCATTGAGATACTGCTTCCTGGCAGTTGTCAACAGTTTGGCTCAAATACACTTAGAAAAAATTCTTTACAGGTTTGAATGTTTTTACATGAACTATATCTTACAATTTTATATGTCAATTATACTTCAATAAAATTTATTTTTTTCAATCTCCTGGAGCACTTATAAAAATTCATATTTGTAGACTTCACCTCAGATTTACTAAATCCAAATTGTTGGGTTAGAGCCCAAGAATCTTCCATTTTAGCAGGAACCGCAGGTGACAGTAATTCAAGTAAAATATGGACACTATTCGAGACATTCTGATTCTGAATTATTTATACAGAAAATGTGAGGATCTGCTGGTAGAAATTATGACTCCAGGTGCTCTTTTCAGTCCTCTGACCGTACCTAGCCTTTTTAGAATAAATGAATCAAATAATAAATAAGTATCAAACACCTATATTTTCTATAGTATACCAACACTTTTAATAATTTCTTTGATAAATAAGTACTACTCAGATACAATGTACAATATGATGACTACAGTTTATGCTGCTGTATGGTATACATGAATGTTGTTAAGACAGTAGATCCTAAGAGTTCTCATCACAATGGAAAAAATATTTTTTCTTTTTCGTTTTTCCATCTATATGAAATGATTGATGTTATAATTGAATTCATAGTAGTAATCATTTCACGATATATGTAAGTCAAGTCATTATGCTATATATCTTAAACTTTTTTTAAATTTTGTTTTATTGCTTAAAATATTACAAAGAGTACTACATATGTCTCCCCCGCCCCCTTGATCTTAAACTTATACAGTGTTTATGTCAATATTCAATAAAACTGGAAGAAAGTGTGTGTTGTGCACAGAAGGAAAACTTACTTATACAACTTTTAATCATAAAATAAAAAAGTATGGGGAAGTTCACTAAATACAAATAAATCATATAAAAAGTTCAACAGTTCCATTTATGTATATGGATTTACATAAGGAAATTACCTGATAGAGCTATAGACGTCGAGTGGGGTTTGATCATTTTCTTTGGCTATTCTCATCATATCTAACACTGCCATCCCAAGACATTCTTCCTGTGTTTCATGAGTCACAGGTACTTTTATCCATCCATGCAAAAAATCATGCCGCCACTAAAGGAAAAAATATTTAGACGGAAATATTTCATAAGTTTCAATATTACATTTTAATCTATTATCATATTTTAACTGATAATGTAATTTCCAGAACACATATATTTAAAAAGAATACAACCTCTTTTGATTTTCAACTATTTTGCCATAAAATTTTAATAAGTTATTTTGCAAATGGAAACTGATTAAAATTGGTTCCCAACTAGAGAGTATATATATCAATCTATTTCACTGCTTTTATCTTCAAATTATATCTTCTACATCAAAACTGCCTAAACTAAAATACATATTAATTAAATATGTACTGAGTCCCAAATATGTTCAAAGCATTATACTAAGGGCCCTGACCAGATAGCTCAGTTGGTTAGAGCACCGTCCCAATAAGCCAACGTTTCAGGTTTGATCCTATTAGGGCACATACAAGAAGCAACCAATGAATGCATAAATAAGTGGAACAAATTGATGTTTCTCTCTCTCTCTTTCTATATGAAAAAATCCCTCTACCATTCATCATGGCCTGAAATTTCTATCTTCTAAGTCTCCTGAGCCAAATTTCAGTATCAATATAAGGTCAGTTATTGGTGCCCTTGGAGGAAGTGGAAGCCAGCTAGTTTTCCTTGGGTCCTAGCTTGTCCCAATTGAGCTTAGAAACATGAAAGCACCCCAAATAAAATCAATAACATGTTAATGAGAAAGAGAGAGAGAGAGAGAGAGAGAGAGAGAAAGGAAGGAAAGAAGGAAAAGAAAGGGAGAAAAAATGTAGAAGAAAAGTGCATGATATTGGATCAGGCAATGACTTCTCAAATATGACACCAAAAGCACAGATAACCAAAGAAAAAAATAAATTAGACTACATAAAAATTAAAAACTTTTGCACACCACAGGGCACAATCAACAGAGTGAATAGTAAACCTATGGAATGGGAGAAAATATCTGCAACATATATTTATTAAGGGGTAAATGTCTTAAATGTATAAAGAACACTTATAACGCAACAAAAAAACCACCTGATTTTAAAATGGGCAAAGGATTTGAATAGTTTCCCCAAAGAAGATATACAAATGGCCAACAAGCTTATGAAAAAACATTCAACATCACTAATCATTAGGGAAATGCAAATCAAAACTATGAGATACCACTTCACACCTACCAGAATAACTATTATTAAAAAAATAGAAGGTAAGTGTTGGCAAGGATGTGGAGAAACTGAAATGCTTTGTGCACTGATACTAGGAATATAAAATGATGCAGCTGCTATGTAAACCAGTATAGCAGTTCCTCAAAAAAAATTTTTAAAAAACCAATTATCATTTCATTTAATTAATTCCACTTCTGGATATACTAATATATTCAAAAAAATTAAAAGCAGGGTCTCAGATATTTGTATGTCCATGTTCACTGCAGCACTATTCACAAGAGCCAAAAGGTGGAAGCAACTCAAATCAACAGATGCATGGATAAACAAAATGTGATACTATGTACAATGGAATAGTCAGCCTTAACCTTTGTACACCATAAGCATCTATAGATGCAATTAAATTCAAAATATCGTGGCATGTGGGGATGGTTTCTATTTTGGACGTGTGGCAGTTAACTGGTTAAAAAGGAAGGAAATTCTGACACACGCTACAACATGAATGAACCTTGAAGATATTATGCTAAGAGAAATAAGCCAGTCACCAAAGAGCTAATATTATATAACTGTAATTATATGAGGTACCTCGAATAGGCAAATTCATAGAGACATAAAGTATACAGGTGGCTGTCAGGGGCCAGAGGAGAGGGGTATGGAAACTTATTGTTTAATGGGAAATAACAAGAACATATCTTTACCCAAAAGTACAAATATATTTTCTTTCTTTAGTTTCTACTCAGTTCTAGCACATAAAAACAAAAGTCATTTCATGATAAAACATTTTAATTACTGTTTAAATCAAGGTAATAGAGAAAAAAAGCATTGTTCAAATATACTACAAAAAATTAACATAATAGTATTAATAAACAAATAACTAGAACAAAGCTCTCAGACTCAGTATCAGCCAGCCAACCTCCCCTGAGAAGCTACACAAGCTATTATAGCTCAACTTTTTATGCAGTTACCAAGTTTCTTTACATTTCACTCCCCACTATTTAAGTCTGAATTTGTTCAGGAATTAAAAAACAAACTTCTCTAAAGATATTTTATTGTCCTATGTTCCAGCCACTTATGTTTACATGAATCATGTTATAAAACTCAGTCTAAACTTTGTGAAATCCTTAAATAACTTAAAGCACTAAAAAAAGAAGAAGGATGTTCAAAATGGCCAATTCAAGGAATCTCTATGAAATAAATTCTATTGTCCATAAACCATAAATCATAGGATTAAAAATTAGTAATAAAGACTTCATTTTGTTACCTAGCTATACCTGCTATGCAAGATGGAACAATTTTCTCATATATGAAGATTTTCCTGACTAAGAGGTATTTATCATTTAACACATGAAAAGTAGATAATATATCATACCTGAGCAAAAAGGTAAGACATAACAAAGTCATCAAGAAGAGGAGCTTCAGCACCTCGAGATATTCCATGCCGATAAGTTCTGTTGCTGCCG
This sequence comes from Myotis yumanensis, assembly GCF_028538775.1. Lineage (NCBI taxonomy): Eukaryota > Metazoa > Chordata > Mammalia > Chiroptera > Vespertilionidae > Myotis > Myotis yumanensis. The sequence continues at coordinate 48,347,975 of NW_027223763.1, read as the reverse complement.
CTACAATACCAGTAAGGAAAGTAAAATCTACAAGACAGTTAAAACACTCTGTCAGCCTCCAAATAAATCAAATATAAACATACTGTGTACATATAACCACTTCCAGCATAACAAAATATATTATCCCACAATCAGAAAACACAGCTAATAGTGTTAAATACAAGTTGACAGGAAAAGGAAATCTGGATAAAACCACAATTAAAATATAGGTAGAAAATATAAGAAATCTAAGTGTAAAATAAATATACTGCCTTCTTCCAAGCATAGACTGTAGACGTAATAATAGGAAAAAGAAATGTAGAAATATGCTTATAATATCACCTCCAAATAATGACCTTTTGCTTCTTTGTTTTCAATTATTAAACTTTTTTTCCTGTCTTATTAGTTAGGAACTCCATTAAAATCCTAAACAAAAGCAGTAACTAAGGCTATCTTTTACCTAATTTTAAAGAGACTGCTTCTAACAAACATTTTTATCATTTAAGAATATTATTTGATACATGTTTTTTATAGATACCCTTTATCATGGTAAGGACGTCTCTCTTGAGTCTTAGTTAATTAAGGATTCCTTCACCTTTCTTTTTAAAGTTATCAAAAAGTCCATGTTCTTTTTTACTGCAACATTGACTCTATGCATTGAATGGATCTATTTCATAAGTACGAGCCACAGATCAAGCTTAACTTTTTAAGATTTTTTATTAATTTTCAGAGAGAGAGGATGAAGAGGGAGAAAAATATAAATGTGAGAGCAAAACATCACTGGGCTACCTCCTTGCATGCCCCTTACCAGGGATCAAACCTGCAACATAGGCATGTGCTCTGACTGGGGAATCTAACCAGCAACTTTTCTGTGCATGGGACAAGGCCCAACCAACTGAGCCACACCTGCCAGGGTCAAACTTCTTTGTTTCAAGCTTTTGAGTAGAAAAGTACCTCTGGATTTCACTAATTTTACCATAAATTATTAAATAAACTAGACTGCTTAGGCCCGCTCCCTGCGCTAAGTCAGCAGTTGGATATCCTTAGCTCTGCCTCGGAGGCAGGAAAGGCTCCTGCCACTGCTGCTGCACTAGTTAGCTGTGAGCCTGGCTCTGGCTAAGTGGCGCTCCTTCTGTGGGAGCACACTGACCACCAGGGGGCAGGTCCTGCACTGAGCGTCTGCCCCCTGGTGGTCAGTGTTCGTCATAGCGACTGGTCATTCCGCTGTTCGGTCGATTTGCATATTAGCCTTTTATTATATAGGATTAACTTTATTGTTTGCGACTGTAATAAATACTGGCAAAATCTTCTCTTCACTTTAAAAAAAGTTATTAAAAAGAAGAGATGTGAGATAACATTTTATTGCACAAAACATCTAATTTCCTAGGAAACTAGAAATATTCCAGACATTTAGGATTTTGCTAGTAAAGTCATGCTCACCTTCTAAAAATGTAATTATAAGTGGTAAAGTAGCATTTCACCAGAACAGCTTTATTTTCAGAGCATTCTAGTTAAAAAACATGTATGGGCTATTCCTCTAAAGAGAAATAGTCATACAAGAAGAAAATTAAATGCTCATTAGCTGTAGTCTCTGATATTAGATATCTTACAATTTTAAAAATGTTCAATAATTTCTCCCACTCTGTTCTTTTGCCATTAAGGTGAATCACTTTACTGAAGAAAGTACCTTATTCTGTAGAGTACATTGTGCCTGGTTGACTCATCTATATGGAAGACATAGTTGGGCGGATACCAGATCCTTTCTGTTTCACTCATTAAAGCAAACATACTATGATACACAGGTGTGATTCCTAAGAAAGAAGCAGAAAAAGAAATGAGTACAGATAGTTAAAAGTACATTTATATAACATCTATAATTTATAATTTATAGTGAGTCTAAAGTAACAATTCAAAATCAGCACAAAATGCAGTAGCAGTTGAAATTTTTTTGTTCAACCCGAACTATAACTGAATTTTTAATTAAATATCATTTTGCCCTATATTTTAAAACATGACTGCTGGGACTTTTCCAAACAATTTTTTTTAATTATTCAATTTTTTGATGTCTCTATAGATAAACTGATTTAAATCGGTGTGTTGAAATTGATAATAAGGACATCACATCAAGTAATTAATATTTAGAAGTCACTGGATACTTTTAAGAGAACAGTGAAATAGCTTTATTTTTATATATCAAATTTTACACAATACACTAGTAATTAAATTCTCTGCCCTATTTAAATTTAGAAAAATTTTTAATTGTCAACTTAAAATGCAGGAGTATATAATTTTTTTTCAAAGATATTTTAGGATGTACTAGTGCATGGACAAAAAGTTGAAGGCCACTGAATTTTATAAAAGCATATAAAATATCTAAGCCACACAATTAATGCTTTTTATTTCCCAGCACATATAGAACATTCACACATACACACCCATATAGACACACCAATCATATGGAGACTAAAAATAAGTCTCCCAAAATGCCAGGGAATAATCATACATAGCATGTTCTCTAATTATGCTTGACTTAATTCAGAAATAAATAAATACTTAAAATTTATTTTAAACATAAGCCTCAAAAAACAAGAGAATTTTTATTTTAGTGACATTTTCATTCTTTTCCACTGTAGGCAAAAATGACACCAACTTGACACACTGACAACAAAATTTTTAAATTTATTAGTTAAATTATTAAAACAACTGTCTACTCATAGATATGTAATAATTTCAGTAAGTTACATATAAAAAGCTTATTCAGTAAAAACTCTGAAACTGCATCTTTGCATTCATCCTTGTATTTACAAATACTTTTTTTTTAATCCTCACCTGAGGATATTTTTCCATTGATTTTTAGAGAGAGTGGAAGAGAAAGGGAAAGATGGAGAAAAATATCAATGTGAGAGAAACACATCGACTGGTTGCCTCCTGCACATGCCCAGATTAGGGCCCAGGCCAGGAAGGAGCCAGCAACCAAGGTACGTGCCCTTGATCAGAATCAAACCCGGGACCCCTCAGTCCACAGGCCAACGCTCTACCCACTGATAGAGGCTACAAATACTTCTAAATATCTCACACGTCACTGAAATTAAAGAACACTTATAATAAATGATCACTAATACCATGTGTTAAAAATTATCTACACTAATAAAAGAGAAACATGGTAATTGGCGTACGACCACTACCCTTCCCATTGGCTAATCAGCGTATCCTTATGCAAATTAACTGTCAGCCAAGATGGTGGCCGGCAGCCATGCACTGAAGCAAGCAGGGAGGTTTGCTTCCTCCAGGAACTGCAGGCTCCAACGTTCCCCCCCTCACTTGCAGGACTCTCAACTGCAACTCTAAGCAACTATTACTATGTTGCAAATAAGAAGCTAAACAAAACCAGCTTTCAGTCAGCCCCGGACCGCAACATTGTATCCATGTTTTCAGCAGCGAGGCCTCAGAGCTAAAGCTGGCCCAGAATAAAAAAAAAAAAGAAAACAAGGAGCGGTTGGGAGCTTTTAGTCAACTGCCAGCGAGAAAACAGCCCTCAGCCCCTCAGCCAGACTGGCCAGGCACCCCAGTGGGGACCCCCACCCTGATCCAGGACACCCTTCAGGGCAAACCAGCCGGCCCCTACCCATGCACCAGGCCTCTATCCTATATAGTAAAAGGGTAATATGCCTCCCGGCACCGGGATCAGCGGAGCAGCGAGGCTCCCGGCACTGGGATCAGCGTGACAGGGGGCAGCGCCCAAACCCCTTGATCGCCCTGCTCTGTGCCTGATAGGGGGTAGCTCCCCAATCCCCCGATTGCCCTGCGGCTCTGTGTGTGACAGGGTGAGGCGCCCCAACACCCCGCCCCCCCACGGGTCCTGCTCTGTGTGTGACAGGGTAGAGCCATAACCTCTCTATCGGCCCTTCCCTGAGTGTGACAGTGGCGGTGCCCCAACCCCCTGATCGGCCCTGCTCTGTGGGTAATAGAGGGTGGCGCCCCAACCCCCCTCCACGGGCCTTGCTCTGTGTGTGACAGGGTAGAGCCATAACCTCCCCTTTGGCTCTACCCTGAGTGTGGCAGGGTGCAGCGCCCCAACCCCCTGATGGACCCTGCTCTGTGAGTGACAGGGGACAGCGCCCCAACCCCCTGATCGGCCCTGCTCTGTGCGTGACAGGGGGTGGCGCCGCAACCTCCCCATTGACCCTGCCTTGAGTATAACGGGGCGGTGCCCCAACCCCCCAATCGGTCTACCCTGAGCGTGACTGAGGGTGGCATTGCAACCTCCCGATCCACCCTGCTCTGTGCATGACGGGGCGGTGCCCCAACTCCCCAATCGGCCCTGCTCTGAGCCTGACCAGGGGCTGCACTTAGGGATTGGGCCTGCCCTCTGCCACCCGGGAGCAGGCCTAAGCCAGCAGGTCGTTATCTCCCGAGGGGTCCCAGACTGTGAGAGGGCACAGGCCGGGCTGGGGGACCACCCCCTCCGAGTGCACAAATTTTTGTGCACCGGGCTCCTAGTAAAATATAACTGTGATACTCAAGAGGGAAAATTAGAGCTCTAATCTGATTACATTAAAAAATAACAGACTGATCTAAATTATCTAAGTCAAGTCAGCAAACAACAGAATAACCCAAAGACAGCTGAAAGAAGGACATGATACAATAGGAGTTAATACGGATCAAAATTTAATAAAGAGAATAAACAAGATAAAAGCTGATTATTTGCAATGACTAAATAAACCTTTGTCAACTCTGATCAAAAAAGAAAGAAGACACAGATAAACACTAAGAATTTTTTTTAAATATAAGTTTTGAAGACAAAAAGGGAGTGCTAGAATAAATTATGCCAATAAATTTGAAAATGTAGACAAATTAACAGTTTAAAAATATATAACTTTAAAAATAGATTTAAACTTCAAAAGAACTATAATCATTAAAAAAAAAAATCTCCCACTTAAAAAAAAAAAAAAAAAAAAACAGAGGAGAAGAAAGGAGGAAGAAGAAGGAAAGAGAAATAAGGAAGAATCAGAAAGAAGAAAAGAAAACCTCCATAAGGCCCAGAGGAAATTTATGAGTTCAACCAAACATGAAAGACAATTTGAATCTTAATTACAGAGAATTAAAAAGAGAACAGAAAAAATGGCACATATTGTGGATTTAGTTTGACCATGATACCAAAACCAGACAAAGACATCATAAAAGGATAATCTCGCTTACCAAAATAGTTACTAACAATCCTAAACTAAATATTAGCAAACCAAAGCCAACAACGTGTGTTTTTTTATTAACAAAGTTCATTCACCCTAAGATTGCAAAAAATGACTAAATTAGAAAACTCCATTAATATAATTTATCACAATAATGTACTGGAGAAAAATCTGAGGTAAAATGGCAAAATCATAGATTTGAAAAGTTGGGTAGTGAGTACACTGGTATGTATTATATTTTTATACAAAGGGTTACTTAAAATATTTTGTAATACTGAAATCAAAATTAAAAAGGCAAAATAAAAAATTAAAGTGATAAATAGAAATAAGTTATTCACGGTAGAGCAAGTTTATAAGACTAATAAAATGTGAAGGGATGGTAATACCTAATACCTAGTATTGAAGAAAATGCAAATTAAAATTATGTGACATCACTTTATACCCATTCAACTAGCAAAAATAGTAAGAGAAATAATATCTATTGCTGATTAATGGTGAAAAAGAGTACTGTTATGTAACTGCTAGAAATGTAAACTGGTAGAGTTTCTGAGAAAGCAATATTGATATAAATTTGAGAAATCTGTATCAGTAAAAAATAGTTAAAACCTTTAAATCCAGCAATCTTTTCTATGTATTCCTAAAAGTGCAGTAGGTTAATAAGAAAATGTAAATTTAAGAGCCGAAGAAAAAAATTAGGGTAGTAAAATCCATGCCATGGACTGTTATGAAGTTAAATAAAAGAATGAGCTGGGCCGAAACCCGTTTGGCTCGGTGGATAGAGCGTCGGCCTGCGGACTGAAAGGTCCCAGGTTCGATTCCGGTCAAGGGCATGTACCTGGGTTGCGGGCACATCCCCAGTAGGAGATGTGCAGGAGGCAGCTGATCGATGTTTCTAACTCTCTATCTCTCTCCCTTCCTCTCTGTAAAAAATCAATAAAATATTTTTAAAAAATGAGCTAGTGCAAAAGCAGTTGGCTTAAATAGATTTTTCACAATGTATATATCATAAAAAAGCAAAAAACACACAAAAATATATAATATGATTCCATTTTATAAAATAATAGCTTCAAAATCCTAATGACTGTTTATGGGAGAAAGTGACATAGTGTGTCCATTAGGTGATTATATGATCATGGAGAAAAGTATAAAAGGATCATAAGAGATTATGAATGGAATATAACAGGATGGAACTAAGAAAATGAAAGTTAACAAGATGGAACTAAAAAAAAAGGAAGGTCAGAGTATAGTGAACAAGAAACTTTTTCAAAGAATCCTATCTAATAATAGACAAACATGGTAATTGACCATACCTCCGCTACACTTCCCATTGGCTAATCAGCAGGATATGCAAATTAACTGCCAACAAAGATGGCGGCCGGCAGCCACACAGCTGAAGCGAACAGGAGGCTTGCTTGCTCCAGTGATGGAGGAAGCCAAGGTTCCCCGCCTGCCGCGGCCCAGCTCTGAGTTCCAGAAGCAACAATGTTTCAATTATAGAAGCTAAACAAACCCCAGATACCTGCTTTCAGCCGGCCACGGCCTCAGAGCTGGAGAGAGCAGGACAGCAACAATGTTTCAATTATAGAAGCCAAACAAACCCAAGATACCTGCTTTCAGCCAGCTGTGGCCTCAGAGCTGGAGCCGGCTCTCAGCTCCAATGACAGCTATAGAAGGTAAATAAATCCCAGAATTAAAAAAAAAGAAGAAAAAGAGAGGCTGGGAGCTTCAGTCGCCCACCAGCCTGAAAACGGCCCTCAGCCCCTTACCCAGACTGGCCAGGCACCCCAGTGGGGACCCCCATGCTGAGGGGGGTGTGACCAGCTGCAAACAGCCATCAGCCTGTCATCCAGGCTGGCCAGGCACCCAAGCGGGACCCCCACCCTGATCTGGATCACACTTCAGAACAAACTAGCCGGCCCCCACCCATGCAACAGGCCTCTATCCTATTTAGTAAAAGGGTAATATGCAAACTGACCCTAACAGCAGAAAGACTGGGAATGACTGGTCACTATGACACACACTAACCACCAGGGGGCAGACGCTCAATGCAGGAGCTGCCCTCTGATGGTCAGTGCGCTCCCACAGGGGGAGCTCTGCTCAGCCACAAGCCAGGCTGATGGCTGCCAGTACAGCAGTGGTGGTGGGAGCCTCTCCTGCCTCCTCAACAGTGCTAAGGATGTCTGACTGCAGCTTAGGTCTACTCCCCGCTGGCAAATGGACATCCCCCGAGGGCTGCTGGGCTGCCAGAGGGATGTCTGATTGCCATCTTAGGCCCAATCCCCCGGGGAGCAGGCCTAAGCCAGCAAGTGGTCACCCCTGAGGGGTCCCAGACTGCGAGAGGGCACAGGCCTGGCTGAGGGACGCCCCCCCCCCCGCAGTGCACAAATTTTTGTGCACCAGGCCTCTAGTTTATTAAATAAAAACAGTAAGCACTCATGTCAAAAAGAAAAAATAAGGTGAAAGGGGAGTAAAAAGAGACTTATCCATACCAAAATAAGGGTTCACCATGTAAGGCATCTTGAAACTAGAGAATAATGACTTGTAATTTCTAAATTTAAAAATAACAATAAGTAGATAGCAAATAGTTATTTTATCTGAATATTATTTTGATCCACACAAATTCTGAATTGAAAAAATATTTTAAACTTGAACTTTCAAATAACATATAATCAAGTAGTTAGCATCATAATCCCATGTCTCTGTACATTGCACATACTACTTCTTTTATCTAAAAGGTACTACCCTCTCCTCTATCTGCAAAATATTTCACATAAATCAGTGTTCTAAGTACATAAAAGACACAGTGGGAGAGGACACTGCCCATGAAGGGGCCATAAAAAACCTGATATGAGATTATCTTGGAAAGAGAAAATACTGGGAAGGGAACCTTAACAAAGAGCTAGCATTTAGTTTAAATATAATCATACTAGAGGCCTGGTACACGAAATTCGTGCATTCGGGGGGAGAGGGGGTACCCTCAGCCCAGCCTTAGCCCTCTCGCAGTCCAGGAGCCCTCATGGGATGTCCGACTGACAGCTAAGCCAGCAGTCGAACATCCTTAGCACTGCTGCGGAGGCAGGAGAGGCTCCCACCACTGCCACTGCGCTTTCCAGCTGTGAGCCTGGCTTCTGGCTGAGCAGCACTCCCCCTGTGGGAGTGCACTGACCACCAGGGGGCAGCTCCTGCATTGAGCATCTGCCCCCTGGTGGTCAGTGTGCATCACAGTGACCGGCTGTTCCACTGTTCAGCTGATTTGTATATTAGCCTTTTATTATAGAGGATAAACAAAATTATATATGGAACTATTATTCTTAGCATGTTTTGATAAAGGTATTTTTCAGAACAAAATGTAATGATTTTCAAACAATAGCTTAACTACACAAAGAAGGAAAAGTGAATTCACACTATGAGTCATCAGGATTTTTTTAAATGATTAATAATGATTTCTTAACATAAGAAAGACTCCTTTAATTAATTATAAGTATCAAATAGGAAAATGGATGTATCCATATAAATTGGTACAAAGGGGTCAGAAAAAAGGGAGTATATACCAAAAGAAAATGGTTAGATCAGCCCTGTGATAACAAAAGACAATGCTTATAGTCATGTTTAATCACAATGATACTTATTTCAAAATGGCAATTATATATTAATACTTATTTCATTTTGATTGGGTTGTTCTAGAAAGGAAAAAAGGCAGTGACACTGTATTTGAGATATACATTGTATTGAAATAATAGGACCTCAAAGAAATTTCTCTGTCATTCTTAATTCCCTTTTCTTTCCCTATATACCAAGTCCAAATTCTTTTTATTTTTCTTTATTAAAATCACTTCGATGTGTTTCTTCTTTTCCAAGTCATTACCAGATTTGTGGTGTAGTTTCATATCATTCTAGAGCAGTGGTTCTCAACCTTCCTTATGCCGCGACCCTTTAATACAGTTCCTAATGTTGTGGTGACCCCCAACCATAAAATTATTTTCGTTGCTACTTCATAACTGTAATTTTGCTACTGTTATGAATCGTAACGTAAATATCTGATATGCAGGATGTATTTTCATTGTTACAAATTGAACATAATTAAAGCATAGTGATTAATCACAAAAACAGTATGTAATTACATATGTGTTTTCCGATGGTCTTAGGCGACCCCTGTGAAAGGGTCATTCGACCCCCGAAGGGGTCGCAACCCACAGGTTGAGAACCGCTGTTCTAGAGTACGAACAGTCATCATTCCACTAATATTAATGGAGTTCTTATTCTATAATAAGCACAAGGTGTGTGTGGGAAATACAAAAATGAAAAATAGTGCCTAGCTTGAAGGATCTCACAGTGTAGTATATGGTACAGAGAAACCTTTGGAAAATTATAATTCAAGAGAATAAGTATGATAGTGAAGACCCAAGAAAACAAAGAAGTAAAGGGGAGAGGTGATAAAGATTCTTTTAATTCTTTATTGTTGAAAGTATTACATATGTCTCCTTTTTCCCCCGCTGACCTCTTCCAAACCAACCCCCAACATAGGCCTTCACCCCCCTATTGTCTGTGTCCATTGATTATGCTTATACGTATGCATACATGTCCTCTGGTTGATCTCTTACCCCTCCCTCCCACCCTTCGATACCTTCCTTCTGAGATTTGATGATCTGTTTGATGCTGCTATGTCTCTGGATCTATTTTTGTCCATAAGTTTATGTTGTTCATTATATTCCACAAATGAGTGAGATCATGTGATACTTATCTTTCTCCAACTGGCTTATTTCACTTAGCATAATGCTCTTTAGGTCCATCCATGCTGTTGCAAATGGTAAGAGTTCCTTCTTTTTTATAGCAGCTTAGTATTCCATTGTGTGGATGTACCACAGTTTTCTAATCCATTCATCTACTGATGGGCACTTAGGCTGTTTCCAAATCTTAGCTATTGTAAATTGTGCTGCTATGAACATAGGGGTGCATATATCCTTTCTGATTGGTGTTTCTGATTCCCTGGGATATATTCCTATAAGGGGGATTACTGGGTCAAATGGGAGTTCCATTTTTAATTTTTTGAGGAAAAGCTATACTGTTTTCCACTGTGGCTGCACCAGTCTGCATTCCCACCAGCAGTGCATGAGGGTTCCTTTTTCTCCACATCCTCACCAGCACTTGTTTGTTGATTTGTTGATGATAGCCATTCTGACAGGTGTAAGGTGGCACCTCACTGTCGTTTTGATTTGCATCTCTCAGATGATTAGTAGCTTTGAGCATGTTTTCATATGTCTCTTGGCCTTCTGTATGTCCACTTTCAAAAAGTGTCTATTTAGATCCTTTGCCCATTTTTTTTTATTGAACTGTTTATCTTCCTTTTGTTAAGTTGTATGAGTTCCCTATAAATTTTGGAGGTTAAACCCTTATCGGATGTAACATTGGCAAATAAGTTCTCCCATGCAGTGGGCTTTCTTGTTTTGTTTATGGTTTCTTTCTTGTCTGGATCCAATTTTAGTCAGGCTCCTTTGAAACCACTGCCCAACAAGGACCACATGTACTTCTTCACAGACTCCAATTTTAGTAAGAATCCTGGTAAGTCCCTTTAGCAAGAATTCCCCATCTTTGATATATCATCAAACTCCTTTTCCCTACTTGCCACCAGGTGATATCTAATCATTCTAGCCTGCCTTGAGCAAAAATCCTATTAGTGTGCAACCACTAATAGAATAATATAAAAACTGTAACAAAACATCTAATGGAAGCTATAAATTTTTAAAAAAATACTTGATTGACCTTTAAAAATATCAGGAAAGAAGTAAAATAGAAAGATATCTGTAATAATATCAACAATAAAAAATATATTTTTAGCCCAACCAGTTTGGCTCAGTGGATAGAGCGTCGGCCATGGACTCAAGGGTCCTGGGTTCAATTCCGGTCAAGGGCATGTACCCTGGTTGCGGGCACATCCCCAGTGGGGGGCGTGCAGGAGGCAGCTGATCGATCTCTCTCATCGATGTTTCTAACTCTCTATCCCTCTCCCTTCTTCTCTGTAAAAAATCAATAAAATATATTTTAAAATATATATATTTTTTTTAAAAAGGAAAATAAAAAACAAATGAAACAATGCAAATAGCAAGATAATAGATTTAAACACAATTATATTAGTAATTACATTACATTATATATAAATGTAAACAAGCCAATTAAAACACACAGCCTATGATTCTGGATTATAAAAAAGACTTTGTACTATTTAAAAGATTTACTTTAATTACAAAGATATATATATAAGTTGAAGCTAAAAAGAAGGAAAATTATATATCATACAAACACAAAGTAAAAGAAACCTGGTAAGAACACTAAACTTTAAGAAAGAAGTATTAGTTAAAGTAAAAAGGAACACTTCATGGTGATAAGAGGGTCAATTCAACAGAAAGACAAAAAATATTAAATTTGTGTTCAACTAATAACAAGGCTTCAAAATATATGAAGCAAAAGTAAATGGAACCAGAATAGAAACAGAAAAATTCAAAATCTATAAACATGGGAGAAGGCAAAAAATAAAAGGACACAAACATTTTAAATTATTAACCACCTTAAACTTAGTTTAAATTTAGAGAACACTATACCCAGATGTTTCAAATGTATGTAACACATTTTTTAAAACTTGTCTGATATTCTGAATCACAAGACAGTCAACAAATTTCAGAGGACTGAAATTATACAGAGTATAATATGGGAGTTCCAGAGGAAGATAAAATAGAGAAAGACACAAAAGAATATTTAGAGAAACAATGGCCCAAGCCTACCATTGTTTTAACTTTTTAAAATATTTTTATTGATTTTTTAGAGGAAGGGAGAGGGATAGATAGAAACATCGATCAGCTTCCATCTGCACGCCTGCTACTGGGGATAGAACCCACAACCAAAATATATGTCCTTAACCTGAATCAAACCCTTGACCCTTCAGTTGAGGGCCGATGCTCTATCCACTGAGCCAAACCAGTCAGGTCAAAACCTCCCCAAATATGATGAAACCCACAGATACACAAATCCATAAAGATCAGTGAGTTCCAAGATAGACAAACGCAAAGTGATATACACCAAAACACATTAAAATCAAACTATCAAAAGCCAACAATAGAGAACCTTGAAAACAGCAAGAGAGAAGTGATTCATTACATACAAGAAATTCTTGATTAGGAATCCTCAATAAGACTCAAAGCCAATTGTTCATCAGAAACCATTCAGGTCATAAGGCAATGAAATGACATACTTAAAGCATTCAAAGAGAAAACTCTCAAACAAGAATTCTGTATCTGCAAAATTATCCTTCAAAAACGAAGAAGGAAGTAAAACATTCTCAGATAAACAAAAGCTGAAAGAGTTCACATCTAATAGATGTTCCCTATAAGAAATAACTCTAGGTGGAAATGATGAGATATTAGAGAGTAACTCAAAGTAATGAAAAAGAACTCTGATTAAGGTTAACTACGTAGGTAAATATACAAACCAGTATTATTAGATTTTTATTATAATTCTTCTTTTTACCTAGATGATTTAAAAGACAAATGCATAAACCAATAATTATAAATCTATATGAATGGGCACACAATGCATAAATATATAATTAGTAAAACAGTATCATAAATGAGAAGATACAGAGGTGTATATAAGAAAAGTTTTGCCTACTATTGAAGCTAAGGTGGTATTAATTCAAATTAGATTGTTACAAATTTAAGAGACAAATTGTAATTCCTAGGCCTGGCAGAGTTTGGGCCCCCAAGGCTCTAGGAGCACTGCCCCATGGATTTGGGTGACTCCATCCTTTGAAATCTAGGTGGAGGCAGCCATGCCCCTGGGCCTGTGCATTCTCAGCTGGTAGAAACAGCTTACTCTACCCAAGTTTGCGGCGTGCAACCTACAGAGGGGCAGCTGCTGCACTGAGGACTACCAGAGCTAAACCCGGGCAGCTGAGGAGCTCAGCATTGCAGAGCACCAGAGGAACCCTCAATATGAGGCAGCACCAGGAAGCAAGCAGGAGGTCTCTAAGATTTGGCAGCTTCTCCTTTGAAATTGTTCTGCCATCAGGCCCTTGCAAAAGAAGGGGCAGCCCAGATGATTTCTAAATTGCCTTTAGTGTCATCCTTCTATTGTCTTAGGAAATAGCTCCTGGCACCTGTTGCTATGGCTGATCCACACTAATTATCAAATAGTGTTTTCTTTAGACACCACTTTCTCATTTTTTACAAGACAGATTGAGAATTTTCCAAATCTTCAAGTTTTGCTTCCTTTTTGTTTAACAATTCCATCTTTAAGTCATTTCTCGAACATTTTACTGTAAGCAGCAGTCAAGATTTGTCAACCACACTTTGAACAGTGTGCTTAGGTAAATATCCAATTTTATTGCTCACAAAACTCTACCTTCCACAAAACAGTAAAATATAAACACAACTCAGGAAAGTTCTTTGGCACCTTACAACAAGGATCACTTTTCCTCCAGATTCCAATAACATGTTGCTCATCTGCATCTAAGACCTCATCAGAATGGCCTTTACCATCCATATTTCTACCAGCATTCTGTTCATAACTTAAGTATTCTCTAAGAAGATTGAGGCTTTCTCTATAGCTCTCTTCTTTTCTTTCTGAGTCCTCACCAGACTGCACAACAATGAAGGCTTTTTCTAGCATGCACTCAAAACTCTTCCATTACCCATTACGCAATTTCAAAGGCACTTCCACTTTTTTAGGTATTTGTTACAACATCGTCCCCCCTCCTCCACTTCTCAGTACCAATTTTTGTCTTAATCCATTTGGAATGCTATAACTAAAATACCATCGACTACATGGCTTATAAACAACAGACATTTCTCATCATTCTAGAGGCTGCAAAGTACAAAATCAAGGCACTGGCAGATTCAGGTTCTAATAAGGACCCACTCCTGGTTCATAGATGGTTCATCTTCTGGTTCATCTTCTTACTATTCCTTACATGGCTAAAGGGGAAAAGATGCTCTCTGGAGTCTCTTTTATAAGGGTACTAATTCCACTGATAAAGGATCCCCTGATGACCTAATCACTTCCCAAAGGCCCTACCTCCAAATATCATCACACTGGGGGAATAGATTTCAACATAAATTTGAAGGGGAACACAAAAATTCAGTTTATAGGACTAGACCAAGGCAGATTTGCCTTAAATTCTACTCTAGTGATGTTCTCGTGTTTTATGCATGTTCTAGGTGTATGTTGTATTAGAGTAGCATAATTAAAGCAATCATCCATTAGTAAACAGAAAAAATATTTTTAATAGTTACCACAGGCTTTAGAAGCAGCAACACAAATTTCTTCTGCAACATATTCCCCAGTTGAAAACTTCAGGTAATCTCCCTCAGTTTTCCCAAGGGAATGATAAAGATACACCTGAAGGACTGGATCTACTTGCTTCACAGAATCAGTAATTCCAGAAATATCTCCATTCTGATGCATAGGAGGTGTGCATGTTCCTTCCATTTCTGTCATTGTGAGGCAAGCCATTTCCATGCAGAGTCTTTTTCAGAACATTTGCCTATAAGAGAAAACAACACAGTTAATCAATGACTGTGAAAAACATCAAGATTATAAACTTCCTGTAGACAAGGACTATAAAACTGTAAAGTTTACAATTTAACTGAGGAAACATAATATAAAGATGTAACACAAAACAGAGAAAATCAGTTGCAGCCCACAGAAGAGATCCTGTGAGGCAACATGATTTCTTTTTTGAAAATATTTTTTTTTATTAATTTTTTTTTACAGAGAGGAAGAGAGAGGGATAGAGAGTTAGAAACATCGATGAGAGAGTAACATCGACCAGCTGCCTCCTGCACACCTCCCACTGGGGATGTGCCCACAACCTAGGTACATGCCCTTGACCGGAATCGAACCTGGGACCTTTCAGTCTGCAGGCTGACGCTCTATCCACCGAGCCAAACCAGTTTTGGCGAACATGATTTCTTAACAAATGAATTACTCTAACAAATGCTTATTAATGTCTGGAGGAGAAAAACAACATTTCAATATAGGATTAATTGATGATTTTTATGAGAGGAGTTAATATTTAAAACTGATCTTGAACAACAGATTGGATTTAAATGGATGGAAGAGGAAAAACATTCCAAGAGAATGAAAATGCTAAAGAGTAGAAAAATACAAAATATGTTCAGTAAGTTATTGGGCAGAAGTATAGAATTTGAGAAGGTATACCATTTAGGATAATTGATACGTACCTAATCTGCATTTTTCCTTCTTTCTTAATACTGAAGACCAATTTTGTTGAGGAGAGTAATGTATCAGAAAAACAAAACAATACACTATACTTCCCCACACGTGGATAGCCACATGAACCAGTATCTACACTAATAAAATACAAACATGCAAATTGACTGTACCTTCGCTATGCCTTAAACCACGCCCACCAGACAATCAGGGCGGCTACGTGCAAATTAACCCAACCAAGATGGCGGCCGGCAGCCACGGAGCTGGAGAGAGCAGGAGGCTTGGGTTGCCCCTGGCAATGGAGGAAGCCAAGCTTCCCGCCCGCCCTGGCTGGCTCTGAGCTCCACTAAAAGCTACAAAGTATCAATTATAGAAGGTAAATAAATCCCAGAATAAAAAAAAATAAAAGAAAAAAAGAAGAGGCTGGGAGCTTCCGTCGCCAGGGGGCTTGGCCAGCCTGAAAATGGCTCACACCCCTCACCCAGATTGGCCAGACATCCCAGTGGGGACCACCCCCACCTTAAAGGGGGTGTGGCCAGTCTGCAAACAGTCATCAGCCCCTCACCCAGGCTGGCCAAACCTCCATGGGGTGAGGGTCCTCACTGGGGGGGGAGGGGGGGGGCTTGACCAGCCTGCAAACAGCCATCAGCCCCTCACCCAGGCTGGGCAGGCACCCCAGCGGGGACCCCCACCCTGAAGGGGGTGTGACCAGCCTGCAAACACCTATCAGCCCCTCACCCAGGTTGGCCAGGCACCCCAGCAGGACCCCCACCCTGATCTGGGATACCCTTCAGGGCAAACCGGCCGGCCCCCACCTGTGCACCAGGCCTCTATCTACACTAATAAAAGAGAAACATGGTAATTAGCGTACGACCGCTACCCTTCCCATTGGCTAATCAGCGTATCCTTATGCAAATTAACTGTCAGCCAAGATGGCGGCCGGCAGCCAGGCAGCTGGAAGCGAACATGAGGCTTGCTTGCTGCGGGGACTGCAGACTCCAACTCTCAGCCGACAGTTTGAAACTTTGTAACAAATATAGCCAGCCGGGATCTCAGAGCTGAAGTTATACATTGTTTCGATTATAGAACGGCAAACAAACCAGCAGTGGAGGCCTCAGAGCTAGAGCCAGAGCTAAAGCTGGCCCAGAATAAAAAAAAAGAAAAAAAAGGAGCGGTTGGGAGATTCGGTCAATCGCCAGCCTGAAGGCAGCCCTCAGCCCCTCACCCAGACTGGCCAGGCACCCCAGTGGGGACCCCCACCCTGATCCAGGACACCCTTCAGGGCACACCAGCCAGCCCCCAGGCCTCTATCCTATATAGTAAAAGGGTAATATGCCTCCCAGCACCGGGATCAGCGGAGCCGGGAGGCCTCCTGGCACCGGATCAGCGTGACAGGGGGCAGTGCCCAAACCCCCTGATCGCCCTGTGGCTCTGTGTGTGACAGGGGGTGGCGCCCCAACCCCCTGATCTGCCCTGCTCTGTGTGTGACAGGGGGCAGTGCCCTAACTCCCCTATCGGCCCTACTCTGTGCGTGACAGGGGGGAGCTCCCCAACCTCCTAATGGGCCCTGCTCTGTGCATGACAGGGGGGAGCTCCCCAACCCCCTGATGGGCCCTGCTCTGTGCGTGACAGGGGCAGCGCCCCAACCCCCTGATTGGCCCTGCTCTGTGCGTGACAGTGGGTGGCACCGCAACCTCCCCATCAACCCTGCCTTGAGTGTGACAGGGGGCGGTGCCCCAACTCCCAATCGGCCCTACCCTGAGCGTGACCAGGGGCTGCACCTAGGGATTGGGCCTGCCCTCTGCCACCTGGGAGCAGGCCTAAGCCAGCAGGTCGTTATCTCCTGAGGGGTCCCAGACTGTGAGAGGGCACAGGCCGGGCTGAGGGACACCCCCTTCCCCCCCGAGTGCACAAATTTTTGTGCACCGGGCCTCTAGTCCTATATAATAAAAGGGTAACATGCAAATTGACCCTAACAGCAGAACGACTGGGAATGACTGGTAACTATGACACACACTGACCACCAGGGGGCAGATGCTCAATGCTGGAGCTGTCCCCTGGTGGTCAGTGCGCTCCCACAGGGGAGCTCTGCTCAGCCACAAGCCAGGCTGATGGCTGCCAGTACAGCAGTGGTGGTGGGAGCCTCTCCCGCCTTCTCAGCAGCACTAAGGATGTCCGACTGCAGCTTAGGTCTGCTCCCTGCTGGTAAGTGGACATCCCCCGAGGGCTGCTGGGCTGCCAGAGGGATGTCTGACTGCCATCTTGGGCCCAATCCCCCAGGGAGCAGGCCTAAGCCAGCAGGTGGACATCCTCCGAGGGGTCCCAGGCTGCAAGAGGGCATAGGCTGGGCTGAGGGACCCCCCAAGTGCACAAATTTTTGTGCACTGGGCCTCTAGTTAGCAAATAAGATTAAATGAAAGTTGTTGGATTAGACTTCCAGGACCACTCCTTAAAAGGAGGGTGACTCCTTTTGTTTTTTTCCCCTTCACTCTCTTCCTACCTGAATCTGGTGGTCAGTGCACATCATAGCTACCAGTCAAACGGTCAAACGGTCAGACACTTAATATATTACACATATATATACACACTAGAGGCCAGGTGCATGAAATTCATGCACGGACTGGGGGCGAGGGTCCCTCAGCCCAGCCTGCACCCACTCCTATCGGGAACCCCTTGGGGGATGTCCAACCACTGGTTTAGGCCCCAACCCACAGGGGTAAACCAGTGGTCGGTCACCCCTCTCACAATCTGGGACCACTGGCTCCTAACCACTAACCTGCCTGCCTGCCTGATTGCCCCTAACCCCTCTGCCTGACTGCCTGATCACCCCTAACCTCTCTGCCTGCCTGCCTGATCACCCCTAACTGCCTCTGCCTGCCTGATCGCCCCCAACTGCCCTCCCCTGCCAGACTGGTTGCCCCCAACTGCTCTCCCCTGCCGGCCTGATCTCGCCCCCAATGGCCCTCCCCTGCCGGTCTCATCTTGCCCCCAACTGCCCTTCCCAGCCGGCCTGATCTCGCTTCCAACTGCCCTCTCTTGCAGGCCTGATTTCACCCCCAACTGCCCTCCTCTGGACAATTTGGTTCTGATTGGTCAGTTTCTATGCCAGTCAGCATCTTTGGGCCTATCAACGGGAACTGATCAGAAAGGCAGGGCTGATCAGCAGCCCCGGTGGAGGCCTGGAGAGAAATGGAGGCGTGGCTGTCGGCCAGGCCGGGAGAGAAGGCGAGGCAAGTTCTGATCAATGGCTGCCACAGAGGCTACAGATCAGACCCTGCCTCTCTCTCTGCAGGCCTCTCTCCGGGCCTGATCCACAGCCCCCTAGGCCAGTGGTCAGCAAATCGCGGCTCTTTGGCCCCTTGAGTGTGGTTCTTCCACAAAATACCATGTGTGGGCACGCACATACAGTGCAATTGAAACTTCATGGCCCATGTGCAGAAGTCAGTGTTCGGCCTGGGCAAGTCTATTTTGAAGAAATGGCGTTAGAAGAAGTGGGGGGTGTTTGTCCGTCGGGTGACGGGAGACGCGGCCACGGGATACGCGGCCACGGGATACGCAGCGCGGGGGAGGCACAGGCGATTCATGCACGAGTTGAGTGAGCCAATCAGTCAGCAGTCTCATTGTGCAGTGGTTAGGTATGTTGAGATGGTTTGGACATATAGAGAGGATGAACGAAAGTAGATAGATGAAACAAGTATACAAGATGAGTATGGATGGGAGAGTTGGAAGGGGTCAACCTCAGCAAACATACCTCAATCAGATTGAGGATGTTTTTAGCAAAGGCCAGCTTAGGAGTACCCTAATTAAGTCAATAACAATGTACCTACCTATATAGTTTAAGTTTAAAAAATTTGGCTCTCAAAAGAAATTTCAATCGTTGTACTGTTGATATTTGGCTCTGTTGACTAATGAGTTTGCCGACCACTGCCCTAGGCAGTCAGTGCTGGGTCAGGGCGCCCGCAGCGGCCCCAGTCAGTGCTGGGTCGCCAGGGCAACCCAGCACTGACTTACAGTCTGGTTGAGCCTTCAGTCATTACGACCCTGGCTCTTTATTATATAGATATAGATTGCACTCATATGTGGAATCTAAGTAACAAAATAAATTGATGAATGGAATGAACCTAGAGACATGGAAGCATGGAAAGCATGGAACAGAGTGCGGAATCTCAGAGGGAAGGCAGGGGAGGGTGGGTGGGTGAGAGGTAATCAACCAAAGACCCTGAAAAACCCATGGACACAGACAATAGGGTACTGAAGGCCTGGGGAAGAGAAGGAGGAAGGGGGGCAGGCTGAAGGGGGTCTACGGGGGAAAAAGGGGACATATGTAATACTTTCAACAATAAAGAATTTTTTAAAAGATTTATTATTTTTTAAATATTACTAGATTCAATATGCTAGTATTTTGTTCAGCATTTTTTCATATATGTTAAATATATCCCCCAGATACCTGTTAGCATCAAACAAACTTTTCTTGTCTTTATTTATCCTCAGGTGTACTTTAGGTTAGTTATTTTCTACCAGATATTTGGCTACCGAAACATATTTTCAAGTGTACATTTGGCCAATTATATCTAATGCAATACCTCTCCAAACTATAATCAAACATCCAAGTAAAGGCACAGCCAAGAAAAGTTACATAACATGAATTGCACAAGGGCAGAGTCCAATTCAAGCTTCTTGTCAATGATATTAGGAACATCATGTCTAACAAATATCATCAGTGATAAGAATTTGGATCTACTTTTCAGCAAGTACTGTTTTTTAAAAGGCCTCAGGCCCAGCAGGTTGCTCAGTTGATTAGAACATTGTTCCACTACACCAAGGTTGTGGGTTCAATCTCCAGTCAGGATACATATAAGAAGCAACCAGTAAACGTATAAATAAATGGAACAACAAATTGATGTTTCTTTCTCTCTCTCTCTAATCAATTTTTTAAAACCTTTTTAAAGATTTCATTTAAAAAAAGGTCTCAGAGTTTTCTTAATCAAATATAATTTTCCATGGTAATGACAAACATTGGCTGAGAACTAGAGTATCGGGATGCTATATGAATGTACCTGTCTTTCTGTATCTCTAACATTCCTCAAAGGCTCAGCTAACACTTAAGGGATGACAACTAAAAAGTAAACTACAGAAGGCATCAATTATTTTTTAGCCTCACCTACTTTTAAGTTATTGGGTAGTTTAAGAACTGGATTTACTATACACTTCATCTAAAATATAAAAGACCCTTTCCTAAAAACACATTTTCTGGTGTCAGCAATACTTGCTTTAGTTTTTATCTATATTATTCATTTCATTAAGTAGAATTTTTTTATTATATACTATTAAAAATTACTTCAGCCCAGCAGGATTGCTCAGTTGATTAGAGCAGCATCCCGTACATCAGAAAGGTTGCTTAAGGGTTCAATTCCCAGCAAGGGCACGTTGCAGGTTCAATCCCCGGTCAAGGGGTGTACAGGAGGGAACCAATCAATGTTTCTCTTTTCCCTCTCTCTCTCTCTCTGAAATCAATAAACATATCCTTGGGTATGGATTAAAAAAAATTATTTTAACTGAAATAAAAATTTTACAAAATATATCCCATTGCCCAGCTGGTGTGGCTCAGATGGTTGAGTGTCGACCTATGAACCAGGAGGTTACGGTTCAACTCCAAATCAGGGCACATGTCCAGACTGTGGGCTCGATCCTCAGTAGGGGGCATGCAGGAGGCAGCCTATCAATGATTCTCTCTCATCACTGATGTTTCTATCTATCTCTCTCTCTCGCCCTTCCTCTCTGAAATCAATAAAAATACATTTTTAAAAATTACTTCATTAATTAGCCTCTGAGCTAACCTTAAACAATTTTATTATACAGTTTATAAATATTTTTGTATTCATTTATAATATTTAGACTTTATTATAATTAATTTGTTGAAATTTAGCTATCTTTTCTTTATGTGAATGCTGATTTCCATTATTTGATATTATTCTTTGTAAAAAGTTAAAGTAGAAAAAAATCACTTAAAACTTAAAATAAATGTTAAGAGAAAGGAGACTGTTTTTGAAAGTATACTACAATAATCTGTGACATAGAAATTTCCTGATGATACAGTAAAATATACAATGCTGCTTTATGAATTTTTGACAAAACAAGATAAAATGCCATTATACCGTACATACTTATATTTTCCCCATGTCTTTACAGAAGTATTTTAGGAGTAATTCAACTAAGACCTAGATAAAACACAAGTGTACCATATTTGTTACCATATCACTTTTCTGTCCACATATCATTATATTATCTGCCTTCATTTCAATTTACCTCTATTCATTTACTCATTCAACATTTTCCAAAAGAAAGATATAACCCTTTGCCTCAAAAGCTCTTCATCTGAAGGCAAATAATGTGGACAATTTTAAAACAGATTTCATAGTAATCAGGCAAAAAGAAAGAAGCTATATCATAGTCTTACAATGTTATCCTGATATAAGGTATAAGATGAGAAGAGGATCAGAAACTAAATCTCTGAGGTCACAACAAATTTTTGAGGCTAGTAAGAACTGACAAAGATAGGAGGCAAAGAGAGGAATGTAGCCGACTCTTACAAAGAAATAGCCAGATAAGTAGAAAAACTGTAAGTATTCATTTTATAAAAATTCATTCTTCTATGTATACTTCAGACTAGTGTGCTTTTTTGTATGTATATTTTAATAAAAATAAGGTACTCTTTTTTAAATAAAGAAGAGTAGAGAGTTTTATGAGGAGAGTTATTAAGTACTACTAAGAGATTAAATAAGATAGAAACAAAGGGAAACGAATCCACTGGATTTGGCAATTAAGGAGTTAAAAGAAGACTACCTATAGGAAAAGGATCTGAAAGATAAGGATGGCTATTCCTTTTTATTTTGTATCATTATTTTGAATTTTCTAATCTCATACACAGTTTACAGCTTGGAATTTTGACCCAGAAGAAAAAAAAAGCATTTTCAAACATATGAAGATTCAAAGTTTACCCCCAAAGCAGCATTTAACAAGTTACTTTTCTGAGCTATAACATACCAAACCAAAGGAGTAAATTAAAAAGTATAACATCTGGTCCACAAAATAGATCCAAACCTGGAAAGCAGTAAAGTCAAGGCATACTAGTATGATAACAGCTAGGCAGCAGGCCTCAGGCAGGAGCAGAAGGCCTTTGAATGACTTGAGAAAAAAGTGGTGCTAGTCTGTTTGCTAAGATGGACTGGAAAACAAAGCTAAACAAAATATAAACACCTGCAGATGATATAATAAGGAAAGCAGTGACAGAAAAGAAAAAGGCAATTCTAATGGAAGAAAACTTGAAAGGGGGTGAAAATAACAGTATTGATACTCCTTGGCTCTGTAACAAATAATCCTCATTATACTATAGGCAATGTTATTGTTTTTACAAATTAGTCACCTAAAAATCACTAAGGAACTAATTATGGTTTCTAAACAGAAAGGCAATCAGCTGAAGAAGTAGAAATAGTAAGATAGGAATAAGTAAGAAAATGTTTTCTGAAAATATATAAACAGAGAAACACATTAAACTTTGCCATGAGGCTGTGACCAGCAAAATCTAAATTGTGGGAAACTAACCAACCTGGTTAAGAAAGGAAAATAGAAGTAATGCAGGAAACAAACAGATTAATAGAGACTGTAAAGTTGCAATGTGTGGACCTTATTTGGATCCTGGTTTTAAAAAATTATAAAAAAGAAAAAGCATTTATGATATATCAAACAATTAGAAATTTGATTACTTGCTGAATTATTTAAAGAATTAAGGAATTATGATTATCTTATTAATAAAAGTTCTAATATTGTAGAGATACACACAGAACTATTAATGAAAGAAATAAGTCTATGATGTGCTTTTCACAGTAGTGAAAACTAGATGGCACAGAATTAACTATAGGCTATTACGGCTAAGTGATTAGTGTACTGTACTATTATGTACATTTTTGCATGTTCAAAATTCTCCCTATAAAAAGGTTTTTTAAAAGGATTTTATTATATTTTATCTAGCACGTCCTAATAAGAGTGTTTTCAGATTACTCATCTGGAAAATATCAGGAGCCCGGCCAGTATGGCTCAGGGGTTAAGCGTCAACCCAGGAACCAGGAGATCAGGGTTCGATACTGTCAGGGCATGTGCGGGTTGCCAGCTCCATCCCGAGTATAGAGTGTGCAGGAGGCAGCCGATCAATGATTCACTCTCAGCATTGATGTGCCTATCCCTTCCTCTCTCTGAAATCAATAAAAAACATATTTTTAATTTAAAATTTTTTTTGAAAATGTAGTTAAGAGACATAAAGAAAGGATTGTGAGGCCCCAGAATGCATCTAAGAGGCAAATAAGAACAAACATTGAAAGAAATAATGGCTGAAAATTTTCCAAAACCAAATGAAGATATTATCAGGAGTTAAGTGGACTAAAATAAATTTCAAAAATCCACACCTAGATACATTATAGGCAAACTACAGAATCTTTAGAACATTATACATAAAGAAAAAACTGAAGAGCTACCAAAGACAAGTGGGAGATTATTTACAAACTAGAGGCCCGGTGCACAAAATTCATGCACTGGGGGGGAGGGGTGGTTCCTCAGCCTGGCCTACGCCCTCTTGCAGTCTGGGAGCCCTTGGGGGGTGTCCAACTGATGGCTTAGGCTTACTCCCTGGCAGTCGGACATCCTTAGTGCTGCTGTGTAGGTGGGAGAGGCTCCTGCCACCACTGCTGCACTTACCAGCCATAAGCCCGGCTTCTAGCTCAGCAGTGCTCCCCCTGTGGGAGTGTACTGACCACCAGGGGGCAGCTCCAGCATTGAGTGTCTGCCCCCTGGTGGTCAGTGTGCATCATAGCAACTAGTCATTCTGCCGATTTGCATATTAGCCTTTTATTATATAGGATGAATAAAAATTAAACTGGCATCATCTCAACAATAATCAATACTAGATGACAATGCATTAATATCTTCCAATTGATTACAGAAAATAATCCAGGAAACAAGAGGGGGTGAGGGGAAGAGATGGCATTTTCAGACATTCAAAGCCATATGAAGACAAAATGTTAAACCACCCACAGACTCTTACTAAAAGAACTATTAATAGATACACTTTTATGAGAGGAAAGCAGAATTCAGACAGAGAGCATTTACTTACAACAGCAAACACCAAAATTGATAAAGTATTGGTAAATTTTTTCAAATGGAAAAAAAAAATAACACCTTGTTAAAAAAAGAAACACATGAAGCTGAAACCTTAAATTAGAATAAGGTAGAAGGGGTTTGATTCCTCCTTGCCTATTTAGTAGGACATTTACTAAATAACTTGGAACTTTGTTGTAAATGCTTATATTTAAACATATGTCAAAAATGCTAAAGGTGAGAAACCAAGATGGCGGCATAGGTAAACAACAGAGATTGCTGCCTTGCACAACCACTTCAAAAATACAACTAAAACACAGAACGGACATCACCCAGAACCACAGGAAGGCTGGCTGAGTGGAAATTCTACAACTAGAAGGAAAGAGAAAAGCATACCGAGACTCAGAGGAGGCACAGTGCAGAAGTGAAATACTAAGGTGCGGAGGTGCATGTGGAGCGGGTTGTTGTTTTCAATCGGGAGAAAGTCTCAGGCTCTGAGCTCCAGTTCCGGGCGAGTCTCTAGAGACCCAGACTCAAACGGGAGAAGCGGGACTGTCTGGAATCTGTCGGATCTCGAGGGCAGCTTTCTCTCCGAGGTTTGCAGCGGTTGCTGGGACGCTGAGAGGCAGAGCCTCTGGGGACGGGACTGAGAGCAGCCATAACTGCTCGCTCTGCCCGCCCTGTTGATCCCCTGGGACCCGCCCCACCTAAGCCCTGCGCAGAGGCATTTGCAGGATAGCCTCAGGCAAAGGCTAGATTAGCACCTCCCTAGAGGACAAAAGTTCTCCCACTGCAGACACAGCTGATTCTCACAGCCAGTTGGCCTGGAGGTCAAATCCCTCCCAGTGATACCTACAACAATCAAGGCTTAGCTACAACAAGACTGCGCACAAAGACCACAAAGGGGTGCACCAAGAGTGTCTACCTCAGGTAATTGGGACACCTAGCACAGAAAGCCACTCTATTGACACAGTGAAGCATAAAAAAATGCCGAGACAAAGAAAGAGGACACAAATGACAGAACTGGAGGAAAGCAGGCTACTGGATATAGAATTCAAAACCACACTTTTGAGGTCTTTCAAGAGTCTTCTAGAATCTGCCGTTAAACTTAATGAGATGTACAAGAAATCGAATGAGACTCTTGATGTTGTGATAAAGGACCAACTAGAAATTAAGCATACACTGACTGAAATAAAGAATATTATACAGACTCCCAACAGCAGACCAGAGGAGCGCAAGAATCAAGTCAAAGATTTGAAATGCGAAGAAGCAAAAAACACCCAACCGGAAAAGCAAAATGAAAAAAGAATCCAAAAATACGAAGATAGTGTAAGGAGCCTCTGGGACAGCTTCAAACGTACCAATATCAGAATTATAGGGGTGCCAGAAGATGACAGACAGCAAGATATTGAAAACCTATTTGAAGAAATAATGACAGAAAACTTCCCCTACCTGATGAAAGAAACAGACTTCCAAGTCCAGGAAGCGCAGAGAACCCCAAACAAAAGGAACCCAAAGGGGACCACACCAAGACACATCATCATTAAAATGCCAAGAGCAAAAGACAAAGAGAGAATATTAAAAGCAGCAAGAGAAAGAAACTCAGTTACCTACAAGGGAATACCCATACGACTGTCAGCTGATTTCTCAACAGAAACTTTGCAGGCCAGAAGGGAGTGGCAAGAAATATTCAAAGTGCTGAATACCAAGAACCTACAACCAAGATTACTTTATCCAGCAAAGCTATCATTCAAAACTGAAGGTCAGATAAAGAGCTTCACAGATAAGGAAAAGCTAAAGGAGTTCATCACCACCAAACCAGTATCATATGAAATGCTGAAAGGTATCCTTTAAGAAGAGGAAGAAGAAGAAAAAGGTAAAGATACAAATTATGAACAACAAATACGCATCTATCAACAAGTGAATCTAAGAATCAAGTGAATAAATAATCTGATGAACAGAATGAACTGGTGATTATAATAGAATCAGGGACATAGAAAGGGAATGGACTGACTATTCTTGGGGGGAAAAGGGGTGTGGGAGATGCGGGAAGAGACTGGACAATAATGTGCACCTATGGATGAGGACAGTGGGTGGGGAGTGAGGGAGGAGGGTGGGGTGGGAACTGGGAGGAGGGGAGCTATGGGGGGAAAAAAGAGGAACAAATGTAATAATCTGAACAATAAAGATTTAAGTAAAAATAAATAAATAAATAAATAAAAATGCTAAAAGTAATCACGCTCAGTTGGTTAGCGTTGTTCTGACAGGCCAAGGTTGCCGGGGCACATACAAGAGTCAACCAATGAATGAATAAATAAGTGGAACAACAAATTGATGTTTTTCTCTCCCACCTTCCTCTCTCTCTAAAATCAATGAATAAAACTTTAAAAATAAAAAAATAAATGTTAAAGGTAACCATTAAAATAAAAGATTTATAATCCAAAAGATGGGAGGAAACAATATCATGTCATCTGCAAATAATGACAGTTTTACTTCTTCTTTTCCAATTTGGATGCCTTTTATTTCTTCTTGTATGATCACTATGGCTAGCACTTCCAGTACTATGCTGAATAGGAGTGATGAAAGTGGGCATCCCTGACTTGTTCCTATTCTTAAGGGAAATGGTTTTAGTTTTTGCCCATTGAGTGTGATATTGGCTGTATGTTTGTCATACAGGCTTTTATTATGTTGAGGTATGATCCCTCTTTTCCCACTTTGCTGAATGTTTTATCAGAAATTGGTGTTGGATTCTGTCAAATGCTTTTTCTGCATCAATTGATATGATTATGTGATTTTTGTCTCTCAATTTGTTTATGTGATATATCACATTTATTAATTTGCGGATATTGTACCAGCCTTGCATCCCTGAAATAAATCCCATTTGTCATGGTGTATGATCTTTATAATGACATTAAACCACCAACTTACACCATACACAAAAATAGACTCAAAATGGATAGAGGACTTAAACATAAGACGGGAAACCATAAAAATCTTAGAAGAACCCATAGGCAGCAAAATATCAGACACATGTCGTAGCAATATCTTTACCAATACAGTTCCTAGGACAATGGAAACTAAGGAGAAAATAAACAAATGGGGACACATCAAAATACAAAGCTTCTGCACAGCAAAAGAAACCATCATCAAAACAACAAGAAAGCCCACTTGCATGGGAGAACATATTTGCCAATGTTATATCCGACAAAAGTTTAATCTCCAACATTTATAGGGAACTCAAACGACTTAACAAAAGAAAGATAAACAGTCCAATAAAAAAAATGGGCAAAGGACCTAAATAAACACTTTTCAATAGAGGACATATAGAAGGCCAAGAGACATATGAAAACATGCTCCAAGTCACTAATCATGTGAGAGATGCAAATCAAAACAACGAGGTACCATCTCACACCTGTCAGAATGGCTATCATCAACAAATCAACAAACGACAAGTGCTGGCAAGGAGATGTGGAGAAAAAGGAACCCTTGTGCACTGCTAGTGGGAATGCAGACTGGTGCAGCTACTCTGAAAACAGTATGGCATTTCCTCAAAATATTAAAAATGGAACTCTCATTTGACCCAGTAATCCCACTTCTGGGAATATATCCCAGGGAATCAGAAACACCAATCAGAAAGGATATATGCACCCCTGTGTTCATAGCAACACAATTTACAATAGCTAAGATTTGGAAACAGCCTTAGTGCCCATCAGCAGATAAGCGGATTAAAAAGCTGTGGTACATCTACACAATGGAATACTAAGCTGCTGTAAAAAAGGAACTCTTACCATTTGCAACAGCATGGATGGAGCTGGAGAGCATTATGCTAAGCGAAATAAGCCAGTTGGAAAAAGATAAATACCACATGATCTCACTCATTTGTGGAATATAATGAATAACATAAACTGATAAACAAAAATAGATCCAAAGACAGAGAAACACTGAACAGATCATCAAACTTGAGAGGGAAGGTAGGGGAGGGTGGAGGGGCAGCAGTAAGAGATCAACCAAAGGACTTGTATGCATGCATATTAGCATAACCAATGGACATGGACACTGGGTTGGTAGGAGCTTGTCCAGGGGGGTAGGAGTGGCCAGGGAAAGGTCAATGGGGGGGAAAAAGAGACATATGTAATACTTTAAGCAATTTTAAAAAAGGGGGAAAAAGAAAAAAAATGACAAAAAAAAATAAGATAGTAAAAAAATTTTAGGTCAAAATGCCAATATATACAATAAATATAAATAAGCCAATTAAGCCCACCCTATAAAAGACAAAGAACATCAGACTGAATCTTTTTAAATCATGGTACACAGTACTTAGAAGAGACAGATAAAACCATACAGAAAAATTAACCAAAAAAAAGACATTTTTCTCAATTTGACAGGTACAAAATGCATTAATTCTTGTTGATTATAAACCAAGCTACAAACTCAAAGAAGTTTGCAAAATACAAATCAACTAGAGGCCCGGTGCACAAAAATGTGTGCACTCGGGGGGGTCCCTCAGCCCGGCCTGTGCCCTCTCGCAGTCTGGGACCCGTCGGGGGATGTCCACCTGCTGGCTTAGGCCCGCTCCCCGGGGGACGGGCCTAAGCTGGCAGTCAGACATCACTCTGGCAGTCCAGGAGCCCTCGGGGGATTTCAACTTGCCTTCGAAGAGCAGGCCTAAGCTGCAGTCGGACATCCTTAGCACCGCTGAGGAGGCAGGAGAGGCTCCTGCCATCACTGCTGTGCTGGCAGCCATCAGCCTGGCTTGTGGCTGAGCAGAGCTCCCCTGTGGGAGCGCACTGACCACCAGGGGACAGATCCTGAATTAAGCATCTGCCCCCTGGTGGTCGGTGTGTGTCATAGTGACCAGTCATTCCCAGTCGTTCTGCTGTTAGGGTCAATTTGCATATTACCCTTTTATTATATGCCTGGTGCATGGGTACGGGCTGGCTGGTTTGCCCTGAAGGGTGTCCCAGATCAGGGTGAGGGTCCCGCTGGAGTGCCTGGCCAGCCTGGGTGAGGGGCTGAGGGCTGTTTTCAGACTGGCCACACCCCCTTCAGGGTGGGGGGTCCTGCTGGGGTGCCTGGCCAGCCTGGGTGAATGGCTGATGGCTGTTTGCAGGCTGACCACAGCCCCTTCAGGGTGGGGGTTCCCTGCTGGGGTTCCTGGCCAGCCTGGGTGAGGGGCTGATGGCTGTTTGCAGGCTGGCCAAGACCCCCAGCAGGAACCCTCACCCCATGAGGGTGTGGCCAGCCTGGGCGAGGGGCTGATGGCTGTTTGCAGGCTGGCCACAGCCCCCAGCCACCGAAGCTCTCAGTGGAGGCTGGCTGGAAGCAGGTATCTGGGATTTATTTATCTTCTATAATTGAAACTTTGTTGCCGTTAGCGGAGGCCACAGCCAGCCACTGCGGCTTGGTTTCCTCCATCGCCACTGGGGCAACCAAGCCTCCTGCTTGCTCCAGCTCCGTGGCTGCCGGCTGCCATCTTGGTTGGGTTAATTTGCATATAGTCCTTCTGACTGGCTGGTGGGCGTGGCTTGGGGCATAGCGAAGGTATGGTCAATTTGCATGTTTCTCCTTTATTAGATTAGATAAGCAATAAAAACCCCAATTTTAAAAGGGTTAAAAAATATATGAATAGATAAATAAGCATAAAAGATGATAAATCCCACTTGTAAAAAGAAAATACGAATTAAAATAAGATACTAAATCATAACCATCAGGTTGGCAAAATTGAGAAGTCTGAAAATACCAAGTGTCATAGAGAGGATGTAGAGTAGAAGAACCCTTCAGACAACTAGTTTGGAAGATTAATTAGGCTGAATTAATTAATCTAAAAATATACCTATTTTACAATCCAGCAATTCATTTCTAGGTATAACTCTAGAGAAATAAATATACTAGTGCATAATTTTCAAAGTAGCATTATTTGTAATAATAATAAAACAAATAACTTTAATGTTCATCAGTTGATAAAAATGATATGTAAATTGTGGAGTTTCATACAATGGGTATACTATACTATTCATAAACTTAAATGAATGAACTAAATGGATATCAAAACATGGTTAAATTAATGTCATAAAAATAAGTGGGGATTAAAAATTTGTAGATTGATATTTATGCATGATACCACTTAAAGTTTATATTCAGTTTAGTAGTATATTATTTATTGATACATACATGTAGTAAAAGTTTAAAATATGCATGAAAATGATACTAACTTCAGGCTAGTGGTTACCTCTGGTGTGGTAAATGGGAGAGATATCAGAGTAAGAGTAGGTAGATGAGTTTCAACTGCAACTATAATGTTTATTTCTCAACAAAAAAAAAAGATCTAAAGCAAAAAGTGGCCAAAAATTATTAGAACTAAATAGTAAATATAGGTAAATGAATTATTTTATTTTATCTAATTTCTTGTATGTTAAGAATATTTCAAAAACATTTTAAGCCCTAACTGGTTTGGCTCAGTGGGTGGAGCGTCAGCCTGCGGACTGACTGAAGGGTCCCAGGTTTGATTCGGGTCAAGGGCATGTACCTTGGTTGCGAGCACATCCCCACTAGGGAGTGTGCAGGAGGCAGCTGAATCGATGTTTCTCTCTCATCAATGTTTCTAGCTCTCTATCCTTCTCCTTCTCCCTTCCTCTCTGTAAAAAATCAATAAAATATATTTTTTTAAAAACATTTTAATATTAAAATGAAAAGAGAAAAGGGAGAATATAGCCTTTGCTTTAGGATCCAAGTTGAAATAGGGCTGGATTTGAATCCTGATCTCTATGCTCTTACTCAGAAGAAATTATTTAATCTTTCTGAGCCTCAGTTTCCTAATCTCTTTTTTAAAAAAAATAACAGCCACTATTTCATAAATTATTGTAAGGATTAAATGAGACAATCTATCTGAAATAATCTCATCCAGAGACTAGTACTTTCCCTTCTCTTCACCCTTTATAAGACAATGCTCAGGCTTTTTTTTTTTTTTCTTTTTTTCCCCTCCTTTTATTTTTCCCCCCAAACATATAGGCAGTGAAGATTAAAATGTATGGTAATTCATATAAGTTGAAAAACAGATACTACTTTAAAAAAGTAAAACTTCTCACTAAAGTTTGGTTACATTACCACCAAAGACATACTGTCTTAATTTAAATATTCCTAAAAGTAAAACCTGGTACAGGATTCAGTGAAACACTAGTTTTTTGAAATTCAGGTAACATGAACAGGGAAATAGAGAAGCGATATAGGGAAGGGAAGGCAGCCAATAAAACTGCAGTCTTACACCAGCTACCACAGCAGGCTTAACTCCTTGGAAAAGCTCTAGGAAACAGTATAAAACATCTAGAATTATTCTACCCAGGGAATCACTGTAGTATGTATACAGTACAAACCCCTGAGAGTTACTCCCTGGTTGAGTGAGGGCTTGCTCCCAATAGTGTTAATTCCACAACATCTCTGGCCTGCCACAAGCACTGGAAGCATGGCTTCCCATAGTTCCAAGAAAAAAAAAGTCAGCAGGTAGAGATGCAAATACTAACAGAGTTTGTGTTTGCGAAAGCACAAAGAAGGTGATAAGGTTTAAGGGTGGGACATAAACGACATCAGCTTCAGCTACCACACTATATAATTTTGCTATTAAACAGAACAAAAGGAGAAAAGGAGATGATATGTATGGTCTCAGCTCTACTGGCTAATTAGTTCAGAACTTGTTCTTCCTCAATTTCTGCTTGAAAATTAATTTACATTAAACTGAACGAACCAAATGTCTTCCCTTTTTTTTCATATGTATTTTGTATGGTCTTTAAAGAGAGAGT
Organism: Myotis yumanensis; assembly: GCF_028538775.1. Lineage (NCBI taxonomy): Eukaryota > Metazoa > Chordata > Mammalia > Chiroptera > Vespertilionidae > Myotis > Myotis yumanensis. Next base: position 48,315,646 of record NW_027223763.1, on the reverse strand, counting down.
GATCATTTCTGGTTTGTCAAAATGGAATGTCCACCTTACACAGCATAAGAAAAACAGATTCTAGATACAGCAGGAAAATTAATTTAGCACAAAAAGGTTTTTTAAAAAGATAGCTTTTTAAATGTTTTTATCTTATATTCACACCATCTAATCTATTATGCTGCACATGTCATTGAATATAAATATTAAACATTTTATAAAGTCAGAAATAGTAGAGACTATTAAGCACATTTAGCATAAAGCCATGGATAAATTTTGTAAAGGCAGGGATTTTGGCCCCAGCTGGTTTGGCTCAGTGGATACAACATTGGCCTGCAGACTGAAGGGTCCTGGGTTCGATTCCAGCCAAGGGCACATGCCAGGTTGCAGGCTCAATCCCCAGTAGGGGGCATGCAGGAGGCAGCCAATCGGTGATTCCCATCATTGATGTTTCTAACTCTCTCTCCCTCTACCCTCCCCTATGAAATCAATTTAAAAAAAAAAAAACATTAAAAAAACAGGGATTTTGGATGTTTTAAAACCAAAATAATTTGGTTGTAGGAGGGGAAGTGCTATATACTTTCATCCAAAACTTAGAAGGCATGCTAAAGTAAAAGATCCTTATGAATCTGATTAAAACAACAGCAATCTTTTGTTACGTGTGCATACAGACTCTTTCTTCATCTAAAATACACCTACAAAAGCTGTAATAGCACAAAAGAACCCCTTTTGGATTAATGAAGAGGAACACTGAGTGTCTGGAATAATATAAGAATCTCATTTATTACATAAAAATGTGTATCTCTTATAAACAAGACTAAAGGCAAATTATGCATTTAAAAAATATATAGAAATCCTGTTAAATTCTGTTTGAATGCATTTGATAGTCATTTGAAACCAAAATAGTATTGATATACACATAGACAGATCAGTAGACCAAAACAGCATCTGAAAATAAATTCAAGAATGTACGGGAATTTAACATAACAATATTTTGATACAGTAGGAAAAGTATATGTGTTTACAAATGGCACTAACACAACTGACAATACAACTAGAGAAAACATGCTAAACCTATACTTAAGTAAAAAATAAAGTATATATAAATTAAATATTTAATGTAAAATATAAAAGAATTAAAATACTGAAAGAACCTTTGAGATGAGTTCTTTCTGGAATGGAAAAACTTCCTTATGCAAACTGAAAACCCCCAAAATCCATATAATAAAAGTCACATAAATTGCCTGAGTCCTTATTTTCTTTGGCTAATAAAGTCATTTTTATTCCCACTTGAATTTCAATGCCTTAGGCAGAAAATGCACTGACAGTTTCCCATGGTCTGCCCTTCTCCCTACAATCTTACATAACAAGTTTCTTTATCTTTATACACACTAATGACACGGAAATCAATGAAGTTTTTTACCTGTACAATAAAGAAAAATATTAAATTTTTCATTTCTCTAGAGAAAAGGAATTATAAAAACCAAAAGACAGACTGACAGAAAATATTTGCATTTCATTTGTCAAATAAGGAGTATGTCCAATATACAAAGAGCTCCACAAACTGATAAAAGACAATCTACTAGAAATATTTATTACAACCTTCCACCAAAAATATATTTTGAGCACATATGAAATATTTACAAAAATTAACCATAAGAAAACATATGCTCAAAATTAAAGAAAGAAAATTAAAACTAAACATAACAAAATCTAAAAAATTACCTCAATTTAGAATAACTGCTATTAGGAAACAATTTTTGCAATGAGTAAATCTGCCTTTATTTCATTTCTCTTTATATTTGTATTCTATTCTTTCAAAAATGACAAAATAATTTCAAGTGTTTGTATACTCTCTTTAAAAATCATTTTTGTTACTCTCCTTATTGTTCTCTGACACCTCTCCTTACATATTTGAAGTTGGACATTTTCAGTCATTTCTTTGGTTCTTTAAATACATCCACTTCAATTATTTCTTTACCAAAAAATCTTTTGCACGTGTACATCCTTTCCAAACCTAACATCTAAGTAAAAAATAAAATAAAATAAAGGAAATAAAGACTGATAAACTTGACTACATAAAATTTTAAGCATCATAATAAAGTTTTTTCTAACTGAGGAAAAAACATATGCCACAAAGGTTTACTATATTTATATAAGTAACCCTTACAAATCAATGAGAAAATAAATAAAGAACATTAATAGGCATTTCATAAAAGAAATGCAAATATTTCCTAAGATGAAGACATGGTCAACACCATTAATAATGAAAGAAAAGTAAATAAAAATGAAATATTATTTCTTCCTTAACACACTGGCAAAAATTAAGATTGGCAATAGTGTTGGCAAGAATATTAAAAAAAGAATATCTAAGAATTGTTCCTTTTAAAGAGGACAAAAGCACTGTAGTAGGATGTGTATCTAAGAATTCTCTGAAACAGTTAGTAATAATGGAAAATGACACTAAAGGGATCTGATAAATACACCATGGTATACATAGCCAATAAAATAGTATGAAGCCATTAAAAATGATATCCATGGCTTTGTTAGCTCTCCTTATTCTCTGACACCTCTCCTTACATATTTGAAGTTGGACATTTTCAGTCATTTCTTTGGTTCTTTAAATACATCCACTTCAATCATTTTAATCTTAGCATAGCGCAAAATGGACACCAAGTAAGTATTTATTGAGTAATTGATTGCATTAATGGTTTATTTAATGAGTGATTGATTAAACACTGACGGATTGCTTTAGTATGTAGGTGGGTGAGTGACTGATTGACAAACTGAGTGACCACTAAGTAAACAATTGACACACTGAGTGAGTGGCTTGAGTGACTGACTTATCAGCTGAATAAATGACTGAGTGAGTGATGACCCTACAGGATGGTCCTATTCATTTAAGACTATACAATGGGGCCTTGACTTACGAGTGTCCCGACTAACGAGTTTTTTAAGATACCAGCTGTCTCTCGGCTGATTTTTTGCTTTGAGTTGACAGAGTAATTTGAGTTAACGAGCTCCTTAACGAATTAAACTCGTAAGTCAAGGCCCCACTGTATTTGAATGTCACTATATACAAACAACCAGAAAGGTTTAAAACTTATTAAGGGAGTTCTGTCAGTCACAAGAAGCACTTGCAATTCTTTTTGCCCCTTTTATCGATTAATTTTTAAATACCAATATAGAAATATTCCCTGACTCAGAAATCACAGTAGAGTTTCACAGCAGCCAATGTTGGAACAAAACAAAGTCTGAAAATAGACCCAACTATATTCATAATTTAAAACATACTATTTCACAGCAGCAGAGAAAAGATGGATTCTTCAACAAAGAGTGTTGGAACAACTAGACAACCATCTGAAGGAAAAAAGTTGGATCCCATCTTATACCTTGCACCAATATAAATTCCAGATAAATAAAGAAAACAAGAGATTTTCAAAATAGAATTTCAGGGTTAAGCAGGGACATAAGTAGGATTTTTTTTTTTTTGTAACAAAAAGAATGACTAACAAAAAGAATAGCATAAAAACAAAAAGGTATGCATGAGAAAAAAATCACAGTATAAACAGAGTCAAAAAGATAAAAAGATAGCCTGGGGAAAATATTTACAATGTATTTCACAAACACAGAGCTATATTTTTAGTCGAGAAAGAGCTTCTAAAATCAAAGTAAAAGGTCAACAATCAAGACAGAAAATGGGCCAGGATATGAGTGAATAGTTCCCAGAAAAGAAAAATTCAAAGCAAATTAAAATTATGAGATTCCATTTTTCACATCTCAAATTGACAAATATCAAACTAACTGAAAACAGGTGTAGAAAAGTATAAGCTGGCATTTCTATGAAGATCAATTTGGTAATATTTATTGAAATTAATAACATAGCTTTTGAATCAGCAATTCCTCTTCTATATAACCTAGTTATGGTCCTACACACGCAAAATTACATTACAGAGATATTCACTACTTTTTGAATTCTAAAACATTCAAAATGCCACCTGTTCAAAGTAGATAAAATTTCTGAGAGAATAAAAAGAAGAGACAAAGCCCTAGCCGGTTTGGCTCACTGGATAGAGTGTCGGCCTGCGGACTGAAGGGTCCCAGGTTCGATTCCAGTCAAGGGCATGTACCTTGGTTGCAGGCATATCCCCAGTAGGGGGTGTGCAGGAGGCAGCTGATCGATGCTTCTCTCTCATTGATGTTTCTAACTCTCTATCCCTCTCCCTTCTCCGCTGTAAAAAATCAATAAAAATAGATATTAAAAAAAAGAGAGAGACAAAGAGCTTTGCTTTAAAGGGAAGTAGAAAATGCAGCAGTAGCATGAAGAAAATGTGTCAAGTAATGGTACTAAATTGGGAATTGGCAAACTAATGCTCACAGGTCAAATTCAACCAGTTGCCTGTTTGTAAATAAAGCTTTTGAATCCTTTCATTTTTGTTTTCTCCTTGGTGGCTTTTGCACCATAAAGGCAGCACTGAGTAGTTGCAATAGGGACAATCTTGCCAACAAAGCCTAAAATATTGACTATCTGGTCCTTACTAGGAAAATTTTGCCAACCCTGGTTTACATCAGTGATTTTCAGTCTGGTCCCCAAACCAACATCAACAGTATCACCTGGGAACTTGTCAGAAATGCAGATTCTCAGGTCCCAATCCAGACCAACTGAAACAGAAACTCAGCAATCTGTGTTTCAACCAGCCCTCTAGGTAATTCTGATAAGAACCCCTGGGTTAGGGAACAGTTCTAGCATAGACAAGAAGAGATGAGGACCCATCTGACATTTGTGTTCACAGATATAAAGGGCCTTGAGGAGATTTAATGGAAGCCTAATAAGTCTCAAGGAGGCTATCAAAGAGGGCTTAAAGGAAAGTGAGGAAAATACTATTGAAGGCTGAATTGAAGGAGATCTGTGTTATTTTTTTTTAAATATATTTTTATTGATTTTTTACAGAGAGGAAGGGAGAGAGATAGAGAGTTAGAAACATCGATGAGAGAGAAACATCGACCAGCTGCCTCCTGCACATCTACTGGGGATGTGCCCGCAACCCAGGTACATGCCCTTGACCGGAATCGAACCTGGGACCTTTCAGTCCGCAGGCCGACGCTCTATCCACTGAGCCAAACCGGTTAGGGCAAGAGATCTGTGTTATATAGTAGTGGAAAGTCTGGCGAAACTATCACCTACAGTAATTTGGAAAATAAAATATATACAGTTGACTCTAAACAACACAGGAATAAAGGGTGCTGATCCCTGTGCAGTCAAAAATCTCCATTTAAGTTTGGAATCCCCAAAAACTTAACTATTAATAGCCTACTGTTGTCCAGAAGCCTTACCAATAATATAATCGATTAACACATATTTTTATGTAAGTTTTATATACTTTATTCTTATAGTAATGTAAACTAGAGAAAAGAAAATGTTAAGGAAATCATAAAGAAAATACATTTATAGCACTGTCTTTATCAATACAGTAAGTTTACATCGTCTGATGGTTATTTACTATTCATTAAGTGGCAGTGGATCATCATCAAAATCTTCATCCTCGTCTTCACATTGAGCAGGCTAAGGAGGAGGAGAAAGAGGAAGCGCTGGTCTTGCTGTCACAGGGGTGGCAGAGGCAGAATATGTGGAGGAAGTGGAAAAGGAGACTGGAGAGACAGGCACCCTCGATGTAACTTTACAGAAATACATCATAATTTGTTTGACTTTTTGCTTTTTCATTTCTTTAAAAATGTTTCTACATGGTACCAATTTTTCTTCTACCATTTGCTTTAGTTTCAGTGCCCATATTATAGAAAGATCCATGTCGTAAAAGAAGTCAAAAGCAGTCATGAATAATCAGAACCCTTCTGCCAGATTGTCTAATGTCAACTTATTTTCTGGCACTGCTTCTTCTACATCTTCTTCCTCATCGTATGGCACTGGTTCTGAAGCATTCATCTACATCAAGTCATCTTCTGTTAATTCCTCTAGTGTGGTGCCTATTAGCTCTTGTATTTTTCCAAGATCCATATCTTAAAACCCATCACCCTGCCCCCTTTTTGCCATATCCACAATCTCATGATTTTCTTCATTGGCTCTGCCATAAATCCTATGAATTCATGAACAACATCTGGACAGAGTTTTCTCCAGCAGGAATTGATAAGTTCAGCTTGATGACTTTTACAGTTTTTTCTATAACAACGATGGCATCTTCAATGATGTATAATCCTTCCAAACTTTCATGATGTTCTATCAGGGTTCTCTTCCATAGTGTTGACAATCCTTCCCATAATACTCATTTGTAATGAACCTTAAAAGTCCTTCTGACCCCTTAATCAGGTTGAATTAGAAACAATGTGGTTGAGGGAAAATAGACCATTTTGATGCCTTGGGTGTTGAATTCATAAGGTTCTAGGTGACCAAGGGCATTGTCCAATATCAAAAGAACTCTTACTGGCAAGGTGCTGACTTTAGGAACAAAGCATCCAAAAAACCAATCCAGAAAAAGGGTTCTTGTTGTCTAGGTTTTCTTGTACCTAGACAAAAGACTGGCAGCTGATGTTTTTCTTTTCTCTTCAAGGCTCCAGGGTTAGCAGCTTTATAGATAGGGGCAGTCCTGGTCATAAACCTGACTGCATTGCACAGAACAGTAGAGTTAGCCTATCCTTGCCTGAAAGCCTAGTGCTCATTTCCCTTCCTTAACTAATAGTCCTTTGGCATTTTCCAGAATAGGGCACTTTTGTCTATATTAAAAACCTGTTCAGGCAGATATCCTTCTCCTCAATGATTTTCTTAATAACATCCAGAAACTCGTTTGCTGCTTCTTATTCGGCAGAAGCTCTTTCTCCTGTTATCTTGACATTTTTTACACCAAATCTCTTTCTAAAATTATCAAAACCTTCCTTTGCTGGCCTTAAATTCTCCAGCATTAGATTCTTCACCTTAATTTTGCTTTAAGTTTTCATATGATGACTTAACTTTTTTTGGAATTATATTACAGTTCATAGTTATGTCTTTCTTATAACAAGCCTGCACTCACATAAAAGGTACATTTTCTATATGAGATAAAACGGTAGTTAACAAAAAGTACATGGTTTACACACCTGCTAGCGTAGCTTCAGTGATAGCTTCACAAATGTTTTCTTTTTTTTATAGTGGTCCTTATGCTGGATTCATTTTTCTTGAAATGATGGTCAACTGTAGCTGCATACTTCAATCTGGTACATGTCAAGCAAGTCAACTTCTTGTGAGGAGCATTTCCAACATGGCACTTTGTATGGGTCCCCCAGTGTTATTCAAGGTTCACAGTATTGCAGTAAACAATGAAAAATAGGCAAGAACCGCAAGAGATCACTTTGCGATACTCAATTTCCTGGAGAGATGAACTGCTCACATGCAGATAATTAGTGTCACAGCATTCTAAGCAGATACAACACTTGAGCTCACTGCAATAGCAACAGGAGGTGGTTATGAAATTATTAGAGTAGTACAGTATGTATTACAGTTAATCTTATGCAGTTATAATTTAATACTGTGTCTTTCTTTTATTTACATTTATCTCAGCAGCAAATGGTGCCATGTACAGGCTGTGTTTGTGTGCCTAAGTTTTGATAAATTTTAAGTTTTTATAATAGATTTGTGTATCTTTCATTGCCATCATAAAATGATAAGATAGTATCTACATATATTTGTGCATTCATGACATACCTTTTTCTTAATTTATTCAATTTTTCTAAGCTACACAGTTCTTCTGCAAGTTTTTCAAATTACCACATATCTCCAAAAATTTGATATATTTATTGAAAAAAATCTACCTATAAGTAGACCCACCCAGTTCAAACCAGTGTTGATCAAGGGTCAACTGTACTTAATGAATGTTGAAGAAGCAGCTGGCTTCTTCTAGCTGTCTTTATAATTAAGAGAGCAGAGAGAGATGAACTAAAGAATGAGCTATTCACTTTTTGAATGGAATTTCAAGAAATGTAAAGGACTCAGAACAGTCTTTTCAGCCAGCAAAGTGTTCTTGAAGTAAAAAAGGATCTCAGGGCAAAGATCCATCTAGACTAGGACTCTAAGATTCACTGTTAAAACCTCAGCAAGATCTAAGTCAGTACCTCATAGATTCTCTCAGACACAAAATTATCCAAGGATCGTAAGAGTGCTGTTCCACAGCAGCCTCACGGGGAGCCTAAAATAGGAAAAAGATTGCTGTAAGAGATTTGCGGGTATAGCTTTTGTCTGATGGAGTCAATTAATACACAGCCAGTACACAAAATTTTTAAAGGAGTTATATTAGCTTAGAATGAAAGGGACAGTAACTATAAAAAATAAAAGGAGGCTTTGGGCCCTAAACCACACTATAGGCATAAAGCAAACTCAGAAGATTACTCAGTTGCAAACACAGATAAATTCTTCTGGGGGGAAAAAGAATGATTCAGAAGGTGAGACCAAAGACCAAAAGAAGCAGCCATGGCCCACTAAGAACTAGGACAGTGATGGCGAACCTTTTGAGCTCGGCGTGTCAGCATTTTGAAAAACCCTAACTTAACTCTGGTGCCGTGTCACATATAGAAATTTTTTGATATTTGCAACCATAGTAAAACAAAGACTTATATTTTTGATATTTATTTTATATATTTAAATGCCATTTAACAAAGAAAAACAACCAAAAAAATGAGTTCGCGTGTCACCTCTGACACGTGTCATAGGTTCGCCATCACTGAACTAGGAAGTAGGACTGAGCTCCAATCAAGAAACTGCCAATGTGCACCCAGCCATGTTTTAGAATTGCTATAGACTGCTGTGTGCCTCCCTCATCTCTCTTTTTGAACAGGAAAGTGTACTGTGGTTAACATGTGCCTTTCTAATCTCATATGGTAATTATGTGGGGACATATTACTTGTCTCTTCACAGACAAGTAAAGAGCAATCATTCTCAAGAAACCATACCGAAGGAACCTGATCTGTATCTGGACTTGATTTGGATGATGACATACTAGATTTTGAGCTGAAGTCATAAAGAGATGTGAATTAGAGGTCTCTGAGGAGGAGGTTAGTGTACTTTGCATGTTTTGGGTGTGGAAGGGATGGGAAGTGTGGTAAAAGGGCAAACTATGGCAATAGTATTGTCCAGAGATGGCCATAGCAATATCTCCCATACCACATGTTTTCTTCTACAATGTGACCTTGCCACCCCCCTATTAATAAGTGGAGTCTAATCCTCAGACCCCTCCCTCGACCACCATGTTCACAAAAACACTAGCTTTTAAATCCTGACTCACCCACCGGTTTGGTTCAGTGGATAGAGTGTCGGCCTGCGGACTGAAGGGTCCCAGGTTCGATTCTGGTCAAGGGCATGTACCTTGGTTGCGGGCACATCCCCAGTAGGGAGTGTGCAGGAGGCAGCTGATAGATGTTTCTCTCTCATCGATGTTTCTAACTCTTTATCCCTCTCCTTTCCTCTCTGTAAAAAATCAATAAAAAAAAAAAAAGTAAATCCTGACTCACCAAAAAAGTCAACTATCTTGAGGCCTCCATGTTGTAAGGAGTCCAGGCCACATGTACATGCTCATTAACAGCCCCAGCTGAGATCTTGGTTAACTGCCAGCACCAACTATCAGTCATATGAGTGAAGATACCTCCAAATGATTCCCATCCCCCACGTTCAGGTTACCCCCAGCCAAAGAGTCTTCCCAACTGAAGTCCTAGACATTGTGGAGTAGAAACAAGCCATCATTGGTATGCCCTATCTGAATTACTGACCCATAATATCTGTGAGTCTAACAAAATAGTTGTTTTACATTAGCAAGTTTTGGGGTAGTTATGTCATGCAGCAATAGCAACCAGACTACATACTGATTGAAATGATCTAGTAGAGAGAGAAAAATGAGGATATAAGAAAAAGAGGGGGAAGTAGAATGGCAAAGTCCTTGGAGGCAAACGGAGATGGATTCCTCTATACAAGTAGATGTGGCACTGAGCAGTTCATTCATTGCAAAGGGAGGAAAGGCAGAGTATAGGTACAGACACAGAATGAGGGAGGGGGGATACTGATGATAGATTGTTATTTAGAAATATAGAGGTAAACACCAGAAGACACTGTTATGAAATTTATACACATTTTACTACATGATTCCACCCTTTTAAAATAAAGTTTAAAAAAATATTTAGTCCATTCTTCATTATCTAAATAAGGAAAATAGAAGACTCAATGATTATGGGTCTGGCTCAAAATCATACACCATGCTGACAGCAGAGTCAGTCCCTAATTCCGATTCCCAAAACATCTCATTACCTCTCATATTACAAAAATATTGCCTAGTGGCATTATATTTCATAGTCAGAATTTATTAAACTAAGATAATTTAATAAGCAACAATGAATACCTTATCCACAAGGACTGATATCAAAAAATAAGGCTGAAAGATGTCCTTGGGAAAATCAAAATAAGCATTCAAGTAAAACAAACTGCCCATGGACTATCCCAACCTAGTTCACCTCTGTTAGCTATACCACACGGGCTTCAAAAACAGATAATGCTTTCAGTCTCCAAAACTGAATACTTTCAATCATGCTAACTTCAGTTTTAGGTTATCTATCAAAAATTTCTCTTTTTATTTTTTTTAACTTTTTTCCTCACCCAAGGATATGCTTTTTATTGATTTTTTTATAAAGAAAGGAAGAGCTCTGGCTGGTTTGGCTCAGTGGATAGGACGTCAGCCTGGGCACTGAAGGGTCCCAGGTTCGATTCCAGTCAAGGGCACATGCCCAGGTTGTGGGCTCAATCCCCAGTGGGGGGTGTGCAGGAGGCAGCCGATCAATGATTCTCTCTCATCATTGATGTTTCTCTCTCTCTCCCTTTCCCTTCCTCTCTGAAATCAATAAAAATATATAAAAATAAAAAATAAATAAAGAGAGGAAGAAAGGGAGAGAGAGGAAGAAACAACATGAGAAAGAAACTTTGATCAGTTATCTCCCATTCATGCCCTTATTGGGGATCAAGACACAACTCGGGCATATGCCCTGACTGGAAATCGAACCTACCTCTCTTCATACAGATAACACTTCAACCAACTGAGCCACACCAGCCAAGGTAAATTCCTCTTCCTTTTAGAAACGCATCCATTAGCATTTTATTCAGATTTTACCAGTACAATAGCACCCAGAGATCACTTTCTAACTACTGGATCACTAAATGTCTAATGCTAATCACTGAATGTCTACTTACTCAAGTAATACAAATGCAGGGCTAATGTCCACAAGGAATAGCAATACCTATGTTGTGTGAAATGAAAGGACACAGAAAAATGACAAACACTCTGTAGAAAATACCTCCCAGTCTTTATTATGCCCAAAATTCTCATCATTAGTCCCAGTGATAAGAGTTTTGGATAGAAGTCTCCATTGTTCAGCCAATTGTCAAATCCAAAGATCATCTGTCATACTAGAAAGAACAAAATATTAATAGCAGTTATTTCTGCATGAGGAAACTATAAGCAATTTCTTCTGTATTCTGCTTTTCTAGATTTCATACCAGGTAAAATACTAGCACACATTTTTAAGACCTTTTTTCAGTTCTGATTCTTCTCATTTGTTGCCAATAATCAACAACAATCAACATTTTTAATCATTCTCACCTTCTTAACCTACCTATCCCCTTACTTCTCATTCCCAATTCCCAAGACTCAATTTTAGGTCTAGCTCTTTACTCTGAGCACTACAATCCCAGCCTTAAATTTTTCTACCAAGTTCTCGTTATATGTCCCACTGTCTGGCTATCTATTTTCACTTGACTATCTCACTGTCATCTCAAATTCAACATATCCAAAATATAAACCCAGCTTATATCTGTATCTTCTCAATCATCTACTAATACTTTTACACCTATTTCTGTCAATACTGCCATTAATAAAATTCTAGTTATTTCTGTCACTAACTAGCTGAGCAATTTTTGACACACTTAAATCTCTCTGGTTGTCATGTTCTTTTTTTTTTTAATATATTTTATTGATTTTTTACAGAGAGGAAGGGAGAGAGAGAGTTAGAAACATCGATGAGAGAGAAACATCGATCAGCTGCCTCCTGCACACTCCTACTGGGGATGTGCCCGCAACCCAGGTACATGCCCTTGACCAGAATCGAACCTGGGACCCTTCAGTCCGCAGGCCGATGCTCTATCCACTGAGCCAAACCGGTTTCGGCTGGTTGTCATATTCTTAATGCACAAAATGTATATATTGTGGCCCAGATGTCTTACAGTTGCAACACTTCATTTCCTCTGTCACAGAAGATCAAAATCTCAAAGTCATCTTTGATTACTCTTCTTCCTCCCTGCCTCCCTTAACCCCGCCCCACATCTTCCTTTCCTATAAATCTATAATGAAATCTTATGTGACATCTCTCTGTCTTTACCCCCACTAAGTGCAAATCCTCATTACTTCAGGCCTAGATTATTTTCCTACTCTATCACTTCTCACATATCACTTCAACACATACTTTGCCTCACATTGGAGCCTCTCTGATTTTCCTAAAATACTTCTCTTAGCAAGCTCTTTCTCAATCCAAAGTTTTACAAATTTCTCTGTTACCTAGAGATACAAGTACTAGTACATTCTTCTCATCCCAGCTCTTAAAGGCATCCATAATCTAATTCCAACTTACATTTTCTTTTTTTTTCTTTTTTAATATATTTTATTGGTTTTTTACAGAAAGGGAGAGAGATAGATAGTTAGAAACATCGATGGGAGAGAAACATCGATCAGCTGCCTCCTGCACATCTCCCACTGGGGATGTGCCCGCAACCCAGGTACATGCCCTTGACCGGAATCGAACCTAGGACCTTTCAGTCCGCAGGCCGACGCTCTATCCACTGAGCCAAACCGGTTTCGGCCCAACTTACATTTTCAACCAGATTTCTTACTACTCTCCATACAATACTTCATTTCAATCAAGTTATTTTATGTAATGTTCTCTGAACGTGTCTTGCATATTTTGCCTTTGTTTACCTCCTATACAAGTTCCTTCCTTTTATGCAAAATCAAATTTTGCCTAGATTTGATTCTACCTCCTCTGTGGAGGCTTTTTGCTCACTTGTGGCCTGAAATATCTGTAACTTTCATTACTTATCTCCCCAATTACATTTTAAGTCCTCAGTGAAAGGAACCTATTTAATATTTTTCTGCAAGTCTTTTGGACATAGCAATGTACCTTTTACATTGTAAGTATTAATAAATATTTGTACCTTTTACATTGTAAGTATTAATAAATATTTGGTGACTGACTAAAGTTCCTTTTTAATACACAGCATTTACTGAATGCTCCCCATGTGCTTAGCACTCTGTGTGTGCTTTTTAAAAAAAAATATTTTTATTGGCCCTAGCCGGTTTGGCTCAGTGAATAGAGAGTCAGCATGTGGACTGAAGAGTCCCAGGTTCGATTCTGATCAAGGGCACATGCCGGGGTTGCAGGCTCGGTCCCTAGTGGGGGCATGAAAGAGGCAGCTGATCAATGATTCTCTTTCATCATTGATGTTTCTATCTCTCTCTCTCTCTCTCTCCCAATGGGGATCGAGCCTGCAACCTGAGCATGTGCGCTGACCAGGAATCAAACCTGGGACCTCCAGGATCATAGGTCAACGCTCAACCATTGAGCCACACTGGTTGGGCTGTGAGTGTGCTGGTTTAATTCTAGGTATTGTTCATCAAAGCACACACTATCGATCTGAAAAAATATGGTTAACTCTAGGGAAATAACTATCGAACAACCAAAGCATGGTATACAAGTAAACTATGCAAAAATAGAAATTATAGAAATACAGTGAAGGGGTAAAGCAATATTTAGTGAAACAGTTTCACAAATGAGATAGAATTTTAACTGGAAGTACAGTGATAATAATAGTAGTAATAATAGGAGTGGTAATAAATCATTATAATAATTCCTAAAACTTAAGGTGTGCTTAATGTGCCAGGCACTGGTCTTGAGGACTTTTCATGTATTAACTCAATTTTCACTACAACCCTAAGGAAAAAATACTATAATTCTCCTCATTTTTCAGATGAGGAGACTGAAGCCCTGCTCAATTATTCCACGTCTAGTAAGCAGTGCAATAGGATACAGAACTGGGCCTTGGTGGAAAAAGTATGAAAAAAGTGAATGAAAGTTAAAAGTTGGAAATAAGCACAGCTGCTATTAGAAAGTGTGAAAAGCAGCTTGCAAGTCGATAGCAGAGAATGCTTACAGAGGGTCCTTAGACAAAACACTGAATAAATATGGTAAGGAATGATGATAGAGTATCTTGAAAGCAAGAAAAAGGAACTTAAATTTAATAGGTATAAAGTGGGAAGCTAGTGAAGATATGGGGGAAGAGAACAACAACAATAAGGAGTAATCAAGTGATATTTTTATTTTTTGTTAATTCTCACCAAAGGATATTTTTTCTTTTTTTTTTTTTTAGAGAGAGAGAATGGAAGGGAGGGGGAGACAGAGAGAAAGAAACATCAATGTGAGAGAGACACATACCTGAATGGGGACTGGGGGTCAAGCCTGCAACTGAAGTACATGCCCTTGACTGGAATTGAACCTGGCACCCTTCAGTCCAAAGGTTGACGCTCTAACCACTGAGCAACTGGCTAGAGCTATAGTGACATTTTTATTAAAGATAACTAGAAGGAAGAGATGCTGGATTCTGAGAGGTTGCTATGACTTTCAATATTCTAGGCTGAGGAAATGAGTCCTGGGATTCAGGTGGTAAAGTGAGGAAAGCAGAGTAGAGGGACAAAGAAATATCGACAGGAAATGTTGAATGGGTTAATATGAAAGAGATAGTTTTAAAATGATCCCTAATTTAAATCCTATATAACCAGGAGAGAAGGCAATCACAAAGGGATATAAAATAATAATTTTCATCTGAGGGATGTTGAGTATGAGGAGATGATCAAATATACTAGAAAACCAGTACTATGACTAGAATGACAAATGGGCAACAAGATTAGTTTTAAAATGAAAGAAATGAGCAGAAGCTATGAAGATAATGAACAGGAAAGGAACTATATTAAGCCATGACCAGTTGATACTAGCCTCGTATCAATAATGGTATCAATAATTTTGGTGGAGAGGGGATCCATTAGTGACCAACATTTTAAAAATGCAGTTTTTCCATTAACTAAAAAATTTTTAAATCAGAAAAGCCAACCAAAAGATAAGGCTTGAAAGGTTCTCAAACTTTCTCCATTTAGGGAGTCCTCAGTCTTAGTAATTTTTTCATAGGAGCCCTAGGCCAAAAGAAATGCTCAAGCAGGTAGGTAGGTTCAAACCACCTCAGTATTAATGTCCTTAAAACTTAGTGTTGGGCACTGTACAACTTCTCAGACCTTGGAATTAAATCGGACATCACATTCTCCTTGCCTGTATCGTTAATTTTCATGCAGTATTTGCTTTTTATCACAACTTTGCAAAGACATGACATTGTAGAAAGGAATGTGTCAATTTAATGTTAAAACTATGAACTACCTCAAACAAACAGTTCAGGCCTGAGTTCACTGGTACTGTGGGGCACCTCACTCAGCGCACAATTTGGGAAACTGGGAGCAAAGGGAAGGGGCCTAAAAAGAGACCAAAAAAAAAATGCAATGTGGGAGGAGCAAAAGAAAGTTCTTAGCATAATTAACCACAAGAGGGCAGCACAAAGTTGGTGGGGACAGCACAATGTGGGAGGGGGTGTCAAGGAGATAAGTACAATCTTTCCATAAAGAGATTACAAAATCCCTTAACCAGTAAGACCCAAAAGTCCTTTTTGTCCTTTTACTAAAGAGGAAACAATACTGGTCACTGGCAGATCACCTTATGCAGAGTCATTCTGTCCTTCTCTGAGTCTCCTTGGCCTGTCCAGCCATGATAGCAGCCAAGACTTTTATAGTAACCAAGCAATGTACTACTTTACATGCATATTCCTATTCAATCTTCACAACAACCATAAGAAAAGTGAGGCTCAATGAGATTTTATGTAATACAACACCAGGATTCAACCCAGACCTGACTTCAAAGCCAATGCTGTTTCCTATTCTGCCACCTTTCAGCAATACAGCCAGGTGAAGGTAGAGAAAAGATATCAGTTCCCATCCCATACCTGAGACACTGTCTCAAATCAAACAATGGTCCTTCAATATCCGCCCCCCCCCATACTATTCCTTAAATGGCCTCTAAAAAAAAAACACTATAAACTCCAAACACAGGTCATTCTACTAGAGCAAAAACAAGCATCATATGCTAATATAGTGGAACTTCCCTATACAGGTAAACACATGTATTATTAAGGCAAGTGTTGGACACATCCAGTTTGCAGGTATGTTTGTTATACACTAACACATATGTACGTATACAAGCAAATGATTCTTGCACTTTAAGTGGTAAAAAGGTGAAGAGGGTGGGGAGTGGGAGACCAAAGGTTGATTATCCACCTTCAAATCTGCTGGGTGTGATATCAGAATATTTGCAGTAGCCCAAAAACTCCATCACACAAATCTATTATGAAACCAAAAGCCATCGTCACCTCTCTTATTCCCACTTCTGGTTTCCTTCTCCACATTTCTCCTTCCCACTATGCATGACACACCTTAGCTGCTTCATTCAGAAAAAAAAAGAAGAAAAAAAGAAAGAAAGAAAGAAAAGAGTTTCTCCTGTCAGATTAATAACCACCGGAAAGCAAACGGGGTAAATTCAACCGACACAGCAAACTTAGGCAGATAAAACCATCACAGGAAGCATTCAATGTGGCAGCAGAAACCCCAGCAAGAACGGCTAACGTGTTCTCTCAATAGGTATCTCTCAGTCCTCGAAAATGTTCCTCCTTGAAAGATCAAGACTCTCTGGCTGCTCGAAGAGAAAGAGTAACAATGTGTTTGTTTTTTTCTGCAAAGCCACGTTTATTTGAATAGTCAGCAGAGAAAGAAACAATGAATGCTTCTTAAAGGATCCCACAACAACAATAAACACCGCCCCCCCCCCCCCCCCCCCCCCCCCGCCCCAACAGACCCTCACCCAGACCAACGTTAAAAGTTCAGCTCTGCCATTTTCAGAGGAGCAAGAAGCCATGAGCCCTGCCGGTCTACACACGCTCCCCACCTTCCTACCCTCGCACTCGCGGCTCGCGACACCCTCACCTTTCCAGCAGCCGAGATCGCATACCCACCTTCGCGGGAAGGGGAGGAAGGGCCTCTTGTTCTGCAGAAGGAAAACAGTTCACATCTTGTTCCCTTGCCTGTTTCTGAAACCTAAAAAAAAAAAAAGAAGAAGAAGTTACTACCGCAGAAATCCAGGGGAAATGCTCGTTTCTTCTCTAGGCTGTTTGGGTGCCTGGAAGATTTTTAAAGAGGGGTAGTGGGCGGTGGGGATCGGGCGCACATGGATGCAAAGAGCAACAGCAAAACACTCCGTCGTTTCCCCAAGAGGACGGTTTTCCTTGCCGTCAAGTTTACTGCCACAAGCAGAGGGGGGTAAAGCGGGGACCGGGAGGTGGGAGGGTTGGTGGAGAGACCAGGGCTGTCCCCCACCCGGGGAGCAGACGGCAATGACACCCACCCGCTGCTCGGACCGGACGACGAGGACGCGCCCCCAGAACCCAGGCTGCTCCTACCGGGCGCCTCCGGCCGGCCGAGGTCTGCGAAGCCGCCGCAGCGGGCACGGGTTCGGGTCCGAGCGTCCGCCAGGCTGGGACCTCCGGGTCCCTCCCGAGCGACTGCGGCTCCCGCTCACATCCCTCGGCGGCGAGGACCCGGCCTCTCCCTGCGCCGCGGCACCAGCGCTAAGTCCGGGCCCCACAGCCGGGCAGCGGAGGCGGCGGCGCGAACTCCAGAGCGAGCGGTTCGCCTGCCCAGCGGTCAGCGCCCCGGGAGGCCGTTAGCTGCAGGCGGCTGCCCGCTTCGGCTCCTCTGCCTCTACTTCCTGCACCCGCACCACTCAGCTCCGGCAGCCGGGAAGCCCGTCACCGCCGTCGTCTCCACCCTCTCCAGGGCCACCCGGTGTCTCCAGAACCGCAGGCGACACTCGCATTCAGGGCCTTCGGTCAGGAAGCCGACTAGCCGCGGACGGAGGCCGGGCCGGAGCCGGGCGGGGGCGGGGGCCAGGGCGAGGGCGGGAGCCCGGCCCGGTGCGCGCGCCTGCACTGCGCGTGCGCCGCTCCCCGGGGACCGCGCGTCTCTCGGTGCGCGCGCGCCGCGCGGCCGACAGGGGCGAGCCTCGCGGGACCGTGGCCTCCCGTGGCCTCTCGTGGCGCGCGCGGAGATTCCCGGGAAGGCCCCTGGGCCCGAGCCGGCGGAGAAGCTGAGCTGGCGGCGGGGGCTCGCGGGACGGCCCTCCCCAAGATGGGCGTGTGTGTGGCCGCCACCGCAGTGGAGGCGGCTGGGAATGAGTCAGCCTGACCGGGAAGGCGCCGCCTGCGCGCAGCCCGGCACCGCGCAGACTTTCCCCGCCCGCGCACTGTTGTCTTCTTGCTGCCTCTGCTTCCACGTTCCGGGTGCTGCAGACCTGCGCTTCCCCCGGTCTTGGCCTCTGGACCGAGGGGACGTGGCGCCGGGGGTTTGGCGCGGCGTGCTCAGCCGTGCCGTTTCTCGCCAGTGCAGTCCCGAGGGCCTGGCTCCAGTTCGTCCCTCTGCTGGGTAGCAGTGCGGGTGGGGTGCAGCTCCCAGCTGCCTGCAGACTGACCACGAGGCCTGGGCGATTGAGCAGAAACAACTTCCACCATCCCAAAGAGCTTCCTTCATCCATTCAACAAATATTTACAGAGCACCTACTAGGTTCCCCAGGGGATGCTATGTGAATACCAATTAACTGCATATTCCTTGCGTGCTGAAGCTAGTATTCTGATATAGTGGCAAAAATGCCTTAAATGTATAATGTGCAAGTGTATAACTGCCACTAAAAATAATAATAATAATACTGCAAAGTGAAGGAGTAGAAAGTGAGCAGTCTGTGTGCTATTTCAGTGAGGGTGGTCAGGAAAGACCTCCCAGAGTAAATGACATTTCAGCAGAGATCTGAGGCATGAGAATGGGCCAGTCCTGTGATTATCTTGGAAAAGCGTTCCAGGCAGAAGGGCTAGCAAAGAGGCAAAGACCCCCAGAAGGGAATGTGCTTGGCAAGCAAGGACCAGGAAAGAGGTCACTGTGACTGGAGGACAGTGATGGAGGGGGCAGTGGTAAGAGGTGAGGCCAAAGTAGCAGCCTTTAAGCAACTGTGTAGGGCCTTTTTCACTTATTATTAGCCTTTTTCTTTTCTGTCAAGTTGAAGGAATTGATGCATTTATAGACCCTGTTTCTCCATACACAAATGATGCTGCCATTCAGGTTTAGCTTGTATTTAATGGTTTCTTGAAATAAACCTCACCACAGCAACTCCTGCATTTCTTTTTACATACCACCCATTGCAAAAGGTCTTTGAGCAAATGATAGCAGGAGAGAAAATGACTTGAATTCCCACTGACTTCTTTAAAGTAACTAATGAACTAAGGTCCTTTTTTCTCATAAGAGAAAGAGATTATAGGGGAATTGCATTCCTATGCTGCACTATTATGATTGATACAATATTCGGTGTTTATCATCCACAGCTCCCCAAACCCTTGGAATTTTCCTAAGTGTCAAGAGTGATCAAGGTATCTTTTGTTATATTAATAAGGTGACTTTTGGACCCAAACCAAGGGTTGGATCTGGTTGCCAAGAGAACCAAACAAATGATTAGAGGTAACTTTGAGTCCCATCTACCCCCATTTTGGGATAAGGGAAAGGAGCTGGAAATTAACTTCAGTGCCAGCGGTCAATGACTCAGTCAATCATGACTGTGTAATGACGCCTCCATAAAAACCCAGGAAGACAGCTTTTCCTTTTTCAGAGAACTCTCAGGCTGGGGAACTAGACTACTTCCATGCGAGTGCCGCCTCGTAGGGGCCCCAAGCTCCACAGGGGCAGGAGCTCCTTTGTTCAGGACCTTGCCCTAGGTGTCTCTTCATCTGGTTGTAGTCTTTCATATCCTTTTCTAATAAACCGATAATCTAGTCAGTAAAATGTTTCTCTGAGTCTGCGAGCCATTCTAGCAAATTAATCAAGCCCAAGGAGGGGGTTGTGGGAATCTCTGATATATAGCCAGTCGGTCAGAAGTATAAGTAACAACTTGAGATTAGCATTCTAAATTGGATGGTCTT